>NC_060142.1:459700219-460950219 GCF_021461385.2 Schistocerca piceifrons | reverse complement strand
TATTTTTGGCACAGATCGGAGGTTTTGGAAAGAATTAATTCGATAATCTTTCCTGTCAGTGTAGAAAACTGAAGGTGCCAAGTGGTGCAAATGTGCGCTTTGATTTCTATCTACTGCCTTATACAGAGCGTATGCAGAAAGTGACCTGATTTACAAACGCCATACTTGTTGATAAAAACGTATCAGAAAACAGGGAAAAATTAAAAAATACAAAATCTTAAACTTTTAGTTAAGTTGTTGCATATGCCCTATACTTTCCACTAGCACCAACACAGACAACATCTTGACCATAGGTAAGTTCGTCATAAACTGTCTGTAATATTCTAAACTATGTATCTACCTACACTCTACGACGAAAAGAACGACGCATCACGAAGGAATTATCCGAATGGGACGGAAATCTGTAAATCTGATGTACGCGCACAACAAATGATCGCAATTTCAGAACACTTGCATGGTTTATTCAACAGAAAGAGCTTCGCAAACTGAGCAGACCATTAACGCGTTCTTACACCTCCGGCCTTTATGCAGGCAGTTATTCGGTTTGGTGTGGATAGACGGAGTTGTCATCCTGAGAAACAGCGTGCTAAATTCTGTCCAATTGGAGCGTTAAAGTTTCGATATCCCGAGCTGTTCGGCGTTCCCTGCCCATAATGCTTGTAATGTCGATGACACTATGTTCCAGCCACAATATGTTAAAATGAACTAAATGTACAAACTTCAACAAATATTATCGACACTACGTATAAAAAAGACTGTAAGGTGTAAAAATGACGATAATTATTTCATTATTCCTGTAATAATTTAATTGCTGTGTGAATTAATACTATATCAGAGAACTACATTAATACATAACGACATTTATATATATATATATATATATATATATATATATATATATATATATATATATATATATAGTTACCTGTGATAATTGTGGTTCAGTTGTTTTTCCTGTGCTAACCGTTGAACTGTTCGGACGTGAGACGTGTGAGGTCTGTAAAGAGAAAACCTATAACTATATTGTTAATTATTATTTGTGAAATAGAGTCGCTATTGCCCATACGTGGATTTGTATTTATTTCAATTGTAATCCCATCTAATTAATGTTTTTAAGTGTTAATTTTCAGCTCCGCAATTAGGAGCGTAGCCATTAGCGCTAGTACGTTACAGCGGAGCTTACTAGTAGCTGGTATAAAAAATATGAAACATTTTTCATTGAGAATAATTTTAAATGCTAAAGAATAGAGAACAAAAGGCTTAAAGACTTTTACCTGAATATAATTACTTGCTACAAAAGGAATCGAGAATAACAATAGACAAATTGACTATCGTCTGTCTGCCGCCATCTTAGCAAAACTATCTCTGCGGCAGTAAGACGAAAAATACAATGTACTACACATTCCTCAAGCGAAAGGGCCTCGATCTCAACAGGTATTAAAAAAAAACAACTGTAGAAACTTTCCATCTAGTTTTAACCGACACAACCTGCTGCAGGATTTGCTGAAACTTCTTGTTACACCCGGTATTTTGAAGACAGCAAGTCACATATGAGCGGGGAGTAGCTTTCACTGAGATTTCATCATGCTAAGGAACACGAGGTATATCGACAGAAACATTCACAAGTAAACCCATTTCCACCCCAATTAATTTTCGTTTCTGAATATTACAAATTAGATATTAGTTTATTTACTGCCATCAACAGAGCAGGACACAACAAGCTAAACAATAAAGTAATTAATAATTTAACAAAACAAGGTGTGATATCTACATCTACATTTATACTCCGCAAGCCACACAACGGTGTGCGGCGGAGGGCACTCTACGTGCCACTGTCATTACCCGCCCGTCCGCCCTGGTAGCTGAGTGGTCAGCGTGACAGACTGTCAATCCTAAGGGCCCGGGTTCGATTCCTGGCTGGGTCGGAAATTTTCTCCGCTCAGGGACTGGGTGTTGTGTCGTCATAATCATCATCATTTCATCCCCATCGACGCGCAGGTCGCCGAAGTGGCGTCAAATCGAAAGACCTGCACCAGGCGAACGGTCTACACGACGGGAGGCCCTAGCCACACGACATTTCCATTTCCATTACCCGCCTTTCCTGTTCCAGTCGCGTATGGTTCGAGGGAAGAACGACTGCCGGAAAGCCTCTGTGTGCGCTCGAATCTCTCTAATTTTACATTCGTGATCTCCTCGGGAAGTATAAGTAGGGGGAAGCAATATATTCGATACCTCATCCAGAAACGCACCCTCTTGAAACCTGGACAGCAAGCTACACCGCGATGCAGAGCGCCTCTCTTGCAGAGTCTGCCACTTGAGTTTGCTAAACATCTCCGTAACGCTATCACGCTTACCAAATAACCCTGTGACGAAACACGCCGCTCTTCTTTGGATCTTCTCTATCTCTTCTGTCAACCCGACCTGGTACGGATCCCACACTGATGAGCTATACTCAAGTATAGGTCGAACGAGTGTTTTGTAAGCAACCTCCTTTGTTGATGGACTTCATTTTCTAAGGACTCTGCCAATGAATCTCAACCTGGCACCCGCCTTACCAACAATTAATTTTATATGATCATTCCACTTCAAATCGTCCCGCACGCATACTCCCAGATATTTTACAGAAGTAACTGCTACCAGTGTTTGTTCCGCTATCATATAATCATACAGTAAACGATCCTTCTTTCTATGTATACGAAATACATTACATTTGTCTATGTTAAGGGTCAATTGGCACTCCTGCACCAAGTGCCTATCCGCTGAAGAGCTTCCTGCATTTCGCTGCAATTTTCTATTGCTGCAACTTCTCTGTATACTACAGCATCATCCGCGAAAAGCCGCATGGAACTTCCGACACTATCTACTAGGGCATTTATATATATTGTGCAAAGCAATGGTCCCATAACACTCCCCTGTGTCACGCCAGATGTTACTTTAACGTCTGTAGACGTCTCTCCATTGAGAACAACTTGCTGGTCTGATATTCCGTAGGCTCTTACTTTATGTATCAGGCGACAGTGCGGAACTGTATCGAACACCTTCCGGAAGTCAAGGAAAATGACATCTACCTGGGAGCCTGTATCTAATATTTTCTGGGTCTCATGAATAAATAAAGCGACTTGGGTCTCACACGATCGCTGTTGCCGGAATCCATGTTGATTCCTACAGAGTAGATTCTGGGTTTCCAAAAACGACATGATACTCGAGCAAAAAAACATGTTCTAAAATTCTACAACAGATCGATGTCAGAGATATAGGTCTATAGTTTTGCGCATCCGCTCGACGACCCTTCTTGTAGACTGGGACTACCTGTGCTCTTTTCCAATCATTTGGAATCTTCCGTTCCTCTAGATACTTGCGGTACATCGCTGTTAGAAGGGGGACAAGTTCTTTCGCGTACTCTGTGTAGAATCGAATTGGTATCCCGTCAGGTCCAGTGGACTTTCCTCTGTTGAGTGATTCCAGTTGCTTTTCTATTCCTTGCACACTTATTTTGATGCAGCCATTTTTTCGTTTGTGCGAGTGTTTAGAGAAGAAACTGCAGTGCGGTCTTCCTCTGTGAAACAGCTTTGGAAAAAGGTGTTTAGTATTTCAGCTTTACGCGTGTCATCCTCTGTTTCAATGCCATCATCATCCCAGAGTATCTGGATATGCTGTTTCGATCCACTTACTGATATAACGTACGACCACAACTTCCTAGGATTTTCTATCAAGTCGGTACATAGAATTTTACTTTCGAATTCACTGAACGCTTCACGCATAGCCCTCCTTACGCTAACTTTGACATCGTTTAGCTTCTGTTTGTCTGAGAGGGCGGTTAAAGGCGCTGCAGTCTGGAACCGCAAGACCGCTACGGTCGCAGGTTCGAATCCTGCCTCGGGCATGGATGTTTGTGATGTCCTTAGGTTAGTTAGGTTTAACTAGTTCTAAGTTCTAGGGGACTAATAACCTCAGCAGTTGAGTCCCATAGTGCTCAGAGCCATTTGAACCATTTTTTTGTGTGAGAGGTTTTGGCTGCGTTTAAAGTTGCAGTGAAGCTCTCTTTGCCTTCGCAGTAGTTTCCTATCTGCTGTTGAACCACGGTGGGTTTTTCCCGTCCCTCGCAGTTTTACTCGGCACGTAATTGTCTAAAACGCATTTTACGATTGCCTTGAACTTTTTCCATAAACACTAAACATTGTCAGTCTCGGAACAGAAATTTTCGTTTTGATCTGTTAGGTAGTCTGAAATCTGCCCTCTATTACTCTTGCTAAACAGATAAACCTTCCTCCCTTTTTTTATATTCCTGTTTACTTCCACATTCAGGGATGCTGCAACGGCCTTATGATCACTGACAGAGTCGAAAAGTTCGGGTCTGTTTGTTATCAGTAGGTCCAAGATGTTATCTCCACGAGTCGGTTCTGTGTTTAATTGCTCGAGGTAATTTTCGGATAGTGCACTCAGTATAGTGTCATTCGATGCTCTATCCCTACCACCCGTCCTAAACATCTGAGTGTCCCAGTCTATATCTGGTAAATCGAAATCTCCACCTAAGAGTACAACATGCTGAGAAAATTTATGTGAAATGTACTCTAGATTATCTCTTAGTTGTTCTGCCACTAATGCTGCTGGGTCGGGAGGTCGGTAAAAGGAGCCAATTATTGACCTAGCTCGGTTGTTGAATGTGACCTCCAGTCACAATAATTCACAGGAACTATCCACTTCTACTTCACTACAGGATAAACTACTACTAACAGCGACAAACCCGCCACCACCGGATGCGTGCAATCTATCCTTTCTAAACACCGTCTGTGCCTTTGTAAAAATTTCAGCAGAGTTTATCTCTGGCTTCAACCAGCTTTCCGTACCTATAACTATTTCAGCTTCGGTGCTTTGTATCAGGGCTTGAAGTTCCGGTACTTTACCAACGCAGCTTCGACAGTTTACAATTACAATACCGATTGCTGCTTGGTCCCCGCATGTCCTGACTTTGCCCCGCACCCATTGAGGCTGTTGCCCTTTCTGTACTTGCCCGAGGCCATCTAACCGAAAAAACCGCCCAGTCCACGCCACACAACCACTGCTACCCGTGTAGCCGCCTGCTGTGTGTAGTGGACTCCTGACCTATCCAGCGGAACCCGAAACCCCACCACCCTATGGCGCAAGTCGAGAAATCTGGAGCCCACATGGTCGCAGAACCTTCTCAGCCTCTGATTCAGACCCTCCACTCGTCTCTGTACCAAAGGTTTGCAGTCAGTCCTGTCGACGATGCTGCAGATGGTGAGGTCAGCGTTCATCCCGCTAGCGAGACTGGCAGTCTTCACCAAATCAGATAGCCGCCGGAAGCCAGAGAGGATTTCCTCCGATCCATAGCGACACACTCATTGGTGCCGACATGAGCGACCACCTGCAGATGGGTGCACCCTGTACCCTTCACGGCATCTGGAAGGACCCTTTCCACATCTGGAATGAGTCCCCCAGGTATGCACACGGAGTGCACATTGGTTTTCTTCCTCTCTGTTGCTGCCATATCCCTAAGGTGCCCCATTACGCGCCTGACGTTGGAGCTCCCAACTACCAGTAAGCCCGCCCTCTGCAACCGCCCGGTTCTTGCAGTCTGAGGGGCTACCTCTGGAACATGACAAGCAGCCTTGTCCGACCGAAGATCAGTATCAGCTGGAGACAGAGCCTGAAACCGGTTCGTCAGACAAACTGGAGAGGCCTTCCGTTCAGCCCTCCAGAGTGTCTTTCGCCCTCTGCCACACCTCGAAACGACCTCCCACTCTACCACAGGTGAGGGGTCAGCCTCAATGCGGGCAGTATCCCGGGCAACCACAGTCGTACTCCGATCGGGGGATGCGTGGGATGAGCTGGCCGTCCCCGACAAACCCCCCTCCTGACCCCCACAGTGATGCCCATTGGCAACAGCCTAAAGCTGTGAGACCGAAGCTAACACTGCCTGAAGCTGGGAGTGAAGGGATGCCAACTCAGCCCGCATCCCAACACAGCAGTCGCAGTCCCTATACATTCTAAATACTGGTGTGCAAAGAACGTCTGAACTAATCTACAGAGAGCACAAACAATTCGACACAAAATTTAAACGGTTATTAAAATACAAGATTGCCTAGTAAATGCAGTAATGCTGCTACTTGCGCACTGCTGACGCACTGCTCGGCGGCAGAAGAAGACTACGCGATTTTACACTATTCAGGAACTTAAACGCGATGCTATAACTCTCAAATACTATAACACGCCCGAAATTTATGAATTATCAATGCAAGTACCCAAAAACACGCAAAGAAATTAAGAATTAAACTATGTAACAAATAAGTGAGCTAAGAGTATAAGACTTGTTGCTGGCAGCTGCTTATCCAACCGCGGCAGGGAGCACACTGGCTGTGACCAATCGACACTGGCCGTTCAAAACAAAAACAGACGAATACTCGAATTTACACTATTCAGGTACTAAAACGCGATGCTACAACTCTCAAATACTATAATACGCCCGAAATTTATGAATTAAACAATGCAGGTACCCAAAAACACGCAAAGAAATTAAGAATTAAACTATGTAGTAAATAAGTGAGCTAAGAGTATACGACTTGCTGCAGGCAGCTGCTTATCCAACGGCGGCAGGGAGCACACATATTACGTCACAGTGGGCAGAAAGTGAAATACATCACAGTGGATGTCTTGTATATTATGTTCCTTTCCTGTCACGTGGTGTAAAACGCTATGCCTAAAACTTCACATCTGTAGCACGTTGTTTTTAGAGTTCCTTTCGATTTTCCTGCTATGCAGCACCTCTTATTTTCTGTGGCACCACAGCTACCAGATCACTTTATTCATCAGATCCGATTTCATGATGCACTTTACCTTGATATGAATATCCTTCAGGGCCACTAAAATGTCTAGAGAAATGGTAATATATCAGAATGTCGCGCCGAAACTGCAGTTGTGGCGTATTAATAGAAAAGCCACGCGCACACCCGATTCATGTACAGACACATTCAATAGCCATACAAAATTGGCCACCATATCTTTTCCCTCTGATATCGTATATAACGCTATATATTCATCCATTCGGTCGGTTCCCTCCATATTTTTGTTGTATTCTCTAAAAACATGTGATCTGGATAGCAGGGTTCATTCCTTCACTTGACTGGAGTATTGACCCACAGAGCTCACTGGATTGATGCGACGGCTGGCCTAAGTAATTGTTACTGCAGTATTACCTAGCCGTCTGGAAATAATCACCCCAGTTTCCTTGCTACTCATCTGATCAAAATTTGTCTTAGAGGGTTTAAAATGATATTCTTTTGGCAGGCGACTCTCACGAACGTCCCAGTTGCACCATAACCGACGGCCGGGGTGGCCGAGCGGTTCTAGGCGCTACAGTCTGAAACCGCGCGACCGCTACGGTGGCAGGTTCGAATCCTACCTCGGGCATGGATGTGCGTGATGTCCTTAGGTTAGTTAGGTTTAAGTAGTTCTAAGTTCTAGGGGACTGATGACCTCAGAAGTTAAGTCCCATAGTGCTCAGAGCCATTTGAACTTTTTTTTTTCCATCATAACCTCGTACTTTTAGGTCAACCAGCAATGTTGGTGATGTAACAGGTTGTGAAAATAAAACGTGTTGGGCAGATTTTTAATTTTTTCAAGTGGTGAATCGATCATCTGATCCAGAGATGTAGCAATTTTCCAAATGTTTTCTCGTACACTTCATTCCTTTATGGATCAGTTCCTTGGTATAATTGAAAATCGACTGTATGAGCCACGTTTGTGCTTAGGCATCAAGCTTTGTACCAAATGTAGTAGGTTTACCTTTCAGAAACTGTTTCCACCCATGCCACCCAAAATACTTTATTATGCTCTCATCGTAATCCAAATCTTGCTCAGGCTGAAACTGGAGAGGAAACACTTTTTCCAGCTTATATATTAATGGATGAGGTGGCCACATTTTACAATTTACATTGATTTGTGTGATATTGCATGAGTGAATGAATTTCGTTTCAGTTCTGTCTCTTCTCATCATGTTGGCTCCATTTCGTTTCTCACGTACAACCTAGAATTCCAGTAACATCTTATGCTACGTAGAGAATTATACCCAGAGAATTGGAATTTCTTGAAAACCTATTATCTCTTCATGCGTTATTTTGGAATATGAGCAGCTCCTGAACAAAGCATATTTTGTTGATCCAGTGAAGAGGAATTTAATTATTTCATCATTCCAAAACATTTAAAGCACGGAACTGGAGACAAGCTTCTGTATTTACTATGATCACTGTCGAGAAATGTAACTTTATCACTTTGCAGATCCTGCCTTTTCAAATTTCCGATAACATTTTTAAGTTCTTTAGTTCTTCTCTTCTATTTGAACTGATGTTCTCTGGCTTGTTATCGTGATAGAAATCGGTCTCAGGTTCACCGTTTAACCAGTGTTTATTGGTCAAAACTGCTACTGCTCCAGCATGAAATTGTCTTCGTCCAAGATTATCTATCTTTCCACCCCCATCTTCTTCACCAGAATCTTCATCGGACTCCACATTAGCTTCAGGAATCTCAATAAATACGTCTATTGCATCTTCTTTCTCTTCCTCAAGAACAGCTAGGACGTCATGCACAGATAGGCCTTTGAGAAAGAAGGAATCATTGCGTTGACTGTTCTGCCTAGTGTAACACATGTGCAACACACAATTGAAAGCTAGATTAGGAACGAATACAATGAACTGCATAATATGACCAATCTGTAACACAAATTTCATCATGCTTAACATTATAATCAAGCAAAAGTTTTAGAAATTGTGTGATACATTACAACAGAAAATTATACTTACTTCTTATTCGAAGACACAATCTTATTCAGAAAAAAAGTGTTCACTAATTGAAGCACCAGACACTGTCCTCTTGCTGCTTTCTACTGACAGAAACCCACCTAAGTATGAGAGCGTTCTTATCTGACAGATCTACAACAACAGGCCTTCCAAACACGTACATTGTTACCAGTAAGAGAAAACAATGATAGAATGTTACGTAGCATATATATTACGCTAGGCTGAAATTGGTTGCCAGCAATTGTGTAAGTACAAAGGTTAATTAAACAAAACCTACACTGGCACTGTGCTAGAGGGTGGATGTACGAATGGATCCTCTTATGCTAGAAGTGAACGCATGAGATACTGAACATGGTGTCGAGCGGGATGGTTCTAGTCATTTCTTCGACCATAGTTGACTGCCATGCCAGGTAACAACGGAGACGTCTGCAGCAGGTGACATTACATTCTGTTTAGAAGGTGAAAAGGCAAATGGTGACATGTTCGACATGTTCGCTCAGGCGTCGTGGCAGCAGTCGTGAGTCCGTATCTAAGGCTAAACAGAATGAGCTAGACCGGCTGTGCTCCACTCTTTTATTGCGTCAGAGTCACTGCTCTTCCGCCCCAAAAATAAAGCTCTTGCCAACTATAAGGACGAGGAGAGACCAAGGACTATTTTAATGTAATTTAATAAAGTTTTAAGTTTATTATATTTGCTTTGTTAGCTTTATAAAAGTGACGTCAAAACCAAAGAGAAATAACTCTAATAATACGATGAACAGTGTAATGTAATTTAATTTAGCCCGACGCGGATCAGCAATCAGCAAATTAGCTCAGTACTCAGAGTGGTTACGGGTCTATAAATAATTAATTGTCTCTCTCATGAATCATCACAGATATTCCTCAATACATATGTATCAAAAGTATAGTTAGAACTCATGTGCTTGTAGCACCAGATAATATTTCGTATGATAGTTCAATTTGAAGTAATAAAATCTGTAACTCCAGATAGTGGCTTCGTCTCGAATACCAACATAAGATAACAAGCATAATCTTTTGCAGGTGAAATATTATATTACAACTAGAGCTCTGCGACCAGGCCTTCCTGCCTGTGATATTACCTCGCAATCTTGAGAAAGTCTGAAAGTGAAATACACTCCTGGAAATGGAAAAAAGAACACATTGACACCGGTGTGTCAGACCCACCATACTTGCTCCGGACACTCCGAGAGGGATGTACAAGCAATGATCACACGCACGGCACAGCGGACACACCAGGAACCGCGGTGTTGGCCGTCGAATGGCGCTAGCTGCGCAGCATTTGTGCACCGCCGCCGTCAGTGTCAGCCAGTTTGCCGTGGCATACGGAGCTCCATCGCAGTCTTTAACACTGGTAGCATGCCGCGATAGCGTGGACGTGAACCGTATGTGCAGTTGACGGACTTTGAGCGAGGGCGTATGGTGGGCATGCGGGAGGCCGGGTGGACGTACCGCCGAATTGCTCAACACGTGGGGCGTGAGGTCTCCACAGTACATCGATGTTGTCGCCAGTGGTCGGCGGCAGGTGCACGTGCCCGTCGACCGGGGACCGGACCGCAGCGACGCACGGATGCACGCCAAGACCGTAGGATCCTACGCAGTGCCGTAGGGGACCGCACCGCCACTTCCCAGCAAATTAGGGACACTGTTGCTCCTGGGGTATCGGCGAGGACCATTCGCAACCGTCTCCATGAAGCTGGGCTACGGTCCCGCACACCGTTAGGCCGTCTTCCGCTCACGCCCCAACATCGTGCAGCCCGTCTCAAGTGGTGTCGCGACAGGCGTGAATGGAGGGACGAATGGAGACGTGTCGTCTTCAGAGATGAGAGTCGCTTCTGCCTTGGTGCCAATGATGGTCGTATGCGTGTTTGGCGCCGTGCAGGTGAGCGCCACAATCAGGACTGCATACGACCGAGGCACACAGGGCCAACACCCGGCATCATGGTGTGGGGAGCGATCTCCTACACTGGCCGTACACCACTGGTGATCGTCGAGGGGACACTGAATAGTGCACGGTACATCCAAACCGTCATCGAACCCATCGTTCTACCATTCCTAGACCGGCAAGGGAACTTGCTGTTCCAACAGGACAATGCACGTCCGCATGTATCCCGTGCCACCCAACGTGCTCTAGAAGGTGTAAGTCAACTACCCTGGCCAGCAAGATCTCCGGATCTGTCCCCCATTGAGCATGTTTGGGACTGGATGAAGCGTCGTCTCACGCGGTCTGCACGTCCAGCACGAACGCTGGTCCAACTGAGGCGCCAGGTGGAAATGGCATGGCAAGCCGTTCCACAGGACTACATCCAGCATCTCTACGATCGTCTCCATGGGAGAATAGCAGCCTGCATTGCTGCGAAAGGTGGATATACACTGTACTAGTGCCGACATTGTGCATGCTCTGTTTCCTGTGACTATGTGCCTGTGGTTCTGTCAGTGTGATCATGTGATGTATCTGACCCCAGGAATGTGTCAATAAAGTTTCCCCTTCCTGGGACAATGAATTCACGGTGTTCTTATTTCAATTTCCAGGAGTGTATATTAAATTATTTGTAGTTGCCACATAGCTCTTAGAGCTTGAAAGAAAGTTTAGTGTCCTAAACGGCGGCACTTCTCGAAGATGAGCTGAAAGAAAATTACTAATTATTTTCTAGTATGGCGCTTAACAATGGTCAGTATTCCGTTAGGGCCACGTTTACTCAGGACAAGTAAGGTTGAAGAATATACATTATTCAATACCTATACAAATTTTAAGTTATGAACAACAATATTTTTCTTCGTTTTCAGCTAACATAGAATATTGCAGCAAGATGAATTTCAAACAATCCCTCTTTTCTCTTCAAGTCAAGTAACAGAAGAAGCCGACAAACAAATAGAGAGTTCAGAGAGAGTTCAGACACAGAATTTCGAATGTCCATGCAATTCTATATAATGCATTTCTTTACTCACTGGCATGCTTCACAAGCTATTCATACAATAATTATCGATACTGAAACGTCCCCTTTGAACAATTATACATGACTGTGCTTAAACTGACATACAATATTTTTAGCGCAACGCAATCTGACTTTCAAAACTCCCTACAAAGGAATGGCCCTGACTAACATTAACCTATACGTTTCACAAATCACTAATCTCACAAAAATCTTGGTTACTCGAACTACTGCAATACAGGTGCACCATTACTGCCAGCTAAATAAAAGATTCAAACTACGGAAGGCACTAACTACTGATAGGGTTAGTTAGCAAATGAAAGATATTAATAGAGAACAAACAATGTATTTACCTTAATATCATAAAAAGTCATAATATATATAGGAGTTCATAACATCCATTCTTACAAATATCAAAACTCCGCCATTTGTTTCTCCACATCCACCACTGCTGGCGGCTCACCTCCAACTGCGCAACGCTACGCGCTGTTCACATCCAACTGCCCAACACTACAATGGCAGACAACAATGCAAACTAGCCACGGATTGCACACAGCACAGCCAGTGATTCCGCCATTTGTCTCTCCACATCCACCACTGCTGGCGGCTCACCTCCAACTGCGCAACGCTACGCGCTGTTCACATCCAGCTGCCGCTGCCCAACACTACAATGGCAGACAACAATGCAAACTAGCCACGGATTGCACACAGCACAGCCAGTGATTCCGCCATTTCTCTCTCCACAACCACCACTGCTGGCGGCTCACCTCCAACTGCGCAACGCTACGCGCTGTTCACATCCAGCTGCCGCTGCCCAACACTACAATGGCAGACAACAATGCAAACTAGCCACGGATTGCACACAGCGCAGCCAGTGATTCTCACACAGAGCGTTACGTGGCGTTACCAATAAGAAAGCCTAAACAGCCTACTTACATAGCCCGTTTCAATACATGGCATTTACACACTTCAAGTTATGACCCCCTCAGGTTATAGAGTACACTATCTACTGACCACATGTTTTGCTAACAGAGGATTCACATTCTGCCTCAGTTCCAATCGTCGAAATGTGATCCTCATTGTCTCCCTACGCCTCCAAGAGGGAGAAGAAGCCGTTTAAAACTTGAGCAGCTGTTAACAGTTGCCATATTCTGAGCAAATCGTCAAATTCTCCCACAATGGCTGCAGCCACAACCCGATTTAGTATTCTTGTTCCACAGGACTTCAGGAATCAATTTAATACAATCTACCTCCTCTTGGATTTTCATTAAGGGGTTGAACTTCAATAGAAATTTAATGAAAGTCGAATTAAAACTAATAGCTCAAAAGTGAAATCACCTGTGGGTTGGTCTGTAGGAAAGCGTCCAGAACCTGTAACTAGATAGGTCGAATATCAATTGCAAAGAGTATCTTATGCGGGTGCAAACGAACGTGTCCCTGTACATCCAGAGCCTGGGGAGGGTATTTGTGTTAACGCTGTGTAATCTGATGTTAACCAGTTCGTTGTTCTCCTTTCTCGTGCTCTTCATCTTCGTCAGCCATGCTTAAGGAATTTACGAGCAATTGCCTTCACGCTGCAAACAACAGTAGAGGATAAAATATTGGGGACAGAAAGAGAGTCGAATATGCCACTCAAGCTGTAGAAGACTGAGTTGATCCATCATTGAAGTGGACGTTGGACTGCGGGTGTCATAAGCTTGTAGAAATAAGGAATACCAACAGCCACACTTTTGTAAAATATGTTAATTACGCGACCAGTTTCGACACAACATTAATGTTATATTCAGGCCCCTATGCGACCTGAATGTTGATATGCAACCTTCGCTGCTTTAGGAGAGATGCCACGTACATTCACTGCTGTCAAGGATTTTTGTGTGTAAATAGAAATCCATGAGACCAGTGAACATGTATGACACTGAAATGCATGCCCTTCTTGTTTCCTATGTACTACGTTTTTTTTTATCTTCCACTGTTACGATACCCGTTTGAGTTTTGTAGCTGTAGTATAACACTCGTAATAGAAATAATAATAATAATAATAGTAGTAGTATTACCAGTAGTACAACTTTATTAATCCGAGTGTAATGTTTACAAGGGAACTGGACATGTCATGGTATTATATATCCAGAACTAAAGAAAAATATTTCATGTTTCCAATTTTGTGATTGACTCACGGAATATTTACGTACTAAAATCTAGTACAGCTGCGATTGCTCTGCAGAAACGAAAGTAACATCGGGTGTGCTCCAAAGAATCAGAATAGGACCTAAAATGTTATCGATGCAGACAAACGGTTCTTCTATTAGGTTAACAGCACAATCTCATTGATCACTGACGATACTGTTGTCTAAAAAAGAGTATCATCTTTAGACGATCGTAACGAAACGGGAAAGGACTTAAACCATATTTCGAATTGTTGAAATGAATACAGTTTTAAACATCGCTGTTTCTCAGCAACCATATATAATTTTCAAACATTGTAATTATACAGCCAACCGGTTGCAAATAACTGTTTAGTACACTGACCTACGTTTCGACATTTTCTCCATAAGAACGAAATTTTGAGAAACCGTAAAATAACATTGCAAAAAAGCAATGGTCAGAGTTTACAGCAGCTGTACTCAAGTCAAAAATAAAATAAAACACGTTCTAGGATTTGGCACAGTTGCTCTAAATTCTGACCATTGCTTTCTCGCAATGTAATTTTACGGTATCTCAAAATTCCATTCTGATAAAGACACCCTCAATAGGTGTCGAAAGCTAGATCATTGTACCAAACAGTTATTTTCAACCTGTTGGCAGTATAAGTCCTATGTTTGAGAATCGGATAAACGTAAAATAGTGCCTATGACAGTGAGAAACAGTCCGATAGCAGTTGATTAGACAATTAGTGGTGAACATATTGACCACATCACATCGGGTAAGTATTTAGTGGTAACACCAAGAAGGAATAGGAACTCGTGTGAACAAGTTTCTTCAGCATTAGGAAAGGCGAATGGAAGACAGATTTGTTAAAAGGGGTTGGCAAAGTGCGGCGCATTTGTAAACGGAATCAAAAATGGTTCAAATGGCTCTGAGCACTATGGGACTCAACTGCTTTGGTCATAAGTCCCCTAGAACTTAAAACTACTTAAACCAAACTAACCTAAGGACATCACACACATCCATGCCCGAGGCAGGATTCGAACCTGCGACCGTAGCGGTCGTGCGGTTCCAGGCTGTATCGCCTTTAACCGCTCGGCCACTCCGGCCGGCTAAACGGAATCGCACACAAAACGTTAGTGTGAGCAGTTTTAGAGCACTGTTCTAGTGTTTGCAGGTCTTAACCGTCTCGATAACTGACATGTAGCGAATTCAGAGGTGTGCCTCTTACGCCATAACAAGTCAGTACAGTCTATACGAAGCTGTATTCGAAATTCTCAGGGACATAAATGGGGATCCTTGGAAGAGAGACAGCATTATTCTAGCAATTCCCTGTTGCGTATACAGGATGTTAGGGGTACAGGTAGAAATATTGTGATTGTTGGTACCTTAACATGTACGCACTTCAGTATGTCCTACAATCTTCCTACAGACACATCACATAATTTACAACCTGATATTTTCTGTATGGTCGTAGCTGCCTGTCGGTACAGAATTTTCGTTTTGCGTCCACGTGTCCACACTTCTGTACCTCACCTACTTCCCAGGAAAAATAAAGTTAACTACTTCGTTGCACCATGTGTACTTGGATGTACTAATCAACCTAAAAACATACTACTCATAATAGCTACAAATATTAGCCTTTAAATGAAGTAAATACTGATATACCGTTGTTCAATACTCCCTCCTCTGTAATCTATATAAATATCTGCAATTATGCCGCTAACACCCCATATTTTGTCAACGTGCATTCGAAGATGACTGTGCGACCAATTTAGTGGTGCCATCATCGTACACTCTCCACATAAAAAGTTCCCAGACTAGGTTTTTTCCTGGTGTACAATCTACGTCAGCATAGTAACTACGGTGGCAGCTTCAACTAACAACGGTAAACGACAGATATACATTCCACCTGTCAGCTTTGAGCATGCACTTTTAAGTAGTGGCTATGCAGTCGTGATACAAAAGTCAATGAAGCAATGAACTGAACATCCCTAAATCAAAAGTTCAAGACAATCTCTGGAATGTTTTGAAGAAGAGAGAAGTGTGTGTAACGTTGGTCCTGCACACCGTGACTCATGAACAAAAATATACCTGCTGCGATGTCATTCAAATACAAAACACGGACAATTACTTTCTGGAAAAGTCATCATGGATGATAAGACTTGCTTTTTTCAGTACTAAACCATCGCAAAATGTCAAAGTCGTGAAATTAACATTCAAGCAAATGTGATGTGGAGATTAACAAAAGTACAAAGACTTCCCTGACAGTTTCACATGGCTGAACGTTCTGTGCATTGAACTCAAGTGGAGTGGGGGGTCTAGTCGATTATTTATTTTATTTTATTTTATTTACATGTCAAGTTCCGTAGGACCAAATTGAGGAGCAAATCTCCAAGGTCATGGAACGTGTCAGTACATGAACTTAGAACGTAAAAGTAATAACAGATAAAAATAAATGTTCATGAACCTGAAAGAAAATCAGTCCATAAGTTTAAGCAAACGCTATCAGCAATACAATGAGAATCAGCTTAATTTTTCAAGGAACTCCTCGACAGAATAGCAGGAGTGACTCATGAGGAAACTCTTCAGTTTCTATTTGAAAGCGCGTGGATTACTGCTAAGATTTTTGAATTCGAGTGGCAGCTTATTGAAAATGGATGCACACCTTTTTGCACAAGAGTTAAGGAAGTCCGATCCAAATGGAGGTTTGATTTCTGCCGAGTATTAACCGAGTGAAAGCCGCTTATTGTTGGAAATAAACTAATATTGGTAACAAGAAACGACAATAAGGAATATACATATTGAGAGGCCAATATCAAAATACCCAGACTCGTGAACAGAGGTCGACAAGAGGTTCGTGAACTCACACGACTTATTGCCCGAACCGCCCGTCTCTGAGCCAAAAACATCCTTCTAGAATGGGAAGAGTTACCCCAAAACATAATACCATACGACATAAGTGAATGAAAATAAGCAAAGTAGACTAATCTATGTGTCGAAGTATCACTCACTTTCGATACCGTTCGAATAGTAAAAATGGCAGTATTAAGTCTTTGAACAAGATCCTGAATGTGGGCTTTCCACGACAGCTTACTATCTATCTGAACACATAGGAATTTGAACTGTTCAGTTTCACTAATCATATGCCCGTTCTGTGACATTAAAACGTCAGGTTTTGTTGAATTGCGTGTTAGAAATTGTAAAAACTGAGTCTTACTGTGATTTAACGTTAGTTTATTTTCTACAAGCCATGAACTGAGGTCATGTACTGCACTACTTGAAACTGAGTCAATGTTACACACAATATTCTTTACTACCAAGCTAGTGTCATCAGCAAACAGAAATATTTTATAATACTAGAGGGCATATCATTTATATCAGTAAGGAACAGGAGCGGCCCCAACACTGATCCCTGGGGCACCTCCCACTTGATAGTACCCCACTCAGATCCCATACCACAGCCGTTATCAACATTGTGAATAATGACCTTTTGCTGCCTGTTGCTAAAGTAAGAGGCGAACCAATTGTGAGCTACTCCCCTTATTCCGTAATGGTCCAGCTTCTGGAGCAATATTGTGAGATCAACACAGTCAAATGCCTTTGTTAAATCAAAAAATACGCCAAACGTTCGAAACCTTTTGTTTAGCCCATCCAGTACCTCACAGAGAAAAGAGAATATAGTATTTTCAGTTGTCAAACGATTTCTAAAGCTGAACTGTGCATTTGATAGCAAATCGTGTGATATAAAATGATCAATTAACCTTATATACACAGCCTTTTCGATAACTTTTGCAAATACTGATGGCATAGAAATAGGTCTAAAATTATCTACATTATCCCTTTCTCCCTTTTTATGAAGTGGCTTTATTACTGAGTACTTTAATCGCTCAGGAAACTGACCATTCCTAAAGGAAAAATTACAAATATGGCTAAATACGGGGCTAACATGAGCAGCACAGTACTTTAATATTCTACTAGACACTCCATCATAACCATGAGAGTCCTTAGTCTTCAGTGATTTAATTATTGACTCAATCTCTCTCTTGTCTGTATCACAGAGTAGTATTTCAGACGTCAATCTCGGAAAGGCATTTGCTAAGAAATTTATATAATTTCCTGTTGAAACTAAATCTTTATTTAATTCATCAGCAATGCTCAGAAAATGGTTGTTAAATGCTGTACATATATCTGATTTATCAGTAACAGAAACGTTATTACTGCGAACTGACTTCATATCATCAACCTTGTGCTGCTGACCAAACACTTCCTTCACAACTGACCATATGGCTTTAATTTTATCCTGTGAATTAGCTATTCTATTTGCATACCACATACTTTTTGCCTTGCTAATAACATTTTTAAGCACCTTACAATACTGATTGTAATGGGCTACTGTAGCTTCATTGTGACTACTTCTAACATTTTGATATAATTCCAGCTTTGTTCTACATGATATCCTTATCCCACTAGTCAGCCAACCGGACTGTCCATTACTGCTAGTACCCCGTTTAGAATGTTGTAATTGAAAGCAACTCTCAAAGAGCATGAAAAATGTGTTATGGGAAGCATTGTATCTATCATCTATATTATCGGCACTATAAACATCTTGCCACTCTTGTTCCTTGACAAGTTTTGAAAAACTCTCTATTGCTGTTGGATTAACTTTCCTACATAGTTTGTAATTAAATACGACATTGGTTTGAGTACAAAAACCTTTTAGTGTTAAAATTTGTGCACCATGGTCTGAAAGGCCTTTCACCCTTTTACTAACAGAATGCCCATCTAGCAATGAAGAATGAATAAAAATATTGTCTATGACTGTGCTACTGTTCCCCTGCACCCTAGTTGAAAAAAACACAGTTTGCATCAGATCATGTGAATTTAGTTCTACCAACATCCTTTTTCTTGCACAATCATGTATAAAATTAATATTTAAGTCACCACATATAACTACTTTTTGGTACTTCCTACAAAGTGAATCAAGAACCCTCTCTAGCTTAAGCAAAAATGCTCTGAAGTCGGAGTTAGGGGACCTATAAACAACAGCAATTAGAAGTTTAGTTTCACTAAATTCAACAAATGCTGCAAAACTTTCAAATATCTGTTCAGTGCAGTGTTGCGACTCAAATGAAATACTGTTTTTTGCCTACAGAGCCACTCCCCCACCCCGCAAGGAACTCCTTGAGAAACAGCCAGCTAATCTGTTGCCTGGTAAAGGAAGCCTCTGAATTATCAAATTATTTAAGTGGTGCTCTGATATACCAATAATTTCAGAGTTAACATCTTGTAACGCCGGAAATGCATATCCTCCTATTTCCATCTATTGTACTATTATTTTTTTTCCTTGTTTTGTTACCTCAAGATATGACATTTCTGTCTCTTTATATATTGTAATTGTTTTACTGTTTGTATATATATATTTCTGCACTTATGTCGATGTATAATTGGTTTGTTTCGTAAATATTATTTGTATTTTTACGCTGGGTCTTGCCTAGGGAAAACTGCTATCGAACGATTACATCGATAGGTCGTGTGAAGAATCAAAGTGTGTAGGATCTTTGGGAGTGTTAACTCTGCCGCGTGGAGCGCGAGCAGGGCAGTTGGAGTCTGGCTGGAGTAGCGAGTGGAGCAGGTGTGTTGTGTGACGCTCCCGCGAGTTGCCGCGCTTTCGGGGTTTGGCAGCATGTAACTGCGCTGGACTCGCGATGATAGTTTCTGACATGGTGTCGCGGACGGGAAGCATTAGCTGGCGCACATCAAGAGCCCGTTTCGCCTGGTGACCGTGTCGAGAAGAAGGCGCGCCTACACCCAGCTTCTGCAACAGCGACGGCCGACAATGAGTGACTGTCGCCACCTCCTCGATCGACGGCTTCAAACCTTCAATCAACCAACAAGGAAGACTAAAAGCACGTAAAGTTTCAGAACTGTATGGCAGACCTCAGCTTTTCAAATTGTTCCATTTGCCTCGCAAAATTACAGCAACTTAGCATGAACCTTTGTTGCTCATTGTCCCAATTGCATTGCCAAGCAGGGTCCCTTCCTTTTCCGAAATGAACCCGAGTGTCGTTGAAATTCAAACGCCAGCATTAAAATAATATGATTAGATTTCACTGCTTTAATTTCAAAGTTCAGTAGCTGGCTACAATATTTAGGTTACACGAGCACAAATTAAGAGTGCGAGTTTTGTCACCGTATTTTAGCTCACCTGTGACTGCAGCTCAGCTTGGTACGTACTAAATTTTACTATTGTTAATTGTTCAGAATCATTTAATTCAAGTTCACAGTTAATTCTCTTATTTCTAAATTGCGTAGATTCAAGTAGCTTTTGAAATGATTGTTGAGGTAGTCCAAGACTAACTGTCTTTCGATGTGCTTCAGAAAGAAAGCTCACCATTAACTTCAGTCACTAAATTAACTTTCGATTTTCCGGTTTCATTAATTCTTTTGCTAAATTAAGTGTAGCGAAATTTATTACTTCTGACAAACTTTCAGTTTTCACACTACACGTGTCAACCTTCAGTTGCCACGCTTCTAGTGCTAATTATATGTGTAATTACCTTGCTTTTTCAGTTACTATCGTAATTGTCCTTAGGACTGGCGACCGTGATTTTCCCCAAATCTCAAATATCTAATTACCGCTAGTTAATTGTTAACGTAACGGCCGCACATTTACTTCTTTATTAACTTTACCCCTTTTCAAAATTAATTTCCACTAGTTTCATTTGCATTTTTCCTTTCATTTAGATGTAACCCTTTCCTCCCTCTTTACCGACAGATTAACTTCGGTGACGATTGCTTTTCCCAAATTTCCATTAGGTACACGCGGTTTAATTTTTCACTGTCATTAAGGTCGATAAGTGAGGGGGGGGGGGGGTTACACGTGGCGACCTGGTGACAGGACAATCTTCGGATTTGAGGTTGTTCTGGACACGAATTTTGTATGTTGCAAATCTCGTAACAAAGTACTGGTTACGTACAGGCCGTTACGTCAGCGAGAATAAGTAGTGGGAGTAATCCTAATTAGATTTGAGATTTGGCATTTATATTGAAAATTATTAAAATGAGTGAAGGCAACAATTGCCAAAATTTGGTAGACTTGGATACGGAACAATCGGTCGAACAGTGGGAAACGCGCGCCGCGGTACCCATTGTTCAGGGGCAGGCGGCTAGCATGAAAGACGCGACCGCCGAAACGCAACAAAGAGCAGAAATGGAATTCCAAAGTTTAGAAAATGTTTCGGAATCAGAAGTGAAAATCAAATCTGAATCCCTTGATGACGAATACGGGGGGACAATTAAAGAGGAAGCCGCTACGGAAGTAAAACCGGTAGTTTCCGGGAATTTAACTGATTTATTGAATGTTTTGATTAACGAAATCAAGAGTCAATCGGCCAAGCAAGAAGATCAGGCTGCCAAACAAGAAGCTCAGGCTGCCAAGCAAGAAGCTCAGTCTGAAAAATTTGAACGGATGCTAGACAATCAGAAAAAGCTATTAACGTTGTTATCAACAATGTTGGAGTTGTTAACACAAAAGTTGATAAAATCAAAGAAGATATTGTTGTAATTAATACCGAAATCGGTAATCTTAAACAGGAAATGATAGGCGTTCAGGCGGAAATTGCGAGCATAAATACTCGTTTTGATTCCGAAATTAGCAGAATCGAGAAAAGTGTAGGAGACGCAGTTGCTCCGATCATCGAGAATAAGGTGACGGAACAAATTCAATTAGTGAGAAAAGAGGATCATCAGAAGGTGGAAACTTTAAAGGCTTTAGTATCCGAAGTAGATACCAAAGTGACGAAGCAGGCTAATACCTGCGAAGAGAAAAAGAGGGAAGTGGAAACGCTTGCGACAACCACTTGCCAAGTGATTACGAGGGTGTCGGAATTAGAAAGGAAACTTGACGAAAAACAGAGCTATGTGCCAATCTGTGCACATAGTTCGGAGTTGTTGACGAAAGAGGAGCGGTTCGACCCCTTGAAAAAAGGCGGTATACACCCGACGGATTTCATTAAAAATTGTGAAAGAGTTTTACCCAGATAATGGACTAATGAGAGAAAAATTAATGCGGTTATTGATGTGTTGGCTGGTGATGCCAAGCGTTGGGGCTTAAACCTCAACATTACGAACCTGACTTTTGACGAATTTAAAAATTTGTTTCTGGCTGAATACTGGTCAGAGCAAAAACAGCAAAGTGTCTGGCGCGAATTTGTCGTATCGAGGCCTTTCGATGCGAATTCGCGCGGTTCGATGAAGGAGTTTTGTGAGGGCTGGATCCGCAAGTTGGAATATTTGCGTGACCGCCGCTCGGAATCCGAAATAGTCTGGGAACTCTACAAGAAGCTTCCAGATGATACCAAACGATACGTAGGAAGCAATTACAGGACAATCAATGATTTCCTGGAAAGAGTGGAGGACGAGGACAATTGGCGCAATAATCGCGACAGTGGTAGAGGCCGTGGTAACAACAACGGGAACCACAACAACGATAACCATGGGAATAATGCATACCGCAATCTTGGCAGCAATAACAATAATGGTTCGGGCCGTAATGACAATCGGTACAATGCGAATAATAACAGGAATGACGGAAACCAGTATCATACTAGCGTGATACGGGCTGCGCAGAATAGTAATAATGCCAGACGATGTGACCAGCCGCCTCAGCAGTATCCGGGGAGCGTATCTGCTGGGACGAGACAGGGAAACCATTAGCCACGCCGGTGAGGGGCCGACCGGGCGTGGAGAAATTTTGGCGGCCCAATAACAAGAGAAAACCCAGGTGTCGTCGTTATGAAAATTCCGTATGGAATAATCAACGGCTTGAGAGTGTGCCAGTATTAGGAGAAAGGAGTGCGCCCACAAGTAGTAGATCAGCTGTAGACACGGCAGTAGAAAATACATTCACTGTCAGTGAGAACAATTTAAGTAGTGTTCCGGAAATCGACTATAAAGTGGCAGCTGTAATACCCACAGCGGAACTGGAGATTGAGTTTAAGAATGATTCGCAAGTGTTGAAAGAAGATCAGATGTCGGATAAAACGTCCGTCATCGAGCGAGGGGATGCAGAGAGGGATGTGGTCTGGTTAAGGCAGTTCTGTCGCTTATACGACGAACTAAGAGATTATAGGGGCCTGTACGGGAGAAGTGTTTATGGGGAGCGCGGGCAGGATTTGCCGCGTCTCGTCCCACAGGAAGATAGTATTTGTGAAGTGATGGAAAGTTCTGGCCCTAACCGGCAGACTTTACCAGAAATAGTTGATGTTAATGGGGAGCACGAGCAAGATTCGTCGTGTTTCGTCCTGCAGGAGTTAGATGTTGAAGTAGTAACGGAAAGTTCTGGCCCTAACCGGCAGACTTTACCGAAAGTTATAGAAGTAGCCGACCCATCCGACGCAAACCTCCAGTTTAAACGTTGCGAGAGTATTAAGGAGAAAGATTACGAAGATTTTAGTGATAGCCGGACACGATTGGTAGAAAAGCACATAGATTACAGCGTGTATGAGGTTAGAGCTGACATTATACAGTCAGACGATAGCAGTGTGGGTTGCGCAGATCCAGAGGAAGTAATTTCAGATGCTACTGGGCACATTCCTCCAGGTAGATTGGCAGATGAGATCAATCTGACCAAAGTGGAATCAACGAAGGTGACAATTAGTGAATTTATAGCAAAGCAACACTCACTAGTTGACGAGTTACAGGAAAAGGTTTCGGTATTGGAGGCGACGCTCCAGACTATGCCTCAGGACAAACGTGTTGAAATTAAAACTGTATGTGAACAGAGGCTGAAAAAGCCGCCAGATAAACCGGATTTAGGATCAAAGCCGGATGGTTTTTTCAAGAATGACCTGGATATAGACGAGGATTTACTGTGGGAAAATAAAGAAACAGTCGAGGACAAGTGTAGACAGATAGTAGTGTCTGTTAATATGCACGACCTACAACTAAACGTGTTGATTGACACCGGTGCAGAATTGAGTGCTGTATCTGGGAAAATATTTGAGTTACTGAAAGACAGACCTGGCATCGTAGTTATGCCAGTAACAGGAGTGAAAATTATCGGTGCTACTGGGAAGGCCAGTAAACCGGTCACAAAACAGATTTTTGTCGACTTCGAGATATGTGGGGCACGATTTGAACAAGAGTTTGTCGTCGTGCCAGACTTAACTACGGAAGTAATTATCGGGTTAGATTGGCTATTAAAGTACCGTGCAGTGATTAACTGCGAAAGCAAAACTTTGACATGTACGTCCCAAGATAAAACAATAGTAGTTGGTTTTGACGAGGCAGGAGACTGTGTGCATAGGCAATAACAGCCTATACACATTGTTAACTGGCCGGATGCTATTGACGTAGGTATGAATCTGAACTACTGTAATGTGAAGAATCTCGGCATTGGAAAAAGTGTAGAAAGTGAATTGGAAGAGATAATCAAATTCCCTCCACGGATTAACATTAGTATTGGTGTGAAAAAAGATCGTTTGCGAGAAGTAATGAAGCTAAAAGCCGATGCTCGCATACGTCGTCATGACGCTAAAGCGCGTTTTGCTAAGTTTGCAATCGGAGACTTAGTACTTGTAAAAGCTCATGAGAAATCGAGCGAGATAGACAATGAAATCTCTAAATTTAAGTTTGTTTATAATGGACCATATAAAGTCATTGGTATACCTCACACAAATGCTTATTGCTTAGAGTATCCAAGCTCTGGAAAACGATTAGGTATACGGAATACAGTAGACTTGAAATTGTACCAACCTAGGATCGATTAATACCACACAATGGGTAATTTGTACAGTGTGTAAATATAGAGTGTAAGATTTAAGGTTTGCTAGATTGCCATGCTTTTGCCTGACCAAGAGGACATTAAAGAAGTTGTAATTAATAAGTAATTAATTTTGACTAAATGATTTAAGAGAAAGTGTTTATTTATCAATTGAAAAATCCAAGCTGCTAGTTTAAGTTTTCAGCTGAGTCACAGTAGATTAAGCAATGTAAATATGATTTTGTAACTAGCTGTAAGATTTTATGAATATGTGATTTACTAGTCATTGCCGATGTACTTAGACGCTGTTTTAAGTTTCAGGCTAGTACATGCGTGTGATGATGGACAGTGTTGAGTTATCCACTGTGATAGTGTTTATGGACTCCTTGAGATTACTCGGGAGTGAGTTTTTCCGAAAGAATTCAGTGAAACGGACGTTCTGGAAATGCCGTTACACAGGCGAGTGAGATCAAGCGTGCCGCACAGGCGGGCGCAACAATACTGGCGGGGCGGAACCGCTGTCGCCTCTTGTGCCGCTGTCGGCATACTTTGTACTTGCGAGTACGGAAGGCGGAGTTGTTTTTCTTCCTGGACAGCTGAAAGAATTCTGCTGTTAATATTTATGTTTTTTTTCGATCTGATGTGTGTTATTTTCTTGTTTAGCGTTTAATGGACTCCCATGACGAGAATATTAATTATGAAAGGGTTATGTAAAATTGTGTATTCTATGTAATTAATTATTAATTTGCGTATTTTGATCTACCTGTTTTTATGACCATGTACTCTGATTAATTCTGTAAATAGTATTCCATTTCTTGATACTGTTGGGAATTTTGACAATTTTAGAATGGCTAAACCATTTTCTATGTTTTCAATGAATTTTAATATGTTGTCAACCTGTTTTATTTTGTGCAAGATGACAAAGTGGAATAAGATTAGGAGTGTCTCCACTCAATTATTATGGTCTAAAAAATTTATTTATGCTTAATTAGACGAATGCTAAATTTTGTTGGTGTTTTGAGCATATGCATTTCCGCTGTTTCTTTTTTGGGACATTTTCTGAGTCTGTTTACGTTACACGAACATCCTCAGACAATGTGGGGCACGTGTAACGCCGGAAATGCATATCCTCCTATTTCCATCTATTGTACTATTATTTTTTTTCCTTGTTTTGTTACCTCAAGATATGACATTTCTGTCTCTTTATATATTGTAATTGTTTTACTGTTTGTATATATATATTTCTGCACTTATGTCGATGTATAATTGGTTTGTTTCGTAAATATTATTTGTATTTTTACGCTGGGTCTTGCCTAGGGAAAACTGCTATCGAACGATTACATCGATAGGTCGTGTGAAGAATCAAAGTGTGTAGGATGTTTGGGAGTGTTAACTCTGCCGCGTGGAGCGCGGGCAGGGCAGTTGGAGTCTGGCTGGAGTAGCGAGTGGAGCAGGTGTGTTGTGTGACGCTCCCGCGAGTTGCCGCGCTTTCGGGGTTTGGCAGCATGTAACTGCGCTGGACTCGCGATGATAGTTTCTGACATGGTGTCGCGGACGGGAAGCATTAGCTGGCGCACATCAAGAGCCCGTTTCGCCTGGTGACCGTGTCGAGAAGAAGGCGCGCCTACACCCAGCTTCTGCAACAGCGACGGCCGACAATGAGTGACTGTCGCCACCTCCTCGATCGACGGCTTCAAACCTTCAATCAACCAACAAGGAAGACTAAAAGCACGTAAAGTTTCAGAACTGTATGGCAGACCTCAGCTTTTCAAATTGTTCCATTTGCCTCGCAAAATTACAGCAACTTAGCATGAACCTTTGTTGCTCATTGTCCCAATTGCATTGCCAAGCAGGGTCCCTTCCTTTTCCGAAATGAACCCGAGTGTCGTTGAAATTCAAACGCCAGCATTAAAATAATATGATTAGATTTCACTGCTTTAATTTCAAAGTTCAGTAGCTGGCTACAATATTTAGGTTACACGAGCACAAATTAAGAGTGCGAGTTTTGTCACCGTATTTTAGCTCACCTGTGACTGCAGCTCAGCTTGGTACGTACTAAATTTTACTATTGTTAATTGTTCAGAATCATTTAATTCAAGTTCACAGTTAATTCTCTTATTTCTAAATTGCGTAGATTCAAGTAGCTTTTGAAATGATTGTTGAGGTAGTCCAAGACTAACTGTCTTTTGATGTGCTTCAGAAAGAAAGCTCACTATTAACTTCAGTCACTAAATTAACTTTCGATTTTCCGGTTTCATTAATTCTTTTGCTAAATTAAGTGTAGCGAAATTTATTACTTCTGACAAACTTTCAGTTTTCACACTACACGTGTCAACCTTCAGTTGCCACGCTTCTAGTGCTAATTATATGTGTAATTACCTTGCTTTTTCAGTTACTATAGTAATTGTCCTTAGGACTGGCGACCGTGATTTTCCCCAAATCTCAAATATCTAATTACCGCTAGTTAATTGTTAACGTAACGGCCGCACATTTACTTCTTTATTAACTTTACCCCTTTTCAAAATTAATTTCCACTAGTTTCATTTGCATTTTTCCTTTCATTTAGATGTAACCCTTTCCTCCCTCTTTACCGACAGATTAACTTCGGTGACGATTGCTTTTCCCAAATTTCCATTAGGTACACGCGGTTTAATTTTTCACTGTCATTAAGGTCGATAAGTGAGGGGGGAGGTTACAATCTATTAGCAGTTCACTAACTTTATCTCTAGTACCTCTTATATTTTGATGAAATATGCTAATTCCTTCTCTACTTGGAAACATTACATCCTCTGGAAGTGAGCCCTTAGTTAGAGGCACTTCCTTGCAGGTATACCTATCAGCTGACTTCAATCTAAACAAGGTGCAGCTCTAACACCAACTACTACAGGAATTTTTCCATGAGTGGTACCACTACCACCACCACCACCCACTACACTGTCACCTATAAGCTTAGCCAGCCTCCCCTTCCCATATCTATTGAGGTGCAGGCCATGCCTAGTGAAACCCCATCTACTGATAGACCCAACTGGCACCACTGAGATGTGATCCATGCCCTCCGCCATCAGTGCCCTCCCCAGCCCCACATTAACGCGGCTAACAGCCGCATTAATGTGAGGCCGATCATGACGCTGAAACAGTTGCACGAAATGCACGTTAGTTCCACCAGTTTGAGTAGCTATCTTAACCAAGTCACCACTGACATCATATTCCCCATCCCTATCGAGACTGTTCCCTGCTCCACCCACTATCACTACCTGATCCTCTTTCGTAAAATTCTTACATAACTCCCCCATGCTTTCAGTCACCTGAGCCAACCCTGCATTAGGCTTCACAATGCCGGTGACCTGGTACTCACTCCCCAACACTTCCTACAACTGCTGGCCCGCACCTGTACTGTGGGAACTACCTAGCAACACAACCTTCTTTCTGCTAGACGTTGCAACTAACCTAGGCCTCCTAATTGCTGAGTATTGCTGCAAGTTACCTACATCTACGGCTACACGAGGTTCCTCTCCACTCAACTCTGACAGTTGGTCGTATCTATTGCATGTATGCAAAGTAAAACTGTCTGAATACCTCCTCTTCCTAGCTACCTTCATGCCAACTGCCAGTTCCCATTCCCCACCACCCTTCACCTACATCTACATCTACATTTATACTCCGCAAGCCACACAACGGTGTGTGGCGGAGGGCACTTTACGTGCCACTGTCATTACCTCCCTTTTCTGTTCCAGTCGCGGATAGTTCCCGGCAAGAACGACTGTCTGAAAGCCTCCGTGCGCGCTCGAATCTCTCTAATTTTACATTCGTGATCTCCTCGGGAGGTACAAGTAGGGGGAAGCAATATATTCGATACCTCATCCAGAAACGCACCCTCTCGAAACCTGGACAGCAAGCTACTCCGCGATGCAGAGCGCCTCTCTTGCAGAGTCAGCCACTTGAGTTTGCTAAACATCTCCGTAACGCCATCACGCTTACCAAATAACCCTGTGACGAAACGCGCCGCTCTTCTTTGGATCTTCTCTATCTCCTCCGTCAACCCGATCTGGTACGGATCCCACACTGATGAGCAAAACTCAAGTATAGGTCGAACGCGTGTTTTGTAAGCCACCTCCTCTGTTGAAGGACTACATTTTCTAAGGACCCTCTAAATGAATCTCAACCTGCTACCCGCCTTACCAACAATTAATTTTATATGATCATTCCACTTCAAATCGTTCCGCACGCATACTCCCAGATATTTTACAGAAGTAACTGCTACCAGTGTTTGTTCCGCTACCATATAATCATACAATAAAGGATCCTTCTTTCTATGTATTCGCAATACATTGCATTTGTCTATGTTAAGGGTCAGTTGCCACTCCCTGCACCAAGTGCCTATCCGCTGAAGATCTTCCTGCGTTTCGCTACAATTTTCTAATGCTGCAACTTCTCTGTATACTACAGTATCATCCGCGAAAAGCCGCATGGAACTTCCGACACTATCTACTAGGTCATTTATATATATTGTGAAAAGCAATGGTCCCACAACACTCCCCTGTGGCACGCCAGCGGTTACATTAACATCTGTAGACGTCTCTCCATTGATAACAACATGCTGTGTTCTGTTTGCTATAAACTCTTCAATCCAGCCACATAGCTGGTCTGATATTCCGTAGGCTCTTACTTTGTGTATCAGGCGACAGTGAGGAACTGTATCGAACGCCTTCCGGAAGTCAAGGAAAATAGCGTCTACCTGGGAGCCTGTATCTAATATTTTCTGGGCCTCGTGAACAAATAAAAAATTCTACAACAGATCGACGTCAGAGATATAGGTCTATGGTTTTGCGCATCTGCTCGACGACCCTTCTTGAAGACTGGGACTACCTGTGCTCTTTTCCAATCATTTGGAACCTTCCGTTCCTCTAGAGACTTGCGGTACACGGCAAACTTGCCCCTCCTCAACCTATCTAGTTCCTCCTTTGCGCATTGTAACTGCACCTGAAGGGCACAGATCTTACGCTCCTGCTCCTCAATTAACTTGTTTCTACTACAGATTCTACGTTTCCAGGAGAGGATCTACCTAAAATGACCACTGGCTTCCCCACAGCATTCCCCCCAATGAAAATACTTTGAACAAATCCCACACCGTAATCCACTACTCACAAACCTACGACAGAGCCCACACTTTTCACTCATGGTAAAATTTTACAGTTACTGAAAAAAACTAAACGTCAACGTTACCAAAGTTCAGTTACACCAGTAGAACTATTTAAGAACTAATAATAATGGTCTTGAAATTCTCTGCCTACTAAGAAAGCAGCTACTTGTATTAATACTACTACAACACAGCCGATACCAATAACAGCAAAACTTCACAAAATTACTAGCTAAAACCAAAAAATTAAAACGACCACTGTAACAATAAGCGAGGTTAAAACACTAAATGAAAATTTTACTGTAATATTTCACTAGAAATAATAATAAACGTCAGTTGAAAACTAAAAAAAAAATGGTTCAAATGGCTCTGAGCACTATGGGACTTAACATCTGTGGTCATCAGTCCCCTAGAACTTAGAACTACTTAAACCTAACTAACCTAAGGACATCACACACATCTATGCCCGAGGCAGAATTCGAACCTGCGACCGTAGCAGTCGCGCGGTTCCGGACTGAGCGCCTAGAACCGCTAGACCACCGCGGCCGGCTTGAAAACTAAAGCACGAAATTTATTAAACGACTTCAACACACCGAAAACTCTATAAAACACAGCGAGCGGACGATTACAAAAGTTAATTAAGTCGTTATTTCGCCACAAACGGCACGCAACACCGCTGAACTCTATTAAATTTAATAACTGTATTGTTGTTGTTGTTGTGGTCTTCAGTCCTGAGACTGGTTTGATGCAGCTCTCCATGCTACTCTATCCTGTGCATCTCCCAGTACCTACTGCAACCTACATCCTTCTGAATCTGCTTAGCGTATTCATCTCTTGGTCTCCCCCTACGATTTTTACCCTCCACGCTGCCCTCCAATACTAAATTGGTGATTCCTTGATGCCTCAGAACATGTCCTACCAACCGATCCCTTCTTCTGGTCAAGCTGTGCCACAAATTTCTCTTCTCCCCAATCCTATTCAATACTTCCTCATTAGTTATGTGATCTACCCATCTAATCTTCAGCATTCTTCTGTAGCACCACATTTCGAAAGCTTCTATTCTCTTCTTGTCCAAACTGGTTATCGTCCATGTTTCACTTCCATACATGGCTACACTCCGAGCACAAATAAGTTTGTCAGTACTTAGCTTATAACCGCTACAGCTGCAGTGCACGCCACAAAATGTAAACACACTACTGAGGCGCGAGGCTTAGACGAACGACGAAAGCAGACTGATTATGTAAATGATGTCAAGAATTAAGACCTTACCTTATCTTTTCCCTTTTCTAACTGGTTTTATAAGGTAGCTTTCTTGTCTCTCAATACAAATTTTGTAAATGATTTTAAACCAACTTTTAGATGACCTAGAGACGAAATTTTAAACGTAGTTCAGAGCTGGATGATAATGCAACATTAATTCGTTTTCTTGTCTGTATGGCCACATGGTTCCCATAAGAGTGAGACTGGAGATGAAAAGGTTCGGTAACGCCAGACACGTTGCAGAACCAGCGTTTTGTGTCGAAAGTATCAGAATCTGTTCCATGTGTTGTTTAGGGAATTCGGTAATGGCCGCTAGACGGAACTGCTACAGCTGAAAGCACTAGTATCACCTCTACAACGTGGCCTCATGGCCCCCCAGAGCCAGAGTCAGGAATCTGATGCAGTAGTGCGACGTCAGCGTGAGGTCTGTATTCAACAGATAGCAGGTGAAACAGATTTTCACTCACCCAAATACACAATTTGTAAAAAGTGCTATGGTATCTTCCAGAAACAAAACTAAAAAGCACTAAATAATTATTGAAATAAAAATAAATTTTCTAACATGACACGTTTTTAGATCGAATTAAAACGTATAAAATTAATTCTCCTAGCCCCATACACACGTGAGTGTGAATTTTTAATGGCTCTGAAAATATCCGTAAGATTTACAGCGAAAAATGTGTGGCGCATGCAATACGTGGTTGACGTGACAATATTTCACCTGCAAATTATTATCTGTTACATCTGTCACAGGGTTTTCGCTATTAATCACTCAACTGTTTTCGGAGATATTAAAAATTCACAGTCACAAATTTTCATTTTCTCTATGGGGTTAGGAATCTGTACTGGGCTAGGAGAAATTATTTTACATTCTTTAGTTCCCTTAAAAAAATTTTACATAAAAGTTTATGTTTATTTAATTAATTATTTTATTAACATAGTTTCGAAACTTTTGGACTGACGATGCACATCTCGCACAGAAACCGTGAAAGTAAGGTATAGATCAGAGCGCGTGCTGAGGCCTTCCTTCGCTAAAGACGCGAATGGAATAGAACAGGAAATGGATAATAATGGTACGTTGTACTCTCCGCCACGCACTGTACACTGGATTGTGGAGTATAGACCCCATATGTAGATGTAGAACTTTCTACAATGTTGCCCAGTCACTTTAAGGTGGCCATCTTTGAAAAATGTGACTATCTTTTGTAGCACAGACTGCTACGAGACGTACAGGAAGAGAGTCAGGTTTTGGAAGGAGCCGACAGAGATGTGGAGCCTTACCAACTCCACTGCTGTGGCCAGCGGAGCTAGGATTCCCAGATGAAGATCATGGAGCGAACAGGCGATCGGAGTGGTCCCACACATCCTAGATTGGGTTTAAATCAGGGGGGGTGAAGGGGCAGGGGGGGGGGGGGCTGGCCAGGGGAGTATAGCAAACTCGTCCTGGTGCTTTCCGAGCCGCGCACATACACTGCGAGCTGTGTCACATGTTGCATTGTCATCCTGGTAGAAGCATGTAGGGCGGAATACTGTCTCCAAGGGACTCAGACCTGTGTTGATCCAATGCGGCTTACAGAATGGCGACGGCAAGCACGGAATGCTACGAAAACTTTCCGCAGACCATTTCGCTCCCTCCTCTGGCGTGGACTCTTCCGATGATAGTTGCAGGGTGTTTGTTTCCAGATGTTTTACGCCGTTTACACGTCAGCAGCCATCTTTTGTATGGACATAAAAAGCGACTCACCTGAAAATTCTACCTGCTGCCGCTCAGTCGACGTCCAGTTGCGGCATTGGCATTCAAACTACAGCCTTCGTCAACGATGAACAGCAATCAGCACGGTTACATGAACCACGCGTCTTCTCCGAAGGCGCATACGCAGCAACGTTCGTTGCACGGTCCTTGATCAGATACTGTTGGCAGACTCTTGGTTATCTTGGCGGTCAGTTGCTCAACAGTTGCAAGTCTGCTCGACCATATTCACCTGTACAGCCGTCACCCCGTCATTTGTGGCCCATGGTGTACCACAGTTGCTTCGGCGCCCGTTTTGGATAGCGCCATACGCGGTATTACTTTATAGTGGCATGCGAACACAGACTTAGCCGTTTCGTTGACCTAAAGGCCAACGATCATGGCCTTTTTGACGTCAGATAAACCGCTTCTTTTCCTCATCGGGACACAAGCTTTATATACTCTCCATTGCTATTGCTGCCACCTGCCATCTGTGAGTGATTATTGCACGTTGGCGTCGAACATAGAAGGTTATCACATTAACACGAGCAGTCACTTTAAAATGGCTGGATCGTGTAGTTTCTCCCCATAAAACGTGTTAATTTTCCGGTATAGTGTGCTGAAGCGACAATCAATAGTTTCCTCCACACGTACAGCAAGTGTACTCTACTGGATATTAAAATTGCTACACCACGAAAATGGCGTGCTACAGACGCGAAATTTAACCGACAGGAAGAAGATGCTGTGATATGCAAATGATTAGCTTTTCACAACATTCATACAAGGTTGGCGCCGGTGTTGACACCTGCATCGTGCTGAATTGAGGAAAGTTTCCAACCAATTTCTCGTACACAAACAGCAGTTGACCGGCGTTGCCTGGTGAAACGTTGTTGTGATGCCTCGTGTAAGGAGGAGAAATGCGTACCATCACGTTTCCGACTTTGATAAAGGTCGGATTGTAGCCTATCGCGATTGCTGTTTATCGTATCGCGACATTGCTGCTCGCGTTGGTCGAGATCCAATGTCTGTTAGCAGAATATGGAATCGGTGGGTTCAGGAGGGTAATACGGAACGCCGTGCTGGATCCCAACGGCCTCGTATCGCTAGCAGTCGAGATGACAGGCATCTTATCCGCATGGCTGTAACGGATAGTGCAGCCACGTCTCGATCCCTGAGTCAATAGATGGGGACGTTTGCAAGACAACAACCATCTGCACTAACAGTTCGACGACGTTTGCAGCAGCATGGACTGTCAGCTCGGAGACCATGGCTGCGATTACCTGTGACGCTGCATCACAGACAGGAGCGCCTGCGATGGTGTACTCAATGACGAACCTGGGTGGACGAATGGCAAAACGTCATTTTTTCGGATGAATCCAGGTTCTGTTTACAGCATCATGATGGTCGTATCCGTGTCTGACGACATCGCGGTGAACGCATATTGGAAGCGTGTATTCGTCATCGCCATACTGGCGTATCACCCGGCGTGATGGTATGGGGTGCCATTGGTTACACGTCTCGGTCACCTCTTGTTCGCATTGACGGCGCTTTGAACAGTGGACGTTACATTTCAAACGTGTTACGACCCGTGGCTCTACCCTTCATTCGATCCCTGCGAAACCCTACATTTCAGCAGTATAATACACGACCGCCTGTTGCAGGTCCTGTACGGGCCTTTCTGGATACTGAAAATGTTCGACTGCTGCCCTGGCCAGCACATTCTCCAGATCTCTCACCAACTGAAACCGTCTGGTCAATGGTGGCCGAGAAACTGGCTCGTCACAATACGCCAGTCACTACTCTTGATGAACTGTGGTATCGTGTTGAAGCTGCATGGGCAGCTGTAACTGTAAACGCCATCCAAGCTCTGTTTGACTCAATGCCCAGGGGTATCAAGACCGTTATTACAGCCAGAGGTGGTTGTTGTGGGTACTGACTTCTCAGGATCTATGCACCCAAATTGCGTGAAAGTATAATCACATGTCAGTTCTAGTATAATATATTAGTCCAATGAATACCCGTTTGTCATCTGCATTTCTTCTTGGTGTAGCAACTTTAATGGCCAGTGGTGTATTTGCAGCAGAGAGGCGAACGCAGCACTCTGCAGGTGCCGCGGCCGGCGCCGCCCACGAGACAGGCCGGGCGCGACTGCTGCCTCCGCTGGCTTCCACGGCGCGCCCTGCCCCGGACCGGTTTATAAATATTCGCGCGTTTTTTGTCGCCGTACGTTTTCGGTGGTGGTCGCCACGAACATGGGATTATAATGGACAGAATAAAATTGGAATAAATTTCCGGCACAGAAAGAGGAGAAGTTATGTGTCCGAGGGTCCCGGGAGAGCTTTATAACGGTAATATTGAAATTAGAGCTGACGGTAATGGGGGCTGGCGGGGAGAACGATGGGCAGCCGCCGAGTCTCCTAGCTGCCTCCTGCTGCAGCCAAGGGCCGTGGCCACCGGTTAATTATGGCCGCGGGATACGACTGTCTGGGCTGATACGCGGCCCCTCCTGACAGGCGGAACTCACTAAGTCGTCCCGAATGGGGACTCATCACTGTGGACGCTCATAAGGTCTGGCGTGCCTCACGGAAGCATCTCGGCATCTCTGGTATTCGCTGCCTGCATAAAGTGGTTCTCTCTTTAATACTATGCAACCGGTGCACCACGAGGGAATTATCCAAATGGAACGGAAATCGGCAGATGTAAGAGGCGTGTTTTTTAAGTACGTACCGTTTTGAAATTAATAAAAGACTTGCTACGATATCTCAATAATTTTATTTTTACATGATAGCCTCTACCTTAATCTACTTATCTACATAATTTCTGTCAATATTGAGGCACTTGTCATAACGTTGTACCAATTTTTGAATACCCTCCTCACAGAAGTCTGCCGCCTGATTTGTTAACCACTGTGTCACCACTGTTTTGACTTCGTCGTCGTCTTGAAGACGCTGACCGCCCAGGTGTTTCTTCAAGTGAAGGAACAGATGGTAGTCACTGGGCGCAAGACCGGGGCTGTACGGAGACTGATCTAGAATTTCCCATCGAAAAGATGTCATGAGATCTTTGGTCTGATTCGCCACATGCGGACGGGTATTGTCTTGCAGCAAAATGATGCCCTTGCTCAACTTCCATAGGCTGTTGCTTTGATTCTGGTGTGACGTAGGCCACGCATGTTTCATCGCCCGTAACGATTTGGCTTAAGAAATCATCACCGTCGTTGTGGTACCGCTCAAGGAAAGTCAATGCACTGTCTAAACGTTTGGTTTTGTGCACATCCGTCAACATTTTCGGTACCCAGCGTGCGCACAATTTTCGGTAATTCAAGTGATCGGTCACAATTCCATACAAAAGACTACGAGAAACATTAGGAAAATCATCCCGCAAGGAGGAAATTGTAAAACGTCTGTTTTCTCTCACCATATTGTCCACTTCCTGCACAAATTTTCATTAACGACCGAAAGACGCCCACTCCGTTGTTCATCATGCACATTTGTGCGGCCATCTTTAAAAGCTCTCACCCAGTTACTTACCGTTGCATCACTCATAATATTTTTTCCGTAAACAGACCTCACGATGAATATCGATCGCTTTTAGGCCTTTGGCTCTAAGAAATCTTATAACAGCCCGTACTTCACAGTCGCTGGGACTCACGATTATCGGAGGCATCTTAAACACGCAGTACACGAACAAGGAAGAATCAGACTGTAATGGCGTCAGTGAGTAGAGTAAGGTACAGGCTTTCATGTAAAAATAAAATTATTGAGATATCTTAGCACGTCTTTTTTTTAAATTTCAAAATGGTACTTACTTAAAAAACACGCCTCGTACATCTAAGGACTAACAGATGTTTACAATTTTAGAAAAAAATTAATGATTTGTTCAAGACAAAGAGCTTCATAAAGTGCGCAAGTCAATAACATGTTCTTCCACCTATGGCCCTTATGTAAGGAGTTGCTCGGCTTGGCACTGATAGAGTTACCGAATGTCCTCCTGACGGACATAATGCCAAATTCTGTCCAACCAGCACTTTAGAGTGTCAAAATCCAAAATCCGGAACTAGTTGCAGGATGCTGACCATTATGCTCCAAACGTTCTCAGTAGCGGGGGGGGGGGCATCCTGGGACCGTGCTGGCCATGGTATTGTTTGGCAAGCACGAAGACAGGCAGTAGAAACTCCCGCCCTGTACGGGTGGGCGTTATCTTGCTGAAATGTAAACCCAGGATTGCGTGCTATGAAAGGCAACAAAACGGGGAGTAGAATATCGTCGACGTAAGCGCTGTGTTGTAAGGTTGACGCAGATGACAACCAAAGGGGTCCTACTATGAAAAAAATGTCTCCCCAGACCATCGCGTCAGGTTGTTGGGACATATGCCGGGCGACAATCTGGCTGATATCCCATCGCTGTCCAAGACGTCTGCAGAGACTTATTCGCTGATCATCGGGATGTTTGTGGTCATTTCTTACCACATAGTTCGCAGCCATGCCATGTATGAACGGCGGCTGATCATCGGGATTCATCACTGAAGACAATTCCACTCCACTCAATGAGGTTCTAGGCTGAAAACATATCTGGAGGCGACCTAGACAGCCGTGGGTACCAAACTGACTGTCGTCATCATTTGGCCCGACAACCAAGAGTGGGGCTCTGAGATGCCATTTCATTTTATAGCAACACCCATTTGGTTGTCATCTGCGGCAGCCCTACAGAACGGCGGTTACACTGGCGACATTCTACGGGCCGTTTGTCTCTCGTTCATGGCAAGCCATCCTAAATTTTCATTTCAGCAAGATAATACCTACCCGCACATGGCGAGAGTGCTTACTGCTTGTCTTTGTGCTTGCCAAACCCTTGAGTAGTCAGCAACATCGTCGGATCTCCCCGAAACCGAGAACATTGTGGGGAGGGTCCTGCAACCAGCTCAGGATTTTGACGATCTGTAGCGCCAATTGGACAGAATTCGGCGTTATACCCCTCAGGAGGACATCCAACAACACTGTCAATTAATGACAAGCCGAGTAACTACTTGCATAAGAGCCAGAGGTGGTCCAACACGTTGTTGTCATACTCAATTCGTGAAGTTCTTTCTTTTGAATAAATCATTAAATTTTTCTGAAACTGCAAAGTTTGTTGGTTTGTACATAAATAACACACCTACCATTTCCGTCACGTTTCCTTTTTTCTTACAGTGTGTTTATAGATATTCTGCACGGAAATATATTTCCATTAGTGAAAATGTTCGTCTAGAAAATCACCAGTTGTTGATAATTTCCTTCAGTCAAAGCAAAAATAAAAAATAGTTTGTAATATGATTTACGTCAAGACAGTTTCTGTCGGAGCCACTATGCGCATCAAGGACCCTAACTAATGGGCGGTACTTTGAAGTTTCAGTAATTTAAAACAACAGACAGAAATCCTCAGGGAAATATATGACAGCATGTGAGGTGTCGATCAACAGTTTAGCATACCCTTAAGATGCTACAGTTCCAATTCCTGGTGACTCATACGGAAGGGAAGCTTCCTATAAGAACATGTAAATTTAAGAGAAACAATGTCGCACAGTGTATAACGACTTATTAAATGAAAATTAATAGGGGTGACCCATTTAAGCATGAAAGTACTGGTGTCAAGCCTCACAAGCCTCAAAAGAAAACTAGCAGGCACTACAACAATTGGTTTCTTGTCATAAGACCTCAAGAGAAATGATTTACTCACTGAAGCAAACATATAAGCATGTAATAAGCGGACAAGAGATTGCAAATACGAACAAAAACCCATGGAACAGCATGATGGATACATGAAAGTATATTACGAAACTACAGTCCTGGAAATGGAAAAAAGAACACATTGACACCGGTGTGTCAGACCCACCATACTTGCTCCGGACACTGCGAGAGGGCTGTACAAGCAATGATCACACGCACGGCACAGCGGACACACCAGGAACCGCGGTGTTGGCCGTCGAATGGCGCTAGCTGCGCAGCATTTGTGCACCGCCGCCGTCAGTGTCAGCCAGTTTGCCGTGGCATACGGAGCTCCATCGCAGTCTTTAACACTGGTAGCATGCCGCGACAGCGTGGACGTGAACCGTATGTGCAGTTGACAGACTTTGAGCGAGGGCGTATAGTGGGCATGCGGGAGGCCGGGTGGACGTACCGACGAATTGCTCAACACGTGGGGCGTGAGGTCTCCACAGTACATCGATGTTGTCGCCAGTGGTCGGCGGAAGGTGCACGTGCCCGTCGACCTGGGACCGGACCGCAGCGACGCACGGATGCACGCCAAGACCGTAGGATCCTACGCAGTGCCGTAGGGGACCGCACCACCACTTCCCAGCAAATTGTTGCTCCTGGGGTATCGGCGAGGACCATTCGCAACCGTCTCCATGAAGCTGGGCTACGGTCCCGCACACCGTTAGGCCGTCTTCCGCTCACGCCCCAACATCGTGCAGCCCGCCTCCAGTGGTGTCGCGACAGGCGTGAATGGAGGGACGAATGGAGACGTGTCGTCTTCAGCGATGAGAGTCGCTTCTGCCTTGGTGCCAATGATGGTCGTATGCGTGTTTGGCGCCGTGCAGGTGAGCGCCACAATCAGGACTGCATACGACCGAGGCACACAGGGCCAACACCCGGCATCATGGTGTGGGGAGCGATCTCCTACACTGGCCGTACACCACTGGTGATCGTCGAGGGGACACTGAATAGTGCACGGTACATCCAAACCGTCATCGAACCCATCGTTCTACCATTCCTAGACCGGCAAGGGAACTTGCTGTTCCAACAGGACAATGCACGTCCGCATGTATCCCGTGCCACCCAACGTGCTCTAGAAGGTGTAAGCCAACTACCCTGGCCAGCAAGATCTCCGGATCTGTCCCCCATTGAGCATGTTTGGGACTGGATGAAGCGTCGTCTCACGCGGTCTGCACGTCCAGCACGAACGCTGGTCCAACTGAGGCGCCAGGTGGAAATGGCATGGCAAGCCGTTCCACAGGACTACATCCAGCATCTCTACGATCGTCTCCATGGGAGAATAGCAGCCTGCATTGCTGCGAAAGGTGGATATACACTGTACTAGTGCCGACATTATGCATGCTCTGTTGCCTGTGTCTATGTGCCTGTGGTTCTGTCAGTGTGATCATGTGATGTATCTGACCCCAGGAATGTGTCAATAAAGTTTCCCCTTCCTGGGACAATGAATTCACGGTGTTCTTATTTCAATTTCCAGGAGTGTATATCGCGGATACACCCCATGGCTTTGGAAAGGATTAGTGATTGAAAGAGAGATCCATGAAAAGTAAGACTGAACACCAATACTTTTGCCATAGTGCATGGTGGGTGCAATTAGCTGGATGTAAGTGGTACATATGTGCAATGAAACTCTGATACAGATTAACTAGTTTCGCGACCCTCTTGCCTTAGTGGCTGCATCTACGCCACTTGCGTACCACTCCTAAACGGCGCTAGTGTGTAAGTCGTCTGAGTCCAGCTCGGCCTCTGTAGTTTGCTCCATGCTGGAGACATCTCTCTCTATTAATATCTTCGACGCCTACCTAAGGTGAAGTACGTCCTCGATGGCGTCTATAAAGCATCTCCCTTGACCTATCCTCAGCCAGTGTTCTCTTCGACTTTTGGGCCACAAATGTCTTTTGATTTTACTCTATGACTCTTGGCTGGTGCTGATACTGCCAGGCATGTACAGTGGACCTTGCGAGTCCTGACCAATAATAATTATGTAAACAAGTTTAACAGTTTCCTACTCTCGTGGTTTTTTTCATGGTCGATCAATAGTGGAATGGCAGATTTCCAGCCGCAGTGAACCAAAAGCTTTGCACGTAGGTATACACGGAAAATCGTCCCTTCTACCGAGATAATTACTGTGAGCCAGTCACAGAACCTCTTATCGGGATCTGAACAAACATTTCTGAATGGTACAGTAGAGGCCAACGGCTGGTCCGACCATCTGAAGCTCTATGTTTTCACCTAACCATCAGCTCTTGTTGTTGTTGTTGTGGTCTTCAGTCCTGAGACTGGTTTGATGCAGCTCTCCATGCCACTCTATCCTGTGCAAGCTTTTTCATCTCCCAGTACCTACTGCAACCTACATCCTTCTGAATCTGCTTAGTGTATTCATCTCTTGGTCTCCCTCTACGATTTTTACCCTCCACGCTGCCCTCCAATACTAAATTGGTGATCCCTTGATGCCTCAGAACATGTCCTACCAACCGATCCCTTCTTCTGGTCAAGTTGTGCCACAAACTTCTCTTCTCCCCAATCCTATTCAATACTTCCTCATCAGCTCTTATCTAACCTAAATAGATTGCTCTTAGCAGCTCGCATAGTGCAGTTTTATGGAACACAGACTGATCACTCCTACACATGCTGTGGGACACAGATACTGCCATATTCCTATTCTCTACCCGCTCAGAGATGGCTTTCAGCATCCACCAACTTTACCGCACTCAGGTCCTCCTAAGTTAACGTCCCTGCCTTGACCCAGTTAAATAAAGCTCCGAAGGCTGCAGAAATAACAGGTCTCCATCAACGTATTAAGAGGAAAGGAGAAGACGAAGTAATTAGCAGTGCAATCATTGGCAGTAGTGAATAATGTCTGCAGTTTTCATGCAGCGTTAAAGAGCTGACTGTACTGACACTTGGTATCCACGAATTACATTATAAAAATACGTTACGTGATAGTTCGAGCATAAACGCTCATGTAACGCCACACACGCTAGTAAGCTCGTTAACACTATATGCATGAGACTTTTGATTATATAGATTCGAAAACAACAGAATCACAGGGACTGTCTAAAATTTTTAGTTCAAGGAACATCAAAACCAGCTTGTTGCAAGAAAGTAGGAACCATATACAGTTAGGAGAAACTACGGAAAATCTACGAATTAGAAAATAGGACAAGAATTGATAATAAACAATCTAGCATTTCGAATACTAGTAACGAAATACTTCTTCAAGTGCTGCTTAGACTGCTGAGAAATACCAGAACAGAAGGAAAAACATAAGTAATAAAAAGTACCACTGTAAAACTCTAGCTTATCAGCTAGAATATTATGACCAGATCTATAGATCGATATAAGGCCGTGCAGGCAGTAAGAGCCTCATCTGGAGAGGCATGGCTGCCTGTCACACACACGCTTGGTGCATGTAGTATCAAAGAGTGTCTGTGTATACACAGAATGCGGAAAGTGTGCGATCTACCTGAGTTTGACCGAGCGCAGATTGTAATGGTACGGAGGCACGGCATGGGCCTTTCGGAAACTGCACAACTTCTGGGGTGCTCGAGGAGTACTGATGTGTCTTCATCACTTAGCGAAACCAGGGTGAAATCATGTCCAGACGCCGAGGAATTAGGCGATCGCTTCTCGTTACCGATGTTGGACGTCCAAGGCTGGGAAGACTGATAAAACAGGACAGGCGGGGAACTGTTCCAGGACTAACATTAGACTTTAATGCTGGACAGCGTGCAAGCGTGTCTGAGCACACAGTTCACTAAACACTCCTAACGACGGGCCTCCGCTGCCGACGACCCATGGATGTACCAATGTTAAGACCACAACATCGGCCACTACAACTGAAATGGGTACGCAACCATCGGCACTGGGCGTTGGCAGAGTGTCAGAGAGTCCCGATACTTTCTTCATCATGCCGATGGGAGGGCGTGAATCCGTCGTCTTTCAGAGGAACAGCTCCTTGACATCTGTATTGCGAGACGGTGACAAGCTGGCGGCGGCTCCATTATGCTCTGGGAGACGTCCACGTGGGAATCCATGGCTCCAGCGCAGCCCTTGCAGGGCGCCATGACGGCCAAGGATTATCGTACACTGGTTGTAGACCACGTACACCCCTTCATTGCGATCATGTTCCCCAACGACAGTGGCATTTTTCAGTAAGATAATGCGCCATGTCACAAGACCAGGAGTGTGATGGAATGTTTCAAGAAACACAGTGGCGAGTTCCAATTGATATGATGCCCCCCCCCCTCTACCCGTACCTGAAACCGATCGAATACGTCTCAAATATGACTGGAAATGGCACCAAACCTCATCGCTCCCTCCCCGGAATTTATGGGAATTAGGTGCCCTGAGTGTACAGATTTGGCGCCAACTCCCTCCAGTCTCTTACCAATGTATCATTGCTTCCAGGCCACGGCGCGTCGCCGCTAGTACCTATTAGGTAAGTGGTCATAATGTTCTGGCTGATCAGTCCAGTATGAAATTTCTCAGAAAATATGAAGATATTTTATGAGGATAAGAAGACCAAAACCATCACGCTAATTACCAAGTTGAAATTGACCCCTTAGGTGAGCAAAGTGGAGAGAAAATAAGATATCCATCAAGCACTCATATGTCGATAATGAGGAAAGTGTCATGCGCTTTAATCTACATTTTAATTTGTATATTAGAGATATACATCCCATCAATCTCATTTTTCACCATCCATAATTCGCCCACCACCTTTCCAGATCACATGTGGAAATGTAAACCCTGACCCTGGTCAGACACTTGATCATTGATCAGATAATCAAACAAATATGAGAAGTCTTCTATTGTAAGAATCCACCGGTTTGGACAGTCACGACGAGATTAGCCAGGCGAAAACACCATTCGGATACAGTGGGGTGTCACAAAGACGACAAAGGCGAGTCGGAGCGCCTAGTGATGCACTGAATGAACAAACAAACATGCGACATATTCCACATAAGAAGGAGCTAAAATTTAACAAACCAGGAAGATTTTCGTATTTTGCAACAGTAAATATTAATTCTTTATGGAAAGTTGGTAAATTGAAACATTTAGCAGATGCAATTTTGTCATATGATGACATGATGGAGACCGTGGCTGTTGTTTGAAGACAAATGTTGATGGTGTAAGGACAGCAACTAGCCACAAATTTACTTTGAGTTCCTTTATTCAAAGGAAACCGTTACCAGTTTCGAATCGTTGTGATTCATCATCAGACGGTTTACACGTTTTCTTTATGACATTTGGTGTGTTTTTATAGATTAATTGTCGTGAAACGTCGGTATCGAGTGTTTGTTTTCATAATATTCGTCCAACCGTTGTAACTGCATTCCCACTGCATCCTGCTAGACAACAGAAGAGCGTCCAGATGCATCTTATCACAAAGAAGCACAGATGCCTCTGTCCGGAACATATTTAGTTTAGAAGGCGTTAGTGATAAGCTTGGGCACAGAAACATCGCCATTGGGCATAAGAACGATGGAGATAGTGAGTCTAATTCTCAACCACATTAATCAACTTGCCCGCCTTTGCATTTTGCATCTATCGATGATCAAAGGGCTTCTTCCCTGCTACACTGCCGGAAAGAAACCTGGAAAGACAACTTCGATTTCGATTCAGCAGTGGCATACGCCACCTGGGGGGATAGTGGATGTACTGATAATGGTTTCATCGTCGTCCGCCGACAGAATGCGTAGTGGCACAGCTATCAGGGCGTCATCTTTAACAGGGAATACTTACAGCCAGAAGGCTCAGTGTGGTGCAAACGTGCGAAGCAAGCAGGTAACCGTGTCACGGAAACACACCCATGCTTGCTATAGCCAACTGATCGAGTTTGAAAGGGACCAGATGGCGGCCTTGCGAATGGCGGGATGGTCCTTTCGGAGAATTGCCACGCAATCTGGACGTGCTGCGTCAGTTGTGCAGCGATGCTGGTATCAGTGCTCAAGTGAGCGTTCTCAAACCCGTAGACGAGGCCCTCGCTGTCCACGCAAAACAGACGCCCGCCAGGAACGTCGTATTGTAAGAACACCAGTAGCGTATCGTACAGCTACAACAGTTCAGATAAGAGGACTTGTGAGCCCAGACGTGTCAACACGGACTGTTCTATCTATCCATCGTTTGCGCCTTGTCCCGCAGCTACGCAGGGTCGTCCATGGTTACCCGGATACGGCATGTTAAATGTAAGGGGTGGCCGGATGCCCTTCCTGCCGCCACCCTGTATCCCCCAGGACGGAATTGTGTACCCCAACTGTCTGTGTCTAGTGGAACCCATGAAATAGTGTGAATGTGTTCAGATGTCTGCGAGCTGTGTAACGGAGGCGGAACGTGGGGATCAGCCCGGTATTCACCTAGCGGGATGTGGAAAACCGCCTAAAAACCATATCCAGGCTGGCCGGCACACCGGCTCTCGTCGTTAATCCGCCGGGCGGATTCGATTCGAGGCCGGCGCGCCTACCCGAGCCCAGGATGCAGCGCGTTAGCGCTCTCGGCTACCCTGGCGGGTCCGTGTCAACACGGACTGTTGTCAACCGGTTATTAGCAGTGAAACTATGGGTACGCACACCTCTAGCCCGTCTCCCATTCGCGTGACGGCATCGACGAGCACGGCTAGACTAGTGGCGTCGGAAGATGGAATGGCGCGGTGTGGTCTTCAGCGATAAAAGCAGATTCTGCCTGCACGCGAGTGATCGTCGGTCGCCCGTACGTCGTAGAGAGCATTCGTCCAAGACTAACTGGCCGACGCCTTATGTCTGGGATTCGATAAGCAACAACTCTCCTTCGCCTTTGATGTTTCTCGAGGGGACGCTAACTGAAGCTCGGTACATGCAGAATGTTGTTAGACCCGTTATTCGCCTACACATTGCCTATAAACCCAACGTGCTCTGCAACAACTTCCCTTGCCAGCACAATCTCCGGACTTGTCTCCAATCGAGCACGTGTGGATATGATGGGACGAGAAGTGACTCATGCGACTCACCAACCAATAATTCTTACAAAACTACGTAAACAGGTCGAGCAGACGTGTCAGATCGTATCCCAGGACAGTATTCGCCACCTGTACGATCGACTAGATGCTGGAGATAGCTCCTGCACAGCCGCCCTTGGAGTCTATACTACTTAGTAATAAGGCTGTTTCAGCGAGGGTCGATACCTGCTATCTCAGAACCGTTTGCGCTATTCATCCGCACATTTAATCGTTTCGTGTACTCCATATGCACTGTGGCAACAACAAATCTTGAGTGAACTTGAAATCTCTAAATGAGTGTACTACCCGTTTTTTTTTTTCCTGTGGTGTGTTTGGCATGTACACCGTAGGTCACTCAAGTAATCTAAAATATTTCAAATATTTGCGCTGGCAGTCATTGTCGGTGTGCTTTAGGACGTAGTTAATTGCATAAGCTATGAGCTTCTGTTGCCATGGACGTATGGTGCTGGTTGCATGGCATCGCAAGCATTGTGGATTCAATTAGCGTAAGGGAAGTGCAAGCATTGATTGCAAGCAGCGTTACTGTGTTCGCTTCTCTGTTCTGTGCTGTCTTCAAAAACAAAATTTCAGAAAAAGAAAAGAATACACCACTCTCGAGTGAAGTGGAATTAAAGTGCAATTGCTACTCGAAAAATGTGAAGGAAAAAAATAGTCTTTTAAATGACAGCTACAGCATACGCAAACGTTTAAACAACTTTTTGTGAAATTTAAAGCAAGGGAATAAACATTAAGAGTGCAAACCGAATTTTGCTATTAAACGCAGAGGAGAGAGCAGATAGGCGAAAAGATCACCTCAAGGACGTCTACGAGGCAGGAAGTATATGCTGATGTGGCAGAAAAGGAAATGGGTGTCAGGTTGGAAGACAGAATGGTTCTACTGTTCTACTGAAAGAGCTATGGAGAACTTGCAAGAAATCAAATGGCGTACACAACTTTCCTTCAAAATTTATAAACCGTGTGGGAACACCAAAAAGTAAGTTGAATACATGGCAGACCAAGTAACTTTCTGATTACTGTACTACACTTCAGAATGACACGAATACATGAAACTATCTCTCAGTATTGTCACTAAGTCTCTGTACTGTGACCGAGCGGTTCTAGGCACTTCAGTCCGGAACCGCGCTGTTGCTACTGTCGCAGGTTCGAATCCTGACTCGGGCATGGATGTGTGTGATGTCCTTAGGTTAGTTAGGTTTAAGTAGTTCTAAGTTTACGGGACTGATAACCTTAGATGTTAAGCCCCATAGTGCTTAGAGCCATTTGAAAGATTTTTTTAAGTCTCTGTAAACAACGGATCGAACATTCAACAATCGTTCAGTTGTTCGGCAACAGAAATTCTCTTTGGTCACGGAGCCACTCGAGGACCACAGTATGAAAGTCGGAAATTCTGTTTCAGATGTTCTCTCAGCTTTCCGAAAAGATGGAAGTCGTATGGTCTGAACTATGTGGCGGATCAGCATCATCTATGCCTCTGCGGCTTCAGGAAATTTTTTGTCACCATTTGACTACGCCTCGACGCGGTCTGTATTTGATCCATATACCGCCAGAATTTCACAATATATCTGTGTGCAAATTAGACGTTTTGACTACAAGACTCATGCTGTCCGAAGCACTTCAACTTTGGCGTAAACTTAACAGTAGCTGTGCTATGTCATCCGCACACAGTGATGCTACTTTTATCGGTCTCAGAACTGTGTCTTTGGAACACGTGTAAGATGCACTCTCTTCTGACGATAGAACACAGCATGGGACGACATGTGAAGCTTACTTTCTGAAGTCCCTACGTAATTGACGGGAAGGGGAGTAGCAACCGAAAGATTATTCAAGTTGATTTCTACAAACTATGAGAGACATGCCATTGGACTTCTGTAGGAATATTCTCATCTTTTGTTATCCTGTAATGAAGATTTGTGTCACACACATCCACCACATACAGCCTATGTCCGCGGGATACGATTTCTTCTGAATGGAGATTGATACAATATTTCATCCAAACAGTTAATAAGGAAATACTTAGTTCAAATGATAAAAGTTTTTGAGCACTTGGTCAGGATCGAGTCAATCCATCGCACGATTATTGGTTACAAGGTGTTCAAAAAATGGTTCAAATGGCTCTGAGCACTATGGGACTTAACATCTATGGTCATCACTCACCTACAACTTAGAACTACTTAAACCTAACTAACCTAAGGACAGCACACAACACCCAGCCATCACGAGGCAGAGAAAATCCCTGCTCCCGCCGGGAATCGAACCCGGGAAGCCGGGCGTGGGAAGCGAGAACGCTACCGCACGACCACGAGATGCGGGCTTACAAGCAGTAGCACGGCGTCCCTTTTCTTCAGCTTTATTCCGGTATGACGTGAACTTGTAAGAGGTCCGAGCAGATGTAATTTCGATGTATTGCTCATGCGCTGCCTGCGATATGCAAGGTCTCTGACCAGAGAGCAGTGTTGACTGCAGTAGGAACTGTGTAGCTGTAGCAGTAAGTTGTTGCTAGTCTGGAGTCTGCTCTGGTCAAGTCTGGTGTATCGTGTTGGCTGGCCAGGTCGCGGTGCAGCGATGCCGGAGCCTGAGTATTATTGTATAAGGTAAAAAAAGCAGCCTCGCGCATACGTAGTAATGTTATCTCAAGTCGCATGTAAATGTTTTAAAACTCTCGTAATAATAATCTTCCTCATAAAAAGCAACTTTTAACAACCATTCATTTCAATTTAAAGAATTTACTAATTTCTCCCATCCATGATCATCCCGATTATTGCAATAGAAAAATCAGTTGCTTTCTTTCATAAATGACAGATAGGTCGGCCAGCATTGCACAGAGCTGTGCCGGAAAAATTTATTGTAAGAGGAGATATATCCGGTGACTTCATTGAGGTAAGAATTTTTCCTTTTTTTATTCAGAATGATCTTTCAGGGCCATGACGCAGCACTGCTGTCGTCCAAAATTTACCAGATTAAATTCGCAGTGAATTATTGAAAAGTCATAAGTGAGCGACAGTTTAATTGAGAGGTTAGTTACATTGTTTTATTACCAGGTTACTGAATTTATTTTTTTATTGGGACGTTACACTGAATGTGAACGACATAATTATAATTTTTACTGTTGAGAGGTTTAGGAATTTTTCTGTTGTGAGGTTACGCTAAATCTGAATGAATTTTGAGCTTAGATTAAATCAGAAAGAATTTTGTGTGGAGGTTAAATGTGAATGAATTTCTGTAGGGAGGTTATCAATGGGAACGAATTTTGTGGGGAGGTTACACTGTGAAAAAAAATAAAAAAATAAAAATAAAAAAAATAAATAATAAGATTCTAATTTTGGACGACAGCAGTGCTGCGTCATGGCCCTGAAAGATCATTCTGAATAAAAAAAGGAAAAATTCTTACCTCAATGAAGTCGCCGGATATATCTGCTCTTACAATAAATTTTTCCGGCACAGCTCTGTGCAATGCTGGCCGACCTATCTGTCATTTATGAAAGAAAGCAACTGATTTTTCTACTGCAATAATCGGGATGATCATGGATGGGAGAAATTAGTAAATTCTTTAAATTGAAATGCATGGTTGTTAAAAGTTACTTTTTATGAGGAAGATTATTATTACGAGAGTTTTAAAACATTTACATGCGACTTGAGATAACATTACTACGTATGCGCGAGGCTGCTTTTTACCTTGTATAATAATACTCAGGCTCCGGCATCGCTGCACCGCGACCGGGCCAGCTAACACGATACACCAGACCAGACCAGAGCAGACTCCAGACTAGCAACAACTTACTGCTACAGCTACACAGTTCCTACTGCAGTCAACACTGCTCTCTGGTCAGAGACCTTGCATATCACAGGCAGCGCATGAGCAATATATCGAAATTACATCTGCTCGGACCTTTTACAAACTGCAATCAGAATCAGAGGGAGGTGACAATCTGTGCGCTAACTCTGAAGGACTGCTACAGTGTTCGAAGTATGATTAGATACAGGACAATAAAACTGACAGTGCGGTACTCTTACGCAATTAGAAACGTTATTTGTGTGGGCCGTTTTGTTAAAATAACAGTGAATTATTTCCATTGCACCGTTAAATGAATATTCTTTATCAGTCCATTGTGCTTGTATATTTATTCTTAGACAGTGGCATTTGCACATTCATTATCTGTCCATTGCCCTGGGTCAAACAACACCAGTCACATGTGCTTAAAAACAAAACTCAAGGGTTAGGCAGATATTCGTAAATATAAATGTTAATCAGTTGCACTTAAAGATTTGCTTTGTATAAATATGCGGAATCTATTAAAATTCTTCATTCTTTCAGCCGTCTGTTAATCAATTGGCCTTTTAATATTAAATAGAATGAGTAGTGTAATAAGCACAGGCTCTAGACTGAGAGTAAGCAAGAGAAAGGCGGAAGGAATGAGGTGTGGTAGATATGAAGTCACCAGTCCATTTAATATCAAAATTGAGACCCTGTCGTTGAGGAAGTGACGGGTTTCTGGTATTTTGAAAGCCAAATAAGGAAGAAAGGACAAAGCAAGAAGGACATAAGAAGTAAATGAGTGTAGACAAAGAAGGTTCATCGTTAGATTGATCATAAGAAGGGACTGTATGATAGGGCAGGTGTTAAGACATCAAGGAAAAACTTCTATGGTACTAGAGGGAGCAACACAGGGCAAAAACACGCAAGTTACTGACTCCAAATGCTACTATGAGATACAGAGACTGGCATAATCAAACGATAAATAGTAAAAAGAATCTGAAAAAGTTTTGATATCAAAAATTTTACGTTATTTCTTTCACGGATATTTGAGTAGTCGTTATCAGTAACTTACAATGAAAAAAATTCAAATCTCGTAAGTGCTACATGCGAACACACGCCACAAGCTATTGCGAGTACATACTACATGAGTGGTACTTAGCTCGATCGTTAGTCTCCATGTTTGTTTTTCCATTGGTTCATGCAAGAAGTAAAATGGGCCGTGAACAAGCTAATTCGTAATCACCATACAATAAACGAACTCACTTCCTTCGCAGCTTACCTTTGATATTGGAGCTCAGAATTAATCTACTGACCGTCAGCTGACTTCCACTGATATCTGTTACAACCCTCAGTGCAACTTCTTAACAATAGACTAAACTGCCAAGTAAAAGCCACCCCGGGAATTCACTTCCTTGCTTTCGAGCACAGCATTTGGGCAATGGTGAAAAATATCTCATGTACTCTCTTCTACAAGCGCTCACTTCACAGCTCGGTCACACCTTTATTCACTTTCACTACAACTAGGTGGTCTAGGTCTAGCGACTTTGATTAGTAATCAAAACATTGTCGGTCTCGGGTTCGAAACACGGCGTTATTTAAATTTTAATTAATAATCAGCATTGGCGGCCAAAGACTTCCGGCATAAGAAGTCATTCTTACTCTCCCAATGGCCTTGTCAAAGAGGGCGGAGGAATGGACAGAGGTTCAGGCCACTCTCTTGTCCTAGGACTGAGAAACTACCCCTAAAGGCGGAAGAATCAGCAATGGTCAACGGCATGAGGATGCAGAAGGCAATGGGAAACCACTACATTATAGACAAATAACGTGTATCCAAAGGATTGAAAAAGTGTCATGATGATCTCTCCGTTGTTGACAAAAGATTTTGGAATAGCCCCCCGTTAAATCTCCGGGAGGGGATTACCAAGGAGGAAGTGACCATGAGAAAAAGACTGAATAATCAGCGAAAGTATAACGTTCTACGAGTAAGGCGTGGAATGTCAGAAGCTTAAACGTGGTAGGGAAACTAGAAAATCTGAAAAAGCGAAATGTAAAGGATCAATCTAGATAATTATAGTAGGAGTCAGTGAACTGAAATGGGATGAATATAAGGATTTCTGTTCAGATGAATATAGGGTAATATCAACAGCAGCAGAAAATGATATTACGGGAGTAGAATTCGTTACGAATGCGAAGGTAGGGCAGAGAGTGTGTTACTATGAGTAGTTCAGTGACAGGGTTGTTCTTATCAGAATTGACAGCAAAACAGCCACGACAACGATAGTTCAGGTATACATGCCGACATCGCAAGCTGAAGATGAAGAGATGGAGAAAGTATATGAGAATACTGACATGGTAATACACTCCAAGGGAGATGAAAATCTAATAGACGTGGGGGGACTGGAATGCAATTGTAGGGGAAGGAATGGAAGAAAAGATTACAGGAGAATATGAGCTTGGAACAATGAACGAGAGAGGGGAAAGACTAATCGACTTCTGTGATAAATTTCTGATAGTAATAGGGAATACTCTGTTCAAGAATCACAACGGTAGGACGTATACTTGGAAAAGGCCGGGTGACACGGAAAGATTTCAGTTAGATTACATCATGGTCAGACAGAGAGTCCGAAATCAGATATTGGATTGTAAGGCATACCCTGGAGCTCTTATAGACTCAGATCACAATATAGTAGTAATGAAGAGCAGGCTGAAGTTTAAGACATTAGTCAGGAAGAATCAATACGCAAAGAAGTGGGATACGGCACTACTAAGAAATGACGATATGCGCATGAAGTTCCCTAAGGCTATGGATACCGCAATAAGGAATATCTCAGAAGCCAGTACAGTTGAAGATGAATGGACATCTCTAAAAAGGCCATCACAAAAGTTGGGAAGAAAAACACAGGTACAAAGAAGGTAACTGCGAAGAAGCTATGGGTAATGGAAGAAATACTTCAGTTGATCGATGAAAGGAGGAAGTACAAAAATGTTCCGGGAGACTCAGGAATACAGAAATAGAAATCGCTGAGGCATGCAATGAAATGGAAGGGCAGAGGAGCTAAGAAGAAATGTGAAGAAATCAAAAAAGAAATGGTTTTCAGAAGGACAGACTCAGCATAAAAGAAAGTCAAAATATTTAATGTAAGGGTGCAACAGGAGTCGATTTAGAAGAGACAGGGGATCCAGTATTAGAATCACAATTTAAGAGAGCTTTGGAGGACTTAAGATCAAATAAGGCAGAAGGGACAGATAACACGCCATCAGAATATTTGAAATCATTGTGGGAAGTGGCAGCAAAACGACTATCCACTTTGGTGTGTAGAATGAGTGAGGCTAGCGACATACCATCTGACTCTGGAACAAATATCATCCACACAATTGCGAAGACTGCAAGAGCTGGCAAGTGCAAGAATTATCGCACAATCATCGTAACAGCTCATGCATCCAAGTTGCTGACAAGAATAATATACAGAAGAATGGAAAAGAAAATTGAGTACGTGCTAAATGACAATCAGTTTCGCTTTAGGAAAGGTAGCAGTACGAGAGAGGTAATTCTGACATTGCGGTTAATAATGGAAGCAAGAGTAAAGAAAAATCTAGACATGGTTACAGGATTTGTCGACATGGAAAAAGTGTTTGACATTACAAAATGTTGCAAGGTATTCGAAATTCTGAGAAAAATAGGGGTAAGCTATAGAGTGAGACGGGTAATATCCAGTATGTACAAGAGCCAAGAGGGAATAGTGAGGGTTAACGACCAAGAACGAAGTCCTCGGATTAGGGTGTACATCGAAGATGCAGTGACGGAACTAAGAGAAAGGTTCAGAAGTGGAATTAAAATTCAAGGTGAAAGGCTATCATTTACACGATTCACTGATGACATTGCTATCCTGAGTGAAGGTGAGAAAGAATTACATGATCTGCTGAATGGAATGAACAGTCTAAAGAGTACAGAATATGGATTGAGAGTAAATCGAAGGAGGACGAAAGTAATGAGAAGTAGTAGAAATGAGAACAGCGAGAACCTTAACATCAGGATTGATGGACACGAAGTAGATGAAATTAAGGAATATTGGTACCTAGACAGTAAAATAACCAATGACGGACGCAGCAAAGAGGACGTTAGAGGCAGTATACTAGCATCAAACACAGGCCTTAATATGAAGAAAAAATTTCCGAGAATGTAGTCTGGAGTATGGCAGTGAAACATGGACTGCGGGAAAACCTGAACAGAAGAGAATCGAAGCATTTGAGATGTGGGGCTATAAACGAAATTTCAAAATTAGGTGAACTGACTGATAAGGAAAGGAGTGAGGAGGTTCTGTGCAGAATTGGAGAGGGGAGGAGTATGTGAAAAACACTGATAAGGAGAAGGGACAGGATGATAGGACATCTGTTAAGACATGAGGGAATAACTTCCATGGTACTTGAGGGAGCTGTAGAGAGCAAAAACTGTAGAGGAAGACCGAGATTGGAATGCATCCAGCGAATAATTGAGGACTTAGGCTGCAAGTACTCCTCTGAAGAGGTTGGCACTGGTGACTAATTCGTGATGGGCAGCATCAAACCAGTCAGCAGACTGATGACCCCCCCCCCCAAAAAAAAAAAATCCATGCATTCATTTCACTCAGGTCCACTGTTGATCGTTTCCGTAAATAATTAATCAATGTGAGTCAAAAATCTTAAAACGAGCACATAAGTAAAATACTACAGAGGAACTACCTTTAATTTAACCGTATTGCATAGCAGTTATTCCTTTAAGGGAAAAATGTCTTTCGTTACATCAAGTGAAAGTTTTATCTGCGTTTTAAATTGGTTTGTGTCTTATTAAATTGTCGCAATATTTGGTTACAACCGCGTTTTTTTCTGATATCACCCCTCCAAGAACGATTATCAAAAAAGCGTTTATTTTATTTGTTATTTATCTTTCAGAGAGATGAAGCAATTGAAAACTGCAAATGGAAGTGAGAAATGTCAGCACTAGTACTGAAGTAAACCCATGTTTTAGCATTTACGTAAGACGGTGTACTGCCCTCCCTCACGCTTTCTATTTCGGAACTAATAAGAGACTGGGAACGTTTCGATCCGGCAATACGCTCGTATACGGCAACTAGTTCTCGACTAGCGGCCAGGTGCAATGATCACGGTAAATTGTATGGAGACTCGGACGCTACATGCGTCGCTACCTCATTTGGTTTGCTGCGGCCTCTCGTGCAAATGTTGAAACAAGAAGACGCGAGAGCAAATACAATGAGCCCAAGGTAAACCCATTTCCGGGAAAAGCCGTAAATCTCGCCGCACTGGTATCTGGAAGTCTAGTTGCAGAATACCAGGTGTTTCAAAATGATTATCTGGGTTTAAAGTTTTTGTATCATTCATTACATTCAACCTACAGTTACAAACAATACAATAAATGAAAGAACAACTCAAACAATTTTGTTTGTGTAACTTTTTTTGTGTGTGGTGGTACTGAAGTCTGATCAACTTTGTTTTATTTATTTATTCTTCCATCAGCTTTAGTTTGGGCACACAGACGGGTCATTTAACTCGCTGCTTTTGGTGTGTGTTTGAAAACAGTGTGTAGAAGTGCTAAGGGACTTTATGTCCGTATATTATGTAGAAATACGTAAGGATAACATTTACGGGGGCTCAAATACTATCGCCTTCGGTACTTTATATTTGTGGTCGCGTGAGGGTTCTACCTTACCTACTGTGGTGCGTTGTGGTGTACTGTCGCGTATCATGTTCAGCTTCCGAAATAAGGTTCGTGCCTCCTCCTTGACCTTGCCTGAGAGGTAAGATGTTTGTGTAACTGTGCGCTTGCACGAGCACTGTTTCCTGCGTCTTCCGTAAGAAAGTGCTAGTAGCAAAGATGGCAGCTAGTGAACAGAAGGCTTTTCGGGTTTAAAGTCTGCAAGGACTGTATTTGTTGTTGTAATGAAACGTGTATTCCTTAGTGAGGTCCGTTGTAAACCTTCATGTGGTATTAAGATCTGTAGATGGTATCATGAGTCTGAAGACACCGGCTGTCTTTGAAAAAGGCAAGAGTACGAGATGACCAAGAGTGACTGGAAAACTTGTCGAGCGAGTGAGAGTCTTTCCGCACAGCCCAAGAAATCAGTTCAGAAGGGTAGTCATGAATTAGCAATTCCAGTAACGTCATTGTGGAGACATTTAAGGAGACGCTTATAACTATATCCTTATCGTTTGTAGTTATTACAAGCTCTAAAGCTATGCTTTAGTTGCCAACTTTGCAAACGAAATGTTTCTACAAGATTTTCTGGATCGTGTCGTCTTCAGTGGTGAATCGACATTTCACCAAAGTGGAAATATGAACACACATACGTGCGAATGTGTGTAAATCCCCACAAGATGGTACAGTTGTAATGAGCCTCCCCTAAACTGAATACTTGCTGTGCCCTATCCCAGTGGAAAGTTTATGGGCCTTTGTTTTTCGGTGAAGCAACTGTAACTTGTGTTTCTTATCTTGTAAGAAGCTGAACCACAAAACTCAATTTGGCAGGAAGATGGTTCGCTGCCTCACCGGCATAACTCAGTATTATTCGCTTCAACTATGTTGACTCTCGGCGCGGTGGCTGATGGGAGCGACTGTAAATGGAAACACCTTTACGGTCGTCGTCATCAGCCACCGCGCCGAGAGTCAACTTCGGATATACGACTGGTTAAACGGCGTTATACCCAACTGCTGCAATCACCACAAGGGGCCAGATGACAGAGCTTGTTTGGCATGGCATCTACGTCCATCTAATCTGATGACATGCGATTTTTACCTTCGTGCTTTCATAAAGGGTCGCGTACAAGCCTTCGCTACCAGGTGATACAACTGACTTGAGAAACAGTATTGAAACAGTTGTGGAAACAACTACTCCAGACACACTGATAAAAAATGGTTCAAATCGCTCTAAGCACTATGGCACTTAACATCTGAAGTCATCAGTCCCCTAGACTTAGAACTACTTAAGCCTAACTAACCTAAGGACATCACACAACTCAATGCCCGATACAAGATTCGAACCTGTGGCCGTAGCAGCCGCGTGGTTCCGGACTGAAGCGCCTAGAACCGCTCGGTCACAACCGCCGGCCCTTCTCCTGCCTCTGTTCCTTTTCCTTCCTTTCTTTCCCTAACTTGGGACAAAGTATCAGTAGTTTCAAAATGAATATTGCGGTTTTAAGGCTTTGTAACATTTATTACTTTCAGTTTACAGTTATAAGGAATACATGAAATGAAAGAGCTACTGAAAAATATATTCTTAAATATGAATGGCTGTGAGATCTTCCCAAGCATTCATAAGTGTAGCCGGCCTCTATGGTCGAGCGGTTCTAGGCGTTTCAGTTCGAAACCACGCGGCTGCTAAGGTCGCAGGTTCGAATCCTGCCTCGGGCATGGATGTGTGTGATGTCCTTAGGTTAGTTAGGTGTAAGTAGTTCTAAGTCTAGGGGACTGATGACCTCAGATATTAAGCCCTATAGTGCTTAATATCTGAGGTCATCAGTCCCCTATAGTGCTTAGAGCCATTTGAACCATTATTGTAGTAGGAGGGGAAAAGAGCATTCATTGCCCTGATTCTTCGTTCTGTGTTTTCTACAGACTACAGAATAAATTTTTTCGGCTTCTTGATAAAATGGTCTCTCGCCTGTGCGTACTGCTTGAGGGGCTCATATGCACTTGCAGATCATTTCCTCGCTTAAGTGCTGTTGCATTTCTAAAGTAAACTTTATTAGTGCTGTTGAGCAGTATGGATTTATACTATGCAATAGTACAAACTGATTGTGCTTGCGACTGAAATAAATCCTGAAACAGCAATTTTACTTAATAAACGAAGACAGCCGTAAGTGGAACATGAGACCTACACCAACATCTACAAATATACTTCGCAAGACAAGTTAGATACGGTACACCTGCACACGGATAACGGTTACATAACCGATATAGCGTTGTGTAGTCGAGGCTGGATAGCCGCTGAGGTCGTCTTCATCGCCGCTGCTCCCTCAAGCTAGATTCCTGCACCCCCGCCCTCATACTTAAGGTACAATCTTTTCGGTTGAGGTTTGTTTGGTGTGAGAGGAGTGTCATGAATTTTGAAACTTTCATACCAGTACTACTATAATGACTTTTATGCCTTTACATGGTGCAGTCTTATAAAAAAAATTCAAATGTATAGCTGTATTGTAAACTTTATAGATTATTTTTCAGACATTATTGTCAAAGGGAACTGTTAACTGTTTCGAAGAATATGTGTTCAGGTTCTGATGTTAGTCTGGAGCCGTGCTATACGACTGCATGCACTGATGGCCGGTGATGTGACTGACTGTGTATATTTGCGAGAAATCAGGTAAATGGAGAAACTGGGGCTACTGGTAAAAAACTATGGTCAAATTATGTTCCTTCCAATTATCATCAGTTTATTAGTATTAATTTCTCCCTACATCTACTACTACCTACTAGAATCAACTGTCATTAAAAGTACAGCCCAGAGATTCTAATTTGGTACTTTTTACTTGATCAGATTTGAACAGCATGACAGCAATACATACGGTAACACGAAAATTGTACTGGAGTTCTACACTGAGAGATGTCTAAAGTTTTCCACTTTTACCAATGTGATAAGCCTTTGTTCACAGTCAGTCTTGTGGGGGTTCGACAGGGGAAAGTCGTATACCTAGATGACAGGGTACTTAGTAATACATGATGCTTTTTCGTTTGTACTTCTGTTTAGTGGCTGATTTTAGAATCACATGGAAGAATGCGGACTAGAAACCACCATAAACAGTTCCCAGCATTTTCTACAGTTTTTCTTGTTGCCAGACATGATGTTATTTTCTGTGCACCATTTGTAAATGCTTTGAGTTCTACACGTTTAAGTATTGTGTAGTACATTAAAGCTATGTGGAATATTTTGTTAATTCTTCAGTTACAGAATTTTATGGCGTATAAAATTCTATATAGAGTTGAAACTAGTTAGATGACATGTGAACGGTAAAGGCATACTTCTCCGGTAGTGCACCATCTTGTACCTTGAAACACAAGGTCTGTTACCACGGAACATTGGATATTTGTAAAATAACTGAGTTTCGTTAACTTCTTAACAATTTTATCTGTCTTGAAAGTAGAAATTTATGTTTGTTTCTAGTAGTTTCTGTTTCAAAATGTGTTTATCCCATAAGACGACCAAGGCAGCACTGGGTAGATGTCCTGGCGAAGGACCTAGACGCCTTGAGGATTGAACACACATGGAGGAACCGAGGGCAAAACAGGAAGGAATGAAGGTAATTTGTGCAAAAACGTTCAAATGTATGTGAACTGGTAAGGGACCAAACTGTTAGCCGGCCGCTGAGGCCGAGCGGTTCTAGGCGTTTCAGTCCGGAACCGCGCTGCTGCTACGGTCGCAGTTTCGAATCCTGCCTCGGACATGGATGTGTGTGATGTCCTTAGGTTAGTTAGGTTTAAGTAGTTTTAAGTCTAGGGGACTGGTGACCTCAGATATTAAGTCCCATAGTGCTTAGAGCCATTTGAACCATCTGAACCAAACTGCTGAGGTCATCGGCCCCTAGACTTAACACTACTTAAACTAACTTATGCGAAGAACAACACACACATCCATGCCCGAAGGAGGATTCAAACCTCCGGCGGGAAGGGCCGCGCATTCCGTCACATGGCGCTTCAAACCGCTCAGCCATTTCGCGCGGTGGTTCGTGGAAGCAGCGCATGGTTTGCAAGACCTGCAAGCACCGGGTATGTATGTATGTATGTTTTTAACTTATAACTGGTTTTCTATCACACTTTTACTTAATTTGATTTCACTTGCTGTTTATTGGTGTGCAGCAGAGTAATAATACATGATTAAATGCGGTACTGACGGAATTTAGTCGACGGAAACGCTATAAATTTTAATAGAATATTTGTTCCTAGGCACAGAACTATGTCGTACCTCGGAACATGTTTTTCACATTAAGATTTTTTATAATTTTCTGGAGTATTTTTTATATTTTCAGACTACTGCACACAAAAACTGAATGTTTTTCCTTTAAAATTGAAATAAAATACGTTAAGCATATATTACAGAGATGTCTAAACGTGAAAGTCTGAAAGATTGCCCATATATATCGAACTGTTTATGGGGTTTGCAATGCATGAGCTGTATAACTAATTTTGAGGTGCGAGTAATGTTATGATGAAATTAAATTACCAAAATTACGTGATTCTTCATGCACAGGCTATGTTATTACCACCTATAGCTGCAGATACATTTAATTCCTTAAAATTCTGGCTGCAGCGTCTTTGAGTGGAAAGGTCGCAGGCGCCTCCTGGCTGTGTGCTAGCCGCATTCATCCCAAATAGAACTGTCTCGTGTCCCATTAATAACCGAAACCCGTCTTGAAAGCCGGCCGCTATATTTCATTCTTCTGTTTCATTTTCCGACTTAATTATATTTGTCTTTCTCTCCTGTCGAGGTTATTTATGACTCTCTTAGCTTGCTCTGTTGAATCGCATATTAATATTTAAATGACCAGAAGTGGCCGAAGAAGTTAGCGTGGCAGTATTTCCATAAATTAGACGCGCGCTCTTTTATTTCTCGTGTTGACAACTCCATGTTCTTTCCTTCTTGGTTTATCGTATTCATCGGAGAATGCGCTGCCGACGGGAAAATGGGCTAACCTTTTTACATGCGAATTACACTGACTAAATTCACGAAAGTTGTCGATTCGTTTTGAGAAACAATATCACCAGTAAATAGGTAACTCTGGTTACAGACACGTATTTTTCAACAATGTAAGGTTCTTTTGAATATTTTGATTCTGGTATCCATTCAAATGCAACACGCGAAAAGTAACTCACTTATATGGACGCTACTTGTGAGTTTACCATATTCTTTTATAATAAAAGCTCTTGGTCAACATTTCACAAAAAATAGTTTAGTGGAACCGATTTGAAATAAATAAAGCACCATTTTCTGTAGCGTGGAAAGGTGTATCCAGTGGGTCTCGTGTGATCCTCTCATGTGAAGTGTCCATGAAATATCGAGTAAAAAAATGAGGCACCTGAAATTGATCAAGTTTAAATGGTAATAATTACTGTAAGAACACATTCAAATTAACAGAAAAGGTAGGAAAAAATGGCTGTTACCTGAAGGTCTGGTTAGACACTGGACTCGCATTCGGAAGGACGACGGTTCAATCCCGCGTCCGGCCATCCTGATTTAGGTTTTCCGTGATTTCCCTAAATCACTCCAGGCAAATGCCGGGATGGTTCCTCTGAAAGGGCACGGCCGACTTCCTTCCCCATCCTTCCCTATTCCGATGAGACCGATGACCACGCTGTCTGGTCTCCTTCCCCAAACCAACCAACCAACCTGAAGGTCAAAATGTAAAACATTGCAGCAACGTTCGATTATAAAATACCAGTGTTTCTCTTCTCTTTCATAGGATAGACTTTGGCATAATTTCTTTGATTTAATTTCCGAGTTTGCAACAGTCTCTAATGACCTCGTTGTCAGTGGGGCTTTAAGTTCTAATTTTCCTTCCTCCTCGTTCATGTTCGCAAATAATATACACGCAAACCAGTAACTAAGCTACGTTAGAATAGTGATATGCTTTATGTAATTTGATTCTGACTCTTTGTAAGAAATGTTACATAATATTTTTTCAGTCATGTTATGATCTCTGCAGTCGACAAGAACAAAAGCTAAGATATATTTTGACTTTTTGAATTTTGATTCATATTCTGTGTCAGCAAATGCTAAAGATAAGCGGTAATCTTTCGACGACGAAAATTCTGTGTCCCCACAAAGGATTCGCAAAAGATAGACTATGTGGATTTTTCTTGTTATACACTGACCGAGGGTTTGATATTGTGTATACCTCTTGTACCGCTTTCTACAATAACAGTACATAGTGACAATGTAAATAGTTGGTGTCACTAGTTGTGTTATAACGAAGTCAGAATGATATTTTTAGTTACTGATCCTATTATTTTGTTACAGGCTTGTTTTCCGTTTATTATTTCGTTTTGACTAAAGTATTGTTAAGTATGAGACGGGCTGTAACTGCTTGAGATGTTGTCCTCGCTATGTACAATACTAGTATCAAGAAAAAGTGGGTGAGGTGTCGCCCTGGTATTCTCAAAGGGCTTCGTACTCGGACTGGCTGTTCAAATTGCCACTCCCACATCTAAGTTCATGAGGGAGCGCTGAAAATGAAAGCTTCACAATTTTTTATTCTGTTCTCAATATCGATTGAGATACTGCCTCTCATAAATATTACTCGATCAACTTTCCCACTTTCCTGACGTAAATAACAACCTTCTGTCGCTATGGGGTTCCGAATTCTAGCACGTAACCTGGAGTTCTGCAATGCAAGTATGTCGGTTGATTGATCGGTTTGGAGGCAAAGCTACCAAATCGATATGGGTATGCGAGAAACAGCGTGCTGTAATCGAGTTTCTAACAGCACAAAACTTCGCCCACACATGGAGTACCGTCTCCTTCAGCATGAACATGCCAGACCACACACGAGCGCTGCAACATCCTCAACAATCCGACGCTTTTGCTTCACTGTCATCGATCATCCTCTATACAGCCCCGACTTGGCCCCATCGGATTTTCATGTTTCCAAAACAAAAAGACAACTTGCGGTGCAAGCAGAACTGAAGGTTGTGGCTCCGCCAACGAAGTCAGACATAGCCAATGGAGAAAAGAACAGTAATCGATCGCGAAATCCGTCGTTTTAATACAGCATATCTAGATTTCAACTATTACACAGTCATCTTCAGTGCTAAGAATTACAAAACACGAGACTCAGGTACAAATATAAGATAAATGAAATATGATTACATCAAGGCCATAAGCTGGTGACAGGCGTTGATATACAACAACGGGGGACAGCTGAAAATGTGTGCCCCGTCCAAGACTCGAACCCGGGATCTCTTGCTTACATGGCAGATGCTCTATCCATCTTTTTTTTCTTTTTTTTCATTTTGTTCGGTATTGTTCGTTGCGTTTTGTCAGGGCAGACGTCACAAGACATCCGTTCAAGTTGATCGTTGATTCCTTTACTCAGTTTTTTATTACAGAGGGAGAGCAGCTCTCTGACCGAACACGCTGAGCTACCGTGCCGGCTTTTTTTTTATTGTTCGTTCCATTTGTTCGGGACCGACGTCCCAAGACACCCATTCCAGTTCATCGTTGAGCCATCTACTCAATTTCTTCTTACAGAGGGCGACTAACCTTCTGACCGAACACGCTGATCCATCTGAGCCACCGAGGGCACAGGGAATATTGCGACCGCAGGGATTTATCCCTTGCACGCTCCCCATAAGACCCACATTCCCAACTTAATGTCCACACGCTACATTCGTAGTGCCCCTGCCCATTACACTCATTACCCGCGGCAGACAATCGTACCGAGACCCGTAAGAGTTCGGGCAATGCGTGTGCATCCAGCACAGAAGAAGGTCAATGCCCGGTTAGCCCTAACTTCATATAAATATAAGATAGGTTGTCGTTTTATTACAGTAGATCTACATTTCGATTACTACGTAGTTATCTTCAGTGCTAAAAACTACAAAACAGGAAAATCGGGACAAGTATATGATAGTTTACTCCGTATCACAGGTGCAAAAATAAATAAATAATTCTGCACCAAAGAAGGTTTCACAGGATCAAAGTAGTCGCTTTTCTGTCAAAGATCCCCATTTAAATTCACCGAGCATCTGTGTTGCGCTTCCGTACGTGTTATGTTGACCTATTAAGACTCTGGCAACTCTTCCACTCTTCTCCGATTTCATTGGCTCAGACTGCTGCCATGCTATGCCTATAAAGACTCCAAACAGTATCAGCATTCTAGAGAATGGAACTGGCGTCCTTTTGAACCTGTTTATTATAGTATACTTCCCTCCATTAACAAACCGACTATTCGTTGATAACTCAAGACGTGTACTACCAAGAAATCTCTTTTTATTGTCAATTTATACCATAAATTTCCTTTCTTCCCAATTTCATTTAGTACTACTCCACTCCGCTCCCATCTAAGTTCCAGTGTTCTCCTATAGCTGCACGTTTCAAAAGCTTCTGTTCTCTTCATGTCTAAAGTACACTTTTATCTTCCGTACAAGACTTCACACGGAACAAACTCCTGGGAAAACCTGACAAATTTATATTTGATATTAAGAAACTTCTCTTTTCTACAAATGTTTTCCTTATTAATACCACTCAGCATTTAATATTCATTCTGCTTGACTTATTTTGCTGTAAACCCATCTACTACTTTCAGTGACTCATTTACTACTTTAATCCTTTCGAATCACTGCACGCAGTTATCCTTGTTCTATTCTTGTTGGTGTTCATCTTATAATTTCAGGACACTAGTCACTCCGTTCAACTGATGTTCCGAACCTTTGCCGTATCTAATAGGGTTACAATACCATAAGCCAATTTCCAAGATTTATTATTTTTAACTTTATTTATTCTTGATTTTACGCTGTGACAACAATTTTTTCATCCTTTTTATCTTTGTTTGACATTCTAAGCCACTCAGGAATCTTTTATTTACCACAGACGTACATGTAGCCCTCCTTGAAATCGTTATGACTTTTAGACGTTGGCTTTTTGTCTCACACAGTGCAGTACTTTGGTAAAAGTCATTGCCAAACGCTTACGTAACACTTGGTTAATGGAACGGACCTCTCCGTCTTCCTAGAACATGTTTCCTTGACGGCACAGCGTTCATAGGCAAGAAACAGGGCATTTCCAACCGGCGCCCATGACCCTAGCCATAGGGGGCGCTCGACGTAAAGGCTAATTGAGCGTAATAAGCTGAACGCGATCTGAGGTGTGCGCCCCTGCAGGTGTTGGGTTACCATCGACGCGCTCTGATACTCGCGGCCTTCACCGCCCGCGGCTGCAGGCTTTCATCCGCGCCGCTGATTTGTTTCAGACCTTACCGGCATCCAGCGTAGCGACGGTACAGCGTCTGTAAAATCAAGTTTCTTCATAAGCGATGGTGTCTTGAGACTTAGTCCTCAGAAGCGTTAACCACCATACCGCTGTATCTCTTCGACGCTGTACACTTTGCTATATCTTTAAACAGTCTTTTATTACCGAGCCAGGTTAAAATAGTTACAGCTCCTATGCCAATTTAATGAACCCTACAGCAACAAAAGATTGTGAAGTGCAGTCACCAGACTAGTAAATGTACAGCATTAACCATTAGTTCGCTACATCCCAATGTTACCTTGAAACCTGTGCAGAAATCTCGACAAATCGAAATATAGTTAACATTGCTACATCGATCTTGATATCAAATGAAAAGCTCTTCAAGTTTCCACGAAAGCAGGTACTTCATTTTAGCTTTAATTTAACTTCACCGTCCACCTTTTCCATCATAGCCAGTCAATAGTTAGACGACCCAATATGAGACCCCCGCATTCCGTGGCAGTCACTAAGTGACTAAGTCACAACATTTGCCTAAAGACTGATCAGAACTGCACACCCTCAACGGTAATGCACTTGCGTATTCTTGTATGTCTTATAAACTGGTAGAATAACTTTATTGATCGTTACTGACTACCGACATCAATACATATGAATCACTTGTAAACAGCATCTTTGTCCCAGAGCATCCATGGCTTCTCTTACACCAATGTGGACTGCTGGAAGGACCTCCGAAGTTGTTTAGACATTAAAGCTCTTTAGCCCATCGGGTTTGACATTCTGAATGATAGGATTATGGTTCAAATACAGGCATTGCTGTTAGTCATTTCCCTTTGTTAACAGCGTTTCTCTGGTAAGTGATGCCTTTTTGCACAGCTCTCTCACTGTTATTATCCACTTCATTTTACCGGGAGCATATCTGACGCCGGTGGAAGATTTAAGCGAATATTATATGCCCTGACCATAATACTCACCATTGGGATTCTGCCCTATCGGGCGTTAGGAAAAACAAACCCATCATGCCCTCGCTTCAGTCAAAACTCAGCGTATCTCTCCAGGTGCCAGCTCTTGTGTCGATTATACCCAGCATTGACTCACAAGGTGCGACCGTAGTAAGGCTCGGAATCAAATGGCCATAAAACCCATGCGCCATTAAAATAGACGTCTCACAATTACTCTTCCGAAATATCGACCGTACAGGTTCTAGAAAAAGAAGAGACATGTAGCGTTTTTGTCTAGGAGACCCCGAGCTGTCTCGAAAAGGGTTTTCTGTCTCGGTTCACAATAACTTCAAGCCACAGTGTGTGGGAGTTGTGCCTTAGGTCTATTATCTAAGTGTAAATCAATGTACATAATGTGATGTTATGTTCGTGTTGCATGATGATGCGACACAGAAGGATAAATGCAGTTATACCAGGTAAGTTACAACTTTTCATAACGAAGTAGGCGGAATGTGTGGGCAGATGTAAGTCACATAGGCTTATGGAGCTAACCATTTGAGGATAAATAAATCTACAAATAAATAAGTCTTGCGTTGAGCTACTTCCAGCTTATGCTCACAAGTAATGTTACAAGAAAAAACATCGCTTTAAAATATGTTATTTTGAAGTAATTTAACCAACACCGAAAACGTTTTGCCATGTTAAATTAAACATGTTTGGACCAGCCACGCACAAGTACGATGTCTCATTCTTCTTCACCATGTAATAAGCGAGTATTACTCTTAAAATTAAGAGTTCGTCTCCGTAAACGTATTTCGTTACTAAAAATTCAGTCGTAATGTAGTCTGTCTCCATATCCAAGCTAGCTAACACTAGCATCTGTACTGGCTCTTTGCTTTGGGATAACCGGTTAAATCCTGGCTATAGAACATATCTTCATTATTATCATAGGACCACGAAGCGAAATAGAGGTAATGGCCAACCATTACCTGCTACCAGCAGTCTGCTGCTGGACGGAGGACAAGTGATGGTGGTGTGTCTGTTGTTGGGATGTTAAACTCTGCTCGTCCGTTGCTGTCAGTACCATGTTTCACCCTCTCCGATCTCTCATCGTCTCACCATACAACACGAACACGAAACTATATTCCGACTAAGCAAAATATCTACCTGGAAGAACAGTAATGAATTTTTGAACTAGCTTAGCTGCAGGACAGCTAATTCTTTTATATTCTCATACTTGCGTTCCTCTGTAAGACTTATCCAGACAGAAGATCAACACCGACGACGGAAGTTTATGATTGACGGTACTTTTTTCGTGCCGCGCAAGTGCACGCATTTCTTCATCTTTTTTCTCCGAAATACGACATTGCCTTTTGCCTGTCCTATCGCCAGACATATTTCACTTCCAGACACCAAAATTATTTTAACATTAAACATTACACCACACATACAAGCGCAGAAGTGGCGTCACTAGAAAGATTTGCACGTGGTCGTCAACGACAATAAATAACAATAGCGGTAATAATAATAACGGTAGTAACACCATTAATTCCCACGCCTGGGTTCCCGGGTTCGATTCCCGGCGGGGTCAGGGATTTTCTCTGCCTCGTGATGGCTGGGTGTTGTGTGATGTCCTTAGGTTAGTTAGGTCTAAGTAGTTCTAAATTCTAGGGGACTGATGACCATAGATGTTAAGTTCCATAGTGCTCAGAGCCATTTGAACCATTTGAACAGCATTAATAATTGTTCCACTGTCAGCTGGATTGGCTGCCATTGACACAGTAAAGTGGAATATTAATTATCATATTTCTTGTTCCTATTTTTTTTAGAAAATAACTGCACCAGGTACTACAACTTCTTGCGTTAAACTACAGTGGAAATACACGTCTGTGACAGAAATATCACATGTACAGTTTCATCAATAAATTTTTTTGTTGAATATTGTAGCTGAAAACCATATGTTGTAGTTTAATTCATTGCCACGTTGATTGCCAGTACAGATAATGATAGCAACTGGCAGAAGAACTTGAAACAGGACCAATCTACTTCATTAACCCTGCCGCTCCTTGAAGACTTGTACTACCGTGAACATGTAAGTTTGTAAAAATATTTTTGGCGGTAAGTTAGGTATGCGATGTAAGATTTCAGTGACATTCACCCCTTTTAGGATGATTACCTTTCACAAAGTGTTTCACGGTGCGATAACGACTATATGCTGTTGTAATTACTGTTCACCCATCGTACCGTCGCTGAATGACTTAATTTTAAACGTCTTTGAAATTCAAGAATGAGATTTTCACTCTGCAGCGGAGTGTGCGCTGATATGAAACTTCCTGGCAGATTAAAACTGTGTGCCGTACCGAGAATCGAATTCGGGACCTTTGCCTTTCGCGGGCAAGTGCTCTACCAACTGAGCTACCCAAGCACGACTCACGCCCCGCCCTCATAGCTTTAGTTCTGCCAGTACCTCGTCTCCTACTTTCCAAACTTTACAGAAGCTCTCCTGCTTATCGATATCTGCGTGCTTACACAATGCAAAGAATAGCGCTAAGTTGGCTATATTGTTTTCAATGTAATGGAGAGTTCTGGCACACTCTTTACAACTTTCAAAACATACTTTTCGTATTGTTGACAGTGAAATGTACCGTATCAAACTATTGGTGGCTTCGTTGATGCCATGGGGATACGAGAGTGGCCTGAGGATTTACCGTAGATCAGCACCGACTGGCGACTTCAGTGATCGATGCAGCTATGTGGCTGGTGTCACTTACACAAGTCTCTGTGCTGTAAAAGAAAAGAAAAATATTAAATACATAAACATGTAAACCGAAAACGCGTCATCCACCCAGTATTGAATGAATATTCCATGCTAGGACCCAAGTGGCGTAAGTGTCACAGTACATTTTCTGAACAAGGTGTAGGGCACAAATATCGTGAATACATATTTCATCATTCCACACACAGGACGCGCTTTTGTGTCCAGGATAATGTAACATGACTTGCATCCAGTTTCGCTACTAATGTATTGTTGATAACCGTACAAGTTCATACTTTTATTACAGGTTGTTTGTATTGTGTTACAAAAAAAAAATTGTTGTCCATGTTCTGTAGTTCACAATGGCCAAACGCAATAAAAGGAAAATGAGACGTTGTCGACGTAAAAATATTTCCTGAAGTGTTTTCTTAATTAATATCAACTTTTGCTGTCCTGAAAGGTACTGAAGATACATCTTATTAATTTACACAACAATGGACGACCTCTCATTGTTCTCAGCAGGACATTAACGTGTAATTATGAACATCATAAAAGGAGCCTACTAGACAATTCTTGACATAAGAAGTGTTTTTAAAACAGTCATGTGCACAAAACGCTTACATACAGCTATTGACGACAAACACAACTACATCTAGGTAGCTCCGTGTCTCACAAGTCAGTTGCGGTTGTTGCCAATTGTAGATAGAGGTTGACCACAACCAAGCGAAACGAGTAGCTGTTACTGTTAACTTTCTTAGTAGTACATATGTGTCAGATAAACTTCAGAGTTTCGGTGCCCCTACGTTAGCTATGATTAACACACATTTCAGTGGTGTAGAACTAAGATTTTACATTACTAAAAGCTTTACCTCATTTGTAACGAGGTACGTGAATTCGGAGGATGTTTTGTAATTCGCTCGTTACACACTTGTCAACTCCACCACTTGTAGGCATCATTTATGCCTCGCATGGCCATTGGTTTCTGTGCGTGGTTAATTTCCTTCCCATTCTCACATGAGAGATGTATTTCCTGGTACTGTGTTTTGATAAATTGGTCGTTTTTCTGGAAAAAGAATTTGTGAAAACATGGGCGTCTTGTTAAGCCTTTCGAATACTGAAGGATCGGTACGGAATGTAATGGCAAATGTGCAAGACACACAACGTCCAGTTTCAGACATGTCATTTCATTTAATACAGGCAATGTATAAACTCAGCTTCCGTAACACGATGGCGTCTGTGCCATACCAAGAATTTGGATTCAATTTCGGCAAAATGTATCACAAGAACGATCTCGTAATCTGACAAGGGCGGGGAGAGCGGTGTGCTGACCACCTGACCCTCCATATCAGCATCCAGTGACGCCTGTGGATTGAGGATGACACGGCGGCCGAACGGTACTGTTGGACCTTCATGACCTGTTTGGGCGTAGTTTTTTTTAGTTTTTGTTTTAGTATCACAAGAAGGGTTTTGCTGGATTGGGCGTTTACATTCCTTTGCATTCAGCTGGTGATGACAACTAAGTAGCTGGTTATAGGACAAGTACAGAATGAATGAGATTTTCACTCTGCAGCGGAGTGTGCGCTGATATGAAACTTCCTAGCAGATTAAAACTGGGTGCTGGACCGAGACTCGAACTCGGCACCTTTGCCTTTCGCGGGCAAGTGCTCTACCAATTGAGCTACCCAAGCACGACTCACGACCCGTCCTCACAGCTTTAATTCCGCCAGTACCTCGTCTCCTACCTTCAAAACTTCACAGAAGTTCTCCTGCATACCTTGCAGAACTAGCACTCCTGGAAGAAAGGATATTGCGGAGACATAGCTTAGGCACAGCCTGCATCTGCCAGGAAGTTTCATATCAGTGCACACTCCGTTGCAGAGTGAAAATCTCATTCTGGAAACATCCCCTAGGCTGTGGCTAAGCCATGTCTCCGCAATATCCTTTCTTCATGGAGTGCTAGTTCTGCAAGGTGGACAGGAGAGCTTCTCTGAAGTTTGGAAGGTAGGAGACGAGGTACTGGCTGAATTAAAGCTGTGAGGGCGGGTCGTGAGTCGTGCTTGGGTAGCTCAGTTGGTAGAGCACTTGCTGTCGAAAGGCAAATGTCCCGAGTTCGAGTCTCGTTCCGGCACACAGTTTTAATCTGCCAGGAAGTTTCACGTATAGAATGGTATCTGAAGGCTGACATCAACAACAAGAAAAAAGGTTTTCTCAGTGCAGAGAACGTGCCTTATGCCTTATCACTTGTCCAGTAACGCATTAGTACGGTCGGGAAGTCTATGTTCAGATTTGAAGATACGATAGTTTAATATAGATTACTAGGATATGTAGACCAAGCGTCATTAACTGTGCTGACAAAGTTCGTTATTTTTCATTTTTATAGCATGAACTCAACTCTTTTCATTTGACCTGAAACGTAATATTCTTTACACATTATTGTGTCCCTGAAAAAATGTGTTATTATATCTGGTAATTGGATTCATTCTTTGGGTACTGAATCTACGTTCCTTGCAGCTTTTCGTGTTCTCTCAAACAAGCAAGTATCACAAGCATTTTTTACTTTTTCTGTGAAAAATTCTATTTTTAAAATTAGTTTAATACCTCTTCGGCTTCAATAACAAATCCTCCGCCATACGTTGGAAGGACAGAGGTCAGGAAACAATTAATCATGTTGTACAGCAAAACACTGATACTTCGTAGGGTACGTAAATATATCGCTGCGTTCATTTACTGTGGAAGGCATGGTTCACCAGTTTTGCGGTAGTGGAGCTCATTGAGACGAAGATTTAAGCAAAGTTATTATGAGTATTTTTTAACGTCACAATCTCTTGAAAATGGAAAACAGAAACTCAATTTTTAAATTAACTATATCCCCCACACACGACTTGTAAGAGAATCGCAAATAATCGCAGGTGCGCAAGTGGAAAGGTGTCATTGACATCACATCGACAACAACGCTCCCTTCTTGTGTGGTTCATTGGTGGTTGAAGCCTCCATCTCTCCGGAGATAATATTTGGTGGCCATTGTTCTAAAAAAAATAATGAATATCGTACAATATTTTGCTATGGTGTCCTTTCTCAGGACCACTGAAAGGGAATGGTTGCAAATTTGGTTATATTGCTGGAATTTATTCGGCTATCGACATAGAATTTATACTATATTTATAATAGGTATTACCCGCGGCTGTGCTCGCATATCGGTAGTTTTACAATGATGAGTGGTAATGATAAAGTATGTACAATAGCGTCAGCTGCCGTCACGTGTCTGCCTGATCGGGTAAGAGTAAAATGTATGCATTATACAACAAATTTCATAATTTTTAACTTGGTTTATGATCGCTGATGTAAAAAAATGTTCTATTCCTTATTTTACACTCTTAGGCCTCGTTTCCTCTGCACTTCTAAAGTAGCCAATGTTTTTCTCAACAGTTCAAGCTATCTCCATACCAAATTATTTAATCGGAATCGGTTCACCGGTTTAGTCGTGCAAATGCAAGCGACAGACTTACTTTCGTGTTCAGTAATATTAGTATGGAGGTATGGGTAAACACGCTGAGGATTTTATAAACATTGTATTCACTGCTTTTAGTCGTATAATGTAGAATATATCAAACAATAAACGCATTTTCGCAAATAATGCAAAGCTCAAAAGTTAAAGAGGAAACAGCTATTTCAAAGAGAAATTATTGTACCATATTTTGCCCTATATACCTCCAATCAGTAAGTATACCATCTACACTCTTTTCAAAGTAACCCATATTCTTCCTCGGTGATCAAGCAATCTCCATACCAATTTCCATCAAAATCGGTCCAGTAGTCTAGGTGTGAAAGTGTAACTGACGGAGCTACTTTCACATTTATGATATTAGTACGGATCATATGTTGGAGAGAAATTCCGCCTTATGCAGGACATCGTTTTCCTTTACTCAGACATGTTCCATCACTTTTTATGCCATCCTCCGTGGCTTTTTATTCATGTGCTTTCTTAAGAGGCGTTTTCTGTTATATATGTTGGTTATTTTATATCTGCCTTCTAGTCTGCCGTTTGTCATGGTATTTGGAATGCTGTAATCTTGCTTCACAACGAGTGGAATGGCGGCACTAAAAACTTGTGTTTTGCTAATTACATATATAAAATGCCTGTGTAACAGCTAAAGAAGGAAGTAGCAAAGTAAGTGTTCTAATGCGTCATAAACAAGGGAAGCAAGACCACGCCATTAAAAAGCCATGACAAGCCGTTGAATGCGTGGTGGATATGAGACTATCAAAATACCGGGTGATAAGAAAGTCAGTATAAATTTAAAAACTGAATAAATCACGGAATAATGTAGATAGAGAGGTACAAATTGACACACATGCTTGGAATGACAAGGGGTTTTATTAGAATCAAAAAAATACAGAAGTTCAAAAAAGTCCTACAGTTGCGTTTCATCTGATCGGAATAGCAATAATTAGCATAACAAAGTAAGACAAAGCAAAGATGATGTTCTTTAAAGGAAATTCTCAATATGTCCACCATCATTCCCCAATAATAGCTGTAGTCGAGGAATAATGTTGTAAACAGCACTGTAAAGCATGTCTGGAGTTATGGTGAGGCATTGGCGTCAGATGTTGTCTTTCAGCATCCCTAGAGATGTCGATCGATCACGATACACTTGCGACTTCAGGTAACCCCAAAGCCAATAATCGCACAGACTGAGGTCTGGGGACCTGGGAGGCCAAGCTCCTTTTATACGCGATTGTCATGCGCAGTCACTGACGTTTTGCTGTCCAGCGCCATCTGTCGGACATTTTGTGAACTTTCTTTTTTTTTTGTTCTAATAAAACCCCATGTCATTCCAAGCATGTGTGTCAATTTTTACCTCTCTATGTACATTATTCCGTGGTTTATTAAGTTATCAAATTTATACTGACATTTTGATCACCCGGTTCGTATCCATAACTGATTGTGTCGTGTGAAAACTGGTAACATAATAGAAAGTGCTGAAACATGTTCTGGTAAAACAAACCTCATCAAATGGTGCCTTGCATAAAGTGGAATTTCTCATCATTCTTAGCAAACACGTATAGTAAAGGAGCTGTAACATCGAAAATATTGCATTTTTCTGTTGTGGGATTAAATGAGTATTCGTGAAAAGGTTACTTTTGTACAAAATAGATCTGGATTATCTACAGAATCAAATACAGGTACACGAATGATAGATGTATGCTTCTCTATGAGGGAGAAAGAAAGGAAACAGAAAGTTATAAGATTCGAAGGCACAGTTAGTACGTGCATAAATATTATGCTCAGCTTTTTTCAGTATTTTCCAAGTACTTACCAAAGTATTTACTTTCCATGTTCTGATCGGCCCCCCTTCCCGCTATCAGCAAGAGTACGAACGATTAAGTCAACGGAGGGGCGGCGTTATGCGGAAGTTGTGGCAGTACCGGCTTCACAGCCGATACACCGACAAACCTGTTGTAAAAGCGCAGGCGATATACCGAAAAGTCTGTGAGTTAATAGCCCGGAACAGCCGAACGGTTCTCCGAAACACTCTGCAGCCGGCTGGCACCAAAGGCGCCGTCGTGAGCAGTATTAATCATGTTTGCGAGATTCGGTACCCAGTACACGGGCGCAGTTGATGGTCAACCCAAATGGATGGTCCTGCAGCGGCCGTTGCTTAGTCACCGCAGTAAATACGGTGCCAGAAACGCGATACGGGCGGACGCTGTTAATCTCGCATTCCATCGTGACCAATTTGCGGATCTGCTCGGGCCGACGTTAATGCATGCTGATAATCTGGGGGCCTAACTGTTTAACGCGACACCGGCGAGTAACGGCCGGCAGCGCGAAAGCTTCGCCCCGCGCGGTGGACGGACGGGAAGCGAACGGAAATCTAGACCATAGAACAGCACGACGCGTGCACTTTGTTGTAGGAGGGTCAGCGATAATAAATGGTCCCAGCGTCTGTACCCCATACGTTACTGTTCGGTGCGGAGCAGAGGCAATGCGATAGCAGTGAACTACCGTTCCACGTTTTTCATTCGCGACAAACAGAAAGTTCCTAATCTTGTATTTACGCACACCAAGAAACATATTAGTCACCTACAGGAGACAACAGGCTAATACCGTTTAACATCGCTCGTGTATTTCTTACGGCCTCAGTTCGGCAAGGCACAGTCCAGAAGATTCTTCAGGTACAATATACTCTTGGTGGGACATCCACAATTATTGCAAAATTTTTTCATGCTGTATAAATACCCTCCAATTGTACTTGAAAAATCCTTTATTTGGATAAAATCGTACACACGCTCCAGGTTTCAGGATGTAAGCCCCATATGCAGGAGCTACAAAAAACAAAGAAAACTAAGAAGAATTCTTAATAAAATTAATTATCATTAAAAGGGCTCATACATATTCATAAGTGAAAGTCAGATTGGGTAGGAAAAAGTCATACCAGTCATGTAAAAAATCCAACACATTTATCAGGCAGCATGGGAGATTCCGTGTGGGTGAGGTATGAAGAGGTTGTCTGAGTCAACCATTACCACACCGGGTAAACGGGACGTAACCGAAAAAAACATGAACGTAACAGCAAATAAGCCCAAACTGTTAACCTAATGTAAGCTATGAACCAAAGCGAACGACTATACGTAGGTCGTAGGCTTAAGAAATGAAAAACAGGGCATAAAGGCCTTACGATATGTGACCAGTCCTCCGGATATCGTGGACGTCCAGCAAGACCGGTCACACACTGCTGCGCCAATTATAATTAAATGCCTGAGTACACATATACGTCATTGAGTCGCCGCCACCGTATCTAATACCGAAGACGGGAGGGACAAGGCCAAGATATGATACACAGAAACACGACCACACCCCCACTCTTTCCCCAAACGCCACCCGCTAGTACACTGAAGAGTCAAAGAAACTGGTTGACCTGCCTAATATCGTGTAGGGCCCCCGCCAGCTCGCAGAAGTGCCTCAACACTAAGCGGCATGGACTCGATTAGTGTTTGAAGTAGTGCTGGAGGGAACAGACACCATTAATCCTGCAGGGACGTCCATAATTCAGCAAGAGTGCGATGGGGTGGCGATCTCTTCTGAACAGGCATCCCAGCTATGCCCAATAATGTTCATGTCTGGGGAGTTTGGTGACTAGCAGAAGTGTCTGAACCCAGAAAAGTGTTCCTGGAGCCACTTTGCAGCAATTCTAAACGTGTGGGTTGTTGCATTGTCCTGCTGGAATTGCCCAGTTCCGTCGGAATGCACAATGTTCATGAATGGATGCAGGTGATCAGACAGGATGCCTGTGTCACTTGTCAGAGTCATATCTAGACGCATCATGGGTCCAATATCACTCCAACTGCACACGCCCCACACCATTACAGAGCCTTTACCAGCTTGAACAGTCCCCTGCTAACATGTAGGGTCCATGCATTCATGGATTGTCTCCATATCCGTACATGTCCAACCACTCGATAATATTTGAAACGAGACCCGTCCGACCAGGCAACATGTTTCCGGTCATCAACAGCCCAATGTCGGTATTGACGGGCCCAGGCAAGGCGTAAAGCCTTCTGTCGTCCAGTCATCCAGGGTACACGAGTGGGTCTTCGGCTCTAAAGACCCATATCGATGATGTTTCGTTGAATGTTTCGCACGCTGACACTTGTTGATGGCCCAGCACTGAAATGTACAGCAATTTGCGGAAGTGTTGCACTTCTGTCAAGGTGAACTATTCTCTTCAGTCGTCGTTGGTCTCGCTCTTGCAGAATCTTTTTCCGGCCGCAGCGATGTCGGAGATTTGTGTTTTACCGGATTCCTCATATTCACTATACACTCGTGAAGTGGTTGCACGGGAAAATCCCCACTTCATCGCCACCTCGGAGATGCTGTGTCCCATCGCTCGTTTGCCGACTATAACACCACGTTCAAAATCACTTAAATCTTATGACCTGCCATTGTAACAGCAGTAACCGAAATGTTAAAATGTGTGTGAAATTTTATGGAACTTAACTGCTAAGGCCATCAGTCCCTAAGCTTACACACTACATAACCTAAATTATCCTAAGGAGAAACACACACACCCATGCCCGAGGGACGACTCGAACCTCCGCCGGGACCAGCCGCAAAGTCCATAACTGCAGCGCCCAAGACCGCTCGTCTAATCCCCCACGGCAGCAGTAACCGATCTTACAACTGTGCGAGTCACTTGTTGCTTATATTGGCATCGTCAACCGCAGCGCCGTATTCTGCCTGTTTACATATCCACTGTATTTGAACACACATACCTATACCAGTTTCTTTGGCTCTTCAGTATGTGATGAGTGTCGTCAGTAACAGTATGATGGAACTCGTTTGGAAAAAACCCAGTATCGAAGCTAATTGTTCCCCAAGTTCCCGAGTTTGCTGATGTTGCAACAGAAGTATTTTTCTTTCTTTCGTTGCGTCAGTGTTTGTTGCTACTAGCCCAGTATTACGCACACATGAGATATTTATGCTGGCCGCCCCTACTACGGCATTAGCGGACTAAGAGGCAGTGTCCGCCTGTCGGCACCTGGCACTCTGAGCAAATGGCCTGGACGCGTCTCCGCCTCACCACGATGCCGCGATATCTGGCGCTGATCTGACGTTGATGGATTATCGCCCCCCGTGAGGTACGGCGCGGAGCGATGCAATTCCGTTTCGGGCGCGCCGGTCTCTGGTACGGCAGAGCGCGGCCGCGGCGGCGCTAGCCCGCGCGTGTGATATGTGCCGGAGCACTGACCTCCGGCGCACGTGCAGACTGGATGGAGACCGGCCGTGTCTGCGCCTACCTGCCGCGCCGCCATAACTCACCGGCGCGCCGGGCGCCGCGTCTCTCGGGGGTCACATCGCGTGGGACGCACTCCACTACCTGAGCAGCCGTGTCGGCAGCGTACGTGCCGGCTCGGGGACAACGTCGTTTCGACGGCAGCAGCCGGTCGTCCGGTGCGGCCCATCAACGCTCTGGACGAAGTCCAAGGGCTAAGGCAGACCAGGCAGACACCAAGTTAGCACAACGAGTTTCCTTTATTTCTTATTCTTCTACATCTACGTCTACAATTCGCAAGCCACCATATTATATATGGCGGAGGGTAGGCTGTACTACTGTTGTTGTTTGTTTAGGGCTCTCAGATCGCGGTTATAAGGGTCATTACAGTTCCCGCATGAGACGAATACAGCTACAACACAAAAAATGCAGTCATGACAAAAAGTACACAACTCACTCACTCCATCGGACTCTTCCTTACATTAGCACACAGGGCCTACGGAATATCAGACCAGCTGTGTGGCTGGATTGAAGAGCTTTTAGCAAACAGAACACAGCATGTTGTTCTCAATGGAGAGACGTCTACAGACGTTAAAGTAACCTCTGGCGAGCCACAGGGGAGTGTTACGGGACCATTGCTTTTCACAATATATATAAATGACCTAGTAGATATCCGCCCCCTGTAGCTGAGCGGTCAGCGCGACAGACTGTCAATCCTAAGGGCCCGGATTCGATTCCCGGCTGGGTCGGAGATTTTCTCCGCTCAGCGACTGGGTGTTGTGCTGTCCTATTCATCATCATTTCATCCCCATCGACGCGCAAGTCGCCGAAGTGGCGTCAGGTCGAAAGACTTGCACCAGGCGAGCGGTCTAGCCGACGGGAGGTCCTCGTCACACACGACCTAGTAGACAGTGTCGGAAGTTCCATGCGGCTTTTCGCGGATGATGCTGCAGAATAGAGAGAAGTTGCAGCATTAGAAAATTGCAGCGAAATGTAGAAAGATCTGCAGCGGAGTGGCAACTGACTCTTAACATGCCGGCCGTTGGTGGTAGAGTGGTTCTAGGCGCTTCAGTCTGGAACCGCGCTACCGCTACGGTCGCAGGTTCGAATCCTGCCTCGGGCATGGATGTGTGATGTCCTTAGTTTAGTTAGGTTTAAGTAGTTCTAAGTTCTAGGGTACTGATGACCTCAGATGTTAAGTCCCACAGTGCTCAGAGCCATTTGAACCATTTTGAACCCTTAACATAGAGAGATGTAATGTATTGCGAACACATAGAATGAAGGATCCTTTACTGTATGATTATATGATAGCGGAACAAGCACTGGTAGCAGTTACTTCTGTAAAATATCTGGGAGTACGCGTGTGGAACGATTTGAAATGGAATGATCACATAAAATTATTTGTTGGTAAGGCGGGTTCCAGGTTGAGATTCATTGGGAGAGTCCTTAGAAAATGTAATCCATCGACAAAGGAGGTAGCTTACAAAACACTCGTTCGACCTATACTTGAATATTGCTCATCAGTGTGGGATCCGCACCAGGTCGGGTTGACAGAGGAGATAGAGAAGATCCAAAGAAGAGCGGCGCCTTTCGTCACAGGGTTATTTGGTAAGCATGATAGCGTTACGGAGATGTTTAGCAAACTCAAGTGGCAGACTCTGCAAGAGAGGCGCTCTGCATCGCGGTGTAGCTTGCTTTCCAAGTTTCGAGAGGGTGCGTTTCTGGATGAGGTTTCGAATATATTGCTTCCCCCTACTTATAACTCCCGAGGGGATCACGAATGTAAAATTAGAGAGATTCGAGCGCGCACGGAGGCTTTCCGGCAGTCGTTCTTCCCGCGAACCATACGCGACTGGAACAGGAAAGGGAGATAATGCAGTGGCACGTAAAGTGCCCTACGCCACACATCGTTGGGTGGCTTTCGGAGTATAAATGTAGATGTAGATGTAGGGTCATTCTTAACTGTAAAAGTAAAAACCGATACAACACGGGTTATTAAAACATTGTTAGCAGACCAATAAAGAATCAGTTCAAGAAAGATGTTTGTCTGATCACTAACTGGATGAGTCAATCATCCCCGGTACACCTTAACATCTTCTGCCTTACAGATTCGGCAGAATGAGAGAGGAAACGAAAAAATCACTTAAATCGTCTGTAACAGTATAAAATTTTTAAAACTTTTCAAGTTTTCTACGTATTGTATCAATCGCATGTCACTCTAAAAATTATTTTCAAAGTAATGTAAAGTTTCGGTAGCTTCGTAATTCTCATCATGTAATAAAAATATAACTAACATCGATAGTAAGAGCTATGCAGAATTAATCATGAATCGTAGTACAAAACTCAAGTGTCGTAACGACAAGGCAAGCCTTTAATACTGGTAAAGTGAACAATCTGACTGCAAGAATTTTGAACAGTAAAAACTGCATGAATAATGAACTTTGACATAAAAACTACGACAATTATAAATTTCCTTCACTTAACGTCTATGGTCACAAACTTTTTGTCAACAGATTACCCGTTTATCTATAATCACCATCTTCAGATCTGTTTTACAAAAACAATGTCCTAATGTACTGCAGCCATAGTGGCATGCACGCTATGGCTCAGTACATTAAGACATTGTTTTTGTAAAACAGATCTGAAGATGCTCATTATAGACCGAAACCGGTAATCTGTTGACAAAAAGTTTGTGACCATAGATGTAAAGTAAAGGAAATTTATTCTATATCCGGGTCACTGTTTTATTCGCAACAATATCGCACCTTGTGCTACGATAGTTTTGCAAAACTGAGCCCAGATCCCGGAAGTAAAACTGATACCCAACACCGAAAAATCTAACTGTCTCTGAATGACAAAAGTCGGCCCTTATTGAATAAAAAAACATGAAGATATTCAGTCCTTACCTCTATTCTGCACAAATGTGGATAACGCGTTGCGGTACCGCTTTGTCTTGTTCGGCACTATGCTAAAGCTGCAAATTACTGTATCTACAGAGAGACACTCGTGAGGTGCAATGAGTTTTCTGTTAGCTGCAAATCGAAGTATTTACGAAAACACTTGGCTCCTTTACTACTTAAAAAAACCGCGATAAATTAAAAATTGTAAGAGAAAAAGGTGAAAAATAGCGCAACAATAATAAGAATGACTTCAAAAAAATTAAATTATATACCTCTTCAAGTAAATAAAAGATCTATCACACTTCCTCCTTCACAGATCAGTTACCATGACATAATCATCTTAATTAAACGCATCGATAAATCGAGACTTCACATTTGAAACAACATTACAACTGTTTCCTCACTTAACGCAGCTAACCGCTGTCTGCTGCTACCATGCGGGCACGACAAAGATGATAGCATAACCCTGTGATACAGCTTACAACAACGTTGCTCGCTCACATGAAACGGCTCCAGACGAAGATATGACATTACTGTACAGTCGATTCGGCAGCGGCTTTGCCGCAGTGGTTAGCATTGTCGGGCTGGTCTAGCACTTGGACCTGTTGAAACATCCCCTTAGTACAATTTATACACGACTGTGCTTAACCTGACACACAATATTTTTAGCGCAACGCAATCTGACTTTCAAAATTCCCTACAAAAGAATGGCCCTGACTAACATTAAACTATACCTTTCACAAATCACTTACCTCACAAAAATCTTCGCTGCTCAAGCTACTGCAATACAGCGAGCGCCACTACTGCCAGCTAAATAAAAGATTCAAACTATGGAAGGCACTAACTACTGATAGGGATAGTTAGCAAATGAAAGATATTAATAGAGAACGAACAATGTATTTACCTTGATATCATCATATATAAATATAGCAGTTCATGACAAATTACAAAACTCCGCCATCTCTCTCCCCACATCCACCACTGCTGGCGGCTCACCTCCAACTGCGCAACGCTACGCGCTGTTCACAGCCAGCTGCCTAACACTACAATGGCGAGTATTACAACAATGCAAAGCAGCCACAGACTGCACACAGCACAGCCAGTGATTTTCATACAGAGGTGGCGTTACCAATAAAAAAACCTAAACAGCCTACTTACATAGCCCCCATGCTCCCCACAAAAATTTTTACAAATTGGATTGGGCAGTGGTGTAAGTCACGTTCCCATCTTTTTCTGTCTGCAGTATCTTCACAAATTCATTTTGATTCGGGGCACAAGTAAACTCACAGAGAATAGTGCAAAGTTCATCATGCAGGAAGGACATCGCTTCAAGAGATTGCTAGCTATTTGGATACTAGCATCTAAATTCTCCAACTGACTGACACTACAGCACGTCGCATACGATGTGGAATTTAACCTGTGCAGAAAAGAAGGGCACCACTTTTGGAGCAATTTTGTGCCTGTTTCGTTCAGTGCGAATTCGGTGACATGGCACTGGTCGTACCACACGCAGTGATTACTTGAAAATACAAAAGTCGAAGTCCAGATATACAAAAACACTACGCCGCAACTGACAAAATTCATGGTTCACTTTTTGCGCCTCGCTATCAAAAAGTTACAAAATCACGCTACGATCACTACAATGTCACTTTCACAAACGTTACCGCATTTGAGTCTATCACTGTGCTGTCACGTCAAAGAATCTTCAGATGAATCAGCTGACTGGAGCACTGAACATATGTTTGACATTTACTAGTTTCTGTTGCAGTTCTCCTTCCACACAACGCCTCAGCGCCTAACTCATCACTGAGACTCTGACGACTGACTCTAAAACAAGACACCTTAACTTTTGTTGTTATAATAATCACTACTGATTTGCCAAGGGACGGTTTACTCTTAACAGCTGAAGCAGTTTTAGAAATATGAGCAACTATTAAAAATAACAGTTCCTACCATTCAGATATAATTTGAAGTGATCATACAAACTACTGTTCAAATACAATGAACTACAACTAAACACAATATATTTACGCAACTGATACATACATTACTCCATTTTTTTTATAATCGTTGTTAGAACATAGGTAACATACTAAGTAAAATCAACGGCACAAGAAACAAGAAGTAACTGCTGTTCATACTCTTCTGTGTCAGTGAAGGCTACGGGTCTTGTGTCATTCAGATCATCATCTACCTTTGTAGATAAGTAAGTGACCTGATCCGAAAGTTCGGCTACTTTCTCCGATAGTGAACACATTTCCTCAGTGTGTTTTTCTGAACCAAGTTTCAGAGTGTCCATTTGTGTTGAAATCGAATCTACTGTGTTCTTTAAGTTTTCCTGAGTTTTTGCCAGTTGCGTAACCGAATCGGTAGATGCAACTGAGTAAATTTTAGCTTGCAAGGTCTCATGATTTTCATGAACAGTAGTCTGCAGTTCTTTTATGGCTGCTTCGTGATTCTGTAACGCATTCTCATGACGCGTAAAAATAGGTTGGAAATGCTCACAAATTTGTGTTTTTACGTCATTACAGACCTTTTGACATTTCGATTCGATGATATGTAACTCAGTAGTTAAATCTTCACGTGTGCAAAGCAGCCACAGACTGCATACAGCACAGCCAGTGATTTTCATACAGAGGTGGCGTTACCAATAAAAAAACCTAAACAGCCTACTTACACTGTGACCATCCAGTCTGGCTTGTGAGGCAAGCTGAGGAGCTACTTGATTGAGAAGTAGCAGCTCCGGCCTCTTAAACTGACACACGGCCGGGAAAGCGGTGTGCTGACTACATGCCCCTCCGTATACGCATCCATTGATGCGTGTGGGCTGAGGATGAGACGGCGGCCGGTCGGTAACGTTGGGCTTTTCGAGGCCTTTTCGGACGGAGTACAATCGATTAATACTCAAATGACACCTATTAAGCTTAACTGCTATCTTCAGATAACATGTATTATAAATGCACTCGCAGTTTAAAAGATTGTTACATCGTCCATGCCATTCTTATTTAAACCTCCAGATAAAATGTGCTATGTCCAGCCCCGTTATCTATGACTGTAATCGAAACAAAACACCCGTACAGCGTCGTTGAAGTTTTTTTACACACTGAAGCGCCCATGTAGTTTATTTCTGGTATAGTCAGTAGCATGTAATCTACACTAGAAGTCAGTAGCTTATGTGTTCCTGACTGTAAAGGAAATTTTGAATTTTTCAAAATTTGTATAATTTTACAATTGATTGTCTGCTTACTATTGCTTTCTCCTATTCTGACAACGTCGGATATATTCACATAACTTAAAATTCAGGACAGGTATGCTAATAAACTGGCTTCCACGCCATCATCATTACATTGTAACACCCCACCTGTCACTTAGCTGGTTTTGGCGTGTGTTCATCCCAACTAATTGACCAACAGATCAACAGAGAGTGCTAAACTGCCGCAATATCAGATAACGCAAAAAAAGTAATACAGCCCTGTGACTCCTGATTGAACTGGGGTGGCAGTGTTGACATTAATTTATTCAGAATTGATCACTTTTAATTAAAAAGGGGTGCACATTGATGTTATATTCAGCTATTGAACACCAGATGCAAATGTTGAACATAAAATTAATTAAGAAAGTGACTTGGGATTTCAACTACTTGATTGAAAACAGATGCAGTTGATTAGCAGAAATTTATTTTAACTCCCAACCTGCAATCATCACGTTACAAGACTCTCTTATCAGGCAGTGGTAATAAATTGCGTTTGCGTGGAGTAAAGCATGATAACTCAAAAGTAATTCCTATCGACTGACCCAGGTGTAATGCAAAGTGCGAGAAGAATTCTACAATACACGGGCCATGAAACTCTCGTGGAAACTTTGCCGACGTGATCGAACAAAATAATCAATGCCCGGAGCGGGCACAATATCACTGAATACAGCGTAGCAGAGCGGCGTCGTTGTGTGGATGTCGGCTGACCTCGTGGTGCTGCAAGGCTGCGCTCGTCTATTCACTCCTAGCTATGTTGCTCAGTATGTAGCTGAACCAAAACTTCCTATCTCCAAGCTCAATCGTTCCCTTTGCTAAGTCCTAAACTGCAGAGATGCTCACTCTTCCTCAGGCAAGCTGAGTCAAGAATGCCACATCTGCACTCTAGGCAAGCTGGGAACGGAAGCCCTCTATGGAGACTTCTCACAGTCCACTCTTCGCCTCGGTTTCCCCTCCAGCAAAATCACTCACGCCAATTGCAGCACACATCATGTTAATTATGCGTCGCTTCCCAGCACCGACCAACACCTGCTCTGGGAAGTGCAACTTCTGCTATTTCGCTCCTCCAAGGCTACCCATCAAGGTTAGCGTCTCCACAAACACCAATTTTTCCGGAATTCTGACTCCCAGGAGAGTACTACAAATTCCTTGGTCCTACTTTCCCATCGGAGGCCGGCGTATTTCATGCTGTCGCTCTTCACCTGATTTACTTCAGGCTCTGCGAACCATGAATTCACCGTGAAGTTGCTATAGTCACGAACACACATATTATGACCTCTGTTGACCGCTCCACCATAGCTTTGTGCAGCTTTCTCGCATGTTTCACAGAAAATGGGACGACGGACATTAATCAACAGGTGTAAAGTTCTCTGTCTGTTTCCCGCTACACCAGCATGGAGTCAGGGTCAACCACCCACTCACTGTCACTCATCTTAAGGCGGCTGGAGGCCACGCCGCGTTACCGCTTTCTCAGAGCTTGAGCTGCCCTAAGCTGCCTATTGTCGCTTCCCTTAGCCGCTCCCCCGGCGACCACGGTCAATTCTGAGTACTTCCCTGGGGTAACCTAGCCTCCAGTAAATCGACACGTTTCCACAAAGTTTTCATGTCGTGTGAATTACTTTAAAACCATCACCCGACATTAATGATTTCAATACGTCCATACAAGATGCATTGTGCCTTGTTAGTCATTTTTGTTCAGCCCTACTGTTCACTCAATGTGAGTTAGGTGATCTTCAATGACTTCATGTAGGGGGCATAGTTCTTGCCATCTTACAATATAAAAGACACTCAGTCAAAATGAAGTGAACTGTGTCCAGCAGGCTACATGAACCACAAAGGAGGAGTTCTTTACGTCCGAGGAGGAAGCCGTGGGTTAGTGGGCTCTATCCCATTCGAAGGCATGTTAAGCAGACTCTGTCGCTTCTAACTGGGCAGAAGGAGAACTATGGCCTTACAGTCTGTTTTATTGTTCGTGGCTTGTTATCCATCACCCCCAACCACTCTTCCTCACACAGATACACTGAAGAGCTAAAGAAACTGGTACACCTGGCTAATATCATGTAGGGCCCCCGCGAGCACGCAGACGTGCCGCAACACGACATGGCGTGGACTCGACTAACGTCTGATGTAGTTCTGGAGGGAAATGATATCATGAATCCTGCAGTGCTATCCATAAATCAGTAACAATACTAGGGGTGGAGGTCTCTTCTCAACAGCACATTGCCAGGCATCCCAGATATCCTCAATAATGTTTATGTCTGTGGATTTTCATGGCCAGCGGAAGTATTTAAACACAGAAGAGTTTTCCTGGGGCGACTCTGTAGCAATTCTGGACGTGTGGGGTGCCGCATTGTCTTGCTAGAATTGGCCAAGTCCTTCGGAATGCGTAATTGACGTCAATGCATTCAGGTGATCAGACAGGATGCTTACTTACGTGTCAAATGTCAGAAACGTATTTACACTTATCAGGGGTCCCATATCACTCCACTTGCACACGCCCTACACCATTACAGAGCCTCCACCAGCTGGAACAGTCCCCTGCTGACATGCAGGCTCCATGGATTCATGAGGTTGTCTCCATACCCGTACACGTCCATCCACACGATACAATTGGAAACGAGATTCGTCCGACCAGTCATCAACAGTCCAATGTCGGTGTTGATGAGCCCAGGCGAGGCGTAAAACTTTGTGTCGTGCAGTCATTATGGGTACCGAGTGGACCTTCGTTGTAACCTCCCCACAAAAATTTGAAAGAAAGAAATATGACAATATTTAATTATGAATGCTAATGGACATTGCGCTAAGCGTAACCTGCCCACAATGAAATGAACTGACAATGGCAACAAAAATGTGAAATTCGCAATCTGACTCAAATATAAGTTCTTCACAAAAAAATTTAAAGTCCATTCCGTGATAAGAAACTTCAATTAAACCGAAACATCGGTCTTTGGCCCTGTGTAAAACAATCAGAATTAAAGTCTTACCTCAGAATAACTGGATGTCAAATTTCTGCTCTTTTTCGTGCGCACGGCTTGGAGGAACTGCATTGCAAATAATAATATTCCTTTTTTTTGTGATTTTACTGAAATTTTTCTTTAACGAAAGTGGAGTGAAATGGGAAGTGCAACGAAATCTCTAGTTCAAAAAAATTAAATTTTTGAAAAAATGCTTTTGAAATAAAACTTATTATTGGGGCATTTGTTGGAGAATAATTACAATAAATAAATTTTTACATTATCTAATGATTATATTAATTAACAGTATACCTCATTCAGCATCTTGACCAGTGTTACCGACCGCCTACATCACACAACCGCACTGGGCTGCTACTACTGACCGACCGCTCTGCATGACGACTATTAGCGTACTGCACTGGTCGACTACTACTAACAGACTGCCCGCAACTAAATCGAGCTACAGACTGCCACGACTACAGACAGAGTACTGCTCTGCATAGCGACAACTAGCGAACTGCTCGCAACACTCGCGCGGTCAAGTGCATACTCTCTGGTCAGAGACGCTGCAATGCCTCGCCATCGCTGCTGCGTTACATACGTGTTTCATAACCCTCCACTGGGGGGGCAAAAATTTGGCAGCGATGGTGAGTCATTTGGACTTGCCAATCGCGGCAAAATTTTTAATTAATTAATAAACTTCTACAATTTACAGAATATTTAGATGTAGTACATGAATTAAATGTTGTGCACACGCACTAAGTACAAAATATATAAGACAAAGACAAAATGTGAGTACAAAACATAGTAGCAAATCAGAAAAATGTATATACAAATTATTTGACAGAAAACAAAGTGCAGAGGCACTGAAAAAATTCATTGGCATATTCAGAACAAATAAACAGACTGGCAAAATATTATGTTGACAAGTGACATGAGTGCACATGCACTGCAGTTGAGAACATATCAGCAAATGATGAAATGTATATACAATTAGTAACAAATGACATAAGTGCATACGCATTGAAGTATTGAATATACAGAATAGTACAAATCATATTGAAAAATGAGAAAAGTGTACAGGCACTGAAGTTCAATAGAAAACATATTAACGCCTAACATAAGTGCACATGCACTGTAGTTCAGAACATATCATTAAAATAAAAATGTATATACAATATAAAAGACAAGAGTGTACATATACTGTATTTCAGAACAAATCGAAAAATGTCTTTAGCATTTTCGCAATAAATAATCATAATGGCAAAAAATCATGTCCAAAGTGCACACGCACTGAAGAAATGTCTTTAGCATTTTCACAACAAATAAACATAATGGCAAAACATCATGTCGACCAGTGCCATAAGTGTACTCGCACTGGAGTTCAACAAATCGAAAAATATATAACCTATGAACATAAATGATGTTACCAAAAAATGATTTTCATTATGTGACAAGAATTAGGATAGGAAAGGGAAGGATTGCATCATGGTTGTAGCACTTTAGATTGCACACAGCTGTTCTGAAAGTCCATATCTTTCCACAGAAGTACAACACCAAGTGACACAATTTGAAGCTCTTTTCCCATCAGAATTTATCAGTGTAGCCAAGACACTGAACTGTCGTAGTAATGTTCCATGTTTTCATTTTGGCAGTACATTAGGTACACCAAACAGTGGGACCATAATAACGTCTTCATCGCTCACGGTAGTGGACAGCATGTCGTGTCAACACCACGCTCTTACAAGGCACACCAACGTAGAATTAGTGCAAAACCAAAGATAGTGCTCCATGATGACTAGGATAAACAGGACAAATGGACATTGCAATAATTCAGGGTAGTCAGCTTATGAGGTGAAGGACATCAAGTCACATAATATTGACAATTAGAGACTTAATTAGCAGTTTGTGGCATTCATAGCCCAGTTATTGAACATTTCTGTACCAAGTATGTAGTATTACAGAAAAATGTTCATTAATTGTTTTACATGGAATCAGTAGCCTTCTTTTCCTAGTTACAAAGTATAGCATGGTTAATTAATCATTTGTCATTCCAATAATAATCATTAGCCTTTTCCTAATTACAGTTAATTAATCATTTGTCATTCTAATATAGTAAGAATCATTAGCCTTCTCCTAATTACAAAGCATTATTAAACAATCACATTCTTTTCCAGTAACAAAGTATGGCATAGTTAATTAATTATTTGTCAGTTAATTAATTATTTGTCATTCCAATAGTAATAAACATTAGCTTTTTCCTAATTACAGTTAATTAATCATTTGTCATTCTAATATAGTAAGAATCATTAGCCTTCTCCTAATTACAAAGCATTATTAAACAGTCACATTCATTTCCAATTACAAAATATGAACATTGAAAACAAGAGCTAATTAATGGCATAATTAATAACAATTCATCGAGTGACATTAATTATTGGCACTCAGTGGCCAGCAAATATTGAATAGAATAAAACATAGTTCATCATTCAGTATTATTCAGATCATTACAAAGTCATTATTAAAAATCAGTTAATTACAGTCATAGCGTTAATAATCATGGGCATTTTAAGTAGTCTCATTACAATAAACAGTGTTTCTCCTTCAGTAGTATTCAGATCATTACAAAGTCATTATTAAAATCAGTTAATTACAGTCATAGCATTAATAATCACAGGCATTTTAAGTAGTCTCATTACAATAAACAGTGTTTCTCCTTCAGTAGTATTCAGATCATTACAAAGTCATTATTAAAATCAGTTAATTACAGTCATAGCATTAATAATCGTGGGCATTATAAGTAGTCTCATTACAATAAATTATTGTTCCTCATTCAGTATTATTCAGATCATTACGAAGTCATTATTAAAAATCAGGTAATTACAATCAAAGCATTAATAATCATGGGCATTATAAGTAGTCTCATTACAATAAACAGTGGCAGTTATTAGCTAGTGACAAAGCATTATTTTATATATATACCTTTTTTTTGTCTCATTAAGAGGTCATTACTCAAGTGACGTACTATTCAGAGCTAATCAGTATTATTCAGAATTTTCTCAAACTGGTATCACTATTTGGGACTGGTAATACATTTTTTTTTTTTTTTTTTTTTAGCAATGCATTGCATTGGGATCGATAATTAATTGCTGAGGCATAACACTATTTTCTTTTGACCTATTGCTGCAAATGAGGATAGGTAATGTCATTCGTCATGAGTCAGCTGTAGCAAGGTTATGTAACAAGGCAGTACATGTGATCACATTTATAAATGATAAACAAAAATGGGTAAAAAAAAAAATAAAAATGCAAGTACTAGAACAGGTATAATAAGTAACAGGTTTAGTAAGTATCATGAAAGGCTTCTCCTGGAAAAAAAATACAAAATGGATTATTGACCTGAAAGAAGAAACGCACACTATGCTGAAAAGTAGTGAACTTCGAATTAACAGGTAGTGAAATGTGTATAAAATGTGTTCCATAGCTGTCCTTTCCAAAACTTTCCGTCATCCTACTATGCAATATAACACCTGCTGTCAAAACAAACTGCAACAAATACTTAAATAACTACATAACATAAATACATAACTTCAGCATTTTCCTCATCTGTAAAGAAAACTTCATTATCCATCACTTCATTATCCACATTACCATAACTTCATTATTATCATCACCTATAAAGAAAAACTTCATTATTCATAATACCATTTCCTTCGTCATTATTCATCAATATTCATTATCATCTGCAAAAATCACTTCATTACTCATTATACAACTATTCCTTATCTCTAGCATATTTCATCACTAAAACTAAGATGTGTAGTTCTGTCTGACAGCCTGCATCAATCACCTTGTATTCTGAAAGAAAAAATTAGTTAAGACTGCTATTCTGTGATGAGTATTGTATATTCTTGTTAATGCTCGTTAATCCTGATCCATTTACTCTTCCCCGTAAAGTTATTGCATCTTCTTTCGTTTATTCCGTAGGTGAAATTCCCATTTCTGTTGAATTTATCTTACAATCATCATTTCTTTCTGAAATTGATGAACAAAGATTAATGTCTTGCATTTAAATCATTTACCCACTAAATAATGACTGGTTTATGGTGACATAGTTAACCATACAGCATAACCTGACAGAAAACGTAATGTGTCAAAGACATTGACAGTGTTCAGATGCAAGAATGTACACAGAATAATACAATGCAGCAGCAAAAATGTAAAACAGTCACGATGTTGAGATGTCATAAGGCAAAAAAAAAATGGCAAAGTCAACTGGTGTGTTATATCTTAACTATTTCACAATGCATACAAACAAAACTGGAGTACAATCGTACATAAAAAGACAAAATGTGACGTTCGTTGTGTTCAGCTTGTATAGAGTGTACTTAATAGAGGCGAGAATTAAAGACTTTAATGAAAAAAATGTAATGAGATTAACATGTCATTAGCTAACATTGCATAATTAGTCATAAAATACGTAAGTGTGTCTGAAAAAATATGCACGGTCTGATGTGTAACGACAAGAAAAGCGACCCGCTAACCTTACCTTGCCGGGCACTTGCCAAGAAAAAATACGATAATCATCAGTAATTAGTCAGGTGAAATAATTGCATTAGTAAATGGCATCATAGTGTGTTGAATCACACAGTGGTTTCACTCAATAAACGGTTTAATGTTTGAGATATGGTGATTGCCTTTCGATTTTCTGGTTCTCAAAGTTTCGACGTGTACAACATTGGGGTGAGGAATGCTGCGAATCCGATGTGGACCTGCGTATAGAAGTTCAAATTTACTGCACTTACCTTTTAATTTACTGGATAAATAGTGTGTACGTATCAATATCTTCTGTCCAACGTGAAAGTCGCGGCGTGTACAAACCTGTTTTTGCTGTCTTCTCCGGCGCTCTGCGGCACTTTTGATGTTGTTCAGCGCAATGTCAATTATTTCGTGGTGTCGTAGGCGACGACTTTTGGGGAATTCTACTAATTCTTTAATTTTGTTTGGTGGTTCAACGTTTTTCAGTATAACAGACGGAGATAGCATAGTGGATTCATTTGGAATGGAATTAATTACATCTTGGAATGAGAGTATGTGTGTATCCCAATCAATATGTCTTTTGTGGCAGTACATTCGGCACAGCTTACCAATTTCTTTCATTAATCTTTCACAGGGGTTCGAAGAAGCGTGGTATTTGGATATATAGATCGGAGAAATGTTTCTGGCTCGTAATATGCGTGTCCATACGCTACTACGAAATTGAGATCCATTGTCAGAAATTACTTTCATTACATGCCCTACATGAGATAGAAAATGTTTTACAAATGCCTTCGAAACAGTTTTGGCAGTAGCTTTGCGTAATGGAGTGAAAGTAACAAATTTTGAAGTGAGCTCAACAGCGACAAAAATGTAGCAAAAACCTCTGTTAGTTCTCGGAATCGGACCAAAAATATCTACTGCGGCCATATGTCTCAATTTAACAGGTATAATGGGATATAATGGAGGAATATGTGAAGTGGTGTCTGATTTAGCTTTCTGGCAAATTTTACAAGACGTTAAAACTCGTCGTATACGTTTCTCCATGTTGGTAAAATAACAGTTCTGTCTCAGTATAAGAAAACATTTTCGTGCTCCGTAATGTGCGTAACTTAAATGAGTGTACCAAATTAATTTGTTAACCAGTTCGTCAGGAATGCATAATAACCAATTGTTGCTGTCAGGATGAGAGCGGCGAAACAGAATGTCATTGCGTACAGTGTAGTGGTTTCTAATCGTAACATTATTCCTATCTTGCCAAAGGTGTTTAATTTCTTTCCACACGTTGTCTTTATCTTGCTCCTTTGCTATGTCCTGTAATGACGATGAAATAAAGTTTTCAAATGCAACTTGCTGAATGTACATGACACTGAAATTTGTTTTGCAGAAGTTGGTTGCTACGTCTTGCTGATTGTTGCCGAGAGAACGCGATAGTGCGTCTGCTATAACATTTTGTGTACCGGGAATGTGAACTATTGTAAAATTAAATTCTTGTAAATATAGTTTCCATCTACTTAACCTGTCGTGAGTAAATTTAGCTGAAAGCAAAAATTGTATTGCTCTGTGGTCTGTGTAAACGGTGGTATGTCTGCCATAAAGAAAATGCCGAAATCTCGTAAAAGCCCATACAACACATAATGTTTCCAATTCTGTAACGGAGTAATTTCGTTCAGCAGGTGACAGAATGCGACTTGCAAATGCGATGTTTTTAATTACTGTAGAACCATCTTCTTCAATTTCCTGGAAAATATGTACGCCTAAAGCGGTATTGGAACTGTCAGTGGCAATGGAAAAATTTCTAGTAAGATCTGGGTGCGATAAAAGTGGAGTATTCAACAGAGCATGTTTCAAATAACATTCTCGTGAGCAAAATTCTGCGTGTCAAAAGTAATGTTTGCGTTACTGTAATATGCAATCTGTGCTGTGTCTGGTCAAATTCTGTCGTACGTGCTATTATTTACGGGAGGATGCTGTGGCATATCCACTATATGAAATGTTCTGTTATTTCTTACTGACGTGTTACGCTATGGATGACACCTATTGTCTGTTTCATTCATCATAATATGTTGTTGCCAAGGCTGTTGCTGCTGAAAAGATCGATTGTTATAAAATGTACGCTGAAAATTGTGCTCGCGGCGAAACATTAAAGTTTGGTTGACCTTGTAGACTGCATTGTTGGTTAGGTAGGCTAAGCGGTTGACTTTTATGCTATTGTAGCGAAAAACATATATTGTTACCAAAATGTGGTTTGCTATTGCTGATAATTTTACACATACTGATGATTACGATTTTTATCTGTTATTTAAGTTCTCGTGATTCTGGAGTGCCTAATGAAAATTGTCACATTCGGTAAAAGTTTGTCACATCGGGTTTTCATTACATATTTTTAGTTCTAGATAGAGCAATAGTTAAAGAGCAGTTTTGATAGATATAAAGGATAGTAGAAGAAAAGGCAGTAGTGCAGAAAACTAAAGATGAAACAGCACTACTACAGCTCGGGGCCCTATGCTCGCTACGGCACATATTCATTAAAGCGTAATGAATCCCCTGAGGTCAATTACGCACTGCAAATAAATTTTGGCTTTTGCGTTACAGGCAATTGCGGTATAAATTCAAAAGCAAATAGTTGTATCCAAGTTAATTCTAGTTTCTTCATTATAGGCAATGCTGTTGTAAATACAAAAATAAATTGTCGCATCTGGTTCAAAGCTAGCTTCTGCATTACAGGTAATAGCGGTGAAAGTATAAAAACAAATTGTCGTATACAGTGCAAATCGTGTACCTGTACGCTGTCATTATTAAGTTCCTTACATTTTCTTACAAATGCAAATTGCTCGAAATCTACGTTCTCGTTACTCGGTTTAATAACACGTTCGGGTTTGTGAGTGAATCTGTTCGTCTGTGTCATTTCTGATTTCAAGTTGCATAGCTTTTCAGATTTTAAGTCGCGTGGCTTTTCGGATTTTACGTCTCGTAGTCTCTGTAAATTGCTCACATGATACACGCTGCGTAAGTCTGACAAATCTTCGCAACGTGGCGGATTCTGTGACGTATTGGTGACTGAAATAATTGTTAATTCTATTACTTTACTACTTTCGTCAATTTGGTTGTTGTGTCGTTCACTTTTATTAACAACTTCCGTATTCACAGTGTGTAAAACTTCCACTGACTCTAAATTAACTTCGTCGCGAATCTGTACTGCGTTTTTAGGACATTGTTCGGTGACTGCATTAATTTCGTGTATCTGTGATTTTGTTGTGTCTACACGTGTGCTACTTGATTCTTGTGCAACAGTGCCAACTCTTTCATTACTGTTATTAGCACAAGCCTTACTATCCACACGTAATTGTTCTTTATTGTCCTGACATTGAACGGTAACAGCTGTAATCTCTTCCCTAACTTGTTTGTTCTGTTCGTTAACGTTGTCGTGTTTTTCGTTCTGCTGTTTAAGACTTTCAGAAAATTCTTTGTTCCATTCTACAAATTCTTTGTGCTGTTCATCAAGTTTTTTAATCATTTGTAGCAATAATGCTATAATTTCAGCCTCAGTAGCATTACCTGCTCTATTCTCTGTACTGTTTGACGGTGTATTTGCCATTGTCGCGTTTTGTGTGACCATTTGGTCATTCTGTAATTTACAAAAAGGTTTCTCACTCGAGTCCGTCGTATTTTCGGTACACTGACCACTTTCGCGAGAATTTTTCAAACCGGGTGTGTTAGGCTCGGCAGCGCTCATTACTATAGACCGCTCCGCGTCATCAATTGTCGTCAAGTTAACAGACGAGACAATTGAGTTCGTTTGTTCCTCATTAAGATAAAAGCCATCATTAGTGGTTTTAATGCACTGATTGTTAGTGAACGCAGGATTGTCATCATTACACTGCGTGTCACATGTCCTATCGGTAAAGTCGTTTGAGCCGGTAATTTCGTTCGTAATACTTCGCGATACACTATTCACAGTCTTTCGCGGCATTTTTACAATAGTCACAAATATTCACAAAACAAATAAGCACAAATGCAAAAAGGCAACAAACAAATACAACAGAGCAACGAATTGCCGTTGACCTGTAGAAAGAAAGTCACAATATTAGTAAAAGCGTAGCGCCAAATGCTAATTATATCTAAGCAAATAAGAGCAGATATCTGACTGTTTTTCAAAAGACTCTCAACGAAATACGATCCTGGACTGGGTGTCGCCAAGTGTAACCTCCCCACAAAAATTTGAAAGAAAGAAATATGACAATATTTAATTATGAATGCTAATGGACATTGCGCTAAGCGTAACCTGCCCACAATGAAATGTACTGACAATGGCAACAAAAATGTGAAATTCGCAATCTGACTCAAATATAAGTTCTTCACAAAAAAATTTAAAGTCCATTCCGTGATAAGAAAATTCAATTAAACCGAAACATCGGTCTTTGGCCCTGTGTAAAACAATCAGAATTAAAGTCTTACCTCAGAATAACTGGATGTCAAATTTCTGCTCTTTTTCGTGCGCACGGCTTGGAGGAACTGCATTGCAAATAATAATATTCCTTTTTTTGTGATTTTACTGAAATTTCTCTTTAACGAAAGTGGAGTGAAATGGGAAGTGCAACGAAATCTCTAGTTCAAAAAAATTAAATTTTTGAAAAAATGCTTTTGAAATAAAACTTATTATTGGGGCATTTGTTGGAAAATAATTACAATAAATAAATTTTTACATTATCTAATGATTATATTAATTAACAGTATACCTCATTCAGCATCTTGACCAGTGTTACCGACCGCCTACATCACACAACCGCACTGGGCTGCTACTACTGACCGACCGCTCTGCATGACGACTATTAGCGTACTGCACTGCACGACTACTACTAACAGACTGCCCGCAACTAAATCGAGCTACAGACTGCCACGACTACAGACAGAGTACTGCTCTGCATAGCGACAACTAGCGAACTGCTCGCAACACTCGCGCGGTCAAGTGCATACTCTCTGGTCAGAGACGCTGCAATGCCTCGCCATCGCTGCTGCGTTACATACGTGTTTCATCGTCTCCGAATGCCCATATTGATGATGTTTCGTTGAATGGTTCGCACGCTGACGTTGATTGCCCAGCAGTAAGATTTGCAGCAATTTGCGTAAGGGCTGCAATTTTGTAATGTAGAAGGATTCTCTTCACTCGTCGTCGGTCCCGTTCTTGCAGGATCTTTTTCCGGCTGCAGCGATGTCGGGAATTTCATGTTGTACCGGATTCCTGATATTCACGGCACACTCGTGAAATGTTCATATGGGAAAATCCCCATTTCATCGCTATCTCGGAGATGCTGTGTTCCATCGCTCGTGCGCCGACTGTAACGCCACGTTGAAACTCACTTAAATCTTGAGAACGAACCCTTGTAGCAGCAGTAACCTATCTAACAACTGCACCATACCCTTGTTCTTTCTATAGGCGTTGCCGATCACAGCGCCGTGTTCTGTGTGGTTAAATATCTCTGTATTCCAATAAGCATGTCTATACAGTTACAGTATGTGACGGACCTTCTCAGCAGTGACGTCACAGCACGTAGAAGGAAAGGGCAGTAGATTGCGTTCGGAAGGGTACATGTCGCCTTGGTTGTGGTATCGTTCCCACGAATAGTAACATGCCTTGATACCAGCCAAAAGATACCTCCTTACTCAGTGTTTGCAGCTGCAGAACAGTGTCCTATATGTTTTACCTGCTGAGTACACCTGCTGGATGGTCGTCGGAGCACTCCGTGAATCACACCACATCAGGAATTTGAAACCATGACCACGTTTCATCCGATTCACCTGTACCATTTCTAGGCATTTCCTTGCCTCTTGCACTCGCCAATGAAGCGATGGAAAAATCTCAATTAGTAAGCTTCCGTACGGGCCATAATTTCACGTATCTTGTCTTTACGGTCCTTGCGGGAGATTTTCATTGGCGTCTGTAGATTCCTTTCTGCAATCCCTCTCAAGTATACCGGTTCTCTAAACTTTCTCAATAGCGTTTGGGAAAAAGACCACCTTCACTTCGATTTCGCAAAGCTTGGAAACTAGGACAAACACAAATCCGACGGCAGTAGAAAGCGAACGCTATGACTGCAAACAATGTGATCACAAATACAAATATGACAAAACATTACCACTGCCCACAGCGATGGTGGATGTCGCCTGGTGGCGTTGCGGGCACGTGACTCGGAACAAAAGTATGTAAGGGGAGCAGACAGGTACCGAGGTCGCCCTAACGAAGATATGACCTGAAAATGGGGAAATCCATTGAGATAAGCGAGTTTGACAAACGGCAGGTTATTATTAAGCAGAGCCTGTGAACGAGTAGCTCGAAAGTGGCGAAGCTGGTCGAATGTTTACGTGCTACTGTCGTGTGCATCTACGGAGAGAGGTAGGACAGTGAAACTACCACTAGGCGCTAAGTCCACGACTCTTCAAGGAACGTGTGGTTCGGAGGCTTGTTTGCTTTGAAAGCAGGATCGATGGTGATCTGTGACATGTCTGTCGAAAGAGCACAATGCTGGTGCACACACATGTGTTTCGGAGCACACCGTTCGTCGTACATTATTGAACATAGAGCTCCGCAGCAGACCCCCTATGTGTTCACATGTTGATTCAAAGACAGAATCAATTACGATTGCATTGGGCACGGGACCATTGGGATTCGGCCTTCGGTCAACGGAAATGTGCCGCCTCTTCGGGTGAATCACATTTTTGCTGCACTAGGTCGATGGTCGTCTCCACAAACGCCGTCATCGTCGTGAACGGAGGCGCGGAACGTGCAGCACGCCTCGAACGCGTATTATTCGCAGTGCTATGGTATGGGTGACATTCTCCTCCGCTTGCGTGGGACCTGTGGTAGTAACCGGAGACAAGCTGACAGCTGCCAAGTACCTGCATCCCTTCACGCTTGATGTTTTCCCCGACGGCGATGTCGTCTTGCACAGTTTAACTGTCCGTTGCTCGGAGCCAGAACCGTGGTACAGTGGTTTGGGGAGCAATATAGAGGGTGTAAATTTTAAGCTAACAGACCAGAATAATTCGAAAAATAAGCTTCACACGAAAAAATGTGTAGAATCCAAAGTTGATTATTTTCGAAGGAGACAGCTGTGTGGCTTCATGACCACGCAACAAAACTTATCCGAATCTGCGAGAAAATTAATATTTGGATCAACATTTGTAAAACTCTAATTCCTCTCTCTCAAACCCAACCTATAGGGAGAGAGGGAGTTTGAGTGAATCTAAATTTAAGAAGTAAATAAGTACTTTTTATTTACCCCTAATAAATTTCCACGCAAAAAACGAGGACATGGATTTTCTTGAATTACTGCGCCAACAACCAAGAATCAAAACAAATGTTTAAGACAAAATGTACGTAGTTTTTTATGGAGAATCTGATTCTACAATAAAAAAAATGGGGGTTCACATTTTAAATTTTAAAGTTGCTTCCCGCCCCACCCCAGGGGGGCTGCGGTGGCGGGCTAATTTTAGCACCAGCAGATGTCCCCCTCGAAAATAATCAACTTTGGAGTCTACACATTTTTTCTTGTGAGCTTATGTTTCGAGTTACTCTGGTTTGTCAACTTAAAATTTACACCCTGTAGTGTACTCAGGGTGATGCCTGTGTCACTATCGGGCTCCATCACCTCATATGCACATCAGCGGTCCGTTATTTACATGACCTGTGTAGACATCTAACGCCATACATCTCCACAAACCTACCACCATACTGTCGGCTCCCTGATACGCAGAATCCGTGATGTATTTCGTTCCACACACAGACAAACAAGATATTAAGCAGGTGGTCACAATGTTTCCACCTATCACTGTTAATATTAATGAACTGTTGCAGTTCGTGATTAGTAGCGAAGTCATCACAGCCATGTAACAGCAACAGAAATATAGATGGTCAGCTGAAACGAACAAATACTATATTACACTAATACATCGAAGAAGACATTGCTAGCAGCATAGAAATAACAATAATCAAATATGGTTCGGCGGACTGATAGTGTGATGCGTATATTCGACTCTGTTCTGGTAGCTATGACAGCAAAACAACCCACGAGGGGCAGAGCAAGGAGTACACCAAAAGCAGACTAGCACTGGCAAAAAGAGCATTTCTGGCTAAGAGAACTTTTCTAGTACCAAACATAGGCCTTAATTTGAGGAATAAATTTCTGAGAATGTACGTTTGGATCACTGCATATAATAGCAGTGAAATGAACTGTAGGAAAACCAGAAAAGAAGAGAATCGAAGCATTTGAGACGTGGTGTCACTCTCGTCTCCCCTTGCGAATCGATTTACGGGTCGGCAACGCATCCATGTACAACTGTCTAAATTCCTTAAAATACAACAGGTATAAACGATTTATAGAAGCCTGGTAGGGTGCAATATCTAATCGAAAAGCACGGTGTCCACTAGTCCATTGAGGACCATGACAATTTGGCAGGAAAATCAGCTGCATGAAATTAGTGTGTGGTAGGCTTAGAAGAACGGAACGGATGGCTATTTTAACAAAGAGCGCTCAAAGTTCTGTGGGCGACGTGAATGTTTGTGAACATTGTAGTAGGGTTTGTGGCTCCTGAATTGCTCTATGAAGCCACCAGAAAAGCCGAAAGCCTTGAGGTACCGACATCTCAAAAGAAGACATCGTGCATGACAACTACTGATGATAGCAATTCCCTTACTCAGATACTGCACTAGTCTCCATAGTATCTCACCCATAAATTATGAAAAATATTTCCCCGTAAATCGATCAGCTTACATTGGTTTTCAGATATCGGCAGAAGATGCAACGAACGCACTGGTCAGCTTGCACGCAAACATGCGACAACACACATACACTTCAATAATCTTTCCATACTGTGATTATTATCGACAGCTTGCGATGAAGCCAAAGGGAGAATGGTCAACACTATGTAATGGGAATCTTGACTTCAAAGCAACAGTGGACCGGATTATCCAGAAGTGCTTGTGTCATATCTTATGGTTCCTTAATTCTGGTCTGAAATGGAAGAAAACTGTCACCATTAATAGGTTAAGCGCAGAACAAAACGAAACGGCTGTACGTTTAATACCCTCTCCGAACTGCGATTACTCTGCAGCTGAAGATAACGTCCTACATTACGTATTCTATCTATATCCGGATCCCGCTACAGCTACTGCCGGGTCTGGGTGCTGACGAGTCCTCTCCATTTGTCTCGGTCCTTCCACGACTTTTCTTCCTCCTCTTGCTGCCAGATCACACCTCTCCTTTCCACAGATATTCTCACTCCCATTTTCCACCGTGTTCTTGGGAGCCCTCTAGGTCTTTTTCCATCCATCTTTAGTTCTTCCATAATTGCATTACGTATTGGAGTGCGTAAAATCTGATAAACGAAGTGCCAAAACAGAAAACAAAGACACAAAAACTGTTGATTTCTTTTCATTCTGGCTGGTTCTAAGCACGTTGAAGTATCAAACCTGAAAATGTTTTTCTAAGTTTCGTAGGCGATGTAGATGGGAACTTTCTTGACAAGTTAAGTTCGCACTTCTTTAAGGTGATAATTTTTTGGAAAAGATTAGCTACCAATGGCGAAAAGTTCAAGTCTTATCATTGATGTTAACGAAAGCTGCAAAAGTACAGTATGTTCACGTTCTATACAGGTGATTCAGCTGCCCCTATCAATTCATTTTATGCAACATGCACTACATACGTATCGGGAACGGTAATCAGCCAGGCGACAACCGCGTTATCAATATACGAGGGCTGTTCGGAAAGTGAGGTCCGATCGGTGCACTGTGAGTTCAGACGGACATGCCCAGCATTAAAATCTGATGTTACTTCGGCCAAAGTTCGCCGCCTGTCCTGTTGTTACCATTCTGTCCAACCCACGACATCTGTATTGAGGGGTGGCCGCCCAACCCACCGACGTCCTGAATGTTTCACCTTGGTTTCGGCACGTGCTGAAGGCACTCACCACAGCACTCGTCGAACACACAAGTCATGCGTTTCCGAAATGCTGGTGCCGATCCACCGGGCCATCACAGTTCACCCTCGCCCCCGGTCAAACTAAGATAGATCACGCGCCTTTCCTATTCAACACACGATCAGCCCGCTCACTGATACTCCTTGCACCGAGCGTATGTATGACTAGCAGTCATTCCTGGCCAGGTGACGCTGCTATCGCCTGTACTGGTATACGTCAATAGTAGTCGATGGTCATAATGTTCCGGATGATCAGTGTAAATAATCATTGGTACATAAATTTTGTTGCATTTCTGAATTTTTCCTTAGTTGCATGGACTGCATCCAGAAGCCGCTTGAAATAAAATGAAAATAAACAGATCAAATTACTGAACTCAAGAATTCTATGAAATAATTCCGCAACATAGTACACACAGAGTATCTCGTAACTTTTGTCCACTTACTCATACCTGTAAAATTAGATTATCAACTGGCATAAGCAAACATGGAGAGATCTTAAAGAATTGTTCTCCTTATTGTCGTTGTCTTCAGTCCGAAAACAGGTTCGATGCAGCTCTCCGCGTTAATCAACAGGAACGGAGGGAGTAAAGTGAACACGCTCGTTGGCTATGGAAGAACACAGGTCAATAAGAAAAGCAAACACATATACAGGGAACACATATACAGGGTGGTCCATTGATCGTGACCGGGCCAAATATCTCACGAAATAAGCGTCATACGAAAAAACTACGAAGAACGAAACTTGTCTAGCTTGAAGTAGCAAGCCAGATGACGCTATGGCTGGTCCTCTAGATGGCGCTGCCATAGGTCAAACGGATATCAACGGCGTATTTTTTAAAATAGGAAGCCCCATCTTTATTACATATTCTTGTAGTACGTAAAGAAATATGAATGTTTTAGTTGGACCACATTTTTCGCTTTGTGATAGATGGCGCTGTAATAGTCACAAACATATGGCTGACAATTTTAGACGAAGAGTTGGTAACAGGTAAGTTTTTTAAATTAAAATACAGAACGTAGGTACGTTTGAACATTTTATTTCGGTTGTTCCAATGTGATACATGTACCTTTGTGAACTTATCATTTCTGAGAACGCATTCTGTTACAGCGTGATTACCTGTAAATACCACATTAATGCAATAAATGCTCAAAATGATGTCCGTCAACCTCAATGCATTTGGCAATACGTGTAACGACATTCCTCTCAACAACGAGTAGTTCGCCTTCCGTAACGTTAGCACATGGATTGACAATGCGCTGACGCATGTTGTCAGGCGTTGTCGGTGGATCACGATGGCAAATATCCTTCAACTTTCCCCACAGAAAGAAATCCGGGGACGACAGATCCGGTGAACGTGCCATTCAATACCACTTCAACCGCACACAATCTCTGTGCCGGACATCCATCATGCTGGAACTACATCGCCATTCTATTATACAGTGAAAGGTAGTAACATCGGTAGAACATTACGTAGGAAGTCAGCATACATTGTACCATTTAGATTGCCATCGATAAAGTGGGGGCCTATTACCCTTCCTCCCATAATGCCGCATCATACATTAACCCGCCAAGGTCGCTATGTTCCACTTCTCGCAGCCATCGTGTTTTTTCCGTTGCCCAGTAATGCATATTATGCCGGATTACGTTCCCGCTGCTGGTGAATGACGCTTCGTCGCTAAATAGAACGCGTGCAAAAAATCTGTCATCGTCCAGTAATTTCTCTTGTGCCCAGTGGCAGACCTGTATACGACGTTCAAAGTCGTCGCCATGCAATTCCTGGTTCATAGAAATATGGTACCGGTGCAATTGATGTTGATGTAGCATTCTAAACACCGACGTTTTTGAGATTCCCGATTCTCGCGCAATTTGTCTGCTACTGATGTGCGAATTAGCCGCGACAGCAGCTAAAACACCTACTTGGGCATCATCATTTGTTGCAGGTCGTGGTTGACGTTTCACATGTGGCTGAACACTTCCTGTTTCCTTAAATAACGTAACTATCCGGCGAACGGTCCGGACCCTTGGATGATATCGTGCAGGATACCGAGCAGCATAAATAGCACACGCCCGTTGGGCATTTTGATCACAATAGCCATACATCAACACGATATCGACCTTTTCCGCAGTTGGTAAACGGTCCATTTTAACACGGGTAATGTATCACGAAGCAAATACCGTCCGCACTGGTGGAATGTTCGTCGTACGTGATACCACGTACTTACTAGTTTGTGACTATTACAGCGTCATCTATCACAAAGCGAAACAAGTGGTCCAACGAAAACATTCATATTGAAAGGGTACAGTACCGCCCGACATTGAAAATGGGTACAACATTCTTCGTTATTCTTGTCAGAACTACATATTTTTTCTAATAATAACTCAATTTCAATTAATACAGCGAAGCCGGATACCAGTGTGGGAAAGAATGACAATTTACTTATTTAATTGATCACATGTGCACTCCCACAAAATAAATCCCTACATCCAGTTTGGTGAGATCTGTGAAATGAATGAATGTATGGTCGTCAGCTAACCGCAGATAGTGAATGTGAATATATGATCATCTTTGAGACGGTACTTGGGTCACCTTTGGTGGGACCAAAGAGATGAAATTTACCTGAGCTTTGAGCACCTGAAATGTGGCTGACCAATACAGTAGCAAGGTGCTCCCCCACTTCAGCAGAGGTTCGAGAGAACCTGAAGAACGGCCATTTTTGAGCACTCTGCCGCTGGATCTAGTGTTGGTAAGACCTGTCTTAGGTGTGCTCCGTAAAGACAAAAGAGTGGAGACATGGTATGCATGTGAAATACTTAAGAGTAGTTTAGAATTATAATTTCTCTATTTCAGGAACTTTTGTGGGGATAATTAAATGTCAGGCAGGTAATATTAAGGGGATCGTAGTAATCTTCGGAAGTGACCAATGGTCACAATGAAACCACGTGTAGCAATAAGTTGAAATACTTCTGAGTGCTTAAGTTAAGCTGAATTACTAGTGTGTGTACTATAAGTTTGAAATATTTAAGAAATGGTGTGTGCAGGACTTGAAATTAGAGACGAGTACTTCCACGTGGTGAGTACTGTGTGAGTCTCAATCTGTGTATGAGACAAAGGATAAAGAGAGGTACTCGTCCATGGTATCAGTTGAGGACTCACGTGTGTGATGAATACGTTCTTAATATTACTTTGCGTGTTATGTTTCCGTGTGATGCTTGATTCAAACTACATTACTCTGAGAGAGAAGCAAGGTGAGTCAGCCGTCTATCCAGCAACGCCACTTGGCTTGCATTGCACAGGAAGACGTACATATATCCTCCAGAGTTCGTAGTAGGAAAGAAAAGTTACGAAGTGGGGCAGTGTCGTTTGAAACTGGGATGAATACGAATTGAAGTGGGAAAGCTGAAAGTGATAATGTTGTGACTATTCCTTGTGTTGTATTCCATGTTGTAGTGTGGTGTATGTCATGTAATTTAAGTATGTGTGGTTTGCATGGAAGAGTAGCAAGGTAGTTTCATAAGTAGTGGGTTATGCATGTTCCTTTTGTACCACTCGGTCTGGAGGAAATTTTCGTGATGATGGGTGTGAGAGTCGAAGTGTGAGATATAGCAAAAGATCCACCATCCTGTAGCATTAAAGAATTACGAGACCATAAGATAGAGAATCACCAATGTAAAGCCATGCCCACTGGGCGGAATTTCTCATGTGTTATTGTTGTAGGTTATAGAATTTGTGTGTTTAGGTTATAGAATTTATCGGAATAAATAAGACAGTGAAAAGAAAAAGATTGGTGGCCTTTTCCTTCGAATTGTATGTTGTCATGATATCCAGAATTTATAATGTGTGCGCCATTCATATTCAGTGCGATGGCCACGTGTTGATCAAAGCCGTTAAATATGTGCGTAGTGAACAGTCAGAGTTCTGTAAATTACTAATAGTCAGGTTGCGTTTCCGTTGCGTATTATTCATACAGGAGGATAATTTGTAACTTAATTGTGAGTACTAGAGTTCATGTTACTCGACAAATAAGAATGAATCCACTCGCTTGGCAGACCACTCATCTTGCAGGCCTGACTGCTTGATGCCATAGTATGAGCAAGGCATGTGGGCGCCTCTCAATATTTATTTACGTACTACATGAATATGTAACAAAACATAGGGGTTCGTATTTAAAAAAAACGAAGTTAATATCCGTTTAACCTATGACAGCGCCATCTAGCGGGCCAACCATAGCGCCATCTGGTTTCTCCCTTCAAGCTAGACGAGTTTCGTTCTTTGTAGTTTTTTTCGTTTGATGCTTATTTCGTGAGATATTTCGCCTGGACACTATCAATGGATCACCCTGTATATTCTCGTGCAACAAAGTGACTCATTGCCGAAAGAAGACGGGATAAATAAGGAAAAAAAATCCGGAAATGTTAAGAAGGAAGGATGGAAGGATAGAGTTTAACGTCTTGTCGATATCAAGGTCATTAGAGACAGAACCCGAGCTAGGAATCTTTCAAGGATGGGAATGGAAATGGGCCGTGCCCTTTCAAAGAAACGACGCCGGCATTTGCCTTGAGAGGTTTAGGGAACCACGGAAAAACAATATCTGGATGGAACCGTCTTCTTCCGTAATGTGAGTCCAGTTATCTAACGGTTGCGCCATCTCGTCCGGCGAGACAATTAGGAAACAATTAGGTCAAGAAGCAAAAGTGGCCTCAGTGAGAGAGACAAAGTGGGTGGAAAGCGAGGCACAAGTAGATCCTTCGCTGTGGTATTTCCCACGCGAGACCCCTGGCGGCGACCTCCCGTTCACTGCAGCTGGTGAAATCGAGACGTTGCCGTTTGCAGAGAGGACGCAGCGTACCAGAGGCGTGTCGCCGCAGCCGCAGCCGCAGGCCGCAGTGTCCGCCGGCGCCCACGCAACGCCAGGTTCAGCAATTAGCCGCACTGCGACGGACAAGGCGGCAGTTGCCGGCGTGGGCGCGCGGGTCGCCGCGGCGCATCGGGTCGGCTGTGCTCTGCGCTCAAGGCTGCGGCCGCGACCGCGAGCGATGCTATCGGCAGGTGGCGGCCGTCTGCTTGCAGGCCCGCCCGACAAGTGGCTCTGCGGGCGCTGTTGCCCCCAATCGTCACCTTGTAACGCTATAACTCACATGTGATATTATTTTTAATGTTTTTCTTAACTATAGCGATATGAACATACAAAAATGCAAAAAAGGGAATCGCAATGGCGGAGCTGTCATTTATACTCAACTGATTCATGTGGAAAGGTTTCCTACGTGATTATGGAATCAACAGACTTTGGCGGAATGGTAAACTACTGGCCACTAAAATTGCTACACCAAGAATAAATGCAGATGATAAACTGGTATTCATTGGACAAATTTATTATACTAGAACTGACATGAGATTACATTTTCAAGCAATTTTGGTGCATAGATCCTGAGAAATCAGTACCCAGAACAACCATCGTTGGCCGTAATAACGGCCTTCATACGTCTGGGCATTGAGTCAAACAGAGCTTGGATGGCGTGTACCGGTACGGATGCCCATGCAGCTTCAACACGATACCACAGTTCATCAAGAACAGTGACTGGGGTATTGTGACGAGCCAGTTGCTCGGCCACCATTGACCAGACGTTTTCAGTTGGTGAGAGATCTGGAGAATGTGGCGGCCAGTGCAGCAGTCGAACATTTTCTGTATCTAGAAAGGCCCGTGCAGGACATGCAACACGCGGTCGTGCATTATCCTGCTGAAACGTAGGATTTCGAAGGGATCGAATGAAGGGTAGAGCCGCGGGTCGTAACAGACCTCAAATGAAACGTCCACTGTTCAAAGTGCCGTCAATGCGAACAAGAGGTGACCGACACGTGTAACCAATGGCACCCCATATCATTACGCCGGATGGTACGCCAGTATGGCGATGACGAATACACGCTTCCAATGTGCGTTCACCGCGATGTCGCCAAACACGGATGCAACCATCATGATGCTGTAAACAGAACCTGGATTCATCCAAATAAATGACGTTTTGCCATTCGTGCACCCAGGTTCGTCGTTACGTACACCATCGCAGACGCTCCTGTCTGTGATGCAGCGTCAATGGTAACCGCAGTCACGGTCTCCGAGCTGATAGTCCATGCTGCTGCAAACGTTGTCGAACTGTTCGTGCAGATGGTTGTTGCCTTGTAAACCTCCTCATCTGTTGACTTGGGGATCGAGACGTAGCTGCACCATCTGTTACAGCCATGTGGATAAGATGCCTGTCATCTCGATTACTAGTGATACGAGGCCGTCGGGATCCAGCACGGCGTTCTGTATTACCCTTCTGAACCCAACGATTCCATATTCTGCTAAGAGTCATTGGATCTCGCCCAACGCGAGCAGCAATGTCGCGATACGATAAACCGCCATCGCAATAGGCTGCAAAGCGACCTTTATCAAAGTCGGAAACGTGATGGTACGCATTTCTCCTCCTTACACGAGGCATCACAACAACGTTTCACCAGGCAACGCCGGTCAACTGCTCTTTGTGCATGAGAAATCGGTTGGAAACTTTCCTCATGTCAGTAAGTTGTAGGTGTCGCCACCGGCTCCAACCTTGTGTGAATGCTCCGAAAAGCTAATCATTTGCATATCACAGCATCTTCTTCCTGTCGGTTAAATTTCACTTCTGTAGCACGTCATCTTCGTGGTACAGCAATTTCAATGGCCAGTAGTGTATCTGAACCTATACAAATGGCAGCAGTATCACGTGGCACAAAAGGGAATCATAGTGGCGGAGTTGCCATTTGTACTCAGCTGATTCACGTGAAAAGGTTTCCTACCTAATTATGGCCGTACGACGGGAATTAACAGACTTTGACGGAATGGTAGTTGGAGCTAGACGTGTGGGACATACCATTTCGAACACCATTATGGAATTCAGTATTTTGATATTCACAGTGTCAAATGCATACCGAGATAACCAGATTTCAGGCATAACCTCTCACCAAGTACAGCACAGTCTCTGTTGGACTCCACTTAACGCCCGATAGCAGCGGCGAATGCGTCGAGTTGTCAGCGCAAACAGACAAGCAACACTGCTTGAAATTGCTGTGGGACGTACGACGAACGTATCCCTTAGTGCAGTATGGCAGAATTCGGCGTTAATGAGCTCTGGCAGCAGACGAGCGCCTGCAGCGCCTATCCTCGGCTCGTGACCGTATCTGTTGGCCCTAGACGATGGAAAACTGTGGCCTGGTGACATGACTCCCGATTACAATTAGTCAGGGTTCAAGTGCGACACTCTACTCCTTTTCACATTCATCAGACGTCACCAAGAACACCCTGTGAGTGCGTTAGCGCCACTAGATTAAATGAATGGGGTTAGGAGTGGACCAATATTCTATGACGGAGCAAATCGGTGTTTAGGTGTACACAGTTTGTTTAATTTCAGAATTATTGTCAAAGAAGTACACGAATGTACATGGATTCTGATAGGACACTTGTCAATATAACGCATTACGTCCTGGTTAGTAGAAATAACGCTGAACACAACGGTATCAAACTTAAATAGCAGGTTCTATACAAGATTATTCTTACTACTACACTGCGGAGTGTACCAATATTATGAAAAATCTTCCGATTTCCGGTTAAGTTCGGTACTATTTAGGATTACAACCAAGTCTATGGAGGGGTGTTAGTTTTTGTGACAAGATGAGCAAAAGATTAGTGGTTGCTCGAGTTCACAGTGGATGCAAGCTGGTGAACCAACAAGTTTACGCCTCTGCCAGCGGAATTTACCTTTTAGCTGCGATGTGCTGTTGGCTGCATGGCTCCTCTCGCCCTCTGAAAATCCTATAAGAAGCTAATCAAAATCTTAACTGATATTATCAGCTGAAACTGTCCTACGTTTCTCATTAAGCGAGAAAACAAGCACTCATCCGTAGTCTGGAAAATTTGGTGAAATACACGTGCATAGATGGTGCAGCATGTATACTTCAATGTCCTCTCAGTCCTCGCAAGAACAGTTAACTGTGTGGCTCCACTATCGGAGCTCAACGATTCTTCAGCTAATTTCCAGTCGAATGTCAGCCAAAGTGAACGCCGTGTTCACACAAAATTCCTCTTTTGGCGTCGTACAGAGCGTGATACGCCCTGTTCTGCACTTGACACTGGTTCAGAGAAGGGTCCTTGACGTTTTCGATCTTGTGTCTTTCGTAGCAAACTGTCCCTCACCTGCGTCCTTTCGTGCATCATGTCACAGCTTTTTCCAACCAATAGGAGTCTTCCTTTCATCTTGTGGAAACTACCTCTGCCAATCGCAAAGGGCCTGACTTTAAACTGCGTCGCAACATCGCCCCTTCTTCTCCTTCTGAGTTTATTTCAGCCAGTCGGACATTTTGTGCCCTCTCCTGACTCCTAAAAGTTTCACGCATACATCATGAGCGTACTACGGGCCTTTCACGTGATCAGCTGCGTCGCTTGCCTGTTTGTATCCATATGGAAATTCCTCAACACAAATTTCTAAAGAATTTCTCCGCAGCAAGCAGCACTGCGCCGTTACCTGCTCCCCTCGATGTATCTCCTGGCGCGTTCGTTGTACGTCTCGCCACAGGTCACCAACCCCATTTTAGAAGCGTTCCATTGTACTCAAGCAATGATGGGGCACTCGCGTCTGCCCCCAGACTAAAACGTTTCCTCCAGCAGCTTTTTTCACTTTTTGCTCATTGACATACAGGATCTCGGTTTGGTGTGTTAATACCGTCGAATTGAGTGTCATCCCTTTGCATTACATACTGCACATTTTGATAGGCATATCAGCTCATTATCACCGAAGTATGTCAGATGACATATTCATCTACTTGTTACAGCTTATACAATCTCTCATGTAAGGTGCAAAATTGACATTCATTCAATCTGCCACCTCACACAAGTTATCAACAAGGTACTGCGCAAGGTGTTGGTGGCTCCATAAATGTGTGGGCTGTGATTACATGGAATGAACCAGGTCCTCTGGTCCAGCTGAACTGATGTTCAGTTACTTGGAAATCATATGCAGCCATTCAAAAGTTCATGCAAATGTGCCATGCCACTGGGCCACAATTGTTCGCGATTGGTTTGAAGAACATTGTGGACAATTCGAGTGAACCATTTGGCCACCCAGATTGCTCGACATGAATCCGATCAGACATTTATACCACATGATTGAGAGATCAGTTCGTACATGGAATCCTGCACCGGCAACACTTTCGCAATTACGGAGAGCTGTAGAGGTAGGGGACGTCCAAGACTTGTTGGTCCCCGCCATGTCAAGTTGCTGCAATATGCCGACACAAAAGGAAGTCCGACACGACATTAGGAGCAATCCCATGACTTCAATCACCTCACTGTATACTGCTAAAATGAATTAGGGTACATGCGTTTGGGCATGTGCCATACTCCATTGAGCAATAAATGAGGACTGGTTATGTTACAAAATTATATCTTTATTTTTCACTAATTGAGTACAACGAAACGACATTACACCTTCGATCGTTTACATAAAACGAACTGAAGCGAAGTGGAAACAACCATACATCCTCTCATCCTGTGTGCTTTTCATTGGACTGCGAGAGTTTCAGTATCGTTTATGCACTCGGTGAGCATATATCACTGCCTGAAACCAACGTAGCATGTTTCTGTAAGTCTACGGAGGTCACCCTGTGGTAGCCGTTCCCATTCTTCAAAGAGAGCCACGGGAAGTTTTAGAGATCCTATGGTGGAACAGGACGACCACTAACACGTCAGTCGTGCATGTACCACATACACGTGATGGGATTTGGGTGGGGATTCACCGCCACCCGTTCCAGTACTTCAATGTCCATGCTTCGCAAGACATCCCTACCGACGCCCTCCTCATAGACACTGCCATTACCATACGCAGTAGCTACCAAATGGTTCGACATGATCGCTTCGATGTACTGCCCAACTGTAAAACAACCACAACATCGCAGAACCGTCAAAGTCTGTCGACGTCCTGGACAACACGTGGCAGGTACCGCTCTGCTCACTCACATGGCCATCACCTTGCGTCAGACGATATTTCGATTCGTCCATTAGTAACACATTTCGCCAGTGACGAAGTTACTAGTTGACATGGGAAAGGCAAAACTAAAGGCGAGCTGCAAGACATCATCGTGTCAAGCGGAGTACGAGAACAGGTTGTGTGACTCGTACGGACTGTTCTTGTAACCTGTTCATTACAAACTTATCCAGAGGCTCATTTTGGTTCGTCTTGCAGTTCTACAGCTACCCGTGTGTCTCCACAAAACAGAGCTGGCTGGATATCGGTCTTCACATGGGGTTATAATGCATTGGCGTCCATATGCAACTCACCTAGTGTACTGATATATCTCGCTGTAGCCTGTCCACTACCTATGGATGACACATAGGGTAGCATTGACATTCCACAACCTATGGATGACACATAGGGTAGCATTGACGTCTGCAGCAGCACAACAGAAAGTCCATCCTTTTTGCATCAGACACACTGCTCTTGCGACTTGCACTACGTTAAGATGTAGCACTGCACGTGCTTCGTTAAATCCAACTTCCACAAATGACAACTGCCATCTGTGTACGACGCTAGAAAACACTGGGACACTGGTACTTACTTCCTTTTGACGGGTCACCTGCCACTGTAATGCGTAACACAACCAACAGATGGCGAATGATTGTAATTGTTCCCCATACTGAAAGTGAAGATGACCACAGGTACTGCCCGTACCAACGTAGATTTAACATATCTGACGTTTACACACCATTACCAAATTCTTTTGAACAGTTTGTTATCTGCAGCTTGAAAATTTCAGCTGTCAGTAAAACAAAATGTTTTCCGTATTTGATGTGCAGCTTGTAAATCAATCTTTAACAATCTTTCTAATTTCGTGTAAATTATTATTACACTGGGTATATCAGTAGGAAAGTACCAGGAAGAGTTAGGTTTTTTAATATGTTTTGGAGAGTGAACTTTGATGGAAGCAACGCCTCTGGGCGATGCTTTGTTACATCATGGTGCATGCGCTCGCCACTCTAGTATCAATCACGATATACGGTGCGTGTGTGTCTCGTGCAAGATGCGAAGCCGGCGTGTATGGCCGGGACATATTTCACGAGACTGAATGGGAGTGATGTATATGGTCAATTAATGAAGCTCTAAATAACATCAAGGTACTACGGCAAAATCAGCTTCCACTAACTAGATTGCTTTTGTAACGTCTGGAGCTAACGTAGGACTGGCGTAGATATCAGTACCTTTGTCTCACCAACATTGACTACCTGTGAAACTGTGCTCGTCACATTAGCTTAGAATTTTTGTAAGTCATACACAGAAAATTTCAGGGAGAGCTGAACAACAATCCTAGTCATTTAAAATTCTAACTCTTCTGACTCGGCATTAACCTCAGTCATTGTCACCTACACTAGGTTCCTGCACCTTTCCTATTGTAACAGAACATATTTAAAGAATTATGCCACTCGTATTTGCTCAACTTAACAATCAGTGAAAATCATTACAGCATGAATGAAATTGCAATCATAATACAATTAAATGCAATAATAATGGCAACTTAAAAATTTTATTTTTCTAACTTTTCATTTGACAGTTGATTTTGTGAACGATTTTTTCTGTTGGTTCCTTGATGTTTCGTACTTAAGCGTTGTGACTGGGTTGAATTTATTATTATTATTATTTAATTATTATTATTTCATGCGAGATTCCTAAATTATTTGAAACAGTGAAGATAAACATAATTGTGAGGTAATGTAATAGACACAGTTAACTTGTTTGACAAAATGGCTCTGAGCACTATGAGACTTAACTTCTAAGGACTTAACTTCTAGAACTTAGAACTACTACCCTAAGGACAACACACACATCCATGCCCGAGGCAGGATTCGAACCTGCGACCGTAGCGGTCACGCGGTTCCAGAACTTGTTTGACACTTCCATAACAGTTCGGCACCTGACAGTTCTGTAACAGAGAATCCAAGTGGCCAATTTCAAGTATTCAATTAAAGCGGTAATGTTTAATAAGAATTATCTTTTTTGTTTATGGACCGCTAACGTGTGATGGCGACACGCCATTTCTCACAGTTTTCATTGGACATTGCAAGTATTAGGAAGATCACCTCTAATATGTTTTAGGAAGACCATATATAATGAATTACTTTTTTTGCTGAAGCTAGTTTTAAAATTTGTCATTGTTGTTACCTATCTCATTCAACTTAAATTCCATCCACCTTAATTAATATTTCGGTAATTTAAAAGTTTAAACTGAAACTAATTTCTTTTACTAAATGCTCGTCCATATTATATATTGCGAATACTTTCTCTTGTGGCATTGCTTTCATTCCTGCAGCATTTACATGTCCTACACATTCATCAGCAGTGATATAAAATTTTTCATGTTATCCTCATATGTTATTAGATATAAATGTGTATCTTCAGTGTTTGGGTTACTCAACACTTCCCGTGTTTATCCATGTTGCATGTTGAATTATGTGTTAACGTGCTAATAAAAGCCACGCTACATTTAGTGCCTGTCATTAAGCCAGTTTGCGTACCAGGAAATATAGGTTTATTTTCTTTGGTGAAGCATTTACACCGCATGAAAACTTTAAATCTGACAGATGTGTGTTGGCTGAGGTTTCTTTAGACCTCTGAACACCTCGTACTGTAGTATTCCAGATGCATTGCTGTACCTTGCTTACCTATTGTGATGGAAATCAGTAAATGTTTCAGTCCGAATGAGTGTAATGTAGAGTGAATTTTGGGAACAGTCAAAATTTTAATTTTTATTTATTCCATGGTTTTGTACTAGAGATCTTATGGCTACTCACGTCGTTAGAAATGTGTCAAGTTTCCTCCAAATTCAAATGTTTAAGTTACATTTTGTTTCAGTTCCAAAGGTCAGTTTTTATTACTAATTTTTTAATATAAATATTGTAATTTATGGTAGAAGTAATACTAGAGAAGCACTTGTTCCGATACACACTACAGCACTCATGATGAGATTTGAAAGGAAGACATTTCAAATAATGACACAGGTAAAATATCGCATTTTACTTTTCCACGGCTTCTGGGATGTGACGATAGTAAAGAAGCTTTTAAGTAAGCGTTGATATTTAAATCGGCTGTGGCCATTACACAGGTTCAGCCTATAATTTTACTCATGTATGACATTTCCAAGACAGAAATTTAGAAACTGATTTGGCCTTACATGATTTAAACTTAGACAGAATGATCATTTCGAATCAACGATAGATTGTGATATATACATTGCTAAAGTGGTGTTTTACGGCTTGTAGTTCGAAACTAGTAACACAATAGATGAATTCATTCATCAGGTTTCGGTGGGCATTCCATCACGAGTTTCACACTGCTGAAATGGTGCACATCAACGGAAACTGCGTTCAGTGTATTTTGTACAAGTGTTATATCAGGTTTATGCGTGCGCGAATAACGGTAAAAAATTTCTCTGTTGAGCAAAAGGAATCGAGAACGAAAGCTTATTTTGATTTTTTAAGCGGATTAATGAAGGGACCTGTTTTTTTTTTCAATGTTTGTAGCTGTGGTTGATAAACTGCAAAACTGAAGAGGTTTACGTACATTCCAGAAACCAAATGGCACTCCAGACGTTGTACATCACCATCTTCTCCACGAATTAAGAACGTAAACGCGAGTGCTTGTTGCTTACTTCAATATGTACGACACTTTGTTGTGGTTAAATGGATGGATCTTCCGCCAGGTCAATGCGCCCTCCTACACACACATTATCAGTTAAGCATGTTTGGTGTTGCAAATCTTGTCCAATTTCTCACTGAAACAATATTTAACTATTAAAATGTTTGCATTAATCCACTATCCACCTCAGTTACCTGATTGCGCACAACGCTACGTTTTTTCTGTTTCAGAAGATCAAATATCTTCCCTAGAAAGGAGTCATTTGGAAGGATGAAAGAAGTAAAGTAAAAAGTTTCGGTGCTCCTGTGTAGCCGCATGGGAAACATTTAAGTAGAAACGATCTGCTCAGTGTGAGGTACGAATGTGGAAGCATCAGTTATAAAATTATAGAAACTTCAAAAACTTCCTATAATACTTTTTAAAACTTCCAAACATTTTCTATATGTTATCTCAAGCATATTTAATGTAAAAATATTATTTACAAATTGATGACCAGTGTCGACAGCTTGAGTACCATCTTCAGCTCACATACTGTATTTTAAATGCACTCGCATTGAATAAGACTATTGCATCGTCCGTAACATTGTTACTGTAAATCTCCAGGTAAGATGTGGTACGCATAGCCAAGTCATCTATGACAGCAGTTGAAACAAAAAGCCTGTAGAGCGTCGTAATTTTTTTATATCTATGGATTGAAACCTCCATGTAATTATTTCCGTCATAGTCAGTAGCTGCAAGAAGATATATGCGATCTAAGCTGGCCGGCCGGAGTGGCCGAGCGGTTCTAGGCGCTACAGTCTGGAACCGCGCGACCGCTACGGTCGCAGGTTCGAATCCTGCTTCAGGCATGGATGTGTGTGATGTCCTTAGGTTAGTTAGGTTTAAGTAGTTCTAAGTTCTAGGGGACTGATGATCTCAGAAGTTAAGGTCCATACTGCTCAGAGGCATTTGAACCATTTGATCTAAGCTGTACTTGAAGTCAGTAGCTGACTAGACACAATAGCACAATACACAAGACTGCAACCAAGACTTTTCTCCATTCTGGTCTTGTGCTAGTCCTTTAAGTCTTATAAAGTAAGAAGAGGACCTTCTTTAAACTTCTCTATTGCACAGAAAGATCCCAATAGATTTGAAGCAATGAAGCAGGTCGAGAGTCGTGCCTGCATAGATTAGTCGGTAAGAGAGCTCTCCACAAAATGCTCTGTTCAGGGTTTGAGCATCGGTCCAGTATACAGTTATGACCTGATGAAAAAATGGCCACATTAGCACGCCAGTACAAAAAAGGCTTACTATTTCAACATTCTCGCTTATTCTGTTTTTAGGTGACGTATTAAATGTACTTGCATTGCAGTTAGCGGGACACGACGATGTTCCGTGGGGAGTATTATCTTATTTACTTATGCATTGATTTCATCTCTCGAGATTAGGGACCTTGGGCCCTCTTGCATTTTACCAGACGCCTTTAGTGAGTCAACATTACAAATAGTACAGTACGTGAGCAATATAGTAGCAGAAGTAAAAATATTAGTAGTGGTAATAATGAGAACAATAATAATGTCAATATGTACAGTAATGAATGGTGGAATTTAAGAAATGTCGGTCACATTAACGTTAAAATATTTCCTCATTACAGTCTTGTCAAATATGAGTAGTGATATCTAAGAGAAACGTGTGACAACATTACAGAAGAAATCAATCTGGAAGAAGGTGAGTGGTCAGAGAAAGAGGGAGAAATAATTGGGTCAAAGTAGCAGATGAGACGGAAGCAAGGAAACAGAAACAGTAGTGGATGGGAAAGCAAAGATGGTTTTCAACATGAGAGAGATACTGAATATTGTTGACGAGGGGGCAGGGGGAAAATAGCTAGGATATACAGTGAAGGAGGATGATAACATATAAAGCTTTAATCCCCTCTTGAATGCAGAGTGGTTTTGGATAAGTCACAGTTTTCAGGCAAATTTGTTCCACAGACGTATGGTTGAAATGGGGAAGGAGTTGATTAAAGATTTAGTGCTATGCAAAACTGCGTCCAACATGCTGGACATATCAGACCTCATATCGCATTTGTCGAATGATGGTGGTTATTCGGTATGCTAGGAGAAGTATTGGTAACACCACTGACTAAGAAACAGATGGAGTAAACACAACGCTTGGAAATCACGTCGCCTAGTTTGTCACTTCCACCGCGAGTATAGGAAGGACTGATATAATCAGACATCCGAGTGTTGCATACATATTTTACGTAAGCGCAGGTATTTGTGTTATATTGAATTACAACACAGTGGTAAAAATTTGGCGGGAATAAAGACTGGACTGATATTTGTTTAGTTTCAGGTGGAAATATTTTTCTGGATTTTTTAATACATGTACGCTGGAGAGAGATTTACAATACGCTGCACCAGTTTGTTCTTTCCAGTTCGACGGTCATCTGGATACCGACGAAACGCTTTACTGTTGTTTGAAACTGTAATTGGACACCAAGAACTGTTTCTTTTTCCCCCGAGGTCCACTGGTTAACTTTCCTTGTGATATGAGGATGGCATGACTTTTAGGGTTGTAATAGGTCCATGACTAAGGAATTTATTGCTAGCGCACTCGAACAGACGTAATTTCGATGGACTGCTCACGCGCTGCCTGCGATATGTAAGCTGTAAGAGAATCTCAGACCAGAGAGCAGTGTTGTATGCAGTTAGAGCAGTGTCAGTAGCAGTAGGAGTAAGTAGTAGCTAGCAGTCTGGTGTACGAAGTTGGCTGGGCTGGTCGTGGGAGCGATGGCGGTGCCTGAGCGATGTAGTATAAGGTAAAAGCAAATACTATTATTGTGTATCGCCGCGGGCATATGTAATTTGCAACAACTCATTTTGTACTATTGTTATATAAAAGTCACATGTAAATATTTTTCAATTATGAACTTCCTTATTAAGATAACTTTTGACAGTCATTCATCTGAATGTAAAGTTTTTACTAATTTCTCCTATCCATAGTCATTCCAATCATCGTAAATAAAATCAGTTGTTTTTCATACGTAACAAAATCTAGTGGCCAGGATTGCACTGGGCTGTGCCAGAAAAATTTCTTATAGGAGCAGATATATACGCGTTATCTGCCGACATCATTGAGGTAAGAATCTTCAGTTTATTGAGAATGACTTTTCAGGGCCATCACGCAGCATTGCTAACGCCCAGATTTACCAGTTTAGATCCAGAGTCAGTTAATTATTGAAAGGTTATATATGAATCACATTTTTATTGGAAGGTTAGTCAGATTTTTTATTGGGAGGTTTCGGATTTTATCTGTTGGGAGGTTTCAGGGTTTAGCTTAAGACACAGGTTCTGTACCCATCATAATACTGATTAACGATCGTCATTCGTAGCTGATACAGCAGCAGCAATGTTCTTAGAGCTGACTCTTAGGCACAACTAGATATCGTCGGGATGGAAGCAGTACTTACCAAAGTGACGCACAGATGATATAACATACAGCGAGAAAAGCAATGGACCAGATTTGGACCCTTGGGGACTCTCAGAGGACACAGTTTTCCATGATGACTTCACCTACCTGAATATGACTCGTTGACATGTGGTTTTAGGTACGGTAGCTGTCGCCTCGCCGTTGTTCAGATAAAGGAAGGAGCGCAGTGTTCACACCCAGACTGTGTATTGTTAAGCACGGCGGGCGCCCGCTTCGTGTCGTCGCCACTTTGCGGCCTCCCTTGAACAGCTGACGCTGAGCGAAAGCCGTGAGTGGTCGCTGACGGCAGCGCCGCGGGGCCCGGAGTCCCACCGCATCCTGCATTAGCCCGGGCGCTGAGGCCGTCTGTCGGCAGGGCGCGATATCGCCGCCACCCCCACGCCTCGGGCCTTGGGAACCGCTGATGCCACCGCGAGACACCGGACGACAAGCTACGAAACGGAGGCAAGGTTCTCACATTCTGTCGTACAAACTGAATTACAGGTAGTGTGGTACAACACTTCCGGACCACGCCTTTTGCTGTCCTTTGTGGCTATTCGGTACGCCAGGAATAGGTTTTTGCCATCCTGGAGATAATGGACCGGTATTGTCCTAATCCGCATTAGGCCATAAAAGGGCGGCTAAAGATCGAGTGATTTCTCCTTGACGGCCAGTGTTTTTGAAAACATTAGCAGGCAGTATAAAAGTCCTCACAAGAGGCAGCAATTTACAGAAGCAGAAGTCAGGGCAGGAAATGCTCATTGATAATGCCTGCATTTAGATTTGTTTCGGATGGTTTCCATCTTGAGCAAACAAATTTTTCCTCATTTCAGCCGTAATTGTTTCGCTGAAATTACAGCATCATCAGTTTGTTTTTTTATTTTCTTTGTATTAACTAACAAAGAAACTATTTACTAAACGTGTGAATATATATGATTTCAGTTACCAAGAAAAGTATTCATAAATCTCAAAACACACAAATAATGTAATACATACCTTGTTAGCACATGCTGTGGTTTCTGTGGCTTTTTGTGTTTTGTGTTATAACTGTTTCTCTTTTACAAATGGTTCAAATGGCTCTGAGCACAGTGGGACTTAACATCTGAGGTCATCAGTCCCCTAGAACTTAGAACTACTTAAACCTATCCAACCAACGGACATTACAAACATCCATGCCCGAGGCAGGATTCGAACCTGCGACCGTAGCAGTCGCGCGGTTCCAGACTGTAGCGCCTAGAACCGCTCGGCCACCCCAGCCAGCTTTCTTTTTTACAGTTTGCCGTCTGCAACTATGGAGAATTTAATGGAGAAAAACTACATGCGTCGGCAATTTACGACTGCGAATGCTAGACTGTGGTTAACAATATTCTATATGATAATTTGTGTGTGTGTTCGTGTCTACGTATGCAGTACATTTCCTCTTAAATTTTACATTTCCCCACTATCTTCGCTGTGAAACTGTGTGTTTAAACTCGCACTATATCACTGTTTACAAACTGCAGAAACATCCCTCGTTAGAAAACGGCTCTTCAGTTTAATATCAACCGTGCAAATAAATTAGTTTAAACAAGCTGGGAAATATACAGAGATAGCTCCCGGTAAGTTTGTTAAACGTAAGCAATTAATCTACATAGAAGTTGGCGGGAATACACAAGAACTTGAATGAAAGCTTATGCCAATATATAAATAGGTCGGCTGGCGAAATTGGTTTATTTCCATGAAATACTTCTGGGTTGTGAACTACGTCATATTGTAAAATGATGTACCCGCCTTTCAGGCACTGTTTAATGTGGTTTTCATCAGGATATTGTTGTTATTGTGGTCTTCAGTCCGATGACCGGTCTGATGTAGATCTCCAAGATAATACTGTATCTCTACATAACTACTGAAACCTAGATTCATTTGAATCTGTTTACTGTACTCAGGCCTTGGTCTCCCGCTATAATTTTTCGCTTCCGCTTTAGCATTACAAAACAGACGATCCCCTGATGCCTCAGGATGTGTCTTGTAAACTGATTCGTTCTTTTAGTCAGGTTGCGTTATAAATTCCTATTTTTTTTTTCTCTCCCATTGCAATGAGGACCTGTTACTTAGTTATCAAACCTACCCTTCTAATCATCAGCATTCATCAATCATTCTACGTTTCAACAGCGTCTTTTCTTCTCTTCTCTCAATCAGTTATCGTCCACGTTTCATTTTACTATTGACTAGTACCTTCACAAAAGGCTACATAACACTTAAATTAATTCGATGTTAGCAAATTTCTGAAAAAAAAAACCTTTTCTTGCTATTGACAGGCAGCATTTTATATCCTCTCTACTTCAGCCGTTATCGGTTGTTTTGCTTACCGAATAACATATCTCATTTCTTGACGTAATTCTTTCAACATCAGTTGAGTTGCTTCGGCTACATTTCATTATTTTTCTTTCACTTTTGCTGATTTTTTTCTTGTAACCTCTTCCAAAAACACAACCATTCCATTGATATGCCCCTTCCAAGTCCTTTGGTTTCTCTGGAAAAATTACAATGTCACTGAAAAATTTCAAAGATTTTTTGTCATCTCTCCGAATATTAATTCCATTTCAAAATTTGTCATTGTATCAATATATACATTGTCCAATATGTATATTGAATAACAACTGAGATAATTTACATCCCCGTCTCACTCACTTCTCAGCTACTGCTTCCCTTTGCTGTTCCGTATCATACATACGCTTATTAAATACCCTAATGAACGCAAGTGGCAACGGTGGACGAAACATTGGTTCATCGTTGTACGCTACGGAGCTCAGAACAGTTCAGAAAAATAATTACGAGCATAATCAGTTTCTGACATCTACATCTACATCCATACTCATAAGGGAACCTCCCCATCGCACCCCCCTCAGATTTAGTTATAAGTTGGCACAGTGGATAGGCCTTGAAAAACTGAACACAGATCAATCGCGAAAACAGGAAGAAGTTGTGTGGAACTATGAAAAAAATTAACAAAATATACAAACTAAGTAGTCCATGAGCAAGACAGGCAACATCAAGGACGGTGTGAGTTCAGGAGCGCCAAGGTCCCGTGGTCAGCTTGAGCAACTGTGGAACGAGAGGTCCTTGGTTCAAGTCTTCCCTCGAGTGAAAAGTTTACTTTCTTTATTTTCGCAAAGTTATGATCTGTCCGTTCGTTCACTGACGTCTCTGTTCACTGTAATAAGTTTAGTGTCTGTGTTTTGCGATCGCACCGCAAAACCGTGCGATTAGTAGACGAAAGGATGTGCCTCTCCAACGGGAACCGAAAACATTTGATCGCAATATCATAGGTCAACCGATTCCTCCACAGGAAAACACGTCTGATATATTCTATACGACAGTGGTGACGGCATGTGCGCCACATGACAGGAATATGTTGTCGACCCACCAAACTTGTACACTTGGCGAATGGGTAAAAAGATTCTTCTACCTTGCCCGATTTAGGTTTTCTTGTGGATGTGATAATCACACCCAAAAAATTTAATTTTTCACTCGAGGGAAGACTTGAACCAAGGACCTCTCATTACGCAGCTGCTCAAGCTAACCACGAGACCACAACGCTCCGGAACTAAGACTAACCTTGATGTTCCCAATCTTGGGCATGGACTACTCAGTTTGTATATGTTGCTTATTTTTTTCATAGTTCCATACAACTTCTTCCTGTTTTCTCGATTGATCTGTGTTCAGTTTTTCAAGGCCTATCCACTGTGCCAACTTATAACTAAATCTGAGGGGGGTGTGATGGGGAGGTTCCCTTGTCAGCAAGCCATCGTATAGTGTTTGGCGGAGGTTACCTTGTACCATTACTAGTCTCTTGCTTCACTGTTCCACTTGGAAAGAGAGCGGGGTAAACGACTGCCTATGGGTCTCCGTACGGGGCCTAATTTCTTTTATCTTCGCGATACTTACGAGAAATGTAAGTTGGTGCCAGTCACCGGTTTTCTATATTTTCTTAACAGTGCACCGCGAGAAAAACGTGGTCTTCCCGCCAAGGATTCTCTTTTGAGATCACTGACCGTCTCCGTAATAGTCACATGTTGGTCAAAGCTACCTGTAACAAATCTAGCAGCCGCCCTCTGAATTACTCCGTTGTCTTCCTTTAATCCAACCTGGTGGCAATCCAAAACACTCAAACATTACTCAAGAATTGGTCGCATTAGTGTTGTATATGCGATATCCTTCACAGATGTCCGCCTCTGGTAGCTGAGTGGTCAGCGCGACACAATGTCATGCCTAACGGCCCGGGTTCGATTCCCGACTGGGTCGGATATTTTCTCCGATCAGGGACTGGGTGGTGTGTTGTTCTTATCATCATCATTTCATCGCCATCGACACGCAAGTAGCCGAAGGGGCGTCTACTCGAAAGACTTGCACCAGGCGAACTGTCTACCCGACGGAAGGCCCTAGCCACACGACATTTCCATTTCCTTTACAGATGAATCATTGTTTCCCAAAATTCTCCCAATAAACTGAAGTCGACCATTCGAATTCCCTACTACCGACGTTACACGCTCGTTCCATTATATGTTGCCTTGCAGTGTTATGCCCAGATATGTAACAGCCCTGACTATCAAACAGAATGCTACTAGCATTACGCCGGCCGAAGTGGCCGTGCGGTTAAAGGCGCTGCAGTCTGGAACCGCAAGACCGCTACGGTCGCAGGTTCGAATCCTGCATCGGGCATGGATGTTTGTGATGTCCTTAGGTTAGTTAGGTTTAACTAGTTCTGTCCTAGGGGACTAATGACCTCAGCAGTTGAGTCCCATAGTGCTCAGAGCCATTTGAACCATTTTTTTCTAGCATTACGGGACTGTATTTCCTACTCATCTTCATTGACTTCCATTTTTCTGTGTTTAGAGCATGCTGCCATTCATCACGCCAAGTAGAAATTTTATGTAAGTCATCTTATATCCTCTTACACTCATTCAACGCCATTATCTTGCCGTGCACCACAGCATCGTCAGCAAACAACCGCAGACTGCTGCTCACCCTGTCTGTCTGATCAAATATGTGTCACTGTAGTCGAGATATTCGTCTCTTGAGAGTCGGTAACTGTATTGATATTTAAGATAATTCTCATTTATTGTTCAGTCTCAGTTGCACATTTTTAATCTGATCAAAACATATGATCATTCAAGATCATCTTTATATATAAAACAAAGTAAAATTAACTATGTACCATCTAATATTTTACAGTAGGTGGGAAAACAGAAGCACAATTTACTTATGTAGTTGGGTCGGCAACCCGTCTTGTCTACTAAGAACCACATATCAGAGCGCCGTGTTTTGCAACTGTAGTCACTGTTTTAAATATATACACGTTGGAGGTAGGGGAGAGGAAGCAGGTAGAAGGGGAACTGGAGAGAGGATAATTGGGGGAATGGAAAGGAAGCAGGGAAGGGGTGGTGGGGATGTCATGAGTGTAACAAGAGGTGTCTTGCGAAAATTACAGAAGGCCTAATTACGTATTCTCGTTAAAATACAAATAATGTAAAACAATGGGTATGTGAAATGTGAACGTCATTAAACACTATCATTATAAAATGGAGAGAGGTCTCGGAGTGGGGAAATAAGGGAAGGGAGAGGGGAGGGAGGGGTAATGGCAGAGACTGTGGGTTTAACAAGAGGGGGCCTTATGCTGAAATGTCTTATGCTGAAACTGCAAAAAGTCTGTTATGGAAAAACCTCATCTTACAGTACAAAGTGTACTGTAACGGATGCATAAATATGCAAATGGGGACATAGTAGTAGATTGTAGAAATGGAAATAAAGTAGTTGAAACTGAATTAATGTCTTAAGATATTAAAACTGTGTTAACTCTGAAAGTATAAAACCGCAAGGTCCTACTATGAAAGCGTAAACATAAAACTGAACAAAAATTTTTGTTAAATATAGACCACAACAGTGCATAAATAGTGAAAGACACAAAGATCGTAAAATTACACGAATGAAACTATGTGGAAGAGTTGCAACCGCGCGAAGTGTCATTAAATATTTTTTTCCCTACATTTATGCACAATTCCTGTTTTTCTACTTACGCTAAAACATTGGGCGGATCATACTTAGTTTCACTTTGTTTTATATCTGAAGATGATTTTGAGTGATCGAAACATGTAGTCTAATTCATTCTGCAAGGTTACGTAGTGGGTTTGTCTAGAAACTTAATGACTATATTCATTAAATGAAACAACACGTTTATTCTTACCATTCACTGTTGATTTATCTCCACGATGCGTTTCAAAGGTTTAAACCTCCATCATTAGGTGGCTTTACATTTGTTAGTACGACATTTGAGTGTGTGTTGCGTTAAGATTTTTTGGAGGTACAAACATCTCCAAATCCTTCAAAGTTTATTATGTAATAATGTTGTTACGACGTATATTCTTTGTACTTGGTGATAATATTTTCTCTTCTTGTATACGATCCTTGCACCTAATAGTTTCCAGACACCATATTTGTTCACAAAATATGACAGTATACGTGTGATGTGTTACGACAGTGAAAGGAACCTGTGACCACTGAAGATACTCTATTTGACTTATTTTATTTTTACCGTTAAATATACGTTTACCTTTTTGTCTAAAGAAACCCAAAACCATGTTCTGAAATAGTGTTTTGTTTCTTCACTAGACAGTGCTACAAGTACCTCCGAAAAATCGTAACATGACAGACACACACAAATATACTAACAAACGTAAATCCACCTTAGGTGGAGGTTTAAACCTTTGAAAAGTGAAACTTCCTGGCAGATTAAAACTGTTTGTCGGACCGAGACTCGAAATCGGGACCTTTGCCTTTCGCGCGCACAGCTTTACTTCTGCCAGTATCTCGTCTCCTACCTTCTAAACGGGGCATGAGTCGTGCTTGGGTAGCTCAGTCTGCAGCCTATTTGTTTTCTTTCTCTTGTGCTCAAAAAAATAAAAAATAAATAAATAAATAAAAATAAAAATAAAAAAATAAAATAAAATAAAAAAAGAAATGCTGCTGATGGTGAGACTGTACACTCATTTATGTTACCAAAAAAACATACAAATACAAAAGAAGGCCGTTGCGGAAATATAGCTACCTTTTATGTTTTACGTTTTCAAAGGATATTGTGTTATTTATGAAGAACGTCGTCTTTTATTTTCATACCCAAGAGGTTTTTTTTTTATTTGTTTTCTTAAAAAAAAAGAAGTTGGTTGCGCACTTAAAAAAAAAAAAAAAAAAAGTTGGTAGAGCACTTGCCCGCGAAAGGCAAAGGTCCCGAGTTCGAGTCTCGGTCCGACACACAGTTTTAATCTGCCAGGAAGTTTCATATCAGCGCACACTCCGCTGCAGAGTGAAAATCTCATTCTTTGAAAAGTGTTGTGGAGATAAATAAACAGCGGCTGGTAGCAGTAAACTTGTTGTTTCATTTAATGTCAGTAACAGTCACGGTAATGCCTAACCTAAAATGTTCGCGTTTAAAGGTTATATTTATTTTTATCATTAATCACATCGAATGTTCTTCATATGATGTGAATTCAGGACAAAGCAAATTTATTACATGCCAATGCTTTATATTTATAACGTTGAGCTGGCATTGTTACCTACCCCCAGTCGCTTCCTGTATATATCGCACACAGGGAAACACACTTTGCGCTCACAAGCACGTACACGCCCGTCCGTAAGGCAATGCACGCCGAGGCACACGCGCTCGTGTACAGATGCAGAACGCAATGTAATCAGATGGGCGGCATCGGGCGGGCTATAACGCTGGGCAGCCAAGCGACAAAGTGAAGGCGGGTGCGGTGGCGGGTGGAGCAGAGTCGCGACGCGGGCTTCCGGCGCATGCGCACTCCGCCCTGGCCCGTGGCCTGGCGCCGCGCCGCGCCGCGCCGGCAGGTAGCGCCGAGCACCGAGTGAGTCACGGGCGGCCTCGCGCGAGCGCAGGTGGGCGCCGCGCATTGTCTCGCTCCCCGGCCAGTATCCATCTCGGCCGCGGACCACTTCATTAGGGACGCGCTTGTGAGGCGCGGCCGCTCCCTCACCGCTGATTGACGGCATAATGGCGCACCCGCTGTCCACCTCTTATCGCCTGCCGGCGGATCTCAGAATTACGCGCTGCCGGCCGCCTGTCGCCCGCGCCGAGATCACTGCGTGTGCTTTCTAATGACAGGTTGTCGCTGATGCGACAAGGCAAATGATGCTCGTCAAGCCGCTTTGTACAGTGGCAATCTTTTCATCGGCACCGTCCCCCTGCACCTCACCGCTTTCCGGGGCTGTCCTCCGAGTCGACCCTGTATACCCACTTTACCCCAGATAATGGACCACGATTATTGCTTCTAATCTTTCTAAACCGTATTATTTACAGAATGGTACGAAATGAGGTACTACAGAGCAGGGTCCTGTGAGGGCAGGATAGCTTGGACAATAGACCACACCCTCGCAAAAAGCTAAGATCCCAGTTCTGAGATCCAATTTTAAACAGGAAGTTTCGTATTACTTTATACACACATCAAAAGTTTTAAATCATACCAGTTCCAAGTACTCCTGAAGATAGTCGTTGACTGTCGATATTATATCATAGACACAGTCCCTATGACTGTTCAGAGATGTCACTAAACCCGCCCAAAGATATAAACAACCATGCATGAGCAGCACCTATTAGATGGAGGGGGTCCGACAGCCGATCAGTCATTCTACCAGGAAGGAGGTACATGGCTCGTGTTGTCTGTAGTGGTGCCAGGAAGAGCTCTCAACAAGGAATGTGTCCAGGCCTCTCAGGGTGAAGTGAAACAAAGCGATGTTGTTCGGATATGGAGGAGATATAGAGTCAGGAACTGTTGATGACATGCCTCGCTCAGGCCGACCAAGGGCTACTTCTGCAGCGGATGACCGCTACCTCTGGATTATGGCTCGGAGGAACCCTGACAGCAACGCCGCCATGTTGAATAATGCTTTTCGTGCAGCCACAGGACGTCGTGTCACGACTCACACTGTGCGCAATAGGCTGCATGATGCACAACTCCACTCCCAGCGTCCAATGGCGAGGTCCCTCTTTACAGCCGAACTGACCGCTCAGGACTGGCATTCTCTTTACCGATAAGCGTCAACCAGACAATCGTCGAAGACGTTTGGAGGCAACCCGGTCAGGCTTAACGCCTTAGGCACACTGTCCAGCGAGTGCAGCAAGGTGGAGGTTCCCTGCTGTTCTGGAGTGGCATTATGTGTGGCCGACGTACGCCGCCGGTCGTCATGGAAGACGCCGTAACGGCTGTACGATACGTGAATGCCATCCCCGACCGACACTGCAACCTTATCGGCAGTATATTGGCGAGGATTTCATTTTCATGGACGACAATTCGCGTCCCCATCGAGCACGACATCGCTCGACTAGACTGGCCAGCATGTTCTCCAGACATGAACCCTATCGAATATGCCTGGGATAGATTGGAAAGGGCTGTTTATGGACGACGTGACCCACCAATCACTCTGAGAGATTTACGCCGAATCGCCGTTGAAGAGTGAGACAATCTGGACCAACAGTGCCTTGATGAACTTGTGGATAGTATGCCACGACGAATACAGGCATGCATCCAACAATGCAAGAGGACGTGCTACTGGGTATTAGAGGTACCGGTGTGTACAGCAGTCTGGACCACCACCTCTAAAGGTCTCACTGTATGGTGGTACAACATGAAATGTGTGGTTTTCATGTGCAATAAAAAGGGCGTAAATGATGTGTATGTTGATATCTATTCCAATTTTCTGTACAGGTTCCGGAACTCCCGAAATCAAGGTGATGTGTGTATATGTAATGTCGGTTCTTTCGCGTATGTCTAAAAGAACAGACATAATTTTGATCCGGCACTCATTATGAGTTAAGACACAAAGGAATTACAAACATTAGCTGCAAGTGGGTGCGTATCCCAGTCCGTCGTAAATTTTTAACCTTCCCCATTGACTTAAATCAATGTCCACTTGCAGCCAATGTCCATATTTCCTCTGTGTCTTAATTCATAATGGCTGTTGGATGAAAATGGTGCCTCTTCCTTCAGACGTGTCCGAAGCAAGAGACCATGCATATATATCTGGGGCTTGGACGGCCAAAGATCTCTTCACTGCAGATGCACACGGAGCTAGAATGTATAGGGGAATCGGCGAAATACCGCGAGTGATGATGATAATGGGCGAGGGCACTACATCCGTAGTATGTGGACAGAGCGAGAATTTGGGTCTGATGGGAGGCGTGACAGGGTGGTCCATGCACTTCCGATGACCACTATGTCCGGATACGGCACTGGTGAGCGCATTTGCCTACTAAGTAGGAGACCCAGGTTCGAATAATAGTCCTCGACAAATCTGCATCCATACCTATGGATTCAAATCAGTGCCCACTTGCAGCCAATGTCTGTTTTTCCTTTGTGTCTTAATTCGTATTACTTGTTTAGGAAAACAAGCTTATGAAGAGACACACTCTGCAAACCATTACATAGTGAGTGGTGGACGGAACTACGTCCGAGTACAAATACTCCCTGACCTACCTCAATAACGAAAAGAGCGGAAATTTACTGCCTATGCGTCTCCAAACGCGCTCTAATCTCTATAATTCTGCCTACACCTATGCAATATATGCAGGGTGGAAGCGAAAATTGTTGTAATGCCTCTGACAGTGTAATACATGTTATAGTACAACAACAGTACCGGTATATACACTCCTGGAAATTGAAATAAGAACACCGTGAATTCATTGTCCCAGGAAGGGGAAACTTTATTGACACATTCCTGGGGTCAGATACATCACATGATCACACTGACAGAACCACAGGCACATAGACACAGGCAACAGAGCATGCACATTGTCGGCACTAGTACAGTGTATATCCACCTTTCGCAGCAATGCTGGCTGCTATTCTCCCATGGAGACGATCGTAGAGATGCTGGATGTAGTCCTGTGGAACGGCTTGCCATGCCATTTCCACCTGGCGCCTCAGTTGGACCAGCGTTCGTGCTGGACGTGCAGACCGCGTGAGACGACGCTTCATTCAGTCCCAAACATGCTCAATGGGGGACAGATCCTGAGATCTTGCTGGCCAGGGTAGTTGACTTACACCTTCTAGAGCACGTTGGGTGGCACGGGATGCATGCGGACGTGCATTGTCCTGTTGGAACAGCAAGTTCCCTTGCCGGTCTAGGAATGGTAGAACGATGGGTTCGATGACGGTTTGGATGTACCGTGCACTATTCAGTGTCCCCTCGACAATCACCAGTGGTGTACGGCCAGTGTAGGAGATCGCTCCCCACACCATGATGCCGGGTGTTGGCCCTGTGTGCCTCGGTCGTATGCAGTCCTGATTGTGGCGCTCACCTGCACGGCGCCAAACACGCATACGACCATCATTGGCACCAAGGCAGAAGCGACTCTCATCGCTGAAGACGACACGTCTCCATTCGTCCCTCCATTCACGCCTGTCGCGACACCACTGGAGGCGGGCTGCACGATATTGGGGCGTGAGCGGAAGACGGCCTAACGGTGTGCGAGACCGTAGCCCAGCTTCATGGAGACGGTTGCAAGTGGTCCTCGCCGATACCCCAGGAGCAACAGTGTCCCTAATTTGCTGGGAAGTGGCGGTGCGGTCCCCTACGGCACTGCGTAGGATCCTACGGTCTTGGAGTGCATCCGTGCGTCGCTGCGGTCCGGTCCCAGGTCGACGGGCACGTGCACCTTCCGCCGACCACTGGCGACAACATCAATGTACTGTGGAGACCTCACGCCCCACGTGTTGAGCAATTCGGCGGTACGTCCACCCGGCCTCCCGCATGCCCACTATACGCCCTCGCTCAAAGTCCGTCAACTGCACATACGGTTCACGTCCACGCTGTCGCGGCATGCTACCAGTGTTAAAGACTGCGATGGAGCTCCGTATGCCACGGCAAACTGGCTGACACTGACGGCGGCGGTGCACAAATGCTGCGCAGCTAGCGCCATTCGACGGCCAACACCGCGGTTCCTGGTGTGTCCGCTGTGCCGTGCGTGTGATCATTGCTTGTACAGCCCCCTCGCAGTGTCCGGAGCAAGTATGGTGGGTCTGACACACCGGTGTCAATGAGTTCTTTTTTCCATTTCCAGGAGTGTATATTCCACTGTAAGAGGTATCAGAACGATTTTCGCTTTCAGTTTTCGAATCAGTCTCTTCCGGACTAGAGTCTCTTACCTGAGCTTTATAGATTCATCCTTCTCTGAAAGGTTGTAACATCATCACGGAATCAGCTTCTATGTTCTAGATAGGTGCCGCAGAGTCTGGATTGACGTTTGGTAGGACGGATGCTGAAATCCCAGTCTCGTCATCCAGATTTGCGTTTTCTGAAGGCTCATAAAGAGATCGTTTTCTGAATAAGATTTTTGCTCTGCGGCGGAGTGTGCGCTCATATGAAACTTCCTGGCAGACTAAAACTGTGTGCAGGACCGAGACTCGAACTCGGGACCTTTGCATTTCGCGGGCAAATGCTCGGTAGAGCACTTGCCCGTGAAAGGCAAAGGTCTCGAGTTCGCGTCTCAGTCCGGCACACAGTTTTAATCTGCTAGCAAGTTTCAGATCGTTTTCTTTTAAAAAATCATGTACGATTGCCTTTGCAATCCTTCCGCATTCCAAGCTTGTGCTTCAGTGGCCACGTCCATGACGGAACGTTAATCATTAGTCTTCAAAAGAGCTGACTTGTCTGTGTGCCGTAGTACGTTCCCTAGCGTCACTTATCTTATTCTCATGCCCCGTACAAGAGACATATGATAGCCGCAGCATAATGGTCTGCCTCGAATATCAGTTATCTAAGTTCTCCCAACACGGTTACAGGATAACGTGATCATCTTCGACAATTCCTATTATTACCTCTATCATCTCTATCACACATTCGTACGTGCAATTCCTGTTAGTATCTAAATAGCGCCTCCCTGTATTATTTCGATCCCTGCTGTAAGTACTACTTTATGAGGATTACAAGCACTGGAGTGGTTTAAATAGTCGTGGTTCAGACATCCCTAACAGATTCAATGCATTTTCCTAGAGTTCTAATAAATACACATCTTCCATTCGCCTCCCATACCTCTTACATCACGTACTTCGTAAGCTTACCCTCAGGCATTTAAACTAAGCAATAGCTTCCTGAAGTTGACCATAGATTCTGTAATGTCATACTATAAGTTGTGCCAATTTCAGAGGGGTCATAACCATGGAAACCTAAATTCAGATGGCGTGATGGGAACTAGAACCGCCGTTCTTCGGCATTCGTCTCCATTGCCGTTACTACTCTACCGCCTGTTTCGATCTTTCTTTCACACAGGTAATACCTAAACTGGAAAGGGTTTTCGATAAACATAGACTGATAGAGGATCTAATTTTAGCATCACACATTTGTGATTTCGTGCGGTAATTAAACAGTGGTCAGCGTTAGTAGCGGTACCACTAAAAAAATTATAACTTTCAACTTTAATTTTGTCATTATATTAATATTATTATCACGCTCACTTTTCTTATTACCTTTGTTCATTGCTGCTAAAAGCAGTCTAGGTATTGTAACATTGCACTTAGCGATCATGGAAAGAACTAAGAAAAACCAGGGTATTTTAAAAGGACTTTGGGTGAAGAGGAGGCGCTTGATGCAGTGAAGTGAAAATCTTGAGGAGAATGTGGAGATACTATAGAGGTATGTTAATAAGTCTTATATTCAACAAAAACCGGAGGTAAGTAAATACAAAAAAATTCCATTGAAAGGGGTCTAAGACAGAACTCTCTTCCCCTACATAACTTTAAGTAGATGCTGTGAACAACAGATAAAAATTTCAGATTTTTCTTAGCAATATCTGTGTCATGCTCTTAAGCACTGAATCATCCTCACTGTTCCCAAGAGGTACGTACTCTTCCTTTATGTGCTAAATATTTACCCAACCTCCTTTACTTGCTGCCGTAAACGATTTGTTTTCTAATATTTTAGTTTTTAATTGAGAAATTTCATTTCTTGAATTTGTGGTCCATTTCAAGTTTCTTCCAGTCTCGTTTCTTTACGCGTAGTTCTGGTGATTCCCAAGATCTCGCAATACTTCTTGCTGATCACTGCTGCACAGCCGTGCACGTTATTTTCTTTGCTTCATCAAAAAATATGAGGCATACGTGTCCTCGTTTTTGTATTACTGATTTCAGGGACTAACTTTGTTTTTTATCTGATACGATTCGCCCCTACTTCATTAGCAGCTGTTACAAAAACATAATCAACTATGCTTGTTATTGTAGATGTGTGGCGCGGACCACAATAAATTGTGATATGAAACACCCCTCAGATTGTAACGTCGGCCGAAATGGACGTTGGCATTATCTGGTGACATGGGGCAGGAACAGGAATTAAGTACACAATGCAAGATTGTGGATTAAGCAACTATTGTGCATTTTCTTTATTTTACAGAATTATATGTGTGAAACAGACAGTATTCCTAACATTAGGGAATTTCACAAATCAAGTCATTTAACACTCTAGTTGAATGGAACATCAGCAGTATAATAACCGCTCACTTCGTAAAATGATTCAATAAATCTCTCACTCTGTAGCGAACCGGCCACTATTTTGAAACTCCCAGGCAGATTGTGTTTTGGATAACTGGATAACTTAATAGATAGAATCATGGTCAACGAAAGAAAAGAATTCCGGTAGGAGACTGTGTGTCGAACTGGGAGCCGAATCCCGAACCTTTGTCTATGTGGGCCATGCTCTTATCTCGTGCCTGGCTAGCTCAGTCGGTAAGAGCACTGACCATAAAAATTAGGAATTCGAGTTCAGGATTGTGTGTCGGACCAAAATACGTGGACTTTTACGGGGCCTGTTCTTAACTCTAACCTGCATAACACAAACCATGCCCGCAAAAGTAAGGAATGCGATTTCTATATAGTCTGACTGGAATTAAGATCCAGAACCTTGACTTCCGAAAGGTTTTCTCTTTTCTCCTACCAGTGTAACTCAGTCGGTAGGACCAGGGCTCAAGTCCAAAACCTTGGCTTTCAAGGGCCATGATCTTATGTCGACCATGGATAGCTCAGCTGCTAAGAATGTTGTGCACAATAGGCAAGCATACTGAGTTCGAGGTTGTGCTTCGCAGAATGCGTATCTAGAACGGTGACTCATCTTGTGCCTGGACAATTCAGCCGCACAAAACGTTGCCCACAGAAAGCAAGAATCCGTGTTTGAGGTAGAGTGTCGGTTTGGGACTTTTCTGACTTTAGCGAGCCATGTTCTTATCTTGTGCTGCCGCAGATAAGAAACTACGAGCATTGCACACGAAAGTCAAGGACGTTCGAGATTTTATTTCTGACCTCGACTCGAACTTATAACCTTTATTTTTGCATGCCACGCTCTTATTCCGTGCCTGGATAGGTCATTCGTTAACAGTACCGCCTGTGAAAGGTTGGAGGGGTGTGTGTCAAGTTGATGTGTCAGATTGGGACCCAAATGCAGAATTTCAACTTTCAGTGGCCGAGCTCCTATAACTTGCTTGGAGAGCTCAGTCTATGACCATTACTCCTGTAAGACAACAACGTTTGTCCAAGATTGTGCGTCGGACAGGGGCTCGAATCCAAACCTTAAGCTCCACGGGTCATACTCTCGACCTGATTTTGGATAGCTCAGTCGGTAAGGGCAGAACCCCTGAGAGGCAAGAGAAAAAGCTCAGTTGGTAAGATTGTGGCCTGTAAAGGTAATAAACAGTGTTCGATTGGAATGAGACTGGAATATGAATTGACTTTCGCGGGCCATGCTTTTATGTTTTTCTTGGGTAGCCGAGTGGGTAAGATCAAAGCGTGCGAATTCTATGAATCCGTGTCGGAGTGTGTGTGTGTCGGATTGGGACTGCAATATGGGTCCTTGCCTTTTGGGCGCTGCGTTCTTATATCGGGCCTGGGTAGCTCAGTCACTGATAACATTGTGCGTGAAAGGAAAAAATCCATGTCCAAGAGTTTGGCAGTTCTATCTGGAAAGGCGGAAGGTAGGAAAAGTGGAGTGATACATTATTCGCAGCGAAATGTAAAACAATGAAAAGAACTCGCTAAACTTCATCTACGGGTAAGAAGGTGGAATTCTATCCAGTGGAAGACTGGAGGAAACGTAGTTTCCGGTTATTGTAACTAGATTCCTGGAAACCTTATGTTTCAGAGTGTATTTAAGTACGCAGACGTTAGTTAACACGGGTAAATAAATATTTTAACTTAGCGTGCCCTTCTTGACAGCTTTTTTCCTCTTCAATTGTGACTAAGTACTTTGTATTCATGGTTTTGTCTGTAGTTCAGCGTAATATCTAAATGTAATAGATACAAGTAAATGGAAGATGCGTTTGTCTTATTTTATTTATTGTTCTCAGTCTTCCGCTGTTGATACCCCTCATTTCATCGATTCTATGAAAATATGATGGGTCTTCGAGACAGAGGGCTCTTATGATTCATATTTAGATTATTACCCTTGTCTGACGCCCTCAACGCTTTATAATGGAACCGAAGACGAAACTAATTTCAGTTGGAGATGTCACTGGAGGCAGTTGAAGATGTAAATCTTTATTTATATGACTAAATAAATGGGTGACACGTCGCAGTCCATACCTTCTCTTGATGGTAGCTTTAATATGTGGAAAAATGCTACCTTGGTCCAGATATACAATGGAATGCATCCTGAATACAGTAAAGCGTGTCATGCAGATATACAGAGTTTTATATATGTTGAGAGTTGAACTGTATGCATTTCCTATCTTTCCACATTTGCGCACTCACTCACACAGACACACACGAGATACACAAATATCTTCCTGTTTATGTATATACATCATATCTGAGATCATGACAACTGTTGTATTTCAAGAGTGATATATTTAAAATAAATCATAGAAAAGTTAGTCGCGTTGTTGACACTGATGTACATACGATAAAAAGGCTACAAAAGAAAATTCATACAAGAAATAAATAACCACACAAACAAATCAAGTGTTGGCAGTAACAAACTGTGTATCATCTGAATTTTGGGGAAAGGATCAGCCTCAAATACACCTCAATCACGCAAATAGAAGTTATCAGACCACCAAGAAATAATAAAAGGATAAATTTCTGTAAATAAAGCAGGGAATTTCAAAATTAAAAAATCGTTTTCTGAGTAAATGAAATAATATAGAAAATGTTTATTCATAGACGCCTAGTATGCGTTTTTAAACAGAGTGATATTTCGGTAGTGACAAAACCACTTGCTGCATTGATTTCACAATAATTACATATGTCAACTTTGGCTGATAACAGTCCGATTTGGCAGCTATGTCAGATCATAAATCTTAAGATTCAGGGCTATATTCTCCGCCATTGATAAGAATTTTTTCCGTCACTTATTTATATCTTAATTTGACGAATGTTAAGTGGTTTCATTGTTCGGAGTTCGCTTTAAACTGTTGGTTCGTCTGTAACATTCAAATAAAAGCAGTGCTATGTTCGAACCAATCTTCATGTCGAGGACAGATCTGTCCCACCCGAAAATAGCTACCAAGCAAATAAAAGTGAAATTTCCATCTATGGCTCCTTCACCGTTGTATAAATTTATCTTTATCCTTACTTTTTATTCTGCAAATTCTTTTGCTTTTCCTCAGGGTAACCACTGGTGAATTTCTAAGCTTATTGATAGCTCACAACGCGCCTGATGCGCAGGTGTTCTGTCAGCAAAAGCTACTGGGAGACTGACGAGGGCACTGGGAACCTTGACACGGGTGATACATCTGAGAGAGCGGGTCGGGTGGAGGTCCGTCGGCCCACGAGGCGGACAGGCAATATCCGGCCGTCGGCCTGCGCTGCGGCCGTGCATACCTCGCAGGCGCTCAACTGGTAGCTGGAGGATCTGGCCGTGACGAGTTTATCTTCTAGTGCTTGTTTTTGACTCCTTGTTTTATCCTTTGCAACTCATTATCTGCCTTGGCCCTCTCTCGGGGACGATCTGTAATGATCATATTACGCGCTCTGTAATTACTACATCAGTTTCGACAGTGGAATCTATTTCTCATCCTGCTATAATAGAGACGTCGCTGATTCGAACACATTCATTTAATTTTTCTTGTAAATCACCACTTTTACTAGGATAAATTAGATTCATTTACAGCAGAATGTGCCGATAAATATGCGTTTCTTGTATATTAATGTATTATCTTAATTTTAAGGGAAAAATGTATTGCAGTTAGTACTGATATTTTTAAAGTTTCTTTTAAACATTGTTTTATTCGTTTTTCAACACCTTAACGAACTTTGAGAAAATACACCTGTTTTATTTACAAATATTTTTAAAATATCTCATCATTCGCAACCAAACAGCAAACTGCACATCTACAAAACTGTTAAATCAAAATCCATCAGAATCAGTTTTTCCTCCATTTACAACGTGGACGATTTACTCGAATACATACTGAAAGGGGAAGTGATCGACATTATTCTTTTAAGTGGGAATGATACCACCCGTCATCTAGGGCATGTTGTCAATGCAACGCACAGAACGCGGGTAATCCCAAGACACCGAGGGAAAGAAATTCAGAAGGACAGGTTCGATTGCCGTTGCAAGCAGATCTGGAAGGCAAAAAGATGTCAACACAGCAGCTATCAAGAAGGCCAAAACTCCTACAAAGAGGCCCAAACCGGTGTCTGGCAAATGGGGTTCAGCCAATGCGGCTTTACGCGCGTTTTTAGGGCTAAGAAGTGACAACCATACGACCTGTGGGTGTCGCAACATCTGACAGTGGACGACCGTGACCCCGGCGTGTAGTTCTGTGAGTGGCCAGTGGACATGCACGACAATGTTCTTGATTTTGTTGGTTTCGTTCTCTTTTTCTCTAGATGAAGCACATTTTAGCCGGCCGCAGTAGCCGAGCGGTTCTAGACGCTTCAGTCCGGAACCGCGCTGCTGCTACGGTCGTAGGTTCGAATCCTGCCTCGGGCATGGATATGTGTGATGTCTTTCGGTTAGTTAGGTTTAAGTAGCTCTAAGTCTAGGGGACTGATGACCTCAGATGTTACGTCCCATTGTACGTAAGGCCATTTGAATCATTTTTAAAGCACACTTTTATATCATTGGTGAAGTGAACAAACAAAATGTCACGTACTGGATGGGGCAAATAAAAGTAGCCTCGACGAGTGTATACGACTGGAAATTAATTTGTGGAGGAAAAAATCTACAGTTACTTCCAATAGGATGGAGCAATGCAGCCGGCCGAGTCTTGGAGCACATTTATACAATCTTCACGCCTGACAGAATTGTTAGCAGAGATGAGTCTGGTGGCGGCCCCAGCTGGCCACCTGATCTATCAGTGTGCGATTGCTTTGTGTGGAGAGCCCACAAGCCTAAGATCTGCTATAATCAGATGCTATATTTCCTTTCCCCTGCTATGTTTCCTTGTACTCTGGATCTCTGTTCTCCTGACCACTTTTGTTTGCCCCATCCTGTGCACTGGATGTCGGATTGTAGAACTTACGGTACAGAGAAACCCATTGCGTAACATAATATCTGAAGTAAGGAAAGATGGATGAATAGAGTTTGATGTTTCGTTGACAGCGAGATCACCAGAAACAGAGTTATAGCTCGGATAACGAAAGGATGGGGATGAGAATCGATCATGCCCTTTCGAAACTGATCATCCCGGAATTTTCATCGAGAGATTTACGGAAATGGTGGGAAACCCAAGTCAGGATGGCCGGAAGCGGATCTGAACCGTCCTCGTGCAGATTTTGAGCGGACAGGAGTGTTGACCTTTTATTCATTGAAGGAAACCTTAGGTGCAATGGTCTATCTTGACATGCTGAAAGATGACATCTTCATGCCAAATATGGATGAAACTTGGAATTATCTGCGTTCTTCCAGCAGGCCACAGTATTAAGACTATGTACTGTGCCGTTAGTTGGACCAGCGATTTCCTGAACATTGGATCAGCCAACGTGGTCTGGTGTAGCTACCACACAGATCGGCAGACATTACGCCAATGGAGTTTTATCTGCGGAAACGCTTAACATAGGCGTGTGCCAGCAGAAAATCAGAAATGTGAACTATCTTAAAAGCAGTATCACATTAGCTTGATTAAAACTAACCGAGAAACATTGTCACATGTTAATTAAAATTGGTTTACGTTGTCGCTGCGTGTCGACCTGAAAGACAGACTTGTGGAATATAATCTGTCGTCATATGATATCATATCTATGAATAAAATAAGCATTAGTCACATCTTTCACAGTTTGTGTTCTTGATTACACTCCAGCTCCAGCAGCAGTTGTCTTGGCGCTGAAAGAAGCCTGGAATATGGAAAACTGGTAATCGAGACAGTTTGGATTAGCTGGTATGTAGACATATAAAGATGGAAACATGGGACAGTATAAATCCAACCAGAAGAAATGAATAATTTCTACATAGTGCTGTATCTCTGTGCTGTTTCTCCACGTGTTACTGCATTGTGGTCTCACGATTCATTGGGAAAGTGCATGGAACCTCTACGATAAGAAAACGCGGCGTTTTTCTTCATTGCTCAAGGGGCTATAATTTATTTGCTTTGGTAGCAGACCAGTTTTTAATGGATGAAGATACCAATTCTCAGATGCAAAAGCAACTCTCACGGGACATTATTTCTGAGAAGGACCTCAGAGTGTAATTGCAACATTCTCTGTCTATCTGTGAACTGACTGGGAAGCTACTTGAATGAGTACGATGAGCTAACTACACATCCCTCCTCAGCGCATGTAAATGACGTCATTGACAAAGGATGACAATACGGCCGGTTGGTATCGCTTGGCCGTCTGGGGCTGATCGTGAAGCTAAGTTTGTCAATGTATGTGATTGCGTGTGAACGTGATATGGGCTGACATGTGATTTTTCGATTTAAATCAAGGAACTGATCTGCTAAAAAATATTGAAATTCTAATCGTGGAGTTCGTAAATAAAATAATTTTAACAGTCAAAAGCGTCAGTGTGTTTCTGTTGATATTGTGGTCTTCAGCCGAAGAATGGTTCTATGCAGCTCTCCACGCTCGTGTACTCTGTGCAAGCGTCTTCATTGGCACGCAGCTGCCGCATTTGGTTACCACACCCAAATCTTAGCCTCTTTGTACAAGTTTTAGGCTCCTCCGCTATCAATCTGATGCCTCAGATTGTGTCCAGTCAACTGATATTTCCTTTTATTCAAATTGCACCTTAAATTTTTTTCTGCCCCATTTTATTCGGTGCCTCTTCATTAGTTTATTTAAAGTCAGTACCGTCATTATACTGTTGTTTATTTACAGTGTTACATTTATACTTACACAATCATGATTTCCGCTTCAAAGTGCCATTATCAAGTCTTTTAGGTGTTATAAATTGCCTAAGATGACATACAGTCGTATTAAAATACACTATTAGACACATTGTATAAGAGTCGATATTTCTGGCAGAGCCTACTGCTTTGTTTCAGTACTGAGTATATCATCTTGACTGAATGACAGTTGGCCAACAATCTTCAGCAACGCCACGTTCCAAACGCTTCTATTATCTTCTGGTCTCACTGTAATTGTTTATGTTATCAATCCAGTACGCTAGGCGTAGGCTGCGATCTATGACTCCTGATGAAACGGTCCTGTGTATCTGTCGCCGCACCCACCCCTCGGTAGCTGGATGTCCCTTTAGGTGACCCACCTCCGACAGACGTCAAATAACAGAAGCGCGATACGGCAGCGAAAATACGACCGACTCTACTGCAACGAAAGATGGTCCTTTCACAGACACATTGGTCAAAGCAGTTTACAACCAGGTTCATGCGTAAACCTTGCACGATGAAGCTGTCCCGTGTATCTGTCGCCGCACCCACCCCTCGGTAGCTGGCAGTCCCCTTAGGTGACCTACCTCCGACAGACGTCAAATAGCAGCAGCGCGATACGGCAGTGAATATACGACCGACTCTACTGCAACGAAAGATGGTCCTTTCACACACATTGGTCAAAGCAGTCTACAACCAGGTTCATGCGTAACCCTTGCACGTCACGCTGCATTGTACAGAATACGCTGTCCACTTGCTGAAGAATGGAGCATTTTCAGTAGAATTGCCACGAGTCCTTTTATTGCTGGGTGTATCTGTGTACCTTCGCGGCCGACCTGTTCCTCAGCGCCGCTGGGGAAAGCGAGTCTCTCGCGGCACAGCACGCCACGCCACGGTCCGCAACGGCCCGCTTTGCACCTGTTGCGCCCACGAGCTGACGCCCCCACCAATCACTCTGGTCCTCCGTTCGCCGTCGCTGACCCCGGGTCACGCAGCGACGGTTTCGCCGGCCGGGGTCACAGATTTATACGGTGACGTGTCAGGCCGCACCGACCGCCGATATATTTGCTGTCCGCGCCGCGCCGGTCTCAATCGGCGGGCTGGCCGCTGCCCGCTGTCGGCTTGCGCAACGCGGCCGCCTTATAACACACACCGCCTTGGGTCGCGCTCGGTCGACCGGAGTCGCAAACAAGACCTGACGACCGGCCGGGAAGCAAAGAACTGCCGCTAGTCGCGGCCGTGTCTTCGCCTGAGAGCAGCACCGCTTCCTAGGCGTAGGCTGCGATCTATGACGCGTGATGAAACGGTCCCGTGTATCTGTCGCTGCACCCACCTCTCATGCGTCTTACGTCCTGCAGTACAGGCCGCAGCTTCGTAGATGAGGCACTCGTGCAGCCAGATCCTCTTTAACGTATCAACAGGCTATGATCTGCCGCCAGCTGTTTTTTGCGCACTACTGGCCATTAAGATGGCAGCATCAGAAATAATGCAATTCTTCTTATTGTGAGTACGTAGTACAACAGAAAGATGAAATTATTAAATCTGTAAGTGATGTGGGGGTAGAAGAGGTAAACAGACCTACCACCTCTAGTTACTTTCGTAGCTATAGCCCTTCTCGGTATCGAGTCACAATGAGCTTGGATGACACGGTTTTGTCGTTCAGTGTTCGCTCTGTTCCAAACGCATCAGCTGATGGTCTTGGGGTTAGTGTTTTACTCTTGATCACGGGGTCCCGGGCTCGAGTGCCTACCAGGTCAGGGATTTTCTCCATTTGGGAGTAGGTGTGTGTTTTTTCCTCATCACTGACGCAAAAACCACCAAGCAGCGTCAAATAAAAAAAGACCTGAATCAGACGGGTGAACGTTCCAGTGGGGGTCTGCCGGCCAGAAATGACACACACACATTTCATTTCCGTTCCACAGATTATAGACTCTCAGCAACGTACGTCCAGACGCAACAGTCAAACACTTCTTTGTACCGAGGTAGACAACACCGATTTTGCGTTGTCTTGTTGGCATGTAACGTCATCTACACCTCGAAAATGGGGTACACCCATGTCATAAATGGAATTTGTACTAAAACCGGATTGATAAATCTGTCTGTATGGCGGGGCAGGATGCGAATTCGGTTTGTGAATTTAAATTAACTGAAGCTAAGAACAACACACACACACACACACACACATGCCCGAGGGAGGACTCGAACCTCCGACGGGGGCAGACCAACCTGAAATCGCTCAACAGAGGAAAGGCCACTGGACTTGATGAGACACCACTTCGATTCCACACAGAGTACGTGAAAGATATTTTCCATCTTTTAATAGAAGTAGGTCTCTAGAGGAGCAATGCGTTCCTGATGATTGGAAAAAAGCGTAGGTCATTGCCCTTTTGAGGAAGGATCGTCGAACAGACGCACAGAACTTGAATTATGGAACATATTTTACGCTCGCGTATAATGAAGTTTTTGGATACCGAAGTTCTCCTCTTTAGGAATAGTCACGCGCGGGATGATGCGCCTTGTCACGGTCCGTACGGCTTCCCTGTTGGAGGTTCGAGCCCTCCCTCGGGCATGAGTGTGTGTGTTGTCCTTAGCGCAAGTTAGTTTAAATTAGATTAAGTAGTGTGTAAGCTTAGGGACCTATGACCTCAGAAGTTTGGTCCCATAAGATCTTACCACAAATTCCCAAAATTTCTTTAGGAATAAATACGGATTCCGAAAACAACGATCGTGTGAAACCGAGCTTGCTCTGTTCGTCCATGAGAACCAAATAGTGTTTTGCACTGACACATAATGAACAAAACATTGTGACTGGGTTGAAGAGTTTCTAGCAAACACAATACGGCATGTCCATTCTGAACGGAGAAAATATATAAAATCTTCACAAGCTGGTTAATAATGTACGAAGTTCCATGAGGCTTTTCGCAGATGATACTGTTGTATGCAGGAAGTCACGACGCCAGAAAATTTTGGAGGAATGCAGAAGAACATACAGACGATCGAGGCTTGCTGCAAGGTGTGGCAACTGACCCCCGACACAAACAAATGCAAAGTACTTACACAGAAAGACTCTTTATTATATTATTACAACATTGCACAACAATCACTAAAAGCTGCTGCTTCCGTAAAATATCTAGCAGTATGCGTACGGAGCGATTTTCAATGGAACGACAACATAAGACTAATCACCTTCATTGGAAGACTCCTCTGGAACTTCGGTCACTTAACAAGGAAGTACCTTACAACATTCTTGTTCTACCAATACTTGAATAATGATCGTTGGTGTGGAATCCGTTCCAGACAGTACAGATAGAGGAAATAGAGGAGATCCAAAGGAGAGCAGCGCGTTCTGTTACGCGTTCATTTAGTAAACGCGAAAGTTTCATTTAGCAAACGGGAAATCATCATGGAGACGGTCAGCAAACTTCAGTGGCAGACGCTGCAAGAGAGGTGTTTTGGGCCTCTGTGTGATATACTGTTAAAATTATGAGAGAGTAAGTTCCTAGAAGAGTTAACCAGTATAGTTCTTCCACCTACGTACATCTCGCGGAAAGAGCATCAAGATAAAATTATAGAAATTCAAGTCCACATGGAGGCTCAGCAGTAATCGTTCTTCCCACGAACCATACGACTCTGGTGCAGGAAAAGGGAGAAGCGAGACTAGGACACGAAGTATCCTCCGCCGTAAAGTAGTTCGCGGAGTTTAAATGTAGATATAGAAACGTAAGGTAATCACGTAAGATCAGATATGGTATTTATGACGCAATAGATGATCACTTATTGGAATCTGTTATTTGCGAGTAAAATGTCGGAAGGATTTTACGTGAATCCCGAACACATAAATCTAGCTGTGTGGATTTCCAGATACCAAAATAAGATGCACCTAAAGAGCAGCAAGCAAGTCCATTTCGCTGAATAAGACAGCTGTTTAAAAAACTCTCATCCGATTAGTGTTGTTGGTATGTATGTATAGGCTGCTGAAGGAATATGTAGATCAAATTTAAAAAGAAGGTAAACCATTCTTCTGAGGCTTCTTAAGACAGTGCAAGATTATAACAGAAATGTGCCACAAAGTTCAGTGGTAGAAGTAAACAAAACAACAAACACCGTTGTTCATCGCGGAGAAACCCCATTCTCAATATTTATAGGCGCACTTTCCAGTACAACTCAAGAGAAATATTGCTTCTTCCAATTTTCTTCTCGTATTGCAACAAGGACAAAATAATAGGTTTTCTGGCAAATTCAGAAAGACACCGTCTCTCTTCCCGCCTACTTATTGTGAATCAAAACGAAAATGGTGAGTTACTAAATGGATCTGCTACACACCACTTAGGTCAGTGAAGCACCTTAGGAACTACAAATGTAGAAATACGTATTCAGTTATTCCACATGCCAATATGGTGCACAATCTGTGCTAGTTATTAAAAACCGCGTAGTAATGAAATATGTATAATTGATCAGTTAACTCTATGTCGTTTCCCCGAAAAGGGATTTGTTTGTAACCTCAGTGTCTGACCTGTAAGATTCGACATAGCATTGTTTGCTGTCCAGATACATATCGTTGTTTGCTGTCAACATGTATTCACTTCTGTTGGAAATACATATATATTTGTACAGATGATAAGCCATGGCTGTAATGTACCGATGCTGAAATCGTATGAACTTGATTTCGTCTGATTGACACTGATTCCATACACTGAAGAGCCAGAGAAATTGGTACAATTGCCTAATATCGTGTAGGGCCCCCAAGAGCACGCAGAAGTGCCGCAGCATGACGTGGCATGGACTCGACTAATATCTGAACTAGTAGTGGAGGAAACTGACACCGTGAATCCTCCATGGTTGTCCATAAATCCGTAAGAGTACGAGGGGGAGGAGATCTCTTCTGAACAGTATGTTGCAAGGCATTCCAGGTATGCTCAATAGTGTTTGGTCTGGGGGTCTGGTGGCCAGCAGAAGTGTTTAAACTCAGAAGAGTATTCCTGTAGCCACTCTGTAGCAATTCTGAATGTGTGTGGTGTCGCATTGTCCTAATGGAATTTCCCAAATCCGCCGAATGCATAGTGGACATGACGGGATGCAGGTGGTAATACAAGACGCATACGTACATGTCATCTGTGAGAGTCGTATCTAGTCATATAAGGGGTACCATATCACTCCAACTGCGCATGTCCCACCCCATTACAAAGCCTCCACCAACTTCTCCTGCTGACATGCAGGATCCATGGATTCATGAGGTTGTCTTCATACCTGTACACGTCCATCCGCTCGATTGAAACGAGACTCGTCCGAGCAGGAAACATGTTTCCGGTCATCAACAGTCCAATGTCGTTGTTGACGGGCCCATCCGAGGCGTAAAGCTTTGTGTCGTGCAGTCATCAAGGGTACACGAGTGAGCCTTCGGCTCCGAAAGTCCATATCGATGATGTTTGGTTGAAGGGTTCACATGCTGACACTTGTTGATGGCCCAGCAATGAAATCTACTGCAATTTGCGGAAGGGTTGCACTTCTGCCACGTTGAACGATTCTCTTCAGTCGTCATAGGTCCCGTTATTGCAGGATCTGTTTCCGGCCGCAGCGATGTCGGAGATTTGATGTTTTCCCGCATTCCTGATATTCACAGTACACTCGTGAAATGCTCGTACGGGAAAATCCCCACTTCATCGTTACCTCGGAGACGCCGTGTCACATCGCTCGTGCGCCGACTATTACATCACATTCAAACTCACTTAAATATTTATAACCTGCCTTTGTAGCAGCAGTATCCGATCTAACAACCGTGCGAGTCTCTTGTTGTCTTATACGAGGGCTATCCACAAAGTACATTACGTTTTGGAATTAAAAATAAATGAAGTATTGGAAATTTTTTTATTATATACAGATGAAAACCACACTTAAATACTACTTTTCTACATAGTTGCCATTTACATTAAGGCACTTATCGTAGCGACGGACGAACTTGGAAATTCCTTCGTCGTAAAATTCGGCCGCCTGCGCCTTCAACCACGTGGTTACCTCTTCTTGAAGCTGTGCGTCGTCACCAAAACGCTGCATAGCCAACAACTTCTTCATTGCTGGGAATAAGTGGAAGTCGCTCGGTGCCAGGTCGGGATTGTACGGCGGATGAGGAAACAACTCCCACTTAAAAGATTCGAGAACTTCACGAGTGGCATTTGCCGTGTGGGCCCGGGCGTTGTCGTGAATCAGCAAGATCTTTGAGCCCAACTTTCCCTGCGCTTGTTTTGTATTGCTGTTCTGAGGTTGTGCAGAGTTTGGCAATATCTTTGAGAGTTTATTGTAGTGCCTCTTTCCAGGAAATCCACAAAAATTACACCTTTTCTGTCCCAGAAGACAGTCATTACGTGGTTGAAGGCGCAGGCGGCCGAATTTTAAGACGAAGGAATTTCCAAGCTCGTCCATCGCTACGATAAGTGCCTTAATATAAATGGCAACTATGTAGAAAAGCAGTATTTAAGTGTGGCTTTCATCTGTATATAATAAAAACAATTTCCAATACTTTATTTATTTTTAATTCCAAAACGTAATGTACTTAGTGGATAGCCCTCGTATAAGCGTCGCCGAAGCCGTACTTTGCCTGTTTACATATCCGTGTATTTGAATACGCATGCCCATACCAGTTTCTGTGGCGCTTCAGTGAATGATGTATTTGATAAGGTAGCTTTAGGTGTTAATATGATGTTTCTTCAAAATACGTAACATTTGTTCTAACGCACTTGTTTGCAGCGAAGCAGGCACATAAATTTACCCCCACGAGCTGTTCCTCTGCAGTAAAGCGTTCGTCTCCATTTTAGTTGTAAGTGGTTTCCATTTCTTCGAAGACCATCCGTATTTCCGAAACATTCTTTCATATGTATGATTAAATCTCCGTTAACATCATTTTGAGCCTGATACTATTTCTATACTTTTAATCCTGTTGTCAACTGCTACTTATTGAATTAATTTAGACACTTTATTTCGTATTGAAAGTTTTTCCTGCGTTGTTATGGATTATTTCTTTCGTATTGTATTATCTATTTTTATTTCCTGATATTATTGATACGGACCGTGCCTTTTTCTGTTTTGCTGGGTATTTTCAGGACTTTATACGTTGTGATGTTATGCCCGTTGCTGTGCTACTACTGTAGTGCTGGCAACCTAGCTGATTTGCGATATTCAGCTATTTACTGGAAGAAGAAAAAAAACCTATGTGATTGCAAATGTCACAACAATTTTAATCATTGATTGTACCATATCGTGATCCTAGATTGAGATTCATTCGGAAAATCCTCAGCAGACGTAGTCCGTCAACAAAGTACATAGCTTAGAAAACTCTTTCGACCAATACCTTAATGCGAAAAAGCAGTACCTGTCTTATTAAGAAGTATGATGCAATGATCCTTCGTATATGCATGCATGCTGGAGGAACAGGCACTGCGGCGACTACAGCCGTCAAGAAATAGGGGAAACGTATCTGAAGTTGCGAATATGAACCACCGCCTCCTATCTGTATGACGGCAAAGAAAATTTGTGTCTGACCGGGACTCAAACACGTATTTCCCGCTTTGTGGGGAGAAGTCGTCTTAACCGATTCGGCCATCAGAGCACGAATTATATCCAGACCCAAACTTCCATTTGTCGCAACCTGCACTCGTACATTACATATATTCCCGTCAAGAAAGGACATATTTACTGGGAGTCCTTCCTAGAGTGCAATATACGTATCGTACGAGTGCAGGATGAGACTCGTAGACGACGATGTATGGAAGTTCGTGTCTGGCCATGATTCGTGATCGAATGGCCTAACGGTTAATGCGACCGCTTGCGTTAAAAGGGAAATCCTAGTTCGAGTCCCGGTCAGGCATAAATTTTCATCGTCATCATTTCAATATAAGGGCAATGGTGAATCATAAACTGCGAATACATTTCCTGGAATACCTGAAAATTGCTCGTTAGTGTCATATCCCTACCAGATACGTTTGATAGACGCAACGCGTTTCATTACAGGTTCAGTTAGTAAGCACGGAAGCCTGACGGAGATGATCGAACAACCCCAGTGGCACAAACTACAGGAGAGACGTTCTGTATCACTGTGTAGTTTACTGTTAAAGTTCCGAGAGCTTACGTTCCTAGATGATTCAAGAAGTATATTGATTCCTCTAAGAATATCAAGCGAAAAGAGGAGGAGGAGGATATTGGTGTTTAACGTCCCGTCGACAACGAGGTCATTAGAGACGGAGCACAAGCTCGGATTAAGGAAGGATGGGGAAGGAAGTCGGCCGTGCCCTTTCAAAGGAACCATCCCGGCATTTTGCCTGGAGTGATCTAGGGAAATCACGGAAAACCTAAATCAGGATGGCCGGACGTGGGATTGAACCGTCGTCCTCCCGAATGCGAGTCCAGTGTGTTAACCACTGCGTCGCGAAAAGACCTTGAACGTAGAATCCGAGAGATTCGAGGCATACTGGCAATCGTTCATTCCGCGAATTGGAACAGGAAAGGTACGAAGCGACAATGGTGCACAGAATACCTTCCACCACACATCACAAGGTGGCTTCCAGAGTGTGTAGCAAAAGAAAGAACACGGGCTCACATTCTGTACTCCACTGGATTGGTTTACGAAATTACGAGAGTACCAGTCGACTGCTGTAAGATCGATAGCTTATTAGATGATGGTCGCAGACAACGCCTTCTGCGCATTCCGAAGCTTCAGCAGTTTCCCTCAAAACATTCTAAAGCTAAGATCCCACAAATATTTCTTTACTTAAAACAACCGGTTTTTACAGACTATGCTGTAGTTTTAAATGAAGAAATATTAATCGATATGGGCTTTAGAACGTTTTTAGCAAGTGAAACATCATTCCTTCTGACTTTTCAAAATGAGAAAATTCATTCAGCAGTTTTGACAAGGAGAATAATCGTCTGAATTTTCAGTGATGTGGCCACAGCCAAGGAGACATTACTGCACTCATCGTGGATTTCATGCAAGGCCTCCTTGAGGAAGCGTGGAGTGCGGTTACCTGACGTATCACTTAGGGTACACAAATCAGGGGCATGCTTGGCGTAAACACTTAAAGCGCTCCACTTTTTAGCTGTGTGCATATCCGGTGTTGATGTATTGTAGCCTCTTAAAATCACCGGAAACTCGAACTCACTGTCCATTTCCGGCTTCGGGATCAGCACACGATGCAGCCGAGTTGGTGCAAATGGCTCTGAGCACTATGGGACTTAACTTCTGAGGTCATCAGTCCCCTAGAACTTAGAACTAATTAAACCTAACTAACCTAAGGACATCATACACAACCATGCCCAAGGCAGGATTCGAACCTGCGGCCGTAGCGGTCGCGCAGTTCCAGACTGTAGCGCCTAGAACCGCTCGGCCACCCCGGCCGGCAGCTGCCGAGTGACCCAGTCTGGGACCCAGGGCTCGATTTGGCGGGTCTGCCTAGGAATACGCACCGCCCCTTCCTGCCACGCCGACGACGCACGTGCGTGCGACCGCGATGCGTTTCCGCGAAGCACACGCAGCTCACCTGTCCACGGCACCAGGTACAGCGCCGTCACCTGCCCGGCCCACAGCTGCGCGACCCACGCGCTTCCATTCAGGGGCCGCCGCTACTGCGCCTCCGCTTCCATTCAACTCTTCTGCTCCACCGAGATGCAACAGTCACCAACCAGACTTCCGCTCCTTTCAGCAGCGTCCCGCTCCTGAGGCCGGTTTGCACCCTCTTCCGAGAATCTCAGTGATTGCCCTGTTAAGATCGGAGCACCTGTGAATACACCTGGTCGAATATGAATCACTTCTCTCAGACATAATCCCAGAGCAACCATCTTATCTCTCACAACACTCAAAAGGAACTCAGACGCGGCGTTGAAAGGAGTTCTCGATTTTGGAAGTCTACGAAATGGGTACGAAAAAAGCGTTTAGCGTACCCGGAATAGAAGTCTGTCAGCTGTGTGGAAATTTCTGTTTGCGAATCAGTTTTCTAGGTCAATAGAAAGCAATACCTCTCGTAGTTACTTTTTGCTGTATAAACTGCTCTGGCGATGGGATAACGCAATGTTTTAGCCGTGTAGTTCAGGAATAATTATTGCTAGAGAAATTATTTGTCAAAAATAAACCCTAACACGATACAAATGACGTCATACGTCAATTAATATTTTGGAGACAATTAGATTATCTTTATTTTTAAAAATAACAAGTAAGGGATACCATTGTAAGAATAAAGAGGTTTGCGTTTCTTACAGTATCAGTGGAACCGCTTCGAAGTAGTGTGGAGACTGCAATAGCTACGCTACTTCTGTCTGGAACACTGGTACTACCTACACAATGAAAGTAGCCGTATTTTCTACATAAATTAACTGGAAAATATTAACAACGACATAATGATCTTCTTAGAAATATAGAATCTAGTGATTGGTAGCAGTAGTGTGAGTAGTGTAAGCTATTTTTGAGTGGCAGCAATAGTGTTAGCGATGTTATTGTTGCCACTGAATTAGTTTCGTGTTACTCACGACAAAAAGTCGTATTGCTCTATTTGCATTTACCGACTATTTTGAAACAGATGGACAATAAAAAGGCGTGCTTTGTGAACTTGCAAAGTAGGCTTATGTATCCTTTCTGTGGGTATATTTCAGTAAATGGGTTTTTGATGTCGAGCGTCTGTGTTCGCATCCGAGTGACAAACTTAATAAGATATAACTCGAGCATTTTACAGCATTATGTCGTACAGTGATTAGTATGTACTGAGTTATGAGTCATACATTTGGAAGTATGCCTTGGTGTAGGGATAGCGTCCGTGCTCGGTCCAGGGTCTGAAACATGCCACTGTTTAAATTTTGATTATTAATTACCGTTGGCTGCCGAAGACTTCCGGCATAAGAAGTCACCCTCATTCTGCTAAGGACTTGTCAAAGAGTTCGGAGGAGCGGACAGAGCTTCAGGACACTCTCTTGTCCTTGGAGTGGGAAGGCGGAAGAATTAGCAATGATCAACGGTATAAGGTTGCAGAAGGCAATGGAAACGACTGCACTGAAGATAGATAAATTGTATCCATAGGACATGAAACCTGTAACTGAAGAAGTGACATGATGATCTCTTCATTGGTAATGGACTCCGGAATAATCCCCCATTTGGATCTCCGGAAGTGGTCTGCCAAGGGGGACACAATCATGAGAAAAAGACTGAATAAACAAGGAAAACGTTCTAGCGTCGGGGCGTGGAATGTCAGGGGCTTCAACGTAATAGGGATGCTAGAAAACCTGAAAAGGGAAATACAAAGGCTCGATATAGATATAGTGATGATCAGCGAAGTGAAATAGAAATAAGGTAAGGATTTCTGGTGAGATAAATACAGAGTAAAATCAACAGCAACAGAAAATGGTGTAACGGGAGTAGGATTCGTTATGAATAGGAAGGTAGGACAGAGATTGTTACTGGACAGAGAGTGTTACTGTGAACAGCTCACTGATAGGATTGTTCTTATCATAACCGACAGTAACCGACACCGACAACGATTGTTCAGGTACACATGTCGATGTCGCAAGCTGCAGATGAAGAGATAGAGGAAGCACATGAAGATACATACGGTACGTAAAGGGAGATGAAAATCTAATAGTCATGGGGGAATGAAGATACATACGGTACGTAAAGGGAGATGAAAATGTAGTAGTCGTGGGGGACTCGAATGCAGTTGCAGTGGAAGGAGCAGAAGAATCGGTTGCAGGAGAATGTGGGCTTGGGACAAGCAACATGTGAGGAGAAAAACTTACTGACTTCTGTAACAAATTCCAGCTAGTAATAGCGAATCCTCTGTTCAAATATTGCAAGAGGAGGAGATATATTTGGAAACAGCCGGCTGATACTGGAAGATTTCAGTCAGATTACACCATGGTCAGATAGAAACTCTGAAATCAGATACTGGATTGCCCGTACGTAGGAGCGGATGTAGATGCAGATCACAATGTAGTAGTGATGAAGAGTAGGCTAAAGTTGAAGAGATTAGTCAGGAAGAATCAATACACAAATGAGTGGGATACACAAGTATTAAGGAATGACAAGATACAGTTGAAGTTCTCTGAGGTTAGAAATGCAGCAATAAAGAATAGCTCAGTAGGTAGTACAGTTGAAGAGGAATGGCCATCTTTAAAAAGGAAAATCACAGAAGCTGAAGGAAACACATAGGTACCAAGAAAGTAACTGCGAAGAAACCATGGGTAACAGAAGAAATAATTCAGTTGGTAGACAAAACACGAAAGTTCCAAAATGCTCAGGTAAATTCAGGAATACAGTAATATAAGTCGCTGAGGAATGAAATAAATAGGAAATGTTTGTCGGGAGGACTGATTCAGATTATAGGAAAGTCAAAACAACCTTCAGTGAAATTAAAAGCAATTGTGGTAACATCAAGAATTCCACTATTAAATGCAGAGGAGAGAGCGAATAGATGGCAAGAGTACATTGACGACCTCTTTGTGGGGGAAGATATGTCTGATGTGAAATAAGAAGAAACAGGAGTCGATTTAGAAGAGATAGGGGATTCAGTACTAGAATCAGAACTTAAGAGAGCTTTGGAGGACTTGGGATCAAACAAAGAAGAAGGGGCAGATCACATTCCATCAGAATTTCTAAAATCAGTGATGGAAATTTCAACACGACTATTCACGTTGGTGTGTGTAACATATATGTCCGACGATGTACCGTGACACTTTCCGAAAAATATCATCCACGCAGTTCCGAAGACTGCAAGAGCGGACAAGTGCGAGAATTATCGCACAAATACCTCATGCATCTAAGTTGTTGACAAGAATAATATACAGAAGAATGGAAAAGAAAACTGACGACGTATTAGACAACGATCAGCTTGGCTATAGGAAAGGTAAAGGCACCAGAGAGGAAATTCTGACATTGCAGTTGATAATGGAAGCAAGATTAAAGAAAAGTCCGGATACGTCCATAGGATTTGTTCACCTGGAAGAAGAGGTCAATGTAAAACGCTGTAAGATGTTTCCAAATTCTGAGACGAATAGGGGTAAGCTATAGAGAGAGACGGAGTTAATATACAGTATGATAATTCAATAAGCACAAGAGCCAAGAGAGGACTGGACGACCAACAACGAAGTGCTCGGATTCAAATGATGTAAGACAGGGATGTAATCTTCCGCCCTACTGTTCAATCTGTACGTCGAAGAAGAAATGATGGAAATAAAATGAAAATTCAGGAGTGGAATTAAAATCCAGGGTGAAAGGATATCAATGATACGATTCTCTGATGACATTGCTATCCTGAGTGAAAGTGAAGAAGCATTACATGACCTGCTGAATGGAATGAAGAGTCTAATGAGTACCGAATATGGATTGAGAGTAAATCGATAAGAGACGAAAGTAATGAGAAGCAGCAGATATGAGAAGCAGGAGAAATGAGAACAGCGAGAAACTTAACATCAGGATTGATGGTCACGAATTAGATGAAGTTAAGGAATTCTGCTACCTAGGCAGCAAAATAACGAATGACTGAAGGAGCAAGGAGGACATCAAAAGCAGACAACCACTGGCAAAAAGGTCATTCCTGGCAAAGAGAAGTCTACTAGTATCAAACGTAGCCCTTAATTTGAGGAAGAAATTTCAATGAATGTACGTTTGTAGCATCATTGTATAGTAGAGACACCAAATACCGGATTACAAGAGAATCGAAGCATTTGAGATGTGGTGCTAGTGGCGAATGTTGAAAATTAATTAAATGATCGGGTTCTGCGCAGAACCGGAGAGGAAAACAAAGTATGAAAAACACTGGCAAGGGACACAATGATAGGACATCTGTTAAGACATCAGAGAATGACTTCCATGGTACTAGAGGGAGTTGTCGAGGGCAAAAACTGTGGAGGAAGACAGTGATTGAAATACATCCAGCAAATAGTTGAGGACGTAGGCTGCAAGTGCTCCCCTGAGATGAAGAGATTGGCGCAGGAGAGGAATTTGTGGCGGGCCACATCAAACCAGTGAGAAGACTGATGGCTCAAAAAATAATAATAATAAAATTTGAAGGCGATGTACTTACCTTAAAACTTCAGTCACCATTTCAGATCTGTTCACTGTTGGTTTTTCTGTTATTACCGATTGCATTAATGCGAGTGTGCGTTAATGGACGTTTCTCTTTCACTGTCTTCCTGTTTTCATCATTTGCTTCCGCTCAAATATTAATGTATATTATCTACCTTTTTATGCTGCTATGCGTATGATATTCATTTCTCAAAAAGGTTGGTTAAGGACGCTTTGGATATTTCAAATTGGTGATTATTTTGGAGAATATTGGTGATGTTTTATTTATTATTGCTACTTTACCGAAAATTTGTAAGTAATGTTTGTCTATATATGTGCACGTGATTGGTTAAGTATAGGAAAATGCTATTTTTCAACTGTTGCCTGCCGTCACGCGCAGGTTTCATGTATACTCTTTGTCTGCTTTTCTTAATTTCATGTCCCAAGCGAAATATTCAACAGGGAGAAAAACGAAATATCGTGGTTCCAGGCTTAGTATGGAACTGTAAATGTAGAAATCATGCTGTAGAACTGATGGCTAGTACTTCAGAGAGACGCCCGAATGATAGAAATACTGAGAGAGCTTTACAATACATTGATGTTCAAATCATTTAGATGTTATCAAATAAACCTTTTCGTGGATCCATACAGAAGGGTTTTTCGAAATTTTTGAAACGTCTCAGGAAAACAAAAATATATAGGGTGATTCCGTGATGATGTTACAAACTTTCAGGGATGATGGAGAAGGGAAAGTGTTTCAATTTGAGTTAAATCACTCTGGTCTGGAAACGACCGAGTCGAAAGTCTTTACCCAAAAGCGCTCTGATACTTCGGACAGTGCAATCTTCTAATGAAAGTTATTTGATTTTAGGAAGAGGTAGTATGGACCAAAATAAAAAAATTGTCCGGTGAACATGGGTTCCAAAATGCTTACCTTAAGAGCTATGAGCACTTGTCCATCTTTGCTACTCTTCTATTGAATAAGTGCTCATAGCTCGTAAGGTATACACTAAAAGACCCCACGTTTCCTGGAGATTTTCTTTTTCTTGTTTTATTCCACACTACTCCTTCCCAAGAAGTGGAAAGCAAAGAGCTTGCATTAGAAGAGGTCCACTGTCAGAAAGAAAGTCACTTGTAACTTTCAACTCGGTCGTTTTTGGACCAGGGCCCCTGATCTCAAATTGATGTCTTTTCCCATCAGCCCTGGAAGTTTCATCATCATCACGGAATCACCCGGTATAACACAGATTTACAAAAGAATGGATATGAAACTTCCTGGCAGATTAAAACTACGTGCCGGACAGAGACTCGAAGTCGGAACCTCTGCGTTTCGCGGGAAACTGTTCTAGAATCTGAGCTACCCAAGCACGATTCCCGCCCCGTCCTCACAACTGTAGTTCTGCCAGTACCTCGTCTCCTATCTTCCAAACCTCACAGAACCTCCCCTGAGAACCTTGCTGAACTAGCACTCCTGGAAGAAAGGATATTGCGGAGGCATGACCTAGCCACAGCCTGGGGGATGTTTCCAGAATGACATTTTCACTCTGCAGCGGGGTGAGCCCTGATATGAAACTTCCTGGCAGATTAAAACTGTATGCCGGACCGAGACACGAACTCGGGACCTTTGCCTTTCGCGGGCAAGTGCTCTAACATCTTGAGCACTTTCCCGCGAAAGGCAAAGGTCGGGAGTTCGAGTCTCGGTCCGGCACACAGTTTTGATCTGCCAGGAAGTTTCATATCAGCGCTCACTCAGCTGCAGAGTAAAAATCTCATTCCGGAAGAATGGGTATGCCCATGTTCTTTCCACAGTGGCCATCAAGGAAATAAACGAAGTCAACCATTTTATTCATTATTTCGTAAGACGATAACTTTCTAGCTTGGTGTAAACATTCACACGTGTACAAACCGAAATATGGAAGATGGTTCGTTGGCTACCACAGTCAAGTATTGGTAGAACAAAAAGTATTTGCAAGGACTACTTACAAAGATCAAATTACTGCAGTGAAGCTGTCCTAAAGTAAAATATTATGCAGCATTCATATTATGAGATGTAGTTAATAAAATATACACCAAGTGGTTCTATTAAAAATTCCTCACTGCAGTACAGTGAGTTCGTTCCCAGACGAATTCATCTAAATCTGCATGTCCACTCCGTAACTCACATTTACACTCCTGGAAATTGAAATAAGAACACCATGAATTCATTGTCCCAGGAAGGGGAAACTTTATTGACACATTCCTGGGGTCAGATACATCACATGATCACACTGACAGAACCACAGGCACATAGACACAGGCAACAGAGCATGCACAATGTCGGCACTAGTACAGTGTATATCCACCTTTCGCAGCAATGCAGCCTGCTATTCTCCCATGGAGACGATCGTAGAGTTGCTGGATGTAGTCCTGTGGAACGGCTTGCCATGCCATTTCCACCTGGCGCCTCAGTTGGACCAGCGTTCGTGCTGGACGTGCAGACCGCGTGAGACGACGCTTCATCCAGTCCCAAACATGCTCAATGGGGGACAGATCCGGAGATCTTGCTGGCCAAGGTAGTTGACTTACACCTTCTAGAGCACGTTGGGTGGCACGGGATACATGCGGACGTGCATTGTCCTGTTGGAACAGCAAGTTCCCTTGCCGGTCTAGGAATGGTAGAACGATGGGTTCGATGACGGTTTGGGTGTACCGTGCACTATTCAGTGTCCCCTCGACGATCACCAGTGGTGTACGGCCAGTGTAGGAGATCGCTCCCCACACCATGATGCCGGGTGTTGGCCCTGTGTGCCTCGGTCGTATGCAGTCCTGATTGTGGCGCTCACCTGCACGGCGCCAAACACGCATACGACCATCATTGGCACCAAGGCAGAAGCGACTCTCATCGCTGAAGACGACACGTCTCCATTCGTCCCTCCATTCACGCCTGTCGCGACACCACTGGAGGCGGGCTGCACGATGTTGGGGCGTGAGCGGAAGACGGCCTAACGGTGTGCGGGACCGTAGCCCAGCTTCATGGAGACGGTTGCGAATGGTCCTCGCCGATACCCCAGGAGCAACAGTGTCCCTAATTTGCTGGGAAGTGGCGGTGCGGTCACCTACGGCACTGCGTAGGATCCTACGGTCTTGGCGTGCATCCGTGCGTCGCTGCGGTCCGGTCCCAGGTCGACGGGCACGTGCACCTTCCGCCGACCACTGGCGACAACATCGATGTACTGTGGAGACCTCACGCCCCACGTGTTGAGCAATGCGGCGGTACGTCCACCCGGCCTCCCGCATGCCCACTATACGCCCTCGCTCAAAGTCCGTCAACTGCACATACGGTTCACGTCCACGCTGTCGCGGCATGCTACCAGTGTTAAAGACTGCGATGGAGCTCCGTATGCCACGGCAAAGTGGCTGACACCGACGGCGGCGGTGCACAAATGCTGCGCAGCTAGCGCCATTCGACGGCCAACACCGCGGTTCCTGGTGTGTCCGCTGTGCCGTGCGTGTGATCATTGCTTGTACAGCCCTCTCGCAGTGTCCGGAGCAAGTATGGTGGGTCTGACACACCGGTGTCAATGTGTTCTTTTTTCCATTTCCAGGAGTGTATATGCTGGGCGGAGGGTTCTTCGAATAACATTTAGAATATTTCTGTACCGTTCCACTCTCTAACAGTTCTTGGAAAATTTCTCCCTACGTATTGTTGACAACAATAAAATTTCCGTATTCAGTGGAAAAAGTTGGCGATTGTTAGTGAAAAGATCCCACTGCAACGAAAAACACGTTTGTTTTAATGTCGCCACCGTAGCTCGCATATCATATTCGTGGCACTCTTCCCCCTATTTCTGACTAATACAAGTCGAGCTACCCTTCTTTGGACTGTTTAGATGTCCTCCGTCAATCTTATCTCTTAAGAAAGCCATACAGCGCAGTAATACTCTAGCAGAATACAGACAAGCTTAGTGCAGGCAGTCTCTTTAGTAGACTTGTGGCATCTTTTAAGTGCTCTGCTAATAAAACACAGCCTTTGATTGGCCTTCCTCACAACATTAAGTATGTGATCGTTGAATTTTAAGTTGTTCGCAGTCGTAGTTCCCTGGTTTTTAGTAGAATTGACAGTCTTCAAATTTTTGTGATCTATCGTGTAACCGAAATTTACCGGACTCTCTTCGTAATCATGTGGATGACATTACACTTTTAGTTACAATAGCACATCGATTGAAACTTCCTTAACAGATAAAAACCGTTTGCCGGGTCGGTACTCGAATTCTGAACTTCTCCGGGGCGTGACCTACGACTTGCCCTTAAAGATTCCGTTCTTTCGGTACCATCTGTTGCATATCAAACTTTTCACAGCGTGGTGGACTTGCCAGCAGTGAAGATACCGCGGAGAAACGACTCAGCTACAGTCTTCCGTTCGCAGAACGAATTTTTCACCAGGAAGTTTGGCCTTTGCCAGCAGTGCTCTTACGCCTTAAACGTCTATCCAGCGCAGATTTTTTTTTTTCCTGTCACTGTTCCTGCTACCTTTGACAATTGTTTGGTTATGTGAAAATGCTAAGAAACACCGAAGTTCGGGTTCCACGATTAACAGTAGTGCTCCTACAACTGAATGGGACAACTCCGTTCAGGACAAAATCACAACAAAACCACGCCCGGGAATGCATCGTGATGTTCGTGCCAACCTGTACGTTCAGGATATATTTATCTTAGTGCCACACTGACTGTATCCGCAGTTACCTGTCCGCCTTAGGTGGGTTTTGTGTGTGGATGCAATGAATAAGGAGAATGTCCGTTGGAAATTCTATCAGCCCTGAGTGAGACTAAAGACGCTCCAAAACTGTTGCCCAATACTGGAAACATTTCTCGTAGTACTGCGAGACACTCTCGCACAACTCTTCAGTTGGACGATACACAGAGGTTAATTTTAATTTAAATAACCAACAGCCTCAGTTGCAATGTTTACCTAGATTTACCTAGGTTTCAGTCGGGATAACCCAACCTTCTTCAGAATAAAAGTAACTACCGTTTGTCCATAGTGGACATCGTCAAGCTATAACTACAAATCCATAAAATATCGTCAGACTGTAAAAACTTATTTGAAGCTGCCTCGGCCCTACTTCGCGACCGCGCTGCGGAAGCCAAGAGTGCTAGATTTATAGTTTTAGCTTGACGATGTCCCCTATTGACAACCGGTAGTTACTTTTATTCTGAAGAAGGTTGGGTATCCCGACTGAAACCTAGGTAAATCTAGGTAAACATTGCAACTGAGGCTGTTGGTTATAAAAATGAAAATTAATATTTATACAGTTGCTGACAGGGCCGCGAAATGTTAAAATATACACAGAGGTGACAAAAGCCTTGGATAAGCTCTTCATATCGGGTAGGATCACCTTTTTCCCGGCGTAGTGCAACATCTCGACGTGGCAAAGATTCAACAAGTCGTTGGAGGTGTCCTGCATAAATGTTGAGCCATGCTATCTCTACAGTCGTCCATAACAGCGAAAATGTTGTCGGTGCAGGATTTTTCAGCAAACACTGAACTCTCAGTTATGTCCCAAAAACGTTCGATGAGATTCATGTCGGGCAACCTGGGTGGCCAAACCGTTCGCTCGAATTATGTAGAATGTTCTTCAAACCAGACGCGAACAATTGTCTGGTGACATGCCGCATTGTAAACCTTGAAACGAAATCCAAGAGTTGCTGCAGATACTCTCCAGGTATCCGAACACAGCCCATTTCCAGTCAACTATCGGTTCTGTTAAACGAGTGGTAACAGGTAAATTTTTGAACATTGATGCTATAAGAAACTGTGAAAAGCACAGAAACTTATAGGTGCATACTATCAGACACTTAACTGTGGATTCCAGAACAGATATGTAGTTGTAGATGTAGATGTAAATGTTGTAAAATTTGTTGGTTCTTTTCAAATTAAAACTATTATAGTCTCATCTGTAAGCTAAAACTTACAAGTTTACACCGTCATTCTTGTAGAACATTGTATTCTTGTGTAATTTGATGAATCACTTTGTAGCCTCCTGTGTTACAGTGAAACAGCACGTGAAACTTTCCGAGGGTCGCGTGGTCAAGCAATACCACTCCGCCTCAAAGAAGACGGCTGCAACGCCTCACACGGTTAAGGGTAGAGTTGTAAAAGGAAAAGTTTCTCCCCATACACGATATAATTCGGGAATGTTCTAGCGTCCTAATGATATCTCGTCGCTCAGCCTGGATAATCGCCGTCCGAGTAAACACAGCCCACATTATTATGGAACCACCAACAACCAGCACAATGTCTTGTTGACAGCTTAGATCCGTGGTTTCGTGGGGTCTGGGCCCCACCCGAATCCTACTACCAGCTCTTACCAACAAAAACCAGGACTCATCTGACCAAGCCATAGTTTACGTCTAGTGTCCAATCGACAACGACACGATCCCAGAAGAGGCAGTGCAGGCGATGTCGTGCTGTTAGAGTAGGCAAAATTAAAAGCAGATGACAAGGTTTTTCAGGCACTGTATTGCTTTGGAGCCAATGTGATCCATTTCTTCCAGGGACATGGTGAAACATAATCCTCACTTACATGTGATACTGTCCGTCTACTCCGGAAAATAGCAAAAGTGCTTCCTTTATTACATCTGATGCGGCTGAGTGTGCGTCAAATGGCGTGAGGAATGTCGAAACCTGAAATTTTGGCGCTCTGTTTTAGATCCGCAAAAAGTATTGCCTGGAATGAAGATGTTTGTCCATCCTAGAGTTGAATGCGCTGGCTAAAAAGCTTACGGCGATTATCCAGGCTGAGCGACGAGATATCATTAGGACGCTAGAACATTCCCGAATTATATCGTGTATGGGGAGAAACTTTTCCTTTTACAACTCTACCCTTAACCGTGTGAGGCGTTGCAGCCGTCTTCTTTGAGGCGGAGTGGTATTGCTTGACCACGCGACCCTCGGAAAGTTTCACGTGCTGTTTCACTGTAACACAGGAGGCTACAAAGTAATTCATCAAATTACACAAGAATACAATGTTCTACAAGAATGACGGTGTAAACTTGTAAGTTTTAGCTTACAGATGAGACTATAATAGTTTTAATTTGAAAAGAACCAACAAATTTTACAACATTTACATCTACATCTACAACTACATATCTGTTCTGGAATCCACAGTTAAGTGTCTGATAGTATGCACCTATAAGTTTCTGTGCTTTTCACAGTTTCTTATAGCATCAATGTTTTCAAAAATTTACCTGTTACAGATGTTGAGTGCATATAGCTCCGGACGCGCGTAAAACATCGAGGCGACATGTAGTGTCATACTGTTCACTTGCGAGCGAATCTGCAGTTACTGCATTCGCTACTGTAACTATTCATCGTCGCATTTTAATCAAAGATTTGTAAAGGATGTCACGTAGAAGGTGTCTTTCAAAGAACATTTCTCTCATATCCTTCCTCCCCTCCCCCCCCCCCCCCAAAAAAAAGAAGTATTATTTCACGTTTGTTTTAAAATATGTTTTGTCAAGTAAAAGAGATACGGCTTTTAAATTCGGATTTGTATTTCTGTTTTATGTTTTCTGTTGTAGTTTCTAAGGATTCATTCGTAAGTAAAAAAATTTTTTTGATTCCATTCAGCAGAAAATAAAATAATTATGATCACTTCAGACTGTAAAATTTTTGCCATTACAGTTCTTGTTCGAGCATCTGCCATCCTCTTCACCATAACCCTCGACTCTTCTAACTACTGAGCAAGTTGCGAAGTTCGGGTAGGAAAATTTGTGGACTTTTCCTCGATCTTTTCTCGGTGCAAATTCCACTCGGTGAATTTATTATCTGCGGTCAGCAACTCTCAATTTTTTGCTCGGAGGACGGAATTTTGCAGTTTCTGTCTTTCTCTATTCATTTATTTTCGTCTGTGGGTAGCAAAGACCATTTAGCCAGCAGTAGTTACAAAAGTGTCAAGTTAGCATAATTACAATTTCCACAGTAGGACAATAAAAAGAGTCCCATGTACAAACATAAGATCTTAATGAGAAGTAATAGCAGTGAAAAACGAACACCAGACGGCCAGCAGTAGTTACAACAGTGCCAAGTTAACGTTAGTGCAGTTTTCTCAATAGAACAATGACAAGGGTGTGAAGTACAAAGACAACTTCGTTGCATAAATTAAAAATAAAAGAAAAAAAACACATTAAGAACCAGAGTTCGAACTAGGCCGATGGCCAATTCCACGGGAGGATAACATCAAAAGCAACTTACGACTGAAAGCTGGATAACTGATTCTTTTACGAAGATAAGTTCTTAATGCACAGTAAAAACACAAACAGACGTCCCAGTTTTCGAACCGCACTTGTTCCACGGGATGACAAGATCCACACAACTTATAGGTCAAATCCAGAAACAAAAATCTTTTAAATAGTTCGAGCAAATAATACTTATACATATCAACTGGTGAAGTAAAGCCTTTACACTTTTATGCAAGGGTAAGCCCCTCGAAACAAGTTTTTTTGTACAAGACCGCGTGTGAGGTCGAATACTTAGTAGATGTCAATATGACGTGGTTCAGAGCCGCCAACGCCGTTGAATCCTGATCGCAGTGTCCTGAAGTGGTGATTTTCAACCTGTATACGTGGGTGGGGCAACACTTGTGTCCCAGCCTCATGCGGATGAGGGAGGTCACATGACGTCAACTAAGCTTCACCGAACCATAGCCGAGAAGAGATGTTCGGTTGTATGGCTGCCAGGTAGCCGCCATTATATATCTGGAATACGTGCCATTTACAATTAAAATCGTGATAAGGATCTTTCTTGATCGCCGACTTCAATTCCGTGGGTGTTCAGCGGAATTGTCCTTCCGTAATCCTCCTCTTAGCAAGACGGTCAACACTTTCATTGTCGAGAATGCATTGATGCCCTTTTATCCAAAGTAAGCGGACGTCAGTGCCCTATACCTGCGCGTCTATTATGACCTCCATGACATCGTAGAAATATATGTTCCTCTGTTTATCAAACACCAGATGTTTTAGTTTCTCCATCGCACTTTGGTAGTCCATGAGGATGAATATGCGCCGGGAAGACTGCGTGCATTAACAAATGGCCGGTTCTAGGCCCTTCAGTCCGGGACTACGTTGCTGCTACGGTCGCTGGTTCGAATCCTGTCTCAGGCATGGATGTGTGTGATGTCCTTAGGTTAGTTAGGTTACAGTAGTTCAAAGTCTAGGGGACTGATGACCTCAGATGTTAAGTCCCATAATGCTTAGAGACATTTGAACCATTTGAACAAATGGCTTCTCTGACGAACAGTGCCGCGCGGGATTAGCCGAGCGGTCTTGGACGCTGCAGTCATGGACTGTGCGGCTGGTCCCGGCGGAGGTTCGAGTCCTCCCTCGGACATGGGTGTGTGTGTTTGTCCTTATGATAATTTAGGTTAAATAGTGTGTAAGCTTAGGGACTGATGACCTTAGCAATTAAGTCCCATAAGATTTCACACACTTTTGAACATTTTGACGACCAGTAACTCAGCCATGTAGACAGATGCTTCAGACGCGCTTCAAACATTTACTATGTGTCGGTAGAAGGATTGAAGAAGGCATATCTCACAGCCGGCTCACTTTTAGATCCGTCTGTATAGATCCAAGCATATTGTAGCCATTGTCGTGAAAGGAAGTGCTCCAGGTCATGATTAATGTTCGTCCCCGTTCTGAAATTGGATGACAAGTACGACAGGAGTGCAGGGGTGAAGAAAGTAACGAGCGGGTAGCAACAGCAGAAGATTTTCGAGCTTCTTAAGGCTAGCAATAAAATATGTCCCTATTTCTCATGCTGCGAAATATTAAGGTTCAAATGGCTCTGAGCACTATGGGACTCAACTGCTGAGGTCATTAGTCCCCTAGAACTTAGAACTAGTTAAACCTAACTAACCTAAGGACATCTCAAACATCCATGCCCGAGGCAGGATTCGAACCCGCGACCGTAGCGGTCTTGCGGTTCCACACTGCAGTGCCTTTAACCGCACGGCCACTTCGGCCGGCTGAAATATTAAGGGATCTCAGGTCTGTGAAGTACTTGTGTGCGGCACCAGAACTGAACCATTGCCTTGAGGGTGGTGTGCGGATTTTGCAGACAGTTTCTGTCTTCAGCAGGTTTGGTTTTAGCTCCCACCTCCTGAAATATCCAACAAACGTTGATTCCCTTTCACATATTTTTTTGCTGCCACTGAGCGTTTTGTCCGTAAAGAAACTAGGTATACGTCATCGCACTATACAAATTCCGAGGTACATTTTGCAAACTCTCTTACTGGCTAGCTCTGGTGGCGTTAACGTTCCCACTTTGCAGCTTTAATGTATCACTAAACTGCGTTAGTGAGTAACTTTTTTTATTTTTTTCCCTACGGGACCAAATTGCTAAGATCATCGGTCCATAAGCTTAGCCACTACTTAATCTAACTTATGCTAACTTAGGCTAAGAAGATACACACACCCCCCAAGTGAGTAAAATGCTGCGTCCACATGAGAAATATCTTGCTTTGTACAGAAGGTAATTCACCGGCAGCCCGTCGTCGGAGCCACTGCCTGGCGTTTACTTATGCGGGATTTCCGAGCTCGTATGACTCTGGCGACGGCGCGCGGTCAACAGTAAAAGCATAATTTACGAGACGAAGAAAGTGCGTGGCGAATGACCACCGGGCGCTCTCCGGAGTTATGACAAAGTACCGCGAGGGACCAGCGCTTTGTGCCCCCGCTGTAAACGTCGAGCCGAGCGTCACGAGGGGATATATAAAACGTCGCGGTGATGTAGGGCCGGCGACCTTGCCGTATTAGAAATAAATTCGCCGGGCTTTATATTTGGCGAGAGCGGCGCGCTGCTCGAACACCATAAACAAGCGTGTATTTACATTGTGCGCGCGCCGCGCTACGGGTCGCGCTTTGTCAGCCGGTGTCACCCTGGAGAGCCGTCTAAACCCCGTGCGGGCTGCAGCAGCGCCAGCCACGGAATGCGGTGTCAGTAGCGCAGGACATCCACCGGCCAGCTGACGTATGCGGGCCGGGGCCGGCCGGTTTCCTGCCGAAACTCAGAGCGGCCAGCCGCCAGGCCGGGCTGATTTACAAGGGGTATTTAAATGAGCTCGATGAATAGATCCGTGATGAAATGGCACACCCTCTCTCCATCTCTGAAAACTCCACATCTTACCTTAGGGTAAGTGGGACTGCTGTACGTATATAGTGAACTTAGGTTGCGTTAACACCATCTTTTCGAGTGATTTAATGATCTTTTGAATGTTGTTGCTCTACTTCTTTTCCTTGCTTGCGAGTGTAGTAAGTAGCAATGACGTATAACAACAGTCACACACAGTGTGAGGAACATATTAAAAAGACATAGAGGCTGTTGTTAAACAGAACAGAGAACAAAAAGTGAAGGTAAACAAGTAACGCTGAAAAGTGTATTCAAAGTTGTATTTACCAATTAATCTATAGTGTTGCTGTCGATACGTTACGGCGGCCATACATGCAGAATAATCAGAGCATTAAAAAGTAATAGCTCCCACTGAATATATCCTGAACATCCAACGCCACGCAGTCTGAGGCACCTTGTCACGGTCCGTGCGGCAATCCCCCCCCCATATGAGGTTCGAGTCCTCCGTCCTACATGGGTGCGTGTGTTGTCCATAGCGTAAGTTATTCTAAGTTGTGTGTAGGCTTAGGGAACGATAACGTCAGCAGTTTGGTCCTATAAGACCTTACCACAAATTTCCAAAATTTTGAGCATCTAACAACACAGAAATTAAATAAAATGATCGTACGGCATTGTTGACCGGGAGACCCCATGCAGGCTTTTCGGCCGCCAAAATTACAAGTCCTTTTTGGCCGACTCCACTTCGGCGACGTGCGAGTCAATGATGATGAAATGATGATGAAAGAGACACAACATCCAGTCATCTCGAGCCAGAGAAAATCACTGACTCCGCCGGGAATCGAATCCGGGACGCCCAGCGCGGGAAGCGAGAACGCTACCGCAAGACCACGAGCTTCGGACTAACAACAAACAATCGCCATATAACAAAATTCTTGAAACTAGTAGTTCAAAATGGTTCAAATGGCTCTGAGCACTATGGGACTTAACATCTGTGGTCATCAGTCCCCTAGACTTACTACTTAAAACTCCGTAGGCAGGATTCGAACCTGCGACACTAGCAGCAGCGGTGTTCCGGGCTGGAGCGCCTTGAACCGCTCGACCACAGCGGCCGGATTAACACGTATAAAGAACAGTACAAACAAACTAATAAAACCACAAGATAATAGATTTGTTACCCACTTCCAAATACATTCACTTTTCGCCTCCCTCCCAAACACACACACACACACACACACACACACACACACACACACACACACGCACAAACACACACACACAGGCTAACAATCTAGATGGTAAGAATGCCTTGAAACCATGCGTCACACTTCAAACACGTACGCAACGTATAAAATAAATAAAAAATGTTATTTTAAATATGTTAATTATTCTATCTGTATGATGGTGATTGTGATTGCAATTGTATTTGCTTATCTGGAACGTGGACGTTTAATTATTCGGTATCAGACGCTTGACAATGGCTTTTTCGTAAAGGCAATGTTACTCGTAGTTGACCGTGAAATAAAACTGAATAATCGGACTTCGTAATTAAATCGTTTCCAAAGACTGCTGCGGTAGGTGCGGACTCATAATCTAAATCTCAATATTACAATAATTTGCCAGCCATGCCAATACGTCGTACAGAGGTGATTGTCTACTAAACATAAAAAAGTTACACAGTTAGTTAAATCAGATATATTCAATGAATAAGCCTACAGTTCATAATCCTACTTACTTTTATAAATATAAATTCTTTACAGAATCGAGTGCCTAGTGTGGTTGCAACTCGCAGTATTCTTCTATAACATGAAATATGGCGGTGTGCCAGTCAATAAAATAAAATACGTGCTTCTCGCACCACTTCAACCAGAGCTCTCTCTTTCTTAATCAAACATAAGAGTAACGTAATTGTGCTTTTGTTTTATCAGCGACACAGCGCTGCAGTTGTGTGCCATAGGCTTTATTTATTTGTCACTGATTATTTATTTAATTAATATTTCGCGTTTCCGAGGAAACTCACGCTCGGCATGCAAATGTGCCTTTATATTGCCCCCTGAATTGCGAGGCGAAAGGACACACCTGCAGGCGAGCAATTCACCTAAAGGCACAAGAAAATCTAAGTTATCTACAACTATTTACATAACTTACATTACACATTATACACATTATATACAAAATTTGAATGACGCGGGTACGCCGTAAAAGTTCTAATGTTGGCAGATAGAGTGCGCGCATGCGCAGAAGCGTCTGTGTAACTGCGGCACTGCCGTTATATCGTACAGTTAGATCACGCGGCACAGTATTGCAGATCATATTGTTCGTGTGCGCGCGTTTTTCAATCGTTGCACAAAGAAAATATTCAACCAAGATTACATATGAAGACTACATTCTATGACAGGTAACTTAGTTTTAAATTTACAATATTTGTTATAACACAATACAACTTAGATTGTTGAATGTTCTTAGTTACATAGTATTGTTTTGAAATACTTCAAAGAAAAATGTCCGTATTTTTCAGGTGCGTTGACCTATACACATCGTGTCGTTATTACAGTTCATATTCATCCGCTGCACAATAATTTTTTACAGGTTAGTATCGTCGTGGTAAAGTTTTTTGATCACAGTAACATCGTTGTATAACAACGTGATTAATACATAAGCATGTCCATTTCTGATTTCCATTATAGTCGTAGTGATGCAGTTCGTTGTGACTAGTGCTTCGGCACCTAGGCATCGCTAGCCGCTACTGCCAACTGATGCGGCGGCTGATGGCGTCTGACACCATCAAGTGGTCCCGCGACATTTACGTGGAACACATTACTGGCCACCGCCAGTATGTGTCCCCCTAGACTGTGGCATGCTCTGACGTCAGGCTGCGAGACCCTCGAGACTGCAGTCGTCGGAGAACTTCGAGGTCGGTGCCTTCGTGACGTCGGCGTCGAGATTCTCCTCCACGACTCTTTATTCATATTGTCACTAGAGTAAGCTAATTTTCTCATTTAAACTATGTTCATGATGTAACTCTGATGTGTGAAATGCTGCATGTGTGAAACACTGGTCCGATGTAAGAGAGGGCCTGATGGCCCTAATCTGATCAGGTTAAATAAATAAATAAATAAATAAATAAATAAATAAAAGCATTGCTTATTACAGATCAGACGTGACCCGTCGAGTAATTGGTCCACTTGTAGTTCGTTTTTTACATTCCGTGGAAGCTTGGTTGCAGAACCTCGGGCGGCACATAGCTGGCGTCGATCCTTGGACAGTCCAGGTAAGAGTGTCCGTCACATTTCGAGAACATTTCATTCCCTGAAGTTCCAACCAAAATTCTTCCACCTGTCGTGTTGTTTTCTGTCCATTTAATCCAGTTAACATCTTGAAGTTGGGTACTGTAGTAATATCACTAGACGATGCACGAATTATGCACTTCACATTTTCAGTTTTTTGCTGAATATAGCTCACCTAAATGTTCGTAGTTATAAATCAAGGAAATCGTTCATCGCGTTCACATAGATACGCTGCATAATGAATGGCATTAACAGTTTCTTTCACATAGGTTTCCGCGTAGTTGCAGAGTTAGTAATGTTCGTTAATGTCCGTGAACAGTGGTTCACTATGCAATGTCTTTTTGGCACTCGTTTTGTTCAAATTTTTACATAGTAACAGTTACACGAATTGCAGATATTTACATCCTCTTTAGCGGTTTTGCTGGGATATTATCGATGTTTTTTGTGATGTCATCTGAAATTAAGATAGGTTAGACACAACATTCATTACATCAGTAGGCAAGACCAGGCGTTTTCACTACTCAATAAATATTCAAAATAGTAAGAGAGAGAAAATGTTCGATTCCTCGCGTTTTGTGCGTGTGTGTAGAGTGTCTGTGTGGCCTTGACTACTGATAGATGCTTTTCGTGTTGAGAGATGTGCGTCTAATCTATTTCTCAAAGTAAAAGATCGCTTCACAGATGACGTCTGTCAGTTCGTCAGGTGTCACACCAAGTCAGTGGTACCTTCAGTAACAAATGTTCCGTGAAAAATTAATATGTCATCCACTGCTACGTAATCATAAATTTTACTTTAATATTCCGTCTTTCAGGTGGAGGCGCGCGCTGAAAGAAGAGTTCTTCTGTCTTCAACTGCGTCACTGGAACCGCTGAAATGAAAATTTCTATACTACTTATTATCTGTGTTGTAACAACAGAGTTTTTCGAGTTGCTTAGCAATATTTTGATGGGTATGACTTTGACATTATTCAGCAAGAAATGCTCTAAGATCTCGGTGTGCGTATAGCCCAATAATTTTGTTAGTTCTAGGATGTTGTAAGAGATACGCACCAGGATGCGGTATGTTAACAATTATATAAGGTCCTTCATATAGCAGACGCCACTTAGCGTTGCGTCGTTTGAGTGCTACAGATTTATGATGAGTACGAAGTAGTACAAGCATTCCTACCTCGAATTTTTGTTTTCTTTTTATTATGTTTCTGTGATGTTTGTTTCGTATTTGTGCATGATGTGTCAATGTAGTCAATACTTCTTTTATTTTCTGTTCAGGTGTGATTTCCTTGTCTGACAACTTAGGTAATGGTTCTATCCACTGATCGTTCTGTTTGCAATTGAACATGATCTCGTTAGGTGTGTAATTCGTATCGTAAATATTTAAGTTATTGTGTACGTCTTCGAAAAGACTTAGGTAGGACACCCAATTAGTATGTTTTGATGAAATATAGGTCCTCATGAATCGATCTAATTCTCGGAGAAGTCTCTCAGTCGCGTTACATTGTGGACTAAACCTCGAAATAAATATACTTTTAATGTTATTGTCCTTCAAGAAATTTCTCCATTTTTACCCAGAGTAGTATGCTGCATTATCTGATAGAATTGCTTTAGGTTTTCCCACGTGCGTCAGGTAATCACTTGAGAATCTTCGAATTATAGCATTTGCAGTGGCGGATTTTAAAGCATAAAGTTTTACATGTTTAGAAAATATATCGTAAAAAGCTAAGATATATTTGACGCCTCCAGAGCTTGCTGGATGCGGTCCACTGATGTCAGTACACAGAATTTCCAGGGGTTTACTAGGTAAAATAGAATGTAAATCTGTTTTTGTGGATAAATTCTGAGGTTTTGATTTTTGACATATGACACATGTTTTTAGTTCCCTGTAAATTTTTCTTCTCATGTTGCTAAAATAACAGTATGTACTGAGCTTTGCCAAACACTTTTTCGTCCCATAATGACCCCAAACTAAGTGTGTGTGCCAAATTAGATTACGTTCAGACTCTTTGGGAATGCATACACACCAGTTAGTAGCATTTGGATGTCGGCGGTAAAATAACACATCATTGTGTAACTTGTAATACTTAGTCAAAGGATGATTGTGGTTTTCTACCAGTAATGTTGTTATCTTATACCAGTGAGGATCAGATTTTTGTAATTCAGCCATGTTTCTGCACATATCAATATAATATTGGTGATACTGCTTGTCTTGCATTAAGATAATCCTGTAGTCATTTATATTTTCTAAGTCACTGTTGGTATCATTCATACCTTGTGGAAGTCTAGACAAAGTGTCTGCAATGGTGTTGTCCTTACCTCTTATGTACTTAATTTCAAAAGAGTAGTTCTGAAGTGTAACTGCCCATCGTGATAGTCTAGGATGTACAAGTTTACAAGTTAACAAAAATGTCAGAGCCTGGTGATCAGTGTAAATTACCGTATGTTTTCCAAATAAATAATAATTGAATTTCTTGAATGCCCATACTATGGAAAGTGTTTCTAACTCAGTAGTGGAGTATGTACGCTCACATTCAGTTAGAGTGCGACTCGCAAACCCAATAATTCTTATCTGTTCCTCCTCTTTATTCTTTACAACTTGAAATAAGCAACAGCCCAAGCCAGTACGTGAAGCGTCACAAGTCATACAAAAATCTAAATTGAAATCTGGATGGCTCAATATGTTAGCATTCACTAAAGCATGTTTAATTGTATTAAAGTCATTCTGGCACTGTTCCGACCAGATCCAAACTTGATTCTTTCTGAGTAGATTTAGCAGATGTTTACTGTTCAAAAGTGGTTGTGGCAAAAAACGTCTGAAAAATGAACATAGCCCAAGGAATGATTTTAACTGCTTTTTAGTTCGAGGGCTAGGAAAGTTTCTGATAGCATCTAATTTACTGGGATCCGGACGTATGCCCTGTGAATTAATGATATGTCCTAAATACTTTATCTCACTGCAACCAAATTTTGATTTTCTTAGGTTGGCTGTGACTCCAGCTTGTGCAACTTTTTCTAAAATTCTTTGAAGAGTGTCAACGTGTTCATTCCAAGATTGTGTAGCTATCAGTATATCATCTACATAGTGTGTGACTGTCTCAACTAAATCGTCGCCAAGCACGGTATCCAGGGCTGTAATGAATACCCCAGAGCTGACATTCAGTCCGAAGGGTAGAACACAAAACTGATAGGTTCGCCCCCCGAACATAAATGCAGTATATTTCCGAGAATCAGGAGTGATACCCACCTGCCAAAACGAATTAGCGAGATCTATTGTGGAAAAATATTTTGCATCTAGAAATTTCTGTAATTGCTCTTCTAAATTTTCAGGTTTTGTGTGAACCGGTAAAATTATTTCATTAATCGCTCGTGCGTCTAACACTAACCTAATGCTTCCATTTGATTTTTTGACAACAAGTAGAGGACTACAATAAGGTGAGGTGGATGGTTCAATGACCTTCCAGTCTAACATTTGTTTTAATTCTTGCCACACAGCAGGTCGTTGAGATAACGGTACTTTATATGTCTTATGGTAGAAGATCTTGTGAGGCTTAACTTCAATCTTGTACACATACGTGTTGATAACACCTAATCGTTTGGTAAAAACTTGTAAATATTTGGATAACACTTCCTGTAGTTTTATACGTTCATGTACACTGAGAGCTGTAGCTTCACCTATCTTATGATCAAGCAATGTTTTCAAGTCCCTTAGCTCTGTGTCAGATGAGTGTGTTTGCATGTCTTGAATGTCATTGTCAAGTACTAACTGAACCTTGTACCCTGTACAGTGTTTGTCATGCTTTAGAGTTCTCCTGTCCAAATCAATAATAATTACACTGCCTTTATCATTTAAAATACATTTACCTTTGGAGAAGTCTATAATGCAGTCCTTCTCGCTCATAATATCTATTCCTAATATGCAATTTGTCACAAGGTTTTGTACAACCAGGAATGGCCATTGTACGGTTCCATTACCTATTTTAACGTTTACAAAAACTTGCTTCGTAACCCTACATGACTTATTACCTAGTGCAGTAGTTATTTTACAGTTTTGGGCAGGAAACTCAGGCACAGGTTCCAATTCACACATCTTTTTATAGAAATTAAAAGACAAAACGCTCACAGCTGCACCTGTATCTAGGATAATAGTAGTTGGAATCCCACCTACTACACCAGTAGTAGATGCTAAAACAATTTCATTTGTGTTTAAACGACATTGTGTACTGTCTTGTAAAAGTTCATCTGATATATTGTTATTGTGGTTGTATCTTATAAATAAAACAGGTAGTTTTTGTTTAGAATTACTCGGCATATCATTATTCTGTTGTTCAAGTGTGGTGTCAAATAACTGATTAACATTGAAGTCGCCCCCCAAGAATTCTTCAGCCACGACCTGGGGCAAAGTAGTGACTGTTTCTAGTTTGTTGGATTATCATTTGTACTAGGTACTGACACAGATTGAGGTTGTGCATCAGGTGTCATTTCTATTATATTCAAATTCGGATATTGCCTATTATGATCTCCAAACTTTTGCGGTTGTTGTTGCTGTTGCGCATTATAACTTACCTGTCGGTCGTAAGGTATGCTCCAATTTTGTCCTGGTGGCTGCTGTGGTAAAGCAGAGTTTGAATGAAAGTACTGATCATTACGAGTCCAACCTTGATGCTGTCTTGGCTCGTAGTTATTGTTATTTCTATTTCTGTTTGTGTTTTTGTTATTACCTTTGTATCCGTTGTTACCGTTGTAGTTATTACCGCGGTGCCTTTTGTATGGATTGCCGCATGAAATGTTATTACTGTTGTAACTATTGTTTGTATTGGAATACGCGTGTTGATTTTGATTTCCGTACTGAAACGGCATGTGAGTTTGCTGTTTTTGTTGTACCGCGTATCCAACTGTGGGCGCGCCAGAATTGTGTTGGCAAGCCTGCATGTTTTGCATACCACTAGTGTAAACATTGTGGCTGCTGTTTTGCCGCGCGAAGCGCTGATCTTCAAGTAACATGTCAACCGAATCTAAAGCTGTTAAAAAATAATCTGAATCGTCATCCGGGATATGTAGAAGTTTTTCCTTAATGTTGAAAGGCAATTTGGCCTTCAACGCTCGGAGTATATCACGCGTTGCGACTGGTTCGTCTAAAAAGTGTCCCATGTTCAAGTATTTTTCAAAATATCTGCGTAAGTTACCATTTTTACTGTTAAAAGTTTCAGGTTCTAAAATTTGTCTTCTGAGTCGCTCCTGGACGGATTGCGACCAGAATTTGTTCAGAAAAGCACGCTCAAACTCACTGTACGTGGTACATACGTCAGCTTGACTGTATGCCCAGACAGCTGCATCGCCTTGGATGTAACCGACAATATATGAAATCTTTTTCCGGTCACTCCAAGTGCGTGGAAATGCGTTACTAAAAGATTTAAGAAAAATCACCGGATGAATGGTTCGTTTTTCTGGGATAAAAATCTGAAATTGCCTGTGTTTCATTAAGCTTTCATCTTCCTTCGCATTGTGATATGGATTTATTCCACTGTAATTACTGGTATGTTCAGCTGGCGAGTAATTACGATAATGTTGCTGTGGTTTACCATGATAATAGCTTGTGTTTGTGTTTCCACATCGTGGTATGTGTTGTAGTCGTGGTGTGTTTTGTTCTTGTGTATTTGTCGTGTGCGGAATGTGTGTATCATACTCGAATGTATATTGGTTTCTGAACTGTACATTTTGACTGATATTTTCGTTACATTCAGACTGTAGTTGATCGGTGAATTGTCTCATGGGTGCAGTGACGGATTGTACTGCGTCACTGATCAGCTGTTTGTTATTAGTAATGTATTGCGCTACGGAGTCGTGCACAATTGTTGGTAAATTTTCACGTAAGCATCTATCAAAATGTTTGTCTTTGTTCTCAACCCAATCATGAAATTCTTTATTAATATTTTGAAAATGAGCTGTGGCATCTGATTGTAAGATGTCAGTCAGGTGTTGTTCAACATTGTCAAATTTATTCTGTACGTCAGTAATTCGTTTTTCAAGATTGTCATGTACTGAAGGATATGTTTGAATTTGTTCAGTAAGAACTTCACACGTGTCATTAAGGTTTTTTACTTGTGTCTGTAAAAGTGCTACGTCAGTTGTAGTCTTTTCTTGTCTCGTATTGAGCTGGGAAAATTTAGTACTGAGTTCGGTCATCTGTTTGGTCGGTGTGGCGTCTATAAGTTCCACACGCTTACATAAAGTGTCATTACCTATCTTGATTGCTATGAGATCAGATTTGATTTCGTCATTTTGTGTTTTTAACTGTTCATTTTGTGTCTCTAATTGTGCCTTTAAGGTTGCCATGTTTTCGGCGTTTTGTTTCATTAGCATTTGTAACATGTCGGCAATGTTTACCGTTTGCAAGGTCTCTGCCCCCGCCGCGTCATTAGACGTGACGTCATGCATTAACATGGGCTCTGATTGAGATTTTGAAATTTTTGTAGTGGACGGCCTATCGTCAAAATTTTCGTCAACACTTGCGTCAATGTTTGATGAATCGTCACTACCGGTTGCTGTCGTAAAGTCATTTTCTAACACTTGTCTCACGTCCGAGTCGGATTGCGTCTGAATAGTACGTCCTTGCTGTTCCATTTTTGCGTATTGTTTTCTAGTTATTACCATGCCACACGTGATATATGTTTCAAGAAAATTTTTGACACTGATTTTAAAATAAAATGTAGTTGAGCATGAATCGCTCGTAGCAACAATGGCTGTCTGTTAATTTAAAAATATAAACTGAATTTGAGATTATTGGTAATGGCTGCTGGCCATGTTACATGATATCGTACAGAAGTCGGCCGTATTGTACACTCGTGTATTGGTATTGTTGCATACGTTATTGTTTAGGAAAAGTACTGAGAATGAAATTTATCACTGAAACTGTTATGCAGAAAAGAAACACTACAGAATTTACTGAAAACCTAATACACTGAATTATACATCTGGTCAAGCCTACCAATGCAAAGATGCTGCGTCTTACCTTATTTTGCTGGAAGTTTCATTGCGTCTTCCCGCAAAATTTCAGAATTGGAAAATATCTTCAGATTTTGTTATCTCTCATACATTGACGTCCAGGTCCAGAAAGTTGATTTTTTACATGAAACAAAGAGAACAATGTAACAAATGACAAAATAACAAGTCCGACACGCAGTCGCCAATATAAAATAAATAAAATAAATAAAAAATGTTATTTTAAATATGTTAATTATTCTATCTGTATGATGGTGATTGTGATTGCAATTGTATTTGCTTATCTGGAACGTGGACGTTTAATTATTCGGTATCAGACGCTTGACAATGGCTTTTTCGTAAAGGCAATGTTACTCGTAGTTGACCGTGAAATAAAACTGAATAATCGGACTTCGTAATTAAATCGTTTCCAAAGACTGCTGCGGTAGGTGCGGACTCATAATCTAAATCTCAATATTACAATAATTTGCCAGCCATGCCAATACGTCGTACAGAGGTGATTGTCTACTAAACATAAAAAAGTTACACAGTTAGTTAAATCAGATATATTCAATGAATAAGCCTACAGTTCATAATCCTACTTACTTTTATAAATATAAATTCTTTACAGAATCGAGTGCCTAGTGTGGTTGCAACTCGCAGTATTCTTCTATAACATGAAATATGGCGGTGTGCCAGTCAATAAAATAAAATACGTGCTTCTCGCACCACTTCAACCAGAGCTCTCTCTTTCTTAATCAAACATAAGAGTAACGTAATTGTGCTTTTGTTTTATCAGCGACACAGCGCTGCAGTTGTGTGCCATAGGCTTTATTTATTTGTCACTGATTATTTATTTAATTAATATTTCGCGTTTCCGAGGAAACTCACGCTCGGCATGCAAATGTGCCTTTATAAACGGAATAAATTAATGTCATCTGTCCAGATTAAAACAAGCGGTTTTCTGTCTGAAAAGGACGACAAATATTAAATAAACGTTTTGTTGTTTGCAGATGAAACCTTTGTTTCCATTCTAAGAAGATCGAGCTGTTTGAGATCGGGCTGTTCAGCCAAATATCGGGCAAGGTGGTACCGGGACATCAGTGTAGACAAGAAGTCTTTCATCGTGTCTGAGAGCATGTTAAGCAGTATTCATTATACTTGTCTTGCTCACCAAAAAATATTTTTTCTTCATTTTCTCTTCACATGACGTGCTTTGGTATCACCATCGTCAGACCCTACTTCGATACATAGGATCTTGTCTTATTATTATATTTTGTAGGATCAAGGATTTTAAACTAGTGCATTTAGATGTATACTCATTTCCAGAGATGTTATACTTGGGGATAAAGGGAGAGGAATTATTTCGGTGTAAATACAATGTAAGATTATTTAACTAAGGTAAAATATGTGACACATTAACTAATGAGCTATATATAAATTTTAACAATAGTGCAGAGAAAATAATAAATGTAACAATAAACCTTGGCTACATGTTTCAAAGGAGTGGCTGAACAAAACAATCTTGCTTTAATAGCTCCAAAATTACAAACAGGTAAGATATACTAGTAAGATTAAGCAGGAGAGTGAAGCGTCTGTGACTATAGAAAGTAAACATTTTTTATCACGACAATAGTAACTGAAATAAAGGAAAAAATGGGGTATATGAGTAAGAGGGGTAGTTTACAAGATGACCTGGTTGGGATTATGAGTAGTATCTACAGTCAGAAAGGGCACATAAGGTAACTGTTTCTGGTTATTCAGTACTAACCAAGTGCAGATGGACATATGTTTATTAATTTCCATTATTTCAGTATAGTTCATTTTCCTTCCTCTGTGGATTTGATGTAATACTTCATCTGCACCTTGTTAATATGGCCTTCTTTAAGCAGGTGGTCTTCAGAAGTAGAGTTTCCGTTCACGATTTTTAGTGTCTTTAGTACTTCTCCAAGTGGGTGCATATTGCCCTGCCAGATTGAACTATGTGGAATTGCCTGACACAAAATTATTTCTTTTTCAATGGCGAGATATAAAAAACAGTTGGTGGTCTAGCTATGGAATATTCCTCAGTCATATCCTTACGAAATCTTCATGGACAATTTTGACAAACTGTTTTTTGGAAAATAATGTGCTTTCTTCCAGGGTTGGATATCGATTTAGGTATGTTGATTGTACGTTGTGCTATAATGGGAAGGTACTTCCAGACAACTTTAAACATACTCAAGCAGTGAAATCCTAAACACAACAGTATAAAATTCAGAATGGAATTTGGAAGTAGCTGCATAAATTAATAGATCTAACAACAGACATCAATGATCATGTGTATATTACCGAGATTTATAGAAACTCTACCACACTGTAACACCTGTCAATTTTCAACACCCAGTGATCCACTAACATGCTACCTTTCATTCAATGATACGTCGCCTAATATCCATTCCCAAATCCCATTGCATTCCAAATGCAATTAAATACAATCAAATATACGGCATAAAAATTGGCTACCCTCCTACCTTGGCGGACTCTATAGCACTCAAAAAGCAGAAAAAACAGGAGTACTCTCTTGTTTATCCTGTTCTCGATCCACCACCTCAAGAATGCTGTAAATGGTGCACAATTCCACACTTAATAAAAGTTTCACTGAACGTAGCCAGAATGCTTTAATACAGGAACTGAAAAACATCATCTTCAGTGCACAACACTATTTGCGCTTTTTTGCCCAATGGTCAGGACAGTAACCCAGCTTTGGGAAGGATGAAATGCATAAAATTACTTAAATTGTGGCAAATTCTGTATAGATAAGACTGGCGAGGCTATATGCCCCCACTTGAAGGAACAAAAGAGAAGAAGGAAATGTATGAAAGGAGACTACTTTTGCAGACCACTTGCTTAAAAAAAGCCTTATTTACAAGTTGCAACACGAAGTACTGCATCACATCTATCAAGGTTATCTTGAAATAACGGAAATTAGTAGACACATGTCCATATTCCCATGCTTAGAACTGATGACCAGACACAGTTCCGTTACTTGCCTTTTCTAACTGTATATACTACTCATGATCCCATCCAGGCCACTTTGTAAATTACCCCTCCAACCAATATATACCGCATATTTCCTTTATTTCAGTTACTGCTGTCGAGATTAAAAAAAATAGATTTTATAATCACAGTGCCTTGATTTACCTGCTTAATGTCACTAGTCATTTATGGCCTATTAAAGACAAGGATATTTTGTTCAGCCTCTCCCTTGGAACATGTCACCAATGTTTATTGTTCAATTTATATTCTTCTGCGGACAATTGTTGTAATTTTTATATAGTTTATTAGTTAATGTGTCACATATATTACCCTAAATAAATGACCTTAAATCTCATTTATACTGAAATAATTTCTCTAGTTATATTCCTATCTCTAACGGAAACATTTTTCATCCCTTTAGATGCACTAGTATAAAATCCTTCATCATACAAAATGTCATTGCATCAGATATTTGTCTTTGCACCTGATGATGGCGCAACAGCCGAAAACCGATTTGTCAAATAAACAATAAATATCGTAGAATATTACACTAGTGTTGGGTGTGTTTTGACACGTAATGTACAGGCTGGTCCATTGATAGTGACCGGCCAAATATGTCACGAAATAAGCATCAAACAAAGGGGGAAACCAGATGGCGCTATAGTTGGCCCACTAGATGGCGCTGTCATAGGTCAAACGGATACCAACTGCGTTTTTTTAAATAGTAACCCACATTTTATTACATTTTCGTGTAGTATGTAAAGAAATATGAATGTTTTAGTTGGACCACTTTTTTCGCTTTGTGATAGATGGCGCTGTAATAGTCACAAACGTGTAAGTACCTGGTATGACGTAACATTCCGCCAGTGCGGACGGTATTTGCTCCGTGATACGTTACCCGTGTTAAAATGGACCGTTTACCAATTGCGGAAAAGGTCGATATCGTGTTGATGTATGGCTATTGTGATCTAAATGCCCAACGGGTGTGTGCTATGTATGCTGGTCGGTATGCTAGACGAAATCATCCAAGTGTCCGGACCGTTCGCCGGATAGTTACGTTATTGAAGGAAACGTCAACCACGACCTGCAACAAATGATGATGCCCAAGTAGATGTTTTAGCTGCTAATCCGCACACCAGTCGCAGACAAATTGCGCGAGGGTCGGGAATCACAAAAACGTCGGTGTTGAGAATGCTACATCAACATCGATTGCGCCAGTACCATATTTCTGTGCACCAGGAAATGCATAGCGACGACTTTGAACGTCGTGTACAGTTCTGCCACTGGGCACAAGAGAAGTTACGGGACGATGACAGATTTTTTTCACGCGTTCTATTTAGCGACGAAGCGTAATTCACCAACAAGGGTAACGTAAACCGGCATAATATGCGCGTGCGGTTGAAGCGGTATTGAATAGCATATTTCATGACAGGTGGATTGGTCGTTGAAGCACCATACCATGGCCCGCACGTTCACCGGATCTGACGTCCCTGGATTACTTTCTGTGGGGAAAGTTGAAGGATATTCGCTATCGTGATCGACCGACAACGCCTGACAACATACGTCAGGGCATTGTCAATGCATGTGCGCACATTACTGAAGGCGAACTACTCGCTGTTGAGAGGAATGTCGTAACACGTATTGCCAAATGCAGTGAGGTTGACGGACATCATTTTGAGCATTTATTGCATTAATGTGGTATTTACAAACCAAATGGCTCTGAGCACTATGGGACTTAACTTCTGAGGTCATCAGTCCCCTATAACTTAGAACTACTTAAACCTAACTAACCTAAGGACATCACACACATCCATGCCCAAGGCAGGATTCGAACCTGCGACCTTAGCGGTCGTGCGGCTGCAGACTGTAGCTCCTAGAACCGCTCGGCTACTCCGGCCGGCAATGTGGTATTTACAGGTAATCACACTGGAACAGCATGCGTTCTCAGAAATGTTAAGTTCACGAAGGTACATGTATCACATCGGAACAACAGAAATAAAATGTTCAAACGTAGCGATGTTCTATATCTTAATTTAAGAAACCTATCTGTTACCATCTGTTCGTCTAAAATTGTGAGTCATATGTGTGTGACTATTGCAGCGCCATCTATCACAAAGCGAAAAACGTGGTCCAGCTAAAAGATTGATGTTTCTTTACATACGACAAGAATATGTAATAAAAATGCGGGTTCCTATTTTAAAAAAAGGGCAACTGATATCCGTTCGACCTATGGCTACGCCATCTATCGGGCCAACCAGAACGCCACCTGGTTTCCCCCTTCAAACTAGACAAGTTTCGTCCTTTGTGGTTTTTTCTTTTGACGCTTATTTCGTGAGATATTTGGCCCGGTCACGATCAATGGACCACCCTGTATAAGATATTCTACCAAGAACCGACAGAGCAGTCAGTGAGTCAGTTAGTACTCATTTTCAGGATGCAGTGGTATATGTACAGGGCGGTGCTGCAGTACTGTGTCGGAGCATGCAGAACCCAGCTGTGGGGGCTGGAGGTTGTGCGGCGCCGGAACCACGGCGTGCGGCGTCCCCGCCTCAGGAAGCAGGTGTCGCCAGCGCGGCGCGTCGCAGGCAGGGACAAACGTGGCCACACCTGCCAGCCCAGGCCCCGCCTTATCGCAGAACGCCGCCCTTCGGGCGAAACACCAGCTGCCGCAGTTCCAGAGAGAACAGAAGTATGATAAATACTGCGTTTGAACCGTGGTTTCACTCGTACGACCAAGTTTTCACGGCGAGTATTTGCGTAGTTGGAAATTTTGTTTTACTGACCGCAGGCCCTGGTCCAAGGCGCGTTCCTGTTCCTAACGTTTCGCCTTTTAATGCTGGAGACATCATCAGATGCTATAACATCTCGGACTGCAATTTCAAATCGAAACGAGCTCCGTAAGCCACGCAGCGGTCGGGTCGTGACGTCAGACTGCCGCCTAAGAGCGTAGTGCTGCGCCGACGTGTGTTTCGGAACTTGTGGTGGGGAAGAGTTCGCGTTGTTGGTTTTATTTAGCACTAAGGCTCACAGCTTGTCTAATTTTAAACCTTCTGCTTTTATTTAGAATTTGTTTTTATGCTACTGAATTTCTATGCCCTCTCTGAACAGCCTAGCGTCGTAATGATTGGATAACGACAAGACTGTAGTATCGTAGAAACGAATTTGGTGGTTTCCTCGTACCATAGGTAAATCGGCTGTAGCAGAGTGGGACCAGGGAAACAGCAAATTCGTTTCTCTGATACCAAGGTTTTGTCGAGATATAATCATTTCTCGTCTTTCATTGTCGTTATGTCACTCGTGTGAACTTTGTTCTGTACGTTTAGGATTTTAAACTGTTTATGTATTGTATTACCTGAGGCGCAATTTCTGTACGAGCCTAGAATTTGGCTTAATGGAAAACTGTCTACTGACCATATTCAGACTGTCCAGTCTTTAATCCGCCGCACGCATTACACTGACGTGACAAAAGTCATGGAATAACTCTTAATATCGTGTACAACTTCTTTTCCGCGGCGTAGTGCAGCGGATCGACGTAGCACGGGCTCAACAGGTCCCTGGAAGTCTCCTGCTGAGATACTGAGCCGTGCTGCCCCTATAGCCGTCCTTAATTGCGAAAGTGTTGCCGGTGCAGGATGTTGTGCACGAATCAGTCTCTCGATTATGTCCCATTAGTTTTCGATGAGATTCATACTGGGCAATTTGGATGGCCATATCATTAGCTCCAACTGTTCAGAACGTTCTTCAAACCACCTGAGAACAATTCTGGCCCGGTGACATGGAGCGTTGTCACCCATAAAAATCCCATAATTGTTTGGGAATATGAAAATGATACATAAACTCCACGAACGGCTGCAAATGGTCTCCAAGTAGTCAAACGTAGCCATTTCCGGACATCTGTTCAGTCCATGTAAACATAGCCCAAACCATTATGGAGCTGCCAACAGCTTACACAGCGCCCTGTTGACAACTTGGATCTGTGACTATGTGAGGTCTCCGTCAGACTCGAACTCTACCATCAACTCTTACCAACTGAAATCGGGACTCATCTTACCAGGCAATTATTTTACAGTCGTCTAGGCTCCAACAGAAACGGTCACGAGTCCAGGAAAGGAGCTACAGGAAATGCCTTGCTGTTAGCAAACGCGCTCTGGTTTAAATGGTCTAAGCACTATGGTTTTAGCCGGACGGAGTGGCCGAGCGGCTCTAGGCACTACAGTATGGAACCGCGCGACCGATACGGTCGCAGGTTCGAATACTGTCTCGGGCATGGATGTGTGTGATGTCCTTAGGTTAGTTAGCTTTAAGTAGTTCTAAGTTCTAGGGGACTGATGACATCAGGTGTTAAGTCCCATAGTGCTCAGAGCAATTTGAACCATTTGAAGGAAACAGTGCCAAGGAGGGGAGGTGGGGGGGGGGGGGATCGCCAGTGATTATTAGAGACTGTATATTATGACAACAAGGAAGAGTCAGATGGTAACACTGAGAAGAGACAGCAGCACTAGAAAGGAAGGAATCAGATATTGGGAGTAAGAGAGAGCGAGAGGGAGATAGTGCAGGGAGAGGAGACTGCAGTAGTAGGGCAGAACGAAGGGAGCAGTGGCTGTGAGACAGGAGGCAACGACAGTGACACGCAGAGGGGTAATGACTGAGTAAGAGAGGCCAACTGCGAGTGAACGGACCTGAGCGACTTCAGCGATTGACTAGTGGTTGTGAGTGAGTTACAGTTAGGGGAGCTCCTGGGAGTTTAAAGTGAGTTGTATTTAAAAACACGCGAATATGTTTGCATACTAAATTTTGGGGAAATTTTTAAGGGTGCTGAGGAAGATGGAATGAGGCAGCTGTTATCCCACTTTTGACTCAGAGTCTTTTAAATAAAATGGAAACGTTCGCGTTTTTGTGCATTGATAGCACTTTTCTGCTGGTCGTGTTAAAACTGTATACAGGGTGTGCCAAATAACATCGACAGCACTTGCTGTGTCGTCCGGGAAGGCAAACTTCTCGTTTTTCAAGAAGAATCCAGTACCCATAACTGCACGGCTTGGGCGCTGAGAAGCATCGAAGTCTGACGACAAACTGTTGTGACGGTCTGTTCCGATTTGTTTTGGTATCTGAATACGAGAAGCTCCCCGGGGTCTAGGGGCACAGTGCGGCTCTCGCAGCCGAGCGAAGCAGACGTGCGGTGTGTGCTCTCCGCTGTCAGAGAGAGCCCGCGCGCCTTGTTTACTTTCTTCGGCCGACACTAACGTGACGCCGTAGCGCTACAAGACCATGGCAAACCAATACAGAAGATCAACCTTGAAATTCACATTTCGGAACGACTTTACCAACCAAAGGCGCTCGAAGTCGAACGCTTTTTAAAAGAGGAAGCCAAGATCCCGGCTGCCGACATTGTCGGCATTCACTTTTCGATCGTCTGTAGCACGATCTATGTAAAGCTCATAAACGAAACTACATGCGACAAGGTGCTTCGTGAGATGAAACAAGAACTCCGCTTCTGCCACGCAGATGGCAATGTTGGCAACGTCGAGGTCGGCCATGCCACAATGGGACTGCGGACTATCCGCATATTCGAACTTCCATTTGAACTCCCGGCGGCAGAAGTTGTAGCGGCGCTCCGCCCCTACGGCACGGTACACGAACACGTGGCTGAAAAATGGACCCAGTTTAAGACGTATCCCGTACTCAATGGAGTACGCCAAGTGCGCATAGATCTCCAACGACACGTGCCATCCTATCTACAGATAGGAGGATGCCGGGCCATAGTTATTTATGACGGCCAGCCGAAGACGTGTTCCGGATGCGGCAAAGAAGAACACCTTCGTTCCGAGTGCCTCCAGCGTCGTATCACACAACTCCCACCGAAGGACGTTGCACCACCAGCGGCGAAGACTGTTCTACCCGTGACTTACGCGGCGGCGCTCACGACGTTCTCCACACAACAGACACGGCCGACCGCTTCAGCGGTACAAGAATCACTTTCCACGGACAAAAACCTGGATGATCCGCCGACCTGGCCAGTGGTGGAAAATAGTACTACGACTCTGGAGCTACCGAACGCGACAGACATTGACGCCGGCAAGATGGCAATTGATTCCCTTATTGTACCGACCGAAGCTTTTGTTCCGGTGGAGCGTGAGTCAGTGCCGTCTTCTGACAATGAAGGCCATTCACGGAAACAGCGATCACCGAAACGCCGAAAGCGCCGTCGTCGGACCGTGTCGGAACACAGCGGTTCGCATTCAGCCGGGGAAGAACAACTGACCACTCAAGAAGCCAGTCGCGAAGCTGAGGCTGTTTCCACTGACTCCAACCTTGCAGTACAGACAGAAAAACATGCAGCTTTCGAACATCAGCCCATTGACAGAAACAGTGAGCAGCGGGAAGGTACCAGTGCAGGCAGCGAAGTCGCCCGGTCCCTTACTACCGAGGCTATGGAACATGAACAGACATCCGCGCCCGCTTCGTGGGCCGAGGACGTCGAGACACAAGATCCCGACCCGCGGCCAGCTGAGGCGCCGCCGGATCATGCAGCATAAGCAGCACAAGGAGGACCGCGTTTGGCGGGGGGTGACATCACTTCCGATGTTCGCTTCTCTCCAACTTCAACATGGATAACCTCGCCCAAACAACGCGTTGCCAGGCTTACCGCCTGGCGACAATGAATATCAACATGATCAGTTCTCCTGTCAAGATCCAACTTTTGAAAGAAACCATACGAGCCATGGGAGTTGACTTTGCTTTCCTCCAAGAAGTGAAAACGACTGCACTCCCGCACTTTTACGGTTACGCCACACACGTGACGCCCGGTAGCCCTGCAGACACCGGAGTGGCAATATTAGTGCGTGAAGGTATTGAAGTTACCGACGTCACGTTTCTTCCCTCCGCGCGAGGAATAACATTTACGGCACTCAACACCCGATTCAGTAATGTTTACGCGCCGTCGGGTACCACAAGACGTCACGACCGAGCCAGATTCTACTCCACAGATGTCGCTCCCCTTTTCCTTGGACGATACGACCACAGCGTCTTTGCCGGCGATTTTAATTGCGTACTTCACCCCAAGGACCAAATCCCACATTACATGCCTTGTCCGGAACTGGGTGCGATGATCCAAGAACTTCACTTGTGCGACACGTGGGAAAAAGTCCACGGTAACCGCTCTGGCCACACTCATCTTACCAGTCATTCGGCCAGCTGACTTGACCGCATATATGTGTCACACGATCTCACACAAGGTGTGGTGGACGCCGAATTATGGCCTCAAGCCTATTCCGATCACAGTGCCTATATCTGCACTATACACCTACGCCCCCAACAAGTCTGGCGCAGCAATGGCTGTTGGAAGCTCAACATAACTCATCTCCAGGACCTGGATTGCCGTCGGCAAGTTGCAGCAACGTGGACTGACTGTGAACGCCGCCACCCACGATACACCTCGACCCTGGAGTGGTGGCTCCTCTGTGCCAAACCAGCAATCCGTAGGACACTTATGCGATATGGCAAGGACGTGACTGCGTGACATCGACAGACCCTCGATTTTTACTACGCGGCACTCAGGGACCTCGACGCCTTACCCCCTTCCCCGGAGAGACAACATAACCAAAGCAGAATCAAGGCTCACATACTATCATTGACGAAGCGTCGACTAGAAGGTGCAGTAGTCCGCTCGCGACGGCACGACCGAACGGTTGCAGAGGAACCCACTATGCATCACGTTGTGGCGGATAAGCGCCGACAACGTCAACATTTAATCACACAACTCGGGACATACGACGGTCGCTTATGTACGACCCAAGCAACCATAGTAAGGGCGGTGGAGGATCATTTTCGTCATCTTTACAAGGAAAGAACCGTCATTGACGAGGCCACTACTGCAGTGTTACAGCAGATAACACGTACTATCGACGAAGCTACCATGAATGCACTAACAGAGGAAATCTCACTCGAAGAAGTCGAAGACGCCGTGGACAAAGGTGCGGCCAATAAATCTCCTCGACCTGATGGATTGCCCATCGATTCTACCGGACTTTCCGTGACATCATGATGCCTCGCTGGGTTATAATGTTCCGCGAACTTATGTCTCCAGACTGTGTTGTGCCGCCAGCGTTTGTAGAAGGTCTCCTCATACCAGTACAGAAGCCAGGTGGAGGGCTATCGATTAACGACTATCGGCCGCTTACAATGCTGAACGCCGATTACAAGATTTTCACCAGGATTATGGCGAGCCGTATTAAGACGACTTTGCCGATGATCCTCGCTCCAGAACAGACGTCGCAGGGGGGAGAAGCCAACATACACATGGCCACCGGTGACTGCAGGGACTTAATAGCGATCGCTTCTGCGTGCCGTCTGAGAGCGGCGATCGTCTCCGTCGATTTCAACCGCGCCTTTGATAGAGTGCACCACAACTTCCTCCTACGAGTGATGGACTGTATGGGATTCCCCCCGGGCCTCATCGACACCCTACGGCGTCTTTGGACCGCAGCCAGCTCACACGTCCAGGTCAATGGAAGGACGGTAGGACCAGTATCCATTAAGAGGTCTCTACGACAGGGTTGTCCCCTTTCTACCTACCTTTATGCAATCGCACTCGAGCCACTCCTAGGGGGCCTTAACCACCGCCTATCTGGCATCACGCTGCGTGACGTCACCTTTCGCTATAGGACATACGCTGACGACCTGCTACTGCTGGTTCGTTCCAATGACGAAGTTCGAAGCATACTAACCTGGATTGAGCGATACGGACAGGCCGCAGGCAGTCTTCTAAACATCAACAAGTCAGCGGCGTTGGACATTGGGCGTGGTCTCGGACCGGAAGCCCTCGCTCCCCTCCCACCAGTTTCTGATCTGCGATATTTGGGAATCACGTTCAAGAAAGATGTACGTAAAACAGCTGCAGCAAACTACCGACGGTTATTACAGATCATACGCGCAATGGTGCGACAGAACCTGCTCCGGGACTTGAATCAGCTACAACGTGTTGAATACCTGAACCTCTACGTAGCATCCAAACTCAACCACGTGGTACAGGTCCTCCCACTACCGCTGCAGATAGGTCGCCGGCTTCAGGCGGCCTTCAGTTACTACGTTTCCGCCGGTCATATCTTTAAAGTACGATACGACACTCTTACCCTCCCAGTGCACAAGGGAGGGCTGGGATTGGTCAACGTCAGGGCGAGAGCAGCTGCCCTTTACATGAGCAACATGAGGAAACGATGGCAAAGTCAATATACCTCTCTCACGGGTCGTTTACTACAGGTTCTGATGCCAGCCTCTAACGTCCCGCCGGTGTCGGTTGCCCACGTCGCACCACAGCTCTCCCATGTGTCGACCTTCATTCTTGATTACAGCTATGTCAGCTTGAACCTCTCCGCCACACGTCCACCAAAGGCGAAAGATTTTTATACCAACCTTCTGCGGGATCACTGGCCAAGAGTGTGGAAAACGATACACCACCACTTTCTGTCATCCACGGTGCGTTCGAAGTGGTATCAGATCGCCAACAAAAAATATGCCACACGCCAGCGACTTCACACTATTGGACTGGCAGACTCCCCTTATTGCCCAGATTGTCACCTTTTGAATACCGATGAACATCGTTTTACTTGCGCATCATCGTCCGGAGTTTGGCGACTAACACAGAAGATATTGGCTTGTTACCTCCGGGTCACACCTGATATGATTGACCCGCAGACCCTACTCTGTCCCGATGAAACTTACTTTCCGGCTGCAAAATATCATGCGCTTACATGGTTCAAAGGACTTACCGTAGCCTACATCTTTAGCGACGGAGAGAAAGAGCAGCTTGATTACTGGTGGTTCCTACAAAATGCTCACAATGCCCTCGAACGCACACCGAAATACCGTACGCTCTTCGCAAATTATTTACGCAGCGTTTTCGTTAACCCCCCACTCAGCTGGGGAGTGCCAGGCTGTGGTTAATGTGCTGTGCCGCATCACACTAACGGCTCAACGTTCTGCCTTGTCAGCCATGACCAAAGGAAGAGACAAGCTGCTGCAAGGATACTGTTTTCCTTGCGGCACTAGCGAAGCAGAATGCCTCCGTTGCAGATGCCCTTCAAAGGCGCTATTGGAGATTTCAGATAACGATGGCAAGGCTCCAAGTGGAACCAGTTACATTATTGAAGAACCTTTTAGTTAGAATTACATCAGTGGTTTATATTTTTATTTTTTTGATTACTCTTTTATGCCACCTTTGTTGTTGTAACACTTACTTGTAACACTTAGTTACTAGAATTCTCATTTGTACACGCTCCCTAAATGTAATCATATATATAAAAAAAAGGTGGCAACGGATAGCCCTAACCTTAAAAAAAAAGGGGGGTAGCGTCTTTGATTCATAATCAAAACGTTTTAGGTCCCGTGTTCGATCCCCACAACTGCTTAAATTTTGATAAATAATCAGCATTAGCGGCTGAAGACTTCCGGCATAAGAAGTCACCCTCATTCTGCCAACGGCCTTGTCAAAGAGGGCGGAGGAGCGGATGGAGGTTCAGGGCACTCTCTTGTCCTAGGGGTGGGAAATTGCCCCCAAAGGCGGAAGAATCAGCAATGATCAACGACATGAGGATGCAGAAGGCAATGGAAACCACTGCATTAAAGACACGTAACGTGTATCCACAGGACATGTGGCCTGTATTTGAAGAAGTGTCATGATGATCTCTCAATTGGTAAAAGATTCCGGAATAATCCCCCATTCGGATCTCTGAGAGGGGACTGCCAAGGGGGAGGTTACCATGAGAAAAAGATTGAATAATCAACGAAAGGATAACGTTCTATGAGTCGGGGCGTGGAATGTCAGAAACTTGAAAGTGGTAGGGAAACTAGAAAATCTGAAAAGGGAAATGCAAAGGCTCAATCTAGATTTAGTAGGGGTCAGTGAAGTGAAGTGGAAGGAAGACAAGGATTTCTGGTCAGATGAGTATCGGGTAATATCAACAGCAGCAGAAAATGGTATAACAGGTGTAGGATTCGTTATGAATAGGAAGATAGGGCAGAGGGTGTGTTACTGTGAACAGTTCAGTGACCGGGTTGTTCTAATCAGAATCGACAGCAGACCAACACCGACAACGATAGTTCAGGTATACATGCCGACGTCGCAAGCTGAAGATGAACAGGTAGAGAAAGTGTATGAGGATATTGAAAGGGTAATGCAGTATGTAAAGGGGGACGAAAATCTAATAGTCATGGGCGACTGGAATGCAGTTGTAGAGGAAGGAATAGAAGATAAGGTTACAGGAGAATATGGGCTTGGGACAAGGAATGAAAGAGGAGAAAGACTAATTGAGTTCTGTAACAAGTTTCAGCTAGTAATAGCGAATACCCTGTTCAAGAATCACAAGAGGAGGAGGTATACTTGGAAAAGGCCGGGAGATACGGGAAGATTTCAATTGGATCACATCATCGTCAGACAGAGATTCCGAAATCAGATACTGGATTGTAAGGCGTACCAAGGAGCAGATATAGACTCAGATCACATTATAGTAGTGACGAAGAGTAGGCTGAAGTTCAAGACATTAGTCAGGAAGAATCAATACGCAAAGAAGTGGGATACGGAAGTACTAAGGAATGACGAGATACGTTTGAAGTTCTCTAACGCTATAGATACAGCAATAAGGAATAGTGCAGTAGGCAGTACAGTTGAAGAGGAATGGACATCTCTAAAAAGGGCCATCACAGAAGTTGGGAATGAAAACATAGGTACAAAGAAGGTAGCTGCGAAGAAACCATGGGTAACAGAAGAAATACTTAAGTTGATTGATGAAAGGAGGAAGTACAAACATGTTCCGGGAAAATCAGGAATACAGAAATACAAGTCGCTGAGGAATGAAATAAATAGGAAGTGCAGGGAAGCTAAGACGAAATGGCTGCAGGAAAAATGTGAAGACATCGAAAAAGATATGATTGTCGGAAGGACAGACTCAGCATACAGGAAAGTCAAAACAACCTTTGGTGACATTAAAAGCAACGGTGATAACATTAAGAGTGCAACGGCAATTCCACTGTTAAATGCAGAGGAGAGAGCAGATAGGTGGAAAGAATACATTGAAAGCCTTTATGAGGCTGAAGATTTGTCTGATGTGATAGAAGGAGAAACAGGAGTCGATTTAGAAGAGATAGGGGATCCAGTATTAGAATCGGAATTTAAAAGAGCTTTGGAGGACTTACGGTCAAATAAGGCAGAAGGGATAGATAACATTCCATCAGAACTTCTAAAATCATTGGGGGAAGTGGCAACAAAACGACTATTCACGTTGGTGTGTAGAATATATGAGTCTGGCGATATACCATCTGACTTTCGGAAAAGCATCATCCACACAATTCCGAAGACGGCAAGAGCTGACAAGTGCGAGAATTATCGCACAATCAGCTTAACAGCTCATGCATCGAAGCTGCTTACAAGAATAATATACAGAAGAAAGGAAAAGAAAATCGAGAATGCGCTAGGTGACGATCAGTTTGGCTTTAGGAAAAGTAAAGGGACGAGAGAGGCAATTCTGACGCTAATAATTGAAGCAAGGCTAGAGAAAAATCAAGACACTTTCATAGGATTTGTCGACCTGGAAAACCGTTCGACAATATAAAATGGTGCAAGCTGTTCGAGATTCTGAAAAAAGTAGGGGTAAGCTATAGGGAGAGACGGGTCATATACAATACGTACAACAACCAAGAGGGAATAATAAGAGTGGACGATCAAGAAAGAAGTGCTCGTATTAAGAAGGGTGTAAGACAAGGCTGTAGCCTTTCGCCCCTACTCTTCAATCTGTACATCGAGGAAGCAATGATGGAAATAAAAGAAAGGTTCAGGAGTGGAATTAAAATACAAGGTGAAAGGATATCAATGATACGATTCGCTGATGACATTGCTATCCTGAGTGAAAGTGAAGAAGAATTAAATGATCTGCTGAACGGAATGAACAATCTAATGAGTACACAGTATGGTTTGAGAGTAAATCGGAGAAAGACGAAGGTAATGAGAAGTAGTAGAAATGAGAACAGCGAGAAACTTAACATCAGGATTGATGGTCACGAAGTCAATGAAGTTAAGGAAATCTGCTACCTAGGCAGTAAAATAACCAATGATGGATGGAGGACGGAGGACATCAAAAGCAGACTCGCTATGGCAGAAAAGAAATTTCTGGCCAAGAGAAGTCTACTAATATCAAATACCGGCCTTAATTTGGGGAAGAAATTTCTGAGGATGTACGTCTGGAGTACAGCATTGTATGGTAGTGAAACATGGACTGTGGGAAAACCGGAACAGAAGAGAATAGAAGCATTTGAGATGTTGTGGTATAGACGAATGTTGAAAATTAGGTGGACTGATAAGGTAAGGAATGAGGAGGTTCTACGCAGAATCGGAGAGGAAAGGAATATGTGGAAAACACTGATAAGGAGAAGGAACAGGATGATAGGACATCTGCTAAGACATGAGGGAATGACTTCCATGGTACTAGAGGGAGCTGTAGAGGGCAAAAACTGTAGAGGAAGACAGAGATTGGAATACGTCAAGCAAATAATTGAGGACGTAGGTTGCAAGTGCTACTCTGAGATGAAGAGGTTAGCACAGGAAAGGAATTCGTGACGGGCCGCATCAAACAAGTCAGTAGACTGATGACCAAAAAAAAAAAAATCTGAATACAGAAGGTATGCAACCCTTTAGCCATGGGCGACCTGAGCCTAATAATATTCCTACGCATACTCTCCATTCCTCTACACAGACCTTGTGCGCACCCGACGTTGTTGAAGCAGCGTGGCATGTACTATTACACAGCCGCTGATACGGCTGACATGGTTTATCTCAGAAATGGATGAAGATATAAACAAAATTTTCAGGGTTGCTCGAGCTCGGTATATCTTAGGAGTACATCGTAAATATACTGATCAGCCAGAACAACATGACCGCCGACCTACTACCGATATAAAACCATCCAGGTATAGCAGAGTCACCTGGTAAGAAATGACTGCTAGTCGAACACACGAACGGTGTATGTATTATCAGTGAGCGTACTGTCTTTGTTGTACAGCAGGGAAACTGACGATCTGTCTGAGTTTGAACGAGGGCACATTGTAATGACCCAGAGTCTCGAGATGAGCATTTCGGAAACTGCACCACTTGTCGGGTGTTCGAGGAGTGCTGTTATATCTTCAACACGTGGCGAAACCAAGGTGAAACCACGTCGTGAGGTTGGGCGTCCACTCCTAGACACACATGTCGGACATTGTAGGCTGGGCAGACTGGTAGAACCGGACAGGCAGCGAACTGTGGGGGAACTAACATCAGACATAAATGCTGGGCAGAATACTTGTGTGCCTGAACACAGTGCACCGAACACTCCTAATGATGAGCCTCTGCTGACGGCGGCCCAAGCATGTGCGAATGCTAACACCATGACATCGGCAATGGGCACGTGATCTTCTGCACTGGAGGATGGTGCAGTGGCAGGGCGTTGCATGGTCTGATGAATCCTGATACCTTCTTCATCATGCCAATGGGAGGGCACGAATACGTCGTTTTCCACGGGAACATCTCCTTGACACCTGTACTGTGGGATGAAGACAAGCTGGAGGCTCCATTATTCTCCGAGGAATGTTTACGTAGGCATCCATGGGTCCAATTGAGCTCGTGCAAGGCACATTGACGGCCAAGGAATATCGCAGACTAGTTGCAAACCACGTACACCCCTTCATGACGGTCGTATTTCCCGACGGGAATATCTTTTTTCAACAAGATAGTGCGCCATGTCACAAGGCCAGGAGTATGATGGACTTGTTCGAGGAACACAGTGTGGAGTTCCAATTGACGTGCTGGCCCCTCAACTCCACTGACCTGACCCCGATCGAAAACATCTGGGATGTGACTGAACATGACTTTAGATCTCATCGCCTCCGCAATTTACGGTAATTAGGCAACTTGTGTGTGCAGATGTCGTGCCAACTCCATCCAGCGATCTGCTTACAAGCCACTACGCTTCGTCACTTTTATCCGTGCAGAAGGTGGACATATCAATTATGAGGTAAATGTTCTGGGTGATGAGTGATACATCCATTTGCATGTACGTATTTTCTGCCTAACGTGTGTCCACTGCACAGTAAAGTACCAGTGCTTTGTGCTTGGTATTTGTGAATACTATCACCAGTATAATGCTTGTCCACTGTTAGGTCCAAGATCTGCACAAACTCTGCAATTGAAGGAGGACGTGATCACAGTGTTCGGAGAGGACCCAACAACCAGCACTCGGCAGGTGACAGGCTCTGCACGCGGGTGTGGCGTGTAGCGTGTTGTCCGTGAACTCCGGCTGTACCTGTAACCTCTAAAGAACGTCCAGGCATTACGAGAGAAGGACTACCCACGACAGGTGCAGTTTGGGCGGTGGTATTTACAGCAATGCATACTATAGTCACAGCTCTCGAGGTTGGTGCTACTCACGGATGAATACACTTTTACTAGAGATGGTATATTAAACTTGCACAATACGCATGTTTGGTCAGACGAAAATCCGTGTGATCAGGTAATTCAAGGTTAACAACGCGGGGCTGGTATTAGAATCTGGGCTGAGGTAATTGGTGACAATATCACTGGACTATATCTTTTGCCAAAGAAACTAACGAGATCGATTTACCTCACATTTATTAGCGATGTTTTGCTTACCCTGTTGGATGCAGTGTCACTAAATATTCTGAGGGACATATGGCTGCAATCAGATAAAGTTCCAGCACACTTTGATGTTGATGTGCGGAATCACCTCAACGTCGCATATCCCAGTCGATGGACTGGTGAGGCGGACCAGTTCCATGGCCAGCACGGTTGCGAGAGCTGTCATATCTCGAATGTTTTCTGTGGGTAGTATGAAGATTATTGCGTATGGCACACCCGTAAAGTCAGTGGAGGAACTTATTAATCGAGTTCTCGTAGAGGTTGAAATACTTCAAAGATAACGTCAAGCAGGACCGTGTACAGGCAGATGCAACGTGTGCAGCTGTACAGGGCGGCAAAATTTTGGGGGTGGCAAAATGTTGCCCTCGAAAATTCTTTTTAAGTATAATTTTAATGTTCACTGAATCAGCATCCAGGCATTGATTTATTGGCAACTTGTTGACAAATACTTGCATCCGTCGTTAAAATAGTATTTTACTTCTAGTCCACCTCTGTAGCGTCCTCCATGTACGAGCGTATTAAGGCTTTGTCAACAGAGAGCGCACAACCTGCGAGCCCCCCCCCCCCCCCCCCCAGCCACTCTCACCACCGCGGTCTCCATGCCGCATGCTACGACGTTGTTATTCGTTTACAGGCTATCAGCAACAAAACTGCCTAATCATTAACTTCAATTCCAAACTTTGCTGAAGTATTTAAATAATATGTAATACAAAGCACATGTGGAAGTTAAATACTGAAAAATAATAAAATAACTATTTCAGTTGACTAGCTCCTTTTATTGCAAAGTTACCACAGAAACATCAAACTTGGACACAATACGTGGTAAAAATACAAAGAAAATCATTACAGTTTAATACCCTGTAACAAAATTACTTTACTTCAATGTGAAATTTAATCAGTCCGAAATACGTTATCTGTGCCATTTAACTGACTTGTCCAAAATGTAGTGAACTTACGAGAAGTAACTTCCTTCTTAGTTCTGTATTTGCGCATCCATTTCTCACTTCCTGAAAATCCAGACAGACTGCCAAGCCTAATTCTGTGACTAGTACTCCGATATTGACTATTCGTTCTTGATTTCCATTTTAGAACCACTGAACAGTTTCTTGCTGCAGTAAGTTGTAAATATTGAGTGCTGTATACACATCTGGACAGACCACCAATTTTTTTTTCTTAACCAACGTTCTACAGAGAAGTGGAAGAGAGGACAACTTACCACCAACATCTCTCCTCACAGCACAGACAACAGATACACTATAAAATGTATGCATTCTTCATCAAATTTTTTCTCTGTATCAGAGTTATAGATGGCTCTAAATTTCTCTACAGCGTTATAAATCTGAACAGCCTCTAGTTCATTGACATTTGAGAGAAATGAAAATATTATGTTATATCCTGTGTAAACATTAACCGTCGTCTGCAACTTACCCTAAAGAGTTCGTATAACCTTAGAATAAGACATTTTCATTCTTCTCCGGATCTCAACACAATGTGATCCTGTTTCTCCTTCAGGACATTTTCATTCGTCTTCTATCAGATGATTCCCCAAAGACTCTCTTGCGTTTAGTTTGACATTTCCTTTTTTGATGCTCAGGAGCTGAAGCAGGTGGAAATGATTCCAAATTCCTGATCTCCATAAGTTTCTTGCCGGCTGAATCCTTGTGAATCGAAAAGATGTCAGAAATTCTGCTAAGATCATTGATAGGGAGTAATCCATTTCAACAGAAGTAGAAATGTTTACATCCTCAGCTCTCAGCTTTTTCACTGCTTTGCAGAACTTTTGCAGAATGCAATCCCACTATGATCTCATGAAAGCTAACTCGATACTCATTAACTTTCTGAGAAGACCTACAGATCACATCTGGCTCTACTATTATTATTTTCTGAAATTGTTCTCAATGCAGAAAACACAGCTTTCCAATCTGTATTCAAACTCAAACTTCAAGCATCGTCACGTGCACAACATTGACTTCAGTCTCACACTCGCAGAATCAAAAAATATTTCCAAGATGTTCCATCTGCCTGTAGAATATGCTGTTTAAACCTTAAATTAACTCAAAAAACAGTATTGAAGCTGTGTAGCATTTTGCAGCTCTTGAACCAACTAGATTCAAGGAGTGTACTGAACATGAACTGAATAAAATTAATGCTATCCTATCCTTCTGTGTGGCTTGCAAGTCTGAATATGAACCAGAAATGTTGACTGCCTTATCGTATGACTGACCTCTGCAGTTCTCATATTTCAGTCCATATAGTTGTAAAGAACTCAAAAACGATTCTCTCCAGTGTGACCTGCATTTTTTATAAAACACAGTACTCTTTCAACTGAGAGTCCGTCTTCATTTACATATTTAATTATTATACTTAACTGGTCACTATGGAATATATCTGGTGTAGAATCTGCTACGACTTAAATATATTTTGAAGAAATAACTTCACTATGTACTTTTTGGGTCAATGACATCCCCGTAAGAAGTATTAAATCTTCATAAGTTGCTGGTAACAGGTTTGAGCTAAATCCTTTTCCAGTGTTGTCAAATCTTCCTATACGGTCAGCCAAAAAAGAACCATACTCCGCAATTAATTCCAGATATATGATGAAATTCCCGTTTTTCAGAGAGTCAAACACGTCTTTATCTCCACGAAATGTCAGATCCCTAAAAGCTAGCTTCTTAAGTACAGAAACCACTCTTTTTAACACATTTCTCTAATGTATAACTTCATGTTGATGCTGGGTGAGCAACCGTTTGTCAATTCCATTCATCTCGTTTACGTTTTTCTCTGCCTTTTAGTTTTAAGAAGCAGTCTCTGTGAGAAGCGAATTTTCATGTTCAGTTATTTATATTCCAGCAGATGTTCCAAATTGAGATGCACCACCGAATAATTTACAACACGCGCAGACAACGACCCTTGGCGAGGAGTGTATAAAGATATTTACTGTTGATAATTTCCCCTTTATCAGAACTCTCTGAAACAAATTTTTGCTGCAAAATCAGTGAGATCCGTCGGCGTACCGTCGCGAGAACATGGAAAATCGACACTTTTGTTTTGATTAATACCATTCCTAACCATGTAGTCCAGTGTCTGGTCACTGTTTCCCCAATAAAATGGATTATTTTTGGAAACGGGAAAATCATTTACTTTAGTGTGTAGATTCCTGACATCCTTCGGGAACTCCGAAAATTCCTGTTTCCGTTTAGAACTTATACAGCTACACGGTTCATTGTTACCATTTCGAACCACAATTTCATCTGAATATTCAGAGCCACAAGGTTCGCAAGGTGATATCTGTAAAAGATAACTAATTCTCTGGCCGGCCGGAGTGGCCGTGCGGTTCTAGGCGCTACAGTCTGGAACCGAGCGACCGCTACAGTCGCAGGTTTGAATCCTGCCTCGGGCATGGATGTGTGTGATGTCCTTAGGTTAGTTAGGTTTAAGTAGTTCTAAGTTCTAGGCGACTGATGACCTCAGAAGTTAAGTCGCATAGTGCTCAGTGCCATTTGAACCAACTAACTCTCTGTCTTTTTTTTTTCTTCGGCATTCTTGCGATATGCAGCACCACTTAACCTTGATCGTCCATCCATACCGCTACCGTGAACTACAGAAAAAAAAATCTGCGATGTAGTGTCTTGGTAACTGAACATACAGTAGTCTCTCAACTATCCGCCCTGCTGTGGCGAGAAGACCGTTACACGCTGCAATTTACTCTGCACAGCCCACCAGTAAAAGGAAGGGCTTCCCGTTCTCTTTGTTGGGTTTCGATGTAACATTGTTCTCGTTCCGGCAGTTAGTTATGAATTCTTTCAGTATCTCAGGACTTCCGACTTCTTGAGCCTGATAGCGTGGCGGTCGTCTGTGTAACCGGAAACTAAGAGGTCGTGGATCGAAGCCCGGTCAGATAACAAAAATATCTGTCTGCTTTTAACGTAGCCTTCAGCTTCTCCGCTTGGATAACTGGGGTAGATCATTCATGTCACCAAACGTGCGTCCAGTAGTGAGACTGGCACCAGGCTATTGAGCTGTACGAAATTATTGTTATACCCAAAATCATTACGAGACTATAAATTTCGATGTTCCAGTTCTTGAACCCTATCAGCGATAATAATGCACATTTTATGAGAAGAACACAACTTGAAAAATCCAGGGGACAGAGGTCAGGTGGTCTTTGAGCCGTAGATGTGTAACTTCAACAGCAAAATGTGGCGGTGCCCCACTGTGCATATACTAAGTTCCCAGCCAAGAGCTGTGAGTGATATTTCGGACCTTTAGATGGTGACGTAAACGAAATGTTTACATTTTAAATACAGAGGGTTGTGCGTGAGAAACCGGCCCTGCGTACTAGACGATACATTGTCGCCCGGCAGTTTTCATCTATTGTTTCGAAGCTGTTGCGACTATGTTTGGCACTGTCAGTGGGGAAGCTCTTGCGACTTGGTTAAGACGTGCTGAGTACATATCTCACTGAGATGTAGTGGCAGACTTACATTTGTACCGGCTCATTCAAGGAAACGCCAACAAAGAAATTTTCTGACATTTCCATACAAGCAAGGAGCAGTATGCAGGAGTTTGGTGATAGATTAACATACTGACGGCTCAGGCTGCAAACGCAAATAAGGTTTGAACTTCGTACGTTCACATACGTGCTGTGATCGCGGATATTTGAGCACGAATGATCGAAAGTCCAAAGAAATTGTCTCAACAAGTGAATGTCTTTTCGACCTGTTTTATATCATATAGAAATGAATCCCTACAAATGACAAGTGTTCAAGAAGACAAAGGGGAAGATAAGGCAAAACGTGTGATTACTGTACGTGGCTATGTCAAACACTTAAGAGTGGAATGTTGTATCCGCTGCTATATTTCATGACTGATGAAGCCTGGTTGCATCAGAGAGGACATGAGAACTGAAAACACCAGATGCTGGTCGACAGCCAGCCCCTATACGATTTCCCGCGTCCGGCCATCCTGATTTAGGTTTTCCGTGATTTCCCTATATCACTTCAGGCAAATGCCGGGATGGTTCCTTTGAAAGGGCACGGCCGATTTCCTTCCCCATCCTTCCCTAACTCGAGCTTGTGCTCCGTCTCTAATGACCTCGTTGTCGATGGGACGTTAAACACTAATCTCCTCCTCCTCCTATATGATTAATGGGGAACCTCTTCATGGTGAAAAATTAGGGGTGTGATGTGCCGTGTCGGCGAGTCTGATTGTGAATCCCTGAACTACAGTAAACACGGCTGTGTATATCCAAATCTTTGAGGAATTGTACGGACATTTGACTCCCCTGAATGTACGTATGCTATCTTTCAACACAATGGGACGACCTGTCAAACTTAAAGCGATACACATTCACGAATTCATTAAAGATGGACAAAAGAAAGGACTGTCGGGTAACGATTGTGGCCACCGTGTTTGCCGGACTCAGCCGCTTGTGACTTTCGTCTGTGGGGCAGTGTAAAGGGAAAAGTGAACGCAAGTAGCCCAATAACGGTAGAAGCATTGAAAGATGATATTTCTAATGAAATTTTGAGAGTGACGTGGCAGATTTGCACAAAGTGTATATTAGTGCGAGTGCAAAACTGCACTGAAACACAAAGAGGTCCTTTTCAGCTCCAAATATAACGTAAAAGATAAGATCAGTTCAGTAAATATAGGACTTTGCATTAGCTTATTTTTTTCCCTATCTAATTAATACGTGTTTATCCGTTCGTTGTTATTTCTGTTATCGGCGGGCAACATTTCTTTTTTTTTTTTTTCGTGCACCACCCTGTATTTGTGTATTATTACGATAATATTACGTACTGAAGTCAGTGGCGCCTCCTAACTACAGTTTCACTAAAAGCCTGACGGAAAAAAGTGCAACACCAAAAAATAATTAATATAGAGTGATTAAATATCAGTAATACATTTGATTAGGTAATATATTTAACTGATCAACACTGCAAGATTAAGCGCGAGATAAGCTATTGCAAACATGAAATGCTGGCATATTAATAACCGGCATAATATCGAGAACGTTGGAAGCAAGCATGCAAACGTGCATACATTGTGTTCTACAGTGCCGGATGTCATTTTGCCTGATGGAGTTCCATGGCTGTTGGATCGGTCAGTACAGAGACGGTGAATGCCGTTTGTGAATGACACCGGAGTTGTCGTCCGATGATGCCCTATATGTGCTCAACTGGAGACAGATCTGGTGATCGAGCAGGCCAAGGCAGTATGTCGACATTCTGTAGAGCTTGATGGGTTACAGCAGCGGTATGTGAGTGGGTGGTATCTTATTGGAAAACACCTCCTGAAATTGTGTTTGTGAATGGCAGCACAACAGGTCGAATCATCAGACTGTCATAAGAATCTGCAGTCAGGGCGTGTGACATAACCACGAGAGTGGTCCGGCCGTTATACGGTATCGCGTTCCAGACCATAAATCCATGTGTAGGTTCAGTGTTTCTAACAAGCAAACACGTTGGCTGCACGACCTCTAAGGCCTCCTTCTAACGAACATACGGCCATAGCTGTCATAGGGGCAGATCCAGCTTTCATCAGAAAACACAACTGACAATATATACAAATGACCTAGTAGATAGTGTCGGAAGTTCCATGCGGCTTTTCGCGGATGATGCTGTAGTATACAGAGAAGTTGCAGCATTAGAAAATTGCAGCGAAATGCAGGAATATCTGCAGTGGATAGGCACTTGGTGCAGGGAGTAGCAACTGACACTTAACATAGACAAATGTAATATATTGCGAATACATAGAAAGAAGGATCCTTTATTGTATGAGTATATGATAGCTGAACAAACATTGGTAGCAGTTACTTCTGTAAAATATCTGGGAGTATGCGGACGGAACGATTTGAAGTGGAATGATCATATAAAATTAATTTTTGGTAAGGCGGGTACCAGGTTGAGATTCATTGGGAGAGTCCTTAGAAAATGTAGTCCATCAACAAAGGAGGCGGCTTACAAAACACTCGTTCGACCTATACTTGAGTATTGCTCATCATTGTGGTATCGAACCAGGTTGCGTCGACAGAGGAGATAGAGAAGATCCAAAGAAGAGCGGCGCCTTTCGTCACAGGGTTATTTGCTAAGCGTGAAAGCGTTACGGAGATGTTTAGCAAACTCAAGTGGCACACTCTGCAAGAGAGGCACTCTGCATCGCGGTGTAGCTTACTGTCCAGGTTTCGAGAGGGTGCGTTTCTGGATGAGGTATGAATATATTGCTTCCCCCTACTTATACCTCCCGAGGAGATCACGAGTGTAAAATTAGAGACATTCGAGCGCGCACGGAGGCTTTCTGGCAGTCGTTCTTCCCACGAACCATACGCGACTGGAACAGGAAAGGGAGGTAATGACAGTGGCACGTGAAGTGCCCTCCGCCACATACCGTTGGGTGGCTTGCGGAGTATAAATGTAGATGTAGACCTCCATCCTGCCCTCCAATGGGCTCTCGCTTGACACCACCGAAGTGGCAAATGGCGCTGATTCGGAGTCAGTGGAATGCTCGCTACAGGGCGTCTGGCTCGGAGCTGTCCTTGAAGCTACTGACTTGTAAGAGTTTGGTGTGTCACTGCGGTGCCAACTGCTGGTCCAATTGCTGCTGCAGATGCAGTACGATGCGCCAGAGTCATACGCCGAACAAGATGGCCTTCCCTCTCGTTAGTGCCACGTGGCCATCCAAAGCCAGGTCTTGTTACACCCGTAAATCCTCATGACCAGTGCTGCCAGCAGTCATGTACTGTAGTCCTGCCCAGTTTTCCTGCAGTATCGTCGAAGGAACGCAGTGAGGCGTTGATAATGGCATCTTTGTCGCCTTAAAGGCATCCTTGACTATCAGCAACTCTCATGTCCAATTGTAATGGTACTTGAATTACGTAACCATTACGGAACCTCACCTCAACCTTTCGGTACCAGCAGTATTCTACTGTGTTTGTGTAAAGTAGTTAACATATTTCTGAGACAACATTCAGATTTGATTTCATTAATGCAGAGGTACTTTGATACATCGATATGTTTATATTGCAATGATATTATTCTTATGTGAATTCTTTCTTTTGTCACTATGATATTTGACGTACTTGTATCTCTGATTTTTGGGCGCGTAAGCAGTTATTAGAGAGTCAAGTCTTGGTCGTCATGGTGAAAAGACACAAATTGTAGTCAGTTCATAAAATGTGAACTTTTAACATTAAGGAAGATATTTTCAAGTATGTTTTATAATGTGATGTTCTGTGTGTTACGTGATACTGCAACAAAAGTAATAAAAAAGAAGTGTAACTTAAATTGGGAGTGCTGAGTGCTGATTACTTTTTTACATCACCATTGTACTAAGTTTCAAAGGTTTAATCTTCAAGATGGTTTGTGAAACACATCTATAAAACTTTTGAGTATCGCAGAATAACACCTAGGCCTCTTTGCATCCGAGCTTGGAATCATCACTACCTTGATTTTCGACGATTGAGCCATGATTTCACAACGAGACCAGCGTGGGAAACACGTGCCTAGTTTATCCATTATTTCATGAAATGACTTTATTAACTGTGCTCTAATGACACCTGCCACATGATATAACTTTGTTGTTGACCGAAAATGCAATATTTAGCAGCGTGACCAACACTACAAATCATAATTAATTTTTGACCTCTGTTGTGGTAGTGTTGTTAGACAATCTTATAGGTAACTAACGGTCACGACCGTTACAAGGTGTATTTTAAAGAAAATCTGTTTTGGATCTGTATAGTGCCACTAGCAGCGCCATCTTATGTGAGTGGCGCGATATTTGAATGAACATCATCTTTCAGATCTAGAAACACTCCTGCTATCTTCGGGTGTATGTCGCATAACTCTTTCTCGGTGTTGCATTTTGTTTTTCTGTTAGCAAACTTTTCGTCTGCCGACCCGTGTTAACTGGAACTTCCGTTATCGTATTTTATCACTCTTGTCGGTTTTCAATAACAACTACAATACACCTTGGATATGAAGAGGTGGAGGAAAGTCTGCGAGCTGCTGGTGCGGGGCGCCACGTCAGTGAGACGTTGCCGGCGTCGGCGTCGCGTCGCCGGCCGCACACGCAGCGCGCGCCCATAACTCCGGGCCGGGCAGGGCGTGGCGGCGCGCGGCGCCTCCATTGTGTGGCGGCGCGGCTGTGTCTGCGGCCCGCGAGCCCGGCCGCCGCCGCAGCGCCGCGCCATCGATAGCTGCGGGACACCGGCTGCTGCCAGGGCCGCCTATTAGCGCGTCACGGGCCGCGCCGGGCATGTGTCATTCAATTGTATGCAGCCTCGCGAAGGTCCGGCCCCTCCCCCCACACCCCACACCCGCCCTACCGACAATGCGTCGCCTACCTGCCGCACGCCTGACGCCTGCGTCCACAAACAATGTGAGGTCAAAGTGGAAATAAAAAGAAGGAAAAGGATACGTGTCGTCTCGAATATACTTCTCGATTGGTCCTTGGTATCCTACTTTAGCGCAAAAAGGTAACCGCCAGGGTCACAATAACCACAGCATGACTCACCCTTCTCCTTACGGCCTTCTGCTTTCCTCCGTGTCATCTGAAACATTACTGTCCTTATCAAACGGGAATTTTTTTAGTAAAATCATTTTTTGTGCCAAAAGTTATACAGTTCTGTTCTTTCTCTACCGGTTTCGGTACTGGCTACCATCTTCGCAGGAGTTACAAGACAAGATAATTCAAGTATGTGATTACCTACAACCTTATAGTACGAAAGTGGATCCAACAATTTTAGAAGCATCGGTTACTTGCATAATGCACTTCAATTGGTCAAAAAGTTCGTCTCTGCCAAAAACGGCAGAATCAAGCGTAACATGTAACGAATTATCACCGTAACTGTTTCACTGAATTTCTACTGTACTACATTTACGCAGCGGAAATGTGGTACCATTTACAGAGTCTTAACATCAGATAAACACGGGAAGCACTGTCAGAACATGATGTAGGCAAGAACACACTACTTTGTCGATATATAGTATGGAAGTCACAATACAGTCCAAAAACAAAATTACAATATTAAAAGAACAAGACATCAGATTTTCATCAAGGAAGATACACAGACCAGTAAACAGGTCATAATACAGCCCAAAGACAAAATTACAATGTTAATAGAAGAGTATGTTCCATGTTGATCAAAGAACATCAGGCTACAGTTATACACCGAAGAGCCAAAGAAACTGGTACACCTGCCTAATACCGTGTAGGGCCCCAGCGAGCACGCAGAAGTGCCGCAACACGATGTGTCAAGGACACAAATAATGCCTATAGTAGTGCTGGAGGGAACTGACACCATGAATTCAAGGGGCTGTCCATAAATGCGTAAGGGTACGAGGGGGTGAAGACCTCTTCCGAACAGTACGTTGCAAAGCATCCCAGATATGCTTAATAATGTTAATGTCCGTGGAGTTTGGTGGGCAGCGGAATTGTTTAACTCAGAAGAGTGTTTCTGGAGACATTCTGTGGCAACTGTGGACGTGTGGGGAGTCGCATTGTCCTGCTGAAAATGCCCGAGTCCGTCGGAATTCACAATGGACACGAACTGAAGCTGTTGATCAGACACGACGCTTACGAACGTGTCACTTGCCTAGAGTATCTGGGATCCCATGTCACTCCAACTGCACACGCTTCACACCATTACATAGCCTTCGCCAGCTTGAACACTCCCCTGCTGACATGCAGGATCCATGGATTCATGAGATTGTCTCCATACCCGTACACACCCATCCGTTCGATACGATTTAAAACGAGACTCGTACGACCAGGCAACATGTTTCCTGTCATCAACAGTCCAATGTGGGCACTGATGGGCCCAGGAGAGGCGTAAAGCTTTGTGTCGCGCAGTCATGAAGGGTACGCGAGTGGGCCTTCGGCTACGAAAGCCCACATCGATTATGTTTCGTTGGTTCTCACGCTGACACTGGTGGATGGCCCAGCATTGAAACCTGCAGCCATCTGCGGAAGAGTTGCACTTCTGTCACTTTGAACGATTCTCTTCAGTCGTCTTTGGTCCAGTTCTTGCAGGATACTTTTCGTACTGCAGCGATGTCGGAGGTGTCTTATCGCATTACTGATATTCACGGTACCCTCGTGAAATGGTCGTACGGCCAAATCCCTCTTTATCGCTACCTCGAAGATGCTGTGCCCCATCGCTCGCGCGCCGAATGTAACACCACTTCAGACTCACTTAAATCTTGATAACCTGCCGTTGTACCAGCAGTAACTGCGCCAGACACTTGTTGTCTTATGTAGGCGTTGCCGACGGCAGCGCCGTACTCTGCCTGTTGACATATCTCTGTATTTGAATACGCATGCTTATATCACTTTATTTGGCGCTTCTGTGTATCTACTGTGCTGTTTCTTTGATCACAGATGAAGTGTATAAACATTCAAGTTGAAATTGTGTCTATTGGTAATGCTTCGTCATTTCATACCTTGACTAAGAGGTTCACCGTTTTCAAAAACGACTTCCGTATAGGTAAGCGCACCAGGCGACGACCAACAGGATGTGGGTCGGCAGCCACATATGAGCTCACGCGCACCAAAAGGAACCACAGTCAGCGACAACATTCGTGCGATTCTCCAACTCACCATCTCTATATACAAGACAGCAATCCGCTCTTCACACGCCCCTCTGTACTCTTCTCCGCGGTCCCCGTGGCCATCCGTTCATCGATGTCCTCGTACGCAGCAGCGCTTCGCTTCCGCACATGCACTGGCCCTTCACTTCCCTCGCCAGCGTCCGACACGCCCTCCCATTCCGGAACCATGAACTCATAAAGACATACTCTGGGAGCGAGTGTTGATACGAAGGTATCAGTAACTTCCGTGCGTATAGAACCCATCAGTTGAGTCGAAAATGTGAAATAGCTATTCTCTCCTTGGTCCTTCCCGTTATGATGATAGCCAATGGTCGTCGTTTACGGTTAATGATGCAAACATTTTCAGTGACTGCATAAAACTGTTAACTGTACTGTTAAAACAGATCAGTCACAATATCAATAACAAAATGCCACTCCATTCAACGACATCCGTGAGCTAAGTTTAGTGTGTGAATTAGTAAGTGACGAAGGAAGCACAATATCTGTAAGTATAGCTCACAAAATACTATTACATAGCACGTTCATCCAGTTTGCACCTCTCGTTTTTCGATTTCAGAGAGAACAAGAAAATTTTTACAGGGAAAGAAAGGCAGAATGCAGCTGCATACATGATATGAAAAATTATGTGACCCCATAGCACTCGAAAATGGCAGTAATTTTTCGAAATGGATTGTACTAAGCTTGTAAAAACGTAACAGGGGTAGTAACTTCTTTATTCAATTTTTCTGAAAGAGTTGCAGCCTTTGCAATAATACTGTTTGTAAAAGATGAAATTAAAATTGCATAAATTACCGTGAGCAAGGCAGTAACCGAATTGTTCTACTGCAGATTGCCACTAAACACCACCCTACAGAAACCCTGCCGCCGATCCAGTCTGATAATGACGAATGATAAGAATATATGAGTAAATATACACGTCAAAAAAAGTTTTGCATCACCCCAGTTACCAGAACTCCTGATCATGGACGTTGACTGTGGAGATTGACAGACACAGTCCCTTTGACTGTTCAGAGATGTCACTAAACTCACCCGAAGATGTAAACAACAATCCATAAGTAGCGCCTATTAGACGGAGGGGACCGACAGCCGATCAGTTGTAGTCATTCCACTAGGAAGGAGGTACACGGCTCGTGTTGCCTGTAGTTCAACCATGCCTAGACGGTCAATACCGCCGTTCGATCGCGTCCGCATTGTTACTCTTTGCCAGGAAGGGCTCTCAACAAGGGAAGTGGCCAGGTGTCTCGGAGTGAACCAAAACGATGTTGTTCGGATATGGAGGAGATACAGAGAGACAGGAACTGTCGATGACATGACTCGCTCAGGCCGCCCAAGGGCTACTAGTGTTGTGGATGACCGCTGCCTACGGTTTATGGTTCGGAGGAACCCTGACAGCAACGCCACCATGTTGAGTAATGCTTTTCGTGCAGCCACAGGTCGTCGTGTTACGACTCAAACTGTGCGCAATAGGCTGCATGATGCGCAACTTCACACTCGACGTCCATGGCGAGGTCCGTCTTTATAACCACAACACCAAGCAGCGCAGTACAGATGGATCCAACAACATGCCGAATGGACCGCTCAGGATTGGCATCACATTCTCTTCACCTATGAGTGTCGCATATGCCTTCAAGGAGACAATCGTCAGAGACGTGTTTGGAGGCAACACGGTCAGGCTGAACGCCGTAGACACACTGTCCAGTGACTGCAGCCAGGTGGAGGTTCCCTGCTATTTTGGGGTGGCATTATGTGGGGCCGACGTAAGGCGCTGGTGGTCATGCAAGGCGCCGTAACGGCTGTACGATACGTGACTGCCATCCTCCGACCGATAGTGTAACGATAACGGTAGCGTATTGGCGAGGCAATCGTCTTCATGGACGAAATTCGTGCCCCCATGGCGCACATCATGTGAATGACTTCCTTCAGGATAACGACATCGCTCGACTAGACTGGCGAGCATGTACTCTAGACATGAACCCTATCGAACATGGATTGAAAAGGGCTGTTTATGGACGACGTGACAATTAGAGTGCAGGTAATTACTTTAACCACAAATAGAGATGGCAACAGCATCATGCTCTAACATTCACAAGTACCTCCCCCCCTTCCTCGCTCAATCACTACCTCCACCTCTGAGGTAACCCGCAGCTCAACGTTACACCTCTAAGTACAAGCGAGAAAATTTCTCTACATGATTATGGTTTTAAATTAAAATGTTCTTAACTACAAAGTAATATTTCATTGAAATTTGTTTCTCCGACAGTCGATGTTTTGTAATTTTATTACAGAGCTTGCAACAGTTAAAATTTGGAAGATAGTGGTGGGAGCTATTGATGCATGAGGAATAGTAAACATGTGACACCCTCGTATACAATTATTTTGTCATCTCATATTGATGCTACGACTGTCTTGTGCTCGTAACAGACTTGTTTATACAGCAATCAATTTAGCTGTTACCAGTCTGCCTCCGTAACTGAATGGTTCAACGCTGCTGACTGCCATGCGGAAGACCTGAGCTCCATTTCCGCCACTGCCAGGGACTTCTCCTTCGTAGGAGAACTGGCACGGGATGTGGCCAATTGAAGAGCTACTTGGGGTTGTAGTGGCTCCATGCCCCAAATAGTGATAACGGTCTGGAGAGAAGTGTGCTCACCCCGTGCTGCTTCGTACAACATCCACTGATGCCATGGGCAGAAGATGACATCAGAAGTCAGTACCGTTTGATCCATCAGGACCCTTGTAAGGTATTTATGTTTTACTGCTACCAATCAACTTACAGCTCCTAAAAACCCTGGCTCTGACACTACTGGTAATATCGGTAACTATAAATTATTTGTGCACTTAACATCTTTCCACACTCATCATTATCCTTAGGAGTTATACACTTGTCTTATCCTCAAAGCAGCAGTTAGTCCAGGAGTCACAGAAACTATGAATTAGAACTAATACCAGTCTTTTAAAAACATGTGTTTTTAAGGACGCCAACGACCTTGCCGCTGTGGTAACACGGGTTCCTATCGGATCACCGAAGTTAAGCACTGTCGGGCTTGGTTACCACTTGAATGGGTCACCGTCCAGGTCTGCTGAGTGTTGTTGGCAAGCTGAGGTCAGCTCTTGTGAGGCCAGTTGAGGAGCTACTGATTGAGAAGTGGCGGCACTGGTCACGAAACTTCGCGGGGTGCTGAACATGTGGCTCTCCTTATACACATCTATTTGACGCCTATAGCCTGAGGATGACACGGCGGCCGGTCGGTACCGTTGGGCCTTCAATGCCTGTTAGTACGGCGTTTCTTTGCTTGTTCTCTGAGACCTCTCACCCATTTCCTTCCAGACGGTACATCGTTAGCGAAGCTAGTTAGGTTGAATTTGCGCCAGATGTTTAAGAGCTATGTTTATTTATACATTTCACCCTCTTTCCTTCTCAGTTCGCATTACATGGTTGCCAAGCGTTATCACAACACTTTTTCCAGTTAGTAAACCACTGGTGTACCACATTTGGCTGAAATTTTTCTAGCGCTTCTACAGTTTCCATAACGCACTACCCATATAAGTGGCAGTAGTGTGTCATACCACTTACTTTCTTAACACACGGTAATTGTGTATCAACTTTGGTTCAAGGTGCTATGAGCATTCCAGAAAGATGCTGAGTTTTACATGTCACACCTTTGCCATGTGTTAGCTACGGAAATCTTACCCCAAGCGTAATTTTTCTCCATATTATAAGTCATATGCGGAAAAACAGTTATTAAGTCATAAGTTACGTATGTTGGGTTCGGTGTCTAAGTGTCAGACTGCAAATTTAAAAATCTACGGTTCAGTTTCCAGTTTTTGACAGAATTCTTTTCTGTCAGGTTTCAAAATCGTAACAAGACAAAGATACACCATCAGTAGAAAAATCAACCTTCAGGCAGGTTTACTTAAATTATATGTGTACAAAGTTTGTTTGAAATCATCCTCAGGCTTTCCAGAACGTTCTAGGTACAAACACACAGTGAGATTTCCAAATACATGCAGATTAGCCGCATCCCTCATAAAGAAGTCTTTTGTAGACGAAACAATTACATAATCGTTAAGGTCTTTCACTGGTACTCGAGCAGACCATCTTCCAAGCATTGATATTTCCTGCTAAACACAAAGTATTGCTACGATAATCCCTTCCTGCTACTTTCATGACCGCAACGGATAATTGCATGCGTCCCATACTTCAATATTGTAGCTGGCGAGGGGTGGAGATGATGTATCAGCGACAGTATTGCATTCCGAAACCAGAGCTATTATTAGATCGAAGATATACATTTACCTCTAGTGGCACAGGTCCGACCAGGTATGCAGCAGACCTTTATTTTCTTTTTTATTTATTTTATTTATTGAATTATTTCACCTAGTAAGATTAGGGCCATCAGGTCTTCTCTTACATCTAACTGGGCATTCTACTTATTTTACTTTCATATGTTTTAGTAGGCATGTTAAACTACATCTAGTACAAAAAGTGAAATAAACAATTACAAAGGCACACTTGGAAAAATACATACATGTACAGTTTATATTCGTAGATAATAAGTAATGCTATAATTAGACATTATGATATATGATGGAGACATATTTTATACAGGAGTGCTAGCAGCAGGGGATATGGGGGACACTGATGGTGAAGGGAGGAAAAGAATAGGGACATGATGAAACATAGTTAATGAAATATAAAGGAAAAGAAGATTGTGTGGCTAATATAGATGAAGAGGAAGAAGAGAAAAGAGCAAATAGGAGACAGTAGCTTTGCTATTTGACAGAGGGGAGGATTGGCCTTGTATATTAATTTTGTAAAAAACGTTATGAGGATGATAGTAGAAATGTTTCAACTTCTTCTTAAAAGCAGGAGGGGGATTGAATTTTGCGCAAGGTAAGGGGCAGTTTGTTCCAGAGGCGGACAAAGGCAACTGAGAAGGAGTTTGCATAAGTTTTTGTTTTGTGAGTGGTCACAGTTAGGATACCAAATAACAGTGACCTCGTGTTTCGATTATGATGGCATAAAAGGTGTTTAATCTCTGAAGCAAGGTACTGGGGTGCTTGCGCGACGAGGGGCCGGTGAAGTAGACTTAGAGTGTGGTAGTCACGCAATTTGTCCGGCCGCAGCCACCCTAGCTGGGAGAATGGAGCACTAACATGATCGTATTGGCAAATGTTGCAGGTGTAACGTACACAGGCATTCATGGTTAGTTCTAACCGTCTTTTGTTGTCACTACTCATTCCTTGTTGAATTACATCACAATAGCGGAGGTTCGGTAGAACGAGTGCTTGCACGAGCTGACGTTGCACGTCCTGTGGAAATACGTTCCGAAACTTTTTGAGAGCATAGCGACAAGCGGACGTCTTCCGGCACACTGTGACTGTATTCTCTGCCCAGTTGAGATCCACATCCAAGTTCTTAACTGTCTTCTGGTATGGTACTGGAATACCATCGGGCAGAATAGGAGGCAGCCGTTCGCGGAAATCTGAACTTATTAATTTCTGATCAGCTATTACCTTAGAAGAGATAGGGAAAGTCGAGGAGAGGATGCTAGATATATTACTGATTTCCGAACAAATAATTTTGTTAAGGTATCCTGTTTGTACCACGACCGACCAGACGTAGCCGCAGGGCGAATGCTTCAACCTGGAAGTTCAGACCGTATGCAAGTGGTAATCCTACAGGTGATTGTTATTGTAAACCTTGAAACGTCCCCTTTGAACAATTATACATGACTGTGCTTAAACTGAGACACAATATTTTTAGCGCAACGCAATCTGACTTTCAATAGTCCCTACAAAAGAATGGCCCTGACTAACATTAACCTATACCTTTCACAAATCACTTATCTCACAAAAATCTTCGTTACTCGAACTACTGCAATACAGCGAGCGCCACTACTGCCAGCTAAATAAAAGATTCAAACTACGGAAGGCACTAACTACTGATAGGCATAGTTAGCAAATGAAAGATTTTAATAGAGAACAAACAATTTATTTACCTTAATAGTGTTGAAAAATCATAATATACATAGCAGTTCATGACATCCACTCTTACAAATTTCAAAACTCCGCCATCTCTCTTCCCACATCCACCACTGCTGGCGGCTCACCTCCTACTGCGCAACGCTACGCGCTGTTAGCATCCAGCTGCCCAACACTACAATGGCAGACAACAATGCAAACTAGCCACAGACTGCACACAGCACAGCCAGTGATTTTCATACAGAGCGCTACGTAACGTTGCCAATAAGAAAACATAAACAGCGTACTTACAACCTACAGCAACCTCCGTAACGGTGCACATATTTTATCACCAAGTGAGTCTGATAATGATTATTTCGGTTGAAAAGCCACATAACTCCATTACCTGAGTGTATGTTAGGCTTCATAGCGAACCACAAGCAACAGCAAAACCTTGTGAAACTGTAGAGCGTAACTCACGTTTTGCAGCAGCGGATGAAAATTTCTTCCGTTTTCCATTGCCATTGTCTAACGTAATCACCCACGTAAATCTGTCAGTATAGCTGCATAAACATCCTTCAGGTCTAGCAATGAAAAGAGAGATGCAGTAAGTACCGCCCTTTTGTTCAAATTGTAACCCATTTTCCGCACACCACTGTACTTCATCTACAGATCCGCGTCTATTGTCCACGAGAGAATAAGCGATAAACCAAAATGTAAGCCCGTGGGGTACACCCAGCAATCAGAGGCGATTGCAGAGATGTGGACTGTAAATACGAGCGGTAAGTGATAATGAGGCTCCGCCCCTGACTGTGCGCCTGATGCTAATTACATCGGCTGTCGTTAGGCGTGCTTGATGCGTGGTACTCGGCTCTCGCCTAGACCCTGCTCACTTCCATAATTAGAGACTGAGACTGCCTTCGCCTCCCCCGCTTTAAACGCTCATGTCGCTTGGCTCTTTGCTCCAGACATTGTCCGACGACTGTTGCTGCGCACTGCGATATCTGTGTAAAGCGACGCACAGAATGCAACGAGAATCTTATACCGAAAATGTCATATATGCAGACTCTCGAAACCGTTTCGTTGTGGAGGTATAATGTTCTCGATGATAAGAGCGCATCATTTAGCTCTTCTCTTAAATAAAGTATTTGACGTTTCATAGACCCTCTTGACAACTTCTTCAGGATTCTTCTCGTGTCCACAGCTGGCTGAAAACTCAAGCCACTTGGTATGTATTTCATTACGTACGAGATTTCGAACGTTCCACACATTAACATTGGTCCTACTTTCCGTTTATTATAATAATTAATATTACTGTCGTATGTGGTAAGACCAGGCAACGACGTACCTGGCATTCATCGATTCTGAAAAGGCCTTTGATTCTGTGAAACATCGAGAGCTGTGGCAGGTGTTGCGAAAGTATGGTACACCACAGGAGATTCTAAACATCATCGAAGACCTGTGTGATGATTAATGTTGTGTGAGCTCCACAAGGAAAATTTCACAGATTAAATAGAGTTAGCAACCATAGTCTTACAGGGCTGTATTTTATCATCAACGCTCTTTCTGCTTCACCTTGACTTAGTTATGAGAAAGGTTACAGGAGGCAGAAGACGGGGAATCCAATGGAGGATCCATGAATGACTGGAGGATTTGGATTTCGCAAACGATATAGTTTTACTAGGTCAAAGGCTGACAGATATGAAAGCTACATTTAAACTAACACAAAAAAAGAAGCAGAGATTTCTTGGCTCAAGATAAACATACATAAAACAAAGAAAATGAGAATACATTCTGGAAACATGGAAGTGCCACTGCTTTTACGGGGACAGCAAGTAGAGATGGCCAATTTACTCCCTCATCTGGATAGTGTGGTGACAGAAGATGGTGGAGCCGGAGAAGCTGTGAGGAACCGTGAAGAACTGTATAAAGAAGACCAATGCTGCCCTCATACAAACTTATTGAATATGGAGAAACGGAAACATCACAGGCAAAACTAAAATTTTTATTTTAATATAAATGTGAAGCTGTAGTTCTGTATGCAACCGAAAATTTGGAAAGTAGATAAGAAGATAACATTACAGATACAGAGCTTCATAAACAGGTGTCTCCGGCGCGTAATGAATATCTCAAAAATGGTTCAAATGGCTCTGAGCACAATGAGACTCAACTGCTGAGGTCATTAGTCCCCTAGAACTTAGAACTAGTTAAACCTAACTAACCTAAGGACATCACAAACATCCATGCCCGAGGCAGGATTCGAACCTGCGACCGTAGCGGTCTTGCGGTTCCAGACTGCAGCGCCTTTAACCGCACTGCCACTTCGGCCGGCGTAATGAATATCTGTTACCCAGAAAAAGTAATTAGAGAGTGTCTGAACAAACCAGACACCTGTAGCGGAACATGTACGTGAAAGGAATTGGAGATGGCCGAAAGCCAGATGGAGCAGTCCAAAAGATGACACTGGAAAGGAATCTCCAAGGAACTGGGGAGAGAGGCAGGCCTACAGGTACATGGAAGTGGAGGGAGAAGCAAGGAGAGCTGGGAAGACCTGGACGAAATTAAGGGAGATGTCAAAGACAGAAATGTATAGTGAGTTCTCCTGGATGCCCTATGCCCAACACAAGCCAAAGAAATTAAGTGAAGCCAGTAAGTCATATAGTAAGATATTGGTCACGCATTCCGGAGTACAACGGTTCCAAATCCCGTCCCGTCATTCGACCTTGCCATTTCACTGATTTCTCCTAAATCATTTAAGACGAACCCCAGGATGGTTCGCATGAAAGGGCACGTATTAATTCTTTCCTTACCCTTCTCCAGACAAAGTTTGTGTTTCCTTTATGAGAATCTCACTGTAGACGAGGACCTTACTTTTCCTTTCGTACTAGGCGTACAGTAGGACTTATTTTTCATATATGTTTTTCCATTTCTGCTGCTTTCGAGGTGCATATCCTCATTGCATAAGGTATAGACTAGTTTAAATGTAGAAGGAAAACCGCTGGCAGCGTGCATACCGGACTTGATCACCGATTTAGGACTTGAACCTGGTGTTGGATCTAACAGCTAGGAACGATAGCTTCGTAAAAGACAGTGGTACAAGAAATAAGTCCGCAGCTCGTGTTCGTGCGGTAGCGGTCTCGCTTCCCACGCCCGGGTTCCCGGGTTCGATTCCCGGCGGGGTCAGGGATTTTCTCTGCCTCGTGATGACTGGGTGTTGTGTGTTGCCCTTAGGTTAGTTAGGTTTAAGTAGTTCTAAGTTCTAGGGGACTGATGACCATAGATGTTAAGTCCCATAGTGCTCAGAGCCATTTGAACCATTTGAACCAAGAAATAAAATCTCACAATAAAATGCAATGTGGAACTCACCTATTGATTAATGGTACTTAAGCAACTTAAGGAAATAATACAATCATGGGGAAGAAAAAGGATAAGATGCCTAAAATAAGATAATAATGATCACTTTCTGGAAAAATGAGCCAACAATAGCACGGATTAAAAACTATAGAATAATTTATTGCAGAAACATACTTGCCTCTTGGCAACAAATAATACTGAGCAAATAGAAAGCACCATGACGGATTGAGATGTCAGTGACCAAAAGATCGTTCTCGCAAGACTAAATACCCTAACATCCGAATCCTCCAACAATAAGCTAAAAATCTATCTATTTAAAAACGCAGATACACTATGTTATCAAAAGTATCCGGACACCTGGCTTAAAACGATTTACAAGTTCGTGGCGCTCTCCATCAGTAATGCTGGAATTCAATATGGTGTTGGCGCACCCTTAGCGCGGTGACAGCTTCCACTCTCGCAGGCATACAGGTGCTGGAAAGTTTCTTGGGGAGTGGCTGCACTGAGGAGGACTATCGATGAAGGTGGTGAGGCATAGCACGAAGTGGGCGTTCCAAAACATCCCGAATGTGTTCTACAGGAATCAGGTCAGGACTCTGTGCAATTCTGTTAATTACAGGGTGCAGACCTGTCAATTATAGGAATGTAACTGTAGTGTAACCACTCCACCACAGGCCATGCATTATGAACAGGTGCTCGATAGGGTTGAAAGACGCAATCACCATCCCCGTATTACTCTTCAACAGTGGGAAACAAGAAGGTGCTTTAAACATCAACGTAGGCCTGTGCTGTGATAATGCCACGCAAAACAACAAGGGGTGCAAGCCTCTTCCATGAAAATCACGACCACACCATAAAACCACCGCCACCGAATTTTACGGTTGGCACTACAGACGCTGGCAGATGACGTTCACCGGGCATTCGCCATACCCACACCCTGCCATCGGATCGCCACATTGTGTACCGTGATTCGTCACACTAAGTATTTCCACTGTTCTATCGTCCAATGTTTACGCTCCTTACACCAAGCTAGGCGCCGTTTGGCATTTACCGGCGTGATGTGTGGCTTGTGAGCAGCCGCTCGACCATGAAATCCAAGTTTTCTCAAATCACGCATAACTTTCATAGTACTTGCAGTGGATCCTGATGCAGTTGGAATTCCTGTGTGTTGGTCCGGATAGATGCCTGCCTATTACACATTACGACCCTGTTCAACTGTCGGCAGTCTCTGTCAGTCAAGAGGCGAGGTCGGCCTGTACGTTTTTGCTCTGTACGTGTCCCTTCACATTTCCACTTCACTATCACATCGGAAACAGGGGACCTAGGGACGTTTAGGAGTGTGGAACTCTCGCGTACAGACGTATGACCTGACCACGTTCTAAGTCCGTGAGTTCCGCGGAGTGCCCCATTCTGCTCTCTCACGATATCTAATGACTACTGAGGTCGTTGATATGGAGTACCTGATGGTAGGTGGCAGCACAACGCGCTTAGTAAGAAAAACGTATGTTTTTGGTTGTGTTCGGATACTTTTGATCACATTGTGTAAAAATCGCTTGACGCCTTCTTAAGAGACGGTCTCAACTTTCAAACGAACTGTATAACCGTAGACCAGGTTTGGCATAAGTAAATGAAATAGTGTTGATGACAGTTGATAGATATATACAGGGTATAAATTTTAAGTTGACAAACCAGAATAACTCGAAAAATAAATTCACACGAAAAAACGTGTTGTATCCAAAGTTGATTATTTTCGAGGGGGACATCTGCTGGTGCTAAAATTAGTCCGCCATCCCAGCCCCCTGGGGGTGGGGCGGATCGCAGCTTTAAAATTTCAAATGGGAACCCCCATTTTTTATTGCAGAATCAGAGTCTACATAAAAAACTACGTACATTTTGTCTTAAACATTTGTTTTGATTCTTGGTAGTTGGCGCTGTAATACAAGAAAATCCATGTTCTCATTTTTGAGTGGAAAATGGTTATGGATAAATAAAAAAATACTTGTTTACTTCGTAAATTTTGATTCGCTAAAACTAAAACTCTCCTTCTCTCCCCATAGGGTGGGGTTTGAGAGAGAGGAATTAGAGATTTACAAATGGTGATCCACATATGTTGGTCAACAATGATTTTCTTGAATTCCAGTTTGAACTCACCCACGTGAGTACTAAACAGAATCCATAAAATTTCCATTACACCATAAATCACACAAATTTTAAGCCTGTAAATTCAGCTAAATACTTAAGGATTACAATTATGAATAACTTGTACGGTGACAATTATTGAACTATATGAAATAAAATCGTCATAACTTCTGGACGGTTTGCATTAGGACGTTCAAACTGAGCGGTAGGCCGCGGGGCATGATGAGAATTAGTGCTGCCCGTGCGCGAGCGACTTGCTGTTTTCGGTCATTTGCAAGTGAAAATGTCACGGTACAGCGTTCCTAGCGTGTAGCGCTTTTGAAGGTCTACTACGGGACCAATAACAGCCCTACTGCACCTCAAACTAAGTTTGCGACCGAGCTCAAGCTGAAGACAACCGGACCAAGAGCGCTAACAATCAAGAATTTGATTCGCAAGTATGAGAGAACGGGTAGTGTTCGTGATGACGGTGTTGGCAATGTCGGTGGTCCAAAAAAGATGAAAACCCCTGAAAACATAGAGAGGACACGTGCTGTGTTTCAAAACAGCCACAGGAAATCGACCCGACGAACTGCAGAACAAGTGGGAATCAATCGAGAGACACTGCGACAAATTGTTGTTAAAAACCTGCATCTCTTCCCATACAAAATTCAAACCCGTCAGCCATTAAGCTCCAGGGCCACGCAACAGCGGTTGTGTCTCGCCAACAATATAGTCCACAGAATTGACGAAAAGGACTTTGATGTGAATGTGGTTTGGTTTAGCGACGAAGCCCATTTTCATTTTGATGGGTTCGTCAATAAGCAAAATTGGCGCATTTGGCGGACTGCGATTCCGCTCTTTGTGATCGAGAAGCCCGAGGGGTAGCTCCTTTGTATCATCGTGAAACAGAGAAGAGAGTATCACAGATATGATATTTGAGTTGGGGTGGCAATAATTCCAACGCATTTTTAGTTGCAGCGAAATCTTTTCACGAAATTTCACCAACCTTCTCCTCAGAATGTGAAAATATTTTGTGGGCGCCCGCCTACACAGGGAGAAATGACTATCATAATAAAATAAGAGAAATCAGATCTCGCAACGAAGATTTAAGAGTTCTTCCCGCACACTGTTCGATGATGATGATTTGACGTGAGGAGCGCTCGACATCAGGGTCATGAGCGCCCTGACGAGAGGTCAGCATGAAAATCTCATGCGGAGCAGTTTATAATGCATTGAAGTCTGCCTCCCTTCCCCACCAATTTAGGGACGAGGCCTGACAGTTCACAAAACTTCACCACTCTCTTAACACTGGAATCAGTATGTGCGAGAATGGTTGGCAGATCTCCACCGGGACTGAGGGCTGCCCTAATATCAGTATATAGGACACTGGTTGCCAAAGTATGCTGAACTGAAAGTGGTACGCCACGAACTTCTCAGGGTCGTGAATCCCTCCGCTGGAGGAGGAAGCCATGTGTTAAAGGGCTGCGTTCGATGCGCCATCTGGTAACCAGAATCTCCTACCAGTGATGAGGCTGACATGAAGTATGCCACATCTTTTTGATGCTTTGCCGGATGAGGAAGCAATGTGATGGTCTATCTGATAGGCAGAACCTCCTTCCCACGAAGAGGCTGACATGAAGTCCGCCATGCCTTTGTGGTCGATTTGAACGACCGCAGTTTGTTTTCTTCACCTGCACCTGTCACCTGTCAGTCTGCCATGTATGATGCGTCTGTTAGTGAATGAGATGATGGCGTGCAACGGGATGGGACACTGGGGACACCGATGGAGAGCACCATCGCGACATACTTCCTTGGCGGCTTTGTCGGTCATATCGTCTCCCTGCATCCCGATGTGTTCAAATACCCAGCAAAAGATAATCTCCTTACCACGGCACTGGAGCCGCTGTAGGGAGTCAAGGATGAGCCGAATCAGATAGTGGGTACATTTGGTGAAGCGCTTGCAGTGCACTAAACGAATCGGAACAGACAAGAATACTTGCAGGGAGATGTCTGTTAACCCTCTGCAGTGCCATCAGAATGCCATATAATTCCTCTTCATAATTTGTAAATTGTTCCCTAAGACGCACTTAAAAACCCCATCAGGAAAACAGCAGAACAACCGAGGACATTCTCTTTCTGGGATACGTCTGTATAAACAACGATAAAACTGTGGTACATGCATAAATTGACGAAAACAACGTTGTAAAAACATCATCTGGAGTACAAGTTTTCTTGTACCGTGTCAAGCTTAAAATAACTTTGGGCCTCTGAGGACTCCAAGGGGGAAATGCGTTCCATCGTTTGCTGTGTAGTTTCATGCCTGATTGATCCAGATCATTGAGACAGTATGTATCCTAAATGGCTTAGTCGCATAGGGCCGATTCCTTAACAGTGGTTAAATGGTGGGTTGGGCCACTGAACTAAATACCAATGACTGAGATGAAGCTGAGATTTTCAGCGCCTGTCGAGCCAAAAGGATACGTCGCTGAGTTCAGAGTGGTGGTCCACCAGCCTCTGCGCACAGACTGGGAACTGGGCTGGTCTGAAAGGCTCCAGTCGATATCCGGATGCCCTCATAGTGGGCAACATCTAACATCTTGAGGTAGAAAGTACAGGTTGATCTGCAGACCACGTTGCCATAATCTAAACGTGATCGAACAAATGCCCTGTAAAATTGCAGGACGCGGGATCTCTCAGCTCCCCATGTATTTCGGCTAAGGCATTTCAAAATATTCAATGACTGGAAGCCCTTTGTTCGTGGGTCTTTGAGGTGTGAGAGCCAAGTTAATTTTGAGTCAAATAATGAACCCAAAAGGACACAGTTTTTTAAAAACATAAAATATTGTCCCCCATTTTGAGCACTGGTTGGTTAAAATTCACACATACAGTCTTCTCTGGTGAGAACCGGAAGTCCGCAGCTCGTGGTTGTGCGGTAGCGTTCTCGCTTCCCACGCACGGGTTCCCGGGTTCGATTCCCGGCGGGGTCAGGGATTTTCTCTGCCTCGTGATGACTGGGTGTTGTGTGCTGTCCTTAGGTTAGTTAGGTTTAAGTAGTTCTCAGTTCTAAGGGACTGATGACCATAGATGTTAAGTCCCATAGTGTTCAGAGCCATTTTTTTGAGAACCGAAAACTAGTTGACATGACCCAGATTTCCAGCTTCTAATCGTCAACTGTAGCTGCCTCATCATCTTTGTAAGTTCAGAGGAAGAGTAGAAGATTGCAGAGTCACCCACAAAGAAAGAGCATGTGACAGGGCTTCTGATTGTGGAGGAAATGACATTGACATCGATGGAAAACGATGTGACACTGAGGACATTACCTCGAGGGACCCCATTCTCTTGAACATAGCAGTCAGACAAGGCATTGCCAACGCAATATCGAAAACGCCGGTCGTCGAGTAAGAATTGGATAAAAAGTGGCAGGCATCCACATAAACGCCATTGATGAAATTGGCGAAGGATGTTGTGGTGTCGTATGCTTTTTCGAGGTCAAAAAACAGACAAGCCAAATGGTTTTGGCTTAAGAAGGACTCCTGTATCGTCGTCTCCGGTAGAATTAAGTTGTCAAGGGTGGAACGGCAGCGCCTGAAACTGCCCTGGGAGCAGCTCAGGTGACCTTGGGATTCGAGCAGCCAGACAAGACGGTGGATGACTGTACGTTCAAGAGTATTACCCATACAACTGGTAAGGGCTACACTCCGGTAACTGTTAGGGGCGCTACGGTCCTTGCCCGGTTTCCAGAATGGAATTAATATGGCCTCCAAGTCGTGGGGTACAGTTCATAAAACCAGATCTGATTGAAACAAGAAAGGAGCTGTCCTTTAGCTTCAGGGCACAGATGACGAAGTATAGCATAATGGATCTTATCAGATCCTGGAGCAGTGTCTCTGGCTACAGAGAAAGCTGATTCCAGTTCCAACAAGGAGAATGGAAGATCGTAGACTTCCTCGTTATGCGAGAAGAACTTGAGCTTCCTCATCTCTTCAGTCCTACTGAACACCTGAAAAGCAGGAGCTTGCCTGGATGACATAGTGACAGTAAAGAAGTGTTCAGATAAAACCTGAGCCATGTGTTCAGGCGTGTCCACCAAGACCCCATTACTTGTCATGGCTGTAAGGAGACGTGTACTGCTCTTGCCGGAAATCCGTCGTATTGAGTCCCAAACCTGCGCAGTGGAAGTGCACCGATCGATGGAAGTCGTGAATTCCTTCAAAGAAGCAATCTTCCGCTCTTTTATCACTCGCCTCGGATCTGAAGGCATGAAGGTTTCCTGTAGTTGGACAGTGTTTGAAGTTCCACAGAGCTGTTCGTCTGGCCCTGATTGCCGACCGATAGTCGTTATTCCACCAAGGTACAGGCCGTCGTCTGAGGTGGTTATTGGAGCAGGGGATGGACTCTGCGGCAGCCCATTAGATATCACAAATGAAATGGGCTACCGTCTCCTATGCAGAAACCTTTTGTTCAAAAATAGCCTGTCGACTGTACTGCAATCAATTTGCCCTTTGTATCATCCGTCTGCGTGGTCTCCTGTCAGCCACCATCCTAATCGGCAGATGGATCCACACTGGGAAGTGGTCACTAGAATGTAAATCTGCAGCCACTTCCCACCGAACTGAGCCTGCAATAGCTGGGAAACAAGAACAAAGTTCAATAGCTGAAACAGACCTCCAATCACATCCCATAGTGGTATAGCCAAATCTTTGACATTTGTAGCATTGCGCTGCGTTAGGGACAAATGGGCGAACTTTAAGACGGAAATATCTTCCAAGGATATGTTCAAGTAATTCCGAAGCACTAAACATGAGAATAAATGTTGCCAATTTTTCCAATTTGCCATTCACTCTCCTCATATAACTCTGCACTTCCGTGACGCCCATATTTTCCTATTCTTCATATAGCTCTGAGGGGTCCACCTCCATTATATCGGAGCAGGTAACCACATCCTTACTAAAGTTAAGAGTGTTATGCAACTCAGCCTCGACTGGGTTGTCATCTAAGGCTTCTCGTCCCATGAGTTTAGATACTTGGTGTGAATTAACAGTTTCAACTACAAGTGTTCCATTACGAAGTCGTTTGATACTTTTTAGAATCCCAGCAATACCTCCCAGTGCCTTGTGAATATAGTAAGGGAAGGTTCCCTGTGTTCACTTGATTAGAATGAAAGTGTTATGGTACACAAATACCCTGGTACTATGATTTTGAGACTTCTTTTTTGGAGGACTGACCAACCGAGCTGTCTTTGATGAGTGGGTGTAGCTACTACCTGATGGTACACCCGTCCAGTCAGGAGTTGTAGTTAGATGAGACCATTCCATAGAGATCGCACGAGACGCTCAGGAAGCAACTGTCGGCCCACGCAGTGCCCTGCATGCCTGAGCAGGCCTCATATGACTGGTGTGCGGCAGGTGCCCCAGAGGTTGCCTACTACAGACTGTTTTACCTTAACAGCCATTCACCTCGTCAGCACGTAGTGCACCTTGAGGTTTTAGAAGCATGTGCCTTCCTCGCGGTCCAGGTGGTGAAGCCAAGTTCCCCGTTCTCCGAAACACACAATATTCCACCGCTGCTCCGCATGGTCGCACGGTGGTCGCTGAAGCATGGCCACAGCTTAGGGTGACAGAGGGCTAGCGACGATGACCCATCCCCATCTCAGGATCCCCGTGGTCGCCAAGTCCGTACTCAGCAAAGGAATGCTGTGGACCTCCTGGGTGATGCAGAGTTGGTTTGTGAAACGACAGAGAAATAGTCTGAAAGTCGTTCGATCAACCCTGTGCCAGCCAATTGATTGTGAATTATACAGTAGTCATGAAGACGTAGATGTAGAGCTAGAGAGAAACAATACAAGAAAAAAACTTTGAGAAACTATTTTCAGAATGAAATACTGAATTTAGAAGGCTCTTAATGTAGAAAGAAATAAGAAATGGGTAACAACGTGGGTGACAGAGACGAATAAACTTGAAGATAAGACGAAATACTCGAAAGGTATGAAACAACAAAAGAGGAGCAAGTTGTTACGTGATCTACGACGGTAAAAAATAAAAATATAAGACTTGACATTAAAATTTCACACTTGTAATTTACGGATCAAGCGGCTAACAGTGATGAGACTATTTGCAGTCTTATTAAACATTGAGAAAGAAAGATATTATATCGAAATCACGGCAAACGAGCAACCGTGCATAGAAGACAGTGAGCTGTGGAGATACTCTTGACTAGAGTTGGAACGCTGCGTTACCATGCGCTGTGGTAGGTCGACGGCTGTGTGAGATTTCAGCATAGTGGTAGGATATGTTTTGGAGATTAACTATCGGGCAGAAACTCGCGACTTAGTATCTGCCACCGGTCCAAAAGGAACAAAGCGTGATGAGGCTGCAGCTTCTGCCACACAAATAATCCACGTCTACTTAAGGGATGCAAATGTCTCTGTTAAAGTGCTACTTCAAAGTACTAACGCAACAAGGATCTCTTGAGAGTAAGATATGTTACATTCGTAAGGTAGTAGTAGTGGTAGCATTTTTATTCATCCGTAGAGCACTTTTACAAGGATATTTGACTTATCTATGTATTACAATTAAATAACAAAAAAGTAGTTCATATATACATGTATTTACATACTTACAGTACTAGTTTCACAATAATGAGACATTCTTCCAGTCCATTCTTACGGCATATAATTATTTATCGTTCAATGACAACATGTACAGTCAGAGAGATGGCCTGGCTATGGGCAGCGTTTTGGCTGGTTTTTTAGCTTATGTCTTCATTAACTACATTGAGCTCTAGGTGTTTAAGCGCAATTCCTACTTTTGTCAAAAAAATTTATTTTATCGGCGTTATGTCGACGACATTCGGCTTGTGTTTAATGGCGATGAATAGGAAATTTCGGGTTTGGTTGATGAATTTAATGCCCTTCACCCGAAGATGATTTTCACACATGAGGATATGAATACTGACGGAGTCCTGAATTACCTAGATCTTCTGTTACAGCTACGTGATAACAAAGAATCCGTAGATATTTTTAGGAAACCCACGACCACATATGCTATTATCCATGCTTCTTCCTGCTATCCTCGCCAGCATAAGAATAGTTCTTTTTTTTTAGAGGTATGATCACGCGTCTATGCGAATTTCCATTATCTGAAGACCCAGTTAATAAAAAACTTTAGAATCTAAAGTATATCGCCCGTAATAATGACTACAGTGTTGCGCTCGTTGATAAGATATACCAAGACGAAACAACGATGCCCCTTCGGAGTTCACCCAATGCACCTTCTGTCGCGGAGCACAATTACATTTCTTTGCCATTTATGGGCAATTTCAGTTATGAACTGGCAAAGCTTTTCCGGGGAGTGGGCTCTCGTATTGTATTTTCCGCGGCTATCAATCTCCAGTTTATGTACATACATAATGAATCACCTAAAAAGAGCAACCTTTTAGCATCACGGTTGTATCTGCATGAGTGTCGCGATTGTAATGCAGGATATGTTGGACAAACAGGCAGAACCTTCAAAATAAGATTGCAAGAACATCTTCTTAATAGATGGGGACAGGTAAAACAGAACTCTGTCTTTGCCCAACACCTTAAAGCCAGTGGCCACAGTCCTCCGCAAGTACAAAATCTTAAGATTTTGCATTTTGCGCAAAAGGGTAAGAAGTTAAACATGTTGGAAGAAATTGAAATATTTAGGCATATGGAAGACAAAAGACAAAGATTTGTCTCTCCTTAACGGCTAAATATTTGGCGCCAATCAGGCCTTTTTAGAAGATATGAAATCGGTGTTATTAATGTAATCCTAGAGCTCTCGTAGTTCTGCCTAAATATGAGCCCTGTTCCTCTCTGGTCTTACGTCGTCTTCTTAGCAAAGCCATTAGGGTTTTTTTGACTCAAATAGGATACTTGCGAGTTTGTCGCTTTAAATAATGACGCATTTTACACATTTCAATGTAGCTATAAAAAAAGGGGGGAGTGTACCAGCATAACGTCCGTCTTCCACGTTTGTGTGTATTATTAAGCCTAATAATTTTACTTGTATTTTATAAAAAAAGTTTGGTTGCTAGACGTTCTAGCTCCGAATGACGCAGTATTGAGTGTTATATGGGCGGCCTCTTTATTTGAAATTACGGTCCTGTGTTTTTAATGTTCTCGTTCTAGTGGTATATGATAAGAAAAATCTGTTTATGTACTGCATCTGTGTGTTGTATTATACACCCTGTTTTCTCAATTTAAATTTACAGCCTTCATTTATATTTTACTTCGTCAAAATTTCAGGATAAGTTAAGCACAAGTGTTGCCCCTAGTAATTCCATCTTATCAATGTTTTATGTGCGTTATACAGTTTTGGTGGGTATGTATATCCAGTTTACGATCTCTCACTTTTAATTACTGCGGCGTCGCAGCGCCACCTCTTGAGGTGATTCTGTATTAGGCTTCAGTACTGGCACACGACGCTGTGGCGCGCTATGCTTACTACCTGAACCCCATTTTACTGTTACTCGTTCCTGTGAACGGGAACGCGTTATGCAGATCTTGGTGCCTCTCGCGTCCATCTAGAAAAGGTAATGATTTTACTATTTTATGTTTTTAGTTTTTACTGAGTTTAACGAAGGCGATGTTGGCCTGATACATTCGACGATGCCCTTTGGCTATACTGACTAAAGGATTCTTAAGAAATACCAAATTATGGTATTTGCTCTTTCAATAGGTGATCTGTTTATATTTTCAATAGGTTATCTGTTTATACATGCTTGTATGTTATCCAAGTCTGCACAACGCGATCGCGATTCTTAAATAGATGTATTTGTTCTGTTTTCTATTTAGATAACCTGAAGATGCCTAAATAAGGTGAAACGCGTCGTTGAAAAATAAAAAACTAAAACTGCAACCAAGACTGTTTTTAACCAATACGAATAATGAGACAGGTGGTCGATTGTGGCGTTAGATCACGAACCATCGCGGGATTTACCTGCAGTAGTTTGCGGAAACCAAGATCAGGATGACCGAATAAAGACTAGAGCCTCCACCCTCCCGAATACAAGGCCAGTCTGTTTAGAACAGTGCTACGTCATTCCGTTTATAACCAGTGTACACTAACATATTACAAAGAGCAAAGAAGTTATGAGGAGGAGAAATTGTCTGATGACGTAATACAAGATCAAATTGGAGTCGTTATAGATGAGATAGAGGCTAAAGAATTGGAGTTCAAACTTAAAAGAGCTTCGGGAAACGCTTTACAGAAATTTGTAAAATGATTGGTAGACGTGATATGTAGAATCTATGAGACTGGTGACGTACCATAACACTTTCGAAAAAATGTCATCCAGACAGTTCTGAAAATAGAAAGAGCAGGTAAGTGTGAGAAATATCGCACGATCAGCTAAACAGCTCATACAGCCAAGTTGCTGACAACAACAGTGTACAGAGGAATGTCAAAATCGGAAGAATTTTTGGATGTCGATCAGTTTGGTTTCGGGAACGTTAACACACCACATAGGCGGTCTTGACGTTGCGCTTGGTAATGGAAGCAAGACTGAAGAAAAATCAAGACACTTTAAAACAATTTGTCCACCTGGAAAATGTGTTCGACAATGTTAAATGGTGCAAGTTGTTAGAAAATCTGAGAAAAATAGTTCGATAATGTCAAATGGTGCAAGTTGTTAGAATTTCTGAGAAAAATAGGATTAAGCTGCAGGGAAAGATGAAATATGTAAAAGAACCAAGAGGGAACAAAAAGTGTGGAAGACTAAGAACGAAATGCTCGGACTAAAACGAGATTAAGATAGGGATGCAGTATTTCTCCCCTAATATACAATCTATCCAAAAAAAAAACACTGACATAAATAAAAGAAAGTGTCAAGGCTGGGATTACAATTGAGGATTAAAGAGTATCAGTGATAATATATTTAGATTAAAGTTCAGTCTTGATCACGTTATGTCTGTTTTAATGAGTAACCGGTTTCGGTTTTTTCTATAAAACCATCATCAGACCTGTGAATAAATTTTAAGAAATACTAGATACCAATCTTTAAATGAATGAAAAAGTCTAATGAAGCCAAAATTTTTAACAAAATAAAATAAAATTAGTTATACCCATTGGCTTCCTTGGGTTGGTAGGTGGAGCTCTCCTTGCTGCTGTGCAGTTAACTGATGGTTATGAGTGCTGAGCACGAGCTTAAATATGCAGAGGCTCCGCCTACTTCCTGTCACACTACTTCATAACTGCCAATCAGCGTTCATAATATGACGCCATCGTCAAAGTATAAAAGTAGGAAATACACTAATAACATAAAATTGATTTATTTAAATATCTGATTAACAGATAATAGTTGTGCCTACAACTTATTTATATTTTGGATAAAAACAGTGAATTACAATGTGTGATAGCTGTGCCCTCTATGGACAACCTTAATATTATTACAGTTAAAATCCTTGGCGTTGTGGTATATATCGATTATACCAAGTCGCCTACATCACAATTGCATCTTTGTTGGATGCTGCAGAATCGTCTTGTTTTAACTGTAGTTTTTATGGCAATGTTCTTTATAGCATTAAGTTAGCAGCCAATAGTACGTTCCACATTATGTATATCTGAATAACTGATGAGACTGCTGATGCAGCATATTTTACATACATTGCTTTTGCCATGGGTATAACTAATCTTATATTTTTAAAAAACAAAAGAGTAGATGCTTTTATTATAAAATTTCGTCGAAAAGGTCGTAATAATATTTTTCGCGAAAATCTAATTGTTCATTGAGCAGCATTGATGATTTGGTTTTCAAATGAGCATATATCTCGATTTCTTCTAGGATATTCATAAGTAAGCCTTTCTTTGCATGATGAAGAACTTGTAAATTCTGTTGTACTGTCCCCTCAGCATGATTATTGAATGTTATATGATGACCAAAAACAAACTTTGTTCGTGAGGTACCTGACGTATGTTCTTTGTACCTTACTGCAAAATTTCGACCTGTTTGGCCGATATATATTTTCTCACAGTCTCTACATTGGATCTTGTACACTCCTGATCTGGTAGATTTTCCATTATCTTTATTTACGATATGTCTTAATTTTTGTTGTAAAGTATTGTCAGTTGTAAATGCTATTGTTATTCCAGAATTTTTGAATAAGTTAGTGATTCTATCTGATATGTTTCCCATATATGTCATCTTCATATATTTTGAATTACTTATTAGTGGAGTACTTTGTGATTGTTGTACTTTATTAAAAATGATATCTACCTGTCGTGTGTCGAAAGAGTTGGTTTTTGCAATTTGTTTTAAGATGGTCATTTCCATTTTGATCTCATTAGCTTCTAGCGGTAATTTTAGTATTCGGTGTATCGTAGACTTAAAAAACGCTTTTTTATACTTGTCAGGATGACATGATGTAGCATTAATAATAACATCAGTGGTTGTAGGTTTCCTGTATATGGTGAATTAATGTTTCCCGTTGTTATTAGTTATAGTGAGATCTAGGTAGTTAATAGATTTTCGATTTTCATGCTCAACTGTAAATTGTAACTTCGGATGCATAGAGTTTAATTTTATAGCAAGTGTCTCAATTTCGTCTTTTGAACCATTATAAAGTAATAATGTATCGTCTACATATCGCTTGTAATATATGATTTTATTTGCGATATCAGGGTTATTTTTCAGGAATTGCGTCTCAATGTGGTTTACGAAAATGTCTGCTACTGTCCCAGCCAAAGAATTTCCCATTGCTAAGCCATCTTTCTGACAATAGATTTTAGTATTAAACGAGAAATAATTGTAATCTAAAGTGCATTCAAGTAGTTCTATAAGTTCGATTATTTCGTCTTTAGTCATATTTTTGTATTGTATTAAGTTATCCCTAATTATATTAATCGTCTCAGTAATTGGTATATTTGTATATAAATTTTTAATATCTAAGGAGGCGAAATTTGCACTAGTTGGAATGTCTATATTGTGGATTTGCTGTGTTAGTTCATAACTGTTTTTGATACTGAAGTTGCTGTCACATGTATAGAATGCTTTCAAAATTTTATTAAGTTTCATATTTAGTTTATATGAAGGACTACTTCTGTAGTTGACAATAGGTCGTATAGATTTCTCTTTTTTATGCAGTTTAATCTGTGATCTTAATTTAGGTATTTGGGGATTCATATTTTTCATCATATTTTTTTCCTCAGGGGTCAAGAGGTGATTATTTTCATCGACTAGTTTCTTAATCTTTAATTGGAACTTTGGAGTGGGGTCTTTAGTTACTTCAACGGTCCCATTTTCATTAAAAAATGAGAGTGTTTTAAATATATAATCGTCTTCTTTAATAATTACAAGGGTATTTCCTTTATCGGCCTTTACCACAATTGCTTTCTTTGGCTGGGACAGTAGCAGACATTTTCGTAAACCACATTGAGACGCAATTCCTGAAAAATAACCCTGATATCGCAAATAAAATCATATATTACAAGCGATATGTAGACGATACATTATTACTTTATAATGGTTCAAAAGACGAAATTGAGAAACTTGCTATAAAATTAAACTCTATGCATCCGAAGTTACAATTTACAGTTGAGCATGAAAATCGAAAATCTATTAACTACCTAGATCTCACTATAACTAATAACAACGGGAAACATTTATTCACCATATACAGGAAACCTACAACCACTGATGTTATTATTAATGCTACATCATGTCATCCTGACAAGTATAAAAAAGCATTTTTTAAGTCTACGATACACCCAATACTAAAATTACCGCTAGAAGCTAATGAGATCAAAATGGAAATGACCATCTTAAAACAAATTGCAAAAACCAACTCTTTCGACACACGACAGGTAGATATCATTTTTAATAAAGTACAACAATCACAAAGTACTCCACTAATAAATAATTCAAAATATATGAAGATGACATATATGGGAAACATATCAGATAGAATCACTAACTTATTCAAAAATTCTGGAATAACAATAGCATTTACAACTGACAATGCTTTACAACAAAAATTAAGACATACTGTAAATAAAGATAATGGAAAATCTACCAGATCAGGAGTGTACAAGATCCAATGTAGAGACTGTGAGAAAATATATATCGGCCAAACAGGTCGAAATTTTGCAGTAAGGTACAAAGAACATACGTCAGGTACCTCACGAACAAAGTCTGTTTTTGGTCATCATATAACATTCAATAATCATGCTGAGGGGACAGTACAACAGAATTTACAAGTTCTTCATTATGCAAAGAAAGGCTTACTTATGAATATCCTAGAAGAAATCGAGATATATGCTCATTTGAAAACCAAATCATCAATGCTGCTCAATGAACAATTAGATTTTCGCGAAAAATATTATTACGACCTTTTCGACGAAATTTTATAATAAAAGCATCTACTCTTTTGTTTTTTAAAAATATAAGATTAGTTATACCCATGGCAAAAGCAATGTATGTAAAATATGCTGCATCAGCAGTCTCATCAGTTATTCAGATATACATAATGTGGAACGTACTATTGGCTGCTAACTTAATGCTATAAAGAACATTGCCATAAAAACTACAGTTAAAACAAGACGATTCTGCAGCATCCAACAAAGATGCAATTGTGATGTAGGCGACTTGGTATAATCGATATATACCACAACGCCGAGGATTTTAACTGTAATAATATTAAGGTTGTCCATAGAGGGCACAGCTATCACACATTGTAATTCACTGTTTTTATCCAAATTATAAATAAGTTGTAGGTACAACTATTATCTGTTAATCAGATATTTAAATAAATCAATTTTATGTTATTAGTGTATTTCCTACTTTTATACTTTGACGATGGCGTCATATTATGAACGCTGATTGGCAGTTATGAAGTAGTGTGACAGGAAGTAGGCGGAGCCTCTGCATATTTAAGCTCGTGCTCAGCACTCATAACCATCAGTTAACTGCACAGCAGCAAGGAGAGCTCCACCTACCAACCCAAGGGAGCCAATGGGTATAACTAATTTTATTTTATTTTGTTAAAAATTTTGACTTCATTAGACTTTTTCATTCATTTAAAGATTGGTATCTAGTATTTCTTAAAATTTATTCACAGGTCTGATGATGGTTTTATAGAAAAAACCGAAACCGGTTACTCATTAAAACAGACATAACGTGATCAAGACTGAACTTTAATCTAAATATAACAATTAATTGATCACTGTATTCCAAAAATGTTTACCAGAATTGAGTATCAGTGATAAGATTCGTTAATGACACTGCTGTCCTCGATGAGGCTGAAAAGAATGACAGTATCTGTTGAATGGAACAGTCTAACGACTACTGAATATGGACTGACAATGAGCAGAAGAAAGACGAAAGTAATGTGAAGCAGAAGAAATGAGAATAGCGAGAATAATAAACTCAAAATTGGCGATCCCCTCAGAATCGGCGAAGAAATGGAGATATAGATAACACTTACAAGAAGAAGGGACAGGATGATAACACCTGGGTTAAGACGTCAAGGAATAACATTCATGGTACTAGAGGGAGCTGTAGAGGGTAAAAAACTGTAGAAGAAGAGGGAGACTGGAATATATCCAACAAATAATTGAGGATGTAGCGTTCAAGTGCTATTCTCAGATGAGAAGTTTGCCACAGGAGAGGAATTCGTCGTGGGCCCCATCAAATCAGTCCGAGGAAAGGTAAATTAAATAAAAAGGTGCACGTGCTCCACTGTTCATTCATTTATGACACGCAGGGCCTGCACCACATTATTTCACACAATATCAGCTGATGTCAGGACAACGGCAATGATTTATTTCTTTTTTCCAATTTAACTTCCCATTTACTAGCCCGAGAAACTGACTCAGTATGCGTCTGTAAGCAGTGAGACGCTGAGCTCAGAAAGTGGATAAGTTCTTATTATTATAGACCGCACAGCTTTGGAAGTGAGTTTTTCCGGAAGATAAAGAGAAGAAGGGAAACATACTGTGAAAGTATTGTGTGAACTGATGTATGTTTTGTTGTCTTTATTAATTTATTAATTAATGTAAATGTGCTCCAAGGTGCTAGCTGTATGGGCAGTTGCTCCATCCTGTTGGAAGGTCTTTTCCTCCTCCTTCGATGCTGCCACAAATGGTTTCAAAATGTTGCCAATGTAGTGTACCGAAGTCAGCGTCTGATGAAAGAACATGGGACTAATAATGCGGCGTGCAGACACCACACTAAATCCCACCCTTTCGATGATGCAGTGCTGTTTCGTGGAAGTTACGCAGATTCTCCGCTGCCCAGAACCTGCGATTCTGTGAATTTACATAGCCACTCAGGTGAATCCAGGCTTCATCAGACATAAAGAACACATCCATTTCCAAGCCATTCGTTATTGTCTTAGCGAACAGGCACTCACAAAACTGGGGGCGCTGAAGACTATCTGGTGATTTTAATGCAAGAACAACAGACACTTGGTGGGAGTATTTGTCCGCATGATCGACGTGATGTGCCGGTATCCTACGAGAGGCGTCGGGTTGATTTCGTAGGACTCTGAAGAGTTTTGCGGTAAACTGCAGTCACATTTTCTGGTGTGCGTGCACGTTTAGGAATGCTTTTTGACTTGTTCAAAACACATCCTCCCTGACGCTATTTTTAGACTAAGCGTTGCATGGTGATTTTTGCTGGCACTTTGATACCATTAAACTTGTCAGCGCCGGCCGGAATGGCCGAGCGGTTCTAGGCGCTACAGTCTAGAACCACGCGACCGGTACGGTCGCAGGTTCGAATCCTGCCTCTGGCGTGGATGTGTGTGATGTCCTTAGGTTAGTTAGATTTAAGTAGTTCTAAATTCTAGGGGACTGATGACCTCAGAAGTTAAGTCCCATAGTGCTCAGAGCCATTTGAACCATTTTTTAAACTTGTCAGCAAACAGCTGACAACACCGTTTCCACGACTTTGCTGTCACGTGACTTTCCACAACGAACGCCCGTTGCTCCACTGTGAGTACCATCGTCCCCTTTTCACTTCTCTGTTCACACTGACACAGCCCGCACTACGCTCAAAACCGGTGTGAATCACGTGGCGGGCGTTCAAGTGATGTTCGCGTCACGGAGTGTAATTGTGCGAGGCGTCGGTGTTGAGACGTGGACATGTCACCCAAATTCATTAAAGAAATCCAGTTTAACTGGTAACAACAGTCGGTACTGTTTGTCGTTTTGTGCTCGCAGTATTTCGGTCGCGTCTTTACACGGGCACGGACCGCCACTGAGAGCAGTTGCAACATCATTCCTGTGCTCCGAGCTACCGGCGCGTGGCCAGTCTTGCAAGTGGTAATGTATTTGCAGCAGCGGCGCACCAGGGACTTGTTTAATTAATCTGACCCCTCCCAGTTATACACAGACACAGCTTGCATGTGTGATCTGTATCAAGGGCTCTCTTTCCCGATCAGTACTGTTCGTAATAGTGAGGGATAACATGTTAAGGCATACTCTTACTCAGAAAGTTTGTAGGGCTTTATAACTTGACAGTTGATCCCATTCCCGTATGCGAATTCACTCAACATCTGATTACCCAAGTTACATCTTATTTACATTCCATTTAATATTTGTGTCTTGTAATACTTTCGGAATTCTCACAATAGACCACTTTGCGATACCAAATTGAATTTCACCTTTGCTATCACGGCCCTTTGCCTGGTACGAGCGATCATTTACTAAATTATCATAAATAGAAATATGTCGAAGGCACAACTAAAACTGACCACAAACAGGGCCATATCGTAATTTCCTCCATAAATTATCTGTAGCGCGATAGGAACTGAGGTAATTAAAGAGGTGAGGCGTGGAGCCTTATATTGCTCCTGTCTAGAGCCTGTGTACCGGGAGAATGACTCATGCGTGCACAGTAACAGGTGGTGTGAATCAGGTTTAGTCGAGTACGTAGTTTTAATTGTAATAGAGGACAATAGCGGACAGGACTAAACATAAAGAACTGTAATATACTTAAGAATTTTGGCCACCAGAGTCCAGTGGTACACAGAGACATTCAAGAAGCAGCTCAAGAGAATGTTTTTGTGAATTGTTCTGTTTACTTCTCGAAGGCTTGTTTATTTATTTACGTTTTTACACTTTTGTATTTGCTTTTAGTAGTGTGAATGATGCGTGAGGAATGCGGTCTAAAGTAAATATGGAGATCTTTGTTCTACTGATGAACGTTGTACGAACTAGTGTGAGGGAGTTTTAAGACAGTGTGAATGCAGAGGACGGAGAATTTTGTACCGTAATATGTTAAGTAGGAATATGGTAAAAAGAAAGCTAATTAGAGTGCAAATGAAAATAGTGCATTAGACACTGATAACCTTGATAGTGTGCAGAGTATTTTTATTTAAGAACAATCCCTGCTTAGTAACTGTTCAGATTTCAGGAAATTCGCTACCAGGAACTTGCTAACATGAATGAAAGGGTTTGTACATGACTGTTTAAGATTAGCACGGGCTTGGCAGTGAACGTGTACATCTCAAGGGTCAGAATATACCGACGTTTTTCCGCTATTTCCATCTTTCAATCAAAATTGAGACATTTCCCCGAATCTTAGAATAGTTACTTTGCATGCAGCCTGGTGCGAGTTGCAGTACGGTAGGTTTCTGCTCGGCTTTCCTACCGGCAACCTGCTGCAACGAAAGCAGGTGACAGGACGAAAGGAAACACGCCGCCGCAAGGGAGGGGGGGGGGGGGAGGGGAGGCAGTATATTAGCCTAATTAATACGGATTTCTTAAATGAATTTGTGTGAGATGTCCACCTCTTAACTCCGGCACCTTGTACTTATACGCATATATTCAAGTCCAGTCGTATGCATTCTCCAGGGCTACTTTCATTTGGCCCACCCTGTATTTCTTACCATTTCGTTTTATCCTCATCACAGCAGTACGGAGTTTGAAGTCTCGAAGGAAACTGAGATTTCATTCGCCAGCTCTGAACTTGATTTCAGGAAGAATGTTACTATTACTGAAATGACGTTCATTATCTTTTGTCAAATTGACTTTTACTTAGTGACAAGATGGATGCAAACTGTGAAAGTATTACACTGAACAATGACCATCATCTTTAAAGTTCTTGAAATACGTAATTTTTGAAAGTCGTTACTCAAAACACTGTGAAACTATTTTCAACTAAAGTTAACCATCAGTAATTTATCAAAGCGACAACAACATTCAACTGAAAATACAGTATCTCTTCAAGCCACACAACGTTTACGTTTAAATTTAATCTGAATGTATGGTAAATTTTTTGGTGTGTGAGTTGGATTTTAAGACGACGTTTCAAATGGTGTGGATTTATACAGTACCATTTGTAAAACTGATGATCAGAAAACAGGATTAGGTGAGTAACACTAGAAGAATGAATTTAAGAAGCTTTTTGGATACCTGCCTATATTCAAAAGTTGCAGAATGTTAAGTGACGATAATATTCTGAACAATTCTAAGCACAATTAAATTTACAAAAACATTCTTCCCTTCAGTGTTGAAGATGCAGTAGTGTCGTTGGAGATTTTTGGTGACTGGTGTTTGTCAAGCTCTTCACATCTCAAAGTTGAAGGAACAGTATGTGGCGGACGACGTTACCTGCAGGAGCCACAGTTCTCGAAGTTCCCATGGTTCAAAATTCCTTCTTGGATTATGCTCGGAAACTTCTGCACTCCGTGATTCATAGTTTGACATGACTTTGCACCATAAACGCAACAACCACACCAAATCTCATTTCAGTCGGCACAGTACGGGCACTATCAAAATATCGCCTCCTCAGTCATGACTCAGTTCCACGTCTGCACACATCCTCACGCACTGCTCGCCACACGGCGCTCCATGAATCCTCTCCTTGCACACATTGGGCTTCAGAATGTTAGTACTTAATGACTGACCTAAGAATTTTACATCCATATTTACTACATTGAATATTCATACTAATCTACACTTACATCTACATCCATACTCCGCAAGCCACCTGGCGGTGTGTGGCGGAGGGTACCTTGAGTACCTGTATCGGTTCTCCCTTCTATTCCAGTCTCGTATTGTTCGTGGAAAGAAAGATTGTCGGTATGGCTCTGAGTAGGCTCTAATCTCTCTGATATCTTCGCGAGATATACGTAGGAGGGAGCAATATACTGCTTGATTCCTCAGTGAAGGTATGTTCTCGAAACTTCAACAAAAACCCGTACCGAGCTACTGAGCGTCTCTCTTGCAGTGTCTTCCACTGGAGTTTATCTATCATCTCTGTAACACTTTCGTGATTATTAAATGATCCTGTAACGAAGCGCGCTGCTCTCCGTTGGATCTTCTCTATATCTTCCATCAATCCTCTCTGGTACGGATCCCACACCGGTGAGCAGTATTCAAGCAGTGGGCGAACAAGTGTACTGTAACCTACTTCCTTTGTTTTCGGATTGCATTTCCTTAGGATTCTTCCAATGAATCTCGTTCTGTCATCTACTTTACCGACGATTCATTTTATATGGTCATTCCATTTTAAATCACTCCTAACGCCTACTCCCAGATAATTTATGGAATTAACTGCTTCCAGTAGCTGACCTGCTATATTGTAGCTAAATGATAAAGGACCTTTCTTTCTATGTATTCGCAGCACATTACACTTGTCTACATTGAGATTCAATTGCCATTCCCTACACCATGCGTCAATTCGTTGCAGATCCTCCTACATTTCTGTACAATTTTTCATTGTTACAGCCTCTCGATATACTACAGCATCATCCGCAAAAAGCCTCAGTGAACTTCCGATGTTATGCACAAGGTCATTTATATATACTGCGAATAGCAACGGTCCTCCGACACTCCCCTGCGGCCCACCTGAGATCACTCTTACTTCTGAAGACTTCTCTCCATTGAGAATCACATGCTGCGTTATGTTATCTGGGAACTCTTCAATCCACTCACACAATTGGTCTCATAGTCCATATGCTCTTACTTTGTTCATAAAACGACTGTGGGGAACTGTATAAAACGCCTTGCAGTAGTCAAGAAGCACGGCATCTACCTGTAAACCCGTGTCTATGGGCCTCCGAGTCTCGTGGACGGATAGCGCGAGCTGGGTTTTCACGCTATCGTCCTTTTCGAAACCCATGCGGATTCCTACACAGTAGATTTCTAGTCTCCAGAAAAGTCATTATACTCGAACATAATACGTATTCCAAAATTCTACAAGTAATCTAATAATATTTACTGAGAAATAGTTATTTACGCACCTTCATGTGTGTGTTATCAGATAATTTAAAGTTGTCCGTTTAGTCGATAATCCTGTACCGAATTTTATAGTTGCAGATAAAGTCTAAAATTTCAATAAATGTTTGGTTCAATTTAAGCTGTTGCACGTGTAAGCTAGTTCGGAAGAGGATCTTGGGCGATTAGCAGTGCAGATAAGAAGATAATACAAGCTTTCTAGATGTTGTGTAACAAAATAAGGCTACAGATTATATGGGTGGATAAAGTAACTAATGAAGTTGTACTGAATCACAACTGGGAGGAAAGAGATTTTTGGCACTCCTTGATTAAAATGATCGATGGGGTGATAGGGCACATTTTAAGGCATTAAATGAAAGTTAATTTATTTATGTCAAGGATTTAGGAGAGTTTGTAGAAAAAGAGCAAGGCTTGAATGTAGGGTTTAGTAGGAGAGTTTGTAGAAAAAGAGCAAGGCTTGAATGTAGGGTTTAGTAGTTACGCAGGTATGGAAACATTCAGAAGGCAAGCTAGCGAGAAGAGCTTCCTTAGTCAAACCAGTCTTCCGACTGGTGACTACAATAACTGTAGCCAAATTTAATCCGGCAGCATCATTTCACGTCAAGCTAACTCGTTTTTCACACCACGCATAGTTACCTCCACATTCAGGTCTTAAAATCCCATCCTGTAGCAATATCGCTGTCGACTTTACTAAAATATTACAAGACCGTCCCAGTTTCTCTCTATTTTACCGGATGTTATTAAGCAGCTTGAAAAATTAATGTGAACTGTGTTAATAAATCTGTAATGCACACGGAAGCGGAGATGAAGAAATCGGAGAAGTACAAAAGCGCTGTTCACTTCAGTCTGTAAATTCACCGCAACGCATGGCTAGGCGTGGGGCGATACGATCGGCGGCATTTCTCATCCAGGGCACGTAAGGAACGCGCGTTAAGTGACCAATTAACGCCAACCGCTCCGTCGCAGGCCGCTGTGGAGCCCCCAGTGGCTCGAAACGCCTTCCTCGGAATGCAGTTCGCTAATAGTCGGACGCGACAAGTGCCCCTGGACTTATTAGCTCTGCACCGCTCAGCAACAAATCACGCGAGCTAGGTACCGACGTACTTCACCTGAAAACGCCCCAAAAATGCATTCACCTTGTTGCCACTACAATACCCGTTCATGTGCCTGTGGTTTATTATGCTCATGAACTAGAACAGTAAAGGTGCTACAGTGATTATGAGGAAACGCACCAACTTAGATCTCACCATCGACATCAGTAGACAGACACATTATTTCAAGATTTATACAAAAACTACAACTACAGGCACAGTAATATCTTCTTGCTCACAATACCCCATAGCTCACAAACATGCAGCCTCCCACTCAGCGGCACACCGTCTCATATCTGTCCCCACGCCCACAGAAGATTTTAAAGCAGAGTTAGATGCAATAAAATTTATTCCCTCAACCAGTCGCTTAGTCAAGTCCTTACTGACCACTTCCTTCATAGGAAATAAAAACGTAAAATTATATCCCTCATCAATGCCCCATCTGCTTCTCCATCCACTGTCTGCAAGAAATTGTGTACATTACCATATCTAGCAAAAGTATCACAGAAAGCACCGAAAGCCTGCAAGTATAGGCTGTCCTACTATGTTAAAAATACCACAGCCCAGAGTATTTTCAGTAGTAAAGATAAGATCCAGTTATTATCCGACAGGGTTATACAAAATTACCTGTTCTGATTGCGACAAGTTTTACATTGGTCAGTCAAGCAGAGGCATAGCAACTAGGCTGACTGAACATCAACCCAGCTTGAGGTTGCAAAATTCTTACTCTGCATTTGCTGATCATGAACTGACTGAGGGTCACAACTACCAGCCAGATTCCCATGTCCTTCACTTAGCAAACAAAGGCCATGAACTCAGCCTACTGGAAACCCTGCAAATTAACAAACGTCTTGCTCATAGTCCGGACCTAATCCTAAATGACCAAACAAAGCTTAACAATTCACCGCTTCTAAACTTCACATGATTCTCTGTTTTTTATTACTACCCACACTGGATGTTCCTAAATATTCCCCTATTTCCCTGTATTCATTGAGTTCCTTTATTTTATTGAAACTATCTACGTAATCCACATAGCGTGTAGTTTCAATTTTTAAGGCTTTCTTTTGAATGGTAATTGTATTACTTTCCATGTTTAATACCTCTAGTAGCTGTCTCATCAAATAATGATTTTATTTTACTTGGTTCATTTATTTAATGTGTACTATTACATAGTCAGAGTTTTTAGTATAATGTTAATGTTTTTCCTGTTTGCTGCTTTTGTATTTGTGTATTGTTCAGCCCTTATCACCTTTTAGAATGCAGTGCGACCACACTCTCAAAGATTGCATTTACTGTATGTTCCCTCACACTCCTCCGTTTTCCTGCATTTTTTCATTTCGGTTTGTCTTATTGACATTGCTTAAGTTCCTTATACACTCCTGGAAATTGAAATAAGAACACCGTGAATTCATTGTCCCAGGAAGGGGAAACTTTATTGACACATTTCTGGGGTCAGATACATCACATGATCACACTGACAGAACCACAGGCACATAGACACAGGCAACAGAGCATGCACAATGTCGGCACTAGTACAGTGTATATCCACCTTTCGCAGCAATGCAGGCTGCTATTCTACCATGGATACGATCGTAGAGATGCTGGATGTAGTCCTGTGGAACGGCTTGCCATGCCATTTCCACCTGGCGCCTCAGTTGGACCAGCGTTCGTGCTGGACGTGCAGACCGCGTGAGACGACGCTTCATCCAGTCCCAAACATGCACAATGGGGGACAGATCCGGAGATCTTGCTGGCCAGGGTAGTTGACTTACACCTTCTAGGGCACGTTGGGTGGCACGGGATACATGCGGACGTGCATTGTCCTGTTGGAACAGCAAGTTCCCTTGCCGGTCTAGGAATGGTAGAACGATGGGTTCGATGACGGTTTGGATGTACCGTGCACTATTCAGTGTCCCCTCGACGATCACCAGTGGTGTACGGCCAGTGTAGGAGATCGCTCCCCACAACATGATGCCGGGTGTTGGCCCTGTGTGCCTCGGTCGTATGCAGTCCTGATTGTGGCGCTCACCTGCACGGCGCCAAACACGCATACGACCATCATTGGCACCAAGGCAGAAGCGACTCTCATCGCTGAAGACGACACGTCTCCATTCGTCCCTCCATTCACGCCTGTCGCGACACCACTGGAGGCGGGCTGCACGATGTTGGGGCGTGAGCGGAAGACGGCCTAACGGTGTGCGGGACCGTAGCCCAGCTTCATGGAGACGGTTGCGAATGGTCCTCGCCGATACCCCAGGAGCAGCAGTGTCCCTAATTTGCTGGGAAGTGGCGGTGCGGTCCCCCACGGCACTGCGTAAGATCCTACGGTCTTGGCGTGCACCCGTGCGTCGCTGCGGTCCGGTCCCAGGTCGACGGGCACGTGCACCTTCCGCCGACCACTGGCGACAACATCAATGTACTGTGGAGACCTCACGCCCCACGTGTTGAGCAATTCGGCGGTACGTCCACCCGGCCTCCCGCATGCCCACTATACGCCCTCGCTCAAAGTCCGTCAACTGCACATACGGTTCACGTCCACGCTGTCGCGGCATGCTACCAGTGTTAAAGACTGCGATGGAGCTCCGTATGCCACGGCAAACTGGCTGACACTGACGGCGGCGGTGCACAAATGCTGCGCAGCTAGCGCCATTCGACGGCCAACACCGCGGTTCCTGGTGTGTCCGCTGTGCCGTGCGTGTGATCATTGCTTGTACAGCCCTCTCGCAGTGTCCGGAGCAAGTATGGTGGGTCTGACACACCGGTGTCAATGTGTTCTTTTTTCCATTTCCAGGAGTGTATATTCAGTAGTTACATTGCTAATTCTTTCTCCTTTTAATTGGTTTCTGTATCACTCTCCGTGTTCTCCTGAAGTACGTTTGTAAAGTACTAATTTTATTTTATTTTATTGGTTTTGTTTATTAATATAAACAGATATGTAGGCTTGCTGCTCCTATTTCGTGTTAAAGTTTTTTCCTGTTTACTCCGTTTCTATGTACTTGCGGTTCAGTTTTTTACATTTTACATTGCATTACCACCAAAATGTCATAGATGTTATTTTCTGTACTTTTCTGGTTCAACCTATGCGTGTAACGTCTCTTCCACCAGTGTTTACAAACATTGTAGCATCTTTGGTGACAATATTCGGTAAATGTCTAAAGATAGTCTTGTAAACCGAAAACTGGTTCACACAATAAAGGTGATACTGTGGAACAAAAGCAAACTAGCGCTTTTCATTTATTGTGATATTTTGTTTATCAAACAAGTTATAAATTTATTAATAAATACAATGAATTTCCTGTACGAGTTCGTGATCTTCATGAGTATTTGGTGAATAAAACACAAGCGTTTCTTGCACAACAACAGCCTACAAAAGATGAAAAACTGAAAAAAAACAAGAAAGGATAACAAAATATTTTTTAAAATAGTCACCAAAAAGCATAGAACATTCTAAATTAGGTGCAGTGTCAATATGAAAACCTATACCTGACACGGATGTCCGTTGACAGACTGGTTGAAAATGCTTTTACATGTCGATGTAAGTACTGGCCAGCAGGTGACGCCACTATGGGGAAGTCACTTCCCAATTTTAAACGAATGGCTGACAGAATTAACTGTTATATCGATATTTATATTTTATTATATAATTTTTTTCTCTCCTTTTCATACTTATAAAAAGACAACTTATTAAACATGAACACCCAAAGCCAAATTTTAGAACAAGATTTAAGCGAATATATGCACATATTCATCAAATAACCATTTCAGATGGCGCCGACTAGCCCATGTCAATTTCACTAAACCAGCCAATATTCATTGAATCTCTTACACTGTAATACCTATTTAAAAGCTGCTTTTCTTTATTGTTATTTCATCCCCATCGCTCGTGGAGTGGGCTGCCAGAGGTACAATCCTTCCCTCTTGAGCCAGGCGAATTAGAAAATATACAATGAGAAATACAAACAAAAGTTGCAGCTGTTTTCTATTTTAAATTTAAAATCAAAGACGGACAGCTAAAAACAACGGAAATATATTCATTTTAAAAACACATTGCGGGAAGGTGAAGTTCTTCGGAAAAAAACACTAAAGCACTGCGCTTTCATGTAAAATCTGAAGATCCTGCTCTACGATGAGAGGTATTGTTGGAGCTGAGAGTATATTCCATACTGTTGAGGAGAGTGGTTGGAAGATAGGGGTCTGTTATATAGGAAAAGTATGGAGATGAGAGGTAGGAGCTGAGGTGATTAGTTTGAAAGACATAGGATGAGAAGGAGTGTGTCGAGTGGGTGGGGCAGTAGTTGCAAGAGGGATCGGGATGCATGGAGAAGGGGAAGTAGAGAGGAGCCTTGACATGGAGTGGGATAGGTGGGGACGAGTTAAAGTTGGCTCTGAGCACTATGGGACTTAACAGCTGTGGTCATCAGTCCCCTAGAACTTAGAACTACTTAAACCTAACTAACCTAAGAACATCACACACATCCATGCCCGAGGCAGGATTCGAACCTGCGACCGTAGCAGTCGCGCGGAGTTAAAGTTGTAGGAGGGATAAATATCGGGGAACATCTAATATTTTGAGAGTTGACTCAAGTCGCATTGGGATATGGTACGGAGTGTGTGTAGGTGTAGGGATGGAGGGATGTGTTTATGAAGTCACTGCAGCATACCAGGATTGGTGATCTCTGGGGTGGACATTTGGATTATTTGAAAGTAGTTTCCGGACATTGTAAGAGATGTTTAGGTGCTCGATCTGGGTGAGGACGGCTGGGAACTTGATGGCAGAGCATCCAGGAGGAGGAAGGTAAATAATAAGAATGTCCTCGGCCCCTTGTTCGAAACCTGCCGCCGCATAAATTTTGATCAATAATCAGCATTGGCGGTCGAAGATTTCCGGCATAAGAAGTCCCCCTCATTCGGCTAATGGCCTTGACAAAGAAGGGGAGTAACAGAAAGAGGTTCAGGGCACTCTCTCGTCTTTGGGGTGGGAAACTGCCCAAGCCAGAATATTCAGCAATTATTAACGACAGGAGGATACACAAGGCAATGGAAACCATTGCATTAAAGACGCATGTGGTCTGTAACTGAAAAAGATTCTCGAATATTCACCCATTCGGATCTCTAGGAGAGGACTGCCAAGGGGGAGGTCACCATGAGAAAAATGAGAATAACATTCCACGAGTTGGGGCATGGAATGTCAGAAGCTTGTGTAACCTCCGCGTGTGACAGACAGTACTCGTTAAAGCCTGTACTATGGTAAGTGAGCGGGGCTCACCTTATGAGAACGGATTTTCGTATAGAGATCGACCGCGTGTACCTTAATGGTGGCAAATCAGACTTATGCCTACTCTATAATAACAGTGATCCGTCAAGCAAGTTCGAAATGCAATTTCACGCCAGGATGGACCAAAAACAACCCTGAAGATGCAACCAGTTTGATAATAATACGGTCGCCAGCCTAATTAGGCATTAACTGAGTTTCTTCCCTGTACAAGTTGGTATATATTCATGCAAAATAACAAGTAGTAACTCTGCATAATATAGTAGAATTTTAGAACCAGAAAATCTATTGAACTGATAGTTTCACGTTCTTACCGATATGGGAAAACCATGAATACATAACACTACACTATAATGTATACTACAGAACTTTATACTGTCTATTAATCTGATTAAAATCGGGCATAGGTTACCCTAGAAATAGCACTTTCGAGCCACACACAAAATGACAATTTTGATAAATATAAAACACTGATAAATTTTGACTTTTATATTGACTTTAACTTTTACTGGTCAAACCAATTTAAAAGGGGGGGGGGGGGGGGAGGACCCTGAAACTCTTATGATCACTGTATTTAAAAAAAATTATTACTGAATTTATTATGCGTTCAAGATTTCCAGTATATAAGTTACTAATCTTTTCATATTATTTACTGCTCATTTAAATACCTTTATATCTGACTCGGAATAATTAAACTTCATTACTATATCAATATTAAAGTTATCTTTCAACTTCGTTAGACTTTCGTTATTCATTTACTGGTTGATTAACGAAACATTTCTTTAAGCACCATTCTAACATAGCTAGGTCTGCAAATAATTATTATTAACATAAATTTTAAATTTTCATTTCGGGACACTCGGATTGCACAACATTTGGAAAGGACCCTGTCTAGGTTAGTTGTGAGGATAATTAAATGATGGGAAAGTTCTGGTAAAATTTAGGTTATTATTGCACAGTTCCATACGAATACAGTACTAAAAGTTTCAACCTGCTAGTATCGATGCGGCGGTTGGCGGGCGGCGAGATGACGAGGCACAGAGCACACATACAACAACAACTATGGCTCTTGACGTATCAGCACTTTCATTCTTCTTAGCGTCGCAATACTTTTCCATTTAGTGCCTATGGAATTTTGCCATGCTGTGTGGGCGTTGGAACGGCATACCCGAGGCTCAGTGAAGCTATGTCTTCCAGGAGAGCCCCCTCGCTCCAGAAGGTGTTGCTCAAACCAGTGCCAAACTCCAACTACTACTGCTGAGCCCGTTGTGCCGCGCACTGTCCGCGCGCATTTTCCCGCGCTCGCCTGCCATCCACCTTTTACCGCTCCCTGGCAGAACGGGTATTCACCCGAGGTTTTGCATTCTACATATCCTAACACATTGCCTACGTATGGACCAGACTCACAGTTACAATTTTAAACATCTTACAACAGACTCAACATTTGTTACATTTTAAGTCTATTACGATATTACTTGACATTTGACATCAACATTAATATTCACATTGAAACTTATTTACAGTTTTCTTAACATAATGACATGAAACAAAAAAGAAATGAGATCAGAACATCAATTACACAAGTTTATCGAAATATCAGAAGGAAAAAATTACTTATATGTACAATATTACAGCGTCGTTGTTGTTACACTTGTACGTGGAAGGGAAGCTAGAAAATCTGAAACGGGAAATGCAAAGGCTCAAGCTAAGTACAGTAGGGGTCAGTGAAGTGAAATGGAGAGAAGACAAGGATTTATGGCCAGATGTAATATCAACAGCAGCAGAAAATGGTATAAGGGGAGCAGGACTCGTTATGAATAGGAAAGTATGACAGAGAGCGTGCTACTGCGAACAGTTCAGTGATAGTGTTGTTCTTATCAGAATCTAAAGCAAATCAACACCTACAACGATAACTGAGATATACATCCGACGTCGAAAGCTGAAGATGAAGAGACAGAGAAAGTATATGAGGATATTGAAAGGGACTGGAATGCAGTTGTAGGGGAAGGAGTAGGAGGAAAGGTTGCCCGGGAATATGGGCTTGGGACATGAAATAAGAGAGGAGAAAGACTAATTGAGTTCTGTAACAAACTTCAGCTAATAATAGCGAAAACTCTGTTCTTGAATCACAAGGAGAGGACGAGTCATGGAGCCACTGGCTCAGGTGCAGTATCGACAATCCCTCTTGCGGCCCCATTGCCAATGTCTATGAGGAAGAGTTGGTATCTGTGGGTTGAGTCTTTAGAAGGTCTTTGCATGCCGATACATACTTACGGAGTTCGCTGGCCCGATAAAGAAGCACACACACCGTTAGGTGGCTTGCGGAGTATGGATGTAGATGTAGAAGTTTGGCCATTGGCGGTAGCGTCGCGACCAGAGGTGTCACAAGGTCCGAGCGGCCGAAGCCACGAGCTGCTGAAAAGTGCCTACTCAGTGATCATAAGGCCGTTGCAGCATCCCTGAATATGGAAGTTAATAGGAATATAAAAAAAGGGAGGAAGGTTTATCTGTTTAACAAGAGTAATAGAAGGCAGATTTCAGTCTACCTAACAGATCAAAACGAAAATTTCTGTTCCGACACTGACAATGTTGAGTGTTTATGGAAAAAGTTCAAGGCAATCGTAAAATGCGTTTTAGACAGGTACGTGCCGAGTAAAACTGTGAGGCACGGGAAAAACCCACCGTGGTACAACAACAAAGTTAGGAAACTACTGCGAAAGCAAAGAGAGCTCCACTCCAAGTTTAAACGCAGCCAAAACCTCTCAGACAAACAGAAGCTAAACGATGTCAAAGTTAGCGTAAGGAGGGCTATGCGTGAAGCGTTCATTGAATTCGAAAGTAAAATTCTATGTACCGACTTGACAGAAAATCCTAGGAAGTTCTGGTCTTACGTTAAATCAGTAAGTGGCTCGAAACAGCATATCCAGACACTACGGGATGATGATGGCATTGAAACAGAGGATGACACGCGCAAAGCTGAAATACTAAACACCTTTTTCCAAAGCTGTTTCACAGAGGAAGACCGCACTGCAGTTCCTTCTCTAAATCCTCGCACAAACGAAAAAATGGCTGACATCGAAATAAGTGTCCAAGGAATAGAAAAGCAACTGGAATCACTCAATAGAGGAAAGTCCACTGGACCTGACGGGATACCAATTCGATTCTACACAGAGTACGCGAAAGAACTTGCCCCCCTTCTAACAGCCGTGTACCGCAAGTCTCTAGAGGAACGGAGGATTCCAAATGATTGGAAAAGAGCACAGATAGTCCCAGTCTTCAAGAAGGGTCGTCGAGCAGATACGCAAAACTATAGACCTATATCTCTTACGTCGATCTCTTGTAGAATTTTAGAACATGTTTTTTGCTCGCGTATCATGTCATTTCTGGAAACCCAGAATCTACTATGTAGGAATCAACATGGATTCCGGAAACAGCGATCGTGTGAGACCCAACTCGCCTTATTTGTTCATGAGACCCAGAAAATATTGGATACAGGCTCCCAGGTAGATGCTATTTTTCTTGACTTCCGGAAGGCGTTCGATACAGTTCCGCACTGTCGCCTGATAAACAAAGTAAGAGCCTACGGAATATCAGACCAGCTGTGTGGCTGGATTGAAGAGTTTTTAGCAAACAGAACACAGCATGTTGTTATCAATGGAGAGACGTCTACAGACGTTAAAGTAACCTCTGGCGTGCCACAGGGGAGTGTTATGGGACCATTGCTTTTCACAATATATGTAAATGACTTAGTAGATAGTGTCGGAAGTTCCATGCGGCTTTTCGCGGATGATGCTGTAGTATACAGAGACGTTGCAGCATTAGAAAATTGTAGCGAAATGCAGGAAGATCTGCAGCGGATAGGCACTTGGTGCAGGGAGTGGCAACTGACCCTTAACATAGACAAATGTAATGTATTGCGAATACATAGAAAGAAGGATCCTTTATTGTATGATTATATGATAGCGGAACAAACACTGGTAGCAGTTACTTCTGTAAAATATCCGGGAGTATGCGTGCGGAACGATTTGAAGTGGAATGATCATATAAAATTAATTGTTGGTAAGGCGGGTACCAGGTTGAGATTCATTGGGAGAGTGCTTAGAAAATGTAGTCCATCAACACAGGAGGTGGCTTGCAAAACACTCGTTCGACCTATACTTGAGTATTGCTCATCAGTGTGGGATCCGTACCAGATCGGTCTGACGGAGGAGATAGAGAAGATCCAAAGAAGAGCGGCGCGTTTCGTCACAGGGTTATTTGGTAACCGTGATAGCGTTACGGAGATGTTTAATAAACTCAAGTGGCAGACTCTGCAAGAGAGGCGCTCTGCATCGCGGTGTAGCTTGCTCGCCAGGTTTCGAGAGGGTGCGTTTCTGGATGAGGTATCAAATATATTTCTTCCCCCTACTTATACCTCCCGAGGAGATCACGAATGTAAAATTAGAGAGATTAGAGCGCGCACGGAGGCTTTCAGACAGTCGTTCTTCCCGCGAACCATACGCGACTGGAACAGGAAAGGGAGGTAATGACAGTGGCACGTAAAGTGCCCTCCGCCACACACCGTTGGGTGGCTTGCGGAGTATCAATGTAGATGTAGATGTAGATGTAGAGCGAAGATACCGGTGTACTTCACCGGGTTCAGCGGCGACTGCAAGCAGCAGGCTGACATTCCGTCGGTTGGTTGGCAACATTCGTGTCGGACGACCTCTCGTGGCCTGACTGCCCTCTTCTGCTTGGCTTTCATCGGCACCACTCAGTAACCGCTGCGACGCACCGTGGATCCACTGAACTGCTTGCTGATAAAGGGGAGTAACATTCTGTAATCCTCGTGGTGATTTGTGTCATTGTCTACCTGCCCTACTTATTAATTTCTGGTTTGCACCCGACCCTCAGAGTTTTACTCGGTCGGCTCTTTGGTCGTAAATACAGGCCTTAGTGTTGTACTAAGACACTAGTTGTCGTTTGAAAATTTGTCCTGCTATTATATTGCCTTTCCTCTTTGGTTTATACCCGATCACTTTTGTTCTAATAAATCAGCTTCTGGTCGTAAATACAGCCGGAACAATTGTACCAAGGCACAGGTTGCCGTTAAACAAAACAGGGACCTGCTGGTTAGATTTAGATGTCAACCGGTTCAATTCTTTGATTGTAATTGTAATCTGAACAATCTGTTGTAGTAAGCTGTGCTTTGCTGTGTTTGGATTACCGGGTTATTATTGGTGTATTTTATCTAGATTTTTTGGTTTCGCCGAGTGAGTTCTCTTGTAATAAGTGTTCACAAGTAATGTCTTAAGACATTCCTTCAGAGCGGTCTTAATAACTGACAATTTGTTGAACTTTGAAAATATTAACATCCAACTGTCACCAGGTCTGTAGACAAAATAAAATCGTCAGAAGGGACGGGTTGGGATCCAGTCGCAACTTGGTTACCGATTGAAATTAACAGGTTGGTGGCTCCGAAGTAAACTTTATCATTGTCATATTGTTTCCTAGTCTGTTTAGCCTTTAAGCACAGGTACGCATCTTAACCCCGAATCTTTCGACATACAGCTTTCAAATTAAAAATTATGTCATCTGCTTTCAGTAATTGAGTCACCCTTGTCATCAATGGTGCTTATATAGTTTCCATGTGTGGCAGAAGGGCATTTAATAAGAGAGACTGTGTCCATTGCGGTAGTAAACATCGCTGCTTCACCCGATAACGGGCGGGCTGCTGGTCCGGCCGTCTTGTAATAACTGTCATTGTTTGCTGTTTTGATTTCTTTTGAAAAAGCTCGTTCATTTTAAGACTAAAATCAAAAGAATTCTGCAAATTTGTTCATTTTGTAAAGAAACAAAAATTTATGGTTACATATTGTTCAATGAGCAGGTTTTGTGAAAAGAAAGTTATATTGGTGGTTCCTCCCTTCCACGTCTTCCTTAATTCCAGTACGTGCCCACGTTTCAGAGGAGATCTACTTGGAAAAGACCAGGTGATACGGGAAATTATCAGCTACAAAGATTACGAAATCAGATACTTGATTGTAAGGCTTATACAGGAGCAGATGTAGACTCAGATCACAATGTAGTAGTGATGAAGAGAAGGCTGCAGTTTAAGACATTAGCCACGAAGAGTCAGCACGCAAGGAAGTGGAATACGTAAGTGCTAAGGAATGACGAGACACGGTTGAAATTCTCAGAGGCTATAGGCGCAGCAATAAGGAACAGCTCAATAGGCAATATTGTTGAAGAGGAATGGACATCTAAAAAGGGTCATTAAGAAATTGTAAAGAAAAACATAGGTACAAAAAAGGTAACAGCGAAGAAACCATGGGTAACAGAAGAAATAATTCAGTTGGGCAATGAAACAAGTAAGTACAGAAATGTTCAGAGAAATTCAGGAGTACAGAAATACGATTCGCTGAGGAATTAAATAAACAGCAAGTGCACGATAGCTAGGACACATGACTGCTGGAAAATTATGAAGAAATCTAAAAAGGAATGATTGCCGGAAGGCCCTTCTCAGCACATAGGAAAGTCAAAACATCCTTCGGTGAAATTAAAAGCAAGGGTGGTAACATTAAGAGAACAACCGGAATTCAATTGATATATGTGGTGGAGAGAGCGGATACGTGGAAAGAGAACCTGGAATGCTTCTATGAGGAGGAAGCTTTGTCTGATGTGATAGAAGAAGAAGCAGCAGTCGCTTTAGAAGAGCTGGGTGATCCAATATTACATGCATAATTTAAGAGAGCTTTGGAGGACTTACGTCAAATGAGGCATAAGGGGTAGATAATATTCCATCAGAATTGCTAACATAGTTGAGGGAAGTGGCAAGAAAACGAATATTCACGTTGGTGTGTGTATGAGTCTGGCGACTTACGATCTCACTTTCGGAAAAGCATCATCCACACAATTCCGAAGACTGCAAGAGCTGACAAATGCGAGAATTATCGCACAGGCAGCTTAACAGCTCATGCATCCAAGTTGCTGACAAAAATAATATACAGAAAAATTGAAAACAAATTTGAGGATGTGTTAGATAACGATCAGTTTGGCTCCAAGAAAGATAAAGGAGCCAGAGAAGCAATTCTGATGTTGCGGTTGATAATGGAAGCAAGACTAGAGAAGCTATATGGAGAGACGGGTAGTATAGAATATGTACAAGAGCCAAGAGAGAATACTAACAAGGGAACCTCCCCATCGCACCCCCCTCAGATTTAGTTATAAGTTGACACAGTGGATAGGTCTTGAAAAACTGAACACAGATCAATCGAGAAAACAGGAAGAAGTTGTGTGGAACTATGAAAAAATAAGCAAATCATACAAACTGAGTAGTTTATGCGCAACATAATTAACATCAAAAACCATGTGAGCTCAGGAGCGCCGTGGTCCCGTGGTTAGCATGAGCAAGTGCGGAGCGAGAGGTTCAAGTCTTCCCTCGAGTGAAGATTTTAATTTTTTATTTTCAGTTTATGTGACAAAATGTTTTCATCACTTTCTTGGGAGTGATTATCACATCCACAAGAAAACCTAAATCGGGCAAGGTAGAAGAATGTTTTTACCCATTCGCCAAGTGTACAAGTTAGGTGGGCCGACAACATATTCCTGTCATGTGACGCACATGCCGTCACCAGTGTCGTATGGAATATATCAGACGTGTTTTCCTGTGGAGGAATCGGTTGACCTATGACCTTGCGATCAAATGTTTTCGGTCCCCATTGGAGAGACACGACCTTTCGTCTACTGATCGCACGGTTTTGCGGTGCGGTCGCAAAACACAGACACTAAACTTATTACAGTGAACAGAGACGTCAATGATCGAACGGACAGATCATAACTTTGCGAAAATAAAGAAAGTAAATTTTTCACTCGAGGGAAGACTTGAACCAAGGACCTCTCATTCCTCAGCTGTTCGCGCTTACCACGGGACCACGGCGCTCATGCGCTCACATCACCCTTGATGTTGCTTATCTTGCGCGTGGACTACTTCGTTTGTATATTTTGCTTATTTTTTTAAAAGTTCCACACAACTTCTTCCTGTTTTCTCGATTGATCTGTGTTCAGTTTTTTAAGGCCTATCCACTGTGCCAACTTGTAACTAAATCTGAGGGGGGTGCGATGGGGAGGTTCCCTTGTGAGAGTGAACGACCAAGAACGAAGTGCTCCAATTAAAATGGGTGTAAGACAGGGGTTTAGTCTTTCGGCCCTACTATTCAATCCGTGTATCGAAGAGACTGGAATTAAAATTCAAGGTGAAAGTATATCAATGATACGATTCGCTGATGACATAGTTATCCAAGGTGAAAGTGTATAAGAACTACAGGAATTGCTCAATGGAATAAAAGTCTAATGAGTAGAAAATACGGATTGTGAGTAAATCGTAGAAAGATGAAATTAATGAGAAGTAGCAGAAATGAGAACAGCGAGAGGCTTAACATCAGGATTGATGGTCACGAAGTGGATGAAGTTAAGGAATTCTACTGCCTAGGCAGCAAAATAACCAATGACGAACGGAGCAAGGTGTACATCGTAAGCAGCCTAGCACTGGCAAAAAGGGCACTCCTGGCCAAGAGAAGTCTGCTAGTATCAAACACATGCCTGAATTAGAGGAAGAAATTTCTGAGAATGTGTGTTTGGAGCACTGCATTCTATGGTAGTGAAACATGGACTGTGGAAAAATCGAACAGCAGAGATTCGAAGCATTTGCATTGTAGTGCTACAGACGAATGTTGGAGTAATAAGATAAGGAATGAGTAGGTTCTGCGCAGAATCGGAAAGGAAAGAAATATGTGGAAAACGCTGACAACAAGAAGGGGCAGGATGTTAGGATATGTGTTAAAACATGAGGGATGACTTCCGTGGTATCAAAGAGTGCTGTAGAGGGCAAAACCTGTAGAGGAAGAAAGAGATTGGAATACATCCAGCAAATAATTGAGGACGTACGGTTGTGGCCAATTGCAGCTCCACTACTGACCAAGGTAAGGGGGCGACCTGTCTGGTGGAGGATATAGGAAGGGTTTCGGATGGTGTGATAGAGTTGCAAGAAAGTTTCACTTAGGATAAAGGTGTGGACATTGTGTTTCGATATGGTATACATTAAAAGTAGTTTACTGGTGTGGGGAAGATGTTGTGGTACAGGATTTTGTAGTACTGTCGCGCCATTATAAGGGATAAGAGGTTCATAGAAGTATCGAGGTGGATGAAAACAAAGAGGTCCTTGCTGTAGGAGCAGATGGCTTGGCATTTGAGATGGAATATTGAGCGAATAGCAGAGATTTGTCGAAGAGAGTGTGGACACTGTAATGGATGGATGTTTCGGAGCACAGTTATAATGATTTTGATAATATCTTCAGCAGTGGCAGTTGAATGCAGGGAATTGTTTGAGTGAGTGGGGCTATCAATGGGACGGATTGGTACAATTAGCTCAGTTTCGTAGGCTGTGGCTTAGCTTTCATTTCGCAGAATATGTGGGGTGGGAGTCATAGCATTTGTTACAGTTGGGATGGTATCCTAGGTGAGGCCTTTGCAGTATGAACAGGTAGATTGGTGGGTCTTTACGGCCTGCAGTAAGGTGGTCATTGTAACAGAAATATTTTTAGCATTGGTGAGACTGAGGACGGGGGTTTTGAAGGTTTGGCCTTGTGGCAGTTGTGGTAGATCAGGGCTCCCTGTTTACGGAGAAGCCCTACGGAGGTGGCATTCTCAGAAAAGATATGGATGAAGCAAGTGGGGCACAGGTCGTTATTGATCCGTACGGTTTTTTGGACTTGTTAAAGATGCTTTTGGACCAAAGGTAATGTGAGGAATTTTGGAGAGGAGGGCAATGTGGAAGTTGGGGTTTAGGAATTTTAATAAGATGCTAGGGGTGATTCATTGAATGTGGTGGCTTGGTAGGTATTTTTTAATTTCGAAGGTGAGTAATTTGGGTTTAAGGAATTTTCGGTCACTTCCCCCAATTATGCTAGAATTCTAATGGAATTTTATCCATCCCTTCTTCCTTATTTGATCTTAAGTCCTCCAAAGCTCTCTTAAATTCTGATTCTAATACTGGATCTCCCAGCTCTACTAAATTGATTCCTGTATCATATCAAGCAAATCTCCCCCCTCATAAAGGTCTTCATTGTACTCTTTCCACGTATCCGCTCTCTCCTCTGCTATCCGCTCTTTCCTCTGCATTTAACAATATAATTCCAGCTGCACTTTTAATGTTACCACCCTTGCTGTTAATTTCACCGAAGGCCTTTTGAATTTCCTTCATGCTGAGTCATTCCAGCCAATAATCATTCCTTTTTCGATTTCTTCACATTTATCACGCATCTATTTCGTCTTAGCTTCCCTGCACTTCCTGTTTATTTCATTCTTCAGCGACTTGTATTTCTATATCCCTGAATGTTTTTGTACTTCCGTCTGTCGTCGATCAGTCAAAGTATTTATTCTGTTACCCACGGTTTCTTTGCAGTTACCTTTTTTGTACCAACTGTTTTCTTTCCAACTTCTGTGATTGCCCTATTCCTCGTCAACCGTACTGAGCTATTCCTCAGTGCTGTATCTATAGCCTTAGGGAACTTCAAGCGTCTCTCGTCAACACTTCCGTATCTCGCTTCTTTGCATATTGATTCTTGCGGACTAATCTCTTAAGATTCAACCTCCTCTTCATCACTACTAAATTGTGATCTGAGTCCATATATGCTCCTGGGTAAGCCTTACAATCCAGTATCTAATTTCGGAACCTCCGTCTGACCGTGCTGTAATCTAACCGAAATCTTCCCTTAACACCTGGCTATTCCACGTACACCTCCTCCTCTTGTGATTCTTGAACAGAGTATTCGCTATTACTAGCTGAAATTCATTACAAAACTCAATTAATCTTTCTCCTCTCTCATTCCTTACCCAAAGCTCATATTGTCCTGTAACCTTCTCTTCTACTCCTTCCCCTACAACTGCATTCCAGCCCCCCCATGAGTATTAGATTTTCATCTCGTTTTTCGTATTGTATTACCTTTACAAAATCCTCATGCACTTTCTCTGTCTTCATCTTCAGCAAGCGACGTCGGCATCCATACCCGTACTATCGTTGTCGGTATTGGTTTGTTGTCAGATTCTGATCAGAAAAACTTTATTAGCGAACTGTTCACTGTAACACAAAGTTTGTCCTACCTTTCTATTCATAATGAATCCTACTTCCTTTATACTTTCTGCTGCTGGTGTTGATATTACCCTATACTCATCTGACCAGAAATCCTTGTCTTCTTTCCATTTCACTTCACTGACCCCTACTATATCTAGATTGACCCTCTGCATTTCCTTTTTCAGATTTTGTAGTTTCCCTACCACGTTCAAGCTTCAGACATTCCACACCCCGACTTCTAGAACGTTAACCTTCCGTTGATTATTCAATCTTGGAAATGGTCCTCTCCCCTTGCCAGTCCCCTCTCGGAGATCTAACAGTCCTCTCCCGAAGATCTAACGGGGAGGATATTCCGGAATCTTCAGCCAATGGAGAGATCATCATAACACTTTTTAGATTCAGGCCACATGTCCTATGGATACACTTTTATCTTTAACGCAGTGGTTTCCATTGCCTTCTGCGTCCTCGTGCCGTTTATCATTGCTGTTTCTTCCGCCTTTGGGGGCAGTTTCCCCCCGAACGACAAGAGAGTGACCTGAACCTCTGTCTGCTCCTCCGCCCTCTTTGACAAGGCCATTGGCAGAATGACGGTGATTTCTCATGCCGAAAGTCTTCGGCAGCCAATTTAAGCGGTGCTAAAGCTTCAGTAATCGTTTTCTGTGCTTTCTCTAGACAGAGAGACACACGGAGAGGACCTAACAATATTCATTAGGCACATAGATAAAAATAAATAATAGGAACTTTAAACTTCCTTTGACATTTATAATTCATGATTTTTCAGTAAGTTGTTGATGATCGTGAGAGAGGTTCTTTTATTTGAAGGAAGACGCCTTGAGCGCAAGTTTACTATTGCTGTGAGGCCGTTAGTGCTGAGGACCAGCCACGTAAAACCAGCCTAATTGGTCTGTGAATTCCTCAGAACTCATGGTATCATAGGGCTCTTTTGTGCTGTTCTCTTCCTTTTTTGAGGAACGACAGTTTACGGCAGTTCTGAAATTTAATGCTAACATCGACAGTGCGTTGTTTCTTTAAATATGACACAGCAAGATCAGTAAATCTCAGTTTACTCAGTTTTCTGAAGACGTCAATGTGTAAGACTGGCGCGAACTACAGTGAACCTGGTACCAGGTACCACGATAGCGACAGTCCTGTACAGAGAGCTTACGCACTCACAGTAGTAGCTGTCGCGATTTACGTCAGAGTGTCTCTTGCAGTCTGCAGGCTGCGGTCTCATTGCTCGTATTTCTCTCTTAGGGTTGTCCAATCGCCATAGTTTCTTACTAAATATCATTTTGCAACTATTTTGAGAATGAAACCCTTACTAACCTACGAAACCTGTACATCAGTGCTTGTGCAGTCGTCCTCCAGTTCGGCGGCAAAATATTTCGCGATCGAGGTAATGTTGTGCACAAAGTATTTCAGTTATCAAGTCATATTTGGGCTGTTCGCTGTGTTGCGATAAGGAGTACTACCGTCCTTGTCCCTCCCCCACCCCCCCACCTTAAGGAGCGTAGCTTTCTGAGAGGCGAAAAAAATGGCGAAAGGCAAAGCAAAAGGGGGAGAACAAAGCAGCAGGGGTAGGAAACGAAATAGTAATAGAAGATGAAGAAGGAGAAGAAGGGAACAAATAGAAGATGGAAGGGGCGGAGACGAAAGGAAATCGAGAGGAGATTCCGACTGGACTCTTCTGAGCAATTATCTCATGGGACCTTCTTTTGAGTGGTACGGAGAAAACCGTTACTTGGTTCTGGCTTTTAAATGGAGCTACCTCAGAGTATGGAGCTATCTCAGAGACCCAATGCACAAAGAAGTCATCTTCTTCTTTTTAATGGCATTTCTTCCATACCTTCACAAGGTTGAGATGTTAGGACGGTATCAGTGTATCCAGCTGTCTACGTCTACTGTTATCCCATGTGAAAGTGTGCAACGTTTTCTGAGTTTTTACAAATCGTGTAACTAAGATAGGACGTGCATACAAGCCCGATATTCACCTAACCACATGTGGGAAACCGCGTGAAAATCTCATTCAGTTTGGCAGGCACACAGGCCCTCTTCGTTAATCTGCAGGAGGGTTTCGATCCAGGGGCGGCGCACCTTCCTGAATCTCGGAAGCTGCGTGATAACGTGTGCGGCTAACCGCTAGGCTCAATGTATCGAATGTGTAAATAGAATATTTTTATACTTTTCGTTGTTATCGTTTTTTATGGCTTTGCATAACGAGTTACTGTTACAAGCACTGTCTCTTTGTGTTGCTCCAAGTTTTGAATGTGTACATTTCACTGCACTGTAAAGGCGTGTACATCTCGAAAATGTAATAAACGCTATAGCCACCGTAACCATTAGGGATCAAGGGAGAGTGGTGGGGGCACAATGTCGTAGTTTAATTGTGCGCCAATGCCTCTGCTTCCGCCACTGCCCACATCTTCATGATTAATCTCAAGCAGCCTGTATAAAACTACACCACTTGATTCACGCCTGTAATCTGTGTCGCGTACGTTTCTTTTCAAGGTTGCAAAGAACAGATTTTGTTTCCGTGTGCCCCACATGTTAGAGAAACACATGGGTCGGGTGGATACAACATACACTAGATCACCTACCTCACTGCCACGGCCCTCGAATACGATACTTGGTTACTCCGTAGATATTTACTTGACTTCCAAATAACAACTAACATTATACGTTGACCAAAAATTTTATTGACAAAAAGAGACTCTGCGAGAGATCATCGACGCCGTGTGCTTCTGAATACACCCGACGCTGAGATAGGCAACATCTGCATTACACCTTGAGTGCATCGCCTAGGACATCCGGCACCGTGAATGCCGGGCGATTAGCATGACAATGCCCAATTTGGTTCAGTGAAATTTAGGGTGCGGACGCGAACGGCTGCCTATTGTGGCTGCCGGACGCCCGACTCGATTGAGTTAAGCGCAAATTACACAGGAGGAAGCTCAGAGGTCGTAGCTAGTCGGCGTCCCCGCTAGCGCTGCCTATCTCAGAATTTTCCTCAGTTCACTTCGTTGGTAAACCTATTTCGAATCACATCCGGCTTAGTGGCTGAATTAAACTTTTTCCCATTTCAAACAAACGCATTTTACTTTGTGAACTCGCTATGCGCTCCTACTGGATGCTTTTCACGGTTCAAATGGCTCTGAGCACTATGGGACTTAACATCTATGGTCATCAGTCCCCTAGAACTACTTAAAACTAACTAACCTAAGGACAGCATACAACACCCAGTCATCACGAGGCATGGTTTTCACGATTCAGCGCTATATCCGTTCCTGAATTGGTGACAAGCTTCACAATGAGCATACCGTAATTACATTAGTCAGTATCCCAGAGGCCCTGAAAATCTCGGAGATACTTAGTTACGCACGGTATTTGTTTCAACCTTAGAAAAGATTGCTGTATGGTGTGGCAGGTGGCAGTTGACGCTAAATAAAGGAAAGTGTGAGGTGATCCAAATGAGTTCCAAAAGAAATCCGTTGGAATTCGATTACTCGATAAATAGTACAATTCTGAAGGCTGTCAATTCAACTAAGTACCTGGGTGTTAAAATTACGAACAACTTCAGTTGGAAAGTCCACATAGACAATATTGTGGGGAAGGCGAGCCAAAGGTTGCGTTTCATTGGCAGGACACTTAGAAGATGCAACAAGTCCACTAAAGAGACAGCTTACACTACACTCGTTCGTCCTCTGTTAGAATATTGCTGCGCGGTGTGGGATCCTTACCAGGTGGGATTGACGGAGGACATCGAAAGGGTGCAAAAAAGGGCAGCTCGTTTTGTATCATCGCGTAATAGGGGAGAGAGTGTGGCAGATATGATACGCGAGTTGGGACGGAAGTCAATAAAGCAAAGACGTTTTTCGGTGCGGCGAGATCTATTTACGAAATTTCACTCACCAACTTTCTCTTCCGAATGCGAAAATATTTTGTTGAGCTCAACCTACATAGGTAGGTATGATCATCAAAATCAAATAAATCAGAGCTCGAACAGAAAGGTTTAGGTGTTCGTTTTTCCCGCGCGCTGTTCGGGAGTGGAATGGTAGAGAGACAGTATGATTTTGGTTCGATGAACCCTCTGCCAAGCACTTAAATGTGAATTGCACAGTAATCATGTAGATGTAGATGTAGATGTAGATGTAGAATCTGAGCTGTTTGCCACTGTAAGAATGTTTGAACCCAAAAGCCTGGTAATAATACACTATCTAGCCACATTAATATGACCACCTGTCGAAGCCTCAGCCGTGCGACGTGCAGAACGACAGTCAGTAAGGTTCTGGAAGGTTCAAAAAATGGTTCAAATGGCTCTGAGCACTATGGGACTTAACAGCTGTGGTCATCAGTCCCCTAGAACTTAGAACTACTTAAACCTAACCTAAGGACATCACACACACCCATGCCCAAGGCAGGATTCGAACCTGCGACCGTAGCAGTCGCGCGGTTCCGGACTGAGCGCATAGAAGCGCTAGACCTTCTGGAAGGTACCTGGAGCTATGCAGACTTCAGTGCCGTGGCAAGAAGGACTTGGTTTCTCCGTGAAGGATCCATCGCATAATATATATATTTAAAACAGCAGATATAAATTCTCTTGATGCCTTCCTAAGAGAGAGTCTCCGTTCCTTCCAAGCTAATAATGTAAGTGTAGACCAGATATGGCTCCAATTCAAAGATACAGCATCGACAGCAATAGGCAGATTCATACCGCATAAGTTAATAAGAGATGGGACTGATCCACCATGGTACACAGAACACGTCAGAACACTGTCGCAGAAGCAACGAAAAAAGCATGCCATATTCAGAAGAACGCAAAATCCCCAAGTCTGGCGAGATGCTTTTAATAGTTTCCACAGTGAAACATAGTCTCAAAATATGGTAGAAAACCCAAAGAGTTTCTGATCGTATGTAAAGTACACCAGTGGCAAAAAACAGTCAATACCGTCACTGCGCCATAGCGATGGAAATGTTACCGATGATGGTATCACTAAAGCGAAGTTATTAAACACAGTTTTCCGTAATTGGTTCACGCGAGAAGACGAAGTAAATATTCCAGAATTCGGAACCAGAACGGCTGTTCGCATGAGTGACATAAAAGTAGGTATCTTAGATGTTGGGAAACAACTCAAATCAATTAAGGAAGGCAAGTCTTCCGGTCCAGATGGTATACCAATCACGTTCCTTTCAAAGTATGCAGACACAATAGCGCCTTTCTTAGCAATCGTATATAACCGATAACTTGACGAAAGATCTGTTCCTAAAGACTGGAAGGTAGCACAGGTCACACCAATATTCAAGAAAGGAAATAGGAGTAACCCATTGGATTACAGACCCATATCGCTGACCTCAATTTGCAGTAGGAGTTTGGAGCACATACGTACTCGAACATTGTGAATCACCTTGAAGAAAATGACTTATTGATACGTAACCAACACGGATTCAGAAAATATCGTTCTTGTGCAACACAGCTAGCTCTTTATTCTCATGAAGTAATGAGTACTGTCGACAAGGGATCTCAGATCGATTCCATATTCCTAGATTTCTAGAAGGCTTTTGATACCGTTCCTCACAAGCGACTATTGATCAAATTGCGTGTATATGGAGTGTCGTCTCAGTTGTGTGACTAGATTCGTGATTTCCTCTTGGAGAGGTCACAGTTCATAGAGATAGACGGTAAATCATCGATAACAACGGAAGTGAAACCTGGAGTTCCGCAAGGTACTGTCATCTAGATGATAATATGAGCAGCCCCCTTAGATGGTTTGCAGATGACGGTGTTAATTACCGTCTAGTATAATCATCAGACGATCAATTCAAATTACAATATGATCTCGAGAGAATTACTGTATGGTGCGAAAAGTGGAAATTGGCACTAAACAAAGAAAAGTGCGAGGTCATCCACATGGGTAGTAAAAGAAATCCGATAAATTTTGGGTATACGATAAATCGCACAGTTCTAAGGGCTGTCAGTTCGACTAAATACCGAGGAATTGCAATCACGAGCAACTTAAGTGGGAAAAACCATGTAGAATATTGTGGGGAAGGCGAAACAAAGACTGTGCTTTGTTGGCAGAACACTTAGAAGATGCGACAAACCCTCTAAAGAGACAGCCTACATTACACTTGCCTGTCCTCTGCTGGGATATTGCTGCGCAGTATGGGATCCTTACCAGGTAGGATTGACGGAGGACATCGAAAAAGTGCAAAGAAGGACAGCTCGTTTCGTGCTATCGCGCAATAGGGGTGAGAGTGTCACTGGTATGATACGCAAGTTGGGGTGGCAGTCACTGAAACAAAGGCGGTGCTCTTTGCGGCGACATCTATTTACGAAATTTCAATCACCAACTTTCTCTTCCGAATGCGAAAATTTTTTTTGACCCCACCTACGTAGTGAGAAATGATTATCATAATAAAATAAGAGAAATCAGAGCTACAACGGAAAGATTTAGGTGTTCCTTTTTCCCACGCGCCATTCGAGAGTGGAATGGTAGAGAAGTAGTATGAAAATGGTTCGATGAACCCTCTGCCAGGCACTTAAGTGTGAATTGCAGAGTTACCATGTATTTGTAGATGTAGATAGACGTAGAACATCCCGATCGAGGTGGTCCCACAGATTCTAGACTGGGTTTAAATCTGGGGAGTTTGGTGGCCAGGGAAGTACAGTAAACTCATCCGTGTGCATTTCGAACCACGTACGTACGCAGTGACTCCTGCGACACGTTGCAGTGTCGTGCTGGTAGATGCCAAAGTGCCGAGGAAAAAGAACTAATTATGGGGGGTGGACTTGGTCCCCAAGGATAGGCGAGTATGTGTGTTGATCCAGTGTCTCTTCTGGAATGACGAGATCACACAGAGAACGCCACGAAAGCATTCTCCAGACGAGAACACTCCCTGCTCCGACCTGGACTCTTAAAATTGTTGCATCTGTCTGATTGAGCCCAAAACGTGATTCATTTGAAGTGGCCACCTGTGCCCAGACGGTGGAAGCGCAGCTGCGGTACTATCGGGTAAATTCTAGCCTTCGTCGCCGATGAACAGTTTTCAGCAAGTGCCCAACCAGGCACCTCCTACGGAGGTCCATATGCAGCAACGTTCGCTGAGAGGTCCTTGAGGAGACACAATTGATAGCCCTTTGGTTTACCTGAGAGGTCAGTTCCTCAACAGTTGCCCATCTATTCGCCCGTATCCATCTCCACAGCCGTTGTTAACCCCTGTCATCCACGGCCCGTGGCGTGCCACAGTTGCCTGTCGTCCGTTTTGGATAGTGCAGTTTTGCCATGCGCGTTATAGTTTAACCACGGCGGCACACGAACAGTTTACAGACTTACCCGTTCCGGCAATGCTTCCATCCTTGGTCCGAAAACAGTCATGCCCTTTTGGACGTCGGATAATTCGCTCCATGTCCACATTATGTCAACGACAGCACTGTATACTGCGTCCCCTGACACGCTTTACATACCCTCCACTGCTAGTGTTGTCACATGCCGTTTGTGACTGGTTATTGCACGTTGATGTCGAACACAGGCGGTGATCACATTAATGTGACTGGACCGTGTAAGTAGACTTTCCTACGGCGCAGCAGCAGCGGGATATTTTGAACCTCCGTATGGCCGCCATTGGGCGGTAAGAATCTGGCAAGATGAAATGTACTGCGGTTCGTAAGGGCGCAGATCGACAATTATATGTTAATGAGTGCACAGTATTTGTTAGTCATAACTGTACTGTCTACAAATTCCAGTACCTTTCACATGTACGCGGATATGATTAAACGTTTAAGGGGTACATCAACCAGTCTTTCTCTCTCTCTATCTCTCTCTCTCCCTTTTTTTTTTTTTTTTTTTTTTTTTTTTCACCAGTCTTCTGCCTGGTCTGATGTGGCCTGCCACGAATTCCTCTGCTGTGCCAGCCTCTTCATCCCACAGTAGCGTTTGCGATCTGCTTCCTCAGTTATTTGCTGGGAATTAACCACCTAAAACGGGAAAATCCATCCAGCATCACCACCAAGTTATAACGCCCCACCTCCTCCCCCAAGTACATGGATCGGGACCTACATAGTCCACGAAGAGGCGATCCATGGGTCTGCTCTTAGAAGCAGACTCCAGAAGATCTTTGCCTGAGTTAGAACTGGGTTTCGCTTGTTTGCGCAGCTGACACTATCTCACTAACCGACATACATATCTTCAGCCATAGCCAGTCAAACCACAAGCTGTCTAATTTTTGCCAAGTTCTTATGAAAACCTAGATGACCTCCCACCACAGAGCTGTAGAGATATCTTAAAACAGCGAGAATCAACAACCTTTTAAGTATGGTCGCCTCTGTCCTTTTGATGAACAGTACCTTTTTTAAGGACATGCCCTTGCATGTGCTCACCATTTACGAGCCTTTACTTTATTTGACAAATGAGAGAATCCTCCTCCTGTCTCGCTTGGGATCACAAAACAGTTTTAGAAACTCACTCAAGACAGTGCAACCCGAGGCAAGAACAGCCTGAGAACATGAAGAGGTGTCAGCAGTCTTGATGCACACGACTCAAAGCGTCGGCCATGCCACTATCTGGAACCGTGATACAATGTACATTGAAGCAGACGCGTAGTGTTCAACAAGCAATCCTAACTGTTTTGCTGGTCCGGGCCAAAGCCCAATTCAACGCCTGATTATCAGTCTCAAGGACGAATTTCTGTGTTCTAGACAGAAACTGAACCTCACCAAGGCGAAGAGGATGGCCAAAGATTCCCACTCTTGTGTTCAACAAGCAATCCTAACTGTTTTCTGGGCCGTGCCAAAACCCAACTCAGCGCCTGATTATCAGTCTCAAGGACGAATGTTCAGTGTTCTAGACAGAAACTGAACCTCACCAAGGCGAAGAGGATGGCCAAGGATTCCCACTCTTGTACCGAATCTTTTAATTCAGGTCGAGATAAGCAACTCGAAGCGTAGACAGCACTCCTCTTGGTGTTGCTGGAGGAGCACCACGCTACAGCAGAAGTAGATGCGTCAGTCTGGACAATGAAGGGCCTGCTTAAATCTGGGATGCCTAACAAGGGAGGGTTGCTAAGAGTACTCTTGATTGCCCCAAAGGAGCCTTGATGACACTCCCCCCCCCCCCAAAAAAAAACGGCTTCCATTTCTTACACAATTTATTCAGAGGTGCAGCCTGTTGAGCGGAGTTACGAACAAACTTTCGAAAGAAATTCACCGTTCCAATACCTCTAGCCACGCCCTTCTTGCTCTTGATTGGGAGGAAGCCACAGAAGGAACGTGTTCGCCCCTGATCAATACTGACTCCTTGAACCGAGTCAAGGTGACCCAAAGAAGGTATACACAGATGAGCCAAAGTGATCTTAGAGGCCTTCACTGTAAATCCAGCCTCCTTAAAACGCAGCAAAACTACTTCGAGGTGATCCAGATGCTCCGCGAACGATACACTGTAAGAAACTACATCATCATTGTAATTGTAAAGAATTTTGAACTCGAGATCTCCCAAACCGTGGTCCAAGAGATGATACAAGACGACCACGGCTGTAGACCTCCGAAAGGAACCCGATTAAATTCATAAAAGTTCCAATCTGTACAAAAGGCAGTTACAGGTTCGGTCTTCAGTAAAGACATCTGATGGTAAGCTTGACTGACGTCCAGTACCAAGAACCAACGTGTGCACACAAACCAGGTGAAAGAGTTGTGAAGGTCAGTGACATATAATCAACAACTGGTCTATAATTGCCACTCTATCCTTTTGCAACAAGAAAATATAAAAGTTTAACGTCTAATAAGCCCTTCCTTAAGCATGTTATGTATGTCCCCGCAAAATCTTCGTCTTAGGTGGCAATGATCTACAAGACCCGTGACGAACAGCAGTATCATTACCAAGCGGATATTACATTGGATGTTATTGGTGACGAATAATTTATTATTGAGGACGTTGAGAAACGTATAACAGTCCCAACAGATGTGTAGCCTGACCAGGTTCCAAATGATGCCAAACTCAGAGGACCTCGAGTGTACATCACTAATGAGCTGAGAACGCCGACACGAACGCAATGCTATCCTCTCAGTAGTTTGAAATTTAAAATAAAGGTCGGAAGCCTGATCGTCAAGAGTCAAGCCAGTACGCTGGATGAAATCACAGTTGAGTATAAAGTAAATGACAGATTCTTAGCAACAACAAAACTGAGCGACCAAGTAAAATTCAATACACCTAACTTGCCCCAAAACTCCCCTTCCAGATGTAACTCTCGTCCATTTAGCAATCTACATAAATTCCTAAACTCGATATACCAACTATAATCAAGTAGGGTAACAGAACTTCCAGAATCCAAACGAGCATATACGAGTTCATAATTTAAATGGGCACACACACAAGAAAGCCACAGAATTCCCACCACGTTAACGTGGGAGCAACGCCTAACAGGAAGGGCACTCCCTCTTCCCGCCAGTGCCCATAGTGTCAGATGTTAAGTTGCTGCGCCAGATACACAGGACGTAAGCGTACAAACTGCCTACTAACACCGCAGCTGAAACGGACTTTAAGCTTAACCTTACCAAACGCAAGAACTGTGCTGCCTTTCTGGGTCCTCTCAGATGGAGTAACTAGCCGACCCCATGCCTTCTGTTCTTCATCAGCAAATCTTAACCCCTCCATCTCGGCAACCAAGGTGTCTAATTTGGTTTCCTAGAAAAGTCCACACGCATCTGGTCCTCCAGCTGCATACCTTCTAATATAGTTTAGACCATATAACATTCTCTTACTTGCAAGCCCAATACTGACACAGCAGTGCGGATCTCATCCGCGCACTTAGGCAAGGTTTCGTGTTAGTATCGCCCACGCCAAAAATACTTACACTCCAACTCGGCCTGATGTTGGGTGACGACGTGAGTTGAATAATGCACTGTCAAATCATGAAGGGACTCTTCGTTCTGCATAACTTCAGTGAAGACCTTGCCGGCCGAAGTGGCCGAGCGGTTCTAGGCGCTTCAGCCTGGAACCGCGCTGCTGCTACGGTCGCAGGTTCGAATCCTGCCTCGGGCATGGATGTGTGTGATGTCCTTAGGTTAGTTAGGTTTAAGTAGTTCTAAGTCTAGGGGACTGATGACCCAGATGTTAAGTCCCATAGTGCTCAGAGCCATTTGAACCATTTTGAGCGAAGACCTTACTTAAAACGCCATAGGTCAATGGATAAAGAAGCTGGAGAATAACAGCATGTGAAATGCACAATTCATTGCCATGAAACTCAATCTGAACGGTTAATGAGAACACAAATTCTACCTGTTTAAGCTGCTATATAGGAAGCTCATTAATCCCTTTTAGTAAAGGCATGACAGGGTTCGGCAATCTGGCAAACGCATTATAGGAGGTCACATCCAATGGTCCCTCTGTCTCCCATACACTTCCTGGTGCCAAGGATTATCACCTACGCTGTCCCTCTCGCTTACACTAGATAGGTCATCCAACGTGGGAAGGTTTAAATCGACGTGTAGAACTATAAACTGACTAATCAAGCTATCGACGGTGGCTCTTTCATCGGGCTTAAGGTACGTATGCCTACTTTAAATCCCCAAGGCGCCTCACCCCGATGTGTGGCCTATGATTGGATCCTATGTAGTTCTTTAAACGTAGGCTGACTATTCAGAAAGAAGTCTATATTCTCCTGCAGCCTTGCCAAGCCCGCTCAGCCGCCGCTGAGTCCACACCTTCCTCAAAAGTGGAAGCGAGGCTGAAATCCACGGTCTATCCAACACAGCCGACTGAACGAGCGGCTGTGTTGCTGCGTAATTCGTAATTCATACAGAATTTAATCCTTCTTAAGATGGCCTATCCCTGGGAAGAGCCTGGCTTCCATGCTGACATATAGCATATTGCATAATTAATCAAATGCACCAAACACAATTTACGGTTGCATAAGGAAAGGAGTACTAATGTTGTTGTTGTCTTCAGTCAGAGACTCGTTTGATGTAGCTCTTCTTGCTACCCTATCGTGTGCAAGCCTCTTCATCTTCGAGTAACTACAGCAGCACTGAATCTGCTTAGTTTATTCATATCTTGGTCTCTCTCTCTACGATTTTTACCCTCCATGCTTCCCTCCAATTCTAAAACGGAGATCCCATGATGCCTCAGAACGTGTCCCACCAACCGATCCCTTCTTTTAGATTGTGCCTCAAGGTCCTCTTCTCCCCAGTTCTATCCAGTACCTTCGCATTAGTTACATGATCTACACGTTTGATCTTCAGCATTCTTCTGTAGCACCACTTTTCTAAAGCTTCTGTTCTTATCCTGTCTAAACTATGTATCAACCATGGCTACACTCCACACAAATACTTTCAGAAAAGACTTCTTGACACTTAAATCTATACTAGATGGTAACAAATTTCTCTTCTTCAGAAACGTTTTCCTTCATATTGCAGGGCTACATTTTATATTCTCTCTACTTCGACTATCATCAATTATTTTTCTCCTCAGACTGAACTGCTACTTTAAGTGTCTCATTTACTAATCTAATTTCCTCAGGATCACCTGATTTAATTAACCTGTATTCCATTATACGGTAAGAACAACACACACACCCATGCCCGAGGGAGAACTCGAACCTCCGACGGGGGAAACCGCGCGGACGGTGACAAGACGTCCTAGACCGCGCGGCTATCCCGCGCAGCCTAGAGAAGTATATTTATGTACTAAGGAAAAGGCTAGGAATAACCAACAGAATTAAATATCAAATAAAAAATAACGGTCCAGAATTCCGCCAAACAGATGCCATATAGACGTCTTCTTGAAAAATGAGAGAATTAAGAAGGATTGTACAACAGTTGTTACACCAAGGAGTTATTCAGCCTTCGAATTTCCCGTAGGCTTCTCCCAAGTTTATTGTTTGTAAACCTGAGGAGCTAAGAGTTTAGAACAGTAGCGACTCCAGACAGTTAAATAAGAATGTAATTTTACTGTCTGTATCACTTCCTGGTTAGCACACTTGTTTTATCTGGATTAAGCGGCTAAGTGTTTTATGGCATTCGACTTCAACCAGGCATATTACCAGATACCATTGATGGAAGATACCAAGCGGCCACTTCGTTTTGTGCAGACTGGAATCTTTGAGTATCAAAGGGTGCCGTTTGGTTTTGCTACAGCGCCTCATAACTTAAACGACGTATTGTTTATAGTGTTTCATCAGAAGAACATTTGGAACATGTAGGTCAGATATTACAGCGTTTAATCGAAGTGGGGCTTACTGTGAAACGATCTAATGTTAGTATAAATAGTTCTCGGGTTTCTAGCTGTGTCAAGTGATTGAAATTACACGAGAACTTTTTATTTTAGCACATTCTCGTGTTATCTGATGTTCAAAAAATGTGTATGAAATCTTATGGGACTTAACTGCTAAAGTCATCAGTCCCTAAGCTTACCTACTACTTAACCTAAATTATCCTAAGGACAAACACACACACCCATGCCCGAGGGAGGACTCGAACCTCCGCCGGGACCAGCCGCACAGTCCATGACTGCAACGCCCTTAGACAGCTCGGCTAAGCCCGCGCGGCGTGTTATCTGAAAAAGAAGTAAAATTTGATCAAGAGAAGAAGCGTACGATTTATAAGTTTCCACCACACCCAGAATGGTTCAAAAGGTAGCTAAATTTATTGGAATGGTTAGTTTTTATCGAAAATTCGTCTATAAGTTTGCACGCTTAGCGGTACCTCTTAACGTGTTGAGAGGAAAAGGCGAGAAATTTCGGTGGATGGAATCACAACAAGCCACATTTGAAGGTGTGAGAAATGTGTTGATGAATGCTCCAGTGTTGACTGTACCTGATTTTGAAAAACAATTCATCTGTCAGACGGACGCATCCACGACGAATGTGGCTGCTGTTCTTTTACAAGAAGAGAAACGTAGATCAATAGCGTACGCCTCCAGACTTTCGACAGAAGTAGAAAGGCGGCATATATGTATGAATCAGAAGGACTAGCCATGTTATTTGCTTAAAAAGGTTAGGTTCTGTCTGGAGCATAAAAGCTTTACGTGGGAAACAGGCTCGCCCGCTTAAAATGGGCAGAAAAGCTCAATGGGTAGTGCACTTATCGGCCTTCAAATTTGTGGTTAAGCACGTTAAAGGAATTGGAAATATTGTTGTGGAAACTTTGAATCGGATATCGAACGAAGAATCCGAGGAGGATCAGAAAAAGGAAGTAGGAAGTCGAGGAGGGGGGGGGGGGGGGGGGAAGGACCGGAGGGGGCAATAAAATGTTGAAGAGATAAGAGTTAACAATATCCCGGGGAGTTTTCTTGAACTATTTAAGGATTTGAGTTCCCGCCAGGGAAAGGATTTAGAGTATCAAAAGGAAATATGATGGTGAAGAAGCTCTAAATTGGCAATTCCTTAAAAATCGTGAATTATATTATTAAAGATGTAATGATAATAAAGATAAAATAGTACTCCCTAAAGAACTAGTGGCATTGGTATTCAAGTACTATAAGGAATCAGTCAGTGAACCTTTAGGTATGTACAAGACGAGAATGAAATTCATGAAGAATTTTATGGAAGGGCAATGCCAAGTATGTAAAATAAGTAAGGCGAGACTGGTAAACCACAGGTTTCGTTGGCATCAAACAGGGAACAAGATACTACGCATAGGTTACTTATTGACTATTTCGGTCAGCTCCTGAGTTCGAAGAGTGGGAATAAATATTTGTTTGCGGCTTTTGATGGTTTCGTTCGGTTAGTTCCTAATTGCGGGATGACGGTGCATATTAGTATATTGGCCTTATGGAATATCTTTGCAAGTTTTGTTTTCCCTAAAACCTTTGTAAGCGATAATGTACCTGCAGTCATGACAAAGCGGTATAAAAGAGTTCGTTTTAATCATGCCACGCGGAAAGGCTAAATCATAACCTCAAGGCGGCACTCATCGCTTACCATCACGAGGATCAGACGAGCTGAGACAAATCCCATACGTGGCTACGCTGTGGATTTAATACGACCAGTCACGTGAGTTATAGGGCCTCTCCAGCTAATTTAAAGTTGGCATATTCTACGAATTCGCTATGTTTTAATTTATGGTGGGTGGATCATATGCTACCGGAGAAGAGTGATCTGTCAGTACTAAGCAAAATTGGCGTAAAGCTACAATCAACATATTAGCGGCACATCTAAGAGACACATAGTGTTATAACTGGGGGAGATGGCCTAGGAAGATAAAAATCGGGGACCACGTTATTGTAAAAAATTTCTGGGCTCTCAGCAAGGTTCAGACAGTAGTGCAAGGCTGCGGGTAAGGTCACAAGTAAAATGCTGTCCAGATTTGTGGGTCCTTCTGAAGTCATTAAAAAGCTAACCCTAATATCTCCTCTGGTGTGTTCCTGGCCGGATTGGAGACTTCCTCTGCCCTGGGACTGGGTGTTTGTGTTGTCCTCATAATTTCTTCACCATTCAAGAACTGGCGAGATTGGAAAGTGCAAAGGTTGGAAATTTTCACAAGCACTGATAACCACGCCGTTGACCACTCCACAGACCAAAATCATCATCATCATCTTCATCATCCTTTCGCGTGGCATGGTCTTTCAGGGAAAATGCATAGACTATATGAGTCACGGCAAAAGCAGCGTAAGGAATTAGTTATCTAATTAAAGGAGTTAGTTGTGTAATTTTCAAATGTGACATGATTATACACACATCCAAAAACGTTTTGCATCACCCCAGTTCCGAGGAATAGAGATCAACATAAACATCTTTATTGCTCATGAAAACTATACATTGCATGATGTACCACCATACAGCAAGACCTTCAGAGGTTGTGGTCCAGACTGCTGTACACACCGGTACCTCTAATACCCAGTAGCACGTCCTCTTACATTGATGCATGCCTGTATTCGTAGTGGCATACTATCCACAAGTTCATCAAGGCGTTGTTGGTCCAGATTGTGCCACTCCTCAATGGCGATACGCCGTAGATCCCTCAGAGTGGTTGGCGGGTCACGTCGTTCGTAAACACCCCTTTTCAATCTATCCCAGGCATGTTTGATAGGATTCATGTCAGTAGAACATGCTGGCCACTCTAGTCGAGCGATGTCGTTATCCTGAAGGAAGTCATTCACAAGATGTGCACCATGGTGGAGCGAATTGTCGTCCAAGAAGACGAATTCCTCCCCAACATGCTGCCGATAAGGTCGCAGTACCGGTCGGAGGATGGCATTCACGTATCGTACAGCCATTATGGCGCCTTGCATGGCCACCAGTGCTGTATGTCGGCCCCGCATAATGCCACCCGAAAACAGCAGGGAACTCCCACCTTGCTGCACTCGCTGGACAGTGTGTCCAAGGCGTTCAACCTGACCGGGTTGCCTCCAAATACGTCTCAGACGATTGTCTGGTTGAAGGCATACGCGACACACATCGGTGAAGAGAACGTGATGCCAATCCTGAGCGATCCATTCAGCATGTTCTTGGGCCTATCTTTACCACGCTGCATCGTGTTGTGGTTGCAAAGATGGACCTTGCCACGGACGGCGAGAGCGAAGTGATCCATCATGCAGACTATTGCGCACAGTTTGAGTTGCAACACGACATCCTGTGGCTGCACGAAAAGCATTATTCAACATGGTAGCGCTGATGTCAGGGTTCCTCCGAGCCATAATCCGTAGGTAGTGGTCATCCACTGCAGTATTAGCCCTTGGATGGTCCGATCGTAGCATGTCTGAGAGATTGCAGCGCCCTCTCACTTCTGATATGGTGTTATGCTGCGTAATGTTCGTATGGAAGTTGATCATTATTACTTGTAGAAATAATTCAAAAGCCAAGATCGCTTAAACACTGTTTAGTAGATGACCGGTTTCAAAACACTAAAGGTGCCATCATCGGACATGAGTGTAGCTTGACATGTATAAATCATTTGGATACAACGATACATGAGGCAGACCAGCTCGTATAAAATCAATGCGCAGAAATAAAAATTAAAAAACCAATTCTTAATTTTAATTTTTGATTTTTATTTCTGCGACAATGATTTTATACCAGCTGGTCTGCCTCTTGTGTCGTTATATCCAAATGATTTATACATGTTAAGCTACACTCAGATCCGACGATGGCACCTTTAGTGTGTTGAAGCCGGTCATCTAGTAAACAGTGTTTTAGCGATCTTGGATTTTGAATTATTTCTACAACAGAGTTATCGCACCACAACACACTATGTGTTCACTGCATTATTACTTGGTTGCTATATCTGGATACGTTGTGACTTCATTCATATGATGAAATGGTTGGCAGTAGTTAACACTCTTGCTTGTGTGCCTTACTGAGGAAATAGCGATAAGCTTTACCTGCATGCAAATAAAGAGGGTGCCGTTTTAAATGACTACAGTGAAAGCGTATGGCGGCTGAGGGCCGAGGGGAGCGGTTTTTTTTTTTCCCCCGGGGGAACCTGGGTGAAAACATTTGTGGACTGTCCAGTCCCTCGGTCTCATTATCAAGATACAATGGATGGCGTCGGTCGGTCGGCGGCCACGTCCAGGTAGGCTGACTAGCGCCAAGGAGTCGCTGCTGCTATGGGCAGAGCATGGGCGAGACGGCGTACTTGCACATTTTTTGGGCGCGCGCCATTAATAACAGATTGCTGAGCACATTGTGGTGTGCCGCCCTGACCAGCAGGAGGTTAAAGCATTTACTGCTACGGCGTAGGACTCCAATATATGCTTCTCGGGACCCTGTTATTTGGAACCATATTTTTCTCTGTGGAATAGTATAGATGCTTCATTGTAGCGTAGTTTTTGGGACATACCATAGATTCACATGTATGAAGTTAGGTAAAGCGATTAGTTCTGCTTAGTTTCGTGTATTGATCCCCAGCTGATCACTTCGTTCACCAAAGAACGCATATCATTCGCTACGAGATGCATGAACACTTCCCTTGTGGAGAGTCCATCCTGGCACAAAGGACCGCGGTATTGACCGTCTAGGCATTGTTCAACTACAGACAACACTAGCCTTGTACCTCCTTCCTGGTGGAATGACTGGAACTGATCGGCTGTCGGACCCCCCTCCGTCTAACAGGCACTGCTCATGTGTGGTTCCTTACATCTTTGGGTGGGTTCAAAAAAATGGCTCTGAGCACTATGGGACTTAACGTCTATGGTCATCAGTCCCCTAGAACTTAGAACTACTTAAACCTAACTAACCTAAGGACATCACCCAACACCCAGTCATCACGAGGCAGAAAAATCCCTGACCGGGCCGGGAATCGAACCCGGGACCCCGGGCGCGGGAAGCGAGAACGCTACCGCACGACCACGAGCTGCGGACTGGGCGGGTTCAGTGACATCTCTGAACAGTGAAAGGGACTGTATCTGTGATACAATATCCACAGTCAACGTCTGTCTTCAGTAGTTCTGGGAACTGGGGTGATGCAAAACGTTTTTTGATGTGTGTATTGGTTAACGGGAAGAAAAAAGTCAGAAGTTTGTTTTCTTTGGCTCCATAATATATCACTTTATGATTCACTTGAGTCGGGGATATGTTGAATTTAAAGGGCGGAAGATGAGCCGTGTCGAAATGTCGACCTTGCTAGATCGGTGTCGAACTGCAGTTTTTTGGGTGTTTTTCGGATACATAAGCTAAGTAGCTGGTCTTTATAATCGATACCTGAGTGTTGTAGAGAGGCAGCAGAGGTAGCTGAGTCTGAGAGCGGAGATGTGGACAGATCGCCGAGCATCAGCCTCATCAGCGAGAACAGAAGGACGCGCAGCTGATGTTCGACAACGTGCTAGGGAAGATGGTACGTCATCCTGAGTAATCGACAGATTTAATAAACAGTGAAGCGACGTTTTTGCCATGTGAATGTGCTCGCGATCATAATTAAAGTGTATTACGATTTCATTCAATACAGGTACAATCTGACTGTCAAGGAATTAGGATTCCTGCCCAACTGTAGCTGATGTAATTTGATAAACTGTGTTCAGCTTCGCTCTCTTGTTGCATGTAGTTTTGAGAAACGCCGGCCGTGGTGGCCGAGCGGTTCTAAGCGCTTTAGACTGGAACCGCGCGACCGCTACGGTCGCAGGTTCGAATCCTGCCTCGGGCATGGATGTGTGTGATGTCCTTAGGTTAGTTAGGTTTAAGTAGTTCTAAGTTCTAGGGGACTGATGTCCTCAGATGTTTAGTCCCATGGTGCTCAGAACCATTTTGAGAAACAGACTGGTCAAAAAAAAAAAAATGTTCAGATGTGTGTGAGTTTCTAAGGGACCATACTGCTGAGGTCATCGGTCCCTAGACTTGCAAACTACTTAAACTAACTCATGCTAAGAACAACACAAACACCCATGCCCGAGGGAGGCCGTGCAATCCGTGACATGGCGCCTCCAACCGCAAGGTTCAAAATGGTTCAAATGGCTCTGAGCACTATGGGACTCAACTGCTGAGGTCATTAGTCCCCTAGAACTTAGAACTAGTTAAACCTAACTAACCTAAGGACATCACAAACATCCATGACCGAGGCAGGATTCGAACCTGCGACCGTAGCGGTCTTACGGTTCCAGACTGCAGCGCCTTTAACCGCACGGCCACTTCGGCCGGCTCAACCGCAAGGCTACTCCCTGCACTTGGGTAGTGCTTAAGAAGTATATTGCTTTTAATTGTCAGATCTAAGTTAAACATCGCATTTACATATTTGTAAATTGGAATATACGCTTAATAATGACAAGAAAATCTTTATCAATTCTTTGATTTATTATAAAACTTGTGTCTTTAGAGCGTAGCTGTTCAGAGATCAATGTGATTTGTAAGAGTCTTGTCAGACAGTTAATGCGATATGAAGTTTTTATTTTATGAACTAATTTTATAAAGTGGTGTTCTACATAAAAGGGAAAAAATAATTTAGTTGTGTAGACAGTATTTCAAGAATCAGTCTCTTTCCTAAGAATTGAGTATTACGATAGAACACGGAACTGTGCAGTAATGTTTGATTTTTGTTTGGGCTTTCTGGTATTAAATAGATGTTATTAAAAGTTTTTCTTGACATTCAGTAAACCCTCAGTTTTTCCACTTCCCTAAATCCGTGTCCTGTCGTTGTTCATATGGAGCAGCAACATTCAGCTCTGATACTTCCCTATCCTGTTCTCGCAAAGCACCGTTTTAGCCTTTCGTCACCATTTTACAGCACTGTCTGTAGCTAAGTTCAATAATTTGTATATGAGTGTCCATCGTATTATGATATAGTTCATGTTACCTCTTAGATTACCATCAGTGCCATTAGTTGCCCATACTTGTTCTGTAGAAGTACATTTCTGCTTACAATGAACACTGTTGCCCTCACTCAACTATTCTGGGAAACAACTAGCGCTTTTTTGTAGGAATAACAATTTCTTGATTTCGATGACACTTCTGTTATTTTCATTTCATATATTGGTGTTGACTACAAGGCCTAAAATTATGACGTAACAGGGTGCTCTAATTCCGGGCTTCACTTTCAAAGAGAAAATTGATGACGCGTAACAGGTAAACACTTGACGCGGCGAGCGTTCGATGAAACGGTCTGTAACAGGAAAAGTCACCGACGCCCTCAGCCCAAGAATTAGCCACTTATCTAGTACGGAATCTCTGAACGGAGGCACCTTGCTACACAGCTAAACCGCGGCGATTTACTGTTTAGAAACGGTCTGATGTCATGGAAACCGGTTAGCACGCTCTGTGCGCTGGAGGTAATTTATTCCGCACTGTATTTTAGTATTTTTAGGTCACTGAATGCTAATGGGACAGAATAGTCACGGCTGAGGGAGCAGGGGCGGCCCCCAGCGACTGGCACCGGGGCTTTGCCCACTGCCCTGGCGTCTCTGCCGTAACGAATGAGCCGGCGTTTCCGCGATAAAACAGACACATATTTCGCAGTTCGGTAGTAACGCCGAATCAGATTACCCTTTTCGCAATAAGTCGACCGGAACTTGCTCTTTTTTACGACTGTATACGGTCTTGTTTTAGCGCGCTAACAAGGTGTTTAAAGCTTTCTCCCAAGATGATGATTTTTATCTGACATTTATTGTAGTGGAATGCATTTCTCGGACGTTTTACGTTCATATACAGTGATCGTAGCTCAACAACAAGACCCTGTTGTTACAGAGCAGACGATGGCTCTTGCGGTATATTCACTCACTCTATCAGCGTGACGAATCCAGACAGCGTTTCAGATGATGAAAATTCCCCCTCCCACCACCGGCTACCTTCCACCCGCTCTGGCCACCAGTAACTCCATGTTTGTCTGTGTCTTTAACTCTCCAAGCCCCTAATAGATCCTGCTTCCCACGTTCCTCTTGTTACATTTCATGTCGTTTCGAAGAATCTTTCGTGAAACGTAACACCAACAAATATTCAATTTGCAGTTTGGACCAGCAAAGGGTCACCTTCCACTACTTTAAAAATGTTAGATGCAAGTTGGCTTTAGAACGGTAGGCTGTATATTTGCAATGTTTGTTCCCATTTCACTTGGAAATTTCTTTAGATTCAAATTGTTAACCACAAGCAGTTTTCTGAAGAGTTGTCTCCCTTGAACCGGTTTTGTAGACAGCTAATGGCACTGACAGTATACTATAGATCGTGTGCGATTGCGATGACTATTTCACGTACATGTGTCATCTATTAAAGATACATAATTCTTTGTTGTTACATGTAACTATGTCTATGGGCTATATGAATGCTGCAAATAAATGGGGGTCTTTCAACACGCAGTACACTCCATGGCTGCATGTCGAGATCTACCAGCCTACATATCTTACTGTCCGGGTTTGTCTCCAACATTGAAGAAAGTCGCAGTTACAGCTCTCCAAGACCCACTTTTCAACCCCTTCCGTCTGTGATACTAAAATTAGTGCACTGTCCAACTGCTACAGCGTGGACGTGAGAGTAGGATTTGGTGCAAGAGCTGTTACCTGCTCACAGTGTCATTACTCGTGTGTTCATCATCTTGACCTGTTCGGCCTCTGTCAGGTCGCTTCATAATACCCTTTACCCCTCTAACTAGCCCATACAGCTAGAACTACGTCGGCCAAACCAAATACGAGCGGAACACAATCTTATAGACGGACGTTATGACCTTTCAAGGTAAATATCCAGCATAGCGCAAAATATAATAGGTGCTGTTGTTTTGTTATTTTTGTTATTGTTGTTGTTGTCGTTTTGTCTTCAGTCCGAAGACTGATTTGATCTCCGAATAAGTACTGAAAGCTACACATGGTGTGGTGGTGGTGGTGGTCTTCAGTCCAGAGACTGGTTTGATGCAGCCCTCCATGCTAATCTATCCTGTGCAAGCTTCTTCACCTCCCAGTACCTACTGCAACCTACATTATTCTGAATCTGTTAAGTGTATTCATCTCTCGGTCTCCCTCTACGAGTTTTACCCTCCATGCTGCCCTCCAATACGAAATTCGTGATCCCTTGATGCCTCAGAACAAGTCCTACCAACTGATCACTTCTTCTATTCAAGTTGTGCCACATATTTCTCTTCTCCCCAATTCTGTTCAATACCTCCTCATTAGTTATGTGATCTACCCATCTAATCTTCAGCATTCTTCTGTAGCACCACATTTCGAAAGCTTCTATTCTCTTCTTGTCCAAACTATTTATCGTCCATGTTTCACTTCCATACATGGCTACACTCCATACAAATGCTTTCAAAAACGACTTCCTGACACTTAAATCAATACTCGATGTTAACAAATTTCTCTTCTTCAGAAACGCTTTCCTTGCCATTGCCAGTCTACATTTTATATCCTCTCTCCTTCGGCCATCAACAGTTATTTTGTTCCCCAAATAACAAAACTCCTTTACTACTTCAAGTGTCTCATTTCCTAATCGAATTCCCTCAGCATCACCCGACTTGATTCGGCTACATTCCATTATCCTCGTTTTGCTTTTGTTGGTGAAGTTACACATAATATATGTTAATTGGTCTACCTCCACGGTTTTTATCACCCACAATTCCCTACATAACAAAACACGACTCCCTGATATCTCAGTATCTGTCCTATCAGTTGTTCCCTTCTTTTCGTCAAGTTGTAGTATGAATTTCTGCCCTCGTCATTAGGTTTCATGATATCCCCATTACGTATTCATCTCATCTTCAGCATTCTTCTACAGCACCGCATTTCATACGATTCTTGTCTGAACCGCTAACCACCGACGTTTCACTTCCGCTCAAGGCTACAATCCGGCAAACTACCTTCAGAAAAGACTTCCGAACACTTAAATTTATATGTTAACAAATCTTCTTTTTCAGAAATGTTTTTTCTTGCTATAGCACGTTTGTATTCCGTATCCTTTCTACTTAAGACATCATTAGTTATTTTGCTGTTTATTTGCCAAAACTCGACTATTACAGTTAACGTCTCATTTCCGAATCTCATTCCCGCCCCATCACCTGACTGAACTCCACGACATTGCACTACTGTTGTTTTACTTTTACTGATGTTCATCTTATTACATCTTTTCGAGAAATTATCTATTCTGTTCATCGTTTCCATGTCCTTCGCTGTCTCCGATAGAATTACTAGGGTGCGCTGTAACGTAATGCCTCCGGATTTTGTATGTGAAAACACTTAGAGCTTTTAAAAGGAAACAAAGTCATCAACATTCTACATTTCTGTTCTTCGTGGCTATGTATCTTCAGCCCTCTGCCGCTAAAGGGCTCTGAATTGTAGGGTGTAACATGGCGGTGTGTAACGCAGCAACGTCGATGGGTGAGAAACAGCGTGCTGTAGTAAGAGTTTCCAATTCGAAGAGCTCGTCCACACATGGAGCACACCTTCCTTCAGTATGGCACGGCCAGACCACACACGAACGCTAGGACATCTGCAACAATCCAACACCATGGGTTCACTTCGCACCTCGGGTTCCTCCATATGTCCAGAATTGGTTCCATCCGATTTTCATCTCTTTCCAAAACTTAGGGCGTTCCTTCGAGGACCTCATTTCTTCAATCTCTTCATCATCTGTGGAGCTAGTTGGCATCTAAACTTGTACTACTGTGGTGGGTGTGGGCTTAATATATATCTTGGTTACTGTAACGTGTCCACTGTGCTGTTTGTGGTAGTTTACTCACATTTGAAATGTTCCCGCTACCTTGGGAAGCATTACAATTACTATCGATGTTAAGGATTGCATCGGATAGTAATATCGGCACTTACCGAATGAAGCACACGGTTCTTTGTTGCTGGTTAAGCAACATATACCTAAATTGCTTTTGATGTAGGCTGCTCCTCTAGGTTCAAAATGGTTCAAATGGCTCTGAGCACTATGGGACTCAACTGCTGTGGTCATCAGTCCCCTAGAACTTAGAACTAATTAAACCTAACTAACCTAAGGACATCACACACATCCATGCCCGAGGCAGGATTCGAACCTGCGACCGTAGAGGCAGCGCGGCTCCGGACTGGAGCGCCTAGAACCGCTGCTCCTCTAGGAAAGAGAATCCTTGGTCTTACTGCAGCTGATCTTTCTGTATGTGCACGTTGCAATAATAATCTGCAGAATTTTGAGTCATCCTCGTTTATTCACGAAAAATACAAAACATTTTCAAAGTCCAATCGTTCCGTCAACATCAGCCACGTGCATTCTACTGCCGTTCGAACTTCCCTCCAAAACACATCTCCCCCAAAGAACAAACAATTTACAAAACATTAACATCTTTGGAAATGGAAGATTAAGGATTTAACCACTAAAATTAATATCGATAATTCTGCCACGCTAGAAAATGCACAATAAGATTTGATTAACAATTGATATAAAACAAAGTAGACACTAAGATTTGCACATAGTAATAGGAAGGATAGAAATGGGAAGGTGGTTTCATTTCACATTCCTATTTTCTTATTCGTTGTTAAAGCCACCCTTACATTACCCCTACTTCATTCTGTATTTATAATCCTATATTCACAAGACCTGAGATGCTTTTCCTCCTGCCCCTGAACTTCACCAATTCCCACTACATCTAACTTCAAGCTCTCCGTTTACGTTTTCAAATTTTCTGTCCTTCCTGAGCGGCCTAACATTCCACGCTCCCAGCCGTAGAACACCAGTTTTGTTTCTCCTGATGCCGAGATCCTCCTCAGTAGTCCCTGCACAGAGACACGAATGGAGGACTATTTTATTTCCGGAATACTTTACCCAATAGGACGCCATCATCGTTTAACACCAGAGTAGAGCTGCATTCCCGTGGGGAAAAAAAATGGTTCAAATGGTTCTGAGCACTATGGGACTTAACATCTGTGGTCATCAGTCCCCTAGAACTTAGAGCTATTTAAACCTATCTAACCTAAGGACATCACCCACATCCATGCCCGAGGCAGGGTTCGAACCTGCGACCGTAGCAGTCGCGCGGTTCCGGACTGCGCGCCTAGAATCGCTAGACCACCGCGGCCGGCTCCCGTGGGAAAAATTACGGCTGTAGTTACCTCTTGCTTTCAGCCGTTCGCAGTGCCAGCACAACAAGGTCATTTTAGTTGATGTTACTAGGCCAGATCAGCCAGTCATCCAGACCGTTGTCCCTGCAGCTACCGAAAACTACACTTTTCTCTGCCTCCTTAAAAGATACCTCGCCGTTGCGGTTGAACCTACTGTACCGCCATCAGTATCACTGAGACACGGAAGCCATCATACCACAGGAAAGGTGCGTATTCATTGCCGTACCTTCGACAAACAAATGGCTCTGAGCACTATGCGACTTAACTTCTGAGGTCATCAGTCGCCTAGAACTTAGAACTAATTAAACCTAACTAACCTAAGGACATCACACACATCCATGAGGCAGGATTTGAACCTGCGACCGTAGCGGTCGCTCGGCTCCAGACTGTAGCGCCTAGAACCGCACGGCCACTCGAACGGCCTTCGACAAACATCACACCCTTGCACTTGTAGGCGAATTACAGCTATTGAAAGAGCAACTTAGAACGATCTTTGGTTAAATAGTAGTAGTCAGTGACATTACTATTAAGTACCTGGTCAACACTGTGACTACCTGACAAAAAAGTGAAGCACACAGAAGAAACTGTCAGCGGTTAGAGTAACTTCGTACGTCGGCGAGTGAGTCGCAGTTCTCAGTAACAAATATAAAGTCCATCGGAGTGATCAGAGCTGTTCGTGTGCAATGTTGCTACCAGTCCTGGTAAAGTATATAAGGCACCTGAACAGCTTCAGGTGTTGTGATCGCTCCGGAGGACACGGATATGCCAAGAATTCCTGTGAGACCGCGTTAAATTTGAAAGGGGAGTGATACTTGGTCTCCATTTGACCAGTATCCGCCCCTGGTAGCTGAGTGGTCAGCGCGACGGAGTGTCATACCTAACGGCCCGGGTTCGATTCCCGGCTGGGTCGGAGATTTTCTCCTCTCAGGGATTGGGTGTTGTGTTGTCCATATCATCATCATTTCATCGCCATCGACACGCAAGTCGCCGAAGTGGCGTCAACTCGAAAGACTTGCACCAGGCGAACGGTCTACTCGACGGGCGGCCCTAGTCACATCGCATTTCCATTTCCATTTGACCAGTTGGTCAAATCGTGAAAGATCCATAATATCCAGATTTGTGTGGCACTCGGATGTGATGTGCCCCGATGTTGAACTATATGGTAGCGTGATAGCAAAAATACTTGTCGTCAGTGTACCAGTGTACGCCTGAGCGCCACAAGGGGCATCGCCCTATTGTGCACCAAGTACAAAGTCACCTCTTCGAATCGGAGCCTGCTGTCCGAGAGGAGGCAATGGACTCTGCCCAACATTCTGTGACATCTCACACCATAGGTCGGGGACTAGCAGAAGCCGAGCTAGGGAATTATTTTACCATGTGTAGGCTAACGTCAGCAACACAAATGGCTGCGTCTGGAGTGGTATCGTAACTGGGAAGCATTGACTGCTCATGAATGGCATTGCACGAACCATCGTAGGCGAGTATGGCAGCGACACGTAGAGAGATCCCGTTCTTGCAATGTTTTGGTGTACTCTGGCGTTTCTATTGGCGTCATGTAGCAGGGAGCCATCACGTATGACTTCTGGTCACGGCTAGTAGTGACTGAGGGAACTGTGGGTCACAGCGGTACGTCACGGACATTTTGCATCATCGCGTGTTACCTCTAATGCTTCAGGACCTTGATACTCTTTTTCAACATGACAATTCTCGTGCAAACGTGGAACGTGTTTTTATGAACTGTCTGCATGATTGCATGATGCTGAGATACCTCGTGGCCAGCAAGTTCCTTAGATCTGTCCCCGATAGAACATGTATGGCACTAGCTTGGGTGTCAGCTTCGTCTCAGCGCCATTATCCAGGATATCAAGGACCGTTCACAACAGTTGTGAGCCAGTTTGTCTCATGAGAGTTGCACCAGCCTTGTCAAACTCTTCCCAACTGGATCAGTGCATATATTCTACTCAGAGGGGGTAAAACGTCTTATTGATAAGTGAGATCATACATGTAAGTAAGAATCTTAAGGAATTTAATTACTGAAATCTTCGCTACCACTTTTTTATCAATGTTTACACCTATTTTCGATAGCAAAGAACCTGATTCATATTTCGGGTTTAGAACTCGGGTGAAGCTCTGGCTTACATATATTTTACCGATTAGATATCGATAGCTTCATGCACTACCAGGCTATATCATGAAAATTAGTTTTCCTATAATTGACTTTAAAAGCATATAAAATACAACTTTAAAACTTATTCCTGTTTTGTATAGGCAATTTGACGTCATTAAAGATAAATGTCACTAACTTTTTTTAAATTAGTGACGTGGCATGATAAATGTAGTTTTAAAAGTATTCAGTTTATTATAGCGTCTTCGTCTATATCTTTCATTTTCACAACAATTTCAAAGAATTTACATGTGAAAATTACCACTACTAATTTGGAATTAGGTTAAATCTTAAAAACGGATATTTATAGATTATTATTTTGTGTCATGAATTGTTCTGGATACTTCTGTAACAAAGCGTAGTTAGTAAGCAATACAGTCATAGCGCCAAAAGCGTCACTTCTTCATTTCCTTACTTGTCTTCTGACAGTGAACACGGCATGAAGCTCAGTGCTAGATATCAATGAACCACTAGACATTGTGTCCTGTGACAATTTGTAAAATTTACTGGATGGAAAGAGTGCTTGTAACTTTGTGAATATTAAAAAACAGCCACGCGGTGTAGCCGCGCGGTCTATGGCGCCTTGTCACGGTCCGTGCAGCTCCAAACGTCGGAGGTTCGAGTCCTCCCTCGGGCATGGGTGTGTGTGTGCTCCATACCGTAAGTTGGTTTAAGTTAGATTAGGTAGCGTGTAGACTTAGGGACCGATGACCTCAGCAGTTTGGTCTCATAAAACCTTACCACACATTTCCATTTCCACATTAAAAAAAAGACAAGCAGTGGAAATAAACTACAGACACGTGGAGATTCATCAAAATACTTCTATCCAAAAATCCTGGACCTAACATTTTCTTCACAAGGTTATGCAGACATGACAACTTCTGCCCACTAACGCCAGCTACAAGTTAACTCAAAACTTTCACATCATCACATAGTTCTCTTCTTAAGGATTGACTAGAAATATTACATTAATGGTTTTTATAATTAACAAGAAATTAGTTCTGGAACTTAATCTGCTACGGTAAAACTTAAGACGGGGCTTTATACTGTGAAAATTAATTTTGTTTCCTTATCCCTGCCTGGGTGAGTCACTTTTTTGTCGGGCAGTGTATTATCAAGTCGGCATCCTAGATCTGAAATTTCCGTTAGCTAATTAATCACCGACCAACTTCATAGAGCAGTAATAGCAGCAGCAGCAGGGAAAGGAGAGGAAAATGCCACAGTTGGCTATCGCAACTGTCCAATTTATTAGAGAATCTGAGACTGTTATTGGATACAGCGTTGCCTGTTACAGACGGAGATACGCGTTCACCTCCCATTCATAGTCTTCGCTTTAACCAAACACAGTTGTTCACCCCAGTACACCATACGTTACATCGATGTCGAGACATTTCATTGTGTAATTTGATGTTGTATTCTTTAACCCTTGCGGCAATTGGTGGCTGCTGTGCTTAATAGAGGGAATGTTCTGACACTGAATAACATCTACGCCTAAACAGTGCACTTAACTGCTGCACTGGCTTATTTCTAAGCGATGATACTTGGACTGCTTGTAAGTATGTTTCACAGCACGGAATCCTGATACATATTTGTTGACTTCAGGAAACCGCTTTACACAGCTGCGTACTGTCACCTAGCGAATCAAATGCGATCTATTAGAAATCGCGCCAGGATATCAGGCTTCCGAATAAAAACTTAGTTATGGTTTTCGAAGAAAATTTTCCACTGCGTCGCAAAATACACTGATGAAAAAAAAAATCGCAATACCAAATTGTGCGACATAAACGAACGTTGGCAGGCATATCTCTACATCTGAAGAGTGGCGGCAGTAGCACCACTATGAAGATACAAAATAGATTTGCTTTAAATACACGCTGTAACGGCCTTGAGCGTTAGTTGCCTTTGAGACTGGACGTGGTGACTTTGTTAGTCAAGAATACCTCTGAGACGACAGAGACGCCATTGTCAACACCACACTGAGTTTGAACGAGCTCATGTGACGGACCTTCGAAAAGCTGGATTTTCCTTCTGCAGTTTTGCAGAAAGACTTGACAGGAATATAGTGACTGTACATGACTGCTGGCAGCGGTGGTCACGTGCATGTACGGTCCCAAGGACACGGGCTCCGCACGGTTACGTGGCACTACCGAGAGGGAAGACCGTCGTGTTCGGCGTGTGACTCTGTCGCATCGTGCAGGATCTGCAGCAGCAGACTGAGCAGCGGCTGGGGCCACAGTGGCACAACGAACTGTTACAAATCGGTTACTTCAAGGTCACCTTCGGGCTAGATGTTTTGTAGCGTGTATTCCGCTGACCCCTTACCACAGGCATTTGCGACTTCAGTGGTGTCAAGCGAGAGCTCATTGGAAGACAGGGTGAAGGTCTTGTTTTTTCTGATGAAAGCTGGTTCTCCCACGGTGTCAGTGATGGCTGTGTGTTGGTCACGAGGAGGCTATTTGACGGCCCGCAACCAACCTGTCTGTGTGCAAGACACACCGTACTTACACCTGAAGTTGTTGTCTCGGGCGCGATTTCATATGACAGCAGCGTAATTCGCGTGGTTATTCCAGGCACTCTGACAGAAAATTTGTACTTCAGTCTGGTGATTCGACCCGCTGTCGTCTCTGTCATACATGAACAGCATTCCTGGGACTGTTTTCCAACTGGGTAACTTCCACCCACATACCGCTGTGGTGACTCAACATGCTCAACAGAGCGTCGACATGTTGCCTTAGCCTGTTCGATCACCAGATCTGTCTTCAATCGAGCACATGTGGGACGTAATAGGACAAAAACTCCAGCATTACTCACAGAGCGCAGTAACCGTCCCTATATTGACCGACTAAGTATCACAGCCAATGGAACTCCAACCCGCAAACTGACATCCGGCACATTTATAGCAAAATGCATGTACGTTTGCATGTTTGCATTGAACAAATGGTTCAAATGGCTCTGAGCGCTATGGGACTCAACTGCTGAGGTCATTAGTCCCCTAGAACTTAGAACTAGTTAAACCTAACTAACCTAAGGACATCACAAACATCCATGTCCGAGGCAGGATTCGAACCTGCGACCGTAGCGGTCTTGCGGTTCCAGACTGCAGCACCTTTAACCGCACGGCCACTTCGGCCGGCTTGCATTGAACATTCTGGGGGTTACACCTATTATTAATGTGCTAGCATTTCTGATTTGCAATGGCATGTGATCTTGCAATGTTAATCACTTAAATATGTTGCTTAGACAAACATATCCCCGAAATTTCATTTCTCTATATTGATTATTTCTTGGTGTTAGACCTTTCTTCTGTCTCTGTAGTACTAAATAAACAGTCAATAAATCGTAACATTTCCGGGTGTTAGGCTTGGATATTAGCAATGAATATGAAAATAACGTGACTACGAAGCTATACAAATTTTAAATGATATGTGTCACAATACCCACAACACTTGGGGACAAGGCAGTACGATACAGAGTTAAAGCTTTCTGAAGTATCGCTGTCCATGATCTAATATGTGGAAGCGTACTTTGGACATTAATTAAGAAAGATAAAAGAAGTGTACTGTCCGCCGAAATGGAATCTTTAAGAAAAGTTAGAATATATACCTCAGACATCAAAAACAGAACAATATTTTAAGAAATGAACTTAATAAAGGCCTATATTCCAAAAATGAAAAAAATAGGATACCTAAAACGGAAACAGAACGAGGAAAGGCAAATGAGTTAAACAAGTAATCGATAGTAAAACGAGAGGAAAGAGGAATGTACTAGGACCACAGAGTAACAGATGGTTTCAGTACAACTGGAACAAATCGAAAGTCTACTTCATGAAGTGGACGAAAAAGGCTATTGGGCAAATATAAGTAATGTTTTTTAATGAGAGTGCCGCCATTTTATTTTACAGATCATTTATTCTACTGTACAATCGTGATTTCGGCATTTGGCCATTTTCACTGGCATTATATAACCAAATCCAATATATTTATAAGGTGATTCGGTTTTGTAGGAATATGATCATGCCCAGCATTATGGTGCTTGAAAATGCCCCCAAAGGTCAAAACCATGGTCAGTCAAATAACGGAACTTTCATTTACAAAGTGTAACATGACTGTGGTCCCACACCACGGTAAAATCGTTAGCCAGCAGTAAATACGTCGATCTTAACGGGAATCCACCTGATGTTCCATACTCGCGGCGCCCTAACACCACCTTTCCCTTTGCATCTGTGCCTGATCGACAGACTTGAAATAGCTTGAAGCGTGACCATGGGAGTGATAAAGGGTCATTTGTGTTTCTTATGTGCATAATGTCGAAACGTCAGGGAAGCCCTTTACAAGTTATGCTGTTGTATGTTGGGCAGTTCAACACCAGAAAATTGTAACTAAATGCAAAACGGCTTGCAGAGTGTTGACGTTCGATGCGGAGACTGCTGCTTCTCCGTCGACGTAAGTAAGTGAAACGTTTGCGCGTAGACAGCCAGAGAAACAAACTGTTGTTCGAGTATACGCACGGCCATCGATCAATGGAGGCAGCGGCTGTGCATCGGATTATTTACGCCTTTACCGCACGACGTTGAGAAATTCCGAGACAACGGGCGGCGCAGCGCTGAGGCCAGGAGGTGAGAGGGTGTCCCCGGCTACTGTGCCTTACCGGCCGCCCCCACGGCCGCAGACGCGGTCTGACGCTATCGCCGCTCGTGGACTCGGCACGCGAGAGCCGGGAATTAATGCAGCAGACCGGCCGGCATTAGCTCGGCTGCACTTTCGCTCGCAGCCGTCAGCTCCGCCGATTAACGAGACCGCCGGCTATTAGTTCTCTTCTTCTTTGTCCCTTAAAGCTCGAGTCGCTGGTATCGGCTGTGGAACGGTGCGCGTAGGTGAAATGTTAATTTACGGTCTGCGGTTCCTCCAGAGGGCGAGAGACGCTACTGCTGATACGGGTGGTGGTGATCTGTAACTACCACGTGAGTCGTCGCAGAGGTTAAGGGGTATGCATATGGAGAAGGGCCAGATGACTGTGTTTTAATTTCTAAGAAAAGGCGCAAAGGCTCCTTGCAATTCCAGTTGCATAGCAAGGGGAGAAAATTTCAATTTTAACGAGAAATAATGAATAATCCGCTGCAAACCTATTCCAGACTGTAAGGTGGCTATAATTTCGCATCTTACAAGCACTCATCCACATAGTTTGCCGTGATCTACAACCACATTACGCTTATTTGATAGGTATTACATCGTATATATGAATATTTAAACGAGACTGACATTGTCACATACGTCTTGTAAATAACTGTTAACGCTTATTGCATGAAAGGTGACGGAGTGCCTTCATTATCATACTAGTAGAGGTTGGAACGACAATGGAAATGAAACGGCAGACGGACCTCAAGCTCTGAGTGGAAGGCCCACACAGGTTTGTTGGTCCTGCTTAAACACAAAAAATAAGACGGACGTCGTAGCACCTAAGCGCTGGAGCACAATAGAGTCGCGACCGGCTGTGTTTGTAGCCGAACCGGAAGGATTATACTTCGGAAACTACGAAAATCTTGGACGCTGGTGAGACTAACGATGAAGCGGCACCTCGGAAACCACGCAGGCTGGGTTATTTCCAAGGATTTTTAGTCAGAAGCGTACCATTGTACGAGTATAGGTTTTTCTTCGCAAACTTTCCGCGCTGGTCGACAAAAGACTGAAATATGGTTGGTCGGCGTTCGGAAGAATCTGTAGAGAGGGAGAATATTCTGTGGTTTCGGGAATATGATTCGTTTTCGGAATTACGATGGTGGGGAGCGGAGCCTTGCTGGGAGGCCAGCAGTGGAGAAGTCTCTTCCGTTGTGAGCGCCTGTGTATGACGGTCGCTCGATATCAGCTTCGTTGATACTTTCTGTATTTGCTCTCAGGAGAGTTTATAGTTAGAACACTTAGGCACTGTACTGTTGCGAACCTATACGATTCTGGACCTCACTGCCGGGTTGGAAGTCGTCGTTGAGTATGCAGCGTTCAGTAACTGAGTGCAACTCCTCTGCCTATACTTACGTTGAGACGTTATCGGAACTCCATCCTTGTGGCTGAGAGTTGGCGTTTCTCTTCTGTATAACACAGAGAGGAGAAGACAGTATTAGAGTATATTAGTCAGAGGACCGCCTTCTGCCATCCTAGTGTTTGAAAGAGTTTATTTGTGGCTGGAGTTCTTCCATCGTCGCAGACGAATATGAGAACCATCACTTGGACGCACCGGACGCAGTACATACGGTGATATCGCAAACTTCTTCGGCTTGTTAGGGCTATAAATGCTAATCATCTGTGATCACGTTAGTTTATTTCCATTGAGGTTCCACACCACCGTAGATCATCTTTGAAAGTAGTGTCTTCTAGTGTTTGGTACGAGGATGATGTCAGTTATTTCGCGTTATCGATATTAGATCGCGCAGTCATAATATGGGGCAGAGTTGATTACTAATTTTACTTAGTAAATGTAAACTTTGTGATGCAAAGGATTTTTTAATCTACTATGAATATATAAGCGGGAACAATGTTTATCATTTAGTAGGATTAGCTGCCCTCATCATTCATTTATGTTTAGATTGTAATTTATAGAATTAAGAGGTCCTAAGATCTGCTTCAGGGGGTAGTCAGACTGGACAAAATCTTAATTTTAGCGTTTATTATTTTCCGCTGTGAACATTCGCTTTACACCCTCCTGGAGTAGCATCTTGGAAGACATGCACGTGAATGACTTTCCACACAGCAAACCTTTCTTTGAACACGGACAGAACAACAGAAGAAACAGTTATTCATATTTTTCGTATAATGCACAAGTAGTGCTCTGCAAATGGACTGTTAATTAACATATGAAAATGTACATCAAATAAAACAGCAAAGAAACAATGTGTACTAGCATCAACATTACTAACGTAGCATTCGTGACTTAATTTTTTAAAATTATATATAAATGGACATTTGAGTCTTAAACTTATGATTGTCAAACAGCTTAGTAAAACATCTTTTGCTCTTCCCAAAATAAGTATTCTTGGAAGGAAGCAACCCAGTGTCTAAACATATTTAGCACCACTAATATCCTTTGGCATAAGTTTCCTAGGTAATTATACTTAGAAAGAAATTATTGATTGGACAATAATTAGCAATGGCAATAAGATGTGGTGGTCATTCAAATTTATAGTTTAGTCTCCTTTTAAAGAACTTTTGCATTTCAGCTGTATCTTAACAGTCTATACATTCGCTAAACAAATTCACCATAAAAAACTTTATCCACCCGTACAACACTACAAGAAAGGAATGGCACTCCTTACGAGAAAGGAATGGCATTTCTTACGCATTACAAAAGCTGTTATTAGCTCAGAATGCTCAGAATGGCGTTCAGTATGCGGGAACATAGATCTTTGATATTTGTGCAACAACATAACATGGGTGAAAGGTATCAAGGCAAATTATACATCTGGTCCAATTTTCTTCTGGACAGCTCTTACAAGGAATTTAAATTTAAAGATTAAAACAGTCTTGATCGCAACTTTTTATTTTTGTTGGAGTGATCGGTTTCTATTCTATTTAAAAACCATTTTCAGACTCCAGAACTGTGGGTGGACTCCGTGGATCAAGTTTCGCCGACCCTCGACGCTGGAATAACTGCTCAAGGAACATTTAATTAAATATTTGTTACATTTGTAATAAGTTATAATAGACAAAATATTTGCTCTTTCTTTAAATGCGTGCTTCATTTATAAAATGAGTAGCGACCATAATATATTCATTTCCAGACGGCAATGACCGATTTAATTCACTTTAACTGTCCCTGAATTTGTGTCTCGTCTCTATCACTTCGGCATCTACTATACACATACTCTTCCTTAGTTAAAAGTACATTCTTATTGCTTCGATATGAGAGTATTTATATACTGTTTATGAACAAGCACTTTTGCCCTGTAGACAATGAGCGCAGATGTTTTCGTTGACAGGTGCAATTTTCAGCTAGCCGGCGGTATCGCTACTCTCTGCACGGAAACCTCTGTCAGCTGATTTGGAAATGTTGGTTCACAATAGAATATCTGTTGCATAAAACTGGGTTTCTGTTACAATAATCGTACTTGGTCAGACTCTCTTATCGATGCGATAATAATGTGATTTTATTAAGGAAATATAAGTGTACAGTCGAAGTGATAGAGACGAGTCATAAATTCAGCAGGACTGTTAAGGTGAATTAAATCGGTCGTAACCTTGTAGAAATGAATATGTCTGCAGTCATCAAAGCCCGATAATCACAGGCCACTACAATTGCAGCTCCTTATAGGTGGCATACAACGGCTCAAATGGTTCAAATGGCTCTCGGCACTATGGGACTCAACTGCTGAGGTCATTATTCCCCTAGAACTTAGAACTAGTTAAACCTAACTAACCTAAGAACATCACAAACATCCATGCCCGAGGCAGGATTCGAACCTGCTACCGTAGCGGTCTTGCGGTTCCAGACTGCAGCGCCTTTAACCGCACGGCCACTTCGGCCGGCGGCATACAACGATCGTCAGACTGACATGAAGTGTACTACACGCTCGGATGTGCAAACTGATCGAATTTCAGTGCAACTCTACAAAATAAGGAGGAGGAACGAAGAAGGGAGGAATAAGTTTAACGTCCTGTCAGCGACGAGGTCATTAAAGATGGAGCACAAGAAGGAATTAGGAAAGTAATTGGGAAAGAAATCAGCTATGTTCTTAGCAAAGGAACCATCCTGGCATTTTCATTAACCGATTTAGGAAAATGACGTAAAACTTACATCTGGGTGGTAGGATGAGGATTTGAGCTATCTACCTCCAGAGTGTGAGTCTAGTGTGCTAACACCTCGCTCGGTGTAGAAGTAAACCATCTACATTCAGTATGCAAGGAACTCATATGCAGCGTGTTTCTCATTCAGATATCGGACCTCTTGTTGATTTCTGAGATGGTCCTGTTATTCCTCGAGTAAAATGGAAAACGTCAAAAAGGTATATGTCGAGATTCGACAGCAGCTGCGTAGTGCACCATCGAGACTGCGGTTTATTTCTTGGCGTTATAACTGTTCACATTTGTTGGGATCCGACGACTTGTCATGTGAATCTCGAGGAAAAGCGCCATACTCATTGTTATGGAGAAACTCGATGGTCCCAAGTGACTAGCGCCCGATAGCCAAGAAGCTCTGTCGTTAAATATAGTAGAGATACGTAATGTATGTAAGCGTAACAAGTATCCCCACAATCGATGTCTGGAGAACCACTGACAGTCACCACGGCGGTCATTGCTGCAGCTCCCTCAAGTACAGAAGCCGAGAGAGGTGCATCTACAATGGTGCGCCCAACAACAACATTGGACATATGAGTGGCACCATGTTATCTCTTGTGACCAGTCCCGCGTCTGGGTACAGCAACAAAATGGATTACCCGAGGAAAGAGTACAGTGCCACAGTCTCTTCTTCGTAAGGGACCAGCGCAAGGCACGATGATATGGAGGACGTTCCGGTACACAAGACTTCAGCTGCAAAGCAAGTTTTACATTTCCGATGTATGATGTCCAGAGCCTGTTCCCTATCTTCGAGGTCTTTGTGATGCTATTTTTCAACAAGATAACGCAGGAGTGCTGTCATGATGTATCTGATACAGTGGATATTCGACCGTTGACCTAGCCAGCACGCCCTCCAGATCTCGCTCACACTGGAAACCTCTGGACATGGGTTGGCGAGTGGTTGGTATACCCACACTCGCCTGCCACTAAGACCTGATGAAATCTGGTATAGAGTTGGAGCATCTTCGAATGAAGTACCTGTATTTCTCATTCAGTTTCAATCGATGCCTAGCTTGCTTAAAGCCACTGTTTCTGCCAGAGATGTGAAGTGGTCGTTAAAAAATCCTACATAATTCCGAAACACGCTTTTCATCACTACTATCACCATGATCGCCGTTGCCACCGACGCTGTCATTATCATACCATCAACGATATTAGATGGCTGGCATTTACTACTAGACAAAGGACTCCTCCAGGCTATTTCATGCTTACGAACTACAGCTTCATTATCTGTTTGCCCATCCACGTTTTTGAATGTCAGCTATGCACGTTCTGCTAAGTGTTCGTATTTGCAGTTCATTGGCTGTTTGATTCAAGAAAGAATTTATTTTTTGCACCTACAATCGATTTTCCTGCCAGTATGTCTCGACAATGTGCTTTTCATTTTGTAGTCATAATTATGTGTTCCATTCAAGTCCTTTGGCTGACCTATTTTTTTATTTCTCCTCGTAATTCCCGACTTACATCTCCCTTTGACTGAATGAGCAACCTTCGTTTCTTAGTGTGCATCGAAAATCCATGTATCTCTGCTGTAAGTTAAAAAATCGTGGAAGAATGGGCCGTCAGTCAATGTTACACGTTCGCGGAATCTGAAGGGCGCTGCTAACCGGAGCGACTCTTTATCTGCGCCGTCTGGAGCCAGTGTGGAGCTGTGAACTGCAGGATAGATTGATAGAACGTCAAGTGCTGTAGAATGAGGAACGTTGACGACAAGGAGACAGAGCAGAACGGTCAGATAGGAAGCATTCGTAGATACGCTTGGGCAGCTGTTGGCTGTCAGTCGGTTGCAAAGAAGAACGTCTTGTCTGGCGGAAGTGAGTACGCGCAGCAGGCATGGTTTAAAATATAGCAGTCCGTGCTGTCCACCTAGTGCAGTGTAAGAACTGAGGCTATACTTGGGATACGTATGTGGACCTGTTTAGCAAGCAACGCTCTCCAATCTCCAGCGCAGGTTGTAAGTCTGCCTGTGGCTCAGTCGGTGTCGTTTCTACAGGAAGTAGAAGCCAGAACCATGAAGTGGATAAATGAAATGGCTCCGTGTGAGTTTGGCTTTATTAATGTACATTGCTGTTACAAGTTTACGGAAATGATTTTGAGCAAAAGCTTTAAATGGTTCAAATGGCTCTGAGCACTATGCGACCTAACTTCTGAGGTCATCAGTCGCCTAGAACTTAGAACTAATTAAACCTAACTAACCTAAGGACATCACACACATCCATGCCCGAGGCAGGATTCGAACCTGCGACCGTAGCAGTCGTTCGGCTCCAGATTGTAGCGCCTAGAACCGCTAGGCCACTCCGGCCGGCCAAAAGCTTTAAGTAGGACTGTAGATCCACCTGACGGCGATAAGTAAACTAAACCGTAGTGCCTTACCATTGTTATTGTACCTGAGTAACAGACTGTTCGACATACATATCAGGCGTATTGGTAATTCTGATCAAGTCACAGTGTATCATTCATCAGGCCCACGGGCTCTATTAACTGATACTGAACATCTTTTTATGCCGTCAGCTAATTTTATTTGGTTCTCCGCTTCCATTTGAATTCACTGTAATAGCGTAAATTTATTTTCCGCTCTTATTGAATTATTACTAAGTACTGCATATTTTGTGCAGTGTGCTTCTATTTGGCTATCGATTTTTTTGAATGATGTGATTTTAATGTGTGTGATTTTAACATTTTATTATAATTGCTTTTCTCTTTTGTCTGCACCATCACCATGAGTTTATAAAATGTTCAAATGTGTGTGAAATCTTATGGGACTTAACTGCTAAGGTCCTCAGTTCCTAAGCTTACACACTACTAAACCAAATTTATCTTAAGGACAAACACACACACCCTTCCCCGAGGGAGGACTCGAACCTCCGCCGGAACCAGCTGCACAGTCCATTACTGCAGCGCCTAAGACCGATCGGCTAATCCCGCGCGGCCCTTGATTTTATACTTCTCGCTATTGAGGACTCCTTATAGTGTCAATAATATCTTGTTGATGGTTTGGCTATTCAGGTGATTCACAGTTAAAACATTTTTCATCTAATTTTGTAGATTAAGATATTCTGTGGTTAGTAAAAAAGTGGCCAAATTATGTTCACTCACAGCTCGACCCACTCCCACCACTTCCTCTACCAATACCACAAAAGAGGTGACATTAATTAAACGAAGTAATAGGCATTTTTGATCACTCACACCTGGCTGGATATTCTCACCACTCTCAAATCATCATCTACGCCCTCCAAGGCCACCTGGTTTCAGCTGATTTCTCGATTTGGAGAGCTTCATGCAGCTGCATGAAACTATTGCAACTTACAGGCTTCTGCGTCATTTAGACAGGAGGTTAATTCCTGATGACACTTTAGAACTTCTCTGGAAGGTGCTGCTTTCTGCCAAGCCTGTACAAACGCTTCTAGCAGGTGCTAGAAAGCATCTAACGTTATAGGACAGTCACTTATCAAATCAAACATCACATCAGCCTGGTAGGTCTTGCGTACATTCAGTTTAGAAGAATAACGAAAATCCCGACACGTCATCTCTAGTTGGATAAATCCTCCTTGCCACCAGATACCGGCAATCGGCACTGGCGTTAGTAGCTAAAAGGATGGACCGCACCGGCTCGGCCAGGAATCGGAGCCTGGTTTGGAGTTTAGCCAGAGACCGTGTTCGATTCGAACGTGAACCACTGTGTACTATAATAAATCCCATTTATTACATGAGTTGTAATATGTAAGTAATTATTTAAAATAATTTTTAACCAACATCCTTCTGTGTTGATTGGTGTCTGGGAGGCCAGTGCACGTACATGAAGTAGGGTTTAACTAGCCTGTCGGTTTCTATGACACTGCACAGGGCAGGGTATGATGGCTAGAGCCGCTCACATTTAATCCTAGGAAAGATACTGTTTGCTGTAACGTACACTCCACTCGGCCGAGGCTGCAGAATCCCTCGCAAAGAAGACAATAAAACGGCGCTGTTTATCTGGCATTGCCACCAAGCAGCGAAACTAATTACGGCTATTTATCGCTGTCAGCCGTCCCGACACGGCACGAGGCACGTGTTAATCATTCGGAGGCGTTCGCTCGGCGCTCGGCCGCCTAATGCGCGCGCCATCCGACCCAGCATGCGCGCTTATGGCCGCGCCATGTTTGATGAAGATATTGGAACAGCGCTCGCAGCTTTCCCAGAAATGACGCGCCGGGCCCGGGCGCCGAGTTCCGTCACGGTCGGCGGCGTCGCGCGCAGAGGACGGCGCGACAAGCCGTGGCGAATTTCTCGTGTTTGTAATATAAATGACAGACTTGCGGGTAAAAAAGAAGGAAGGTACAGCCAAATTATGAGGAGCGGCGCGTCAGCAGAATGCAAAATTACGTTACACGCATGTTTCTACGTTATACGTACGTTAATGACTGCGATTTTAGCAAGCCATAACTTATTTCGACTTTTACTTCCTCTTTGCTTCATAGAGTCCTTACACTGAGGTGACAAAAGTCGTGGAACAGCGTTATGCGCGTATACTGATGGTGGTAGTACAGCGCGCACAACGTATAAGAGGACAGTGCATTGGCTGAGCCGTTATTTGTACCCAGGTGATTCATGTGAAAAGGTGTCCAATGTAATTATGGCCGTACGACGGAAATCGTTAGGAAATTCACTCTTCCGAAATCCACAGTGTCATGAGTGTGCCGAGGATATTAAATTTCACGCATCACCTCTCACTGCGGACAACGCACTTAACGACCGAGAGCTGCGATACTTCTGTACAGTTGTCAGTGCTAACAGACAAGCAACACTGCGTGAAATAACCGCAGAAATAAATGTGGGACGTACGACGAACGTATGCGTTAGGACAGTGCCGCGAAATTTGTCGTTAATGGGCTACGGCAGCAGACGACGAAAGCGAGTCCCTTTGCTAACAGCACAACATCTCGTGCACCGCCTCCCTTGGACACCTGACCACATCGTTTGAACCTTAGACGACTGGGAAACCATGAGCTGATTTGATGAGTTTCGATTTCAGGTGGTAAGTGCTAAGGATAGGGTTCGAGTGTAGCGCAGACACCACGAAGCCATGGACCCAAGTTGCCGACAAGGCACTGTGCAAGCTGGCGGTGGCTCTATCATGGAATGGACTGGGTCCTCTGGTGCAGCCGACCAATCATTGATAGGATACAGTACGGCCTGGTTACCTTTTTGGGTACATTAAGTGCTTGAATAGATACAAGTGTAGAGGGGTAGGGGGCAGTTGAAAAAGGAAGAGAGGGTGCAGAGATGGTAAAGAAGGGGGGCAGGGGCATATGGTCAGAGGGAGGGGGGAGGAAGGCATGGTAAGAGAGATGGGGTGGAGGATATGAACAAAGAGAGTGGGAGGACGAGATGAAGAGACAAAGAAAATGGGGAAGAGGAGACAGAGAGAGGTGGGATGAGGTGGATACAGAGGGTGAGGAGGAGGTGGAGGAGAAGGAGCTGTGTTTAGTATATGCGTCGAACGCATATGCAAGGGAAGCCGTGGTGAAAAGGCGTGTGGAGATGGTGTGCGCTCAGACTAACAAGTGTTTAGAGAGGCTGCAGCTATTGTGAAGGGCTAGTTGTGCAGTCTGCTTATTAAAGTGAGCAAATTCACTGTTTTTTATAACTAACCGGGCCGTTATCGACTGAGAAATGTCTGCCATGTCATTTTCTTCACAATAAATGTTTAGTCCACCTAAGTCAGCATGTTCTTAACTATTTTCATGTACAATGCAGTTGGACAAAAAAAATGGTTCAAATGGCTCTGAGCACTATGGGACTTAACATCTATGGTCATCAGTCAAAAATGGCTCTGAGCATTATGTGACTTAACATCTATGGTCATCAGTTCCCTAGAACTTAGAACTACTTAAACCTAACTAACCTAAGGACATCACACAACACCCAGTCATCACGAGGCAGAGAAGCAGTTGGACAAAATAATGTTTCCGGTGGTTATTGAATATTTTCTCAGAAGATATGCGTATTAGCATGAATGATCTGCTGGTATCGTCCGTTCCTGCCAGGTCCCCTTTTGTTCTTCATTTGACGAATTCTAAGATAATTTTGCCTTTCTCGTTTGTAGATGGTACGTCATTACTTACAGAAAACGGATAGGCCAAATTGGTCCACAAAACCGATGGAAAAAGCAGATTCCATGAAAAAGCATCGAAACAATTTGACGTGCGTTAAAAAATTGGAAGCGATACGTAAGAAAGAGAAAGGAGAATCCAATTTCAACAGTTAACAAAACCTGCGGAAAAGTCAATGTATTTTCAGTAAGGAGCAAGAGATAAATTGTTAAATGTGTTAAGGATCCGCGGAAGATACTTTTTGTTATGATTATAAAAGAACTGCACAGATTAGCGTATCAACTAGTCGAACTTAGCGAATGCCGTCATCCTTTCAACAACAAAACAAAAACAGCGGGGAAGTCTGGGTCCTTCGATTTCTGACTCGCCATCCAGCCTTAAGTTTCAGAAAACCGGAAGTCGTATCCGGGGCGCGTGCTATGTGATTCATTTAAGTTGCTATACCACACTTGTTTGACTTGTTGACTAAAGGTATCGATGAAAAAAGAGTAAGTGGAGAAATAAATTACAACTGTGGCGAGACTGGCGCAACTATTGTACCTGAACATCATTCAAAAATTATTTTAAATAGTCAAGTTAGAGGGCTCACATGTGCAAAACTTGGAATTGGAGTGCCAACTGAAATTTTTTGTCCAGCGGAGGGAAGATTCATGCCTCCGATGATGGTTTATCCTAGGAAAAGAAAACAGTAAGAATGTGAACCGCGCCGGCCGGTGTGGCCGAGCGGTTCTAGGCGCTTCAGCCTGGAACCGCGCGACCGTTATGGTCGCAGGTTCGAATCCTGCCTCGGGCATGGATGTGGGTGATGTCCTTGGGTTAGTTAGGATTAAGTAGTTCTAAGTTCTAGGGGACTGATGACCTCAGATGTTAAGTCCCATAGTGCTCAAAGCCATTTGAACCAATGTGAACCGCGAGGATGATGGGCCGAATCCGATGAATCTGGATAGATGACAAGCGAAATATTCTTACGCTGGTTCCATGGAGTCATCATCGTTCCTAAAGCAAAGATATAAAATCCTGTTGTGATGCTCCTTGATAGGCATACGAAAAACTTGGAGGTGATCGAAGTAGTTCGGAGGAATGGTGTTATTCTAATGTGCTTTCCGCCACACTGTTCGCATAAACTTTAGCCACTGGGTGTTGTGAAACCCTTGAGCTGGCGTAACGGAGACGAAATGAGAAGGTCGTTGAGATCAAATCCAGGGACAATTATCACTTTCCGGCAAATCTCATCCTTGGTTGGGCAAGCTTTTGTGCATGCTGTGAACGAGAGAACTGCAATGAAAGAATTGGAGAAAACTGGTATTAGCCAACGACTTCCAACGTTTCCACAGACGGTGATTTTCTAACTCCTGCGACGACTGATATTCCGATTGAGGCAGTAGCCACCATCACTGGAGATCCTTCGGTCAATCGTTCAGGAGATCCACCTCCTGAAGTCATACAAACTAATTACAGTGCCAGACTACAAACTACTGAGCTGGAACCTAGACTTTAGTGTGCTTTGAGCTCCAGATGGTCAAGCTTCCCCACTTTTATCCGGAAAATGTGACACCGAAGGAGTTTCACCAGGGCAAAAACGAGTGATAAGAAAGAGAGGTAAAACCGCTGCTGTCACCTTATCTCCTTAAAGAATGAGTTAGAAGAAGCGGTCAAAAATATCCCTCGAAGCTAAAGAAGGTAAAGAGAATAGAGTAAAGCTCAGCCTGCTAGCTCAATCCGAGAAGAAGAAAGTGAAAGAAGTCAAAGAAGATGAATACAAAAGAAAAGAAATTGATTCTACAGTAAATAAAGCATCCGAAGACCACGAAAATGCAGCATGTGCATATTGCAAGGAATTACATTCCACTTTAACAGAAGATTGTGTAAGATGGTCATGTCATTTTTATTTTGGTATGTTATCGATTTGCACGTCAAAACTTTGGTCTAGTTATGGCACAGTCTTTGCCTTCGCGCAGTCTGATACATTCTTAGTTGAATTGTAGTAGGTGATGGACATATTTAATAGGTCTATGTTGACCTATGATGGTACCTGTTAGCTTAAGAAAGATTGTAACGGACAGCAAGGATGGATATTTTGTATATATTGAAAGGTGAGAGAAATATAAATATTTGGATAATGTTATTTTTTTGAGAAGAAGAAGTTTGAAGTAAGGCTGCAGCACTGCGCATCTAATTTGGAGATATGATTATCATCAGCTAGTTAACTTTGTTCACTTACTCATAGCTGAAAGAAAGATGACACCACTTCCCTAAGCCATGCATTAAGATGTCAATTGATTAAGCTGTTTGATTTTAATAGAAATTCTTAGTTAACATTATACCCTTTTCAAATGATTGTTCACCCTGTTAAGTATAATATTGTTCAGACCGATTCGCGTGGAGATTACGCGAAGCTTTGTCTTTTTGAAATGGCTGTTGTGGAATATGACTTCGTAGGAATGGTTACTTTCCTCATCCCATTGTTTATCATTACGCATGGCCACAGTGCACCAGCTGATAGCAATAGTTGGAAAAGAAATCTAGCTTAGCCACTGCCTGTTCGCGGTTCGTTGTCTGCCACAATGTTGTCAAGATTCGACTAAGTGGGAATGTTGGCTAGGACCAAATATTTGTTTTACTTCAGTTGCACATTAAGTATAAAGACAGATTGTATTTAGACCACTTATAGTTCAATTCAAGTTAGGTTCTGTTTATTCAAAGCTTAGCGTACGGACTTACATCGGATAACAGTTTGTGGGGATATAGTTTTGGTAATACATAGACTTTTATAGGGGGGGGGGGGGGGGGAGGTAAAGTTGGGCTAAGTTTGAATAAAAGTTCCTAATTTTTCTAAAAGATTTTTCATAGCTGAAACGTAAAAAATTTCCTCCAAAAGTTAGGCGTGCCATTCCGCCCCGGTCTTCCCGACTTATTAAGTACGAATCTGATTTTGAAGACATGGTTTTTATTCAATTAATTTTTTTTTCTTTGGGACTGGACTGGACAGCTTCTGAGGCTTCACCATAAAGGTTACACGTCTCAGAAAAATCTCGTGATTAGACTAATAATACAAATTAACAATGATATCGTAAATTTTTGTATTCAGAGTAGATAACAACCGAATGGTAATTTCAAAACTAAGTTTCCTGTGAGTCTGAAAAGAGAGTTTCAGTCACTATGTGTTATTGATTTTCGTTTACGACGATGAGACACATAATTTTTAAATGCCAAAATCATTCAGAAACAGAGCGTTACGCATCGAAGAATGGACAAATGTGTGGTATGAGTTTCTAGAAAGAATAGAAACATGGAACGCATTAGAATGGAAAAACTGACATGACTGTAACTGAAGTAAAATGAAAGTGGGACAGGACATGTGACCATGCAAGTGTATGGTACATGGGACAAAGAAATTCTCTGTTGAACTGCAAGAAAGAACGAAAGAACGAGGTTACGACCTAATGAGCTGTGGGAAGATGAAATTAGAAAACATCAAGCAATGGAATGGACACATACTGTTTCAGAGGGCTGTTGAAGATCAAATGAGATGTGGAATATGGACATTTTTCGAGAAGGGAGAATATGTTTCAAATTACCGACGGCGACAAGCAGGAATATCGGCGGCGCCCACTCAAAGGAACTATTATCTTGACAATCACATTAGCCGATTTGGAGAAATCAGGGAAAACCTAAAACTGGGCTACAAATGAGGATTTGAACCACGTGAATATGAGTTCAGTGTTTTACTACTACGCTTCCTTGCTTGTTGACATCCTTCTACTCCACGAGGAGAAAAGCCATTGAATAACGTGCCAAATATATGTAATAATTGGGCACATATGACAACCCGAGACGTTGCAAACTGTAGTTGACGCTGTAAGGAAGATATCGTTAGGACCGATCAAGATATCATTATATAGGATTAGTCGTTGATGACGTGGGATTCACCACTTGTACCATAATGAAGAGGACAACGAGCGAGACAATAGAGGACAACTGTATCGAACCACCTTTAAGGTCGATTACTGAAATAACAAAAACATTAGTACATATATGGTACTGGATTCAAGAAGTGACACGGTGGATTGCTGGGGGAAGTAAGCACCGAGATGACAGAAGGCATGCTGATATTTCCAAAGATCGTGTCGGACCTCCTTTTGCCCCGCGTTGTGCAGCAACTCAACGTGGCGTGGACTCAGTAAGTCGTTGCAAGTTCCATGCAGAAATATTGAGCCATATTGCCTCTAGCCATCCATTACTGAGTTAGTGTTGCCGGTGCAGACTTCCGTCAACTAACTGATCTCTCGATTACATCGCCATAAATGATCTGTGGGATTCACGTTGGGCGCTCTGGGTGGCAAAATCATTCACTCGAACTGCCCAGAATGTTCTTCAAAAATCTCGAAGAGTGTGGCCTGGTGACATTTAGGCTGCCCTGTAAATCACATTGTTTTGGGAGGCCAATACAGTCCCCACACAACATGACTGTTGTACAGAGCAACCTATGCGCAATGCCTGTATCTCTCTGCTCCCATTGGAGCTAGGAGGCAATAAATCCCACAGCAATAATACTTTTGATTTCTGTTTCCGTGCAAAATTTGGTTAAAATTGATCCAGGTACTTCGAAGTTACCATACATACACACATAATCTCTTATTCAACCTACAACTTCTTTTAAGGCGCTACCCACATTGTTCAAATTATCTTTCCAGGCCTGTGTCATCTCTGGTTGGTTCGTCAGGTCACTGCCAGATATCAGTGCTTCTATTGCTTCTTTCTCAACTTTAACTCTCGATTACAAATTTCTCTTTGATTTCCTTCATTGCCAGCTTAATGTAGAGATTGAATAACATCGAATATTGGTTACAAAACTTCCTCAGTTCCTTCCCTTTCATATAACTCTTATAACTGCAGTCTGGGTTCGCTCCCTGTTTGTTATTCCTGCAACATACATATATACAGGGTGGTCCATTGATAGTGATCGGGCCAAATACCTCACGAAATAAGAATCAAACGAAAAAACTACAAAGAACGAAACTTGTCTAGTTTGAAGGGGGAAACCAGATGGCGCTATGGTTGGCCCGCTAGATGGCGCTGCCATAGGTCAAGCGGATATCAACTGCGTTTTTTAAAAAATAGAAACCCCATTTTTTATTACATATTCGTGTAGAACGTAAAGAAATATGAAGGTTTTAGTTGGACCACTGTTTTCGCTTTGTGATAGATGGCGCTGTAATAGTCACAAACGTATAAGTACCTGCTATTACGTAACGCCAGTGCGGACGGTATTTGATTCGTGATACATTACCCGTGTTAAAATGGACCGTTTACCAATTCCGGAAAAGGTCGATATCGTGTTGATGTATGGCTATTGTGATCAAAATGCCCAACGGACGTGTGCTGTATGCTGCTCCGAATCTAGGACGACATCATCCGTCCAAAAAAAAAAAAAGTTCAAATGTGTGTGAAATCTTATGAATGATTGATTTGAGGGGCCAATACAGTTCCCACACTAAATCACTGGTGTACAGAGCAACCTATGCGCCATGCCTGCATCTCTCTGCTCCTACTGGAGCTATGAGGCTATAAATCCCACAGCACTGATACTTTTGATTTCTGTTTCCATGCAAAATCTGGTTAAAATTGATCCAGATACTTATGCTAAGATCATCAGCGCCTAAGCTTACACACTACCTAACCTAAATTATCCTAAGGACAAATACACACACTCATGCCCGAGGGAGGACTCGAACCTCCACCGGGACCAGTCGCACAGTCCATGACTGACGGTTCCATCCCGTCTCCGCCCATCCTGATTTAGGTTTTCCGTGATTTCCCTAAATCGTTTAAGGCAAATGCCGGGATGGTTCCTTTGAAAGGGCACGGCCGATTTCCTTCCCAATCCTTCCCTAACCCGAGCTTGCGCTCCGTCTCTAATGACCTCGTTGTCGACGGGACGTTAAACACTAACCACCACCACCAGTCCATGACTGCAGCGCCTTAGACTGATCGGGTAATCCAGCGCGGCTCCAAGTGTCCGGACCGCTCGCCGGATACTTAAGTTATTTAACGAAACAGGAAGTGTTCAGCCACATGTGACACGTCAACCACGACCTACAACAAATGATGATGCCCAAGTAGGTGTTTTAGCTGCTGTCGCGGTTAATCCGCACATCAGTAGCAGACAAATTGCGCGAGAATCGGGAATCTCAAAAACGTCGGTGTTGAGAATGCTACATCAACATCGATTGCATCCGTACCATTGTTCTATGCAGCAGGAATTGCATGGCAACGACTTTGAACGTTGTGTACAGTTCTGCACTGAGCGCAAGAGAAATTACGGGACGATGACAGATTTTTTGCACGCGTTCTCTTTAGCGACGAAGCGTCATTCACCAACAGCGGTAACGTAAATCGGCATAATATGCACTATTGGGCAACGGAAAATCCATGATGGCTGTGACAAGTGGAACATAAGCGACTTTGGCGGGTTAATGTGTCGTGCGGCATTATGGGAAGAAGGATAATAGGCCTCCATTTTATCGATGACAGTCTAAATGGTGCAATGTATGCTGATTTCCTAAGTAATGTTCTACCGATGTTACTACAAGATGTTTCACTGGATGACAGAATGGCGATGTACTTCCAACATGATGGATGTCCGGCACATAGATCGCGTGCGGTTGAAGCGGTGTTGAATAGCATATTTGATGACAGGTGGATTGGTCGTCGAAGCACTATACCATGGCCCGCACGTTCACCGGATCTGACGTCCCCGGATTTGTTTATGTGGGGAAAGTTGAAGGATATTTACTATCGTGATCCACCGTCAGCGCCTGACAACATGCGTCAGCGCATTGTCAATGCAAGTGCGAACATTACGGAAGGCGAACTACTCGCTGTTGAGAGGAATGTCGTTACAAGTATTGCGAAATGCATTGAGGTTTTTGGACATCATTTTGAGCATTTATTGCATTAATGTGGTATTTACAGGTAATCACGCCACGCTGTAACAGCATGCGTTCTCAGAAATGTTAAGTTCACAAAGGTACATGTATCACATTGGAACAACCGAAATAAAATGTTCAAACGTACCTACGTTCTGTACTTTAATTTCAGAAACCTACGTGTTACCAACTGTTCGTCTAAAATTGTGAGCCATATGTTAGTGACTATTACAGCACCATCTATCACAAAGCGAAAAAGTGGTCTAACTAAAACATTCAAATTTCTTTACGTACTACACGAATATGTAATAAAAATGGTGGTTCCTATTTTAAAAAACGCAGTTGATATCCGTTGGACCTATGGCAGCGCCATCTAGCGGGCCAACCATAGCGCCATCTGGTTTCCCACTTCAAGCTAGACAAGTTTCGTTCTTAGTAGTTTTTTCGTTTGACGCTTATTTCGTGAGATATTTTCCCCTATCACGATCAATGGACCACCCTAAGTTCAAAAAATGTCCGACAGATAGCGCTTCATCTGATCAGAATAGCAATAATTAGCATAACAAAGTAAGACAAAGCAAAGATGACGTTCTTTACAGGAAATGCTCAATACGTCCACCATCATTCCTCAACAATAGCTGTAGCCGAGGAATAATGTTGTGAACAGTACTGTAAAGCATGTCCGGAGTTATGGTGAGGCATTGGCGTCGGTTGTTGTCTTTCAGCATCCCTAGAGATGTCGGTCGATCACGATACATTTGCGACTTCAGGTATCCCCAAAGCCAATAGTCGCACGGACTGAGGTCTGGGGACCTGGGAGGCCAAGCGTGACGAAAGTGGCGGTTGATCACACGATCATCACCAAACGACGCGCGCAAGAGACTTTCAAGTTATGATTCTTCCATACAGTCGTTGTACAACGTTTCGAAACAAAAGCTCATTGAAGCATAGGCTCTTCTTTGGCACCAGAATACCTAAGCCCGAGTTTGAAAAAAATCATTGTTGTATTTACGAAAATACAAACTGATTTTCCGATGTATTCTGAAAATTTACCTGTGGAAATCATAGCTAAAATTCAGTAACGATTTTCCCTTTTCACTTTGTCTTTATTTTTCTGCGATTAGCCACAAAAATTATTGTACATGGCGAAATGCCATTATCTAAATACCAGTTCCACAAAACTGTACAAATAGAAATTCTGTTATCAGCAAGATGTGAAAAAACCCATTGCATACTAATGCAGCATTATCTCAACGGGGCTTGAGCGAAGTACAGTAGTGGTTAGTGCACTCAACTTGCATTCGAGAGACCCGGGTTCAGTTCCTGGCTCAGCCATACTGATAACGGTTTTCTGCAGTCAGTCAGATCACTCCATGCAAATGCCGGCTAGGTTCCTTACGCAGACCATAGCCATTTTCTTCTTCTCCAAGAGTAGGAAATCCGACCAAAGCTCCATCTTGTCATCTGACCCTCCCACACGTCACCATCAAATTTCTCTTGGTCTCTTCATTATTTTCAAAAGCTTCGAGAGGCCTACGATACACAAAAGAAAAACCTTTTACATATCTTCATTTTCTCTTCGTGTTGTTGGCTGTAGTTACCGCGTCAAGGGGTAAATTCTTGCGGCTGAAATTTTGATTTAACGTTGTGAGTTCCTGATGACTAAATAGTCGATGAAGATTTGCCTGTATATTTCTTGAATTTTGTTCTTTGTCACATTTTTCAATATCAAACCATCTTTACAATATCCACTCCTGTCACACCACAAATTACATTATTAGTGACACAATCAAAAACACGTCTGATTCCATCAGAGGCATGCCCACTACCACTTAAATCCTGAGGTACTCACAATATTCCAAATAATTTACAAAGCGAAAGGGTTTACATACTTTCTTGACAAAAGAAGAATCATCACCAAGTTATAACACTATTTTATAAATGAATCCAGAAATAAATTTAATAATTGGGGTTAGATGGTGCAGTTAATAATATGAATTTGTAACTTGAAATTTCTTAAAAGGAGAATAATTTTAGCTGTATCGATTGTAAAAACTTAATTTCTTTTTATATGTTTCAGCCTGAAATATAATGCATCGTATACAAAATCAAATGAAATTCTTTCGGGGAAACAGCCGAGAATGTTGACCTACACCAGATTCGGAATTACTCCTGGTATCGGCTACTTCTACAAAAGAAAGGTTGTGTTAAAAAAGGCTGTCCCATTACAATCTCTAAAATCCTAGCTGTGGACGGGACGTAAAACATCAATCTTACTGCTTTACTTCTTGTTGTGTCTGGACATTTAACGAGCAAATCAAGTGAGTCGTTCTTGTGAACAAATGTGTCCGAGAGACTACTAACTGTTCAAGTAACGATCGCACTGGTGCGTGTTCGTGTTTACGCCTTTAGCATGCAGCCAAGGCTGTAGTGCAGCTTGTAGGGCCGCACATATCCAGCAGCCTGGTGCCACACGATATTGGTAATTTTTCAGCATTAAAGAAAAAGCACTGGTGGTCTCTCTTAGCAGCGTCTTTCGTAAAGAACAAAAAAAGGAAAAGAAACAGAGCAGGAATTCCTTGTAAGTGGTACAGGATAGCGACAGGGGAGTTCAACACTTATTTCACTCTCTACTCACTGACACTGACTACTGAAACCCCTGAAGCTCCAGATAATTTTTATCTGATATTCGACTCTCGACCGGCGTTCACGGTCCAGTGCTAGGCCGCCCGTATCCCTCAAGTGGGCCGCGACCCGTGGATTGGGAACCGCTGCTCTAAGGTAAGTCGTAGGTACAGTGTTGCCCAGCGAGTACCTACATTTGTCTGGAAGGCAATTCATTTGTTTCTATCGGCCTTTCTATTCTCCTGTAAATAATTTCTGTCAGTATTTTGCAACCATGACTTATTAATGCGATACGTATGTAATATTCGCATCCGTCAACACTAACCTTCTTTGAAAATGGAATTATTACATTCTTCTTGAAGTCTAAGTGTATTTCACCTGCCTCACTCATCTTGCACAGGAGGGTACCTATTTTTGTCATCGGGGTGCTACAGTGTACAAAAGATGATACAAATAAACCCTGAAGATGGACTTACGTTTCAGTTAAAATCCGTTTCTTCTGTCTTAAATGTCATTTCTGTCTTAAAACCAGTAGGATAGCCATTCGTATTAAAGTGCGCTCCTGGGGCGCGCAGGTGCCAGCCTCGATGTGGTTTTTAGGCGGTTTTCCTCATCCCATTATATGAATACAAGGCTGGTAATCAAGTTCCTTCTCAGTTGTGTAAACATGTAGCAAACTCTCTCACTTTCACAGGAATAACAACACTTCACGCAGCGGTTGGGACAGAGATAGCCCGTCACAGGCAGTAACAGGGTAACCACAAGAAGGGCATCCAGCCACGTCTAAATTAACCATGATAAATCCGTTACTAACCATCCAGATCCTGCACTGATGTGGGACAAAAGCACAAGAAAGTAACAAGAAGAAATGTATACGTGTTCCACTTTTATTTACGCCATTAGTGTTTGTTCTGTAAATATAACAACCGCCATTAAAGGTGCTTAGCAAATAACAACGGAATGAAGCTCTTTAATTGTAGTACGCTGAAGAGCGGAAAAAAAGAGGTATGCACTAAGGTGACAAAAGTCACTGGATGACAATCAGAACATATACAGATGCTTGTGGTATCAGATGCACAAGGTAAAAGTATCAGTGCACTAGCGAAGCTGTCATTTGCATTCAGCTGGATCATGTGGAGACGTTTTTAAAGTGATTATAGGCGCACGAAGGGAATTAAGACTCTCAACGCGGAGTAGTAGTTGGAGCTAGCTGCATGGGACAGCTGTGGCCGAGTGGTTCTAGGCGCTTCAATCCGGAACTGCGCTGCTGGTACGGTCGCAGATTCGAATCCTGCCTCGGGCATGGATGTGTATGATGTCCTTAGGTTAGTTAGATTTAAGTAGTTCTAAGTCTAGGGGGCTTATGACCTCAGATGTTAAGTCCCATAGTGCTGAGAGCCATCTGCATGGGACATATTCTATTTCGGAAATCGTTAGGAAATTTAGTATTTCGAAATCGATAATGTCAAGAGTGTGGATAGAATACCAGATTTAAGGCATTACCTCTCGCCACGGACAACGCAGAAGCCGAAGGTCTTTATTTAACGACCGAGAGCAGCAGTGTTTATGTGTAGCTGTCAGTGCTAACAGACAAGTAACACTACGTGAAATAACAAGAGAAATCAATTAGGGTCGTACGACGAACTTATCCGTTATGGCAGTGTGGTGAAATTCGGCGTTAGTGGCCGTGCCAGCAGACGACCGACGGGAATGCCTTTGCTAACTGCACGATATCGCATCTCCTGGGCTCGTGACCATATCGGCTGAACCCTAGACGACTAGAACCATGGTCTGGCCAGATGAGCCCTGATTGAAATTGATAAGAAATGATGGTAGAGCACAGACCACATGATGCCAGGGACCCAATTTGTCAACAAGGCGCTTTGAAAACTGGCGGCGGCTCCGTAACGGTGTGGGCAGAGTTACCGTGGAATGGAGACTGGGTTCTCTCGTCAAACTGAACCGAGCATTGACTTTGAGATCAGTGTCGTGTGACTAGGGCCTCCCGCCGGGTATACCGTTCATCGGGTGCAAGTCTTCCGATTTGCGTGACTTGCGCGTCGATGGGGTTGAAATGATGATGATTAGTGGTGGTAGCTTTTAAATCGGCCGTGGTCCGTTAGTATACGTCGGACCCGCGTGTCGCCACCATCAGTGATTGCAGACCGAGCGCCGCCACACGGCAGGTCTAGTCTAGAGAGACTCCCTAGCACTCGCCCCAGTTGTACAGCCGACTTTGCTAGCGATGGTTCACTGTCTACATACGCTCTCATTTGCAGAGACGACAGTTTAGCATAGCCTTCAGCTACGTCATTTGCTACGACCTAGCAAGGCGTCATATTCAGTTACTATAATTACTGCAAGAATGTATTCTGAACAGATAATATTGTGAATCATGTACCGTCAAGAGCGACGTTCATCATTAGTTGGTTAAAGTTAAGTATCAAACTAATTATGTCTGCTTTCTGAATTCTCATTCCTTGCCATGTTGCAGACCTCACGTCAGTATGGTTCTTCCCTCCTCACGCTAGCCTGCTTGAGCTAAAACGCGTGCATTTCTCTCTCCACTCGTAACACTGTGTTGGCTCTTCTGCTAACACAAAAATTAGAACAACACAACACCCAGTCCCTGAGCGGAGAAAATCTCCGACCCAGCCGGGGATTGACATTCTGTCGCGCTGACCACTCAGTTACTGGAGGCGGACTACATGGAAATCATTTGCAGCCATTCATAGACCATATTATACATGACAATGCGCCATGTCACCGGGACACAATTGATCGCGATTAGTTTGAAGAGCACTCTGGGCAATTCGACTGAATGATTTGACAACCGAGATCACCCGACATGAATGCCATCGACCTTTTACGTGATGTAATCGAGAGGTCAAATATGCACAAAACCCTACGCGCAACACTTTAGCACTAATGGATGGCTGTAGAGGCTGTATGGCTCAATATTGCTGCACCGGACTTCCAGCTACTTGTTGAATCCGTGCCACTTCGAAATCCTGCACTACGCCATGCAAAAGAACGTCCTACACGCTATTATGAGGTATCCCATTACATTTGTCACCTCAGTGCATAACAGTTGCTACGAAAACTGATAATGTAATCAAACATATTATGGAATTACATTCATCTTTGGCGAGAGTATGGTTTTGCAGTTCGGGTTTACTCACAGTAGTTCGCCGGGGGCGGCTGCGTGAGCACCCTGTGCTACTGAGCACGCGCAGTACTTTTGTTGGCACACGCCAAAAGGCCGGCCGCGCATTCCTGGGACACAAAGGCGGCGGCCACCTGCCCTGTGCCCCGTGCCAAGGTCAGCGCCAGCCCTTCACCTTGCGCAGGTGGGCCGCCGCTACGCGCTCCCGCACGCCGCCCATATGAGCCTCGTCTCCATTAACGCTTCGCGACCTGAGCGCTGGTACCGCGAGTTACTCACCGCGACCGAAGGAGACCGCAGTGGGTTCGCCGACCGCGAGTGTAGACACAGGGTTGCGTGGCTGAGAGAAAGGCTATCGGCATTCTCACTGCATCCGCAAGTCCCATATCTTTATCCGCATCTGCGATTACAAGCATTTTTCATCTAGTTTAATCGTTTTAGTTGGCTGTATCTCTGAACAACACTGGCCTTAATTATCTTCTTAAGTCAAACCCGATTATAAAGATAATAGCCCAACAACCGTTAATTTTATAAAAAATGGCTCTGAGCACTATGGGACTTAACATCTGGGGTCATCAGTCCTCTAGAACTTAGAACTACTTAAACATAATTAACCTAACGACATCACACACATCCATGCCCGAGGCAGGATTCGAACCTGCGACCGTAGCGGTCGCGCGTTTCCAGACTGAAGCGCCTAGAACCGCTCGGCGAGATAATTTTATAGCTTTTTATTTAGGCTACCAATTTCTACTCCTCAAAAGAGTCCAGGCCCTGTGGCATGAACGACAAAAAGGCATTCAGTCGCACATGTATATAACAGGGAACCTGTATTTGCGCTTGGTTGCCATAGAAGACTCCGATCGTCATGTGTTATTTTGCTGCCTAGGTAGCAGAATTCCTTAACTTCATCTACTTGATATCATCAATCCTAAAGTTATGTTTCTCGCTGTTCTCAGTTCTGCTACTTCTCAATACAGCATAGCCCGATGTATTACTGATAAGACCCGTAAGTTTCATGATACGTATTCGCAGTTACGAAAACGTATAACCATTAGTTGTATGATGAAACGCGCGCTAAAGAGGTAATGGGATTGTAGAAAGGGCCAAGGGGCCAAGGGTTGAGGTCAGTTTTTGCTTCTAATTGTCATTTATTGTAATTTAATAATCTTTACAAACAATGGTCCCGGTAGGCCACTCGTGGCCTGAAGACGGAGTACTTTTTACAAACAAGGCGGCACATAGCCGAGTCTTTACCGAATGCAACTCTTTCACGGCTGAAGGCCTCCAACAAGAAATTTTAACAAGATAAAAATTCAATTAAGATAGCAATAAAATAATTCAAAAACAACATACGCAAGGTGCAATACAAATGGATGAGGGCCACAAAGAAATTCCAAAATTTTAGAATATATTATCACAGACCTTTAAAGGCAGAAGGCCAACAACAAACCTTTAAAAAACTCAAAATTCCAATTAAGATAGCAATAAAATAACTTAAAACCCGAAAAAGCAACATATGCAAGGTGCCACACAAATGGCTGAGGGCCACAATTAAATTTCGAAACTTCAGAATATATTGCCATAGAGCCTTGAAGGCAGAAGGCCAGCATGTTTAACGACAAGAAATCTCAAAATCCAATTAAGATAGTAATCAAATAATTTATACGAGCAACATATGCAAGGTGCAGTACCAGTGGCTGAGGGCCACAATTAAACTTCAAAATTTTTAAAATATGTTACCATAATCTTTAAAGGTAGAAGGGCGCAGTGTTTAAGCTTGAAAGATAAATTTAAAATTTGATTTTGCCAAATTTTAAGAAAACAAAACAAATAACCATAAGCCTAAAATTTAAAATAGCTGACAACAGATAATTAAACATCGGTGGCACTCAGAAAGCCTCCAGGGAGTTCGGTCTGCCCTTGTTCACTTAGGTGAGACAGATGGTGAGCCCATCTATACTTGATCCGCCACGGATCGACCGACACAACGACTTACTTCCCATCAATCAGTACATGAGAACTCAAACCGGCAATCTTAGAAACGTGATAATCCACAATGGAGTATATATAGCTGTCAAAATTACACACCATGTTGGACAGCGACAACAGGTGAGGAAAGGACGCCGCCTGAAATTACATTAGTGGCTAGGGCAGGTAACCGAAACACTAACGGACACTATGCAGAAAATTCCACCGGTGCACTCAAATCGTAGTCGACCAAAATAGTTAATTGCACCGCATGGCGGCTAAATCTCAGCAGAAGAACCACTCGGTGTTGCTCACTGGAAAACCTCTCCAACAGCAAACCACCGAAGCGTACCACCACAACATGAATAGACGTGGCTTTGGTAGTTGAAACCACTACTCAACTTTGACGCCCTGGGTCGGCGAACCACGAAGCACGCAGCGATCGGACAGCTCCACACACGCTCCGACACTGCGCAGAGACTGCCAGCAGCTCCAGCCGACAGCACCGCGCGGAGATTACTTCCCTCGTCCGCAAAAACCGAGCGACTCACTCCAGACCGGAAACTATATGCAACAAACCGAAGATGGTACACGGCGCAAATATCGATACACATCACTGTTGCCACACATAGGAGGAAGAAGAACCACGACGTAACCGCGACACGTGCGGGAAACCAAACACAGATAGACAAAGAAGTCCACGAAAAGGTATAGGCGGCCGGGGTGGCCGAGCGGTTCTAGACGCTACAGTCTGGAACCGCACGACCGCTACGGTCGCAGTTCGAATCCTGCCTCGGGCATGGATGTGTGTGATGTCCTTAGATTAGTTAGGTTTAAGTAGTTCTAAGTTCTAGGTGACTGATGACCTCAGAAGTTAAGTCCCATAGTGCTCAGAGCCATTTGAACCATTTTGAAAAGGCATAGTTTGGAGAGAGTACGGCTCATATGAGGTAATGACGAAAATGAAAATTGGTGTCTGATCGATATTCGATACCAGATTTCCCGCTTGACGCGAGCGGTCGGCCTGACGATCTCTTCTTTTTATTCTTCTTCTCTTTCTTACTGCCATTATTTTCCTCGGCATATAGTTTGTGCGTGATACATGTTCAAGTTGGTCGTTTTAAAGAGAGCAGTCAGCCCTGTGACCGAACACCCTGAGCTACAGTGTTGGCTTTGGGTACCCGTGCACTACCCACAGCAAGACCTGTCGTCGTTCATGCGTCACAACTTGCGCTCATGCACGTTATGTAATTCCCGTGCAGGGCAGGACGTGAGGACCGGAAGTCGCTGCGCGGTATTGACGAATAAATACGATATTACAGCGCTTATGTTGTAAACAAGTACGATATAATGTTCCTTCGGAGACGCATGCCAGTCCACCGTGCTTCTTAATAGGACAGGCACTGCGATATCGTACCACAAATTTCAGTTTTCTTCCGTAAGTACTGAAAGGTATTTTGCGAATTTTTCTGTAGATATTTCTGCAACACTGGGGCGTCAAATGCAGTCGTTGCACGTTATCGCCACATTTCTGTACTGTCGAATACTTTTTATGTAGTTCGTTTATCAGACGCACGTTACTGCTTGATAATGTCAGACTAGGTTATCATACTGTATTTACTGTATTGCAAATACTTGTAAACGCACTGGCTGGAGAAAGAGTGAAGCACAAAGAAAGGAGGAGGAAACGTATTAAAACTTCATGGATCGAGACGCTAAATGTTGTTCTTTCAGTGATTACAATATCGAGTCACATTACCAAGAACTTGGCAGTGCGAGTTCACTTATCAGTATGACTTTAAATGCCCTCTGGCTTGAATGCTTGCGCCGGCCAGAGTGGCCGTGCGGTTCTAGACGCTACAGTCTGGAATCGGGTTACCGCTACGGTCGCAGGTTCGAATCCTGCCTCGGGCATGGATGTATGAGATGTCTTTAGGTTAGTTAGGTTTAATTCGTTGTAAGTTCTAGGCGACTGATGACCTCATAAGTTAAGTCGCATATTGCTCAGAGCCATTTGAATGCTTGTACAGATGTGGCTGGGAAGCTGTTGTATCGTCTCCTGGAATAAACTGACCCTCAGCTCTTGTAGCTGGTCCTTGATTTGCAAGACACTGGCACCGTGATGGAGCTGACGGACGAGCTGGTCCCTATGAGTGTTAAATCGGGCAAATCTAGGGATCTTGTTGGCCACCGGAATGCCTCAACATCGAACAGACGGTGGATGGACATGCTCCTGGTTAAAAATAGTGCCACGATACTGTCACGTGAGAGATAACATGAGCACGTACCATTGTACCGTTAGAATTCCCTCAGCCACTACCAGCTCTGACTAGGAGTCATTTCAGTACATCGATATATCGATATTTTTTCCACAAAATATCGATGAATGTCGGTGACATACTTTACCGATACATCGACATCACAACGAAAATACCGATATAAGTACTTTCTGTTACATTTTTTTTTTTACAATTTTCGGCAAATGTTTGAAATTGTTCTTTTGAAAATGTTGTAAAACATAATTTTACTTTCATTGTGTGTAGGAGCTTTACTAGCCTTTGAGCTTTCATCACGTCCAGTCTTCCTCTTTGACTGTGAGAAACAGGTAGCGTTCTCGCTTCCCGCGCCCGGGTTCCCGGGTTCGATTTCCGGCGGGGTCAGGGATTTTCTCTGCCTCGTGATGACTGGGTGTTGTGTGATGTCCTTAGGTTAGTTAGGTTTAAGTAGTTCTAAGTTCTAGGGGACTGATAACCATAGATGTTAAGTCCCATAGTGCTCAGAGCCATTTTTTTGTGTGTGAAACAATTATAGGTTGCAGAAATAAGATTGCACTGGGTAGTTGCAGTACGAATGGAATAACAAGATTTCCGATGTGAAGAAACAGCACACCATTTGCGTTAAGAAACAATTTTGAACGCAAATAGTGTGATATTTCTTCACATCGGCATTCTTCAAAACATTTGCTGAAAATGATGACCAGTAATGTAAATGACAAGACTAATCTTCGCTGCGGTCGGCGACGTGCGAGGGGAAATGCTGGCCTAATCGGCGCTTGGCACTACTAACAGAAAATGCTATGTTTACTTCACGACACAATTTTGACACTACAACTGCAAGTTCGCTGGAGTTTGCAAAATGAAAAAAAAGATAAGTCGGCATTACGTTTTCCGGACAAATCCGGTATGTGGCGAAACCGTACGACGGACCCATCGGACATCTTTCGTTGTGCCGCTTACCACTGTCAGCAAAGTGGTTATCTCCGAGCGTGAACGTGCAGTGTTGTTCTTTCAGTTCTTACTTTAAGGGGGATAAGCAGGCGGCTAGGTTGTTGATGTACAGAGTAGCTAATAATAAATCAATACTGAAACATACAGCTCTAAAAGCAGTAGTGTATCTACAGTGTGAAACCGATATATATATTTTTTTTATGGGCCGGTATGTCGATATTTTTTTCGTCGATATTTATCGATACACTCCGTCGATATATCTAGAACCGATAAAGATATTATTTTTAAATACCGATATATCTGATTTCTTATATTTTTAAAACTATTGACTGTGCTACCCCACGCCATGACACCAGGAGCAACGTTGCTGTGCATCTCCAAGACATTGTAATAACGGGGCCTCTGCAGAGGTCGCCGTCACACTCGCATACTACGGTCATCTGGGTTAGTGCAGAACTTGAATACACCGCTGAATATAATGCGAAGCCATTCGTCACCAGTCCACTCTTCCCGGTCACGCCACGCATTTTGGTACTAACGGCAACATGCGCATGGGACGGCAATTCCTTAGTCCGGCTTCGGCTGCAGTTAGTCTCTAATCAATGTTGCGAGAGGATATAGAATGTTTCAGGCAGACCGTATATGGTCCTGAGATGGCAGGCGCCAATGTTCCAAGATGCTACTCCAGGCGGGTGTAAAATGCAAGTGCGCAACGGAAAATATTGAACGCTAAAATGATGATTTGGCTCTGTCTGACTACCCCCTGAAGCAGAGCTTAGGATCTCTTAATGCTCTTTAACATATAAATTGCAACCTCAACTTAAATGAATGATTAAGGCAAATAATACTACTAAATGATAAATGTTGTTTCTCATTATACATTTATTGTAGATTAAAAAAACCCCTTATATTACAATTGTCCACATTTCGTGACTAAATATTGCTGATTAATTGCTTAACTCTGCCCCATTTTATGGCCACACGATCTAACATAGACAACGCGAAATGACTGACATCATCTACGTACCAAACACTAGAAGACACTACTTTCGGAGATGATCTACGGTGGTGTGGAACCTCAGTGGACATAAACTAGCGTGATCACAGCAGTTTAGCTTTATAGCCCTAATAAGCTGAAGCAATTAGCAATATCACCGTATGTACTGCGTCCGGTTCGTCGGAGTGATGGTTCTGGTACACGTGTGCGACGAGGGAAGAACTCCAGCCACAAAATAAAACTCTTTCGAACACTAGGACGGCAGTAGGCGGTCCTCTGACTAATATATTCTAATACTGCCTTCTCCTCTCTGTGTTCTACAGACGAGAAACGCAAACTCCCAGCCACGAGGACGGAGTTCAAATAATGTCTCAACGTAAGTATAGGCAGAAGAAGTGCTCTCAATCACTGAACGCTGCGTACTCAATGACGACTTCCAACCCGGAAGCCAAGTCCAGAATCGTATAAGTTCGCAACAGCACAGTGCCTAACCGTTCTATGAACTCTCCTGAGAGCAAAGACAGGAAGTCCGCGTGTACCAACAAAGCTGACACTGAGCGACCGTCACTCACAGTCAGCCTATAACTGATGCATGTGCCAATGTTAACATGACGACATCGATGACTGCAACTGATTTGGCCAGCTGGTGCAGTAGCAGAGCTTTGAATGGTCTGATGCATCCCGATACCTTCTTCATCATGCCAATGGAAGGGCGCGAATCCGTCGTCTTCCTGGGCAACACGTCCTTCAAAACAGCGAAACGCAGTCAAACTGGCGGCGGCTCCAGTATTCTTTGGGGAACATCCACGTCGACATCCATGGGTCCACTGGAGCTTGTTCAAGGCACCATGACGGCCAAGGAATATCGTTCACTGGTTGAAGACCACGTACACCCATTCATGACAACCATGTTTTCCGACGGTAGCGGCATTTTTCAATAAGATAATGCGCTATGTCTCACGGCCATAGTGTGATGGAGTGGTTCGAGGAACACAGTGGCGAGCTCCAGTAGATGTGCTGGTACCCCAACTCTTCAGGTCAGAACCCAGTCGAAGACATCTGTGACTGAACGTGCCGTCACAGCTCATCGCCCCTCCCCGCAATTTATGGGAATTAGTTGACTTGTGGGTGCAGATGTGGTGCCAACTCCCTCTAGCGACCTACCAAGGCCTCATTCCTTGCATGCTACAACACGATCGCGAAAGGTGGACATACCGGCTATTTGGTTAGTGGTCATAATGTTCTGGTTGATCAATGTACGTCATGGAAAGAACAAACCAGATGTTTTCGATGATCCTAAATTTTCAAAAAGCTTTTCTTTCAAAATCACATCGACGATTTATTATGCGATAACTGACCAGATTTGCGACTGGGTCGAAAACTTGAAAAGCAGGACGTAGCATGTAATGGAGAATCAAGTACAGACACTGAGGTAATTCCGATGAACAACAAGGGAGTATAATAAGACATTGTTTATGTCGTACGATTTTGTTTTATCTACAAGTAAATTCTGTACTATTATCTCGTAACAGCAGGTTCGGTCTAGACGAAGTATCAGCCAATTGCAAAGTTTCGAGATTATCTCAGTATCCTTTGCCTACAGTCGCATGTAGAGTCAGTCATGCCAAACAAATACTTCGGAGAAACACTATGTACGGGATGAAGCGAAGGGTCCACATATGCTCAGTTGTGGCCTAAACGGCTTTAATTTTTTAGCAGAATACAGGGAGTCTGCATTTGATCTCCGAGAGAGACTGCTCACAAAGCTCTTGTTTTAGTCCAGTACTGCTCAAGTGCTCAGGAACCATCAAGTCTCCCTAACAACGGCGTTTAGGGCTTTGCAAATGAGGAGAGGTGTCTGTAACTGGCAAGGGAAACACTGAAAATTTTCACGCTGAGTCTAACAAATGGAACAACAAAAGCTTTAAGTGTCTGAATCAAAACTGCTCACTGAAGTGGCAAACTATTTTTAAATCAAGTTAGTTGGAGTGGCTGTTTTTCGCAGAAGCTGTACAAATATAGACGTCTTTTCCGAGTTGAAATGCAAGTATTTATTAGCAGAGACGCATTTTATTTAAAAAGTATCATCAGTCAGCGTTAGTTTACGTGCGCTGACGACCCTCGTATTTCCTTTCCAGGTTAACACAGTTAAAGAACAGTCACATTTGAACTTACTTGAACATTATCAACCTATTTGTAATCTGTACATTGTGTAGCTGGAAAACCTTTCTAGGTGATCTAGATATCAATCCACACCCTTAGCAGAACTGCTATAGTTCTTCAGATTTTATATCCGAAGCCTTAATAGTTCTCGTGGTAAACGCGTTAGTTAATGGCTACATTGTAAAAGTTATTTAAAACATGGAGACTACATGGAAAGCATGGCGATACAGAAAAACAGAGAATTTTATTGCTTTCCGTAGAATAGTCGGAAGACTGAAGTAGATGCGTCGGAGGCGAGAAATCACGGCCTAAGAACAACAGACTTTGCATGCACTACCAGCCGCTGTTTTCTAGAAAGTTAAGACTAATAAGGCAACTTAAGATAATTAGTATTTGTAGTGTATATAGGGTGAACATTAATAAAACATACAAACTACAGGGACAGATTCGTGACTCGAAATAGAGGTAAACAGATCCGATGAACATATGTCTGAAAAGGGACGGTGACAATACAACGACAACAAATCATCCACGGACACAGTTCTTATATTTTTGGTCATCAGTCTACTGACTGGTTTGATGCGGCCCGCCACGAATTCCTTTCCTGTGCTAACCTCTTCATCTCAGAGTAGCACTTGCAGCCTACGTCCTCAATTATTTGCTTGACGTATTCCAATCTCTGTCTTCCTCTACAGTTTTTGCCCTCTACAGCTCCCTCTAGTACTATGGAAGTCATTCCCTCATGTCTTAGCAGATGTCCTATCATCCTGTCCCTTCTCCTTATCAGTGTTTTCCACATATTCCTTTCCTCTCCGATTCTGCGTAGAACCTCCTCATTCCTTACCTTATCAGTCCACCTAATTTTCAACATTCGTCTATAGCACCACATCTCAAATGCTTCGATTCTCTTCTGTTCAGGTTTTCCCACAGTCCATGTTTCACTACCATACAATGCTGTGCTCCAGACGGACACAGTACAGAGCTGCATCGCATCCATGCCACAACAGATGTTCGAAGTTGCCTCCATGGGACTGCAGGTGATAGTGATAGTAGGGGTTGTCCTGCAGGATACACGTAATCGTACTTTGGATTACTCCATTTTGGCGGGCCACTTGCATGAAGCTTCATCTCAGTATGCTATAGTACTAAACTAAAAGTAAAACTAAACTCCTCCCGAACAGGCCATGAAGGCCCAACGGTACCGACCGGCCGCCGTGTCATCCTCAAACCACAGGCGTCACTTGATGCGGATATGGAGGGGCATGTGGCCAGCACACCGCTCTCCCGGCCGTATGTCAGTTTCCGTGACCGGAGCCGCTAATTCTCAGTCACGTAGCTCCTCAGTTTGCCTCACAAGGGTTGAGTGCACTCCGCTTGCCAACAGCGCTCGGCAGACCGGATCGTCATCCATCCAAGTGCTGGCCCAGCCCGACAGCGCTTAACTTCGGTGATCTGACGGGAACCGGTGTTACACCTACGGCAAGGCCGTTGGTATGCTATAGAACACGGTCCGCCGCCTACCTGCAGGTTCGTCTGTCTGAAAGGACCCAAACGTACAAAAAGACTTGAAATGTTGTGTGATGTGTTTGGCATCTGTGAGGGTACTTGCTCTGGTACAGCGCGCTGTCTGTCGACTGTTTTCATCTGCTTCGCCGTACACAAGCACACTCTGGACTTATTTCCGCCATGAATATCTGTTCTTATACCAGCACATTCTTCTGTTTACAGTACGCTGCGTCGATCACACAGCCTGCAACACACAAGGAACACACGGTCAGAGGAACTTTGATTCGTTAGCGCCACCCACCGTTGCAACGATGCATTTGTGGACATGTATTCATAGGACAATCTTTCCTCCGTGATTCGTTAGCACCACCCACCGTGGCAACGATGCATTTGTGGACACATATTCATAGGACAATTTGTCCTCCGTTTCATGTCAGGAATCCTGAAATCTGTCGGTTTTATGTATGTTCACTGTATATATGCTGGAGTAATGTCAGGTAGGACTACATTTATCATTGTTAGTTTTCAAGTAGTTAAGGAAGTTAGTTCTACAAGGCACAGCACCCACAATGTTTTTAACCCAGTGATCAATAGTTAATTTTACGGACTGAACTTACTTGAAAGTGTGCTCATTTTATTTTCAGTAATATGTCCGGAATTTACACTTTCGATTCAGATGTTTTCTCAGCGTTGGGCGCGACTGCTACGGTCGCAGGTTCGAATCCTGCCTCGGGCATGGATGTGTGTGATGTCCTTAGGTTAGTTAGGTTTAAGTAGTTCTAAGTTGTAGGGGACTGATGACCACAGATGTTAAGTCCCATAGTGCTCAGAGCCATTTGAACCATTTGAATCTCAGCGTTGAAGATTTCGGATGCATTCTGATGCTGGTTAACATAGGTCTCCGAAAGGGTTTTTAATTAGGCTCATTAATGTGGTGGTTCTTCCGCGTTAAATCATATTTATGCTTTACTGTAGTGCCCGCGTTTGACTCAGAGGATCTGGGCTCAATTCCGAGTTCTGCCAGGGAATTTTCCGTGGTGGAAAGACCGGAACAGAGTGCACTAAGCCTAGTGATGCCAACTGAGAAGCTCCTTGAAAGAAAAGTGGCGGCTGCAAGGTCTCGCAAGGTCGGCAACTGCCGGAAGAGCGGTGTGATGACTCCAGCTCTCCATGCTACACTTGCACGACGCCCAATGGCAGAGGATGACACTGCTGCCGGTTGACATCGTATGGTCTACAGGGCGAGTGTCGGAGTTTAGTTTTAATATCCCCTAGGATTCTAGGCTATCCAGTTACTGTCACACAGAAGCCTCCTCCTTTTTTAGAAGGGAACTGCCACAAGCAGTAGATGCAAACGGAGAAAGCTGCAGCTGTGGCCGAAACGTCGGTTTTATTCAGTGACAGTTATTTTACATTACGACGCTGTACCATACCCAGAAAACTTTTATCTTAACTTACGATCCATTTACATATCCTGACATTTCGCTCCAGCGAGTCTCCTTTACGAGGAGAAGCCGGCTTGACGGAGAGCGGAGTCCGCCCACCTGTTTCCGAGTGCAGCCAGCAGAGGCGTCGCTGGCGAGGCGGCCGGGCCGCTGCACCTGCCGCGGGTGACCTTGCGCACTCCATTCAGGGGACCGGCGTCTCCCGGGACGCTTTAAAGTTTAAAGGACCGGCCAGGGCCTCGCGGCTTACCTCAGCACGGTTTAGGAAGAGAAGCAGGCGCCTTCTCGTCGGTTCGCGATCCTAGCTCTACTTTCTGCACAACCAAAGTTGATTTTCACATTTGATGAATATTGTGAGTTCCTGGGCTATTTTGGCATCGTAGTAGTTACGAAGGTACTTTTTAACAGTTATGTTAATGATATGCCAGTCCTCCTACATTGCCACCTGGCCCAATACGTCGATGATACGGCGCCTCCATACCACTGGCCGCAACGCAGACCAGCTCATTGCTCGCATTGAGAGTTAGGTGGACGTGACAGTGACCTGGCGTCGTTCCAACAAGATTGCCCTCAATGCCTCCAAAACTACGGCAATGTATTTCACTAATGTAAAGTCACTATTGCAAGTGTCCAGATCCAATGGTCCCCTGATACCAAATATCTAGGTGTCCGGATGTATAAAAAAAAAACTGCTCTTCCATCGCCATGAGGAATATGTAACTCAAAAAGGTCTCAAGCCGATAAAAATCATTGTACCCAATCTTCACCAGCAGGGAACTGAACCTCGACAGCAAGCTCCGGCTGTGTACCGGACTGTTATCCACCCTTCCCTCACCTATGGCTCCACAGCTTGGGCTACGATTAGTGCCTCCCGGATGCAGACCCTCTAGCGACTGCAGAATAAGGTGCTTCGGTGGAGCCTGCATGCCCCTCCCCTCATGAGGGTGGCTACCCTCCACGAGGAAGCAGACATGGCCACTCTCAAGACGACCACGCGAGAGAAGGCAAGGCATCTCTGTGTCAAAGTAGGAGGCCTAGGCGACGCGATCGCTGGCTTACAAATCATTGGCACCACGACTCTCCGGCGCTGGTTCCGACACTCTGTACCTCTCACCATCCTTGACAACTCCGATGCCGACCATGATTAACGATAGCCCTGTTACGGCCACTCATAAAGCGTTAGTGGTGACTTGACCACTCGATGGGTGTCGACCATCGTAAACCAGCAATGTTGATACGTAATATAGTTAGTAGTTATGTTACCTCTTGCCTGCAACCTGGACTTCCACCGTCAGAGAGTGGTACGGGATTTCAGGTCCCACCACCAACGTCCAACGTGCACTCGGGTGATATCTTTGGATTGACACAATGGCATCATTGTCGAATGGAACAGTTGTACGATCCACCAAGACAGTAAGACCGTGAGGCACCGGTGACGCTGTATTTCAACTTCACTCAAAAAAAAAAAAAAAAAAAAAAAACGAAGGCTCACTGTGTGTATTATACATGAGGAAACGCAAAGTGTCACAAAAATTAGGGGCAATATATTACACGATAAAGAAGTGGTCGTCCGTCCTTTTTGTTCAAGAGCCAAATTAAGACATTGTGGTGCTGCAACTCAGAATGCACATTGCTTTTCTATTTCTTTTCTTTTTCTTTTATAATTATCATTCTCCTAACCGTTTTGCTGCAAGCCGCAGCGAATTCCTATCTTGCGCCAACCTCTTCATCTCAAAGTAGTACTTGCATCCTACGTCCACAATTTTTTTCTCTATGTATTCCAATCTCTATCTTCCTCTACAGTTTCTATTCTTTACAGCTCTCTGCCTCTAGCAAATCGTTCAAATGGCTCTGAGCACTATGGGACTTAACATACTTAAACCTAACTAACCTAAGGACGTCACACACATCCATACCCGAGGCAGGATTCGAACCTGCGACCGTAGCGGTCGCGCGGTTCCAGACTGAAGTGCCTAGAACCTCTCGGTCACTACGGCCGGCCTGCCTCTAGAGCTCTGAAGTTATTTCCCGACGTCCTAAGAGATGTCGTACCATCCCGTCCCTTTTTCTCTTGTTTTCCATACAGTTCTTTCCTCGCCGATTCTGTGGAGAACCTCCTCATTCCTTACCTACCAGACCACCTAATTTTCAACATTCGTCTGCAGCACCATATCTCAAATGTTTCGATTCTCTTCTGTTCCGGTTTTTCACAATCCATGTTTCTCTACCATACAATGCCTACAGTTGATTCCAGCAGACCTCTTGGCTAGGAATGCACTCTATGTCAGTGGTAGTCTGCCTATTAGTCTACCTATTACGTCTTCCTTGCTCCGTCCATCATGGGTTATTTTGCTGCCTAGGTAGCAGAATTTCTTAACTTCGTCTGTTTTGTGACCATCAGTCCTCATGTTAAGTCTCCTGTTGTTCTCATTTCTGCTACTTCTCATTACTTTCGTCTTTCTTCGATTTACTCTCAATCCATATTTTCTACTCACTTGGCTGTTCATTCAGTTCAACACGTTCTGTAATTCTTCTCCACTTGCACTGAAGACAGCAATGTCATCAGCGAATCTTATCACTGAAATCTTTTCATCTTGAATTTTAATACCACTGCTGAACCATTCTTTTACTCCCATCACTGCTTCTTCGATGTAAAGACTGAACAAAGGAGTGATGGAGTACATGCCTGTCTTACACTTTCTTTCATCCGAGCGCTATGTTGTTGGTCTTCCTGCCTAATTTTTCCCTCTTAGTTCTTATAAATATCGTGTATCACCCGTCTTTCCCCATGGCTTACCCCTGTTTTTCTCAGAAATTCGAACATATTGCGTTATTTTACATTGCTGAACGCTTCTTACAGTTCGACAAATCGTATGAACGTGTCTTGATTTTTCTTTAGACTTGCTTCCATTGTCAACCTACCTACTGTACAACTAATACGTTTAAATTATGAATTTTAAAGAGTAATTAAGTGGATGACACCCACATCTATTAGATGTCAACGGTTCACAATGGGATAGAGATAATACGTGATTCTACGAACAATACCTTCTGAAGAAGGTAGTTTTAAAACTGTCGAACCATGGTCAATCTATAACAATCCTACATTTGGCAACTGGTTGGCTATTATTTCCATCCATTGACCGTCTTGCATGCACAGTTGCTGAAGCGCAGCCATTTTCAAAACATTAAAATTCCTGAAATGGACTAGCCTGCCCAGAGTCCTGTCCTGAACCAGATGCAACGCCTTTGGATGAATTTAAACGCCAGTTTCGCTCCCGATCCTAGCATTCGATATTATTTTCTTCTCCACTTTGGTCCTTGATGAAGAATGGGCTGCCATGGCTCCACAGACATTGAAACCCCTCACTGAAAGTGTCCCCAGCAGATTTCAGTCGGGACTGTATGGTGGATAGTCGCTGACAGTGAACCCACGGCGTCTGATTGTCGCAGATGCCACGGTACTCGTGCGTGGTCTGGCATTTTCATGCTGAAGGAGAAGGTGCTCCATGTGCGGACGAACTCTTCGAATCCGTGCTTTCAGTTTTGTGAGGGTCTCACAATACTTTGCACAGTTTATGATGGTCCCTTCAGACTTCAGTTCGAAATTCATCACACTTTGCACATCCCAGAACACTGTGAGCATGACTTTATATACCGATGGCATGGACTTGAACTTTTTCTGTGTCGGTGAACATTTATGGCTGAACTCCACTGATGATCCCTTGCTCTCGGGGTCAAAATGGTGAATGCAGCTTTCATCATTTGACACAATGTTGTTAAGGAACCCATCATCGTCATGCTCAAAACCCAAAAGAAATTGTTGAAAGAGGACAAACGCTCAAAACGTAAAAGAAATTGTTGAGAGATGTGAAATGTCATCTGTTTCATATCAGGATTGAGCATTCGAGACATCCATCGTGCAAAGAGTTTTCTATACCACAGTTCTATACACGCTCTTGTGATACGCCACACTTGCTAGCGAGCTGTGTCTGCGTTCTCCAATAATTTCTTCTGATGAATTCCTCAAGCCGAATCCATCAAATATCGTCGGTTGCCGCATGCGGTCGCCCATTCCGAGCTCTATCACACACGTTGAGATTAAGATCACTGTTTCCACTGCTTCATCAAGAGCACGAACAACCTGTCTTCACACATTACTGATACTGACAGAATCACCACCACATACAGGTATCATTCTTCTACGGATATCTGATGGAGGAACGCTTTCTGCAGTTAGAAACTCGATTACGCTACCGCACGCTGTTACCCAAGCACCGACATAGTTACGTAACACAGCACTATGTTACACCCTACGGTTCGGAGCCCTCTAGCGGTAGAGTGCAGAGGTAAATACACTGTTTAACACAGAAGAAACGGCGGACATGCCAGGTAGAAAGAGTACACTGAATTCCTCTTCGAGGGGGGAAGACTCGCTGATGGCTTGATAGAAGAAGAAACTGGAGACGGTAAGGAAGATGTAGGGGATCCCGTATTAGAGTCAGAAGACTCTCGAAGGCATGAGATTAAATAAACTACAAGGGGTAGATAACATTTCATCTGAATTTCTAAAATAATTGGGGGTGGGGGGGGGGGCGGAATAAACGACTACTCAAGTAGATCTGTAGAATCTATGAGACTGACGGTGTGCCAACAAATTTTCAGAATATTACCATCCACATAGTTCTGAATCTGGAAAGGGCAGATGGGTGCGAAAGCTATCGCAAAATCAGTTTAACATCCCATACACCCAAGCTGTTGCCAATAATGTACAGAAGAATGAAAAAGATAGTTAAGGACCTGTTAGATAACGATCAGTTTGGCTTCAGGGACGGTGATGCCACCGGAGAGCGGTTCTGTCTTTGCGGTTGACGATGAAAGTTGCATTAAAGAAAGTCAAGATACTCGTTTTGAAATTCCTTCGACAATTTTAAATGGTGGAAGATGCTCGAAATTCTGAGAGAAACAGGAGTAGACTTCAGGGAAAGGCGCGTGATGTACAATGTATACAAAAACGAAGAGAGGACCATGAGATTGGAAGACCAGCAACGAAGTGCTCGTATTAAAAAGGGTGCAAGAAAGGGGTGCAGTTTCCGCCTCTACGGTTCAATCTGTTACTGAAGAAGCTATGACAGAAATAAAAATAAGATTCAAGAGCGGGAATAAAATTCAGGTTGAAGGGATATCTACGACAGGATTTGCTGATGACATTGCAATTCTCAGTGAAAGTGGAGAAGAATTACAGGATCAGTTGAACTGAATGAACAGTAAAAGGGTTCAAATGGCTCTGAGCTCTATGGGACTTAACATCTGTGGTCATCAGTCCCCCAGAACTTAAAACTACTTAAGCCTAACTAGAATAAGGGCATCACACACATCCATCCATGCCCGAGGCAGGATTCGAACCTGCGACCTTAGCGGTCGCGCGGTTACAGGCTGAAGCGCCTAGAACCGCTCGGCCACATCGGCCGGCTCCTTTCTTTCCTGCAGTACGTATTCACCTACTATTTTTCCTTTCCTTTCTTTTAACACTATCGAATTCCAGACTCCAATGACTATTAAAATTTCGTCTCCATTATCTATCTCAATTATTTCTTTTATCTCCAATGTCTTCATCATCTGCGGAATTAGTTAGCATATAAACTTGTACAACTGTGGTAGATGTGGGTTTCGTGTCTATCTTGGCTACAACAATGGGTTCACTATGCTGTTCATAGTAGCTTATCCGCGTTCCTATTTTTTATTCGTTATGAAACCTACTCTTGAATTACACCTATTTCATTTTGTGTTTATAACCCTGTATTCACCAGACCAGAAGTCCTGGACTTCACTAACTTTAAGCTATCCATTTTCATTTTTAAATTTTCTGACCTACCTGACCGGTTAAGGGTTCTGACATTCCACTCTCCGATTCGTAGAATGGCAGTTTTGTTTCTCCTAATAACGACATCCTCCTGAGTAGCCACCGACGGGAGATCCAAATGGGTGTCTATTTTACCCCCGGAATGTTTTATCCAAGAGGATGCCAACATCATTTACAGTAAAGCTTACTGCCTCGGAAAAAATTACGGCTGTAGTTTCCTCTTACTCTCAGCCGTTCGCAGTACCAGCACAGCAAGGCCATTTTGATTGCGTTACAAGGCCAGTTCAGTCAATCATCCAGACTGTTACCCCTGCAACTATTGAAAAAGCTGCTGCCCCTCTTCAGAAACCAAATGTTTGTCTGGCCTCTCAACAATAACCCTCCGCTGTGGCTGCACCTACAGCACAGCTATCTGCATCGCTGAGGCATGTAAGGCCTCCCCCCACACCTTCCCAATCACTAACAGCAAGGTCAATGGTTAATGGGGGGACTTAGTGGTAGAAAAAAAAAGTATTTGAGCATTTTTGGAAACTTAACTTCAGTGGTGAAATTTCCAAAAATGCTGAAACACTTTTTTTCAAAATTTCTGACTAAGAAGCCAAATAATAATTTTCGTAGTTCTTGTTTCAAAATTGGTATAACATCTACATATTTTAAAAAAGAATTTCATCTCCTACTTCTCCCACTTCATAGTGGAATTTCGGTTTGGGCTGGGCGATGATGAGCCATTGAGTCAGTCTGGCCGTATTTCACCCACATAAGGGTTGAATTTCCAGAAACAATGAAACACGTATTTTTTTCTCATTTATAACCGAGAATCCAAATATTAAGTTTCAAAGATTTAGCTTAAAAATGCTTTCAGAATGAAATATTATATAAAACCTTTCACCCCCTATTTCACCTCCGTAAGTGTTGAATTTCCAACAAAAACCCAATACGTAATTTTTTATCTAACAGAGAAGGCAAATCAAATGTTCATATAAGTAGCTTTACAAATACTTCAGTAATTCTTAAATAATAATTTATTTTCAGAAAAACTGTTATCCTCTATTTCACTCTCGTGGACGTTAAATTTCTATAAATGCACGTACGTCTTCATTCCTGATCGAGAAACACAATGTCAATTTTCATAGGTGTAGTTTCAAAATTGCCTTAATAACGACATTTTTTTTAAAAAAAACCTGTTGTCCCCTGTTTCACCCCTCAAGCGTGGAATTTCGAAAAATCCCTTCTCAAACGACGCCTACAGTATACGAACAACTCCCTCGCCATATTTCAGGTGTCTGTCCGTAGTGGACTGGGCTGGGATGCGATGAGTCAGTGAATGAGCCAGTCAGACATTGCCTTTTACATATAGAGATTTCACAAACTTGGCAAGCTCTATGGACCCTAAAAATTTAATATTTTCACATTCAAATTATCTGTATTACTTACATGATACATGCAGCTCGCGTATTGGCACTACTTTAATAATAAACCACATAACGCATAACCTGTAGCCCATTAACCCATAACATGTAATCCATAACCTTTAACCCATAACCATTATGCATTATGGGACAGCCGTCAAGCGTTACTCGTATTCCGTTAGACACGAGGAACTAGGCGTTAGATGTTCGGCATTAGGTATCAGGCATTATGTGCTAAGGATTACTCATTAGGTGCTAGGTGTATCTTATGAGTCATTGGTTATGGGGTATGCGTTATGGGATACAGTTTATTGGATAGTGGGTTTATTGACTAAGACGTGTCAATAAGCGAGCTGTGTGTATTTTAATAATTAATACTGAAAATTTGCATGGGTAAATATATAATTTGTGAGTCCATAGAACTTGGAAAGTTTCTTTAATCATTTGCAAAAAATGACTTAAATGGTTCAAATGGCTCTGAGCACTACGGCACTTAACATCTGAGGGCTTCAGTCCCAATCTTTTGCCAATTCTCAAAATTACTGCATTTATCTCTAGATGAAGTCATATGTGCATATTTCAGGTTGAAAGCTCATTGAGCGTACCCCTGCATTTTGGCAACCCACACCTTCATAGTCAAGTAGACGTCATCTTGGATTGTGACACCATTAGTATCGCATACTTCAATACCTTACTTAATTGCCGTTTTGCCAGGATTACCATAGCCATATTACTGTTCACTAACGCGGTACGACTGCATGTTCCTTAATAACGAGAGCAGTATCGATTCTTTTTTGTTGCTGTATGTACAGCGTGCTCCAGCTCATGTAATGACAAGAATCACGTTTTGTAAATGAATTACGGTACTTTTAAGAGGTTCGTTGTGTTAACCACGTCCAACTATTGCAGCCGTTACAGTATTAATGGGCAGATGAGTGCTGTAAGTTAAAGTTAATGGAACATTTAAGTCAATCTTTTACGGGAGCTATAATGTCATTTCCTCAAAATTTGGAGCAGTTCATAATGGTCATGTTACCAATCTGTTGTCCACCCCCGGTAGCTGAGTAGTCAGTGCGACAGTGTCAATCCTAAGTGGCTGAGTTCGATTCCCCGTTGGGTCGGAGATTTTCTCCGCTTAGGGACTGGGTGTTGTGTTGTCCTAATCATCATCATTTCATACCCATCGAGGCGAAAGTCGTCGAAGTGGCGTCGAATCGAAAGACTTGCACCCAGCGAACGGTCAACCCGACGGGAGGACCTAGTCACACGACATTTATTTTACTAATCTGTTTCGTCAGTTATCGTTAGTATCAACTCTCTTACCAAAATAAAATGTACATTTCTTAGAGGAGCAACATCATTAAGACTTCAGTCTACCTTATAAGAACGTTCTGTTACGTCAATAGGGTAGAAGTTATTGGCGTTGTTCGTATACCATCAGTTTGGCCTGGCAAAATATAGTGTATACAACGTATACAAGAAAGGAAGCTGCTGTAGTTGAAGTTACTTAGGTATGTACGGTCTGAGCCTTTTTATGTCTTCTTAATTGGTAGTCTCTCTCCAGAAAGAAGTAAATTATTTACAATGCCATAAGCGTGGAAACTTTACACCATTAAGACTCGTGTTTTCATCTCTTTGTATTACTATGAAGTTATAAGTAGTCACTTTTCGTGTTTACGATGTTACTCATCTACTGTAGGTATCCTGCCCCAGGCTAAGTAAGTTCAGATTGGTTGTCATTGTTAAAAGATTGGAACATGACTCTTTGATAACATTAAAACTGTTTCTTCAAAAGTATGAAGTACTCACTGGTGTATCGACTTTCACGAATACACTGGTAGAAAATTTCAAAGGTTTCGACGTATAACTCCGTCATTTAACACCCATTCCGTAAATCTTTCAGAGGGATTAAGCTTTGCATTTAGAAGATTATAATATACCCGAACAAAATTACCAACAAGTTCAGAAATTCATTTATATGTATGACTTATGTTTCAGTCTGCAGATGAGCTAGATCAATTATTGATAACTTTTATTTTAGCTGGAGCCACAGTCATGGTAAATTTTTTGAATGATTCTGCCGCCATTTGACTTAAATAACTTTTATTTTATCGTTATACAATCCCAATTTCTACCTTAGGCCATAATAAAGTACATTAATTTATTTACATGTCAAATGACATCAGACTAGTATGAAACATAAATTTTGGTCAGAAACACATGTCTGGTCATTTAGTCCAAATCTGTCATTAGTAAAAGTGAGGACAACTCTAAAACGCCTAACTAAGTTGCAGAATTTCATTTCTGGATCCTATAGCACAGCCTTTATGTGAATCTGCTAGTCAATAAACAGTTACGCGCCACACCATTGTGAATATGACCTGAGGCTAAAATCTGGGTTGTTTGAGAATAAAATACAAAATATTGCAGGCAAATAGTAGCAGAATAATTTAAAATAATACGACAGTTATGTTTATACGAATAACTGGAACAATATTTGCCACTCAGAATTTTATTTCTAACGTTCCACTAGCTAGTTCGTCGGTGCCGCGTGAAATTCTCAAACTGGATGGTATTTACGGATAGTAATGGAAGAAACGTCCATGCGCCGTTATGGCTTTGCTTCAGTATAAACAGACCTGTTTTCATGGGCTACACGAATACCGCTATGAAAAGCAGGTATTAACCCGAATACCAAGAGCTGAGATCAGGCGCACAAAGTTTGCATTCTAATCCGAAAAAGTTATCAGGTTTCTCCTTCTCGGATTACCGCTAACAGCCTTGGATTAAGCTGTCAGCGAATTCTCAGAACCTCTCTTGGGTGGCTAACAGTTTCTTGCTGGATCTGTTTCAGTTCTCCTCTGAACCTTTGTAGCAAGTTCTGGACGAAGACTACATCATTTTCGGTGCACATTTCTTTCAGTGGAAAATTTCTCTGCGAACTGTCATTAAGTTTCTTCCATTGTAAGGAAGTATGTCACTTGTTCTTCATCTAAACAAATCTTTCTTTGCCTCTTCGATCATCATCATTGTTCGAGGTTATTTGATATCACAAATGGATAAAGATTTCGTTGAAACTTATTCATGCCCTGTTGTCTTCTTCTTTACGCATTCATGCTGCTCTAGGATGTTCTTTAATATACCATTTTTTTTTAATATCATCTACTGTGCACTCCATAGTCACCAAAGGAAAATATAATGTTTGACGACATCCCCGTCAAGCGAGGTACCGAATTGTTGGTGCATCTGTACTGACTGGAGAGCCCTGTGTTTTAATATAACGGAACTATTAGTCGATGGATTATGTTTCTGTTGTTGGTGGTGGTGGTGCTGTTGTTGTCATTTGAGTTTCGAGCGCACAAATTCTAGGGTATTAACACCGGCAAATATTTAAAAAACTAATAAAATTTATCTTACGCTGTCGTTAAATAACACTAGCCGACACAGCATAAAATAATTTTCAGTGAAAGATATAAAATATGGTGGAAGTCTTAAAACTGGATCAGCATGACAAATGTTAAAATAAGGAAACAGCCAGCCCTCTGACAAATGTTAAAACCTGTATATATATATATATATATATGCTTGTCGTACATACATTGTGTGAGGTTCTTGATCGTTCTTCGTTTCGTTGATAATTACTCCTCGTCCTGTCAGTGACTGATTGTTTCAACATTAGTATTATTTGATAATATTTTGGGTAAGTTCATTACGAACAAGGGATTGATATATTACTATTAGTTTACTATATCCTTTCTCTAAAGATGTTATTGAATAACACTACGAGATTCGAATAAAACTTTAACTTTCACAAACGTTTCAATCTCGGATGACATTCCCTACCTGCGAACTACCGTTCATTATTCTTCCAACAAGTGACCGTAAAATCCAGTACGCTACTTAGCTTTGTTTCGAATACTGTAGACCGAGCGTTCGTGACCATCCATCTCTGAAGACTTCACAGTAACTACTACACAGCTTGCCAACTCACCTTCGATCATTCCCTACACGATACGTGAAACGTCACTACTGTCATCTTGAAAGTCCTTATGGTCTCTAAAAATTCTAGACTGAGCACAGCAAAAGGCTGCCCACGTTTTGGGTGGTAACGTTCTTCCTTTACTAACAATTTTGTGCAGTGAACTGTTACTGTTTTCAAAAAAAATTTTGTGCTTCCCACTGAAGGCACCAACAAACGCAGCGAAATATTCTTTCTTTTGGAAACGATTCACTATTTCCGGCTACTCTCCGCTGGATGTGTCTGAAAAGAAAAAGCCTCTTTTAGTTTTTATTAGTAATTTTTTTTAAATTTTGTTATCTATTCCGTTTATCTTAGGCTGTCTGCTAACGGTTACTTGGGGAGGTGCAGGGATGCGGGTAGGAGTGTGTTGAGGAATAGATGTTCCATATTACACAAAAAAGAAAATTAGTTTCAAGACGTAAACTTTTATTTCTTCAAATGACTAGTTTTGAGGTTTCACAAAGTTCCAATATCCAGTTCGTTATGATTTGAAACCCCGAAACACGTATTTCAAGAAATGACAATGTGCAGCTGAAAGCAGACCCTTTTTTTGCGTAATCTTAAAACAAAACAGGTGCAGGATAAGCGCTGAATCCAGTACCACTGGCAAGGTTCTCAAGATGTTCCGCATTTCTAACAACTTGCGCATCTTGTGAATCTTAACGAACACTTTCTGTGATTGAAATAATGCACAGAAATTTCAATCTTCCAGAAAAGTGCGTTACGGAGACGTTAACGCGCATCTGTGTTGGCCTCTTAGTTTCATTACTTGGGGTAAATAAGAACGCAACAACAGCTGCTTTATGTACTCTGTTTTATTTTTTCACGTCATCAGTGCGCATCTTACGCACTCCGTTAACGTGCAGTTTCTGGTGAAACAGTAAGAAGCTGTTGAAAGGCATGATGTTAGGAGAAACTACGCTAACAGATGGTAAAATTGTTGTTTATTAAAACACAACCTGTTTCGCAGCGTACAGTCGCATCATCAGGTGCAACCTACACGGTAAAATGCAACGTACAACGTCACAACATTTTTTGGATATTAAAATTAATACACGAATGCAGATGTAGGTATAACTACGACAAGCACCTCAGCTGGGCAGAAAATAGCGTCCTCACATAAATACAGACTTGCCTCTTTCCGCTGCGTAAGTTTAGAAACACGCATCCACAGGATGAGGAACATACGCTAGTGAAGTCACTGTATCTTCCAAACCTCCTCCACCTCCTTGTAAGCCATCACGACATGAGTGATAAAGCTCACTCCTAGTCAAAATTTGCTGTTCAGGGAGCATCGTCAATAACATGGCGAGCCTAAGGTAAAGAGGATGTGGTCCATTCTTTAAAATTTGCCTGCATCAGTGTGACGGCAGGGCAGCTTGGTGTAGGACAAAATAAAAGTGGTCCGCACGAACGACAGAACCTATTGACATACATCTTACTCCGTCCTGTGTTCTAAGCGAGAGGCTGTTAGTAAAGACATACATAAAACCCTAGCCCGATACGCTACTGAGGCTTCGTTGTCACTGTAGTCTGCTGTTAGCCGTGGCTAAACCTGGCTGTAACGTTCGTCTTGTTCTTGACGCTAGAGCGATTAATCACAGCAACTTGCAGTTGAAGAGTTAACAGCTGCGTATTAATACACAACACACTTCAACGCGAAATTGACAATCACATCAGACACGCTCTCCAGCAAAACTGGACTCTAAGCACACAGTGCACTTATAGTTCCAGCGATACTGATTGTCATCAAGGCAGATGATAAGCTACTGAAATTTATGAAAAAATCTTGAGATTCATCTTTGCACGAGATTCGGGTGGCTGGAAGTGAAGAAATAACGAGATGCTCTTCGAATTGATGAGACAATCGAACACTGTCAAGAAAATGAATTCAAGAAGAATTCGATGGACAAAATATGAATTTTGTATGCCTGAACATCGTAGATCGGAAGAAGTGCTGGTGGGAACATCTGAAGGTGCATGTGTGCTTGGCAAATACACAAAACAGTGAATGCAGGACTTCAATAAAGACCTTACGACACATGGAGGTTGTACCGAACAACCGACCGCGGTGGCCACGCGGTTCTAGGCGCTGCAGTCCGGAACCGCGCGACTGATACGGTCGCAGGTTCGAATCCTGCCTCGGGCATGGATGTGTGTGATGTCCTTAGGTTATTTAGGTTTAAGTAGTTCTAAGTTCTAGGGGACTGATGACCTCAGCGTTTAAGTCCCATAGTGCTTAGAGCCGTTTGAACCATTTGAACTACTACCACATGTCCAACTGAAGCACAACTGAATGTCCCACATAGCATGATAGTGCACACAACGCCATGAGCCAGTCGCGCGTTGCGAGTTTCGAGAAGCCGTCGTCCTAAATGACAGCGTACACGGGCACGACCAGACATAACAAAAAACAAGATTCATCCGGTCAGGTGATACGTTTTCAGTGACCCATGGTCCAGTCTCGATGATCATGTAGACAATGAAATTGGAATGATCACATGAACAATGCTGTAGAGAGGGTGCGGGAGAGGCTGAGGAAAAGTTACAATTCTGCTTTATAGGGTGTTTAGCAGATAGGTACGAAAGAGGTGAGTCGTTTCGAGATACGAGAGTGCCACAAATATGATTCACCAGTGGCTGTAATCATTAAAAGAAACGGCCACAGAATCCAACCCAAGTATGTCGTTGAATGAAGAGACTTGATACCAATTCGCAAACATAATTTCTACCAGAAAGCGTAACACTATAGATCTGGAAAGCCAATGTACTGGATGCGGAATGTAGTACATTTCTTATGACCTCCACATAGAGCACACTGTCTACTGTATGTGATGATTCTCAGTCAACCATCACCTTCCGTCACCTATAACTCCATGGATAAATCACAGAACCCCTGCTACAGTGTCTACATGGTAGCGAGATACATTGTACTACAAATAATATTTGTTAGCATGGGAAGTATCGAGCAGCGCCTTGAGGAAGCTGTAAATATCGTCATAATACCATGATCTGTAGCCGAATCATTTTTTAAATTCGATCATAAGTGTGATTCTATGAGCTTACAACAAAGACGATAATTTGGAAAATATTTCGAGTAGATTTCCCCACCATGTTATAGTTCTGGGTGGAGATTTTAATTTGCCGGATATAGACTGGGAGACTCAAACGTTCATAACGGGTGGCAGGGACAAAGAATCCAGTGAAATTTTTTTAAGTGCTTTGTCTGAAAACTACCTTGAGCAGTTAAACAGAGAACCGACTCGTGGCGATAACATATTAGACCTTCTGGTGACAAACAGACCCGAACTCATTGAAACAGTTAATGCAGAACAGGGAATCAGTGATCATAAAGCGGTTTCTGCATCGATGATTTCAGCCGTAAATAGAAATATTAAGAAAGGTAGGAAGATTCTTCTGTTTAGCAAAAGTGACAAAACTCAGATTACAGAGTACCTGACGGCTCAACACAAAAGTTTTGTCTCAAGTACAGATAGAGGATCAGTGGACAAAGTTCAAAACCATCGTACAATATGCGTTAGATGAGCATGTGCCAAGCATGATCGTAAGAGATGGAAAAGAGCCACCGTGGTACAACAACCGAGTTAGGAAACTGCTGCGGAAGCAAAGGGAACTTCACAGCAAACATAAACATAGCCAAAGCCTTGCAGACAAACAAAAATTACGCGAAGCGAAATGTAGTGTGAGGAGGGCTATGGGAGAGGCGTTCAATGAATTCGAAAGTAAACTTCTATGTACTGACTTGGCAGAAAATCCTAAGAAATTTTGGTCTTATGTCAAAGCGGTAGGTGGATCAAAACGAAATGTCCAGACACTCTGTGCCCAAAATGGTACTGAAACAGAGGATGACAGACTAAAGGCCGAAATACTAAATATCTATTTCCAAACCTGTTTCACAGAGGAAGACTGCACTGTAGTTCCTTCTCTAGATTGTCGCACACATGACAAAATGGTACATATCGAAATAGACGACAGAGGGATAGAGAAACAACTAAAATCGCTCAAAAGAGGAAAAGTCGCTGGACCTGATGGGATACCAGTCCGATTTTACACAGAGTACGCGAAGGAACTTGCCCCCCTTCTTGCAGAGGTGTACCGTAGGTCTCTAGAAGAGCGTAGCGTTCCAAAGGATTGGAAAAGGGCACAGGTCATCCCCGTTTTCAAGAAGGGACGTCGAACAGATGTGCAGAACTATAGACCTATATGTCTAACATCGAACAGTTGTAGAATTTTGGAACACGTATTATGTTCGAGTATAATGACTTTTCTGGAGACTAGAAATCTACTCTGTAGGAATCAGCATGGGTTTCGAAAAAGACGGTCGTGTGAAACCCAGCTCGCGCTATTCGTCCACGAGACTGAGAGGGCCATAGACACGGGTTCACAGGTAGATGCCGTGTTTCTTGACTTCCGCAAGGCGTTCGATACAGATCCCCACAGTCGTTTAATGAACAAAATAACAGCATATGGACTATCAGACCAATTGTGTGATTGGATTGAGGAGTTCCTAGATAACAGAACGCAGTATGTCATTCTCAATGGAGAGAGGTCTTCCGAAGTAAGAGTGATTTCAGGTGTGCCGCAGAGGAGTGTCATAGGACCGTTGCTATTCACAATATACGTAAATGACCTGGTGGATGACATCGGAAGTTCACTGAGGCTTTTTGCAGATGATGCTGTGGTGTATCGAGAGGTTGTAACAATGGAAAATTGTACTGAAATGCAGGAGGATTTGCAGCGAACTGACGCATGGTGCAGGGAATGGCAATTGAATCTCAATGTAGACAAGTGTAATGTGCTGCGAATACATAGAAAGATAGATCCCTTATCATTTAGCTACAAAATAGCAGGTCAGCAACTGGAAGCAGTTAATTCCATAAATTATCTGGGAGTACGCATTAGGAGTGATTTATAATGGAATGAACATATAAAGTTGATCGTCGGTAAAGCAGATGCCAGACTGAGATTCATTGGAAGAATCCTAAGGAAATGCAATCCGAAAACAAAGGAAGTAAGTTACAGTACGCTTGTTCGCGCACTGCTTGAATACTGCTCAGTAGTGTGGGATCTGTACCAGACAGGGTTGACAGAAGAGATAGAGAAGATCCAACGGAGAGCAGCGCGCTTCGTTACAGGATCATTTAGCAATCGCGAAAGCGTTACGGAGGTGATAGATAAACTCCAGTGGAAGACTCTGCAGGAGAGACGCTCAGTAGCTCGGTACGGGCTTTTGTTAAAGTTTCGAGAACATACCTTCACCAAAGAGTCAAGCAGTATATTACCCCCTCCTACGTATATCTCGCGAAGAGACCATGAGGATAAAATCAGAGAGATTAGAGCCCACACAGAAGCATACCGACAATCCTTCTTCCCACGAACAATACGAGACTGGAATAGAAGGGAGAACCGATAGAGGTACTCAAGGTGCCCTCCGCCACACACCGTCAGGTGGCTTGCGGAGTATGGATGTAGATGTAGATGTAGATCTGCACTTCCGATCTGTTAATTCACATCCTGCGATGTCCACCTATATTCAGTATCACTTTCATTTAAATCGTAATATATTGTTGTGTCTTGTGTTTAACGTCAGGTTGTTTCAGGTAAACATTATAGTGAAAGAAGGTAGAATTTTTTACATTTGCTGTAACAATTTTGTTAGTTTTCAGCCAGTTTGAGCTTTCTGGGCCATTCTCAAGTGATTTTGTGATTAAGTGCAAACAGAGTATATTATACTAACTTAACGCCCGCTGCATCCTTCCTGTAGTAGACTGCATGGGCCGCACAGTGTTTTCTTAATGGAATTTTTATATTGTTCACACACTGAAATATCTTCTAAACTTTTCACGCTAATTATGGTCATACAAATTTGGTCTTTTCCGAGGGTACTCCTCACCAAAAAGCGATTCTGCTTTCCGTAGTTCAAGGTTTTTGTTAATCACTTACTCGTGGTGACATCCCCTAACGTATATTTCTTTACATGTAACTTAGAAACGAAATATCTATTTTTAAAGACTTAGCTTTAAAAATTTTTTTTTACTCAGCGAAACATTTACTCAAAAATGTTCATTCCCTATTTCACCACATTACGGGTTAAATTTCCAAGAACAGTGAAAAAGTATTTTTCATTCCTAACAGAGAAGCCAAATGCAAAGTTTCATAGATTCAGCTTTGAAAATGATTTCATAATGAAATAAATCCCTAAAACGTTCATCCCCTTTTCCGCTCCCTTAGGGTGTTGAATTTACTTACAATAACAGTGAAACACGTATTTTTTATTCCTAACCATGAGGTCAAATATCAATTTTCTTATCTGTAGCTTTAAAAATACTTTAGTAAATCTTTAATAATGATTCGTTTCCCAAAAACTTCCACCTATTAGTTTACCCCTCAGTGGTTGAATTTACAAAAAACCTGAAACTCGTTTTTCTTTTTATTTCTAACCGAGAAATCAAATACCAAGTTCTGTAGTTATAACTTAAAAACAGCCTTAATAGCGACATATTTTCAAAAAGCCTTTCATTCCCTATTTCACCCCCTTAGGGGTGAAATTGCGAACAATTCATTTGTAAACGATGCCTACAGTATAAGATCCACATCCTCTCCTAATTTCAATTTTCTAAATTTCAAGTTTCTATCCATAGTGGTTTTGACTGGGCGATAATGAGTCAGCGAGTGTGTCAGTCCGCCGGGAGCTTGCCTTTTGTAAACAGAGATTGCATCCACGGACAGAAATGTATTAATGTGAATGTAAACTTATTGGAACTACACTGATACGCAATAGCAAACTATATCACATGTACTGAAATGGCACAGTCATTAAATCTGTGTCTTCTACATGGGTTGATTCATATGCTATGCCGTTCGTTTGACAGCTTGACGTTTGCAGAGGTGTTACCTTGATCAAAGATTAAAGCTAACGATGGAGTAACTATTTCATATACTATGACTTTGCATTTGTGTGTGTATTTGAGTAGAGTTAACTGTAAGAAAAAAATGGTTCGGAAAATAAATACAATTATTAACATAAAAACTTCAAGATGAATATAGTAATTCCAATCCCAAAGAAAGCAGGTGTTGACAGATGTGAAAATTACCGAACTATCAGTTTAATAAGTCACGGCTGCAAAGTACTAACACGAATTCTTTACAAACGAATGGAGAAACTGGTAGAAGCCGACTTCGGGGCAGATCAGTTAGGATTCCTTAGAAATGGAACACATGAGGCAATACTGACCCTACGACTTATCTTAGAAGCTAGATTAAGGAAAGGCAAACCTACGTTTCTAGCATTTGTAGACTTAGAGAAAGCTTTTGACAATGTTGACTGGAATACTCTCTTTCAAATTCTGAAGGTGGCAGGGTAAAATACAGGTAGCGAAAGGCTATTTACAATTTGTACAGAAATCAGATGGCAGTTATAAGAGTCGAGGGACATGAAAGGGAAGCAGTGGTTAGGAAGGGAGTGAGACAGGGTTGTAGACCATCCCCGATGTTATTCAATGTGTAAATTGAGCAGGCAGTAAGGGAAATAAAAGTAAAAATTCGGAGCTGGTATTAAAATCCACGGAGAAGACATAAAAACTTCGTGGTTCGCCGACGATATTATAATTATGTCAGAGACAGAAGGGACTTGCAAGAGCAGTTGAACGGAATGGACAGTGTCTTGAAAGGAGAATATAAGATGAACATTAACAAAATCTAAACGAGGATAACGGAATGTAGTCGAATTAAATTGGGTGAAGCTGCGGGAATTAGATTAGGAAATGAGACGCTTAAAGTAGGAAAGGAGTTTTGCTATTTGGGGAGCAAAATAACTGATGATGGTCGAAGTAGTGAGGATATAACATGTAGACTGGCAATGGCAAGGAAAGCGTTTCTGAAGAAGAGAAATTTGTTAAGATCGAGTATAGATTTAAGTGTCAGGAAGCCGTTTCTGAAAGCATCTATATGGAGTACAGCAATGTATGGAAGTGAAACATGGACGATAAATAGTTTGGGCAAGAAGAGAATAGAAGTTTTCGAAATGTGGTGCTACAGATGAATGCTGAAGATTAGATGGGTGGGTCACATAACTAACGAAGAGATATGGAACAGAATTGGGGAGAAGAGGAATTTGTGGCACAACTTGACTAGAAGAAGGGATCGGTTGGTAGGACAGTGTTTTCTAATACGAGTGCGTTTACGTGTCGTATCGTTATAGCTTTAGCACCGCGTAACTGCCTTGGTATACCTGCTATTTCGGCGTTGGTGTCCTAGTAGTCATTACCCCAGGATAGCTGGGAAGCTTTTGGTGTGCGTAGTCCCCCGTGCCGGGCTCCTGAGGCATCAAGGGATCACCAATTTGGTGTTGGAGGGCAGCGTGGAGGGTAAAAATGATAGAGGGAGACCAAGAGATGAAAACACTAAACAGATTCAGAAGGATGTAGGTTGCAGTAGGTACTGGGAGATGAAGAAGCTTGGACAGGATAGAGTAGCATGGAGAGCTGCATCAAACCAGTCTCAGGACTGGAGACCACAACAACAACAACATAAGAAAATTTGGCTTGGCAAGATTAAATTTTAAATTTAGTTTTATTGTATAAACTGCTTCCTTTACTTCATAAAACGCAAAATTTGCGTTTTTTCCCTAATAATTTTCAATTTATGTTTGTTGGTTTGAAGGTGCAGTGCAGAGACACTTGTTATTGTTCGATTTAATGTGATCTTTGAAACGAATCCGAAAGTTTCAGCCAGTTTGCCCATTGTATACTCCTATGGTATCGGCGGTGTGTGTTATAATTTCACTAATGCTGTTTTCAGTATTGAATACAATACTGATATTTGCGTTTTTATATTAGGAGTCTGTTTTATGAGAAATGATTCCATAATAGTGCAGAATTATGAACTTACTTTTGCGTTTGGTTTTCTCTGTTTTTCTAGTGATTTCATTTGAGCCTAATTTTGGCTTAACTTTCAGTTTCTGTCTCTACTTTTCTTTCATTGTTTGTGAATTACAATTGTTTACTTTTTCTGGTATAGCTGATTCTTTTTGGATCTTTCAGTATCTGTCTGTATATTTTTGTAATTATTTGTGCTCTAAAGTTCTTTACGTTTTCTAGTACAGCAGATTTTTTTTTTGATTTCATGTTCTTGAACTTGAATTTTAATTAATCTCCGTATTACCGAGTGAAAAATATTCCTTTTTATGGATTTCTGGTTGGCATGATTTGTTACTGATTAATGTGCCTAAAGTGGTTGTTTTTCGAAATATTCCAAATTTGTGCAGTAAATTTTCTTTCGTTATTGCGCTCTCTAAGAAGTCAACACATTTCAGTTTCTCTGATGGATTTAGTTATACCAACCATATTATTCAGTTTTGATGTAAAATACCATGGCGAGGAATGATTGTTCGTCAGTCCACATGTGTAATGATTCCAGGTGGATCTGTCGTAACAGGCAGCTACTGAGCAACACTGTCCAAGACTCAAACCTGGAACAAACTAAGTTCATTATAAAATGTAAGTCTTTATATGTTTGAATTTTAAAATTATATTCTCCAAATTTGGACTTTCTGCCATCAAATTGCACTTTTAATAAAGCGCAAGTAAGCTTGGTGCGTAAACAGTTGTTAATCTCTTGTTGACAGACGGAGTCATTTTTCTTGTGAACTTTATTTCTACTGTTGTTCATCCGTTAACCTTGTCTCTGCTTACTTGAACTCAGCTGCAAGTTATTTACTCTAACGCTCTAAGGAGCGATCTAAAGTGATCTGTTATGTATTTTTCTAAGTTTTGATTTAACAAACGTGCAAAATGTGTTACTGGAACTCCATCCTTTCACCCTCCTGCCTAGTACCGCCACAAGCTGTGTTATTCCAAATTAAAATGGCTGATGATGCCTTAATGTAGAAGGTAAAACGTGTTTCGAGAGTAAAAAGGTATATAGCTTCAGTAGCTGGTCGCGTCGGATAACGTTGTGAAAATGCACAATATTTCAACGAGACAGCTGCTCGTTATTTCCAGGTGCTTGCTGCAATCGCTCGGCAGTATATGTCCTGACTCGGTAGAAAAACGCAGGGTACAGGGTACAAGTCATCGTAGACGAATCATACAGGGCGACGACATCCAATGCCCCCAGCTGAAGAAACTGGCCACGGTCTTCGCATGCGCGACGCCGGAAAAACGGAACCGCAGATCGCTGCCCACTTATAGTGTTTGTGTTGACTCGGATTCGTTCGCCTGGGCCGACGATGCCTTAGTACAGCCAACGTTGGTTCCCATGTCTTGCTAATTTGAAATCCCATGTCTCTATCAATAAGGTAGTTACTTACATGTATTTCGGCTGCTTCTATAATGATGAAGTCCAAGTAAGTGGAGGCGGACGAAATTACGAGTATCTTTGTCTCTCCGTAGTTCACGCTATTTACCATTTCTAGACAGTTTTAAGCAGCATCAGACTTTACTAGCTGACCCAATCTGACACTACGTCTATGTTCAGCGCATCTATCTTCAACAGAGCAATACTCCTGGCCAATTTAGGTTTTTCCACACTGGCATGGAAATCTATATGTCCCTGGTCACCTTAGATAACACAGCTTTAACAGAACCCAACATCGTTTTCAGTTACGTTGCCAGGCACAAAACACATTTTATGTTTCTTGAACATTCTGCCGATCTTAAAGTACACGCCGCCTAAAACATAGCGTATAAATAGTTCCCTGGTCGAGTTCTTCGTTTTTTCCGGTTGTTCTTAACATTTAGTGAGTGCAGGTCGAAACTGTTTGTCAGAGTACCCGTTATGTTCTATCACACAGCGAAGATGGGTAAACTGTGCTGATAAGCTCCCTGTATCTGAGATAACTGTAGCCATACGAACGAGAGCCCTTAATACACCACCCTTTTGAGATGGATGATGGCAGCTCGTAGATATAGGTCAGTGTGGCTTGTTTTACGGAACACACTGTGGCCCAAGGAACCGTCTTTTTTTCTGCGAACCAAGACATCTAAGAACGTGTAACAGTTTAATACAGATGAACATATTTAAAAAAATTTTCTTTATATATTATAAATATGGCACTTCGATTTTCTTGTAAACCTTAAAAGATATTTGTATGTGTAAAATACACAAATAATTATTTTTTATGCTGGATTAGTGTTGGTTAGGGAAATGCTATGGATTTATATATAAAAGAGTAAAAACTCACTGTGTAGCGAAGTCCCTGGACGCGACTGACGTGATGTCAGAAAGAGTTCGCTGCACAAGCACTTGGCTGCGCACTCTGATGTGACCGGACGGGCGAGTTGCGTGCTAAGTCAAAGTGAGAAGAAGTTTTCAGTAGCGGTACGACAAGAACTGATGAGTGTGGGCAGATGAGAAGGAAGCTCCATTCACGTCAAGATCCAGCTCCGCCAAGGGTCATTGCTAAGTAAATCTGCGATCGCAAATTTTATCTGCAGTTACTGCAGCTTGGCGACGATGGCAATGGCTTCCTCTCTCGACGAACGACTGTAAGAGTGTTCCGCTTAGTTTACGTTTGTTAGAACTGCAACGGCATTAGCCAATGATACTGGTGAACCTTTAATTTTAATAATAATCACTGCAAAAACTTATAAACTTTAGCTGAATAATTACCCCTATTCATTATTACCAAGTGGGTCCCTTGTCTATTCCTTTTAGTGAAGCATTCCGAGAGGCGTTTATTCGAAAAGACAGTGCCAAAAATAGAAGTAAAAATATTTTCAGTGCGCCTCAGTGACTTCACTGGCGAGATAAAAATGGTTCAGATGGCTCTAAGAACCATGGGACTTAACATCTGAGGTCATCAGTCCCCTAGACTTAGAGCTACTTAAACCTAATTAACCTAAGGATATCACACACATCCATGCCCGAGCAAGGATTCGAACCTGCGACCGTAGCAGCAGCGCGGTTCCAGACTGAAGAGCCTAGACCCACTCGGTCACAGCGGCCGGCATTGTCGAAATAAAAATGGTTTATAGGCAAGGTTATTGTTGTAGATCAAAAGTAAATTCAGTTACCCGAAAGTAAATAAATTCCTGGCACTTCAAAATAAACATTTTATTTAAAAGGAAACAATTATTCACACATGCTAATTTACGTAAACTTGTAATGCTGTTTTGTGTGTTGGCCTATTTGTATTTCGGCGTTGCAGTAGTGTTGATATTCAGTGGTAGTTCTTTTACTTAAATAATTCTAAGGTCAACTGAAGTTTTTTTCGTGTTTCACAGCCAGTTCCCAGGTTACAATAGTGAGAAAAAGCTACTGTGAGGTTACGCAGCTATTTAGCGTAACAGTAGGCTGCATCCAGTTAATCAGTGTGAGATTTATTTGTTCCAAATTCATTTCATTGTGTTTAATAACGAGTGTAATAACAACTGAAATTCTTTCTCATTATTACTTCGTGACGCGTTTTGTGACTGCAAACGTGTGTGTAGCCTTCTGTTGCTCCACGTATTCAGATTATTCCTTACTTCTTGCTGTTCGCAATTTCAGCTACTTAGGGAACAGACAATGCCCAGTTGGGCTAGCGAATGTTCCTTTTTTTCATTTATTCCAAAAGTATTAGTAAAGTTTATTGTTTTGTATACCGAGTCCCGTGGTACCCCTTTTTCGTTGGAACAATCCGTGAATGATTACACACTTTTTGATAATTGAACTAAATTTAACTGAAAGTAGATTAGGGGGAATAAGATGTCCTCAGAGACAACTTGTTGTAAACCTCTCACGCATTAATCGGTGTTACATTTTCCTTCGGAAACGTAGCCTTGCCAGTTTTTACCTTCTTATAGCCACACGCGAACACGGTCAAACAAATTTTCGTAAAAGCCGGTTTGATAGAGGGGGTCGCTACAAGCGGAAGTTCACCATTTTTCTCCATTTACATGGTGAAGCCAACACTCACATGGAGGGAGTTTAGGTGTTTCAAAAATGCAGGGTGCGTTGCTGCCCCATTTGGCCATAATACAAAAGTGTCGTCCAATATATGGACTACTGCAGCAAGAAAAAGCCATTTAGATTTAAAAAAAAACGAATGTTATCTAATTTCTCTGACGAGGAACTCGTTGAAGACTCCTATAGTAGTGATTAGGACTGTTGATATTTCTAAAAATATCGGGAACCGGACATACAAATATTTGAAAATAATATCATTATCGGCTCTCAATATATCGAAAAAGTATCGATATATCGATCCCATAGGTATCAACATAGCTGCCTTTTAAAAGTATCCGTTGCACATTGTAAATATACTGCCGGTTTTAGAGTTGTATATTGAAGTATTGATTTATTATTAGATATTCTGTACATCAACAAGCTAGTAGCGTGCCTATCCCCTTGGAACAAGAATTAAAAGGAAAACAGTGCACGTTCAGGTTTGGTGATAATTAGTAGGTAAAATGGTAAAAGTGGCACAATAAAAAGTGTACGACGGGCCCGTCCTTCGGTTTCGTCACTTACGGGATGTGAACGGAACACTTCATGTCGACTTTCCTGTTTTTTTTTCTTTTTTTTTCATTTCTGCCAATACCAGCGACCTAGCAGTTCTAGTGTCAAAACTGTGTGGTGAAGCTAAACGTTGCAGTTTCTGTTGGTAGCGCCGACCACAGATTACGTGACCATTGCCCCTCACATGTTTCCACCCACATCCAAGACCATTCTTGTCATTTAGATTTCTGTGCATCATTGCCAGCAACTGCTTTTGAAGAATGCTAACGTGAAAAAACACACACAAGTGGCGTTAAAACATTTTTTTACGCAAATGGTGTGCTATTTCTTTATATTGAAAATCTTATTCCATTCACACCTTCATTGGAATCAGACTTCTTCTGTTGTGCCTCTTATACCTGATTCACACAGACAGAGAGGAAGATTGGACTTGATGAAAGCTCAAAAAGTAGTAAGGCTCCTTCTCAAAGTGAAAGTAAAATTATGTTCTACTACAATTTCAAAGGAAGAACTCCCAATATTTACCGAAAATTGTGAAAAAAATACAGTATGAAATAAAAATGTCGGTATCGATATTGCCATTTTGATAACGATATATCGTTACTTCTGTAGAACATATTAATCTTTATCGATATATCTCGGAAGAAGTATGCATATATCGATATTTTATCGACAGTCCTAGTAGCGAGCCAAATCATCTAGAGCCAGCAGTGGTTGGGTTGCATCGCAGAACCTGGCAGACTGGAAGGCGGTGGTGGAGGCCCTGGAACTTCGCTTGAAGCTGTTGACCGTGGGCGGCACTGTGTGTTCGCCTCCGCCACCTGCCGCAGCGGCCTGCAATAACAGTGGCCGGAACCCCGCTGCGAGTTTGTGCAGTGTCGAGTTTCCTCTTCATTATGTCAGTTGCTCGTTTACCTGCCGCTGCTGCGGGACGCGCTGCGGCATTGTGTGACGCTTCGCCCTCAAAAGCCCTCCGCACAGGGTGCCGCGCCGAGCTCCGGGTGCCACAGAACGCGCCGCCGGGAAATTTTCGGTAGAACCCGGTTCGATCGTATGTCGGTGCGCCTTTGTAGAGCTATGGGAGCGGCCAAGTCCGGCGCTTTGCGCAGGTAGAGCGGCGCTCGGGTTTCCGAGAGTGAACGACCTGGCACGAGGAGCAACAAGTGCTCTTGATTAAGCGGAGGAAACGACTCGAGCACCACGAGGGCCACAGGTTTGTTTGTGTCTATCGCAATCGATATGTTTTTACCCGCGTTCTGTTTTTGTGTTCGAGTCTCTACTCCTGAGAACGACCTGGCGACACTCAGTAGCTGGTGACACAATGGTGTAGAAGCATAAGCGTTGTTCTCGAACAAAACAGCCCAATGTATGAGACCAACATAAGCACCGAATAATGTCAGCATAACTTGGAAAAGCAGTGTGTAATTATGTAAGTTCCAGCAAGAAGAACAGAAAGACTTTGAGCAGTATTGCTCTCTTTTGTTTGAGAATGTGCTGGAAATGTAGCTATATTTTCATGGTGAGAACAAATCAAATAACAACATTAAATCAAATTTATTAGTGATTGCCAGTGAAATCCATCACCCCCAAATCGAGTAGCTTCAAAAGTCTGATTTATTACCAAATGATTTACCAGGAAGATGCATCCATAAGCCCTCTCTCCCCACATTCCCCCATAACAGCAAGTATGTTAAAAGTACTCTGATCCGTTGATATCTAAGAACAGTGAAAGATAGAAAGGTGAGAAGAAAGTGAAGGAAAATAAAATCTCAACTAGTAATAAGTAGCTATTTATGAGAAAACGGAAGTTCCAAGGAAACGATAGTGTGTATGGCAGACTTTGTTGACTTACAAGTATTCGGAAATTTCTTTGAGAGAATGTGTCAGTATAATGAAAATTTGCTGAGAGAAACACCTGGAAAATGACAAATATCAACAATACAAAAGAATGATCATATTATAAGGAATAAAACACTTCTTAGAGTGACTGCGTAGTATAAGAAATGAATAGGACTTACAACCAATAAATAAGAAAACAATGAAATTCCCATTCTAAATATGCAGCAGCAGAATTGTCAAGAGATGGCCAGAGTTTTACTTTTCTCTGCTTCGTTACACCTGTTTTATTAGTCGGAAGATTATCATTAAAACTTTGAACTATTTTGGATTCGTTTTCTCTTTTGCATGTACTTTTTCTTTGGTGACAATTTCTTTACTTTTTAAGGGAATTTCGCAAATGTTTGATTTACCCCAAATTAGAATGTTATTTTGCATCTTCAGTGATTGCTATTACGTATTTAACATTTATATTATCAAGAGCAAGCATTAACTTATATTTTAATCCTTTCTTTAAAGGTGTATAGAATGTGTGCTCATTAATGAAAGAATCCTGTGAAATCTTATTTCTCTCTAATAAAAGTATCTTTCTTATGTTCATTCATAACTGTTTCGTGTAAGAACTTAATGTTCTCATCAGTAACATTCAGCAGTATAGAAAAAGTTGAAAGATACATCTGGGTACTTACGCATTTTATAGTTTAATATGAGTTTTTGCTTCTTTTTAAACAAAACTGAGCACCTCTTCCAAGTCATGAAGACCCAAGGCACGTCCACCAGCCGCTGTGTCATCATCGACTTAGTGACATTATGTGGGAACAGCATGATGGAGCATGTTGTTTGCAAACCACTCTCCTGGCCGTTTTGCAGACAATGGTGACTATATAGCCACTACTGTTCAGTCATGGGGCTTACCAACTGGCATCATGCGGTTGAGTGCACCACATACCAGACCTCCCACAAAAAAAAAAACCTAGGAAATACCTCTGCCTGGCAGCCATCTACACTAATCACTCAGCTGTGGACCTTTTTACTTAAGAGCATTCCTAATTTCACCTTTCTTCCACAGAAAGATGCTCTTCTGTTCAACAACTGTAACATAAAAATCAGCTCTGATACTGATTCTAGCATATTTTGGAGTAACATGTTTAGCTAAGCACTGTTCCTTAAAATACTTTTCATATTCAGTTTTATTATTTTGGTTCTAATTCCTTAAAAGTTTCATAAATCTCTAAAAATCTGACTACTTAAGGAATCAACGATGTTTGAGAACATTTCTCAATAAGGATGTCACTGGTTTCTTTAAAACTATTTTTTTCATTCAATTTTAATTTTAATGGGACCAATAATATTCTCCGTGACAAATATTCGCAAAAGCTACTGACCCCTTACCTAGATAGGTATTTGGAGATTTTAGGAAATTTAGAACGATTAAACCCAAAATAAGAGGCTGGATATGAAAATATATTCTAACAATCAGTGTTTGGATAAACACATTATTCCAAAGGATTCTAGAATTAGTATTAAAATTAATTCTGATATTACATCAATTATTCAACAGAAGAGCAGCATTCTATAGATGAAGCCTGAAACATGGAATGCTTTTAAGGGAAAAGATGAACTAAATTGTAAAATTTATAAGCAGCATTTTCATTTAAGCAGTCAGTTGTCTCGTTTAATGGTTTGTATACTGCTCAATGGTACTGATGACATAATCGATTTCTTACATGAAACAATTGTAAATGACACATAAAAGAAGAGATACTTCTACGAACCGCCAAAATAAGATTTCACAGGATTCTTTCATTAATGAACATAAACTGTATCCAATGATTTGCAGCCTAAAAAAATCATCAGGAAATAAAACAGTAAAAGCAAAAGAGACAATGAATCTGAAATTGTTCAAAATATTAATGATAAGCTTAATATTAATAAAGCAACTGTAACAAAGGCAGCCAAAGGTAAACTTTAAACATTCTTAGTAAAAGTTATTATGTTACTACGACTGAAACATTTTTCAGTAAAAATGGAATTACCAAAATTAACAAAGATCCAACCTCAAAATATCAAAATAAGATTAAAAAATTAATTGATGAAAATAATTTCCTTTTCTTTCTAAAAGAAAAACTTCCTCAGCACCCTAAATTTATATCTCAACTAAAGTTTCAAATACCTCAAATGAAAATTTACCCAACTGTTAATAATATAAATTGTCCCCTATATAAACTAAATAAAATTTTAATGACATTTTGAAATATTCTTACCGTTTCTAAGAGAATTTTAAAATCTAGTACACTTACAAATTAGTAGAGTCAATCTATAACACTGATATTCCTGACTGCTTGATTTGCTTCATCAGACACTATAAACCTGCATATTAATGCACAACCGGAGTTCACTGATTTACTTGAAAATACTTTTGCTTTTCAAAACATTTTGTTCAACGGTAAAGTTTATTTCTGGAAGGACAGGTAATCAATAGGCAGTACACTAACAGATACAACGGCTGACACTTAACGTCACTCTTGTAGAATTACAATTTTTTCAAAACTAATCCTTAGATCAAGAGTAATATCTAAATTATGTAATATATGTAAATAATACTTCGTTGCTCTGTCAAGGCTCCAGAGACAAGTGTTATTCACTTACCAGGCTTTTAAATAATGTTCACATCAATCTCATTTTTACAATAGAACACAAATATTGCAATACCATAAATTTTTGGATCTCATTTTCTCAAATTTTAATGGCAAATATTATTTTAACAGTTACAGGAAACCATCTGTGACTGATGTAATTATTAAAGCAGCTTCCTGTCATCCTTCTAAATGCAAAACAGCCTTTTTAAATCAAAGGTTCACAGAAGACTTAAATTACATCTTGAATCAGATTCAATCCAAAAACAACTAGACACTTAAAGCAAATTGCCAAAGCTAACTGTTTCAACTCCAATGAATCTGATTATCTATTCATAAGTTACAACCCTCCCTTGACATTCTTACAACTTATTCCTTACCGCAAATTTATCAAAATCGTACTTATGGGGTTAGTATCTGACAAAATTAACGAAGTGTTTAAAAGGAACTTTACTACTAGCAGACTTTTGCAGAATAAGCTGAAACACAAATCGAAAATTGCAATATTGTCTATTTTAATTTCGGCGTTCATAAAATATTATGTGGTGACTGTGACAAACAGTACATTGGCCATTCAGATCGAAATTCTATTATTCGTTATACAGAACATACTTAGGTGCATCTCGTAATGAATCGGTGTATCGTAGATGTGGATGCAACGTCATGTACATAATTGTCTGCGTTAAAAATGGGTGTTCAGTAAGGTATTTAAACGAGTGATCGTTTTCTTGTATGCACAACTCAGTGTGCCCTCTAAACGACCTGCGAAGAGATGTAAAGTTGCTGGTGTCACAGAGCAACAAACTCATTCGATGCACTTTTGGAACTCATGTTCCATTAGACTGTAGAAAGTATCCTTATACTGTCGTATGAATAGCAGGTCGGACTACACCGGCAAACGAGGTTCAGTCTCCCATGCATACTGACGTGAAATAAACATGGCATACGTGTCCAACTTGTATGCTGAAATGATGCTGGCACTGAGCGAAATATAGACAGGTTACCAGTGGAGGAAGCACTGCATATGCCGTGAGATATACTGGTCGAATAACTCCATAAGCCATCTCGCAGTAAATCGGTATTTGGCCAACACTAGATACATGACGAATACTCTCATGGTTTGTTACTAATGCCCTGGAAGTTCTTCACAAGTTTCAGAACCGACTTTTATTTAGCTGAGGATGCCACGCCGGCCGGATGGTCCCGATGGGCCACTTGTGGTATGAAGACGGAGTGCTAACACACTGCAAGAGACAGAAATTTATTTTCATTATGAAAATAAACCTTCCTCCATACTCAATGAGCAATTAGAGTTTACATAAAAACATTTTATAGTCTTTTTGAGGAATTACTACACAACGTTTCTGATCTCTTGTTCTCATTTAATTAATCTTTTTTTTATTTTCGAAATAATAACATCAATTTCATGCTTTCATGACTGGTATGTTTACGTAACTGTAAATACCTGTTTCACAGTATCTTTTATTGTTTTGACTGCTTATGTTTAGGCCCAACAGATGGCAGTCTGTATTCTCATAGCTGCTTATTACTATTGTCTGTCTTTTGCATGTATTGTATTTTTATCACATTTCGGCAAAATGCTTTTTATATAAGTTGTTTTATATAATGATATGTATCCATTTCTGCATATCTAATTGACTTTCTTCAAACTATTTCTTGTATGTTGTATTGTAACAACAGTTTTACTTCTTGTATGCTTTATCACATGTGCACTCCCACAAAATAAATCCCTACATCCAGTTTGGTGAGAGCTGTGAAATGAATGAATGTATGGTCGTCTGCTAACTGCAGATAGTGAATGTGAATATATGATCATCTTTGAGACGATCCTTTGGCCACCTTTGGTGGAGCCAAAGAGATGAAACTTACCGGAGCTTTGAGCACCTGAAATGTAGCTGACCAATACGGTAGCAAGGTGCTCCCCCACTTTGGCAGAGGTGCGAGAGGACCTGAAGAACGGCCATGTTTCAGCACTCTGCCGCTGGATCTAGTGTTGGTAAGACCTGTCTTAGGCGTGCTCCGTAAGAACAAAAGAGTGGAGACATGGTATGCATGTGAAATACTTAAGAGTAGTTTAGAATAATAATTTCTCTATTTCAGGAACTTTTGTGGGGAGAATTAAATGTCAGGCAGGTAATATTAAGGGGATCGTAGTGATCTTCGGAAGTGACCAACAGTCACAATGAAACCACATGTAGCAATAAGCTGAAATAATTCCGAGTGCTAAAGTTAAGCTGAATTACTAGTGTGTGTACTATAAGTTGGAAATATTTAAGAAATGGCGTGTGCAGGACTTGGAATTAGTGACGATTACTTCCACGTGGTGAGTACTGTGTGAGTCTCAATCTGTGTATGAGACAAAGGATAAAGAGAAGTACTCGTCCATGGTATCAGTTGAGGACTCGTGTGTGTGATGAATATGTTCTTAATATTACTTTGCGTGTTATGTTTCCGTGTGACGCTTGATTCAAACTATAATACTCTGAGAGAGAAGCAAGGTGAGTCAGCCGTCTATCCAGCAACGCCACTTGGCTTGCATTGCGCAGGAAGACGTGCATATATCGTCCAAAGTTCGTAGTAGGAAAGAAAAGTTACGAAGTGGGGCAGTGTCATGTGAAACTGGGATGAATACTAATTGAAGTGGGAAAGCTGAAAGTGATGTGATTATAATTTTGTAACTATTCCTTATGTTGTATTCCATGTTGCAGTGTGGTGTATGTCATGTAATTTAAGTATGTATGGTTTGCATGGGAGAGTAGCAAGGTAGTTTCAGAGGTAGTGGGTTACGCATGTTCCTTTTGTACCGCTCGGTCTGGAGGAAAGTTTCGTGATGATGGTTGTGAGAGTCGAAGTGTGAGATATAGCAAAAGATCCACCATCCTATCCAGAAAGTGCACTGTAGCATTATGTAATTACGAGACCATAAGATAGGGAATCACCAATGTAAAGCCATGCCCACTGGGCGGAATTTCTCATGTGTTATTGTTGTAGGTTATAGAATTTGTGTGTTTAGGTTATAGAATTTATTGGAATAAATAAGATAGTGAAAAGAAAAAGGTTGATGGCCTTTTCCCTCGAATTGTATGTTGTCATGATATCCAGAATTTACAATGTGTGCGCCATTCATATTTAGTGTGATGGCCACGTGTTGATAAAAGCCGTTAAATAAAAAAAACAATAAAATGTGATATTACCAGTGCGTAGTGAACAGTCAGAGTAGTGTAAATTACTAGTAGTCAGATGTGCGTTTCCGTTGCGTAATATTCATACAGAAGAATAATTTGTAACTTCATTGTAAGTACTAGAGTTCATGTTACTCGATAAATAAGAATGAATCCACTCACTTGGCAGACAACTCATCTTGCAGGCCTGACTGCTTGATGCCACAGTATGAGCAAGGCATGTGGGTGCCTCTCATTAATTCGACCCTGCCAGGATTTTGCTGTTAGGGTTTGCTGTTAAGATTTTTTTTTTTTTGATGGTGTATATTGTGACTGCGCTAAGAAGTAATTTTTATTTTGTTTGCAATTTCTTTCTGGATTGGTGAGAATCTTTTATTTTTTATGTAATTAATTGCTATATCGTCCAAGGATGGAAGATCGTTGTAGAAATTTTTTTTGCATAATGTCCGTAGTAACTAGGTCGCAGTCGAAAAGTGTAGTCACCATGGAGGAGAGTGATTCTAGGGTAAACGTAGCAGTGGAACAGGAAGTAGGTGTCGACCTTAGGTTAATGAGCGGGAATGGGAAACACTCAGAAGGGGCTGAATTGGTCAGCGGACTGCGGCTAGATGATCCTTTACGCGGGGGCTTTGTCCACAAACGGGGGCTTTTCCCGACGACGCGGACGAGCCGGGACTAGGTCAGGTATGCAATGAAAGTGTAGCTACCCTTAGCGAAGCTACTGCTGCTCAGGCGAACGAGGTGAGTGCGTCGAAAGTAGCAAATGACAATGTGCTACTGCAGTTTTTACAGAGGATGGATAGAGATAATAAGGAAAGATTGGAAGCAATGGATAGAGATAATAAGGAAAGATTGGAAGCGATGGATAAAGATAATAAGGAAAGAGATACGGAGACTAAGGAGAGACTTGAAGCGATTGATAAAGATAGTAAGGAAAGATTGGAAGTGATGGATAAAGATAGTAAGGAAAGATTGGAGGCAATGGATAAGGGAAATAAAGAGGCAATGAGGAAGCTACACACAGATATCGATGAGTGTCTGTCCACAGTTAATAATCGGTTAGATGAGGGGGAAAAAAATCTGGATGCGTTGAAGCAAGTATGTGATGCCGTGAAAGAAAAAGCCAATAATTTGGAGGTACGAATAAGTACAATAGAAAGTGATATTACTGAACGTAGGGATGTGTTGCCGGATGAGAGAATCAAAGAGATAGTGGAGGACTTACTTACAGATAAACAAGGGGCATTAGAAAGCGTGGAAGCTCAAGTCACCCGGCAGGAAGTGGCGCTAAATAAGCACAGGGATGAAGTTGCGGAGGTAGTGGTCAGAATGAATACGATTAGCGCAGACGTAGAATAGATCAGTATAAGAGGTGAAACGCGCTCAGACAGTACGCAGCGAGAGGTTTATGCCGACCAGGAGGAGATACAATCACTATTATGGTTTAAAGAGGCAAAATTAGAAATAAATAGGAAACACAGGGAAGAACTAGCACAGTTGCAATTAGCGTGCAGTAGCGAAGGTGAAACACCACCAGGTAGATTTTAGAGGGAGAGTTAGATAAATTAAAAAAATAAAATAGGCAGAAAGAGGAAGACTAACTCAGAGAGTTAGAAGAACGGTTGTGTCGGATAAAACAGGTGGCAAACCCAACTGAGTATAGTCCAAGGTCGGAAAACATAAATGCGGAAGAAGAACGTAGGAGGCACTTTGTGTCGGTACAAACGTACACTTGTTCTCCGGATCCAGATAACTACCAACATCCATGCCTGTGGCTGTCTCAATTTCAAGATTCATTACCTTCATCGTGGGGACCGCTTCTCAAAATGAAGTTTGTGTGTAACCATTTGAGGGACGAGGCTAGAGCGAAAATGCAGGAAGTTATTAAAGACTGTAGTAGCTACAAGATATTTTGTGACAAGTTTTTAAATGAATTCTGGTCGAAAAGTAGGCAGGACCAGGTTAAGCAAAGCATATTGATGATGCCAAATTGTAACGAAGGTGGTATAAGAGATCAGGTGGCGTGCTATCAGCAAACGCTGAGACGAAATAGGTATTCGGATGTGCCATACTAAACTGGGAAGCTCATTAGGATCTGTATAACGAAGTTGCCAGTGAGATTGCGCAGAGATATAGTGTTAGCAGGCAGAGGCTTAGACGATTCCGCGTCATTTCAGCACTTGTTACAGGAACTGAATAATGAGAGCAACATCGTGAACAGAGAGACGACTCATAGGTCAGACAGAGTCGAGGAAAGAAACGGCAGAAACTATCAGAATGACAGGAGAGCAGGGAATCAGAGGAATGACGGAAATGAAAGATGGCGAGGAAATAGGGGGCAGAATTCATGGGGATATCGACCGGCAAACCGGGAAAATAGAAGATGGGACGGAGATGGAAGAAGAAGGGAAAATGAAAATGATGGGCGAAGAGAGGATAGGCAGTCATTGGGTTCACGACAGGACAATCACTGTCACAATGACGGAGGGACAAGAAGGTGACTACATGATGGACGGGTACAAGCTAGGACTATTAATGATGTAAATATTAGGTATATCGATTACGGAAAACTAAGGGAGAATCTGTTAGGGGAGGTAGGAGATGTGGGGAGTGAAGTCCACCCAATAATTAGCGTAAAAATAAATAATATAATCGTACCTTGTGTCATCGACACAGGCAGTGTAATGAGTGTTTTGAGGGAAGATGTGTTTAAGTGTTGTAGTCTTACAAAACCATGGCCAACGTTGCCATTGCAAAGGACAACAGTGAGAGGGGCAGTTACAGGAAAGGGAATTGAGGCGAAGTTACAAGCGCAGGTTGACTTTGTATGCCAGGCGAAGAGGTTTAGTACAGTGTTCATGATTGTGTCGTCTCTAACTGTTGAAGGGATACTAGGCGTTAATTTTTTGAACAAATATAAATCAGTCGTTAACATGAGAAATGGTTCGATGGAGTTGAAACGAGATTCGGCGGAAATTACATTGAGATTCGACGATTGCTTATGGGCTAATGATAACGCACACTTAGCATTATGTCTTGCGGTAAAGTCCGGTAGACAGGCACAGAATAAGGGGTTCGAACAAAAGAAGGAGGAAATTCATAAATGCTTGGAGGAGGAGATCAAGGAGAAAATATGGCATTTACGAGGGACCACGGTCTACGGTGAATTGCAGAAAATTTTATACGAGAATAGAAAGGTATTTAAACATGCTGCGGGTACAATAAGAAATTTTGTATATAGATTCAAGGTCAAGCCTCATAAACAGTTTAGGGCCCAAGTGTTCCCGATACCTGTTGTGAACAAAGAAAAGGTAGAAGCTGAGATCGAAAGCATGATACAACAAGGGATTATCGAACCAGCATCCAGTCTGTACAACAGCCCTTTAGTTTGTGTTGAAAAAAGGATGGGTCAATTAGACTAGTTTTGGACGCAAGCAGGATTAATAAGATAATAGAGCCAGAGACAGATCGGCCACACACACTTGACGAATTGCTACAAAAGTTTCACGGGATCAGAGTTCTCAGCTCAGTTGATTTGAGAATGAGTTTCGGCAGGTGGAGTTAGATAGGGGGTGTAGAAAATACACTGCTTTCTTGTGCTACGGGAAATCGTATCAATTCCGGAAACTACCTTTTGGGTTAAATGTATCATCCGCGACATTTATCAGAGCGCTAAATACTGTCATTCCTAATGAAATAAAAGATAAGGTAACACAGTACGTGGATGATGTCCTGATAGCAGAAAGAAACTGGGACGACCACAATAGAACGTTAAGCATATTGCTCGGTGCATTGGAAAGACATGGGGTAACCGTGAATTTGGGAAAGTCAGAATTTGGACGAAAATAAATCGAGTTTCTAGGTCACATTGTGACACCAGAGGGAATAAGACCAAATCCAGACAAACTCGATCAGAGATTTTCCGGTGCCAAAAACAAAACGTCAGCTATAGGGTTATTTAGGATTAATCAATTTTTACAGGAGGTTTATTAAGATTGGGGGTGCAGCGACACCCAGACTGTGTCAGCTGACTGGAAAGAAAACGGTATGGACTTGGGACCCTGTCGCGCAGGAAGAGTATGAGGCGTTAAAGAAGGCACTGCTATCGGCACCTCTTCTCGGGCATCCAGACCTAGGGAAAGAGTTTTGTATGGCCACGGACAGTTCCCGTAGTGGACTTGGGGTAACATTGTTCCAAGAGCAAGAGCAAGGAGGAGAAGTAATATAACAACCTATTGCATTTGCGAGCCGAGTGCTTAGCAAAGCTGAGAGAAATTACACGGTAACTGAGCTTGAAGCTTTGGCAATAGTATGGGGTTTTAGTAAGTTTAGATACTATTTGTATGGGAGGCATACTAAAATCTATACTGACCACAAGTCACTACAGTTTCTGATGTCGGCCAAACTTAACCATAGACGACTCGCTAGGTGGGCACTCTATTTACAGGAATTTCAGTTTATGGTCATGTATATCCCTGGGCAACAGAATATAGTGGCAGATGCGTTGTCAAGGAACCCAGTAGGCCATGGTCAATGCTTTGATGAGGAGGTAAACGAGAACAGATATGACATATTGTATATGCAGGTCGTGCCGTTCGAGAGATACATAGGGGCGGTACTCACAAATATCGCGAAAGAGCAGGATAAAGACGCGTCATGGAGAACGGTGAAGGACAGAGTTAGAGCGAACTTAGATGCCAATATAGCGCGCTTTTATACAATTCAGAACGGGGTCCTTTTCTACCGTAGAAATCCGAACACACAGGACTGGGTGTTGTGTATGCCAAATGAAATAGTCAACAAGCTGATCTGGTACACGCACCTAAGTTACGGGCATTACTGGGCAAGGAAATGCTGTAAGAAGATAAGGGAATCAGTTTATTTCATTAGTATGGAGAGGAGGATCAAGAACGTGCTTGGTAGTTGCAAATTGTGCCAGAAGGCAAAATCGTTAACTATCTCATGCAAAGCACCGCTTTTTTCGATAGTGCCAGGTAGATTGAGTGAATTCGGAGCAACAGATTTGTTTGGCCCGCTACCTAAGCCAGTGCAGGGATATAGATATGTTTTAGTAGCAGTGGAATTGGTGTCAAAGTATGTGACTTTTACCGCATTGGAACGTGCGACGGGAAGGATAGTAGCAGCAGCGATCGTTAAAAACTTTTTGCGAGAAGTAGGAACTGTAGAAAAGTTCATAGCTGACAATGGACCACAATATAGATCCAGACAATGGCTAACCACACTGAAGAGAAGGAGGAAAAAACCGGTGTTCATATCCCGATACCATGCTGCAAGTAACCCCAGTGAAAGAGTGGTAATAGAACTGGGAAAGTTGTGTAAGATCTATTGCCATAGGCAACGCAGAAGTTGTTTTTCTCAAAGATTTTCAGGACATCCTCAATGAGCTACCACGTGGAGCAACTGGTTTATCACCAATTACGGTACTAAAGAATGAACCACCACCAGATCGAGTCAGGGAGCTGGTAGATTTTTCGCGATCAGGAAAGCAGAGGCACACAGAAATTGTCAAGGTTGCGATAGAGCGTATTAAGAAAGCAGCTAAGGATAGGCAGGAGAAGCAGAAAGGAAAGATCCGTAAGATCGAATTGGCTGTAGGAGACAAGGTTCTAATTAAAACTCATCGATTATCAAAGAAGCACAGATTCCTAACTAGCAAATTCTTTACGGTGTATAGTGGACCATTCAGAGTGAGGCGGATTGTCCACGAAAATGCTGTACTTATTGAGACGATCAAAGGAAAACAATCTCGTGGGCTTCATCACATTTCTCACATCAAATTATGGAAAGGTTAAGGACAGATCGAAAGTAGACTATTTATGGTAGATAGTGTATTTATTTTTGATGTGTAACGTTGAGCAGGGTCAAATAGAACATAAGAATTTTCAGGCGGGATGTCAGGACGTATGACGGAATAGACTGGTCGAATGAGTCATGAATAGGAGTCGACAGAGTGGTGTATGTACGTATTTTTTGTCATATGAATAAGGATAAAGATGGTAGATAGAGAGAGAAGTGACGTGATAAATAGTAGTGGATAAAGATGATATTTAAGGAGAGAAGCGACGTGAAGCCGTGTGATTAATAAAGAGAGATTCGACGTGATGAAACAGTGTTAAATAAAGGTGAGTAGAATTGAATAACGTGGAGATGTCTTATATGTATGTTACAGAGAGGCCTGTGTATGCTGCAATCGAGATTGATGCGAATGGTGAAGGAAGACCAGGAAATGACGGAGTATTGGACGGACGGAGAGCCGAAATACGAATGAAGAGATGAGGACAGCTGCACAACGTGAAGGGACATAAAGGGAGTATGAGATCCAGATGGTGAACGTTGTGGAATACTGACGTAAGATATAATATAAGTGTAAATCTAATTCTTACCATAACATCTGCAATATTAAAAAAAAATAACTTTTGTTGTTGTTGTTGAAGCCTGATACCAATGTAACTCATCAAAACGGTACCAAGAATGTGTACAGTTATCTTGCAGGATGAATAATTTGTGTATTTTTTGTTCTTAGATGAAATGTCGCAATTCTAAAGTGATATTTAGCAGGATGAATAATCGGTAAAGTGAATGCAGAGGTAAGCCAATGGAGAGAGGTGCCAGAGTGAAAGGACGTAATCGGAGACTGGAATGCTATCTCCGAAACAACTCCATGTGTTATGTGGTTGAGTATAAGGGAGCAAAGGTATGGTATGTTGACGTGAGTGTGGTGGTGTTAAGGTTAGCTGACTTCTAGACCTATTCTGTTAGTGTATTAATGGATTGAATGAGAAGGAAAATGTGATGTCTGGTGAGTGAGAGTCGTAGAGTAGTGTGATCAATGCGCACACTCCTGTAAAGGGGATGCTAGCGATCCATAACTAAAACATTATTGTGCTTTATCGTTTGATTTGGATGAACCTCGATGGCAGGTCAGGATATGACGTCATGTGGATGGTACATACATGTCCTAGAAATGTTGTTATATATGTTGTTGTTGTTGTGGTCTTCAGTCCTGAGAGTGGTTTGATGCAGCTCTCCATGCTACTCTACCCTGTGCAAGCCTCTTCATCTCCCAGTACCTATTGCAGCCTACATCCTTCTGAATCTGCCTAGTGTATTCATCTCTTGGTCTCCCTCTAAGAGTTTTACCCTCCACGCTGCCCTCCAATACTAAATTGGTGATCCCTTGATGCCTCAGAACATGTCCAACCAACCGATCCCTTCTTCTGGTCAAGTTGTGCCACAAACTTCTCTTCTCCCCAATCCTATTCAATACTTCCTCATTGGTTATGTGATCTACCCATCTAATCTTCAGCATTCTTCTGTAGCACCACATTTCGAAAGCTTCTATTCCTTGTCCAAACTATTTATCGTCCATGTTTCACTTCCATACATGGCTACACTCCATACAAATACTTTCAGAAATAACTTCCTGACACTTAAATCTATATTCGATGTTAACTAATTTCTCTTCTTCAGAAACGCTTTCCTTGCCATTGTCAGTCTACATTTTATATCCTCTCTACTTCGACCGTCATCAGTTATTTTGCTCCCCAAATAGAAAAAATCCTTTACTACTTTAAGTGTCTCCTTTCCTAATCTAATTCCCTCAGCATCACCCGACTTAATTCGACTAAATTCCATTATCCTCGTTTTGCTTTTGTTGATGTTCATCTTATATCCTCCTTTCAAGACACTGTCCATTCCATTCAACTGCTCTTCCAAGTCCTTTGCTGTCTCTGACAGAATTACAATGTCATCGGCGAACCTCAAAGTTTTTATTTCTTCTCCATGGATTTTCATACCTACTCCGAATTTTTCTTTTGTTTCCTTTACTGCTTGCTCAATATACAGATTGAATAACATCGGGGAGAGGCTACAACCCTGTCTTACTCCCTTCCCAACCACTGCTTCCCTCGTCCTTTTACCTACTTGATCCTCTGCTGCCTTCACTACTTCATCCCTCAAAGCTACCCATTCTTCTTCTACTGTATTTCTTTCCCCCATTCCTGTCAATTGTTCCCTTATGCTCTCCCTGAAACTCTGTACAACCTCTGGTTCTTTCAGTTTATCCAGGTCCCATCTCCTTAAATTCCCACCTTCTCGCAGTTTCTTCAGTTTTAATCTACAGGTCATAACCAATAGATTGTGGTCAGAGTCCACATCTGCCCCTGGAAGTGTCTTACAATTTAAAACCTAGTTCCTAAATCTCTGTCTTACCATTATATAATCTATCTGATACCTTTTAGTATCTCCAGGGTTCTTCCATGTATACAACCTTCTTTCATGATTCTTAAACCAAGTGTTAGCTATGATTATGTTGTGCTCTGCGCAAAATTCTACCAGGCGGCTTCCTCTTTCATTTCTTAGCCCCAATCCATATTCAACTACTACGTTTCCTTCTCTCCCTTTTCCTACACTCGAATTCCAGTCACCCATGACTATTAAATTTTCGTCTCCCTTCACAATCTGAATAATTTCTTTTATTTCATCATACATTTCTTCAATTTCTTCGTCATCTGCAGAGCTAGTTGGCATATAAACTTGTACTACTGTAGTAGGTGTGAGCTTCGTATCTATCTTGGCCACAATAATGCGTTCACTATGCTGTTTGTAGTAGCTTACCCGCATTGCTATTTTCCTATTCATTATTAAACCTACTCCTGCATTACCCCTATTTGATTTGGTGTTTATAACCCTGTAGTCACCTGACCAGAAGTCTTGTTCCTCCTGCCACCGAACTTCACTAATTCCCACTATATCTAACTTTAACCTCTCCATTTCCCTTTTTAAATTTTCTAACCTACCTGCTCGATTAAGGGATCTGACATTCCACGCTCCGATCCGTAGAACGCCAGTTTTCTTTCTCCTGATAGTGACATCCTCTTGAGTAGTCCCCGCCCGGAGATCCGAATGGGGGACTATTTTACCTCCGGAATATTTTACCCAAGAGGATGCCATCATCATTTAATCATACAGTAAAGCTGCATGCCCTCGGGAAAAATTACGGCTGTAGTTTCCCCTTGCTTTCACCCGTTCGCAGTACCAGCACAGCAAGGCCATTTTGGTTATTGTTACAAGGCCAGATCAGTCAATCATCCAGACTGTTGCCCTTGCAACTACTGTAAAAGCCGCTGCCCCTCTTCAGGAACCACACGTTTGTCTGGCCTCTTAACAGATACCCCTCCATTGTGGTTGCACTTACGGTACGGCTATCTGTATTGCTGAGGCACGCAAGCCTCCCCACCAACGGCAAGGTCCATGGTTCATGGGGGGGTTGTTATATATATAATAAAAGGTAAAATATATAAAGAGATACTAATTTCAGTCTGTCACAAGCACAAAGGTGCATTGTATGTTGTAGATTTAGAGTCATCAGTTTCTAAAATATTTATTGTGTTAGGATGTTAAAGTAGTTTACTATTTAACAATATGTGGTAGGTAATTGTGAGCTGTGTAGATTATTTCTTATTTTTTTGTTAGAACACTTTCAAGGGGTATTAATTTCAGTCTGTCACAAGCGCAAAGGTTCATTGTATATTGTAGTTTTAGAATCAACTGTTTCTATTATTTTCACTGTGATAGGATGTTAGAGTAGTCTACTATTTTATATTGTAATTATGAGCTGTATACATTGTTTCTTATTCCTTTTTTTTTGACACTTTCATGTTTGTATGAGTGACGACAGGTACAATCAATAGCACAAGTGTGGGCTGTATATAGAAAAGAGATAAATGTTGATGTTGTATGTGTAGAAAACTAGGGTGTATGATTTTATGTTTTTTAGAACAAAGGTTCTTTTATTACCAATGTATCTAATAGATCATACATGTAATCAATGAGTATTTAAATACTGTAAGGATATCCTTTTGTCTGTAATGTTGTGAGATGCACGGAAGGGTCTGACTGATTGGGTGTCGTAGCACTGAGGTGCTGCGCAGAACGCGCCCGTAGCTACACAAAAACAAAGCGGGAGGCCAAGCTGACGTCGCCATGGGAGAGGCGACAGAGCCGTGGCACTCCCCACTCCACTGCCGGTCGAGGTACACTGCACGCGCCCACTACAGCAGGTCAACGGCCTGGGGCGACAAGCACCTACCACTGGCTGCCATTCATAAGTTGCACCACCCTTACGACTAGAGACAGTATCCCGCGGAGGCAACAGCGGGTGGTTTTTTTTCTGCTCAAGGGCTCACGCGGCTGCAGCGACAGCAGAATGAACGATGCGCGGCAGAGTCCGGCAGGCATTTTTTAACAGCAACTATTAACTAGTACTGGACTGTGGAGCCGTGAAACAAGATGACTGCTCGTATGTCTCCATAAGGTAGAAAGTGAAGGACTGGTGTTTCCACGTTGTGAGTGGTGGAAAAGATTTTGTCTTTAGCAGACAGGACGATTGTTTTGTTTTGTCTTGACCACTGAACGGTGGGATCCATAAACTTTTGGCAGTGACTTGTTAAGTGTGCTTTGTAAATTGCATGTGGTATGCTTGTTATACTTAAAGAGGACAGTTGTCGTATGGTGACTAATTATTGTCTGAACGCAAGAAAGCAAAGTGGGACATTGACATTTGCATTTGTAGTAGGAGACATTTCTTTAATTGGTGTGGGAATAAGTGCTGTTTGTTGGAACTTAAGACTTTTGATTTCACCATGAACTGAAAGGGCAGGACCGTGGATAATATTAGTTGCAGGGCCATTTCTAGACTACCAGATTCGTGTGGATGGTACTCTGAGATTGACTATGACATTTGTGTTTAATGTGAGATACACTTTACTGTTCAGTGCATGTTCAAAATGCTGATTTGAATGACTCAAAGACTTTCGTCTGGGTAACCATGGGAGAGCTTTGACACCGAGACAGTATTTCTAGGAAAACTATCAGCAACTTTTTGACCCCAAGAAAATCACAGAATGAAATGATTCCGTGTGACTCGCAAGATAGGGAATTATGTATTTGTACTTGTAATTGTGTAATTTTTTTATATGTTTCATTCCTGAAGGGACAGCAAGTGTAGTTGTATTTCATTAACATTTGTGTTTAGAATAGTTAGTTTTTTTTTTTTTTGTTTTGGATTGTCAAGTTCACGTAGCATGTTTATTAGAATATTTGGTACAAGGATGCTTTAATTATTAGCCAATGTCGTAATACTAACATAGCGGCTCTTGTTGCATTGGTCAGTAAGGTTGTCACGGGGGACAAGTGTTTGCATTGCACAACAAGTATCGGAATTAACTGATGCATTTTGACGGCATGGACAATAATGATCTTGTTGGTGTGTTGACTGAAGCCACTTATTTGCACTATCACAGTGGTGATATTTCACATTAAAGTGTAACGAAGGCTAGTCGAAATGCTAGTTCTTGTCGTCTAAAATGTGTAACAACAGAGAAATGAGCGGTAGAGTAAGATACGAGAGCTACTGGTGGATTCAAGCACTTATTGCTAACTATTTACTGTGTGTATTTATCAAAGTTGATGGACTGACTAGCCCAGCAGCAGGTACTTGTACTGGTGGGCAAGGATAAACTCACAGTTGAGTAGTGATGATAGTTAATGAGGTATGACATGATGTCTTAGATGAACTATATAACATAACCAGTATGTAACTTGTGGTATATTTCATTGTTTTTCTTCTCAGTTTTATTTCTCTGTAAGTTTGATGTATATTTTAGAGTAATGGTATGGAGCCTGACACTCTACATGTAACTAGTGTACGCAATGTTTTTCTTTTGTTAATTTTGTTTTGTATTTAGGCTTTACCCCGCAATTAATGAATGTCAGATTACTTGCTCTGTGTTTGGATGGTGAGCTATTTAAAATTTCATGACTACAATTAGTAATTTTTTATTTGTTATAGAACTAGTGAAGTTTGGATTACTCATAAAAATAACAAAGATCCCAGTAACTAAGCAAATTTTTATCTCAACATTATTTTTTATTTGTATGAGGTAAGGTTTTATTTGTCATATGGATTGTTGTAAATTTGTATGTGTACGTTACTCCGAATTGTGGAGAGTACAATAATGCAACAACTGTGTCAATAATTTGGTAAAGTAACAGCATTTGGTCGTCTATTTGAGGTCACCAGGGGCTAAGGTCTTCTCCTGGTTATTATGATGACTTGCAACGTTTGTTCTAATACAGCTTTCTTAAAAATATGTTCGTAACTACCCTCGCATTGGAAGGATAGTACCGTGCCATTTTTTTCTGCATGGGTAGCCAGTGGTGAAAGGGTACAGTACCGCACGCCATTGAAAATAGGTACAACATACTTCATTATTCTTGTCAGAACAACATAATTTTTGTAAAAATAACTCAATTTCAATTAATACAGCGAAGCTGGATACCAGTGTGGGAAAGAATGACAATTTATTTATTTAATTGATCACATGTGCACTCCCACAAAATAAATCCCTACATCCAGTTTGGTGAGAGCTGTGAAATGAGTGAATGTATGGTCATCTGCTAACCGCAGATAGTGAATGTGAATACATGATCATCTTTGAGACGATCCTTTGGCCACCTTTGGTGGAGCCAAAGAGATGAATCTTACCGGAGCTTTGAGCGCCTGAAATGTGGCTGACCATTACAGTAGCAAGGTGCTCCCCCACTTTGGCAGAGGTGCGAGAGGACCTGAAGAATGGCCATGTTTCAGCACTCTGCCGCTGGAGCTAGTGTTGGTAAGACCTGTCTTAGGCGTGCTCCGTAAGAACAAAAGAGTGGAGACATGGTATGCATGTGAAATACTTAAGAGTAGTTTAGTATAATAATTTCTCTATTTCAGGAACTTTTGCGGGGAGAATTAAATGTCAGGCAGGTAATATTAAGGGGATCGTAGTAATCTCTGGAAGTGACCAACAGTCACAATGAAACCACGTGTAGCAATAAGTTGAAATACTTCCAAGTGCTAAAGTTAAGCTGAATTACTAGTGTGTGTACTATAAGTTGGAAAAATTTAAGAAATGGCGTGTGCAGGACTTGAAATTAGAGACGAGTACTTCCACGTGGTGAGTACTGTGTGAGTCTCAATCTGTGTATGAGACAAAGGATAAAGAGAAGTACTCGTCCATGGTATCAGTTGAGGACTCGTGTGTGTGATGAATATGTTCTTAATATTACTTTGCGTGTTATGTTTCCGTGTGACGCTTGATTCAAACTATAATACTCTGAGAGAGAAGCAAGATGAGTCAGCCGTCTATCCAGCAACGCCACTTGGCTTGCATTGCGCAGGAAGACGTGCACATATCGTCCAGAGTTCGTAGTAGGAAAGAAAAGTTACGAAGTGGGGCAGTGTCATGTGAAACTGGGATGAATACTAATTGAAGTGGGAAAGCTGAAAGTGATGTGATTATAATGTTGTGAGTGTTCCTTATGTTGTATTCCATGTTGCAGTGTGGTGTATGTTGTGTAATTTAAGTATGTGTGGTTTGCATGGGAGAGTAGCAAGGTAGTTTCAGAGGTAGTGGGCTACGCATGTTCCTTTTGTACCGCTCGGTCTGGAGGAAAGTTTCGTGATGATGGTTGTGAGAGTCGAAGTGTGAGATATAGCAAAAGATCCACCATCCCATCCAGAAAGTGCACTGTAGCATTAAGTAATTACGAGACAGTAAGATAGAGAATCACCAATGTAAAGCCATGCCCACTGGGCGGAATTTCTCATGTGTTATTGTTGAAGGTTATTGAATTTGTGTGTTTAGGTTATAGAATTTATCGGAATAAATAAGATAGTGAAAAGAAAAAGATTGGTGGCCTTTTCCCTCGAATTGTATGTTGTCATGATATCCAGAATCTATAATGTGTGCGCCATTCATATTTAGTGCGATGGCCACGTGTTGATAAAAGCCGTTAAATAAAAAAAAACAAGAAAATGTGGTATTACCAGTGCGTAATATTCATACAGGAGAATAATTTGTAACTTAATTGTGAGTACTAGAGTTCATGTTACTCGATAAAAAAGAATGAATCCACTCGCTTGGCAGACCACTCGTCTTGCAGGCCTGACTGCTTAATGCCACAGTATGAGCAAGGCATGTGGGTGCCTCTCATTAATTCGACCCTGCCAGGATTTTGCTGTTAGGGTTTGCTGTTAAGATTTTTTTTTGATGGTATATATTGTGATTGCGCTAAGAAGTAATTTTTTTTTTTTGCAATTTCTTTCTGGATTGGTGAGAATCTTTTATTTTTTTATGTAATTAATTGCTATATCGTCCAAAGCTGGAAGATCGTTGTAGAAATTTTTTTTTTGCATAATGTCCGTAGTAACTAGGTCGCAGTCGAAAAGTGTGGTCACCATGGAGGAGAGTGATTCTGGGGTAAACGTAGCAGTGGAACAGGAAGTAGGTGTCGACCTTGGATTAATGAGCGAGAACAGCAAACACTCGGAAGGGGCTGAATTGGTCAGTGGACCGCAACTAGGTGATCCTTTACGCGGCGGGCTCTGTCCACAAATGGGAGCTTTCCCGACGACGCGGACGAGCCGGAACTAGGTCAGGTATGCAATGAAAGTGTAACTACCCTTAGCGAAGCTGCTGCTACTCAGGCGAACGAGGTGAGCGCGTCGAAAGTAGCAAATGACAATGTGCTACTGCAGTTTTTACAGAGGATGGATAGAGATAATAAGGAAAGACTGGAAGCAATGGATAGAGATAATAAGGGAAGATTGGAAGCGATGGATAAAGATAATAAGGAAAGAGATACGGAGACTAAGGAAAGACTGGAAGCGATGGATAACGATAGTAAGGAAAAATTGGAAGCGATGGATAAAGATAGTAAGGAAAGATTGGAGGCAATGGATAAGGGAAATAAAGAGGCAATGAGGAAGCTACTACAGTTTTCGATGAGCGTCTGTCCACAGTTAATAATCGGTTAGATGAGGGGGAAAAAAATCTGGATGTGTTGAAGCAAGTATGTGATGCCGTGAAAGAAAAAGCCAATAATTTGGAGGTACGAATAAGTGCAATAGAAAGTGATATTACAGAACGTAGGGACGTGTTGCCGGATGAGAGAATCAAAGAGATAGTGGAGGACTTACTTGCAGATAAACAAGGGGCATTAGAAAGCGTGGAAGCTCAAGTCACCCGCCAGGAAATGGCGCTAAATAAGCACAGGGATGAAGTTGCGGAGGTAGTGGTCAGAATGAATACGATTACCGCAGACGTAGAAAAGATCAGTATAAGAGGTGAAACGTGCTCAGACAGTACGCAGCGAGAGGTTTATGCCGACCAGGAGGAGATACAATCACTATTACGGTTTAAAGAGGCACAATTAGAAATAAATAGGAAACATAAGGAAGAACTAGCACAGTTGGAGTTAGCGTGCAGTAGCGAAGGTGAAACACCACCAGGTAGATTGTAGAGGGAGAGTGAGGTAAATTAAAGAAAATAGGTGGCTGATATTTGATTTTGTTTAAAGTTTTACATTGACATTTACTTTTGATGTTTGACACTCCTACTTGGGAAGCGAACTTGACGACTGTGTATCAGGTGCAGGGTTTACCTATATTTTTCAAAGCTATATCTTGCAAACGTTTCTGACGTTACTGTTTTAACTGTGTACTGTGATTGTCTGGTTATAGGATGGCCTGAGGATGGCACTGTGTACTGTAACTGGTAGCCAGCAGGCAAAATAAAACAAATGCGACTATAGACTAAAATACGAACTTTTTAATGATTTTGTTGATCTGTGCTCCAACTGGGGTATATTGCGAGTATGTCTTGAAGAAATGTAAACTATACCTTCTTGTTTGTTTGATCGCGAAGCTTTCAAAACACTGCCAAACTATCATTCTAATACTGGATCTCCTTTTCGTTCCAGATTGACATTAATTTGTTATTGTGTCACGTAAACTCACCGTTCCACAATGAACTGTTTCCTCCTGCCGCCCTCTCCTCTACGTTTAACAACAGATTTATTGGCACTCTCAATGTCAACGGTTCTGTTTTTAATTTTTTTGATAGTTGTTTTGACTTTTCTCTATTCTGATCAGTCCTTGCAGTGACCACTCATCATATGTTCATAACAGAATACAGGGTGTAAACATATGCTGTTAATACAGATGATGTAATGCTTCCCACACACTCTGCCAGTTAAGACTACACGCAAAAAGTGTAATAAGTAGTTGTTACAAGTAAATATCTCCATACTGAAGATGGGGAGACGCGGATCGATCATTCTTTCTCTATCTAGATGGAGAAAAAAAGCGCCAGATTTCAATGTGGCAAAGGAGCAGGCAGGCATCACACGTGGACGTAGCGCTAAGGTCCTTTGTCTACGTTCCTTTTCAAAGGTCGTGAAAGAAACTGGAGATAGGAATAACAGGTATGAATAACTTCTTCCCCTTAGATTCGTATGTCCTGACGCACTTTCAGATATCTTGTAATGGATCTTGGGATAGAGTGCGTTGATAAATTTAAGCCTGTGTAAAGAAGAATACAATGACGCAGCTTCCTTTATATTACGTTGGGTGTAGTGACAAATACAATACTGAAAGAGGAATCATACAAGGAGATTCCATACCTCCAAATTTGTTCTGAGAAGTCTTAGAGGAACTTTCAGATCCAGAACCTAGAAAAATGATCAAAGAATACATGTTAATAGAGCGTAGCTGAATCACACATCTGTTGCTGTTGATATTGTACAGCAAACAGACTTCAGTGGGGAATAGTACAAGTGACAGGACAAGTTTGAAAGCAGCCCTGAACATTAATTACATTAAAACTAAACAAAGTATGTTTCACACATACAAAAGAAAGCTTTACAAAGAGATTATAGAACTAAAAGATGATTTTTGTATACAGAGCAACTTAACACTACTATTACATTGGCAGATAAAAAACAGAGAAGTGAAAACAGCCTCGAGTGCTTATAGTAACCTAAAGTTCCAAAAGTACTCTCCCGATGTGCCTGGAGCAGAATGTTTACAAGCAATGCGTATTGACAGTTTTGGCTTTCCGCAATCCGACATGGGCTTTCAATGCAAAGCCCGATCAAAAAGTCAGAGTGGGTCAGTGAGTCTGTGAGCATGAAGACAAGTACAATGGAAATTATTAGTTTTCCCATTATCCTGTGGTAGAACACCACCGTCAACTTAAAGTAAATCTCGCTGACTGTATACACTGTGATTCAAGTAATGTGATTTTCTCTCCATCTTAAAAGATAATAAGTGAAAGGAATCTTTATTTAGATAGGTAAACGTAATAAAACGATACTCTTTTTGTGGAGCTATCAACACACTTTATTTAATTATTTTCAGAGTGTTATGGGAATGCATTATGATTTTTTAAATGGAACATTTTCTTTTCTACCATGCCGTTGATATATTTAAAACGTGTACAGTTCAATTTCAATCAAATTTCTACCATTTTTAGTTAATGAGCAAAACATGTTCATAGTATTAGGGGTGAATGTTATATTCTATACATAACTGGCTGTGTTCAAGAGCTGTTCAAACGTGTGTCTATTCAGGAAAATGGACACTCGTTTATTGCATACACAAACGACATTCGGTCTGCCACTGATATCGACGTGGAATAAACATAGCATACACGCCCAACTAGTACGTTGTCATCATGCTGTACTTGGCGAATTCCGACACGATATCAGTATAAGACCCATGGCTTACACGGTGCGATACCATGGTCGAAGAACTTCATCAGCTATCTCGCAGTAACTCAGTATTTGACTAACACTTGGTACACTCGACAATAAAAAAAGTGGGTCATGCCTGAATTCCAACGTGTAGGCTGCACCTGAATGTATGCAACCAACATAGCATACTTGTGTTGTACATAGTCGCAGCCCTCCACAGTACAGTCGTACTGACCTGAATGTATGCAACCAACATAGCATACTTGTGTTGTACATAGCCGCAGCTCTCCACAGTACAGTCGTTGTAAGATACACAGTGGGTACCGCTGTAGACTACTAGAGAACACCGATCTTTATGACAGTCTGTCCAGATGTAAAGTAACACCATGATAGTACAGAAGAGATCAGACAGTCCTTAATGTTTGTAAACTAAACTTAATTACAATAAGTGACATTTCAAACGTTGTGGGACAACTAATTTTGTCACATAAATCGTTCAGTAATCCTTAGGCATATTCAAATATTTGAGACAGTATATGGATACATAGAGTTGTATGCCAATTGAAAACCAGTTCTTTGCTGTCTAAAAGGTTTACCCAACACATGCTGAACGTCGTTCAACGTTCAACGGGGAGTGGTTTCGCTTCAACTTTATGTAATACTATGCAGTTAAAAGAAAACGTGATTAACGGCGGCAAGAACTCTACGGAAATCCCAACATCAACAGCGAATCGTAAGTAATATCATTGTTCACATTACTCATGAACAGTTACTTGTACACAAAGTTGTACTTTAAATGACATGACCAACGTCTTCGTTCTGGATCCGGATGCAAACCCAGAACGTAAAGCCATTGTTAACGAAGCAAAGCTTTGTGCCTTATCGAGACTCGATCACCAGGCAGAAAGAGACGTCAAATATTGACCTTTGCACCAGTATCAGTGATCAATTCTCAACTTGAACGTAAATAACGATAATTTTTGTACGAAACCAGGAACCCTAAAATGACAATTACCTTCTTGGTAATTAACCTCGAAATACGTTGTATATTGTTGCATTGTCAAGGAACAAAGGATGCACACGTTTAAAATTGAAATGCCGTCATGTAACGCAGGTGACAAGGATGCGAATCCAGCACCTAATCTGATTGTTGAATAAGTAACTAAAATCAGAATGTAGATATCACAGTTTGTCACCAGTAGTGAATTTGGAACCTTAAATGACGACTGAAGTTGTAATGCCTGACTGGGATTCGAACCCGGTGCCTACCGCCGTCGTTGTCTAACCAGGAACAGACGAGATATGTCCAATGTTGGTCCACCATTAGCGAGATGTGCGCACGTTTAACTAGAAATAAGGCGACGAAAACGTCTATGCTGACTGAGAGTCGAATGCCGCACACATGGTTGTGAAGACACTTTAATAATCAAATTCTTATACAGTACTAGCTAGGGGTAGCATATTTACTTGCAAACCTTAAGGCCTTTCTCATCCCTAGTAACGTGTTGCCTAATATCTGCGATATCATGGTGTTAATTTACAAGTGGATTGACTGCCGTAAAGAACAATGTTCTCTGGTAGTCGTGTATCATTGAGATGTAAATGAAGTGCCTCCACAGAAAGTAATTTCCGTCGTGCAGCACTTATTGTTTCAGAGACACTGAGTACATGTTATAAGTGGACAAAACTTGTGTTACATACTACGTATATAATATGATTTGGAGAAGCTGTCGCCAAACCTGTTTACTTTTACATTCCGCTTAGTTGTCGTGGTTGAATACTCGTTTTCTTAAGGCTACACCTAATGCAGAGAGCTTACAAGAAAGAATAGTTTCCTGCGTCATGCTATTGCTAGCTAGGTGAAATATTTAGTGGTAGTTATGTTTAAAATGAATGTATTTTTGAACGTATTGTTCGTCAAATATTTGAATGAATCGTCAACTGTAGGTGTGCTTGCACATGTTATAGCATAATAGCTGTAGCTGCGTTAGTTTATACTACAGACTTGGGTAGGTTAGGTGTAACTTTTGATCCTTCAAGGGGTGATCGTGGCCTTGCGGCCCGGGTCTGTACTAGCCGCGGCTCGCGAGCTACGGGCCAGCCAGGTTGGCCGAGGCGAGACGGAAGTGAGCGAGCTGACGGTGGCGTTGGTGGGCCAACAACTCGGGGCGAGCCAGCACGGCTGCACCGCATATCTCTACCTCTGCCGTTCTATTTGACGTAAATATGTTTACCATCTCTCCTGGCAACAGTATAAGAGCGGCAAGCAGAAATACACATCAGGCTGTCTGCCGTAATCGCTCACTGGGAGAGGTCTATTCGAGATAGAGTCGTCGCTCTCATTGAAGAAGGAGGATGTTCCATCAGAGAAGCTGGCAGACGGTATGGCGTACCACATACAACTTATAAAGGCACATTTGCATGCCGAACGTGAGTTTCCTCGGAAACGCGAAATATTAATTAAATAAATAATCAGTGATAAATAAATAAAGCCTATGGCACACAACTGCAGCGCTGTGTCGCTGATAAAACAAAAGCACAATTACGTTACTCTTATGTTTGATTAAAAAAGGAGAGCTCTGGTTGAAGTGGTGCGAGAAGCACGTATTTTATTTTATTGTCTGGCACACCGCCATATTTCATGTTATAGAAGAATACTGCGAGTTGCAACCACACTAGGCACTCGATTCTGTAAAGAATTTATATTTATAAAAGTAAGTAGGATTATGAACTGTAGGCTTATTCATTGAATATATCTGATTTAACTAACTGTGTAACTTTTTTATGTTTAGTAGACAATCACCTCTGTACGACGTATTGGCATGGCTGGCAAATTATTGTAATATTGAGATTTAGATTATGAGTCTGCACCTACCGCAGCAGTCTTTGGAAACGATTTAATTACGAAGTCCGATTATTCAGTTTTATTTCACGGTCAACTACGAGTAACATTGCCTTTACGAAAAAGCCATTGTCAAGCGTCTGATACCGAATAATTAAACGTCCACGATCCAGATAAGCAAATACAATTGCAATCACAATCACCATCATACAGATAGAATAATCAATATCTAAATAACAATATATTTTTTTATTTATTTATTTTATTTATTTTATATTGGCGACTGCGTGTCGGACTTGTTATTTTGTCATTTGTTACATTGTTCTCTTTGTTTCATGTAAAAAATCAACTTTCTGGACCTGGACGTCAATGTATGAGAGATAACAAAATCTGAAGATATTTTCCAATTCTGAAATTTTGCGGGAAGACGCAATGAAACTTCCAGCAAAATAAGGTAAGACGCAGCATCTTTGCATTGGTAGGCTTGACCAGACGTATAATTCAGTGTATTAGCTTTTCAGTAAATTCTGTAGTGTTTCTTTTCTGCATAACAGTTTCAGTGATAAATTTCATTCTCAGTACTTTTCCCTAAACAATAACGTATGCAACAATACCAATACACGAGTGTACAATATGGCCGACTTCTGTACGATATCATGTAACATGGCCAGCAGCCATTACCAATAATCTCAAATTCAGTTTATATTTTTAAATTAACAGACAGCCATTGTTGCTACGAGCGATTCATGCTCAACTACATTTTATTTTAAAATCAGTGTCAAAAATTTTCTTGAAACATATATCACGTGTGGCATGGTAATAACTAGAAAACAATACGCAAAAATGGAACAGTAAGGACGTACTATTCAGACGCAATCCGACTCGGACGTGAGACAAGTGTTAGAAAATGACTTTACGACAGCAACCGGTAGTGACGATTCATCAAACATTGACGCAAGTGTTGACGAAAATTTTGACAATAGGCCGTCCACTACAAAAATTTCAAAATCTCAATCAGAGCCCATGTTAATGCATGACGTCACGTCTAATGACGCGGCGGGGGCAGAGACCTTGCAAACGGTAAACATTGCCGACATGTTACAAATGCTAATGAAACAAAACGCAGAAAATATGGCAACCATAAGGAAACAGAACGCCGAAAAAATGGCAACCTTAAAGGCACAATTAGAGACACAAAATGAACAGTTAAAAACACAAAATGACGAAATCAAATCTGATCTCATAGCAATCAAGATAGGTAATGACACTTTGTGTAAACGTGTGGAACTTATAGACGCCACACTGACCAAACAGATGACCGAACTCAGTACTAAATTTTCTCAGCTCAATACGAGACAAGAAAAGACTACAACTGACGTAGCACTTTTACAGACACGATGTGTATAGGTCAACGCACCTGAAAAATACGGACATTTTTCTTTGAAGTATTTCAAAACAATACTATGTAACTAAGAACATTCAACAATCTAAGTTGTATTGTGTTATAACAAATATTGTAAATTTAAAACTAAGTTACCTGTCATAGAATGTAGTCTTCATATGTAATCTTGGTTGAATATTTTCTTTGTGCAACGACTGAAAAACGCGCGCACACGAACAATATGATCTGCAATACTGTGCCGCGTGATCTAACTGTACGATATAACGGCAGCGCCGCAGTTACACAGACGCTTCTGCGCATGCGCGCACTCTATCTGCCAACATAAGAACTTTTACGGCGCACCCGCGTCATTCAAATTTTGTATATAATGTGTATAATGTGTAATGTAAGTCATGTAAATAGTTGTAGATAACTTAGATTTTCTTGTGCCTTTAGGTGAATTGCTCGCCTGCAGGTGTGTCCTTTCGCCTCGCAATTCAGGGGGCAATATAAAGGCACATTTGCATGCCGAGCGTGAGTTTCCTCGGAAACGCGAAATATTAATTAAATAAATAATCAGTGATAAATAAATAAAGCCTATGGCACACAACTGCAGCGCTGTGTCGCTGATAAAACAAAAGCACAATTACGTTACTCTTATGTTTGATTAAAAAAGGAGAGCTCTGGTTGAAGTGGTGCGAGAAGCACGTATTTTATTTTATTGTCTGGCACACCGCCATATTTCATGTTATAGAAGAATACTGCGAGTTGCAACCACACTAGGCACTCGATTCTGTAAAGAATTTATATTTATAAAAGTAAGTAGGATTATGAACTGTAGGCTTATTCATTGAATATATCTGATTTAACTAACTGTGTAACTTTTTTATGTTTAGTAGACAATCACCTCTGTACGACGTATTGGCATGGCTGGCAAATTATTGTAATATTGAGATTTAGATTATGAGTCCGCACCTACCGCAGCAGTCTTTGGAAACGATTTAATTACGAAGTCCGATTATTCAGTTTTATTTCACGGTCAACTACGAGTAACATTGCCTTTACGAAAAAGCCATTGTCAAGCGTCTGATACCGAATAATTAAACGTCCACGTTCCAGATAAGCAAATACAATTGCAATCACAATCACCATCATACAGATAGAATAATCAATATCTAAATAACAATATATTTTTTTATTTTATTTATTTTATAAACTGCAACGAGGTGGTGGCGGACCTGCCTTGAACGAGGCACCACCAACAGGGCTCCTGGCTCAGGCAGGAAGAGAGTGAGCTCGCAGCAGGAAGAAAGGGACCTAGTGTCTAGGAGCAGAGAAAATCCCTTTCTGTACGCGAAGCAGTTGCGGCGGGAGACCAACTTCCCCAGCTCCAGTAACACGATTCGCCGAAGGCTGAGGGACGCTGGACTGTATGCACGACGATCCGCCGTGAACAAGAGCTTAGCGAAGACAACGTTTTATACCGGCTAGCATTTGCGGAGTTCAATCTGAGGGCGTCATGGGACAAAGTCATTTTCACTGATGAGGTGTTTTCCACCAGTAACGACGGTCCACGACTCGTTTACAGGCTGCAAGGGACTCGCCATCGACGCGAATATGTAACCACGACGAGAAGAAGTGGCCGGCTATCTGTTACCTGCTGGGGTTGGATTTCTGCGAGAGGGGCGGGAATTCTTCACAGGATAGAAGGAATTCTGGACAGCGTGCAATATGCCCACATATTGGAAAATGTGATGCTTCCGTCAGTGCGAATGCTGTACGCAGAAGGGGACGTCACATTGCAAGAAGACCATTCTCCCATTCACAAGTCTGCATTTGTTCAGCAGCGGCTCTCCACGATTGGCGTCAACGTCATGGACTGGTCGCCACGGGTGACTGATATGAACCCAATGGGAAACATGTGGGCTGAGGTCGCCAGAACATTAACAGAGAACTGGCCACCAACCAACGACTGCGGAAGCTCTTTGGGACAGCGTCCTGGAAGCCTGGGAAGAAATTGCATCTTCAGGCTGTTACGTCCGACGGCTTATACATTCTATGCCAAACGCATGATAGAAGTACAAAATAATGAAGGACTCTGGATAAAATATTAGTGTTCTTAAAATGTTTTGTTATGTCTTCTTTTTCGTCATTTTTCCTCATTGGGACCTAGTGGAAGATCGCGTGTCAACAGAAAAGGTACAATATGGGTCAGTTTTCCTCTGATTTGCCTTTTTAATTCAATTGGTTTTCTTTTGAATATACAGATTGTTAAATATTCTATTTTGATTTCATTTATACCCTGTCTAGATACTTACAAACTAATCAGCGTAGATTATTTAAAATACATCTCTCTCTTCCCCTCAATCCACGAATACACCCTCCGTCCCCCACACAATACGTAAACGATTTCATATCATGTTTACTCGTTGTTAATATCTCCTCTATTCTCTCTCATACTCTCTCTCTTTGACACTATCGCCGCAAGTGCCCTTCTATTCCATTCCCCCAAAACTTTATAAATAAATCTGGCGGTTTCCTTTGACGCTACATTTTCACTTTCAATTTCTGCTGTCTCTATCATTCCTCTTAACACCTACGAAACCGTATTTTTTGATCCCCCCTTCCCTATAATCCATTCTTCGTTCTGAAAACAGTCCTTCCTTATCTCTCGGTCCTAAGATAAAACGAACTGTGGCACACATCTAAGTAAGCATTTCACGCTTATATTTTGCGCTTCTGCACTTCTATCCATTCCCATATCCCGCCCTCTTTGCTGTTACCCGTCCCTTGGCATCTGCATCTACATCGAAATGAATACCCTGCAATTCATAATTATGTGCTTGGCCGGGGGTTCTGTGGTCTGGTGGATTAATCTTGTATTGATGTGTAAAACGTGTAGGTTTACATCCCACGTCAGGCGTAGATTTTTAACACACACAAGTAACTCTCGTTCACCCCTAGTAACGCCAAGTGCAGAACGCCAGTAAGCTCCGTAGTTCAGTATCCGCAGTAAAGATAACATCCCTTCGTTGCCGACTGCGGCAGAGCAGCATTCGTTTGAGCTGTGACAGATGGAGAAACCCCGGAAGGCAGAGACTCTGTCACTAGCAAGCCGTCGGAAACTAGAAAACGTATTTTATTTAATGAACTAGTGGCCAAATAAGTTCATAAGGCTCTTACTTTATTTGAAATTGAGACGTTGAAAATTGTGGTGCTGGACTGGGATTCGATTTCGATTTCACTGTGTTCCCCAAGATTGCAAACTCTTCTAGACCTCCTCGAAAGGCACCTATCTGGTTTCGAATCCTGATCAGCACAAAATATTCATTATTTCATTTCAAGCCCTAGCATGTGCACTCCGAACTACTAGTGAAAAATAGTTGCATTTTCAACGTCTCTTCGTGCGTTGTTAGCTGTAACGTGTTCGTTTCAACTCACAGCCACATGATGAGCTTTTTATCACGACATTACAAGATCAAACGTTTCCTTACATCTTTTCAAGTTCAAACATTCCTCTCTATCCTACTGGTGAAAACGGATTTGGGTTTGACGTTGTGTTCGTTGTGATCACCAACGACGATATGTTGTGGATTAAACTTCTAGCCAGCGGAGTATTTTCCATCACATCATTGGAAGTACAAACATGCCACTCCTAGCTATTATTGGAAAAGAATTTGATAGTTAAAGTGTCTTCATGAACACGTGTGCGGGGGTTGAATTCCATTCAGCACAGAACTTTGCTTCGCCTGATGTCTAACTAAACATGTGCACATCTCGCTACTGGTTAACCAACAATAGCTATTTGTCGTCTGTTCCTGGCTAGAAAACGACGGCGCTAGATGCTGGGTTCGAATGTCAGTCAGGCAAAAACAATTCTATCGTTATTTAAGGTTACAACATCTCGCTATTGGTGAAAATTTTTTATATTTAATTTCTGATTTTACGTACTTCGTTAAAAATCCGATTAGGTGCTGGGTTCTCCTCCCTGTCACAAGCTTTACATGATGGCATTTCAATTTTAAACATGAGCATACCTTGTTCCTTGTGAATGACACCATAGTAAACGCCGTTCGGGGTAGTTCACAGGGAGGTAACTGTTATGACAGGATTCCCAGTTCAGTACAAACATTTTCGTCATTTATTTTCAGGATCTGAACTGATAACTGATACTGGTGCAAACATCTGTACTTCACGTCTCTTTATGCCTAGTGATCGGGTCTCAATAAGGCACAAACAAAGCTTAGCTTGGTTAGCAATGGCTATAGGTGCTGGGTTTGAATCCAGGTCCAGAACGATGACGTTGGTCATGTCATTTAAATTTCAAATTTGTGCACACGTAGCTGTTGATGTGTTACGAGAACAATGATATTACTGGTGATTCGCTGTTAAAGCTGAGATTTCCGTAGAGTGCTTGTTGCCGTTAATAGCGTTTTTTTACTGATTCGTCCAATATCCAGTTTCCAGAGCCACTCGCCGTTGAGCGACATTTAGCACGTGGATGGAAAACCTTTTGGAGAACGAAAAACTTTTTTCCAATTGCCGTACAGCTTTGTAACTCCATATATTGTCTCAAGTATTTAATTTTGACTAAGGATACTGTACGATATATGTAAAACAATCCGTTTTCTCAGAACTTTTGGAATGTCACTTGTTGTAATTTAGGGTTAGTTTATGAGTGTTATGGGATGTCTCATCGCTAAGAACGTGTTTTCTAATATGTTTTGTATGACGATATTAGTTGACGCTTCGACTGACTGCCATAAAGACCTTTGGTCTTTAGTAGTCTCTTGCGGTACCCATTGTGTGTACTCAAACGACTGTATCCCATGGGGTTTTGGTGTTTAGAGGACCTGCAACACAGCTATGTTATGTTGGTTGCATTTGGCCGTGACCCACTTTTTTTGCTGTCAAGTGTACATCATAATCACTCTTAGGTGTTGAACAGCAACTTTGCGAAATAAGTGGTTTGAGAAGGTACAGCGACAGTAGACGAAGACCAGCAAGAAGTGAGGATTTGGAAGTCTTTCTTCTAACTGCAGTATGCCATGAGTACCACGTCAGTTTACGAGAAGTTGCTGCAGTCACTGGTATCGCCTTTATATCCGTGTGACGTACCACCTCCAATGACACTGGAGCTGCATGCTAAGAATTTCAATTCCAGTGTTACTTTCTGTGAATGTTGCCAATGTACACACAAACAAATTTCTGTCGGTAGCAAAAATGTACTTAGAGTAAATAAAGTTTGTCTTTAAATCATAGGTAACTGGCTGAAACGTAATAATTAAAAAAATAAATACATTTCTGCATGTTCACAAATAACGACGCAGTGAACAGTCATACTATGCGTTACTGGGCCACAGTAGATCGTAGTTCGGTACATCATATCGATCTGTCAAATGGGTGTGGTGCACAGTACTTGCTGATGAAATAATCTGTCCACACGAGCGAGATGTCTCGAGATTTTATAGTCGATGGTTCAGGTACTCTCCTTGAAAATGACAGTCTACGCTAGGCATTAGAGGCCAAATGTAGATGCAACTCGATTGTAACCCACCCCATCCTGCACGTGATGCTACGCAAGAACTGGATGACTGATTTCCTGAAAGGTGATTAGGATGCCTTTGTCCTTGGGAATGACCAACACGGTGGCCGATTTAACGTTAGCGAATTTGTTTTTGTGGGGACGTCTAAGGAATAGTGTTTATGTCAACGAAACCACAACCCCCGATGACTTCAAACTGTGAATTGAGAAATATTGTCGCTCTGACACACCAGCAACCTTGCTTGTCATTAGTGGGTTTGTTAGGAGTATTGAGATGTGCATTCAGGAAAATGGGCACTCATTTGAAAACCTCACATAAGTGAACATTCCACCACAGAACTTCCATTTTCACATTGCCAATTATTTTTGTGTACCCACCCTTAAAACTTTGGACACAGCTTCCTAACTAAAACTGGCAGAAATGTGATTTAATATGATTTGTACACTGTTGGTATAAATACATCAGGTACATAACAGACAAAAATATAACGTTCAATTTACAGCATTCTAACTCGTTGCTGTAACTCTCTGGAGAATAAACTACGATCATACGTCTGCGGAAAAGCCAACGGTTTATTACGTTTATCTGTCAAAATAAATATTCCTTTCATTCATTGCTTTGTAGGTTAGAGAAAAAAGATATTAACTGAAACTTACTCTACATCGATAGTCACTTCAGTGACTGAATCTACCGTACTCAACGAATGAGCTGAAAATTCCATTCCATTAAGTTATTTGGTGCAAAAGGACCCAACCTCGATGTCCTAGACGTACATACTAGACATTTCAGTAGCTAGCGCTAAAGAGGGTGCGACTGTCCGGAAGTATGCGGGATAGGACGCCGCGCCCCCAGCGTCCCAGGTCACTGGCGTGGGTCGGGTGCTTTGCTTTCCGCGTTGCGACAGCGCGACGGGGCAATGCCGCGGTGTTCTGTGATCCGGCCGGTGATAACCCGTCTCGTCCGCTTTGTGATTTATAGCTCGTGAGTGTGCAGTTTCGTTCGCTGTTGAGAGCCTTCAAACAAGCGTGGATAACCTCTTTAATGCCTGGGACTGGAATTCGTCAGGTGGTTACGAAACCTTAAGGTCAGATCTGCTAGAGATACATTTTTTACTGAAAATTTCTCGGAAATAACAGCCCCGTCAAGGTTCCGCTTTAATTCGACATGGCGAGCGTCGGGAAAATACTGTGACCGTTACCGTTTGTGTTACTATATTTGGGCTCTAAGAAGAAGAGAACACTTTCATCAGCACGTCTCTTCCAAAATCCATTGACACTTTGTCGTATGTTGCTACTTCTTTCTAATTTCTACCCATTTCTTCGGGAGAGGCGGCTATGGTCAAATATTATGTATCGGGTGATCAAACAGTATAAATTTCCGACAGATGGCGCTTCATCTGAATAGCAATAATTAGCATAACAAAGTAAGCAAAGCAAAGATGATGTTCTTTACAGGAAATGCTCAATGTGTCCACCATCATTCCTCAACAATAGCTGTAGTCGAGGAATAATGTTGTGAACAGCACTGTAAAGCATGTCCGGAGTTATGGTGAGACACTGGCATCGGATGTTGTCTTTCAGCTTTCCTAGAGATGTCGGTCGATCACGATACACTTGCGACTTCAGGTAACCCCAAAGCCAATAATCGCACGGACTGAGGTCTGGGGACCTGGGAGACCAAGCATGAGGAAAGTGGCGGCTGAGCACACGATCATCACCAAACGACGCGCGCAACAGATCTTTCACGCGTCTAGCAATATGGGGTGGAGCGCCATCCTGCATAAACATCGTACGTTCCAGCAGGTGTTTATCAGCCAGGCTGGGGATGATGCGATTCTGTAACATATCGGCGTACCTCTCACCCGTCACGGTAGCAGTTTTGCTGCCAGCACCATCTGTCGGACATTTTGCGAACTTTTTTTTTTTTTTTTCTAATAAAACCCCATGTCATTCCAAGCATGTGTGTCAATTTTTACCTCTCTATCTACATTATTCCGTGGTTTATTAAGTTTTCAAATGTATACTGACTCCTTGATCACCCGGTACATTAGTCAGATGCTAAGTCGGACGATGTTCTAGTGCGTAGCTTTCTGCCACAGTGGGGTGGGTCAGATTTGCAATGCAAATATTTAGGATCCGAGCCTTGCTAAGTTCTCAAACTTTTTATAATACTTTCTTTATAATAGTTCCTTGTGAGAAAGATTTGTGGCCAGGGATCCACTTCACAGATAGGAGGAAGAAAACACCAACCGTCTCCAGCAGAGCCATACACACTGAAGTACTCCGGTGTTAAATCTAACGTTCTCTAAAGAACAACCAAACGAAACTTTCCCCGAAATGATATGTGAATGCCAAGAAATAGCTTGGTCTTGTAACACTGCGTCAAAAGAAAATATGTCTCAATCTAAAGACAAAAGCAAAGCAGTGATAAGCCATACCAGTATGAACCTTTGCACATCACTTCAAATTATACTGCAGGAAAAATTCGTATAAACAGCCATATATTGATATTTTATCTACAAGTTACGGAACGATTGTGATAAAAATATATACCGGAAAATTATAACGTTCTCGAAACATTGCGACTCGAAAAGAATCCTATTATAAGTAAGAATAAAAAGAATAGGAGGAAGTGAAGAGGGAACAAACCATACATTTCTATATTCTCACTAATAAACTCTCATTTTTGCGATGTCAATACACTTCTCAAATTTATGCCTACATTGTAAGTCAGACCTATGTTTCCAGATCTATATCACTCTACGTGGCTTTTTATTACCATTCCCATTGAAGTGTTCCATATAGGTTCTCTGGTGTGTTCTGAATTGTGTATACTTACCGAAATGCAAAAGAGATTACCGAACAAGTGCAGACAGTTGGCGCATATCATTCTCAGCCACGCACTGGATGTACGAGGTCCATTTACTTATGTAATCCAGAGTATGTTTCCAAGTAAATCAGTTTCGACTTTCCTTGATAACATACATGAGTGATTGAGGTCTTCATCAAAAAATCCTACAAGGTACAGTACGAAGCATACTGTTCGAAAGGGTATGTTCTTTACATCGTCAAATACGAAAGCCTGCCCACTTGATTAGTTACTTTCTAAACAGGTTCTAGGAACAACTAACCGTAAAGTCGTTATTTCATTCGAGAATAAGTCGTGGTAGATCCTAACCAAAAATGATGACAGTTAAAGAGAATCAATTCGAGAAGCACTCACAGACCCTAAAGAGTCAAAGAAACTGGTACACCTGCCTAATGTCATGTAGGGCCCCGCGAACACATAGAAGTGCTGCAGCACGACGTGGCATGGACTCGACTAATGTCTGAAGTAGTGCTGGAGGGAACTGACACCATGAATCATGCAGGACTGTTCATAAACCGAAAGAATACGAGTGGTGGAGATCTTTTCTGAACAGCGCGTTGCAAAACATACCAAATATGCTCAATAATGTTCGTTTCTGGGGAGTTTGGTGTTTAAACACAGAAGAGTCTTCCTGGGGGCACTCTGAAGCAGTTCTGGAGGTGTGGGGTGTCGTAATGTCCTACTGGAATTGCCCAAGTCCGTCGCAATTCACAGTGAACATGAATGGATGCAGGTTATCAGACAGTATGCTTACGTACGTGTCACCCGCCTGAATCGTATCTAGACGTGTCAGGGGTCCCATATTACTTCCCATGTCGCTCCAACTGCACACGCCCAACAACATTACAGAGCCGCCACCAACTTGGACAGCCCCTGCTGACATGCAGGGTCCATGTATTGATGAGATTGTCTCCATACCTGTACACGTCCATACGCTCGATACAATTTGAAACGAGACTCATCCGACCAAGTAACATGTTCGCAGTAATCAACAGTCTAATGTTGGTGTTGGTGGACCCAGGTAAGGTATAAAGGTTTGTGTCATGCAGTCATCAAGGGTACACGAGTGGGCCTTCGACTCCGAAAGCCGACATCGATGATGTTTCATTGAATGGTTCGTGCTCTGACACTTGCTGATGGCCCCGCAATGAAATATGCAGCAATTTGCGAAGGGTTGCACTTCTGTAACGTTGAACGATCCTCTTCAGTCATCGTTGGTCTCGTTCTTGCTGGATCTTTTCCGGCCACAGCGAAGTCGTAGATTTAATGCTTCACCGGATTTGTGATTTTCACCGTACAGTCGTGAAATGGTCGTACGGGAAAATCCCCAAATCATCGCTACCTCTTAGATGCTGTGTCTCATCGATCGTGCGCCGACTGTAACACCACGTTCAAACTCACTTAAATATTGATAACCTGCCACTTCAGCAGCAGTAACCGATCTAACAAATGCGCCAGACACTTGCTGTCCGTCCGCCCCCGATAGCTGAGTAGTCGCCGGCATGGTAACTCAGCGTGTTGGGTCAGAGGGTTAAGCTGCCCTCGGGAGTAAAAAAAAAACAATGAGTTAATGGATCAACGATGAACTGAAACGAGTGTCTTGCGACGCCCGCACCGAGCAGATGCAACGAACGGAAACAATCAAAATGAGACTTTAAAAAAAAAGAAAAAAAGAAAGGTGGTCAGCCCGACAGAATGTTAATCGAAAGGGCCCGGGTTCGATTCGCGGCTGGGTCGGAAATTTTCTCCGCTCAGGGACTTGGTGTTGTGTTGTCCTAATCATCATCATTTCATCCCCATCGCCGCGCAAGTAGCCGTAGTGGCGTCAAATCGAAAGACTTGCACCCGGTGAACGGTCTGCCCGACGGGAGGCCCTAGTCACACGACATTTTACTTGTTGTCTTATATAAGCGTTGCCGAACGCAGCGCTGTATTCTACCCGTTTACATATCTCTGTATTTGAATACGCTTGCCTATGCCAGTTTCTTTGGCGCTTCAGTCAATAATGCAGGGGAAAATTTCGTTTACTTGATCTATAGAGCACGGAATCTTTCCTACGATATGTGTTGGAAAATAAATCAGAAGAAATGTGGTTATATTGTTCACGAAGTCAATCTGTTGGCCAACAACGTTATAAGAAAAGGCGGAACAGTTTGTGTGCCTGTGACCTAACATGGAGAGCGGTGTTTCGCTGCGACCTGTGTCGTGTTGTCGCTGGGTCGGGGTGCGTGAGAGATTACCCTTTACTGGGTCAGAGGTAAGGCGCCGCGTCTAACGGAGCTGTGGGCTGGGCCCGCTCGGCCCGGCTCGGCTTACCATTGTCCGCGGCCATACGTTAGCGCGAGGCGGACGCCGCATTGTCCTCGGTGAGCCGTGTCAGGGGGAGCCGGCAGCCGGGGGCCGGCAGGAGGCAGCCGGGAGCCCCGCTGACAACGGCTGCGCTGCCGCTCCTTCTGTCACTGTCACGGTCGCCACTAAAACAAAAGCCGCGCCACTGGACAACGTCCGACAGGTCTGCCTGCGGTGAAAGTGACACATTTTAACTGTCATGAAAATCTTTGACTCGGTGGTAAGGTCTAATGGGACCAAACTGCTGAGGTCATCGGTCCCCTTTGACTCGGTGTGGATGGTACGTTGAGCAGACGAGTGACTAAAATTCGGAAGCTACAACTGGCCTTGGGGTCGGGTCAGCTGACGTCCTGCTCTCGCTACTTTGGAGCCCCCGTATTGGATTTCATCGTATTTTCTTCTTCCTATACAGTGAGATGACAAAACTCTTGGGATGGGGATATGCACATATAAAGATGGCGGTAGAATCACATACACAAGATATAAAAGGGCAATGAATTGACGGAGCTGTCACTCGTACTCAGGTGAATCATCTGAAAAGGTTTCCGAGGCGATTGTGGTCATACGATGGGAAATAAAAGATTTTGAAAGCTGAATTGCAGTTGGAGCCAGAAGCATGGGACATTCCATTTCGGAAATCGTTAGGGAATTCAGTGTTCCGAGATCCACAGTTAAGAGTGTGCCGGGAGTACCATATTCCAGGAATTACCTCACACCACATACAGAGCCAATGGACTTCACTTAACAACAGAGATCAGCAGTGTTTGCTTAAAATTGCCAGTGCTAGCAGAAAAGCAACACAGCGTGGAAGAACCGCAGGAATTAATGTGGGACGTACAACGGAAGTATCCATTAAGACAGTGCGGGGAAATTTGGCGTTGGTGAACTATGACAGCAGAAAGACGCGAATGCCTTTTTTAACAGCACGACGTCGTCTGCAGCTCCTGTCCTGAGCTCGTGAAGATATCGGTTGGACCCTTGACAACTGGAAAACAGTCTTGGTCAGATGTCCCGATTTCAATTCACTATGGGACTTAAAATCTGAGGTCATCAGTTCCCTGGAACTTAGAACTACTTAAACCTAACTAACCTAAGGACATCACACACATCCATGCCAGAGGCAGGATTCGAACCTGCGACCGTAGCGGTCGAGCGGTTCTAGACTGAAGCGTCTAGAACCGCTCGACCACACTGGCCGGTCCGATTTCAATTGCTAAGACCTGACGGTAGCGTTCGAGTGTAGCGCAGACTCCACAAATCCATGGACCTGGATTGTCAACAAAGGACTGTGCAAGGTGGTGGTGGGTCTATAGTGATGTATTCTATATTTACATGGAATGGACTGGGTGCTCTGGCCCAACTGAACTTAGCATTGACTGGATATGGTTATTTTCGGGTACTTGGAGCCCATCTGCAACCATTCATGGACTTCACGTTCCCTAACAACGATGGAATTTTTAGTGATGCCAATGGACTATGTCACCAGGTCATAATTGTTCAGAATTGGCTTGAAGAACGTTGTAGACAATTTGGGCGAATGATTTGGTCACCCAGATCGCCCGACATGAATCCCATCGAACATTAATGGGAAGTGATCGAGAGTTCATTTCGTGCACAAAATCCTGCACCGGCAACACTTTGTAATTATGGACAGCTACAGAGGCAGCATGGCTCATTATTTCTGCAGGGTACTTCCAACCACTTGTTAGTCCATACCACATCGAAATGCTGCTCTACGGCGGGCAAAAGGAGGTCGGACCCGAAATTAGATTTTTGTCAGCTCATCGTATTTCAAATTGCGTGTTATAACAGTATGTCGTTTCAAGGCAATGGCTCCTTGAAGAAATATCACAAACATCACTTGTACAATTTGTTACAATTAAATTTCACTTAACGCCACGTCGGTAGTAAAAATCTTTTAGGAGCTAATAAATAAACGATGCTGTCGCTCAGAGTTATGTGTGATAGACGCGGAATTGTGGTTACACACGTGTCGAGGGAGTAGTTTCGCATCCTCGTACGTACTAATATTTTTTTTCCCATCTTTGCATTTGTAACAACTTCTGGTTCTTTCTTAATCATGTAGTGAAATTATGTTCTTGCGATATTCGGCGTTATTTACGTATACGATCGTGCTCTCCCAGGAACGACATTTTTCGATTTTGTGACTTCATTCTGATTAAAAAACGGAAGATGAAACTCCGGGAAGTGAAACGATCTGCTGTGACATTTCTATTTTTGATAGTCACAAACATTTGGCCATTTTTTTCCTAATACGTCACGATTTCCGAGGGTGTGATCAGGAAGCGAAACTAAGAGTATATTTACATTGTTGCTAGTGAAACAAGTGGCAGTGACGCTTGTATCCTAGCCTACCACGAATGCATTACTGTTCATTCCGTATTTGTCGCAACATTCAGGCAGGAACCTAAGAAGACAGCTTAAGTTGCTGCCAGTGAAACGAGCAGCGGTGGCATTTATATTCTTGCTTGCCACAAATATTAACTGAGATCAAATCGTTCACAACGATTTCGCAAATTCGGCAGTGAAGACAAAGATGGCACAATACAGCGAGCGACAGATCTCATGTGACCCGATCACCAGCCTAACGCTAAATGCAGGTTGTAGCTTCCGAATTTTACTCACTGATGTAGAGGGCCAGGAGTGACTGGAGAGGAGTCTGTTGTGAGCCTACGACCAAGAAGATACCGGCAGTATTTGTAAAGTGCTGGTTACGGTTAGCTGGCGGAGATACTGAAAATGTGTCATGGTAGTGGTCTGACTCTTGGCTATGTTTCCTGCAGCACGTTGTTGGGCTGCATTTGTAATGGAATCTGGACATGCGTCCCGGACTACATGAACTGTAATTACCTACTAGACCCTGGAGTAATACGAGTGCAGCTGAATTCACAGGAGGGGGTAATCTTTTGTGAGTGGATACACGACATTCCAAGGAATATGAAATACTAGTCGTCCGTTTCTTCTGTTGCCTAAACTGGCTCGTTTAATCTAGTCTGTGTTCGAGTGTATACCCTCTCCAAGGCTGTATATTTCATACTGGCTGTTCTGAGGTTTCGTTGCCAAATTGATGTGTTTCAGCTTGAATATGGAAATTTGTTAAGAACTCGCAAATGGTACCGCCGGTTTATTAGTGGCCATCATTGGCATGCAAAGCTAGGCATTGGGACTTGCGTTTATGCAGTCGTTACCGCTGTGGGTGTTGGACGTTAAGGTTGTAGGACCGCTGCGCGGAGTGGCTGTGCGGTTAGAGGCGCCATGCCACAGATTGCGCTGCCATTCCTGCCGGAAGTTCGAGTCCTCCCTCGGGCATGAGTGTGAGTTGTTGTTAGCATAAGTTAGTTTAAGTGGTGTGAAAGTTTAGTGACCGATGACCTCAGCAGTTTGGTCCCTTAGGAATTCACGCACATTTGAACATTTTTTTGGTTGTAGGCCCCAGCTGCTAAGAAGTGGTATCTTAACACACGTTTTACCCTGGCGTTTGTTGTATTAAACTGATTTTATATTCTGGATCACAGTGGTGGCCAGGAAGTGTGACTGCAAAAGTTTTACGTATAATATTTTAAGAAATAGCTTGTAGTGCTTAGTATTTATCTTGGGGCTTCAGAATGTAAATACGACTCCCAATGATAGTAATCTAATGAGATATTATTTCAGGTTATTTTATGGGTATGCTGGTTAAATATAGAGACTTAATCTGAGTGAGTTTTGTTTTAAGACATATTCATTTTTATATAACTTTTATTTTGCGGTGTATGATTTGTGGGCTTGTTAATGTATTCTGAAGATTTGAGCTGGAACACTGTGGTGCGTGGGTGGAAGGAAGTGAATGGTCACAGAAGCATCTAAGTTCAGTAAGAATTGTAACCTTCTGTCCCAGTCAATGCCAACATTGTTTATTTTTTCCAGTCATTTTCTTATGTATCTTTAACTGAGTGGTCAGTATGGAACTTACGTATTAACGACTTGTATCCTGTAGACGCACTTAACGCATAAGCAGCGGCCAGCGCTACACGTTATGTTACTGCATTTATGTGAGTTGTTTTTTTTCTGTTCTTTGGTTTATAAACCTTGTTTCTAAAAAAAATTATTAACTTATTAGTGTTTAATTAAGAAATGTTTTGAGTTGTTGTTCTGCACTTAACAACCCAGACCTCTCTCCACTACATGCTGTAGAACAATCCTATTATTAGGTGTTATCTTACGGTTAGATTACACGATAGGAGACTCTCGGAAGGGTGTGAAAATTACGACACTTGGGCGTCCTATGAAAAATCTGATCTACTACTCCATTCCACATCTACGTCCATAAAAACTACACATTACAGAGGGTACCGGCCACTGCGCTATTACTAAGCTTCCTTCCCATACCCCATCTGCACAGCGAGCTCGGGCAGAAAGATTCCTTAAATGCTTCTGAACGTGTTGTAAGTAGCCTAATTATGTCTTCATGGTCCGTGGAGAAACAATATGTAGGGCTTGTAAAATATTCGTAGATACTTCACTTACAGTTGGAACTTGAAAACTTTGAAAGAGGCTTTCGCAGGGTAGTTGGTATTGTGAGACTGTGTACCTCAGGTGTTCCAGTTTTCTGTCAGTTTATTGACCTATGTGTCTGGGGTTTCGCTCAGTTTGTGGAACTATATGTTTTTGTATGAATCTAGGGTACAGTGGTCTTTGTTTCTCACCAAGGGACCTGGTTAGGCGAGCGCCAGCGTGCATCAGTTTTTGTGTGGTAGTGTGTGTAAGAAGGAGTCGCTGTGCGGACGCCTTTCTAGCAAGCCGTACTGGCCTTTCACATTTATTGAGTAGTATGATATGTGTTAGATGTATCGCTGTATGGGTAACACCGTAAAATTTTCATTAAAGAAATTTGTAAGAATCACGATGGATGCATTTTGGAACCGATGAAATAAACATAGACTTTATTCCTTATGTGATGACTTAACTGAGACTGTCACAGACTTTTACTGAACCTGGCAGCACATGATCGTACCAATAAAGTTTGCGAACTCGCTTCCTATGCAGCCCGCTAGTCAGACGAGTAAAGGAGAATAGGGGAAGTGCTTACAGCGTTTGTCTTCGTGTCTTCAGGTTTTTCTGGACGTCCTTGACGCTCTACCAAGGGCCAACAAGTCGGTGACCATTCCTGCTGCCCTTCTTTGTGCATATTCAGTATCGTATGTTAGGTCTTCCTGGTATCAGTCCCACCAGTTTGAGCAATATTATAGAATGGGTTGCACGAGAGTCTTGTAAGCAGCCTCTTTTGTAACTGATCGTATCTTCCAAGTCTCCTACAAATGAACCAAAGTTCTCCACATGCATTACCTACGATCAGCCAGTTCATACTCCTGCAAACTGTTATGCTCAGGCATTCATAAAAGTTACGTGATTCACATTGCAATAATTAATGTTGTAATCGTAGGATGTTATTGTAGTCGTAGGATAATATTGTGGTCGTAGAATATAACAATTTTACGTTATGTGATATAAATGATTTTACATTTATGAACACTTAAAGCATGTTGGCAATCTTTGCACCATTTTAAAACCTTATCAAGATCAATCTAAATATTTCTGCATTTTTTTTTAGACTGTAGTTCATTTTCGATCTCATTTGATAGAATCTGAGGTTGCTATTAACACTGTACTTGATGGCTAATATACAATATGAACAGAAAGGGTCCCAGCACACTTCCCTGGGCCCGACCTGAAGTTACTTCTGCATTTTTCGATGACTCTACATCCAAGATAATATGCTACCTCGTTCCTAGCAAGAAATCTTCAATACAGTCACGAATTTTACTTCACACCTCATATAATAGTATATTCGCTGCTAACTGCGTCTACTCTACAATTCACGAGTGCCTGGCAGAGACTTCATCAAACCACTTTCAAACTATTTCTCTACCGTTGGATTCTCAAATAGCGCTCGGGAAAAACGAACACTTAAATCTTTCAATGCAAGCTCTAATGTCTCCTGTTTTACTACAATGACTATTCATGCCTACATACGCTGGCATCAACAAAATATTTTGGCATTCAGAGGACAAAGTTCGTGTCTGAAATTTTGTCACGAGATCTCTTCACAACGAATAACGCCTTTTTTAAAATGATTATCACCTCAACTCGCATACCATATCTGCGACACTCTCTCTTCTGTGTCGCAATAGTGCGAACTGGCCTTCTCTCAAATACTGCACATACCTGACTACCTTGGTCTTTTGCTTTCATGAGGTCATGTGAGAAAACTGTTTTTACTAGAGAAGTGTTATTTAAACTCACTGACATCAAGACTCAATGTAGGAGTAATGACTCTGAAGATCTCCAGCGCAGTTCTGGAAGAAATGTTAGTAACAGAGGAGTTTCATGGGCTATGAACTTATACCCCATACAGTTTAACAGCAGCATTAACTTGCCACAGGAAAAATCATGTCATGCCAGAGTCAGCTGTAGAAGCAGAAGTGAGCCACTATGTCTCAAATTGTCCTCGATACATTACGGCACCATCTGCCGAGTGGGAATATGCATTCAACATAAAGAAGACTGCAACAGAAAACTGAAGGAACTGAGACAAATATATTCATTAGCTCATAAGACGTGGTGCAAAGAATTGTGTCTCTTACACAAGAGCATATAGCAAAGAACTGACTCATCAATTAACAGTCTGTTAAGCGAATATAGCAGAATAAGGAGGTCATTGCGACCTGAACCTTGTGTTAAGTCTCACTCTAGCTCCCTTTAAACATTCCAGGATCGTAGCTCATTCCAGGATCGCAGCTCTCATCATGGTTAATCATTGGGACTGATCACATTCACAATAGTAGCACTCAATTCGATGATTACTACACTGTAGTGAATCTTAGATTCCCCAGCACAGCTTATGAACTAGGCAACAATGAACTCAAGATAAAGGCCTTCACCTAGTAAACTTCATGCTACTCATAACCTACAATATACTGATGGAGAAAAGATCTTCTGACAGCACCACATTGCAGGATGCTGCCAGCACTGGACTTCAACACAAGCTAACAACAGGGCCTCTTGAGGTCCATATTCTTGTTCAGCACTTGCGTATTTCTGTGTGCTGAAACCTGCCAGACATTAGGAAGGGTATCAACTGACCACACAGCTACCAACGTAGCTACATTGCAGATTGGTTACCAAGAGTCATGGTAAAATTCGGAGTGGGACCGAGGACACTCCAAAAGCAAACACGAGATCACTGTGTACTGGGCAACGGCTGTCCCTGCTTGCTTGCAACTCACTGCGGCACAAGGATCGCTAACACGTTTTCCTGGGCATGCAACCTGTAATTTGACTCGAAAAATGTCATCTAGAATCCAGCACACAACTGAATAAGCAACGGCTGAAGCTGGTGTGGATCAACGATCACAAACATTTTTAGTTACTGGGTGTACTCTAATTATGTCTTGGTAGCATCTACAATGCTTCACAGGTTCCCAACAGCTATTCTGACTTCACTTGGAGTTAACTATCAACAAAAGATGAATTCTAACAAACCTTTCTTTTTAGAACTTGGTGCATGTATTAGTCACAGATCAGTTGATTCATAACTTATACCCAAGCGACAAAAACAAGTTCTGTATATTCAACAAACATGAAGAATGCAAGAAATTTGAGATGTAGAGGACAGGTTCCATACAGCCCCAGACAATAAACATGCATGCAACAAAAATAATCCAGTGAAGCAGCGCAATGAAAATTCACACTCGCATTCTTTATGATAGTGCTTCAGTCCTCATTGGGCCATTCATATTTAGCATTTCTGTGTTTTCTGTGGTTTTAGGGTAGCCCAGGGTTGGATCCTTTGGAGAGGACGCGGTCAGCTACTTTCAAGTTCCTTCCCCAATGTGGGCTCGAGATACGTCTCCAGTGTAAGGGTATCACACATAACGGTTCACCTCGTTGTTATTAATAGTCCCCCGGTTATATTAAATAGTCCACATTTTGCACGTTATGCTGAGGTCAGATAGAAAAAGAGCAACAGAATCTAACATGAAATGTAATTCCATCTTTATACAGTACGGTTGCGGGACCTCGACTGTTCAGTATAAAACGTCTAATCAACAACGCCCTCGGCCGTCCATATTTCCAATTTCATTTTATTTTTGCTACCAATTTCGGCGTTACACTGTGCTGTCTTCAGGCACCACGACCGACGTATAGAAAGAATCTCGCCTCTTGTACAATCGAAATACGGGCCAGCATAGAGTCACTGGTATCCATAGACTTCTTTTTCTTAGCAACGTGGTCCCTTCCGTCGTCACTTGCAGACTCTTAGACAAACATTTGGAATAATAGCACAAAGAAAAGAAAACTGGGAATATAGATGGCTGAAGGCGTATATGATTTGACATTTTGTCGAGTAGAAAATCGTTCGAAGCTCGCGCCCATGGGTTTTACATACGTGCCGTAACCAACCATTTGTCAAATATGTCACGCTGTGCTGCGCGGGGTAGCCGCGTGGTGTGGGATGTCTTGCCACGGTCCGCGTGGCTACCACCGTCGGAGGTTCGAGTCCTCCCTCGAGCATGGGTGTGTGTGTGCCGTCCTTAGCGTAAGTTAGTTAAGTTAGATCAAATAGTGTGTAAGCTAAGGGACCGATGATCTCAGCAGTTTGGTCCCGTAACACCTTACCACAAATTAAAAAATTTGTCACGCTGTGGTCGAAATGATGACAACTAGCCGAAATTGTCGACACAGAGTGGCACTCAGTCTACTTTGTGATGCGTGAAGTGTGAGTATTGCTTATGCCTCTGCTGAATACATCGATCCCCAGTTCATAAGGCGGTTCTTGAATCCCGATCACCCGCCCGTACAGCCGTGCCTGTTAACGAGCTGTTACCTGTACGGGGAAGTGCGCCGGCACTGAACCGACTCCGCCCGGTGGATTGACGACATCCTAGGATACAGGAAAAATCTTAAAGGCCAAACGATTTATCACTGCACATTACATGTCTTTGGTGACGTAAAACGTTCTATGACTGACCAACAGAAAGAGCAAGTTAAATCAAGTACTCAAAGAAAGGAAAGTAGACAAGGCAATGGTAACAGAAACTACGAAAAAGCTCAAAGGAACAAAAGATTTGAAACTCTGCTGGATGGCTCCCAGTGGCGTCCCACGAAGTAAACACTCTAAAGCTGTAGCAGTGTTAGTCAATGATAAATGGAGAGGAGAAGAAGAAACACGAGTCGATAGGGAAGAGATAAGGCCTCCAGTATCAGAATCAGAATTTAAAAAGCTAAGAATTACGGCCAAGCAAGGCTGAAGGAATAGATAACGTTCCATCGGAATTTCTAAAATCTTTAGGGGAAGTGGTGACAAAACGACCAATCATGTTGGTGTTTCGGAAAAACATCATCCAGACAATTCCGAAGATAGCAACAGCCAGCAAGTGCGAGAATCATCGTACAATCAGTTTAACAGCTCATGAATCCAGGTTGCTGACAAGAATAATATTTAAAAGAATGGAGCAGTAAATTGAGGATCGCTTCGATGACGATCAGTTTGGCTTTAGAAAAGGGAAATGCACAGAGAGGCATTTCTGAGGTTGCGATTGACGTTGGAAGCCAGACTGAAAAAATATCAAAACTTTTTCATAGGATTTGTTGACCTGGTAAAAGTGTGCGACAATGTAAAATGGTGCAAAATGTACGAAGTTCTAAAAATAGGGATCAGTCATAGGAAAAGACAGATGTTATGTAACACGTATAAGAACCAAGAGGGAACGGTAAGAGCGGAATACCAAGAACGAAATGCTTGAATTAAGAAGCGTGTAGGACAGGGATGTAGTCTTTCGGCCCTGCTGTTTAATCTGTATGTTGAAGAAGCAATGACGAAAATAAAAGAAAGTTTCAAGATTTGGATTAAAGTTAAAGGTGAAACGTTATCACCGTCGAAATTCGCTGATGAAATTGCTGTACTCAGCCAAAGTGAAGAAGAATTACAGGATCTTATGAATGGAATGAACATTGTAATGAGCACAGAATATGGTTTGAGAGTAAATCGAAGGAAGACAAAAGTAAAAAGAAGTAGCAGAAATGAGAAAAACTGGAAACTTAACATCAAAAATGTTGATCACGAAGTGAATGATTTCAATTAATTCTGCTACGTACACAGCAAAATAACCCATTGATGGACGGAGTAAAGAAGAAGACATTTTTGAGAATGTTCGGTGGGCGCACTGGATTGTATGGTAGCGAAATATGGACTGTGGGAACACAGGGACAGAAGAGAATAGAAACATTTGAGATGTGACGCTACAGCAGAATGTTGAAAATTAGGTGGACTGATAATGTAAGGGATGAGGAGGTTCTCCACGTAATCGGAGAAGAAAGGAATATATGGAAAACACTGAAATTAAGAATGGACAGGATGATAAGATTTCTGTTAAGACATCAGGGAATAACTTCCACGATACTAGAGGGAGCTGTAAAGGAAGGCAGAAATTTGAATACATGCACAAAATCATTGAGAATGGGGTTTGCAAGTGTTACTCTGAGATGAAATGGTTAGCACGGGAAAGGAATTCGTGGCGGGCGGCATCAAACCATTCAGAAAACTAATGACTCAAAAAGAAAAAGTTTTAATTTCGACTCCGATGTTGAAAACGAAATGCACGAATTCCAAGCGGTCTGTGGTACCATTATTAGAACATTGGGCCATAAGTACAAAAGGAGACCATTATCAAATTCTATACAGCGATTGGGGTTCCTGTCACATCCCATGGAAATAAAACTTGGGTTACAAAAAATAAAATAAAATAAATAAAAAATTCAAACAACATAGGTGAGGTTCCTCCAGAGGATGAAGGAATGCACAAGAAGAGACATGATTAGAAACGGAGAAACTAGAACAGAATTTCATGTTTTCAACCTTAACGAAGAAATTAAAAAGTATTGTAAAATTTGAGAATGTCAGGTCATGCACTTCCCCGGAAGATTCTGAACTACAAACCGAATGAAGAAACAGATAGGAATGACTTGATTTGTGATTTCGGAACGGAAAACAGCCTAGTCCTTAAAAGGGAGATGTTGATGATAACGTATCTCATATAATAGAAAGATTTAAATGATGGATGTGTTAAGGAGCTACAGGGCAGAATTTTGAAAGTAGGTAATTTTCCTCAGTGTCCCGATGTATCCATACCACAGAGATCTTATAAGTCTCACATACACAAAACACCAACTTCACACTGACAGCGCTTCTGTGAAGATCAGTGTTTCTCTTTGTGAGGCCAAGATAGAGAAGGCTAAGCGAGTCCCAGGAAGTGCACTGCTGTATGTATCCGTGAGTGAGTCGTCCTGCCATCTTTTTCATATAATGTATGCTAGCGTGCCACGTTTGTAGTCTCGTTTGCTCTGGTGATATAGAAATTATCTCATCTGTTGTGTAAAAATTCTCTGTAGACACCACTGTGTGCTTGCTGGTAACCGACAAGACCATTAACTTCAGATGTTTCTGTTTCGATATTTACTTTCTGTCGTCAGGACAATCAGCAATTTAAAAGGCAAACGTATCACCCTGTTCTATTTTCCTACTAAGTGTGGTTATCTGTGAGAAGTTGTACATTTGTGTTTTTCTGTAGTATTACTGAAAGCCAGTAAAGACACGCCCGGTTAGCCGAGAGCGCTAATGCGCTGCTTCCTGGACTCGGGGAGGCGCACCGCCCCCACAACGAATCCATACGGCGAATTAGCGACGAGGGCCGATGCGCTAGCCAGCCTGAATGTGGTTTTTAGGCGGTTTTCTACATCCCCGTAGGTGAATACCAGGCTGGTACCCACGTCCCGCCTCAGTTACACGACTCGCAGACATATGTACACGTTCGCACTATTCCGTGGATTACACTAGACGCAGACAGCTGGTGTACACTAATTCCGTCCCGGGGGGTACGGGATGGCGGCAGAGAGTCCGTCCACACCTTAACATTAACATTGCCAAATCCGTACCTAACCATGCCGACCTGAGAACCGCGGGATAAGTGCACAAGCAAAAGAAGACTTAGAGCTGGTAAAGCATCCATGCTTTTTACAATTAAATCTTATTCTATTAATTGTTTTGCGAGTGAGTTTTGAGGCAAGTTACTTCATTATTTTAATAAGTACTATAGTCATCCACCCTCTTAAGTACTTTTATTTTAGCTAATACGCGTTTCGGGCTTTTACCCATCTTCGGTTAACGTAATACATATTTGAGTCTTCAGTTAGTACATAGTTACAACATCGACATCAAGCTGAATGCTGCAGCTGCATTTCTACTCTGCTATTATTCCAAGCGTAAATATCTATTACGATTAGTGAAGATGGCTGAAAGCCCAAAAAGCTTGTTAGCTTAAATAAAAATATATAACAAAGTGAGTGGTTGCTGTATTTATTAAAATAATATAATACACAGACAAAAAACTTAATAGGCAATAAAATGGGTAAATAATTTCGTTATTATTCCGGATCAGCGCAATAAGTCTCGAAGTTATCACATCAAGAAATGTAGATCGTTTGAGGCCGCAGCACAACAGCAAGGTGAATGACTCTATCAGGTGGCACCACCGTCTCCGTAACTCGTGACACGCTTAAAACCGACCGTAATTCCGAGAAACAATCACGGCAGCGCAGCACAGTTATGGAGTGGAGGAACCGCGCTAAATTCGCGACCGCATAAATCACGGTTGGCCGCGATCGGTGCCTTGTCCTTTTTTATTTTTTATCCCCGCGAACAGGTCAGTCCGCCCGTCAGCCATGTGCGCCGAAGTGGTACCGATATTGGGCGGCGTGGCGTCTGACCTTTCACGTTCCGAACGCCGCGGTGGGCAGACGGCAGGTGCCGGATCAAGTGTAGCGCTAATGCAGTGTCATATGGCCGCGCGCCGCCCAAAGAGGGGAGCGAGCAGCCGCGTTTCTTTGGTTCTGCTCCTACACTCTGTGCGCTATCTGACCTCTGTCACACACACACACCCACTCTGAATGTGTGCACACGAGCGCGTGACCGGCGCGCAGATGTTCCGGCGTCTACTCGTGTATCTCAGCTGTCAATCGCGGTCGTCGGCCGTCAGACAGAGCCGCTACCGTCTCGTACATAAGCGCGACAGCTCTTATCGATTCCCACTACTGCTCTGCGAGCAACTAAGCTCTCAGTCTTATTATACACTAAGCAAATATCTGTACAATCCACACGTCTGTCTCTGTCAGAAATCGGCTCAACGTTCATCCACTCGTTTGGTTACTCTTTGACTTGCTGTGTACGACAACTTCTTTAGTGCAATGTGAAACAAACATACGCTCGTTCACCTGTGTTGTTACTTCCTTTTGAGTATTTCTACCAGAAAAATAACTTGTAAAAAGATTGAACTATTTATTCCAACGGTGCTTGCGACAACATGACATCAGGTCACATAAGGTGGCATAACTTTTTGATATTGGTATTGTTACATGACTGTGGTTCATTTATATGAGGCTGCCACATAGTTGTACTTCTTATATTAAGTGGTTCTGTTAAGACCAAAACCCATAGGCTCACATGCAATGTGTATGTTTTTTAATATAAGACCAGACGGATATGCATTTGTGTAACCTGCAGTGTTCTTAAATTTGTATCTGACTTTTGGTAGGTTTTATATATATGGCCAGACAGATGTGCACTTGTGTAACTCGGCAGTCCCAGAAAATTTGCATTTCTTTTCGGTATGTTTTATATGTAACCAGGCAGAAGTGCATTTGATATGACCGGAAAAATCTGCGCTCATACGCAAGGTGTGTTTTATTGGTATTTTTATATATGACCATACGGGTATGCACTGTGTAACCCTGTAATGTTCTTAAAATTTGTGTATACTCTCGGTAGATTTTATATATCACCAGACTGATGTGCTGCGTATAGCCCTGCAGATCCCATAAAATATCTATGTATGATCGTATCTTACTACGTACAGGTCCAGACAGATGTACATTTTGGTAATTCCGCAGTTCTCATGAAATTTGCATTTGCTTTTCGATATATCATATATGTGTCTAGGTAGATGTGCAATTGTGTAGGTCTGCAGCTTTCATAAGTTGTATATGTTTACGTGATACAGTAATCTGTAGAATTATGTACACGCCCTAATCACGTAGTGTTGCCACACACGCAGAGCCTGTTATGACATTCATTGGCGCCTCTTCTGCTAGCGCCATATCCCGACCCGGCCTGTAGTGTAAGAACAGAAAAAATCGCTCTAAGGACTATGGGACTTAACATCTGAGGTCATCAGTCCCCTAGAGCTTAGAACTACTTAAACCTAACTAACCTAAGGACATCACACACATCCATGCCCGAGGCAGGATTCGAACCTGCGACCGTAGCAGCAGCGTGGTTCCGGACTGAAGCTCCTAGAACCACTCGGCCACCGCAGCCGGCTGTAAGAACAGAGCCAGAGTTGCAGCAGTACTTAGCTTGCGGTTGTATGTGATGGAGACACTTAACAATTATAATGTCATCTCTCTTGGACGCCTATGTGCTACTTACGACAGTTTTGTAAGCTACATTACTGGTACGTAAATGTGTTAAATACCGAAATTAGGTTGGTTTTATTAGTTTCGCATTATTCGCCCATATCCCCTGAAATATGTGTCGTAGGTCTACAACGATGGACATTAAGCAGATGGCGTTAGTATCGCGTGCACAAGGTATGGATGGACCAGTGCATTGACGGAGCTGTCATTTGTACTCTGGTGATTCATGTGGAAACGATTTCGACAAGATTTTTGGCCGCATGACAGGAATTAAGACTTCGAACGTGGAATGGTAGTTAGCACGGGACATTCCATATCGGAAGTCGTCAGGGAATTCAGTATTCCGAGATACGCAGTGTCAAGAGTGTGTCGAGAATACCAAATTTCAGGCGCTACCTCTCACCACGGACAACACAGTGGCCGACGGTGTTCTCTTAACGACCGAGAGCAGCGGCGTTCAGTAGAACTGTCGATGCTAACAAACAAGTAAAACTGCGTGAAATAACCGAATAAATCAATGTGGGACTTGTGACGAGCGTTTCCATTAGCAAAGTTCGGCGAAATTCGGCGTTATTTGGCTACGGCAGCAGACGACCGACGCGAGTGCCTTTGATAACAGCACGACTGTGTCTGCAGCGCCCCTCCTGGGCTCGTGTCCATCCCGGTTGGCCCCTAGACGACGGGAAAACCGTAACCTGGTCAGATGAATGCAGATTTCAATTGGTAAGAGCTCATTGTGGGATTTGAGTGTGGCGCATACTCCAGCAATCCATGGACCCATGCTATCAACAAGGCACTCTGCAAACTGGTGGCGGCTCCATAACGGCGTGGGCTGTGTTTACATGGAATAGACTGGGTCCTTTGGCACAACTGCACCGATCGTTGACTGGAAATTGGTATGTTCGACTACTTGGAGGCCATTTGCAGCAATTAATGCACTTCATATTCCCAGACAACGATGAACCTTTTTATGGATGACAATGCTCCATGCCACTGGGCGACAGTTGTTCGCGACTGGTTTGAGGAACATTCTGGACAATTAGAAAGAATGATTTTCCACCCTGATCACTCGACCTGAATCCCAGTCCGCACCTCGTGGTCTCGCGATTGTGTTATCGCTTCCCGAGCACGGGATCCCAGGTTCGATTCCCGGGGGGTCAGGGATTTTCACCTGCCTCGAGATGGCTCGATGTTTGTGTTGTCCTCATCATTTCATCATCATTCATGAATGTGGTGACTTTGGACTGAGAAAAGGTTGGTAATTTGTACGAGCACTAATAACCGCGTAGTTGAGAGCCCCACAAACCAAATATCATCATCATCGACCTGAATCCCATCGGACATTTGTGGGACGTACTCGAGAATTCAGTTCGTGCACAAAATCTTGCACCGGCAACGCTTTTGTAATTATGGACGGCTACAAAGGCAGCGGGTTCAATGTCTCTGCAAGGGACCTCCAACGACTTGTTGAGTCTATGCCACGACGTACTGCTGCGCTACGCCAGGAAAAAAAAGAGACTCGTCACGGTATTACGAAGTATCCCACTACTTCTGTCGCCTTTGTGTACTGTCTGCAAAACATCGTGACTGATGCTGAAATTTTGTTGCATGACCAACGAAAATGTGGAAAGCTATAAACTGTTTTCCTTCCGTTATTTTGTAGGGAGCGTCAGCGAAAAAATGTTTCGAAAAGATTTGAAAGTATGTGTAAGGTTTGAGGTCGCCAAGTGCTCTCATTCTCAACTACCTGGATAAATTGTGCGCCGTGAATGATATCTGCCTCAGCACACATATAGAATCTAACTTTACTACTCGACTTAACGTGTTAAGCTATAATGTTAGATTACACCTCTTAATGAGTAGATCACGCTGGCATATGAAATTTTCAAATTTAGTTAATAAGTATATGGAACACTGATATCAAATTTTGGTGGCCCATGGAAGCTGTTGAATAGGCAACTTACAACTACAATCGAGTGACAGGCACTTTCATCATTTAGTAATACACGTCGCTGGTAACAACTTCATATTGTAGCTGCAGATAATAATGAAGTACAAGTTTTACAGATAATATAGATGCAGAAGACACATAGAAGTGATGCGACACAAGGCGTATGTAAAGCAATGTATTTCTTTTCATCTTATGCAGAAATTGTTACATTTAACAACAGATGAGAAATGAAATTGCATTTACTGTTGTAGTCTAATTTTCGCATAGCTGAAACTTATTTAAGAAGAGATAAAAAAGGAGTTTTGTGCTTGTTCATTTAAAAGTGAGGTGACGTTGTGTTTCATATTTGTAATGATTTCAAGCACATCCGGTAGTGTCATATCTCTGTGTTTCTTAACACCATGTAAAATTTCACAATCTGCAACCTATTGGTCGGTAAGTCCCACAGTTATCTGAGTTGAACTGTTCTAGCGCTGCATACAAACACAATTAGCAAGTGGTATCTCAGTAAACAGAAGCGAAGGATAAGTTCTTCTGTTTTGTTTTTTGATCATCGTGATTTGTTTCGTAAGAATGAAAAATTCTGTTGTCCGAATAACAAGTATTCAGAATATGACCTACGACTAATACGTTCTGTTTTTTGGCTGCTTATCCTGATCGGGGTAATTTCAAAATTTAAAAGTAGAGAATATTTAAGGGCATGAAACTATTGTCTGTGTAGCTATTTTTATTAATTAACTTTTTTAAATTACGTATCACTACCTAAATAATCGCTCGCCTTCGTAGCTAGGTGGTAAATTTAAAAGTAGAGAATATTTAAGGGCATGATACTAATGTCTATGTAACTACTTTAATTAATCAACTTTTTTAAATTACGTATCAATACCTAAATAATGTTCCGCCTTCTTAGCTACGTGGTAACGTATTGTCCTCCCGTGCAAGCGGACCCGGGTTCGATTCCCGACCGGGTTGGAGATTTTTTTTCCACTCGTGGACTGGGTGTTGCGTAGTCCTCATCATCATTCCATACTCATCACCGGCGCGCATGTCGCGCTAGTGTGGCGTCGACTGACATAAGACTTGCACTTGGCAGCCGAACTTCCCCGGATGGGGCCTCCCGGCCGACGATGCCATACGCTCATTTCCATTTTCTTTTTACCTAAATCATTATCAAGGACAACAATACAACACAGTCAGATTCTAAATATTAAAGCTGAAGAGAAACTGCAGTGATCTACGATTATACACTACATTTGCAACCGATTTCAATCCACGAATTTTACTGTACTTCATAGTACTTTCCGTGTTGAATATATGGAATCAACCAATGACAGCCCACACTAACCTCGGCCCTCCTGAGTGTGTAACGCAGCTGAGGCAGCTGGTAGTGAGGGCTTGTGTAATGTAAAGGTTGCTCAGACCTCCTGATAACATTATAACTTTCGACAAATCTGAATTATACAGTACAAGCAATGGGCATGGAATACGCCCCGAACACTGATGTTAAAAACGACTTCCTGAAACTATCTTGAAGGATAATACAAGGAGAACAATTAATTTTAAATCTATACTTCTGTACACAAAATGTAATTAATTTTTTCTAGCATTTGCGTCTCTTCTGCTTTCTTCGCTTTCTGTTCATCTTGTCCTTTATTAGCATCATCACCTGGATTCATGTTTCTTCTTCTACACCTTTTCAGGTCGCTGGATTCTTTAATATTGTACTATTCTTGTTCTATTGTGAGTAGTGATTACTACGAGAATTATTACATTTTTAATTAATAATTATCTGTTCTCACCATCTTAACGTAATGTACATGGAACTTAGATTAGGATGATAATAAGTCACACTAATCTCTTAATAACATAAAGTAGTAAGAATCAGTGAAATACAACCTTGCAGCTGGCCTGTAATGCCTACGTGCCATTTTCCAGCTGTGTCGCCCCACAAATTTCCGAAACTGCTTTGTCATCCTAACATCACAAAACTCTTTTGACCCGTCGTTTACGGTTTTAAACTCCGGCACTGGTATCATTTATCTTCATCTATCACTTCACAAGCACTACACTGTAAACCACAAAACCGTCTACACAAGCTCCATCTCCTCATGGGCATCTGAGAGACCACGTGATACTTCAGACCGCACTTGCTAAACAGTAATACTGTGGGTACCGCTACTTATCTTCTATTGACATCTTCGTGAGAGGCTATTCCCTACGGAGTATTCCTTTGGAACTGATTCAGAAGACCCGTCGTAGATGTCTTGCTGCAATTCATAGCTCATAGAGAAGCAGTTTTAATTACCTCGCTGGAACGGCATATGATTCTGTTGGTCCGACACGATTTCCTTTCGGGCGCAGTCCTGTTTACAGACCAGAATGTCTGGCTCTGTTACCCAAATTAAAGAACAATGCGTTGCAATACAACTATGACAACTCTCAATTTCTTCCAAAGATATCATGTTGCACTTTAAAGGCATACCCTTTCGTTACTTCGTTGCACTGGAGAAACGGTTGTTGCATCTTTAAATGAAATGATGTACAGGACATTTGCTGCAACCTATGATATAGAGTTATGAGTCTTCATCAAGCAGACAGAACTACATTCATCGGAGTTACTGATTAGTGCACTGTCAGCAACAACTCATACGAACGTGTAGCCAAGATTTTCCTGATCATGCTGTTGTTTTCAGGAGTGAGGTACTTGCCAGGTATAGAATGGGAGAGTCATGCTATCAAAATTGGTGCCAGAGACAGAGATTCGCGTGGTATTATTCTGAATGTCTTGTCCGAAAATTACTTTGAACAGATAGAGAATCAACTCATGAATGTAACTTCTCAGACCTCGGAGCAATAAACAGACCTGAACTTATCGAATCAGTTAACGTAGAGAAGGATATCAGTGATCATAAGACCGTGATAGCAAATTTGACTACGGATTTTACAAGAAATGTTAAGGAGGGTAGGAAGATATTTTTGCTTAGCAAGGGTGACAAATTGCAGAGCATCTGAGTAGCCAAATATTTAGTGATGACGAAGAAGGCGTTGGTCACAAATGGAAAAAAAATCCAAGCATCTTTCAGTATGCCTTAGATAATGCGTCCCGAGCAAGATCATAAGCGATGGGAAAGACTCGCAGGGATTTAATGGTCATGTCAGAAAACAGCTACGTAAACAAAGAGAGCTTCATGTAATAATCGGGAGAAATCAAAACGTATCTGACAAACAAAAGGTGAACGAAGCGAAAATGAGCGGAAGGACAGCAATGGGAGAATCGTTCATTGACTTTGGAAGTAATTTTTTGCCAGCGGATCTGAGTAGAAACATTAAGAGGTTTTGGTTTTATATAAAATCAATGAGCGGTTCGAAATCCTCTGTTCACTGAGTGCAGTGACCATACTGTACCGAAACGGCAGGGAACAGAGAGAAGAACGAAATACTTAATTAGGTCTTCCAAAATTGTTTCACCGTGGAAGATCCCTCCTTTCAGTCATTGTACAAACGTCGAAATGGCAGAATTGAGATAACATATCACGGAATAGAAAACAAGTCCAATCGCTTAGTAGTGGTAAGACTTCAGGACGAAATGAGATACCTATGAGATTCTGCAAAGGTTACGCGAAAGAACCCGCTTCCCTTATAGTAGTAATTTACCATAGATCGCTTGAGCAACGGAGGGTATCCAGCGACCGGAAGCGCCGTAGTGCAAATTATACACTTACATCGTTTGTGTCAGTCTGTTGCAGAATTGTGGAAGATGTTATATGCCCAAGAATTATCACGTTTATTTATAGCTAAAATCTCCTCTATGGAAATGAACATGGATTCCACAAATAGAGATCTTGTGCAACTCAGTTCGCTCTGTTCCTCCTTGAGATCCATAGACAACGGCGCTCAGATTGTCGTGTTCCTTGACTTCAGAAAGGCATTTGACACTGTCCCCCACTGTAGTATGACGAAGAAATAGCGAGATTATCGAATATCGGACCACATTTGGGACTTAATTCAAAACTTCCTTCCAAATAGAAATTAACACGTCGCTCTAAACGGAACAAAATCGACAGATGTAAAGGTACTCGAAATTTCCGCAGCACGTGTAGAAAGTGTGACAGAACAGTTATTATAAATGAGCTAGCTGGCCGGCGTGGCCGAGCGGTCCTAGGCGCTTCAGTTTGGAACCCCGCGACCGCTACGGTCGCAGGTTCGAATCCTGCCTCGGGCATGGATGTGTGTGATGTCCTTAAGTTAGCTAGGTTTAAGTAGTTCTAAGTTCTAGGGGACTGATGACCTAAGATGTTAAGTCTCATACTGCTCAGAGTCTTTTTTTTTTTTTTTAAATGAGCTAGCAGAAAGCGTCGGGAGCTATTTAAAACTGTTGGCAGATGATGCAGTTGTCTGCAACAAATTAAAAACTCCAGAGGACACTATCGATTTGCAGAATGAAGTACAGACGAGGGAAGAATGGTACAGGTTCTGCAGTTGACCCTGAACGTAAATAAATGTAACTTACTGATCATACACAGGAAGAGAAATCTGCTACTGTACAACTACGCTACTTATGAGAAACTGCTGGAAACAGTATCTACCGTAAAACATCTAGATTAGATTAGATTAGATTAGATTAATACTAGTTCCATGGATCATGAATACGATATTTCGTAATGATGTGGAACGAGTCGAATTTTCCAATACATGACATAATTAGGTTAATTTAACAACATACTTAAGTTAATATAACAACTTTATTTTTTGTGTTTTTTGTTTTTCTTTATTTTTTATTTTTTTTTATTTTATTTTTTTATTTTATTTTATTTTTTATTTATTTTTTCTTAATTTATATCTAAAAATTCCTGTATGGAGTAGAGGGAGTTGTCATTCAGAAATTCTTTTAATTTCTTCTTAAATACTTGTTGGTTATCTGTCAGACTTTTGATACTATTTGGTAAGTGACCAAAGACTTTAGTGCCATCTAGAAGTAACTATCCAATGCGACTTTAAGTGTAATGATCACATAAAACAAATAGTTGGAAAAGCAGAGGCCAGACTGAAATTCGTAGCCTGAGTCTTACGGAAATGTAACTCGTCCACAAAGGAAGTGACTTATAAGGCGCTTGTTCGACCGAAACTTGAATATTGGTTCATCGATGTGGGATATTTTCCAGGCACAACTGATGGAAGGAACAGAGAAGAGCCAACGGCTCGTTTCATCACGGGATCGTTTACTCGGCGCTAGAGCCTTAACGAAATGCTGAACAAACTCCACTGGCAGACATTACAAAAGAGGTGTTGTACGTCACTTTTGAAATCTCGAGAGAGCTCTTACCGGGAAAGTCGGACAACATACTGCCTCGTTCCAGATACATCTCGCGTAATGACCAAAGGAGAAAATTCGAGAAATTAGAGCTAATACGGAGGCTTACTGACAATGATTCTTCGCAAGAGCCACTCCCGAGTGGAACAGAGTAGGGGGTATCATTTAGTGGTACCAGAATCACCTTCCACCATACACCAAAAGGTGGCCTGAGGAGTATGACTTAGATCCAGATGATACTGTGAGAGGCACCCACATGCCTTGCTCATACTGTGGCATCAAGCAGTCAGGCCTGCAAGATGAGTGGTCTGCCAAGCGAGTGGATTCATTCTTATTTATCGAGTAACATGAACTCTAGTACTCACACTTAAGTTACAAGTTAACCTCCTATATGATTAATACGCAACGGAAACATGCATCTGACTATCAGTAATTTACAGATCTCTGACTGTACACTACGCACTGGCAATACCACATTTTCTTTCTTTTTTCATTTAACGGCTTTTGTCAACACGTGGCCACCGCACTGAATATGAATGGCGCACACATTATAAATTTGGGACATTATGACAACATACAATTCGAAGGAAAAGTCCACCATTCTTTTTCTTTTCACTATCCTATTTATTCCGATAAATTCTCTAACCTAAACACACAAATTCTATAACCTACAACAATATCACATGAGAAATTCCGCCCAGTGGGCATGGCTTTACAATGGTTAATCTCTATATTATGGTCTCGTAATTATTTTTAACGCTACAGTGCATTTTCTGGATAGGATGGTGGATCTTTTATTATTTCTCACACTTCGACTCTCACAATCATCCTCACTAAACTTTCCTCCAGACCGAGCGGTACCGAAGGAACAAGCATAACCCACTAATCTTTTGAAACTACCTCGCTACTCTCCCTTGCAAACCACACTTACCCAAATTACATGACATACACCACACTACAATAGGAAATACTACACAGAGAATGGTCACAACATTATCACTTTCAGCTTTCCCACTTCATTTAATACTTATCCCAGTTTCACACGACACTGCCCCACTTCGTAATTCTACTTTCCTACTATAAACTCTGGAGATATATGCACGTCTTCCTGTGCAATGCAAGCCAAGTGGCGTTGCTGGATAGACGGCCGACTCACCTTTATTCTCTCTCAGAGTTTAAACCTAGCGTCACACGGAATCATATCACGCAAAGTAACATTAAGAACATATTCATCACACACGCGAGTCCTCAACTGATACCATGGACGAGTACTTCTCTTTATCCTGTGTCTCATACACAGATTGAGACTCACACAGTACTCACCACGTGGAAGCACTCGTCTCTAATTTCAAGTCCTGCACACGCCATTTCTTAAATATTTCAACTTATGGTACACACGCTAGTAATTCAGCTTAACTTAAGCACACGGAAGTACTTCAACTTATTGCTACACGTGGTTTCATTGTGACCGTTGGTCACTTCCGAAGATTACTACAGTCCCATTAATATTACCTGCCTGACATTTAATTCTCCCCACAAAAGTTCCTGAAATAGAGAAACTAATATTTCAAACTACTCTTAAATATTCCACATGCATACCATGTCTCCACTCTTTCATCATTACGGAGCACAACTAAAACAGGTCTTAACAGCACAAGATCCAGCGGCAGAGAGCTGAAACATGGCCGTTCTCCAGGTCATCTCCCATCTCTGTCGAGGTGGGGGAAGCACCTTTCTACCGCATTGGTCAGCCACATTTCAGGCGCTCAAAGCTCTGGTAAATTTCATCTCTTTGGCCCCACCAAAGGTGGCCAAAGGATCGACTCAAATATGTTCATATATTCACATTCACTATCTGTGGTTAGCAGATTCATTTCACAGATCTCACCAAACTGGATGTAGGGATTTACTTTGTGGGAGTGCACATGTGATCAATTAAATAAATAAATTGTCATTCTTTCCCACACTGGTATCCGGCTTCACTGTATTAATTGAAACTGAGTTATTTTACAAAAAAAATGTGTTCTTCTGACAAAAATAATGAAGTATGTTGTACCTATTTTCAATGTCGGGCGGTACTGTACCCTTTCAACTGGTATAAGAAAAAATTAATGGAAATTTCTGGAATACTTTGTTCCTGTAAAAACAAGCTGGATATTTTATTGAACTTGTTATATTTGTGTCTCTTTTGCATATATGTTACGTAGCGACCAGTTAATAAAGAAATGGTATCTATGGGAATATAGACGTCCATTCTCATTCCATATGTGAGCTGAAAAGGACAGAAGTGTTGAAAATTCTACTAATTACTTTCTGTCGTGCACTGCACTGTATAGATTATCCTCAAGTCCTACTGTCATACTTACACCAAGTATTTTTGGATAAGGGGGCAAAGGGTGAAAATTAATAATTTCGGCAGTATGGGGTCTTGATTGAACAACGTGTACGAGGTACAGGTCTGTACTGAGCTTATGTTTCTTAACCATCTGCCTAACACATCGAAGTGTTTGGCTGTAGCTTGATATACCGTATAATACAAAATCTTCCGTGGCTCTTCCAAAGACTGTTTACAGTTCACTCCTGATTGTCGGTGATGGGTAATTACACATTAAATGAACTTGTCCGGCTGCATTTAAGGTATGCTGAACGAGGATGTGATTCCCGTAAAGTCGCACGAATAAACAGAGAAAAACTACACGGCGGCCGTCATCCTAACTGGCAGCAAGGTATCGCCTTGGATATAAAGTAACGAGACACTGTGTCGTTCAAGCCTCATAGAGATGGCCCCACTTCTTGGCAAATAAACGTTCGCACATTATAATATGAAGCGCACGTATTGGATCGTGTGTGAGCTTCATTAAGAAGTGTGCATCAACTTGGCCCTTAAACGGCGTATACAAAAGGAGCAGAGTTCAGAAAGGATTTATATAATGCTTACATAAGCACCGTGTCAAATGAATTTGAACTCATAGTTTAATTCTGTCAATGGATAATACAGCATTATGGGGCAGTTGCTGTGTGTTTTAATTGACGCTACAGCGTGTAAGGTTTTCATGTCAAAAAAGAGCTAAGTATTCGCTCCTGATCTTTATTTTCTATTTCCCAATTCTTCTTTTAGAGTGTTAATCTGTATGTGTAATTTTGACCCAAAAGGTTTAGGGCACCCTGTACATGATGAAGCAGATAAGAAAAAGCTGAAGTGATGCCCTAACTGAAGCTAGGCACATGAATTTTTTAAACATGCAGGAGAAACGTGAATGCATACACAAAAGTGTCGAGTAGTCATTCGGCCAGTGTATCTGAACGGTTCCAAGGTTACTATTTGTCTTTGATAGGAGTCAGGAAGTGCTAGGCTGCCACTCCTGTCTAGAAAACTTTTATTAAAATCTAGCCTCGTTATACAAGAGGCACTTAAATTCGGGAAATTGCCCACGACTGTGCAAAACTAGTAACGCAAGCTGCCATATCATGGATTTCGATACTTTCCATGGGGTACTGAAAAGAGAAATCAACTAATTAATGTAACTTTCGTCTCACTCTCAGCCACCATTTGTGCATCTGAATGATTTTCAAAATTCGTCAAGGCCATAATTAACTACTCTACGATTAGTTCACGGTAACTCGGTTTGACTGCACGGTGATGAAATACACTACCCAGAGAGACATTCATTACGTATAAAGTCTGTTAGGTATTGACTTGAAATATACATATTTCAGGGGAAAATTTAGAGGACGTTCGATAACATGGTAAGGTGAAACATTTGAAAAGGCAGTTCTGATTAAAGCTCTGCATTTATTGCAATGATTGATAACCGATACGAAAAACATGCCATCATGCTAGACTAAAAACAAAATTTATGTAATCCCTCATTTGTGGAAGTTAAGACTTAAGGAGGTTACAAGGGAACACAAGGGTAATGATATGAATGTTGGGAATCCACGCAAAAAATGAGTAATACTGCATTAATATTGAAAGAGGTGCACGGAACAAAAAACAGAAACGAATAAAACTTCTTTCACCACTACTGAACCACACCAGTGCAGGAGGATATGCTACACAAGGGCTTGAAGTGAAGGATTTCTCACTAAATTTAATAAATTCCGTAATTTCCGTGATATTTTAAAATTGTGATACAAACTGGGCTTCTTTCTGCGTGGATATTTTTGTCCCATTCATAAGGGCTATACATATGGTATCTTGCTTAGTGCACACGTGGGCCGTGCAAAATTACCTGTTCAAACAATAGAGGAAGGAATTCAAATGTGCCTTCCGTTAAAGACGTCCAAGAACTGGAGTTTGCCATACCTCTTCAACTTGACAGTATATTTAATGCTGGGATAGACACCGTGCACGTGGTGCCAATACTAAATTTACTGTCGAGTTAGGGAGGGTTGACAAGCTTCCGTTCTTGGATGTTTTAGTTGAACGAAAGGCAGGAGGCAGGCTTGTTCACTCAGTGTACAGGAAATTCAAGTCTCGCGATCGAAACACGCAACTCACTTCAAGATTATGAGCTAATCGCTGAAGGCTATAATTCTGAACAAGCAGACGCGAACTTTAACGTGGTTCTGTACGAGCCTCATTACTCGAAATCAGTAACCTGCTTATCCCAAGGAAGTAAAATTTATGTCTGCATAGTTATTCACTGTGAATTAAGATGCTGATTACTGTGACTGCATTTGTTTTGACTGTTATGGTTGCTACAGTATTTGCATAACTGTTGTTGTGCCATGTATTTTGCGGATTTAGTCTACCTGAATTATGCCCATAAGGATTTGCATGATTACCGTTTGAGTTTTGATCATTGTCTGTGATTATTTTGATTGTTATGACAGTTACGATTGCACCTGTTCTTATTACCGTAAATTTTGTGGTGGCTGTTATCACGTTCATAGTCAGAGCCCCTGAAATTAGTTCTGTCCCAATAATCATTACTCAGCTGCAGGAATTCTACGTCATATTGACAATGTCGGTTAGCCCGTCTGTAATTGTTTCCGGGGTTGTGTTTGTTACGTGAGTTCCTATAGTTTTTCTTTTCAAGCGGTAGAAAGGCGTCTTGCACGTCGTAGTTTCTGTTGTGATTGTTATTGTGTTTTTTCGTTAAACCGTTGTCACTATCCAATTCCATGTCCTGAAGTAATGTTTCTAAATCATCTTAACATCTGCCGGACAAACTTACATGTCTCAAATATGTAGGTAACTTTGTTAAATGCGAATTAGCTCGGACTGACCTTATGGGTTTGATAGGAACTATTCTGCGTACCATGTCTTCAAACCACTTTTCTGAAATAGAGAAATCAGACCGTTCAAAGTTACGTAACATTATAATGTTACGATTCACCAAATATTGTGTGGCCTGATATCATTAGGTTGACAGAATTGCTCGGTGGAAATCATTTACGCTTTGGAATCTCTCACTATTAAGCGCGTTCTTCCTGAAGTTCATTTTCCAAATAACCGTAGAGAAATTGTAATGTGTATTCAAGTGGCTAGTTCGGTAGTAAAGATTATAGGAACTGGTCAATCCAATCTTCGTCCGCCCCCGGTAGCTGAAAGGTCAACGTGACTGGTTGTCAATCTTCTGGACCCTGGTTCGATTCCCGGCTGGGTCGGGGAATTTTCTCCACCCAGGGACTGGGTGTTGTGGTGTCCTTATCATCCTTTCATCCGCATCTACTGCAGGTCTCCGAAGTGGTGTCAAATTGAAAGACCAGTACCCGGCGAACGATTTGCCCGACGGGGGACCCTATCCACACCATTAAAAAAAAAATCCAATCTTTGGGGTGAATTGAGCTACTGTAAGTCCTGAAAACTTTGAATTTAGGTACTACCAAATAGCGTTTGTAATCGAGGTTACCATTGTATAAACCAGATCGTTGTCTACTGCACCACGTCGGCGATTCATTGTTTTATCTGGATGTGTGGTACTGTTCTAGTGGAAAATCATCTAAACCCCGTATATTTGTATGGTCACCAACGTTTTCTGAATATGAATGTAAACGCTCAAATTCGTCCTTTTCGTCCTCGCGGTCAAGCTTCCTTTCAATACGGTCGACTTTTTCGTTCATAGTTTTCCTGCAACGCTTATTTTCACGATTAATTTTCTCTTGGTTGTCTTTAAAATTTATTAATAACTTATATTCTGCTGTGTCTGAAAACTGTACTGACATTGTTTCATTTGAATCTCTGTCAGCGCTGGTTGACAAATTTGCAGTTATCATTGTCAGGTCACCAACTTCCTATTTTTTTTTTTTTTTTAGTTTTAGTTAAGTATTCTTTTCGTTCTTCAGAAATTAATCTCAAAGTTTCCACTTGTTCGTTAGTTTCTTTTACCGTTATGTTGAGCTGTTCGTTCTGTTCTTTTGTTTATATAACCATCGCGCTCGGGACTACAGTGCTGATTTTAGCAAACAATTCGTCCTTCTCATTATCTCATTAGACTGTTTTGTTTCCAAGTTTTTGTGTTTCGTTTCAAGGTCACATTATCTAGTTGCAAAACTGCTAGTAATTGGTTGAAGCGGCTGGTCCCGGCGGAGGTTCGATTCCTCCCTCGGGCATGGGTGTGTGTGTTTGTCCTGAGGATAATTTAGGTTAAGTAGTGTGTAAGCTTAGGGACTGATGACCTTAGCAGTTAAGTCCCATAAGATTTCACATACATTTGAACATTTTTTTGAATTGGTTGAATGTCTATTTAATTTCTTCCGTAATGTCAACTGATAAATTTCATATTTTTAATTTCATGTCTTCTTGCGATTTTCGATTTTCATTCTGAGAGTTTCGTACTTCTTCCCTCCCCCCCCCCCCCTTGGCTCTTCATACCACATACCATCGCTCCAGGTGCTGGGCACATATGACATTCGCAGACCCACCACCTACGTTACCTCCTCGGGTTTGTGCCAGCATGGCTTTATTTTATAAAAGCGTTTACTAACAGCGTATTTTCACATGTGCACAATGATACCAAGAAAACATCTACAAATTAGCAAAAAATCAATTCAGAAGCATACTGTACATTTGTTACCAGTAAGATCGATCAACACGCGGGAACTACCGACAGGCTGCGTGAACGAGAATCGCTATATGGAAGAGGTTCATCTCGGGTAACCCTGTAGGGAAAGTTTAGAGAACCATCGTTTGCGACAAACTGCAGAATTATTGTACTGCCAGGCGCCCAAGGACTGTGAAGACAAGACACATTCAGGGCTCGTACAGAAGTATATTGATAGTCGTTCCTCCCTCGTTCCATTGGTGAGTGTAACAGGAAAAATAATAGTTGGCACTGGTACAAGAACCCTCCAACATGCACCTTACGGTGGCTTGTGGAATACGTATGTAGAAATGTAGATGTAGTTGTAGATAATACTTAAATGAAAACATAGCATTGACAGAGTAGGTTGGCGCTGTCAGGCTCCTGGCGCTGTGTGCACTTCTCAGTAATTTTGGTCGGCAGTCGTGAAGTTGGCGGTCAAGTTGGGCCCTACACTTCCCTTCGATGACTCTTTCTAGCACTAATCACTTATTCTCAAGTCATTGTCTTGGGTGACTTCTGAGCAGGAGCAGAAATGCCTCAGTTCAGGGCTAAAGCACCAAAGTGTTCCCAGTAGAAGTATCATTGTACCTTCACATTCTGTAAACCTTGCCATGGCGTTTCCTTACATCTTATTCACCAGCTTGGATTTTTCATCTGGACAAATTAATGATTTTTTTGTAAATTTTGTTACTGTTGCGTAGCATCCGTTTTCAATCAGTGAAAAAAACACACACTTGGCAAGAACGTTCGTTTCTAACACAATTTCTTTCTTAAGTATTGCTTGGTTTCACCAAAGTCTGCAAACTTCATAGTCTGTTGAATCACAAAACCCATGCCATCCCTTTGACTCGCCCATTATGGCAATGTCGCCGACGTGCAGCTGAGAAGGGTTCCTCAGGCATGCATCTACAATGACGAAAGGCTGGTGCAGCGTCATTGCCTCTGCTATCTTTGTTCATATCTCTAGGCGGATCCCCAATATACATAAATCGCAGGTAGGGTCTCACGTTTTTTTTATTTATTTACTTATTTTTTAATTTTTAGAATTCTACTCATTCATGGCGGCCGGGACCGACCTCCTAGTTTGCACCATAAGTAAACAGCACTATCCCTCAACGTCCTCGAATATTTACTGGATGTATTCTAATAGCGTCTTGCCCCATAGTCTTAGTTCGCTATGACTCCTTTCACTACAACAGATACTGTCATCTCTGCCCTTTTCCAGTCAATGTTTCCTGCACTTTCCTTTCATCGCATTTTCTCTGCAGGATTTCTGATCATATCAGTCCTCTTAATTTTCAACATACTTCTGCAATACCTCATCTCAAAGGTGTTGATTCTCTTTTTCTATAATAAGGAAAAAGATCGACGCAGTTGTGAACCTCGCTTTCCAAAACAAACGAACGTCTGCCAAGAATGGCAGGCGTGTTAAGACGGGCTCCGCCTGGCGCCTGCTGTGCAACACTAATGAGTAGGCGTAGCGCCGGAGAGCGCGTGACGTCATAGGTGTGCGGTGTTCCACGCGAGGGCGCGCGCAGATAGCCGCGTCCAGGGCGTGCCGCGTGTCTCTGTGAGGACACGGCGAGACGGGAGCAGCCGCAGGAGCAGAAGAGGCGAGGCGCGGCGAGACGCTCCAGAGGAGCGGCCACGCCCACCGGCAGCGCGCCGCGTGGCGCCCGCATGGCTGATGCCGGCTGGCTGGCTGCCCGCCTGTTTAGCGTCAGGTCTCATCCACTTGCCGCCGTTGCAGTTTCACAAGTGAAGCATGAGATCTGTCTGACTTTATAATTGGCCTCAGAGAAGCGTCTCGAAAAGGCTGCACTTACAATAAGCGTATGTGGACAGCGCGTTGTAGTTTCTGTATTGCAGGATTTGGGTGTGAGTGTGTGTGTGTGGCAAAGGGGGGGGGGGGCAGTGTTTGGACTGGGGTTAGGTAGGTGTAGGCTTATTTTATAAAATGGCTCTGATCACTATGGGACTTAACGTCTGAGGTCATCAGTCCCCCAGAAATTAGAACTACTTAAACCTAACTAACCTAGGGACATCACATACATCCATGCCCGAGGCAGGATTCGAACCTGCGACCGTAGCGATTGCCCGGTCCCGGACTGAAGCGCCTAGACCCTCTCGGCCACACCGTCCGGCGCTTATTTTATAGAACTACTTATTAAAACACAAGTATTTTCGAACAAAAACAATGACTTCGACAGAATGTTAAGTAACTAATAAATTGAATAATATTGTGTCTCGAATGAAAAGCAGCCCACAGTTGCACTAAATTATGTTTATTTTAAACCTTGATTATGGTTTCTGCTATAATAATATAGCCTTCTTCAGAAGTCACACTAATACATGAAAAATGGTCTTGACGCAGCCGCTGGGCTAAGACATTTTTCAAGTATTAGTGTGACTTCTGAAGAAGGCTATATTACTATAGCTGAAACCATGGTCAAGGTTTAAAATAAACATAATTTAGTGCAAATGAGGGCTGTTTCTCAATCGAGACTATTTCATAACGGTTGTTGTTGTCACTGCCATGATGAAAATAATGAAATAATATTCTGCCCAGAATTTTTGCTTGTGTACAAGTTGGCATAACATAGGAATCAAACAAATAAAATCTTCATAAGCAATAAAATATACTTGTAGCTCAAATGCGTGTCAACCCCTGTGACACACAAATGAGCAACAAGCGAGAGCAACAGGATAGAAAGCGCAATATTTGCACTCGCTTCATGGAGTAAATAAATGAATGAAATTAGATCAGGCTCTACCTCTATGACCAAGGATTTATACCAGCAGCTTAATATTGCCATATCTAACAGCTTACCTAGTGTGCGTACAATAGCAACATACAATTCAGACAACCTATAGCTATTGATTGTAGCTGAACATGCCATCTATGTGTTTACAAATGGAGTGCAATATCTTAATTTTATTCATTACGGTCAGTGTTTCGTCTCTGGCGGTATAACTTTCGTAAAATAAAGTACAACCGCCTTCAGAACGCAATGAGGATTTTATTTCAACTAACGATACATTTCGAGCCCTGGGGGCTCTTATTCAAGTGCTTTTACAGTTTACATCGATGTTTTTTCTTTCAGGTGTAACTTGATTCTGGTCCATTATGAAGCGTCACACTATGAGTATACGTTTACAAAACTAATACAAATCAAAAAAATAACTTACTGTTTCTAGTAGTGGCTATCAGCATTTTGAATCACAATATGAGTATACATGTTCATGTTCATACACACACTTTTCATTCTGCAGCACATTTTGTAAAGAAGTCGTAACACAGCAAAGAATTTCAAATGTAAAGATGCTCCATTTCTAAAAAGGCACTATGAATATTATTTCGAAGAAGATAGAAAGCTATTCCATAATTAGTTACACAATACATCAGTTTACAAAACAAATATTTGTATGTCAAACCCACATTCGCCAACCACATCCACCTTAACAGACAAAGTGCCATTCACAATAGGCTATCAGTACTCCAAACAGAAAAAACAGGGTTAAAAACTTCTTCAAAATCATCAAACTTTAAATCTCCACCAACAAATTCATGATAAATGTGACCTAAATTTGTATCACTTTGCCTGAAAATATTTAAAAAATTAAGATTTCCTATATGTAATTGTTTACATCTTCCCCTAGTAAAAGATTCTCTAACTATATCCTGATTTTCAAGAATGAAGTCATCACATACTGCAATTGAATTATCTAGACATTGATCTAATGGAATAATTTCATCATTATTTTCAATAAAAGTAGAACTTTGTGATATTGGTTCATCTAAACTTTTAGAATAAACATATAAATGATTAATCGATAATTATGTGCCAGAACTGTCTGATTTTGTGACCATCAAGAAAGAAAATAATTTTTTATCTAGAAAAGAATATTCATTTATTTCATCAACAGCTATTTCATATTTGACTTCATCTGTCACTAATAAAATAAATATTGAAGGTCATATACTTAATAATGAAAAAATGAAGATAAAAAAATGAAGTTCTTTATCCAGGAGCAATGCTTGGAGGATTTCTTAAAGCTTGTTAAGAAATTATGTGGGAAGGTGTTTTAACTGCATTTTTTACAAGACCATCTAGTTCTGGAGATGTGATTCTTAGGTGGTCTGATTATAATGAAGCTGGAGTTTAAATTAAATATGCACTTCCTAAGCAAGGAAAAATTGTGGTAGAATCGATGGAAATTCATGTACCGATTGTTAAATACGAACCAAATTACGACTTAGAACAGTGAGGAAATGTTCTGAAAAATCCAAAAATTCTGATATATTTTCATGAACTACAATCTATGGAAGTTGCAGGATTGAATGTTAAGAAATATTTTGAACTTGTTATCACAAATTACTATAATTCTGTAGAATTTTATATGCTATATTTCGTATTTGTTACAATACTTATCAGACAAATCGTAAATATAGTCCGTTACTTGACTGTTCATTCTGATCACGTTAACCTACAGAATAAATACATACTTCAGAATTGGAAGAAATGAAATTATGCCATGGGATATGTTGAATATTAATCCTCCAAATAATTTTCTCAGAGCATATGATTTCATTTCTCGATTTTAAACAAGTTACTTTACTAAAAGGAGATGTACATATTAGTCCATATAATTTCATTCCAAATTTGTATAGATCTTATAATTAAATTTTCCCTGAGACATGTAATGCTCACTTTTATCTAAGAACCTCCTTCCTTACTAGGCCAAATGCTGATCATTACATCACTGTAGCAGAGTGCTGCAGTGGTGTAAGGGTCAGCATTTCTGTCTATTAAGGAAGAAGACTTGGGTTAGAGTCCCAGCCACAGTACAAATTTTATTTCATATCTTCAGCTTCCTACATTATCATTCCAAATGATCCAGTCCATCACAGAGGTTGAAACTACCACTTCAGTTGTAAATTTACTGTATTATCATGACCAGTTTCGGGCTCTCATAAGCCCATCCTCAGGTGTTGCAACTGTGCTGTGGCCCCCGAGCGCCATGGTGGATGTGTACTAGGTGTGGTGTGCTATGTATGAGTGCAGAACAGGAACTCCCTGATACTTCAGATACTTGTAAAGTAAGAAAAATTCAACTTACAATGCAAAAGACAGAATACTTACAAAAAATTTTTAATTATGTAAATGAATAAAAAGTTAGAAAAAGTTATACGAGTGCCATCTTCATGCTTGTATACCTTTTTGAAATATTTTTAATAAAAGACAAAATAAATAAAATCTGAAAACTTTAGTACTTCGATTTGAATATGATACCTAATTCATTATTTTCATCCAGATAGCTTTTGTTATGCAGCATTATGAATTTTAAAAGTCAGGTAATATTTGGTTGATAAATTAAAGAAAAAGATTTTGCCCATAGCGAGTTATGCAACCCAATGTACTTCCTTGTATTGTGGGCAGTCTCTGTTCAGGGAGCAGGTACCATCCAAAAACGCAATCAGAATTCAATTACCCCTAAAACTAAAAAAGTTATAAGAAAAACCAATATAGTAGATGCATTTTACATTGTTAACTGTACAACTGTTGCACATTATTTGTGTCCGACTCTATGGTTAATTCATTTTACATTTGCCAAACTGTACGTTAGTTAGAAAATCTGGTAACAGATGGTGTTCATGTTTGTTCCATTTAAATTAACAGGGGAATTTTCTCGATTTTAAATTTGAATGTTTTTTTTCTAAATTTAATCTGAGTACTGAAATGATCACTACATGTTATTTACAGTTGATCCCATCAAATAAAATACAAAAATGTGAAGAAAATAATTTATTTACATCGAAAATAAGCATGCGAAAATGACTACATTTGAATCAACTTTGTTTTTCGAATACCAACTATATATACCATTTTTGAATGCTTCTGCTTCAGCCAAACTTCACACAAGCATTGACCAAACAGCTACAATACATGAAGCACTTCTGTTAATTCAGAACTTAGTCTTCATGCAGTACTGTGTACACCTGGTCAGAGAAGTCTGAAAAACTGCTAGTTGTGTTACGGATAATGTAGGGGTTGTTTTGCAGTTTTTGATACTGAGCTAACTTTTTCTTACATACACTTTTTATAATAAAATACACTGGACAAGTGACATAGTAAAATTTTAACATAAGTTGTACTTTGTGAGAAAGAATTATATTTTTCTTCTTATGTGCACCTTTTATAGAAAAAAATATTAAATCTATTTTTGTACATTCACCTTTAGTGAGAACAAATACTTTCTTTATAATAAGTGAACATGATAAGAAAAAATATTCATTTTTATTAATTTTTCTGAGTAATTACAAACATGCTTTTTTAATGAAAATAAAAGAGTCAGCCATGAAAACTGTACTATAATAGATGATACGTGTAGGTTGTAGATAACTTTTTTACAAGATAGTGAACTTTGTGGCTTACAAAGTGAGTCAAAAAGTGAGCTAGCTAGGGTAAAAGTGAGCTAGAACGTACATTTATCTTCTACTTCGAATGAACAGTAGGAGAGAAAGACTACATCTCTGCCTTACATCCTTTTTAACCTGAGCACTTTGTTCTTTATCATCCACTCGTATCATTCCCTCTTGTACACATTGTATATTCACATCTCTCCCTGTAGCTTATCCCGATCTTTCTCAGACTTTAGTACATCTTGCACCATTCTACATTGTCAAATTCTTTTTCCATATCAACAAATCCTATGAACGTCTCTAAATTTTTCTTTAGCCTTATTTGCATAATCAACCACGTCAGAATTGTCTATCTGGTACCTTTACCTTTCCTAAAGCCAAACTGATCATCATGTAACCCATATTCTATTTTCTTTTCCGTTCTTCTGTATATTATTCCTGCAAGTAACGTTGGTGTATGAGCTGTTAAACTGATTGTGCGGTAATTCTCGCACTTCTCAGCTCTTGTGGTCTTCGGAGTAGTGGGATATCTTTGCGAAATTCGGATGTTATGTCGCAAAACTCATATGTTGTGCATATCTATGTGAATAGATGTTTTGTTCCCATTTCACCCAATGAGTTTAGAAAATCTGATGGAATGTTGTCTATCCCTTCAGCCTTATTTGATCTTAGCTCCTCCGAAGCTCTCTTAAATTATGATTCTAGTATTGGATCCCTTATCTTTTCTAAATCGAATCCTGTTTCTTCTTCTGTCACATCAGATAAATCTTCTCCCTCATAGAGGCCTTATATGTTCTCTGTCCACCTTCCACTCCTTTGCATTTAACAGTGGAAATCTCGTTTCACTCTCAATGTTACCACCCTTGTTTTTAAATTCGCCGAAGGTTGTTTTGACTTTCTTATTTGCTGAGTCAGTCCTTCCGACAATCATTTCTTTTTCGATTTCTTCACGTTTTTCATGCAGCCGTTTCGACTTAGCTTCCCTGCACTTCATATTAATTTCATTCCTCAGCGGCTTGTATTTCTGTAGTCCTTAATATTATTTACTTTCTTCTGTAATCGATTAACCGACGTATTTCTCCTTTTACCTATGGTTCTTTTGCAGTTACCTCCTTTGTACATACTGTTTCCTTTCAGCTCCTGTGATTGCCCTTTTAAAGCTTTTAGTTCTCTTCAACTGTACTGCCTACTGAGCTATTCCTTGTTGCTGCATGTATGTCTTAGAGAACTTCAAGCGTATCTCGTCATTCATTTGTACTTCTGTATCCCACTTCTTTGCGTACTAATTCTTTCTGACTAAGTTCTCAAACTTCAATCTACTCTTCATCACTACTATATTGTGGTATGAGTCTATATCTGCTCCTAGCTACGCCTTGCAATCCAGTATGTGTTTTCGAAATCTTTGCCTGACCATCTTTCCCAACCACCTGGCGTTTTCTAAGTACACATGCTGCTCTTGTGATTCTTGAACAGAGTGTCCTTTATTACTAGCTGAAATTTATTACAGAACTCAATTAATCTTTCTCCTCTCTCATTTCTTGTATGAAGCCATATTCTCGTATAGCTTTTTCTTCTACTGTTTCCCCTACAACTGCATTCCAGTCCCCTATGACTACTAGATTTTCTTCTGTATTCCCCTTTCAATATTTTCGTATAATTTCTCTCTCTCTTCATCTTCAGCTTGGGATATCGGCATGTATACCTGAACCATTGCTTTCGGTGTCAAAATACGGTAACATACAGAACGAAGTTTACTGAACTCACCTGACAGATAACGTACACGACTTCCTTCCCTTAGGGTAAGGAAAGACTATGACGAGAACGACGATACCCAACACAAAGCTGAAATGAAATAAAAGACAGACCATGAAATAAAGCAAACTGCGTGACAACTGGATAACACTACGAAGAGAAAAAAGATCTGTACCCGGTCAGGCCCCACCAACACCTCACGAATATCCCCCATGTTACTCTAGCAAATACAGTAAACTTAACACATGTGATACCTAATCCACTAAAGTGAGTTCAAGCCAAACGGCTTACCGAAACAATTTTTTGTTTCAGTTCTATGACTGATTAAATGCTGCCTGTCACGAATTCCTCTCTTGCGTCATCCTCTTCGTCCCAGAGTAGCACATGCACCACACGTCCTCCATTACTTGTTGGATGTAATTCAGTCTCTGTCCTCCCCAACAGTTTTTACCTTGTAGAGGTCCCTGTAGTACAGTGGCGGTTAACACTTGTCCTATTGTCCTGTCCCTTCTTGCCGTCAGTGTTTCCCATCTGCTCCTTTCTTCACCAGCAGTGCGAACAATATCCTCATTCTTTATACCTTCCCGTTCCACCAAATGTTCCTTCTATAGCACCACCCATCAAACGCTTCGATTCTCTTCTCTTCCGGTTTTCTGACAGTCCATTCACTACTACACAATGCCGCGCCCCAAGAAGTACAATCAATGAAATTTCTTCGTCAGAGTAACGCCAATGTTTGATACTAGCACACTACTCTTGTCCCGGAATGTCCTCTTCCCCTGTGCTAATCTCCTGTTTACGTGCTCCTTGCCTCGTTCGCTATGTATTACTTTGCTTCCAACGTACCACAGTTGTTTACCTTAGACTACTCCGAGGTACCCTTATTGACGTCAAGTTTATCTCTATCTTCATTTTTGCTACTCGTCATTATTTTCGTCTTCCTGCGGTTTACTTTCACCCCACGTTCTGTGCTCTTTAGACGGTTCATTGAATTCAGCAATATGGGTAATTCGTCTTCACTTTCACTCAAGATAAAGGGATCATCAGTGAATCATATCATAAATACCGCTTCGCTCTTAAGTAAATTTCCCTCTTGAATCTTTATTTCTGTTATTACTTCTTCGACGCATCGATTGAACAGTAGAGGCGAAAGACTACATCCCCGTCTTATACCCTTTTTAATCCGAGAAAATCGTTCTTAGTCTTCCTATTCTTATTATACCCTCTTGGTTCTTGAACACATTATATATTTCTCGTCTTCCCCTATAGCTCATGCATATTTTTCTCGTAATTTCCAACATCTTGCACCATACGTCGACAGACGCTATGAATACGTCGTGATTATTCTTGAGCCATTTTTCCTTTATCAGTTGCAACGTCAGACCTGTCTCTCTGGTGCCCTTACGTTTCAGAAAGCCAACGTGATCGTCATCTAACAGATTTCCAATGTTATCCTCCGTTCATCTGTATAATAATACATAGTGCGTTTTTCCGGTCAGGCGTCTGAAAAATCGCCAAACAACTGTCTAATACGAGCGCAGAGTTTTCACTGGAAGTACGCCATTGGTTTCCACATTCAGTGGCAATTTAACGCTGAATGTCAATCATGTTGCGTGTTGCAACCTTAAATATGTACTAATCGTTGCCAGCTTAGAAATCAGCAGTGAAGAGTGATAGGAATGTCACCAGCGAATATTTGTTTTTCAAGTTTTAGTTCCCGCTATAAGATAGGTGGGCTCCAGGTTGTTTGAGGTCCGGTCCGATGTAACGCTCGATTACTTTCATTCAAATCTACGAGGAGCTGGGAGTGGAGCGGAGGGGTTCGCAACTGGGGATATACATGGGAGGGGATTACCAGTTCCAACATTGACATTACTCAGCCAAGAGGAAGTTTTAAATAATCTTTATCGGAATCCAGTGACAAGAGCTAGTTTTCAGTTGCTTCGGGGAAGGTGTCTGGTTGTATGTGTACCTGTTAGTGCGAGTAATAGAATGGAGTTGACTACTTGTTGGAGTCTTCAGTCCGAAGACATTTGATGCAACTCGTGGTGAGGTTGGCCTATGATACTGTAATGCTGTCAGTGAGTTAGAAATTGACTTGTAAGGACAGATAACTGCTGAAACTCACATCCATTTAAACCTGCTTGCTGTACCCGTCTATTGGTTTCCCTTTGCAGTTTTTACCCCCACACTCCTCTCCAATACTAAACTGATGTTTTCTTGGTGTCTTGGAATGTGTTCTATCAATAGATCCTTTTTTTTTTAGGCAAGTTCTACCACAAATTTCTTTTCTCCCAATTCCATTCAGTACGACCACATCTTCATCATTCTTCTATAACACCACATTTCAAAAGCTTCTTTTCTTGTCTTTATCTTCCACGTTCGAATCCGCAGAAGACTTGATTCCAGATAATTACGTTCAGAACAAACTTCCTAACACATAACTTTATATTGGTTTTCAGGAATTCCTTCTGAGCCATGGCGGCCTGGCGCAAGCACCGATTACGCTCGTTGTATCGTTACGATCGATTTTGGAGGTTATATGTGATCTTTGGATATCGTATGGCTTTCTTCCGGGTTGGCGGGCTTCAAGAGTCGCCCGTCAGCTTTCGAAAGAAAAACATTGAGAGACTTGGGACGCCTCCGGACGAAGGAGTGTCGACTGCGACCGGGTGTGCCCTATCAACGTGATATGCCGCGGAGTTGTATCGGTCGGCAAGTCTGTGTTTTGGGGCAGCTCGGAGATCCATGTTTCGTGATTTCTATCAAGGGATAGATCCCTGAAGTAAAGTGGTTAAGCTGCATGAGCCGCTGAGTTGTGCTGTGTTTAAACATCAAGTAAGTTGGCCGTTAGTGTATGTGTCTGAGCGACGTGTTAAGAGGCGTTTCACTCGCTAGATGATTGTGGAACTTACACAGCCGTTAATCGAAAGGTATGTGGATGAGCTCCGTGTGAGCTGGTTAATGTTGGCTTCGCAGTGAAGTCATAGTTATAACTGTACTGGTTGTTCTCTAATTGATCATTAACGGTATTAAGTGATTGAAAACTGCACCTGAGTGATATTACTATTATCGGTGAACCGTCCTTAAATGGTTTCAATTTAAAGGTCAGTGATTGCTGTGAACGGAACGTTTTGTAGACTGACGCATGTTTGTCTGGTGCAAGGATTCTGCCCTATATTTTGTGTGTGTTTCAAAGAGTTGCAATTGTCCTGTGTTTGTCAAAAGATGCTGCAGGTGCCAACGCCTTGGCGGGCAGTGAGGTGTGACCCGCAGCCTAGGTCCTGTTGTGTTTACGTAACCCTGCCACGGATGGATTGCTTGGGGCGAAGACCCCATACCAAAAGTTTAGTATATCTATCCTTTTCGCCAAGGCGGGTAAAAAGCATTTTGCAATTTGATTGTGATTTTCTGATGTTTAAACAAATGTTTTTTTGGTTACATAAAGATAGACCTGCAACTAATTAAACGTTAGCAAATATCGATTGTCATGTAATTTAGGGCTAATTGCAGTGATCTGTCTCTCTAGTAATACAGTCCACAGTGCTTGTTGAGTCGAGGTCACATCTCTATTTAAATGACAGTGTGTAGTCACGTAAAGTGTAATCTGGGTTTGTTTCATGGCAATCTTTCTTGTTTCGGTTACATATCCATGTTCTAGTGAATTGTGGTTAACCAAGTGAGTTTTAAATGTTGTTTGGGCCGTGTAGTAATTAAATGCTATTAAGTGGCTGGCCCACTCTGACAGGAACTGTACTGTCACTTGTAAGCTTTTGTTAAGTGTGGCGAAGCCACGGCAATACTATGTTTGCTAGTTGTTTCTTAACTGATTTCATATGCATTTTATGGTTATGCTTGTTGGGTTCTGATAACTGTCTTGTTTCAATAAGAACTAAGTAACTGCTGCATTGTACTCAATATTGTGGGGAATTATCTGAAGGAACCTTATGTTAATAAATTAAGTATGCGTAAATCAAAGTATGACTACCAGCTACGATTCACCATCCCGTTTCCCGTCCTGATAATAGTTGTGGTATGGATTGTGTAAGGTCGTTTTAAAGAGACAACGTATCACTTTCCTTGCTATAGCCGTTCTGCATTTTTATCCTCTCCACTTCGACCATCGTAAGTTACTGTGCGGCCCAAATAGAAGCAGTCACGTACCTCTTTTAGTGTCTCATTTCCTAATTCCCTGAACTTCACATGATTTAAATGCAGTACATTCCAGTACCCTTGTTTTGCTTTTGTTGACATTCATCTTGAATCCTCCTGTCAAGACACTGTGCATATCGTTCAACTTTTCTTCTAAGTCATTTCCTCTGATAGATGCAATGTCATCGCCAAACATCAAAGTTTTTGTTACTTCTCCCTGCCTTCTCACTGGTTTCCTTTAGCGATTGCTTGATGTACAGACAAAATACCATCGTGGATAAGCTACAACAATACTGCTGCCCTTCGACTCTTATAGCTGCAGGGTGATAATTGTGGAAGTTGTGAATAACGTTTCGCTCCCTGAATTGTATTCCTGCTACCATCAGAGTTTCAAATGCTTGTTCCATTCAGTACTGTCAAAAAATCTCTCTATGGCTACTATTGATATAAACGAAGGTTTATCTTTCTTTCATCTTTCTTCTAAGAAAAGTTTTGTCACTATTGCCTCCCGTGCTCCTCCATTCCTCCGCAATCCAAACTCATCTTCCGCAAATCAGCCTCTACCAGTTTTTCCATTCGTGTATTATTAAACCATTGGTTCCGCAGTACTGAAATCCATGAGCATTAGCCTTCTTTGTAATTGGAATCATTACATTTGAGGTACCTTCTCCGTTCCATATCTCGCACACGAGGTGTAACAGTTCTGCCAAGGTTGGTTCTCCCAAAGATGTCAGTGGTTTTCAGGGAAAGTCATCTGCGCCAGAGAAGTCGTTCCGGCTTAGGTCAGTCAGAGCTCTGCCAAATTCTTCTCGCAGCATCAACTATCCCGTCTCGATCTACTTTCTCTTGTCATGTAATGCCCGCCGGAGGTGACACTCCAGCTGCGTAACTGACCCTTGATGATTTCAGAGTAGTTTCCCACTCTTGAAACAGTAGTTACCATATGATTTTGTGACTTGTACGATTGTTGTTGCGTACATCGCCGTGATTCGTGAATTAATTCCTTTTTCATTAGATGACAACCATAGAGTTTAGTGTTACTTGTATATCTTTACTAAAGATTTATTCGTCAAAAGGAAGGGACCAGATAAATCACTAGAGGAACGAAAAGAGTTCAGTAGATGTGAACATTTCAGTAACCAGAACGATCTGCGTCGTTCAGTCAAATTACACTTCTCTTGCTACCCACTTAAATTGGCCACCTGCCGTTGCTGTTGCCACGCCTGGGCAGTCAACGTCGGCCACCTTATGCGTATGTTGTACAGCCAGGAATCGGCTACAGGGTGACCGTGCGGTTCTAGGCGCTTAGGCCTGGAACCGCGTGACCGCTACGGTTACAGGTTCGAATCCTGCCTGGGGTATGGATGTGTGTGATGTCCTTAGGTTAGTTAGGTTTAAGTGGTTCTAAGTTCTAGGGGACTGATGGCCTAAGATGTTAAGTCCCATAGTGCTCAGAGCCATTTCTGAATCGGCTACACGCACCCCAGCCGGACGAAAATGATAGTCCCTGATGGGCAAACACGACCCTCGTTTTTTCCTTCCATTTTGGCCAACAAGGGACTACATGACTTTTTCAGCTCCTTCTTATTTGGTCTTTTCCTTTTCTACAATGTTCTGTTATCTTTTCATCTTGCCTCTTTCTTCTTTCTTCAGACTGCTTCACACCTGTTCTGTCATTGTTTCTGCCTTATAATCCCACATATTTAACACTTCCCTTCCAATAATTTATACTGATTCTTCTGCTTGTATATTCTGAATTCCTAAATCTTTTTTTTTTAACTTGTCAGGTCAAGATTTTTCTTAATACCTGTTCTTGTAAGTGCTTGCAGACTTCTTTTGCTAGCTCACGGTAATTCATCCATTATAAATGTCGAGAAAATGTCATTAGCCTCTTCCATATTTTCCTCTATTATCTTTTCTTTATTTCAGTATGCTTCATTATTTCTTAATTTCCAGGCTTCTTTGCTTGTTACTGAGCCTAAAGTTTTCTTCAGTATTCTTCTCTCTTATTACACTTCACTATACTGGGCATTCGCTTGTTAGTTCTTTTAGTATACTTCGTCGCAAAAATTAGTCAACCTTTTAGAGGTTACCATTTTACTCAAGATACATTGTAGCAACAGAGCATACGGACTACATCAAATGATTACATTTACAGACCAGTTGCACAAGCGATTCTGAGTTATCAGGTATGAATCTGTGCTGAAGCACCCATATCACTTCGTGATGTCTCCAAAGGTGGCAACGCAGCCGTTCGTACAGATGGAGTATGCTGTCTGGGATACGCTGCGTCATGCCTGCTTTAACTGTTTCACGCAGTTCAGCAAGAGTTGTTGGCTGACGGATCGCACGGCTCACTTCTCGTCCCATGATATACCATTCGCTCGATTGGAGATGCGTCTGAAGATTGTCCTGGCCAGGGAAGCTGCTGCACGTCCTGCAGAGCACATAGTCTCATGGGCGGTCTGCGGGTGACCATTATCCTGTTGGAACAACACATCTTCCCATTACGAGAACAACAAAATAACGTGTCTAACAACATTCTGCATGTACCGAATGCTGATCAGCGCCCCATCCAAAAACACCGCAGTCTTCTGCCTGTGAGAACGTTTATTAAAGGCTAAACGCAGATATACACCCTGGTAGCTATGCCACCTTGCTATCTGTTGACGGACGAAGTTGAAACCATTATGAGTACACCCACTATCCCCCAGATGGTATGCTGCCATCGGATCAAAATCCAAGTGTAACATTTTTTCCGGCAGTTTAATATCTCTTGTGCTGTATGCCTTTCCATGTATTTTGCTAGTATTGCTAAATACGTTACATTGATGGTTTGTTTTCTTACTGTTTATCTCCTATTTATGTACCGGGTGATCAAAAAGTCAGTATAAATTTGAAAACGGAATAAATCACGGAATAATGTACGTAGAGAGGTAAAAATTAACACACATGCTTGGAATGACATGGGGTTTCATTAGAACCGAAAAATACAAACGTTCAAAAAATGTCCGACAGATGGCGCTTGATCTGATCAGAATAGCAATACTTAGCATAACAAAGTAAGACAAAGCAAAGATGATGTTATTTACAGTAAATGCTCAATATGTCCACCATCATTCCTCAACGATAGCTGTAGTCGAGGAATAGTGTTGTGAACAGCTCTGTAAAGCATGTCCGGAGTTATGGTGAGGCATTGGCGTCGGATGTTGTCTTTCAGCATCCCTAGGGATGTCGGTTGATCACGATACACTTGCGACTTCAGGTAACCCCAAAGCCAATAATCGCACGGACTGAGGCCTGGGGACCTGGGAGGGCAAGCATGACTTAAGTGGGCGGTTGAGCACACGACCATCACCAAACGAAGCCGGCAAGAGATCTTTCACGCGTCTAGCAATATGGTGTGTTTTTTTTAGTTCCAATAAAACCCCATGTCATTCCAAGAGTGTCAATTTTTACCTCTCTATCTACATTATTCCGTGGTTTATTAAGTTTTCAAATTTATACTGACTTTTTGATCACCCGGTACATTTTAATGTCACATCACTTTATTACTTTCGTATTCCTCTCTAGCACTGGATGATGACACATATTTTAGTGATCGTTCCTTTTGTCTTTCTCTGCCGTAGGCTACAGATGATGTGTAATTTTCACTTTTTATCTTATTTATCTTACCATCTTATTTTAAGAGAAAGAATAAAATGTGGTTATCTTGCTGTATATTTGTAGAACATCTAAAAGCGTTCGTGTTTTCAGCTCTTGCATGCCTTACCTCAGGCAAAAGGACATGTATCTAAGCTATTTCGAGGCTCTTAATGCCGCAACATTAAGACACTTTTAATCTGTTCACTTTGCGAAGGTATTGTTCATCTATTAGTTTTGCTTAGTTTGATCACTATTATTTGTAGAGTTAAAGATGACTGCCTTTCACAAAAGAAACCAGTGACTAAAAATGTTATTGGTGTAAAATAAGCCGGCCCGGGTGGCCGAACGGTTTTAGGCGCTTCAGTCTGGAATCGCGCGACCGATACGGTCGCAGGTTCGAATCATGCCTCGGGCTTGGATGTGTGTGTTGTCCTCAGGTTAGTTAGGTTTAAGTAGTTCTAAGTTCTAGGGGACTGATGACCACAGCTGTTAAGTCCTATAGTGCTCAGAGCCATTTGAACCATTTTTGTCAAATACACAAAAGAAAAAAGTTATCAGATCATCTTATTCTTGTGTAGAATGGAACTCCTTTAGGACGAGAAAACTGTGTTTGCTCAGATAAAATAGCACGTTTCCTCCGCTTTCAGCTGTCAGCACACATTCGTCTAGATCTGGTATCTGTTACGTTTGATGGGCGTAAAAGTGACCAAAAGAGAAGTGTAATAGTTTACACAGAGAGGGCGCAAACAAATGTGACGAAAGCGCGCAAACAGTGTCGGTAGTGGCCAGCGCGGCGCTTGCCTTGAAGGGGCTGACTCCTGCCTCCTGCGGCCAGTAAACACGGCGCACCTGCGCGGGCGCAGGAGGCTGCCCGCAGGTTCCCAGGCGGCCGCCTTTGTCCAGGCGCATCTGGACCACGCTTCCTCCGCGGCTTCCTGCCGGCACAATGCGCGTTCCCACAGGCTACGCCTTCCTCCGCCGACCTCGGGCTACCGCCTAGCAGCGCCGCCGGGCGCCCGCCCGATTTCCCAGGATCCACCGCACCGGCCCCTCTGTCGGCTGATTATGTGCCGACGTGGGAAACATCGGCCAATACGCTCCTCGGGTGTCTAAAAGAGGGTGTACGCCACACCTGTCCCTCTGGTGTTACCGTCTTTCCGTAACTGATGCAAGTGGAACCCTAAGTTTAACGCTCCGTGCCCACTTCTCAGATACTTGAGAAACAATAATCATTGAGTACCACTCAGAAGCACAGGTAATTATAGCAGACGACCTGCGTTTCTCATTAGTAGTAGTAATTGCTGATGAGCTGTCTAGATTGATCGCCTTGATCCAAGAAATTCTTCCTCACGTTTCGTTTAGAGCTGCAGTGGACAGCTTCAGAGGTTCCCCTGATTCCACTGACTGTTGATGACTGACAGGTCAGACAGTGACATAAATTCTGTGGAAAGGGGGGGGGGGCGTGGTCGAGTTTACATGGGATCGGCATAGAGAAATCTTGTCAAAGATGGAACTTAACTGCTGCGCGGAGTGGTCGCGCGGATAGAGGCGCCATGTTACTGACTGCGCGGCCCCTCCCGTCGGAGGTTCGAGCCCTCCCTCGACCATGGTTGTGTGTGTGTTCTTAGTATACGTTAGTTTAAGTAGAGTGTAAGTATAGGGACCGATGACCTCAGCAGTTTGCTCCCTTAAATTCACACACATTTCAACATCTGGAACTTTATTATTGATTGCTTTGTCACAGATAAAACTCTGTCAATTACATACATCATATACGTTAAATTGCTTCTGTTTTCTGTTAAAATTATCCCCATGTGTATATATTTCGATAGTCGTGAATAACAGTCGTTCAAATGGTTCAAATGGCTCTGAGCACTATAAGACTTAACTTCTGAGGTCATCAGTAGCCTAGAACTTAGAACTAATTAAACCTATCTAACCTAAGGACATAACACACATCCATGCCCGAGGCAGGATTCGAACCTGCGACCGTAGCGGTCACTCGGATCCAGACTGTAGCGCCCAGAACCGGACGGCCACTCCGGCCGGCAGTTAGTCGTTGTAGCTAAAATTTAGGTTTCGGCGAACCTCACTTCATGATTTTTTGACTGAAAAGTATGCGTGCTACAGGTGATTTTTCTGGTTTCCCTATAGACTTTTACCTTCCTATAGACTTTTACCTTCCGTCAGCCGTGTATTTACGCTTTGCTTGGTAATTATGTTGTTGAGAACTTTTAACATTGCAGCGCGACAGCAATCGAGAATAATTTAATGTTTATGAAGAATCCGCCTCGATTGGAAATTGAAACCGGATGTTGACCTAGGTTTCGGCGTGGATAACCACGCCTTCTTCGAAACACACTAAAACTACAAACTTTCTAAAGAGGCAGTTTGTTGTTTTAGTGCGTTTCGAAGAAGTGCACGACCGCATTTTGCAGGTCCCGTACGGGCCTTCCTGGATACAGAAAATGTTAGACTGCTGCCCTGGCCAGCACATTCTCCAGATCTCTCACCAAATGAAAACGTCTGATCAATGGTGGCCGAGCAACTGGCTCGTCACAATACGCCGTCACTACTCTTGAGGAACTGTGGTATCGTGTTGAAGCTGCATGGGCAGCTGTACCTGTACGCGCCATCCAAGCTCTGTTTGACTCAATGCCCAGGCGTATCATGACCGTTACTACGGCCAGAGGTGGTTGTTCTGGGTACTGATTTCTCAGGATCTATGCACCCAAATTTCGTGAAAATGTAATCAAATGTCAGTTCTAGTATAATATATTTGTCCAATGACTACCCGTTTATCATCTGCATTTCACGTTGGTGTAGCAATTTTAATGGCCAGTAGTGCAATATCTGCAGCGGCTGTGTTAAATGATCTACAGTGCAATGTCTCTCACACACGGATGCATGCCAAAGGAACAGACAACGCTGCCATCTACAGCTGTGTGAAATACAAGGGATATTTTCGCAACTGCAAATATAATGAAACTCCAGCTGTACAATTTACTGGCGACATATGAAAATTTGTGCCAGACTTGGACTGGAACTAGCAGTTCCCACCCTACGCGAGTGGTCACCTTAACAAATTCAGTTATGCCAGCACGCTTTCACTACGAACCCAAACCTCCTTAAATCACCGTGTGTCCACGTCTTGCATTCGCACACTGTGATACCCGCAACGGAATAGACTTACTTATTATTATTGTGGCCTGTGTTTATGCAAGCACATTCTGCTTGTTGCGTCTATGTTTAATAGTATACTAAGCAATATTCTTCAGACATGCATGCATGCCTTAACGACATTGCATAGTATACTATTAAACATAGACGCTGCAAATAGTATGACTTATTATACTGAGATTTTGATAATCTTCACACCTGTCAGCATCTGCCCTTACTATTTTTTTTTATTTTTATTTTTTTTTTTTTGCCTGGACGTCTTATATTATTCTTGAAGTATGAGAGTATTTCTCCTGTCTCATTAATTTTGCACACTAGGTGAAATAGTTTTGTCATTATTGGTTCTCTCAAGGATCTCAATAATTGTGAGAGAATGTCATCAGGTACACTGGCCTTGTTTCGAATTTGGTCTTTTAGTACTGTGTCAAATTCTTCTCGTAGGTTCTTATCACGTATCCTACCTTCTTCGTTCGCTGCGTTTCATGTTTCTGTAATATTCTCTTCAGTAGGGCAACAGCACATGTAAACGAAGAAATGTATGGAAACTACGGCAAATCTTAATTTGGCTGTCTGGACAGAGATGTAAACACCGTTTCTTACGAATTAGAGGCCAGTGCCTTTACTCTTGCGTCCACCTTAAATAATAGCCATTTCGTATCTCAAGCAGAATACAGGCAGTTTCGCTGGCCATATCCTGCTTCCACTTATACTCCTGTGAAGGGCTCTCACAAGACTTTTAGAGGTCTGTTTGCCATAGATATTGGATACACTGCCTGTCATTGGTAAATTACTCGTCCTCTGTCTGCCCCCGTTAGCTGAGTGGTCAGTGCAGCGGAATGCCACGCAAGGGGACCCGGGTTCGATTCAGTGCTGAGGCAGGAGATTTTCTCTGGTCAGGAACTGGTGTTGTCCTCATAATTATTTCATCCCCCTCCGACACGCAAGTAGCCCAATGTGGCGTCGAATGGAATAAGTACTTGCCCTCGGCGGCCGAACTTCCCCGAATGGGGGACTCCCGGCCCACAATGCTGTACGCTCATTTCCATTTTTTTACTATCCTCTAAGCTACTCATGTAGACTCGGGTCACAGCCCATTTAGGACGATTAGGAAAAGACCGGCCCTTCAGCTCTAAGCCAAAGAAACCCTGCTTCCCTCGGAAAGTGACACTCCTGTAGAAAATAGCCAAAGAAAGTGCAAGTAGGAACTGCCAGGATATGTGATGTTACAACTGGACAGCAAAATTACCCAATATTAATACAGCAGAAAATGTCTGGTGCTATTCGGAACAACGACTGAAATGTATCAATCGACTTTCCCTTAATTTGGTAGCTTAACGGGTTCTAATTATCAGTGAGCGATTTCCGCTGGATATTTTCACGGAATCGAGGCCATTATCAAGAGCAGATGTAGGATTATACTTTATCCTGAGAATGACTTTTTGTACAGTATGTCCCGTATGGAGGACATAGTGATAGACATCGCTGGGGTTGTGAAGCGTCTGAATGGGTTGAAAATAAATAAATCGCCAGGTCCTGATGGGATTCCAATTCGGTTTTACAGAGTACTCTACTGCATTGGCTCCTTACGTAGCTTGCATTTATCGCGAATCTCTTGCCCAACGTAAAGTCCGGAGCGACTGGAAAGAAGCGCAGGTGACGCCTGTATATAAGAAGGGTAGAAGGACGGATCCTCAAAATTATAGACCAATATCCTTCACATCTGTTTGTTCCAGGATTCTCGGACATATTCTCAGTTCGAATGTAGTGAATTTCCTTGACACAGAGAAGTTGCTGTCCATGCATCAGCACGGCTTCAGAAAGCATCGCTCCTGCGAAACGCAACTCGCCCTTTTTTCACATGGTATCTTGCGAACCATTAGTAGTGTAGCGCTTGACACAGTCACGTCGATTAAATATTTGGGCGTAACATTGCAGAGTGATATGAAGTGGGACAAGCATGTAATGGCAGTTGTGGGGAAGGCGGATAGTCGTCTTCGGTTCATTGGTAGAATTTTGGGAAGATGTGGTTCATCTGTACAGGAGACCTCTTATAAAACACTAATACGACCTATTGTTGAGTGCTGCTCGAGCGTTTGAGATCCCTATCAGGTCGAATTGAGGGAGGACATAGCGCTTCAGAGGCGGGCTGCTAGATTTGTTACTGGTAGGTTTGATCATCACGCGAGTGTTACGGAAATGCTTCAGGTACTCGGGTGGGAGTCTCTGGAGGAAAGGAGGCGTTCGTGAATCGCTACTGAGGAAATTCAGAGAACGAGCATTTGAGGCTGACTGCAGTACAATTTTACTGCCGCCACCTTATATTTCGCGGAAAGACCACAAAGATAAGAGATTAGGGCTCCTACAGAGGCATATAGGCAGTCACTTTTCCATCGTTCTGTTTGGGAGTGGAACAGGGAGAGACGATGCTAGTTGTGGTACGAGGTACCCTCCGCTACACACTGTATGGTGGATTGCGGAGTATGTATGTAGATGTAGATGTAGATGTAGATGTAGATGCAGATGTAGATGCTTAGTGTGCTTTACGTTACTCCGTGACCGGCTTCGGTGGCTGGTTAGCGGATGTGGACGCGAGGTTTGGTTCCAACTCGTGGTTAGTGTTTCGTCGAAGTGTGCGCTCATGCTTGTTTTTTCTAGAAAACGCCTGTCCTTTCCTAACGACGGCAGATCAGCTGGGCGCGGCGTGTGCGACGGCTTAGCGGATGCCGGTCGCGCAGAGGTCCGCGGAGGTCGCGCGCCGTAGCGAAGGTCAGGGCGCATGCGCGGACCCGGTCCGGCCGATACACATCTGCGCCGCCGCCTACAACGGCGCAGATGCGGGGGCTCGATAGCGCGCACCCCTTCGCTCCGGAGCGGCCGCCGTCACTAAATCTGCGCGACAGCCGACAAGCCGAGTTGCCGAAAATGTTGCAGCAGGGTGTGGTGCGCCCGGCCGGCCGCTCGCGTGGCACCAATTAATGTTGCCGGCGCGCGAGGCGGGGGCTGCCGGCCGAGGCGCGATGTACGGGGTGCGCGCGGCTCTACTTCTCCGCGACAAGGGCGTCCGTCTCTCCCGGCGATGCGGGCTGTGTTCTCTGGTCCGGCACAGGCAGCTGCTCGATTTGTAGCTGACAGCGGGGCGCTCGCCACTCTAGAGATTATCGATCGAGCTCCATACCTCGGCACCACTTTGTGTACAGCTCTATTCAACCGGTACCGCACCAGGCCAGACTTGAGTAAAGCTACCCACAACGGAAGACTGAACACGGCAGGCTTGTTGCTATTGGAGGTGGAAAACCGTTACCTTCCACCTACTTTTGGACTGGCTTAAGTAGCCGTAGAATGGAGAACCTACAGTTGACCTCCGAAACACGGTGCGACTTGACACTTTCCATTTACATGAACTAATTATAGGTGGAGAGAAGTCATAAATTACGCAAGAATCCTAGGACCTAGAAGAACTGGATCCAAGACCTAGCACTTACCCTTCCAGCATACCAGCTGAAAAACTTTGGTTCTATTATCGTTCTTTGAAACACTCTCTGTACCCTACATTCCTGGTTTTTGGGCCCTGCTTTCTTTGCTACCAGTAGCCTCTGGCCATTGTCGCATCATCATTAGGCCGAACTGAAACAAGTCTAGCGTCTGAGAGTTTTCACTACCATCATGAGCAGCATCAGCAATACAAGGTGTATCAAAAAGAATCACCCGATTTTTAAAACATTATGTTTGAGCCGTGGTAAAAATCGCTGTTTTGAAGAGCGCCCCGCAGCGCGTAGTGGGAAGCAGTCGCCCTCCGTTTCTGGCGGTGGCGCCGCTGTGGCAGTCACAGCTTTGGTGTCTCCCTCTGGTGGAAAAGGGGAAAGGTTGCCTGTTCATGTGCATGTAAGCGGCGCTATGAGCTCGCCAGGGGTCAGTCTGGGTCAGTCTCTCGTCCCCAGCTTGCTAGTCTGTCTCTCGTCCGCATTTATTAGGCAGTTACTGTCTGTTGTTCGGAGTGCTAGTATGTCTGTCCTTCGGATCAACCTTTAAAGCCGGCAAAACAGGAGTCAATCCACGTCATCTGTCTGGCCGGTGCGAGATGCGACGCCGTGAGACGGGAGATCGGCGCGCCTACCTGCGTCTGTTGAAGCGGCTGGCAGCGGATGGTTCGGGAGAGCGATTTGGAGGTTTTGCGCCAGGTCTTCTCGAGAAATCGCAGTTTATTAGAAGTTAAGTAATTGGTGATATGTTGCCTGAGTTATTCTTGTTAAATTCTACTTGTTTTCTTGGTGAGATCACCAGCAGTTTTGCTTTGGGGTCGTCCCACCATTCTTCTGCGTTTGCCCACCCGCGGGAAAGTGGTTGTTTATAAATTGGGTGGCCCGTTTTTCCTTTGTGGAGTAGGGATGGGTTAGAGCAACCTGCAGTTCGGCTTGTAAGGTAATCTCCCTATCAATCTACCGTACGTTAGTACCTGCCTCTGTCATGTTTGTCGGATTTGGTGTCTTAACGAATTTCTTTCTTGGAGTGTAACGGCCCAATACCTGAAATATGTTTTGATCTTTGGAAACTTTGATATTATTGCCTATGATCCTGAGAGGCGGTATCTGTGTACTGTAGAGCATCTTAACTATTGTTTGGCCAACCTTGTAGAATTTTATATAAGATTTCATTTAATGGGCTTCTATTTAAATGATCATTTTAGTATTTAAAGTTGCCACCCTTTCACTGTAAGACTTTTCTTAGAAGTTAAAATCAAGTTGCACCTTCGGTGGCAAGGTTAATATTTTAATTGTTAGTGTTTTGTACCATTTCCATCCCTCCTACAGGGGTCCATAGTTTGTGTGCTTGTGTAAATTGTTAAAACTGTTACTTTAAAGTTATCTGGTGTGCATCAGTGTAGTCTTTCAGACGCTGTTGTGAGCGGTCGTAACTACGGCCGTGTCAAAAGTGAGCGGCAAGGTTCTCTGCCCGAAAACTCACACAGTCTAAACTTGTTTCTTTCTGCCTCTGAATTATAATTTTAAATTTCTTTTTAAAAAAGTGAATAAAATTCCCATTTGTTAAAAGAAATTTGGTTCTGATTTCATCAGTTACTCCCTGGCAACTACTTGCATGCTTACACAGTGTGATTAAATGTGTTAATGTTCTTGATGAATCCCTAGTAAATAAATTAAATTCTTAAGAACATCCTTTGAAAATAAATCACGGTTCAGCGTTATTTGAGATATTTGCGCGAACAATGTATTGTTAGAAAAAGCAAACTCTCTCGAGTTTCGTATGGTTCCCGCTGGGTGGCAGCAGTGTGCGTCAACTTCAGTTCTAATGAGAATGGTCTCGTGACAACAGAGAGCGTTTTGACTTCTACGTTTTGCGCAATGCGGACCAGTAATAACTGTTCAGCGTGACTTTCGTACTAGGTATGGTGCGGGTCCTCCTACAGCAGACAGCATTAGACAATGGAATGAAAAATTCCCAGGAACAGGTTGTTTGTGTAAAAGCAAATCTCCGGAGCGCCACCGAGTGTCTGACACAGACGTCAAATGCATCTGCCATAGTTCACAAGGAGTCGCAGAAATCCGTTGGCGGTGCAGCTTGACGGCTCAACATGCTACTGACGTCTCTTTCGCTCATTTACCAACACTATCGGACACCGCCACAGTGTCATCCGAAAGTGCGGGAATTTTTAAATCAAAGGATTTTGGTCGGACGCACTGGACCACATGATTCAACTGGCCTCCCAGGGCGCCGGACCTGACCGTATGTAATTATCTTTTGTGGGGGTGTATAAAAGACTCTGTTTATGTGCCTCCATTACCAACAACAATGAATGAAAGACATCGCATAACAGCAGCTGGGGAAGCTGTAACTCTAGACATGTTCACTGCAACGATTAAACTAGTTTTAGAAATACAGACGTGCCAAATAGAATTATTCCTTTCCATACACCCTGTATTTCTAGAACTCACATGCTGAGGAATAGTTGAATACTCCTATCTTCCACAATAAAATTTGTGAAAAACATTATCAGCGATCTCGTATTAACATGATAATTTTAAAAAAATTTCTTTTAATCGGAGTGACCAGTTTCAATCTTTAAGGAACATCTTCAGACTCCAGAACGGCAGGTGGACTTCCATGGAGCAGGCTACTGCGATTTACGACGCTGAGGTGGACTTCCATGGAGCAGGCTGCGCCGATCCACTAACGCTGAACTGACTCAGTTTAGAGCCGTGGATCGGCGCAGCCTGCTCCATGGAAGTCCACCTCAGCGACGTAGATCGCAGTAGCCTGCTGCATGGAAGTCCACCTGCCGTTCTGGAGTCTGAAGATAATCCTTAAGGATTGAAACCAGTCACTCAGATTAAAAGAAATTTGCGATCAAGACTGCTTTTTAATTATCTTCGACAATCATTTATCCACCAAAAACACCGTAGAAATGCGCCTCACGACACTTAGAAGAAACTTCCAGTAGATAGCCTTCCACACAAGATCACTGCCAAGTTAACTATAGAAGCAGGCAAATAGGTCCAACATTTAACCATCTGGTAGATGGAGTTCCGAATACATGAAATTGTTTGGGGGTGGGATATTTTGGTGTAAAACATCTTGTAGAATGTCTTCATTATTTATACAGTATCAAGTATTCAGTGACTCTACGATTAGCCACATGAATTTGATTTTAATAATGACGAAATGGACGACAGTTGTTAGAATGTGGCATAATGATAAACAAAGCAGAGACTACCAGGACGAAAAGTACCCAAAAATCGAACTACAACTTACTTAACATCTAAATTGAGAACATTGCAGGAGTGTAACAAGAGATAAGAGATACATTGCTCCTATGTAGGAAGTAAGATACATGAGATGGTTAAAGCAAGGGACATATCAGAAGTAGATTGCATAAGCGAATAAAAATTTCTTCAATAAAAGAGAGCCACTGTGTCAGTTATGGGAATGGAAATGGGGAAGAAGTTCCTGGAAGTGTACGCTTGGAGATGGCACGTACCCCAGCGGCAATCTCGAGAGCTAGAGACGGGAAACATTTGATATGTGTCGCTATCGAAGGGTGTTAAGGATTAAGGGCGCGGATGCCGTGAAGTTTGAAAGTACTCTACGAAAAGCTTTTACCAGAGCAACAGAGAGTTAGTGGAGAAGACTACGGCATTGCATCTAGCATAGTTCTTCAATTAGGAGCTGAACCAAGTTGATCTACTCAGAAGCGAATTTCCAGCGTGCTGGAATAATTGCAGGTCAGCAGCTTCTGTTAATCAGTACAACTAAGAACCAGCCAAAGTTGCTAAATCCATCTTTTTTAACTTATTGGATGACTATCGTAACAAATAGTTAAAATGGTATTTACGAAAATAAAAAGCAAACATGTCAAAAATATATACTTTTCATGAAGTGCAAATGAAAAGTTACAGCAAATACAAATAACTTGACTGTCTTTTACGATGATTTGACAACGATTCCCGACCCGAAACTAATCGAGTGAATAAAAAAGATAAAATGTGCAACTTTGACTGGTGTTTCGTTGTACTAGTCAGAAATGTCCAATAAGTACTCTTATCGTCGCAAAAATGTGCTTGATTTAGAAAGGAAGTTACGTTGCTCATTTAATTACTCATCTCATTAACTGACGCCGTAAACAGAGAGATCATCTTGGTCGTTACAGAAGGTTAGGGGAAGAAATTTCTTTGGATTTTGTTTTAGGCTGATTTAATGTTGGAAAATAGTGTCAAAACCTAAACGGGACGAGTACAAGTGGGTTGAATACAGCTCCTCCAGCAAATGCAAGGTGTGTCAACCTCTAAAACAAATCGCTCCTTAACAGATACCGTACTGCAAACATATTCACAAATGTAGGTGTGATCCTCCTAACAAGGATAGAGAAACGACATAACAGGAATTTACAGTTACAGCTCAGTAAATGTGCAAGTGGGGAAGACAAACCTAATCATTGAAACAACACGATCAAACAAAGACGCTGTGATTATCCTGTTTTTGCTTGCAGATGTATGTACAAAATTTAAAGTTTTTCCAAGAAATCATTATTCAAAATGAACCAAGAACATTGGGCAATCCAGCCCCTGCTTGTACTAAGTACTCCAGCAGTCCCTTATAAGATTCCTAATCGAGAACATTCCTTTCTCCTAAGGCTGCCTATTAAGAATCTGTGATAAAATGTATTTCAAGAGGTGTAACCACATCAACTGCATTCGAATATCTGAGAGAAATTGACTTATTACAGTTATTACCAACAAGGAGACTACTGAATATCTTACGTATAGAAACAATTTTACCGAGGAAGCGGTCCATCAGTGTTTTGTAGATACAGGGAAGTATGGCGAATTGTTTACATTGCAGCTGTAGCGATGATACTGTTAGGAGTCCGTCCATCAACAATATCGACGTAATATCTGGTAGCACAGGCGTATTTCTTGACTTGCACACGAAGCCATAGTGATGTATCTCGTTCAATTAGAGATTGACTACTGGTCTAAAAGGCATAGCAACACTCGGATCAGGTGATAGTTTCGGACGATTGCTCTGTTGGAAAGCTTGAATTGTTTGTGAAATTATCAGTTTCAGGAAATATTTTTGTTCACGAAGTTTTGTTCGGAAATCAGTATGTTAAGCACATTTGCTGCTGACACCATTCTAGTTTACAAACGATCAAGTCCAAAAGAAGAGATACGGAACAACTGTCTCCAGTGGGCGGGTCCAGGAGGCGTGCTGAGAACATTAGAGCCGCCAGAAATATGGGCGGCCAGTATTGTCAGCTGCCACACAAGTAACGTTAACTGCTGCTAGCGGATATATCACTGTATAGCGGTTGTACCAATTGTTCGCACTTAGCCTGATTGTGTTCTCCATCTGGGGACTGAAAGATTAACGGCAGTGCCCAATCTCTCCGCTTGTAACAACATGGTAGAAGGTAACACCCACTCTGGCTTCCAATGTTTTCTCGGAACACATTGCTGTCCAATAACTGAGAACTGCTTTTTAGAACTTCCTTGGTATTTATTTGTTAACACTAAGTCACATGTGAAACCAACTGCTACAGGTGCTCCAGTTTTATAATGGAATGTGTACACACACACACACACACACACACACACACACACACACACAGGAAGACGCCGTCTAAGATGTTAAGTCCCATAGTGCTCAGAGCCATTTTTGAAGACGCCGTTTGGAATTCCCTTTCGCACAGCCAGAATTACTAATAGGTTGTCGGTGGTTTCCCTAAGTCTATAACTATATGACACGAATGACTGGTGTGTGGTGAACTATTCTTCAAAGTTACATACTAACGGCGAGCTGCAGAAGAACCCTTTTGACAGTTGACGGTATTTTTGTATTTATCCATCTGAATTAGTGCTCCATATGTTAAATTTTCTGGCGTCGGTGTGCAATTTTGCCTTCCACTGATACTACCTTCGAAACAAGTAAGTGGCCAGAATACTAGAATAAGCTTGTAACTCCGCCACGTGACATTGGTGCAAACAGCAATAGGAGTCATTTTACAAGAAAAATCGCCTTCAGTACAGGTGCTTAGACGCCACACATTGACTGTTTTGCAAACATTCATACTTCTGTAGAACCATGACGTGGATGTAGTTCATCGAACCACAAAATATGTTTCCATTCCTCTTCCACAGTCTTACAGGGTAATTCCATCCACTTGAGAAAATCTGATGGTTCTACGAGTGAGTTTTTAACAACAGCTCGACGTACAGGAGTCTACATCTACATCTACAAGATTACTCTGCAATTCACATTTAAGTGCTTGGCAGAGGGTTCATCGAACCAAAATCATACTATCTCCCTACCATTCCACTCCCGAACAGCGCGCGGGAAAAACGAACACCTAAACCTTTCTGTTCGAGCTCTGATTTCTCTTATTTTATTTTGATGATCATTCCTACCTATGTAGGTTGGGCTCAACAAAATATTTTCGCATTCGGAAGAGAAAGTTGGTGACTGAAATTTCGTAAATAGATCTCGCCGCGACGAAAAACGTCCTTGCTTTAAGGACTTCCATCCCAACTCGCGTATTATATCTGCCACACTCTCTCCCCTATTACGTGATAATACAAAACGAGCTGTCCTTTTTTGCACCCTTTCGATGTCCTCCGTCAATCCCACCTGGTAAGGATCCCACACCGCGCAGCAATATTCTAACAGAGGACGAACGAGTGTAGTGTAAGCTGTCTCTTTAGTGGACTTGTTGCATCTTCTAAGTGTCCTGCCAATGAAACGCAACCTTTGGCTCACCTTCCCCACAATATTATCTATGTGGTCTTTCCAACTGAAGTTGTTCGTAATTTTTACACACAGGTATTTAGTTGAATTGACAGCCTTGAGAGTTGTACTATTTATCGAGTAATCGAATTCCAACGGATTTCTTTTGGAACTCAACTACAAGAATCTATGCTTATATCCTTCTTGTTCAAAATTTATAGTACTGTGATCAGATTCGGCAGGAAGATTTTGTGCAGTTTATATATACTGTAGATATAGTGACAATGTCTGTCTTCAGAGAGGGTTTTTTATGCACAACTCAGCAGACATGTCTAACACAGCCTTGACCATACTGGTATCACTATGTATTCCGCCAAATAACATTATAATATGCGATATCACCCTTATACTCAGCACAGTACGCAGTTCACCCCGCTGGAGGCCTTAACGCAAACACTCTCAGTGGAGCTCGAGAATAAGAAACTCTAAAGGCAAAAAAACTGTACGAACACTCACCGGGCAGGAACTACATCACACTAGGGCTGGACGTTCCCAATCACAGATGACTGAGGCCAGACGTGACAGACATAGCCCTCATCAATGGCATCACACGCTCAACGTTGCAGTTGATGACAATGTCGCCTCCGACCTCATGCCAATAATACCATACGCGGAAGAGAAACTGCAGAACACAGAACCAGGCCGGATGTTAAACTACAAGCGGGCTTATTGGCCCCTATGCGAGAAAACGCTTGATAATCATATTCCAGAAACAAACGCACTGACTGATGAAGCTGTTGATGCACTTACCACTGCAGCGCAAGACGTAATTGATAATGTCAACCCAGTTCTAACACCATGACAACATTCAAGGGCCCTCTGCCAGGAAGCCATTGGTCCTATCTCAATGACAAAACCGTCTCAGGTGATAGTGGCAGCGCCGGCCGCGGTGATCTCGCGGTTAAGGCGCTCAGTCCGGAACCGCGCGACTGCTACGGTCGCAGGTTCGAATCCTGCCTCGGGCATGGATGTGTGTGATGTCCTTAGGTTAGTTATGTTTAAGTAGTTCTAAGTTCTAGGGGACTGATGACCACAGAAGTCCCATAGTGCTTAGAGCCATTTGAACCATTTTTTGATAGTGACAGCGCACGAGGCACCCGTTACAAAAGTTGCACGACAACAGCCTCCGGGATGTTATGCGGGAGAAAATACAAACATTTAAAAACAGTAGTGGGGCCGGGAGCTCGTTGAGCTGAATGCCATACGACCAAATGTGTAGAATCTAGCTCGACGCTTCAGCTGGGTGTGATATTACACACCCATAGGCAGTTGACCCTAAATAACGAAAAGTGTGAGGTCATCCACATGAGTGCCAAAAGGAACTCGTTAAACTTCGGTTATACGATAAATCAGTCTAATCTAAAAGCCGTAGATTTAACTAAATACATAGGTATTACAATTACGAACAACTTAAATTGGAAAGAACACACAGAAAATGTTATGAGGAAGGCTAACCAAAGGCTGCGTTTTATTGGCAGGACACTTAGAAAATGTAACAGACCTACTAAGGAGACTGCCTACACTACCCACGTCCGTCCTGTTTTAGAATACTGCTGCGCGGTGTGGGATCCTTACCAGATAGGACTGACGGAGTACATCGAAAAAGTTCAACGAAAGGCTGCACGTTTTGTATTATCACGAAATATGGGAGATAGTTTCACAGAAATGATACAGGATTTGTGCTGGACATCATTAAAAGAAAGGCGTTTTTCGTTGTGACGGAATCTTCTCACGAAATTCCAATCACCAACTTTCTCCTCCGAATGCTAAAATATTTTGTTGACACCGACCTACGTAGGGCGGAACGATCACCACGATAAAATAAGGAAAATCAGAGCTCTTGCGGAAAGATGTAGGTGTTCATTCTTTCCACGCGCTGTACGAGATTGGAATAATAGAGAATTGTGAAGGTCGATCGATGAACCCTCTGCCAGGCACTTAAATGTGATTTGCAGAGTATCCATGTAGATGTAGATTCCACAAGGACCAGGCGGACTGCGGGCAGAAGGCAGATGCAACGGCCACAACTCTAGCAGCTCCTTTACACATTAGCTGGTGCTCTCAGACCAAGTATTCACACTTGAAACGAACCTGGAAGTCAAGCGACTTGTATGCCCAGACTACACACAACGAAATTGACGTGCTAGCACACAAGAAATCACATGGGCTATCAAGCACTGCTCAGCTAGAAAGACTTCTGATACCATGTACTCAAGGACTTCGCGGGTGAAGCCACAGAATACCTTTCATATATCACAAATGCCATCCTACGACACAGAGTTACCTGTCTCTTGGGAGAGCCCAAGGTCCCGATGTTCAGGAAGCCAGGGAAAGACTACTCTCCCCCATATAATTACCGACTCATCAGCCTGCTGAGCTCCCTCAGTTAGATGGTTGATGCACTAGGCAGTGCATCAGCAACAAACCCTGAGGTCGGAGCAATTCGGCCTCAGGAGTGACTACTCTACAACGCAACAACTCCTCGTAGTAGAGCACATAATAAAGTATATATAACAGACGGCTACAACACCAGCAGTCCTTGATATTGTAAAATCCTTCGGTAGTTTCTAGCACAGCGATCTCATTCGCAAACTCAGCTTAATAGGCTTCCCCGACGGAGTCGTATGCGTCATACAGTCTCACCCACCGGAGATTCAACACTGGCATTCAGGGCTGGTATTCAACCCGGAGTACCCTAAGACCCCTCTTTTTTTTAACCTCTACATTAATGTTATTCCCTCATCACACAACACGATGGTTGCCATCTAAGCAGATGGCAGTGCCATCCTAGCGCAAGACTGGAAACCATCAAAGATTAACGACTACAAGCAACTCTCAGAACTGTCGCGTTTTAAATGGGAAAAAGGCGTATCAAAGTGAACGTCGGCAAGTGCGACAATCCCGTTTTCATCCAAACAAACAAATGCGCAAACACACAAATAACCCTACACATACACCCAATAAGCCTCCGTGAAGGTTGTGGGGACGGCGGATAGTCGTCTTCGGTTCATTGGTAGAATTTTGGGAAGATGTGGTTCACCTGTAAAGGAGACCGCTTATAAAACACTAATACGACCTATTCTTGAGTACTGCCCGAGCGTTTGGGATCCCTATCAGGTCGGACTGAAGGAGGACATAGAAGCAATTCAGAGGCGGGCTGCTAGAATTGTTACTGGTAGGTTTTATCATCACGCGAGTGTTACGGAAATGCTTCAGGAACTCGAGTGGGAGTCTCCAGAGGAAAGGAGACGTTCTTTTAGTGAATCGCTTCTGAGGAAATTTAGAGAACCAGCATTTGAGGCTGACTGCAGTACAATTTTAGTGCCGTCAATTTACATTTCGCGGAAAGACCACAACAGCTGTACCCTGTGCTTAACAGACCAGGGAAAGCTCACAGAATATGTGGGTGTTGAGGTTCATGTATTCTACACTTATCAGACCTCTGATACCGTACTGAGCACTAGTCCGGCGTTACTCAACTCCAAAATGTTTGCGTAGCCTGTAGGGCATACAGAACAAGGTCTTAAGGATCATAAGCAATGATTCGTGATCAACAGGTATCGTGGACATAAGGAATTCCGCCTCGACGCTTTCGTGGAGCTAATTAAAAACCCTCTCCATAAGACTACAAAAACTTGAGGCAGTCGAACAACACCTTCACCCTGAATCTGGGGAACTACTATCACAACCACATGTGAAAGCATGTCCACCCAAAACACGAAAATTAACCCCCTATGGAGGGCTTGAATTGAGCGTACAAACAACGCTGTAACGGTGAACCCCTATATTGGAGTAAACCTAACTGCTACTGCCAGCTGTACTCAAACAGCCAGCTAGGACACACAAGCAGAGAAGCGGAACACAGAAGATCCAAACAAACCCAACGAGCGGCAAAATTTATTATCAGACTGACCGCTGAGATGACTACTTCGTATGTTACAGGTACGCTGACGCTACAGCTGGCCCAGGAGGTCTTACCGGAGACCAGCTACATCGGTAGCACTTGTCTGCTAACATTTCCTAATACACAAGCACAAGCTGTCGCTACTGGTAAATATCCACAAAAAAAAGGTTCAAATGGCTCTGAGCACTATGGGACTTAACTTCTGAGGTCATCAGTCCCTTAGAACTTAGGACTACTTAAACCTAACTAACCTAAGGACATCACACACATCCATGCCCGAGGCAGGATTCGAACCTGCCACCGTAGCGGTCGCGCGGTTCCAGACTGTAGCGCCTAGAACCGCTCGGCCACTCCGGCCGGCTAAATATCCGCCACTAGCCCGATCAAACCATAGCAAAGGTATTTTCCCACAGCACTTGCCGTGGCACTTTTTCAGCCGCTATCCAAAAAATATCTACCCTTCAACCGATTTCGGTAAATTATCTCCTCTGTTACCGTATTAGTGGGTGACCGCATTCAGACGTACGGACATCACAGACCAAGATCCTGTGACTCGTCGATGGTATTAACCATACTGCAGAGGCCACTGCAGAAATGTTTGTGTTGGTCACCAAGATAGTGCAGGAGTGGAGGGTCTCCATTCTTGGTTGCTGGATGCTCTTGAGTTTCGTCGGTTCCTGAAAGGGCTTCAGTGTCTTCGTAGAGAGCAATATATTACATAAAACTGATATGTTTATATGCTCTTTTATGTGTCGCAACGACTTACTCGCCTGTGCCTACCACTACATCTCAGAGTATCTCTTACATTCAAAGTTTTCGATTATTTGTTGGATATATTCTAGTCTCTGGCTGCTCCTATACTTTTCGAACTCCACGCCTCTCATATCGTCCTCTCTCTTCTTCTAGTCGGTGTTTCCCACATTTTCTTCACCTCGTTAATTCTTATTTAATAAGTGTATTTAATTTTCAGCTGCTTCCGTAGCGTCGCTTCTGAAACGCTTCGATTCTGTATTAAATTTAAAGCATGGAGAAGCAGGTCTCATACACAACCTAGAAACTTAAAACATAAACAAATGTTGTCAATTAATACATTTCACGTCAGACGCCACGGAACTGTTTAGTCAAAGTTTCATTTTCACACTAGCGTACAGGTGAACATGCGAAATCTCCCAAAAGCCCGTTATTAACTTCCGTGAAACGCTGTGCTACAGACGTAGATTCTCAGAAATCTCTTCCTCAAATTACGACTTATGCAGAGTAGCAGATGACTTCCCTCAGCTCTGAATGCTTTCTCTGCTGTGTCAGCCTGTTCCTTGTAATACACCTTTTGCTTGCAAAGTAAGAAAATTCTTTCTAGTTCGTCTACTACAAGGACGCCAGTTTTGATGTAAAGTGCATCACTAATCTCATTTATGCTACGCCTCGTCACCTTCATCCTTCTTTGATTTTGTTTCAAACTGTATTATTTGCTCGGTGCACAGGTCACTTCATTTATCAAGTCTTCTACTTTTTCACTTTCACAAAGGACAGGTATTTCATTAGAAAATCTTATCATTGACACCGTTTCATCCTGAATTTTAATCCCACTCAACCTTTCCGTCTACACATTCTTTAAAAAAATGAAAAGAAAAGAAAACAGAGGCACAAACTGTGTTCATATGTTTGTTTCTTTATAGTTACAGATCCGGCAAAGAAAGCCTCCTCTATACATAACAACGAATAGTAGATATGACGGTAATCCCTAATGAGAAACCAATCATGTCACTACGTTTCACAAAAGTATCTGCTGAGTTTTACACAAAAGGAACCCTCGCTGAAATCAGGCATTGCCATTACATTTGCGGCACATATAAACTGCGCAAATTCCTAGACAGTGTAGCGTACAGGAACTCGGTCTTGTTTCATTCGCGAATTGAGTGTCGAAAGAATGATCGATCACATGCTTCTGTACGCTTCCTGAATCCTCTTATCTTATTATCATGGACTCTGAGCGAGATATTCGACGACCACAGCAGCAACGTCAGACAGACGTTATAGAATAAATTCTGTAAAATTACATAACGGATTTTCCCGAAAACTACGCTGCCTTTCTTCCAAAACTTCAGTCGACGCTAATCTTCCTTCCTCTACAAAAATTCTCATTTAAGCTCCCCGAGCAACTCTGTTATTTGTGGACTTCACCAAACCACTAAACTCCTAATAAAGCGTCCCTCAGTTCCTTCGCTGTTTGCTGTCGCCCTTACTTGATGACAATTCCAACCCGTGGAACGAAATTTTTGAATTTCTGTCACGATGGCTCAGTGAGTAGGTACCAGACGAAAAATCTAGAGGCTCGGGATTTGATAACTAGCTGGTCATAGGATTTTACCTGTCTATTTTGCATATTTTTTTGACGATAGTTTGGCAGTGTGAAAAAAGTTGGGTAGCAATGTAGTTCTGGGTCCACAGTAATCTGTAGGTTACCCTACAATTGGCTGGTTAAGTCAATTCAAAGTCGAAGAAGAGCAAACAAAGGCTATACATTTTATAGCTCTTTAGTTTGCGGCCTACCCCTGAGCTCACAATAGAATTGGCACCATGTGTACCATTTCCGTACAGATGCACCATGATTTCTCAGAATCCTTGCAAAAAATCTAAGTTATCCAACATTTCCTTAAAACTAATTTTACCTCTTCGTCCCGTTTCACAACGTTTGTTAGTATCGCAATGTGAGGTGTTGAAAACATTAACGTTACTCTGACAATGGGAAACTATTGGGTTCTTTCTCCTTGTTATGGAAATTTTCCTACATTTACACCAGTCTAAAAAGAGCTATCACTCGTTGTAGCAAGCATAAATTCGCACTAAGTCTTCCTTCATTTCCCCACGATCGTCCAATGTAACAACATAATCGTTAGCGCCCCCATCTTACAATGCTGCTGGCCCTTTCAGATAAATCTTTCGTGAGCATTACGAAGTAACATATCCAGATACGCTTCACTGGGGCATATCTCATTTTGCTTTAGTTTCTGGCGGACATTTGCCGTCCCCTATTACTGAGTTCTTTGAAGCTAAAAGCCATGTTGATTGTTAATCGATCATGTTGATTGTTAATCGACCATGACTAGTTAAAAAAATGAAATGACTTTTCAAATATCACTACATTCATAAGATCTGTTAATTTACTTAAACTATTTAATGAAACAACATTCTTCGGCGCATAAACCTCATCTCCAGGCTACAGGTACAGCAGGAAAAAAATTTGACAAAAACACACATATATATCAAAATTTTTCTGTACAGTGTGTAATGGTTTGAGGGCAGAGCAACAACTGTGTAAGCTGTAAATATTTTTGGTTTACTGTTGCAATATTATTACAGAAATACACGCATTTACACATTTTACAATGTGAGAATGTTACGATATTTGTCAAACGAACGCATCTCGTCCTCAGAAAGTGAAATAATCCTACCCACAACAATGGCAAATTTTAACTAGAAGTTAGGTGTCATATTCACCTTCCCGTTACGATGTATAAAACTCTTATTTAAGGTGCGAAATTGCCACCTTACAAATGTTGATACGTGTTATAGTCATCCTGCGGAAAAAGAGAAGCTAATATGAGGGCACATTCGCTTTGTTTGTTAGTCTGATGGTCACAGAAACTGCTTTAAATTCTTCTTCATATTAAATTGCCGTCTTCTTGTGGTTTGTTCAGTTGTCTCGACTGTTATGACTCCATGGATCGTGGTTCTCACTGTTCATAGTATTCCAAGGGGCACTTAAAACCCCTCCCGCTGGAGGTTCGAATCCTCCCTCGACCATGGTTGTGTGTTGTTCTTAGCATAGTTAGTTTAAGTAGTGTGTGTGTCTAGTGACTGATGACCTCAGCAGTTTGTTCCTTTGGGAATTCACACACATTTGAACGTTTTTGAAAACTTAAAACACGATATTACAATGAACTCTACCCAATAGAAAGTAGGCAAACTAAAGCTTGTTCTGATCTAACTATCGATGTGTCGATCTTGGTGCTATCAGTCACTTGCGCATCTTGCTGTATCGTCTTTGATGTTGGTCGACCAAATATATTAACATAAGAGATACTGTAACCACTTGACGTCAAGAACGACAGTGCAAAAATTATTGTAGGGAATTGCACAGCTATTGATATCGTAACCAAGATTCCTATACAGGTTTCAATAACTCAAATTTCTTCACCAAATTCAATTCAGTACAGGTATAATAGGAAATAAGTAATAATTAAGAATACTTGTGTATATGAGGAGAGTGATTAAACTCTTTACGTGAGCACCAGATCAATAAACGAAGTGAATATTCCCCCTTATAGGTTTCTTTTTTCTCTCTCTCTCTCTCTCTCTCTCTCTCTCTTTCACGATAGCATGACTGCAGAACATGCCAAGATTGTACAGAACAACTTTAATGCCTATGTGTACTTTTGTTAAATATTTTTAAATTGCCATTGTAGTCTCAATACGAGGTTTACACCTCGAAACCTGTTGACCTTTTCATATCTTTAAAAGTTCATGGAGTTAGTCGAGCACAATATCTGTGAAGATACTCCTGCGATCTTGGATGTTAATCGGCGACGTGGGTAGCGTCGAAGGCTTTTCACAAGTATAGGAAGGTTAAATCCACCTGATCATCTACTACTTACAGGATATCGTGTGTGCGTAATGCAACCTGTATTTAACACCAGTCGTTATTCTCGCATCCGTATTTATTCGATGAGGGAAGCTTCCTTTACTCTAAGGAGGGCAAAATGTTTGAGCAGAGGATATTCTCTTGGATTCTGAAAGAGAGTGACGTCAGCGATATTGGTATGTAATTCTGTGCATCTGTTCTTTTAGCTGTAAAAAAATAGAAAAGTATACAAAGAAAGGAAGAAAAGGAATTATCTGTACCCTGTTGCAGTCTCGCAGGGTTTTTCACTGAGTAAGTGATGTTTGACAAATGTGGGTAGGAAAGAATATACTACCGTCCAATATTGTTTGGAATCTGAAGGAATTCCAGTTCGCCCAACGGCGCTGGGAACACAACGTTCTACATTGATCCAAATTTGACAAGTTGGTGTGTTGAAACCAGTTATGTAAAAGTATAAACGTTTCAGCATCAGGCAATATTTACAAAAAGGCTAATCTACCGCTCACGTGTACCTATATACGAATACAGTATCGCACTTCTATGAAACAGTTTTCACACATTTTGCAGAAGATATGCTGCTCTTAACATGTAGATGAAATATCGATTATGCTTATAAGTAGTGAGTACCAAAAATTTATATGACACAGAGAATGGGGAAATAAGGAGAAGGGATGGGTGGGAAATCGTGACTTCCAATGGCACTGGGCTTTGTGGTGACGGAATTACGAAAGTTAAAACTTGTGCCACAGCGGAACTCGAACCTGGATTTACCAGTCATTTGGTCTGCACTGACTATGTGTTAGCCTAAATAAAGACACAAAATGTGATAATAGTAAACTGCAGGAACGTCTATAGAAAGGTCCCAGAACTGCTCTCATTAATAAACGGTCACAGTGCCAACATAGCTGGGAACGGAAAGTTGGCTGAAACCAGATGTAAACAGTAATGAAATTCTAAACTCAGATTGGAATGTATACGGCAGAGACAGGCTGGACAGTGAAGGGGGAGGCGTGGTTATAGCGATAAAAAGTGCAATAGTATCGAAGGAAATTGACGAAGATCCGAAATGTGAAATAATTTGGGTGAAGGTTACGGTTCGAGCAGGCTCAAACATGGTAATTGGATGTCTCTATAGGCCCCCTGGCTCATCAGCTGTTGTGGCAGAGCACCTGAATGAAAATTTGGAAAATATTTCGAGTAGATTTCCCGACCATGTCATAGTTCTGGGTGGAGATTTTAATTTTAATTTACCAGATTTAGAGTGGGAGACTCAAACGTTTATAATGGGTGGCAGGGACAAAGAATACAGTGAAATTTTTTAAGTGCTTTATCTGAAAACTACCTTGAGCAGTTAAACAGAGAACCGACTCGTGGCGATAACATATTAGACCTTCTGGTGACAAACAGACCCGAACTATTTCAAACAGTTAACGCAGAACGGGGAATCAGCGATCATAAAGCGGTTACTGCATCAATGATTTCAGCCTAAATAGAAAAATTAAAAAAAGGAGGAAGATTTTTCTGTTTAGAAAAAGTGACAAAAAGCAGATTTCAGAGTACTTGACGGCTCAACACAAAAGTTTTATCTCAAGTACAGATAGTTTTGAGGATCAGTGGACAAAGTTCAAAACCATCGTACAATATGCATTAGATGAGTATGTGCCAAGCAAGATCGTAAGAGATGGAAAAGAGCCACCGTGGTACAACAACCGAGTTCGGGAACTGCTGCGGAAGCAAAGGGAACTTCACAGCAAACATAAACATAGCCAACGTCTTGCAGACAAACAAAAATTACGCGAAGCGAAATGTAATGTGAGGAGGGCTATGCGAGAGGCGTTCAATGAATTCGAAAGTAAACTTCTATGTACTGACTTGGCAGAAAATCCTAAGAAATTTTGGTCTTATGTCAAAGCGGTAGGTGGATCAAAACAAAATGTCCAAACACACTGTGACCAAAATGGTACTGAAACAGAGGATGACAGACTAAAGGCCGAAATACTAAATGTCTTTTTCCAAAGCTGTTTCACAGAGGAAGACTGCATTGTAGTTCCTTCTCTAGAGTGTCGCACAGATGACAAAATGGTAGATATCGAAATAGACGACAGATGAATAGACAAACAATTAAAATCGCTCAAAAGAGGAAAGGCCGCTGGACCTGATGGGATACCAGTTCGATTTTACACAGAGTACGTGAAGGAACTTGCCCCCCTTCTTGCAGCGGTGTACCGTAGGTCTCTAGAAGAGCGTAGCGTTCCAAAAGATTGGAAAAGGGCACAGGTCATACCCGTTTTCAAGAAGGGACATCGAACAGATGTACAGAACTATAGACCTGTATCTCTAACGTCGATCACTTGTAGAATTTTGGAACACGTACACTCCTGGAAATGGAAAAAAGAACACATTGACACCGGTGTGTCAGACCCACCATACTTGCTCCGGACACTGCGAGAGGGCTGTACAAGCAATGATCACACGCACGGCACAGCGGACACACCAGGAACCGCGATGTTGACCGTCGAATGGCGCTAGCTGCGCAGCATTTGTGCACCGCCGCCGTCAGTGTCAGCCAGTTTGCCGTGGCATACGGAGCTCCATCGCAGTCTTTAACACTGGTAGCATGCCGCGACAGCGTGGACGTGAACCGTATGTGCAGTTGACGGACTTTGAGCGAGGGCGTATAGTGGGCATGCGGGAGGCCGGGTGGACGTACCGCCGAATTGCTCAACACGTGGGGCGTGAGGTCTCCACAGTACATCGATGTTGTCGCCAGTGGTCGGCGGAAGGTGCACGTGCCCGTCGACCTGGGACCGGACCGCAGCGACGCACGGATGCACGCCAAGACCGTAGGATCCTACGCAGTGCCGTAGGGGACCGCACCGCCACTTCCCAGCAAATTAGGGACACTGTTGCTCCTGGGGTATCGGCGAGGACCATTCGCAACCGTCTCCATGAAGCTGGGCTACGGTCCCGCACACCGTTAGGCCGTCTTCCGCTCACGCCCCAACATCGTGCAGCCCGCCTCCAGTGGTGTCGCGACAGGCGTGAATGGAGGGACGAATGGAGACGTGTCATCTTCAGCGATGAGAGTCGCTTCTGCCTTGGTGCCAATGATGGTCGTATGAGTGTTTGGCGCCGTGCAGGTGAGCGCCACAATCAGGACTGCATACGACCGAGGCACACAGGGCCAACACCCGGCATCATGGTGTGGGGAGCGATCTCCTACACTGGCCGTACACCACTGGTGATCGTCGAGGGGACACTGAATAGTGCACGGTACATCCAAACCGTCATCGAACCCATCGTTCTACCATTCCTAGACCGGCAAGGGAACTTGCTGTTCCAACAGGACAATGCACGTCCGCATGTATCCCGTGCCACCCAACGTGCTCTAGAAGGTGTAAGTCAACTACCCTGGCCAGCAAGATCTCCAGATCTGTCCCCCATTGAGCATGTTTGGGACTGGATGAAGCGTCGTCTCACGGGGTCTGCACGTCCAGCACGAACGCTGGTCCAACTGAGGCGCCAGGTGGAAATGGCGTGGCAAGCCGTTCCACAGGACTACATCCAGCATCTCTACGATCGTCTCCATGGGAGAATAGCAGCCTGCATTGCTGCGAAAGGTGGATATACACTGTACTAGTGCCGACATTGTGCATGCTCTGTTGCCTGTGTCTATGTGCCTGTGGTTCTGTCAGTATGATCATGTGATGTATCTGACCCCAGGAATGTGTCAATAAAGTTTCCCCTTCCTGGGACAATGAATTCACGGTGTTCTTATTTCAATTTCCAGGAGTGTATTATGTTCGAGTATAATGATTTTTCTGGAGACTGGAAATCTACTCTGTAGGAATCAGCATGCGTTTCGAAAAAGACGCTCGTGTGAAACCCAGCTCGCGCTATTCGTCCACGAGACTCAGGGGGACATAGACACGGGTTCACAGGTAGATGACGTGTTTCTTGACTTCCGCAAGGCGTTTGATTCAGTTCCACACAGTCGTTTAATGACCAAAGTAAGAGTATATGGACCATCAGACCAATTGTGTGATTGGATTGAAGAGTTCCTAGATAAGAGAACGCAGCATGTCATTCTCAATGGAGAGAAGTCTTCCGAAGTAAGAGTGATTTCAGGTGTGTCGCAGGGGAGTGTCGTAGGACCGTTGCTATTCACAATATACCTATATAAATGACGTTGTGGATAACATCGGAAGTTCACTGAGGCTTTTTGCGGATGATGCTGTAGTATATGGAGAGGTTGGAACAATGGAAAATTGTACTGAAATGCAGGAGGATCTTCAACGAATTGACGCATGGTGCAGGGAAGAATCGCAATTGAATCTCAATGTAGACAAGTTTAATGTGCTGCGAATCCTTTATCATTTAGCTACAATATAGCATGTCAGCAACTGGAAGCAGTTAATTCCATAAATTATCTGTGAGTAGGCATTAGGAGTGATTTAAAATGGAATGATCATATAAAGTTGATCGTCGGTAAAGCAGATGCCAGACTGAGATTCATTGGAAGAATCCTAAGGAGATACAATCCGAAAACAAAGGAAGTAGGTTACAGTACACTTGTTCGCCCACTGCTTGAATAGTGCTCACCAGTGTGGGACCCGTATCAGATAGGGTTGATAGAAGAGATAGAGAAGATCCATCGGAGAGCAACGCGCTTCGTTACAGGATCATTTAGTAATCGCGAAAGCGTTACGGAGTGGTAGATAAACATCAGTGGAAGACTCTGCAGGAGAGACGCTCAGTAGCTCGGTACGGGCTTTTGTTGAAGTTTCGAGAACATACCTTCACCGAGAAGTCAAGCAGTATATTGCTCCCTCCTACGTAAATGAGATTTGAGCCCACACAGAGGCATACCGACAGCCTTCCTTCCCACGAACAATACGGGACTGGAATAGAAGGGAGAATCGATAGAGGTACTCAACATAGCCTTCGCCACACACCGACAGGTGGCTTGCGAAGTATGTATGTAGATGTAGATGTAGAAAATTGTAAATAATGGTTCGAAATTTGTCTCCACAACGCTCTTACCACGATGTGATGGACTGCTATAACATGAAGAAATAAATCCGCTATTCCAGTGTCGACAAAAGTGAGATGAAAATCACCATTTGGGTTAGCGCTCATTTCCTATAGTGTACCCTCTGAAAGCACGTGAAGAAAGTGTACCGAATCAGGTTCATTTCGATCGATCGGTCACGTACGTGGCGGAGGTGAGACTGTGACTGGCTGGTAATTTGCTCGGCCGCAAAGGCGTACAGTAAGAGTTGCTGGCGTCACGTTACCAGAGTACGTTTAACAATGGGAAAGACGTGCGGCTCACGTGCTGTCCTCCGTTGCAGTCGGCGTACGCCAAGGTGACGACTGATTTCTGGCGCACCAATCTGTGCGAAGCAAACGGACCCACCACAATTCGCGATCACATGTTATTTGGGCATCATGGACGGGCTAGCGGTGGATCTTAATACATTCAAACTGTATAACACGTATTTAGTTGACACATTTGTACATAGTGAAATAGAATTACTATCGGTCATGGCTGTTACAACAATTTAACATGTTTATACCAAAAAGACTACAAAAGTTTTCATGGACTTTATTAGCGACGGTTATTAAACTTACCATTGTCAAGTATCTCTGTAGGAAAAGTTATACGAAAAACCTAATGATATCCTTTTATGACACATTCGAAAAAGAAATCAACTTAAGATGTGTGATCCACTCAAGAGGCACTTAGTTTATTTCATATATCACATTTTGAGTCTATATTAGTACTCAGATATTGTATCTACATCTATGTGGTTACTCTGCTATTCAGCCTGGCAGAGGGTTCAATGAACCACCTTCAAGCTATCTCTCTACCGTTCCACTCTCGAACGGCGTGCCGGAAAAACGAACACTTAAATTTTTTTGTGTGAGCCCTGATTTCTCTCATTTTATCGTGATGATCATTTCTCCCTATGTAGGTAGGTGCCAACAAAATGTTTTCGCAATCGGAGGACTGGTGATCGCAACGACAAACGCTTTTGTTTCAATGATTGCCACTCCAATTCACGTATCATGTCTGTGGCACTATCTCCCCTACTTCGCGATAATACAAAACGAGCTGCCTTTCTTTGTACTTTTTCGATGTGAAAAATCACTAGTTAGTACTAGGCTGTGTACGACAAAAAAAGGACGTTCCATCGAAACAAAACAGAAAACGTCGAAATTATTGACTGGAAGAGAAACGTATGAAACCTAGTGATTAAAAAGTAAATGGCGGGATAAATTGTGCGGTGAAGAAGCACTACCTTTGTGGAGATAGAAGAGAAAAGAAATGTATAGATACGAAATATTAAGTTGCGAAGTAGGGATGGTTAGTTCGATAAGACAAGGGAATGTTTGTAGGGGCAGAGAATTACTGGAGTGAGTAACGAGATTTTATTGAAAGTGTTACTACACTTTTCTAATATCGAAAGATACGAAGAATGCAGACAGACTAGTCCATCAGCTGTTAGTCAAGGGCCACTGGCGCATGCTACCTTCCGACGGCTAACTGTGGAACTTGTTTGTTCCTGCAATCACTGATGGTAGGTCTAAAATTAACCATACATCATTGACAGAAAGCAAATACATCGTTCAATGGCGGTCTGTTTGATTATTTTATTTCCTTGTAATTGAGATGGTGCAATTTTAAAGGTCTTTTCGTACCCTTTATGTTCTTTTAAAAGGATGGGAGCTAGAGCTGCCAAGTTCCCTTGAACAAGATTTTGCTTTCCAAAAGTAAAAGTGGTGTAAGACTCAATTTGCATAAGATAAAACGTCAGCGATGCTCCTTTTGCTGTGTAGGATGGTGATGGTGATTCATGTTCATTATGGGGATTCATGTCCACTATAGATACGGTCTTGTTGAGGAAGGTGCTGAAAACAATGTGTATTGGGGATACTCGGGATATAAGGAGTAAGAGATGGTAAGATTTCTGTTAGGCGGGAAGAGGGCGCATTGGCGTTTTTATCTGGAATGGGACAGGTGCGTAGGTTAAATTTAGAAGGATCGGTAGACCTCACGGTCAGGAAAGTTGGCCATGTAGGTGACGTCTTTTGCGGTGCCTAATTGGAACCACAATGATGTAGATGTTTTGAAGTTCCCGGCGTCTCCACCAAACATCACATCGCAATCACACTGAGCACTGACGTCAGCAAGATACAACACTTAGCACTCAAAGCACGTTTATTACTTACACTAACGTGCAGCCAGAAAAGAACTGACCTGCTGGACGTAGAGTATAGTTTCTTATACAAACAATGAACATTCCAGAATGTTGGAATTTATAGGATCATATTATTACATGAGATATTTCAAGGGCTTTCCAGAAATGATAAATACCAACAGTTAACAGCTGGTGGGGTTTGAGTTGGCAGCCCATAGTACGCCAGCCAGCAACACCAACTATAGCACTACTTTACAGGCGACTCAGTGGTGGTGCTGGTGGTGGTGGTGGTGTATGCTTCATTTCTGCCAACATGTTTTTCAGTGTTCCATGTACAATCGCTAGCTGCGTGAGGTTTGAAAACTTAATGTTATACTTCTATTCCGTATTTGGTATCTACTGAAAGATCGGCCGACATCGTCAAGGAAACAGGGTTTCGACTATTGCAAAATCTTTCCCTGGTTTGTAGGTTTGGCGAATTTCTTTCATAATAAATATCGTTGAAATTGTAAACGTATACGTTACTTTACTAACAGAAAATTGAATAAGGTTGCAACAACTAAAATCTGTTACTTCACATGACATTCGGAGCAATAAGTAGGACAATGATTGACTGATATACTGTGTTCTTCATAGTTTCATTTAAACTTCCCATGCTGCTGGATATGCGTGTCTCCTTTTTGCTGATAGGAAACGATTTGTTCAACCGATGGTATCGCGACAATCTAGCCCAGTCAACTGCATTTTAGCATTTTGTGCTTCACTATAAAATCTACAGTTCTATCAACAAATGAAAAAAATCTTCCATAGGGTGAAAAATCAAATGGAATTTGTTTCATTTCCACGTTTATCTTTGAAAATTAAGGCTTTCGTGCGGCATTCAGTTAGGACAACGTATCCAACACGTGAAGTAACATGACAGAGCAAAGAATGAGAATAATCGATAAGTCTGAGACCTCTGGTCGAAAAAGGAAAATGTCAGGTACTCTGAAAACGTGATTAGCCGGGGAGATAATTTGTGTTTATGACACCGCACAGATCGCCCTTGACTTACAGCTCTAGCCCCTTCTCGACTGTAAAGAGACGTCCGTGGCTCGTGGTTAACAGATTACCGTCAGGTTTTGATTAATCGTAATACTGCAGAAAGCTCATTCCCGGAATTTTCGCGTTGTATCTCTTCAGAAGGACATGATTTCTACGAGCAAATCCGTTGTGAAACTTTTTTGGAATATGTTAGTTCGAAAGGCATTAAAGTCAACAGGAATAAAAAATGGGACTATATTTCTTCGCGTTACCTGTTCCTGAGTTCGAATTCTACACACTTACACATATTCAGTTACATCTTTGAAATATATATGAACGCTTAACACAACTATTTTGAAGCTCTGCTGCATGCTTAGAGCCGGCCGCTGTGACCGAGCGGCTATAGGAGCTTCAGTCCGGGACCGCGCTGCTGCTACGGTCGCAGGTTCGAATCCTGACTCGGGCGTGGAGATGAGTGATGTCCTTAGGTTAGCTAGGTTTAAGTAGTTGTAAGTCTAGGGAACTGATGACAGATGTTAAGTCCCATAGTGCTTAGAGCCATTTGAACCATTTTGCATGCTTAGACAAACCGACTACCGATTAAAATATTATCATTGAATGTGGATAACTTGTTATACAGAGATACCAAATACTAAAATAGTTTATACTATACTTTATGTCTGGTCTAATGCGCCCCACCCCGAATTCCTCTCCTGTGTCAATCTTTTAACGTCAGAGTAGTACTTGGAACCTACGTCCTCAGTTATTTGCTGTATGTATTTCCATCTCTATCTACCTCTACGGTTTTTGCCTTCTACAGCTCCGTCTAGTACTATTGAAGTTATTCCCTGATGTCTTAACGTCCTATCATCCTGTCCCTTCTTCCTGTCAGTGTTTTTCGTAAGTTTCCATATATTTCTTTCGTAGTTCTGCAGAGAATATCCTTACTCCTTACGTTGTCAGTCCACCTAATTTTCAACTTCTTCTGCAACACCACATATCAAATCAATTCTCTTCTGTTTCGGATTCCTCACATTCCATGTTTCACTACCATACTCTGCCCGAAACGTATGTTCTCAGTAATTTCTACCTCAAATTAAGACCTATGTTTGATACTAGTAGATTTCTCTTGGAAAGAACTGCCCTTTTTGCTAGTACTAATCTGCTTTTTCTGTCCTCCTTGCGCCGTCCGTCTTGGTTTGTTTTGCTGCCTAGGAAGTAGATTTCCTTAACTTCATCTACTTAGTGATCACCTATTCTGATGTTAAGTTTCTCACTGTTCTTATTTCTGCTACTTCTCATTCCTTACGTCTGATCCTGTAATTCTTTTTCAGTTTCGTCAGCCAATCTTATCACTGATATCCTTTAAATATACGCAGTTTCTAATATGAGAGCGTTGAAATCATGTGCGTGTATAATCATTTACAACAATCTGTTGCTATCTCTCGCCAGGACTCCCATTCGCCGCTACACGCTCCTGAATATATATCCATTGCAGTGTCATTGTGTTTCATTCAAAACCCCTGTAGATTTATTCTGCAAGTCGTAGGGAGGTTGTGACAAAATGCTCTTTTATTGTCTGGTACAAGAGAAGTATGTCAAGTTTTCCTCCCGTTCCACGCTCGAAAAGAATTGACCCCTGTACTGGCTGTTACCAGCACGACAACGCGATACATATGAAAAGCCAGTTCAAAGCTTCAATTTTTACTTTTTTCATTCACGTGATGACTATTTTCTGGCCAAGACCTATTTTCAAATAATCGAAACATAGTCAAAAATGTTATTTTCGAAGTTGTGAAAACCATGTCAAAAATGCCATCTCAAAAATGTGCAACGAACAGTTACAGCATGCTGGAAGTTCGTAGACGGTTCTTCTGATTTTATGTGCAGCTTTTATGGTGATTTCCTCAAATTCTTCTTTTGCTTGTGCCTTTGTCCAACATTTTCGCCGGGTCAGCTTGGTTAGGGTCAGATTTGGAAGGGTTAATTTTAAGGGGTGGCCAGATGCCCTTCCTGTCGCTACCCCATTAGGAGAAATGATGAAGATGATGATGAAATGATGAGGAAAACACAAACACTCGTCCCCGGGCAGAGAAAATCGCCAACCCGGCAGGGAATCGAACCCAGGCCCCGTGATCCAGAGGCAGCAACACTAGCCACTAGACCACAAGCTACGGACATATGGAGATTTCCTCAAATTAAGGCCTTAATTTGAGGAAGAAATTTCGTAGAATCTACGTTTGGAGCACAACATTCTATGTTAGTGAAGCATAGACTGTGGTAAAATCGGAACAGAAGGGAATTGAAGCGTTTGAAATGTGGCGCCACAGACGGATGTTGAAAATTAGATAGAATGATGAGGTAAGGAATGAGGAGGTTCTGCTCAGAATTAGAGGGGAAAGGAATATGTGGAAAACACTGACAAAGAGAAGGGACATAATGATCGGGCATCTGTTAAGACATGAGGGAATGACTCCCACGGTACTAGAGGGAGCGGTAGAGGGCAAAAACTGTAGGGGAAGACAGATATTGGAATACAACCAGCAAATAATTGAGGACATAGGTTGAAACTGCTACTCTGAGATGAAGAGGTTGCTACAGAAGAGGAATTCGTGGAGGGCCGCATCAAACCAGACAGATGACTGATGACAAAAAAAAGGGAGATTTATGGTACCTTTCTTCTGTTGTTTCTCCGTTAAGTTTTTTTCAACATTTCTGTTACTCCCCGCCGCCGCTCGTACAACCACGTGACTATTCGCGTTGCTGGTATTTTCGTACGTTTTATATTGTCTGTTAGTCCCATGTACTACGGATCTTGTTCATTTGTGTCATACAGTTACATCATACGTAACCTCTTTTGTAGAAAAACTGCAGTTATTCACTTTATCACCAATGAACTGATGCTAATTTCTTTACTTAATACTGAGTCTGTGTGGTCCTTCCACTTCAAATCTGTTTTCATTGTTACTCTCAAATGTTTGTATCAAATCACTGGCTGCAGTCAAATGATACGACGTTTTTAAGTTTATTGATCTCCACAACAATACATTTCTCTATATTAACAAGCAGATGCCAGTGTTAGTGGCAGACTAATATTTTCTCAAGGCCGAACTGAACTGGAAAGAAGTAAGCTTAGATAACAATGCGAGGTCTGTTTTGAAAGTAAGGTCTGATTTGTCGAGGAATTGAAACGACAATGAAAATCCGATGGGGCTTTGGAAAGATGTGCCTGTCGACCGCGTCACGTTTTCTGAGCACGCAGTGAGCATGGAAAGATGCCTATAACAATAGTGTTTCCCGCCAAGTATGGGTGCCCGCTGAGAGGTTTTGCCTGATTTCATACAACCCCACAAGGCGCACCCCTCACGCATTCCTTCTTCATGACAACTCTTGACCGCACACTGCAGGCGCAGTGAGGACGTCCCTGCAGCGTTTAAGATGGGAAGTGTTTGATTACCCACACAATCACCATACAACCCGTATTTGACTACTTCTTATGTTCATCTCTGTCCTCATGAACTATTGGCTATGAGGAACATTCTGGCACAGACAACGAACTGCAGACCGGAGTAGAGAAGTAGCACTAGTTTGATTTCTATGATGAGGATATTCGAAAGTTGATGCAATGCTACGACAAATGTCTGACTCGCAGCGACGACTATTTAGAGAAGTAGATGGATGGTGCACCAAACTGTTGCAAATAACAGATTTTTTTTACTTTCACTATGTTTAAATTTCGTGACAGATAGGACCTTACTTCAGTAATAGCCGTCGTAGGTGCGACAGAGATATAAGCTGTACTCTATAGTTTCAAAAATAGGCTGATAATGTTGTCGATAGCAAATATCAGTATGTAATACAGTTCCTCAAGATAGCTCCTGAACAAGCGCCTATATAACCCAACTGGTTTAGATAAGGGTAGATGTAAATAACATAGGGGTATACTAAGTTCCTTGCATCTACCAGTCCACCAGCTAAGAGACAATAGTAGAATTTCAGCCAACACTTCATTTCCGGAAACATTTAGTTCAGGAACACTCTGTTTCCTTCGTAACCGATTGACTAGCATCGCTGCCTTTGGTGCGGAAGGAACGGGGTTCGATTCCTTGTAGCCCCTCCGATTTTTTCTGACATGAGGTCTGGAAAAAGGTACACTCAGCCTCGTGAGGCCAAATGAGGAGCTACTTGAATAAAGAAGAAGCAGCACCGTCAGGATTCATCTACTGACAATGACGGCTAGACAGGCTGGCGACATGCTGATATCACACCGCGTACTGTCTTATCGGCAGCGGTCGGCCAGTAGGAATTGGCCTGAGGCATAATCGCTCGGTGGTTTACACTCGAAGAGTCCAGCGTGTGTACAAAGTAGTTCTGTTCTTGTAGTCAGCGTGTCGGCCACTTAGACCTACATGTAAAATAGCTCAAGCAGTCTACGTCTACACTAAGAAAGCCTCTTAGCCGTGCGTGATATATGGTTACATCGCGAACGATACACAGAAAGAACGATTCGTAGTACGTTTGCGTATGAATTCTAACTTCTCCGAGAGGCTGTTGTCGTGATTTTGTCACGATATTTTACTAGAAAACCTCTGTGACACACATTGCCCCTGTTGGAGTGTCTGCTGCCGGAACTGGGTGTGCGTCTCCGTGACTCCTTGAAGTTGATGATGGTGTGGGCCGCTCAACTGTGTGGTCATCAGCGCCCGTACAAATTCCCAATCCGTACACAGTCCAATCTAGCGACTTTCACGAATGATGACGGAATGACGAGGACAACACAAACACCCAGTTCCCTGGCAGAGAAAATCCCCATCCCGGCCGTGAATCGAACCCGGGACCCCGTGAACAACGGCTAGCCACTGGACCACGAGCTGCGGGCGTGACTCCTCGAAGACAAGTAGTTTGCATTACTACTCTCATCTAAATTAATCCCACCCAGACTGCAGAGCAATACCCAAAAATCTGTCGAACGAGTGTTTTGCAAGCTACGTATTTCGTGGATGAATTACATTCGCTTAGCATACTTCAAATTCGTCCTTTTTTGTGAGGAAGAGTGTAAGTCCAGTTTCCACAGTTTTATAGGAGATACAGCGGAACCTCACAAATTTGGATGAATCGGGATGATTCTCACTTCAAATTACTGAAAATCCGAATTACAGAAATGTTTTCTGAAATAGTTGTCTGAAGCTGTGAGATATGGCATACTCTGTATAAGTGTTTAAATAAACTACCAGAAAAAAATAGTACACCCTTTTAGGGATTCCCAGTTCAAAAAAAATGGCTAGGACTTAACTGCTGAGGTCATCAGTCCCCTAGAACTTAGAACTACTTAAACCTACCTAACCTAAGGACATCACACACATCCATGCCCGAGGCAGGATTCGGACCCGCGACCGTAGCGGTCGTGCGGTTCCAGACTGTAGCGCCTAGAACCGCTCGGCCATACGGGCCGGCTTCCCACTTCACACAAGATTTATTGTTGCAACACTGGATATGAGGCACGCGAATGGATTACGTTTACAGATCAATAGCACAAGTGGTTCTGGGGTATGAGGCATCGATCTATGCTGAAACACCCATATTAGTAAGTGGTGTAGCTTCTACGGATGGCAATGTAGGCGGTGACTCTGGCATCCAGTCAATCGTTCAGGTAGTGAATACTATCCCTGGATATGTTATGCCACGCATGCTCGACCTGTTCACGTAGTTCTGTCTCGTCCCACCATACTCCACACGTGCTCGATTGGAGACAAACCCGTAGATAGTGCTGGCCAGGGAGATTGCTGCACATCTTGCAGTGCACGTGTAGTGTGTGGGCGAGCATTATCGAATTGGAACAACACACTCCATCCTGTTGCAAAAGAATGAGTCTAACAACATTCTGCACGTACCGAGAGCTGGTTAGCGCCCCTCTAGAAACACCCAAGATGAGCTTATCTCATCCCACATCATAAGACCTGGGTTGGGGCCAGTGTATCCTGGACGAATGCACTCATTGAGACAGCGCTCACCAGGTCTACGTCATTCACGCAACCATCACTTGCATGCAGGCAGAATATGCTTTCATCAGTGAAGAACACGACGCGCCATTCCGTCTTCCAAGTGGTGCAGCTGTGCACGTCAATGATATTGATTGAGTGGAAGACGGGCTACACGTATGTATGTCCGTAGTCCCACTGCAACAGTTCGTGTACACACATCTGAGCTCACAAGCCCTTTTATCTGTGCTGCAGTAGCTGTACGATTTGCCACTGCTGCCCATAATGATAATGTTCACGTGACGGATGATACGAACATCCAGAATGAGATTTCCACTGTGCAGCGGAGTGTGCGCTGATATGAAACTTCCTGGCCGGCCGGAGTGGCCGAGCGGTTAAAGGCGCTACAGTCTGGAACCGCACGACCGCTACGGTCGCAGGTTCGAATCCTGCCTCGGGCTTGGATGTGTGTGATGTCCTTAGGTTAGTTAGGTTTAAGTAGTTCTAAGTTCTAGGGGACTTATGACCACAGCAGTTGAGTCCCATAGTGCTCAGAGCCATTTGAACCATTTTTTGAAACTTCCTGGCAGATTAAAACTGTGTGCCCGACCGAGACTCGAACTCGTGACCTTTCCCTTTCGCGGCAAGTACTCTACCAACTGAGCTACCTAAGCTCGACTCACGCCCCGTCCTCACAGCTTTATTTCTGCCAGTACCTCGTCTCCTGCTTTCCAAACTTCACAGAAGCTCTCCTGCTAAACTTGCAGAACTAGCATTCCTGAAAGAAAGGATATTGCGGAGACATGGCATAGCCACAGCCTGGGGGATGTTGGTAGAGCACTTGCCCGCGAAAGGCAAAGGTTCCGAGTTCGAGTCTCGGTCAGGCACACAGTTTTAATCTGCCAGGAAGTTTGATATGAACATCGTTGCGCAACTGACGCAGCACCTCAGACGTGCGTGGCAGTTCTCCGAAAGGACCATCCTGCCATTCGGAAGGATTGCGTCTCCATGGCATGGTTGACTGCTTTCTTCGCATATGTGCACCACATTGAGGATTAACCAGATTAAATTTGCTAGACATATTTAAAGGTTATATTAAACAAGCTAGTTATATTCACTGCTGTACAGACACATTCTTCTATGTATTCATAAATGGAAAACTGGAAATTAATATGCTTTATTTACTGTACAATGGTATTTATTTTTCACGTTATTTGCTTCTGTGATTTAGATCTTCGATGAAATGGTTACAGCAGCAAATGACACTACTACTTGATGTTGAAGCAATGGTATTATTTTTAGCCACGTTATCTATTGGTAGTGGCTTAAGGAAGAATCTCATTTTTGATTGACACTCTTTTGTGTACTGTTCTTTTATCACTTAGCGCACTTCTTTTCTACGTGACTACTCAGCAGCCCGCAATTAAGTGCAAGGCTATACTTACGGTAACTCGGGTTAATTTCAATAAAGTTGTTGTGTCCAAATTTTCACTTGCGTCCTACAGTTTAAACATTCCTTTATCACATGTATATTGACTGATCTCATTGGCTTCCTCTTCTTCGCTGGAAACTCCTTATTCCTTCTCCATTACTTCGTCCTTAGTCAGCGAGGAAACCGAGCAGGCTCCAACTCTGTTACATGCTTGTTATTAGCAGTGTGGAACGGTCGTAGTTGAGTTACCTCCACGGTGGGTGGTGGAGATGAGCTGCCAGTCGTCAGAAGGGCCTTCAGATATACAGCCTGATTGTGGCTGCAGCGGTATGGTAAGTAGGTACCAGTTGGATTTCGAGCTTCAGTCACGAAAAGAGAAATCTCATATATCCAATTTCTTTTTAGTTGAGTAGATGCTAGGGAACAATCAGTATCTCCAAGGCACAGGCTGGTCTTCGTCGGTGGAGTGTGCTTAGATCTGCGAGCGGTCTCCTGCCATGCCCACTGTGTTGCATCGCCCCTGTCTAGCAAGTAGTAGCTGAGGCGAGGCAACATGACCATCACTCTGTAACCTCCCTCATACTAATCGACCTGTCCTGCTTGCGATATAAAATATGACCGTGGACTGCGTGTATGCCTAATGGATTTTTTTATCACCGGATAAGGCTATCTTTCCCGAAGAAGTGATACCGATAAGTAGGAGGAAAGTGTACAACCGACCCTTCTGATGGAAAGTCTACTAAAATAAAAAGTAATTAAAACGAACAGGGCTATAATTTGGTAAATAAAAGTTATTTTGTGCATTCGCTCACGATAATCACTGGCCAAAAAAGGGGTACCACTGATCATGAATCGAAAAGTTACACTAATGAACGAAAAGGAAATAATTAAGTCTCCATCCCACGAGGGCAATTTACATCCAAAATCCTGTACAAGATGATGGGAAAGAAAAACATGTACTATTAAACAATGACGTGGCAACTGAAGAATGTCGCGTTTCTTTTGACACTAATTTTAAGTGAGTATGTAAGGATAAAGAAAACTGAGAGACACTCTTACGCTATGTTTGGAATTAAATTTTGGAAAGGGCAATCGAGTAATGATTTGAAAATATGTAATTAAACTGTTTGTTAGTACTGAATTTCGTTACGTGAACTATGACTTTCAGTGACCTCAACATAACGTCATCAAAGAAATTTATAAAAGAAGCAAGGACGTTTTACTTTGCCGTTAGTTATTTTGCAAACTGGATTTCATATTATTGTCTGAACTGAGCCTCTTTTTACTGACTTGAACAGAATTAAACACTAGAATAAGTACCAAACCAAACAGCCATGTGCTTCAAGCTATATGTAAAATCAATAAAACTTCCGCACTCTTAATTTGTGCATTTTCTATAGATCTGGATTTTTTCCAGTGATAGATTCTCAAACTTGAAAGATGAAATCGCTTTACTTTAGTCATATACTGAAGCCTCTGTTGTACAACAGTTAATTGAAAGTAGACTGAGGATAAAACTCTTAAAAGTGAAATTATTCATTAATAAACTAGCTGTAACTATTAAATTTGTTTCTTACGACGCTCAGTTAGCATATAAGGGAAAAAAGGAAAGAGGACCCTGCTTGGTAACAATGTCTGGAGGCAATGAGGACACAATCGCCTGAGTTTAACTGATTATTATTTAAATAAATTTTATCAATCAAGTCACATTCAGTTGTGCTGCTGGGTTAGCCTTTAATACTTTCTACCAACGATCAGTCTTACTTCAGTGCATACGACGAAACTCGGAACCGACGACGAGACTGTGTTTTTGGAACTGCTGCTGTTGTGGAACTGCTGCTGTTGTGGAAGACAGCTAATTACAGGAATGGGAAATCGTAATTAATAGAGCCTCTTCCGCCCGTCCACTGTCCATACTCCTGCTACTTGTCATCTGGCCGGCGCACGTACATGATGCCGCCGAAAATGGTAATCTAGTGCGAGAGCGTTAACACCACACTTCCGCACACTACAAGCGCTGGAACCCGTCTCTCTTTCCCTCTCCGGGCACTCCGCGCAACAACTCCCTATCCAAAGATTTTACAACGCACAAGCACTGCTGTTATCCTTGCTAGTCGATGCAGATAACAATTCCTTTGGCTTTTTCCCAGAGCTTATAAGTTTCACAGTAAGACATAGGTAAATACAATGAAACGTCAACAGACTTCTACCTAAACTTACACATACAGTGAAGAAATGTCCTTAATTATCAAAAGAATGCATTTAAATTACAAATATTTACATACAGTTCAGAAAAGAATTATACGTCAGTAGCAGGTGTCATGCATCTTGCATTTTCGGTGTTACAACTCTGGTGGTGGCATTGACTCAGACCCCAAATCAGGGTGGTATGCACTGACTGGTACTGATGCACATTGTGAGATGCACCAGAGCGTGCAGAACTAAACCATGGGCGGCAGTGTAGATAGCAGTGGTTCACAGCAGTGAAGTGTACTCATGCAAGGCAGCGAACTGTAGCTGAGTTCGTCTGCACAGCCAGTAGCGGCTGGATGGTTAATTCGCCCAGACACAAACCGCAAGGGAGGGCCTGAAGGGTGAAGCTCCCCAGCAGGTGTCCCGTTTGCTGGAAGTCACAAAGTCCGCAGCATTCTGTCTTACGTGAAGAGAGGAGACTCGCCGCATCTAGCACCAACAGCTTGATGATAAATTTCGGTACGTTGGCCAGCATAGTCATACCCTCGTAGCTGCCTGCGAGCAGTGCGTGGTACTGCTTGTCTAAAATGGGCAATTTTTGTGTAAGCTCAGTCATTTTTTGAAATGGCAGAAACTGGGCATGGGATGTGGCCATCGAGCAATCATGACCTAGCCACCTTTGTGGCCCAGTTCTTCCGCTGTGTCATCGGTACTGTAACTATGCCATGGTATCGCAACTACGCTTTTCAGGGTACCTGTGTTACTTCTGCAAAGTCAGCACAGATCGAATGTGGCTTATTTTACAAAACACCTACCAAATGGATTTATTGCGTCACTCTGCCATGACGTGTGTCTGTTGAGTCAGTCACGGATATCTTTCATTTGACTAAACAGAGCTGTGGTGCAGCACGCCTCCTCTTTGGTAACTTCGCTCTATCAGACAGCAGAAATGCTTCTGGGAAAGGTCTCCACACATCTCTTGCACCCAACATGTATGTACATCCCTTTTAGATTTTCCGTATTCTAATTCAGTTTCAAGCACGATGTTGATTGGCTGTTTACTTAACTGATTATTACTTCCTACGGTTAGCGCAGTCAACAGGTATCTGGGGTAAAAGGAGCTCGGGTGGGTGGGCAGTTTATCGTCTTAAATAGATGTAGGACGCACTAAGAATAGTCAAGACTACGACGGTACCTGAGATTGAAACAGTTATCGTCGCAACTCTGAGGCACCGGTGGCTGCGGTATTGTTGTATATGCAGGAGCATCTGCTCAGCAGTTCTGCGTCCTTTTTGAGCTTTTATTAGCTCTTACAGGCAGTGAAAAAGATCAGTTTCCATTATGTCACTGAGTTAGTTTGTTTTTGGGGCGGGAGTACTTTCAGTGGTTTAACTGGCCAGTACAAATAAGGTTCGTCACATCCACAATGGTAGTTCAGCTTTTGGTAGTTTGGAAATGAAAATTTTGTCCATAGATGCCACAAGTAGAGTAGTTAATTATTAGACCACTACCTTGCAGATCTATTCGAACAGCGTTCACCTTGGAGACACCAGCTCGCAAAAACTACTTAGAGTCCTTAGATGGAATATATCCGATGTACTCTTGCTACTTGAATATAGAGATACAGTGGCCGCAAAACTCGCGGTATTCCTTCCATACCTGCTCACCCTAGAAATAACTTCACCTTTTATATCACTGCTTTGGAGTGGCTGACTTGGGTCGGGCATATCGTGAGCCGTTCTGAACGACAACGACGGAGTTTACCCAGTGATTCTATTTCATTTTAACTTGTACGTACTTCACGACAGCCTCCCAAATTATCGGGTAGGGGCAGACTGTAAAACATTCATATCGGGCGTTGCTGCTTGCTACCGGTAATAAGATCAGCACATTAATTCGGACGTATTCAATGTCGAGTCCTACCACTTTGAGGTGAAATGACGGTGATAGAGTTTCTTCATCTGGTGTGGCGATGAGCTCAAACGTAGTCAGTGGTTCATTCTGGACCTCCTATAGGCCAGATGGGAATTCTTCAGGATGTAACAGTGTATTGCTGAACTGCCCTTTCAATGTGCGGTGTGGCTTCCAGGAACCTCTTTGCTTATTCATTATTGGGCAGTGTTCGGAAGAGTCTCGGAACGGCTATCCTGGCGTCCACGAGATCTAACCCGGTCTGTATAGCATCCAAGTCCCGATTCACCATGTGCTAATTGTCATTTTCACATAATCCAACAATTCCACTGTTAGCTTTCGAAACATTCAATTGTTGTTCAACACGTCCTGTGCCAAGTTTATCAATTGCATAGTGTCAGACAGTTACAACTATAGTACTAACCGCATTTCTTCCCACCTGTACCAGAGTACATTCACCTCCCGTACAACGTCGATATCGCAGACAGAAACACTGTTTCAGCAACCTACATCCCGTGTCTCACCCCGCCCCCCACCCCTCTTATACCGTTGCAACGTAGGTGCTACTAAGTCCTTCGCTTGGCTCAATTATTCCCACAGTCGTATGTAGGAGAGACGTAACCATTGGTACTTTCCCTTCACATCATCCAGCACCCCTTTCTCTCATACTCAAGATGCAGTACCGGAACGTCTCTTCCAACCTTCATACTTCGTTACTCATCTCCCACGAATTTTATGTTAACTTCTGCATCTAACAACGTCTGATTAAGATGACGACTTCCTGTCTAGAGAACAATCCCCCCTTCGAGTCCTCAATACTGCAATCTACCTATGCCTTCCTATCTTCGATATTGCAATATGCCAGTAGTGGAACAACCTATGTGGGGTCCGACTCTCCATTGTTGCCAGATGTATCAATGATGGTGGCGATGACGTCATCCAAGATGGCCGCCTGTAGACTTGGCAACAGCGTATGATGTCATCCAAGATGGCGACGATGACGTCATCCAAGATGGCGGATTTTGGTGGGAAGATAGGTTACTTGGGCTACCTCCACTAACCTGTTACCCCTCCCCTCCCCCCTCCCACAGAAAATGGCGGTAAGTTCAAATTCCATCATGACACTGCAACACACCTATAATACCCTAAGAGTCCGCAGCTCGTGGTCGTGCGGTAGCGTTCTCGCTTCACACGCCCAGGTTCCCGGGTTCGATTCCCGGTGGGGTCAGGGATTTTCTCTGCCTCGTGATGACTGGGTGTTGTGTGATGTCCTTAGGTTAGTTGGGTTTAAGTAGTTCTAAGTTCTATGGGACTGATGACCATAGAAGTTAAGTCCCATAGTGCTCAGAGCCATTTGAACCATTTTTGAACCCTAAGAAAATGGCGGCAGAATACATCAATTGGGCTACCTCCACCAACCAAAGTCATCTAACCTCCACCTCTTCCTAGGGATTGGTGGAAAAAGGATCCAGCCTGTGCTGGACGTAAGTCTTTATTTTACATGCAGTCTTTAGTTAAACAATGTAATGCAGTACAGCCATCCAGTGTATTCAATATGAGTCCAACTGACCTAGTACACGCTACCACCACCAGAAGGCACTGTCATCCCCCCATTACGTAATCCAAGATGGTGGCCATGATTTCAGTTGATGATGCAAGTACAGTTATCCAAGATGGTGGATTTTGGCATGAAATTGTGTTCACCACAAGGTGTGGACCTAGTACACAGTACTGTCACCAGAGCTAACTGTCATCCGGTCCATGGCATAACCCAAGGTGGGGGGGGGGGGGGGGACAGCGGAAACTTTGTGGTTACTACGAGGTCTGCATCTAGTACACAGTACTGTCATCAGAGAGCGCTGTTGTCCATTCCGTAACATAACCAAAGATACCGTTTCAGCCTGCGCTGGGCTTGTGGAGAGAAGGAGTGTATTTATTTTGGAACAATTTATTTAAGGATGGATTTGGGAAAAAAATGTTTCAAATGGCTCTAAGCACTATGGGACTTACAATCTGAGGTTGTCAGTCCCGTAGAACTCAGAAATACTTAAACATAAATAACCTAAGGACATCACACATGTCCATCCCCGAGGCAGGATTCGAAGCAGTCGCACGATTTTGGACTGAAGAGCCTAGAACAGCTCGGCCACCACGGATGGATTTGAGATAGTATATTTATCACCCTGATACAAAACAAACATGCTTGGGGTCACGCCACACAGCCCACAGACCTGTTAACTACTCCTAAATCATGCTCAGCAGACACGCTAACATGTCCTAAATTACCGAAATAATTTCAGCACACAGACATGCAAACTCCCTCAAGCATGAGGTGGTGGCATCCCTAACATGTTTGCTAATTGTCCACTGTCGAAATCGTGCACTGTGCACATGTTAGCAAAATTATGCCACAAACAACAAAACATCTAAATCGTCAAATAATAAAGCAAGTGTAACGCTCACAACGCTGAAACAGGCGAAAATAATCCACTGCACAAACACTCAGTGCACGAAAAAAATGCCTCCAAACTATCATCAACCACAACTATCAGAGGCTGCGACGTGCTCTGCAGGGCCAGCCGGATGCAAGGCAGCGCAGGAGCGCTGCCAACAGCAAATCAGTCGCATCTACAGTTAAAGTTATTCGAGTGTTATATTGACGTCATATGTCTAAATAATATGAGCGCCAAGTCATCCTCTGAGCCATGCGCACGTGTGTTCGCTGCTGCTGGTGTATTCCCTCTTGTAATGTTGTTGCATTAATTTGCGGTGTTGATGGACAATAAAAGCGGGTTAAAAGCTGTGAGCTGTCTGGGGAAGTTAACCTTGCCTTATTGAGCAACTGTTTCACCAGGTATCCAGTCTAGCTTACCAAATTCGCAACCAGACTAACATTAATTATAATCTTTTAATAGTCATACAACAACTGGTGATTTATATATATATATATATATATATATATATATATATATATATATATATAAGAGAATTTAAATAAAAAGAAATAAATTCAGTTTATATTTGGAAATTTATTTTAACATTGATCATTGAAATTGCAGCATATTAAACTTGATTCATAACTAAACTGGTGCCTTATTTAGGATTGTGAAAATGTGAGTTTGTAATCTTACTGAACACATCAAATATGGAGCCAAGATTGGGAGAATGCATACAACACTGAATTCATAAAATAACACACAAAGAACGTTGAAACATATGCAAGAGGAAATTAACCACAACCAACCGATTCAATTTTCACCCAAAGAAGTTACGTTCGTAGCGCAATCCTGTCCATCATGAAATTACCACACACTGGTACACTAAATTCATACTAACTCTCTGTGAAATCTTCCCGAAAGGAATAGCTGAGGGCTACTTTGATGCTTACACCACATGCTTCATGTGGTCAACTTGGTTTACACAAAGAGTGTAACTCCACAATAATTTTAATAATTAAAATAAATTACATCGAAACGCAATTTACTAAAGAAAAACCTCGAACTGGTTACTATCACCTTACTATTAACCTGATGGGTCAAACAACTGTATAAGCACGTGGTACTGGTCTCACAAAGTACACCCCACGTGGGTTGAACATAAAGAAAAGTTGCTATATTGAAAAATATTGTCAAGACGAGACGTTATAGTCTCACGCACATTCGCATTTAAGATTGAGTGTCTTAGAGTTACTGATCAACACGTGGTTCCACTTTATGAGTAAAGTAGTGACAAAGCAACTACTGGAAGATATTCTGAACTTCACACGCAAATTACACTGCGTTGCAATTTAAGATAACATTAGATATTTTAGAGCTAAACCTGAAATAAAGGTGATTAAATTTTCAGTTAGGCTGAACTTAAGAAATCCATTGTCCTACGGACTTAGCAGACACGCGCTTAGCCGGAGATCTTACCACTTCAGACGCTCGCCGCGGACTGACTGCCGTGGTCCCTTCCTGAGGGTGGCTCACAAATACAAACAGAAGTGGCCAGAGGGGCAGCTTCCTATACCAACATGACAAGGGATGGACAGGACCATACTAAGAATAGAAACCTCTGTGCTTTTAGAAAGCGTAGCTACCTTTTCCGACGTTGGCCCTACTGTTCTCTAGCAGACAGGCTTGTCTGCTACCCTTAAGCATGCAACTAGAAATACATTTGCTCATTCATCCTCTCACACAGAAGGGAAGGGGGATGACAGTATCTTATCATATACAGTATATAAAAGAAAGCGGTTGTAGGTCCCGTATGAGATTGTGTGACATGAATTACATATAAACTGTGTTAGTAGTGTAGTAGTGTGACAGATCGTTCTTGTTTATGTGTAAAAGTAACATGTTTCACTACTCAGTCTCCTCCCAGATAGTCAGAAACACCACAGTAAATATAGAAGAGGAATTTATGCCGTAAATAACAGATTTAAGAAATTAACATGAAAGGAATCCAACAGACCTTTCACTCTCTCTACATGTAGTCCAGCGAAGAGCGACTCACCCTCACAGACGCTGCAGAAATACATTCGAGAATAGCACAGGGTGCATTGTTCCACATGATCCTAACGGAACATTTGAGATACGTCTAGTCATTCTTAACTTCCCAGCGTAACTGACATAATACTGCAAATGCGCTTGCATAGCTACAAACCATCGAAACCGCATCTAACAAGGTTCTCAATCTTATACTGATATCACATGGCTATGTAAAATAAGAACCAAGTCAACCTCTCAGAAATTGTATGGTGTCCCAGAAATAGTTAACGCTCGCTTTTGTAGGAGATTTGTATGTCTCGGCTTGTATACATGGAAATTCTTGCTCTAACACAACCTGTTTACGAAAATAGCGCAGAATAACTTCGAATGCATTCTTCCTCGCGGTCCTAACGTGGCACCCCATCCATCACGTGTTACCATTCCTGCTTTCAACATATGCAAACGTTCTCACCGCAATGTAGAGACTCCTATATCCTAGCACAAAAGAAGTCTTGTGAAATGAATGGAGAATTATGATTAGCTCTTATTGAATTTACCCTCTGAATTTCAGATGCCGCCGATGTGGAAGCACTGTCCACTTTTTTTTTTCTTTCTGCAGACCGGACATTCAGTGGCAAAAAACTATTTTACACAGATCGCCATATTGCACTGGCAATTAAACCTTACAAACTACCCTACATGTCAGCAAATACAGAAAGACTCTTACTCAATTACACTGCTCTCCCACTGAGGACAGGAGCTTGAATATTAGTGTACCCTACATGTCATCAAATACGGAAAGACTCCTGCTCAATTACACTGTCCTCCCACCAAGGACAGGAGCTTGAATACTGGAACGTGAAACCGATTTCCGCCCCATCAATATATCACCACATACCGTGTCGATCAAGTAAACATACAATTCGTATCCTGCGCCATACAAAGTCAGCCCCTTTACATCATTTGTACATATACCGCAAAGACTGACAGCACCATAGGTATACTCGCGACACTAGATATTTACCATGAGGACGGGCGGGCATACACCCCCAACATGTGACCGGAGCGCCCTAAGTTTCTTGCACCAACCTTTCGTGACGTCTGTGTGCTGAGTCGGTCACGGATGACTTTTGCTAGGCGTAATAGAGCTGTGGCGGAAAAAGAGATACATATGTTACCCATTATGGACCACAGGTGCTGCACACAAAAATGGAAGAGATGATGCCAGTGCAGTAAGGCGACGCTTCTCTATGTGATAAAGAAACAGTATGAATTACCTCGAATTACGAGTTAGTAAAATCCAAATTAGAAAGGGTTTAATGCATATACATTCTTCTGCCTGAATGTTATTTATATTTGTGCATGTTGATTCCACATGTAGACACCATTCTTGGTTAAAATACAGAGTGCCCATGATTTACATTCCAGTTTCAAAATGTTTCAGAAACAGATACACTGCTCAGAATGACGTCAGAGTTTAACATCATATTACTGACGCAGGGGAAAACGTCATGCAACAAAAAAAATTTTGACGAAGATTATTACCGTAAGCGTCTTAACGTAAATGGGGTCGTTTAAGAGTGATCGATGAATAGCAATACGGCGGCTATGGTTTGAGTTGCACATTACAGCATCCATACTGTTCACTGTACACGACTGTACAAGTTCGGCAGTCAACAGTTGTGGCTCTGTTAGCCACAAGGTCGTTCCACAACAGATGGAAAAAATACGTTTTTCATTGCCATGAAGCCAAAAACTTCATAAAAAGCTAAATTACTTGAGTTTTTAATTGTTCTGGAATCAAAACTAGGCAAAAAGCAAAATGACTTGTTTAATGTGCAGTCCACCGTTTTCTGCCACAAGTTGAAACTGAGAAACAGCATGTTCCACAACAGATTGAAATGTGTCAGGGGTCAATTTCAGAATGCGTCGTGCAACGTGTGCCTTCAGTTCAGCTTCGTTCGTAAGTGGAGCACTGAACACAAAAACGTCTTTCAGAACGGCCAGGCTGTAGGGAAATGACCGCTGATAGCTGTAGCTCTCTGCAGCAGCCATTTCACTGGCTGTGCAATGTGCAGAGGAGCGCAGTCTTGCATATAAATGATCCTACCCACACGTCCACGCTGTTGAAGGGTTTAAATGACGTCAGTACGCAAAAGACTCTCACAGCATTAACCAGTGACGGTACTGGTAACAGGACTTGCAGGACTCATGTTCTCATACACATACAGCCCTACTACTCGTATAAATGATGCTGTAAACTCGCATCACAGTCACCTTTGCAGAGTGAAATGGTACCAGTTCACGTCCATGAGGATTTTTCGTTGCCCTCAATCTGCAGTTCTGCGTACTGAGATGTCCTCGGTAACGGACATCGGCTTGGTCTGTACACAGAATGTTCCATGGCCATTCATTGTTCACTTCCACTCGAGCAAGAAATTCCAGATCGAACGTATGTCTTGCTGACAGATCAGCAGGAAACAGCTACTATGGACAGCAGTGTGGGCTGTTTCGCAGCAATGCGAAGTTTTATGCACTGTGCCTGCAGGTATGCTGAAGTTCGGGATATTCCCCATGCCTTGCTAGTTTTAACGCCACCGCTTAACCTCTCCTGCAGTGATGTGAGCATTTCTTCGACAGACGTCGGATCAACCGCTTTCCATCTTTGTCACATTTCTCTTAAAACTTATCTTTTCGAATTTTGTGATTTTTCTCCAGACCTTTAGCAGACATTGGACCAATGTCTTTTTTCATACCCACGAGTGTCTGGAACTTCTGCAGAACTACTAGCGCACAGCAGCAGTGCGCGATCCTTATAAGATGGCTATTTTTTTATTATGTAATTGGATGTGTAAATATTTGTAAAGGAAAATTATACATTTTAAGAATCGTAGTCAGAGAACCAGTTGTTAGGCAACAGTATCTGTATCATCGATGGCAGCACTGTGGAGTCGTAGAATCTTTGACAGTCAGTAGTGGAAAGCCGCGGCATGCAGCAACCGGGGGATTCATAGAGCGTACAGTGTAATGCATGGACACCACTTTCGGAACAATGTGAGTTGCAGACGAATTAAAAGGAGGAATGATGACTCAGAACAGTGGTTGGATAGCATATGTACATAAAAACGTTTCTGAAATGAAGACCAAGGTATTATCTGCTGAGGCAAAAAGTTTATTTTTATTTTTGTAGACTTGTATTATTGGTGCGCTTCATCCTCGTCACAGTCGAGTTTTTGACAATTATTCTCTTGATTGATCTTCTGAGTTGATTTACTGTACTATGGAAGTTATCAGATTAAATGAACTTTCATATTAGAGTCTGCAATTTATTCCTTTGGTAAGTTCCTTCCTAAGTGAAATTTCAGAACTTAAAGTCGAGTCATTGGCATTCTGTGTCAAGATCATGAATCCAATTTCTCTGGATCAACTGTAGTTAGTTTTCAGCAGTATTTTTTTAGTTTTTGCGGAGTCTTGCTGTTGAAACATCTTCTTAGATAAATTATGAATGCCTGTGCTGGAAAACCTTTCACGTTATTTGATTTTCAAACAGCTGAGCAAAACTGAACGTACTCAGACAATATTTTCAGCGCAACGCAATCTGACTTTCCATAATACCTACAAAAGAATGACCCTGACTAGCAATAACCTACACCTTTCATGAATCAGTTACCTCACGAAAATCTTCGTTACTCTAACTACTGCAATACAGCGAGCGCCAATACTGCCAGCTAAATAAAAGATTCTAACTACTGAAGGCACTAACTACTGAGAGGCATAGTTAGCAAATGAAAGATTTTGATAGAGAACAAACAATGTATTTATCTTAATAATGTTCAAAAGTCATCATATATATATATATATCAGAACTAGCTAAATATTTCTCACAACTCCTAAATTGCCCACAACCAAGTACAAGATTCCCCAGATTACAACCAGAACACACGAATGAGACTTCACTACCACCATCTGAAGAAGAAATTTATAGTCACATTAGAAAACTCAAAAATAATAAATCATCGGGAGAAGATGGAATTGTAGCTGAACTACTGAAAAACCTTGGTCCAAATTCGTTAAAAGAGATCACTAGCATCATCAAAGAAATTTGGCAGACAGAAAATATCCCAGAGGAGTGGAAGTGTGCACTAATTCACCCATTGCACAAAAAGGGAGAGAGATCAGACGTAAACAACTACAGAGGCATTTCACTTTTACCAGTTACCTACAAAATTCTATCTGCATGTCTCCTAAAGAGGGCACAAGAACAACTAGAACATACAATTTCAGACTACCAAGCAGGCTTTCGTCCTAATAGATCATGCCCGGAACAGATATTCAACCTTAAAACTATTTTAAAGATTAAAGCAATCAGGTCAAAACCAATAATCTGCACATTCGTTGATTTCAAAAAGGCATACGATTCCATAGACAGACAGTCTCTATGTCACATTCTCGAAGAACGAGGCCTAGACACTAAAACCCGAAAACTAATTGAACAAACACTAACAGAAACCAAATCAAAAATTAAATTCAGAGGGGAAATTTCGGAACCATTCTCAATTAAAACAGGAGTAAGACAAGGAGATGGGATCTCACCACTATTATTCAATATAGTTTTGGACAAAGTTATGAAAGAGTGGGAAGTAACACTAAGGAAACAAAGCTTTTGGAAGCCAATTGAACTAGGAAGAGGTAAAGGAAAATTAAACATCCCTTATTTAGCGTTTGCAGATGACTTGGCAATTATAACTGACAGTGAAGAAACAGCAGTAAAACAAATTGAGACACTTAAAGAATGTGCTGAGAAGGTTGGCCTGCAAATCTCCTTTGAGAAGACAGAATTCATCTGCTCAAAATTAGATATTTCGAAACTAAAAACAAAGTATGGTGAAATAACTAGAGTCAAGCACTTTAAGTATCTCGGTGAAGTTATTGAACCAACAGGACTTGAGAAAATAGCACAAAAAAACCGATTACAGAAAATCAAGAAAGTATTCGGACTTATTCAAAATATATATAACAAGAAATGTCTATCAAAAGGCACTAAAATCAGACACTACAACACAGTCATCAAACCAACAGTCACATATGCAAGTGAAACACTCTCCCTGAATAGAAAATTAGATTTACACGAAATTAAGAAAGTAGAGAGAAAAATTATTAGAAAAATCCTAGGACCACGATACACACAAGATGGATACAGGCTGCAGACTACCGAGACAACCGAAAAAATATCAAACATCGAGGCAGATATCAGGAAGAGGCGGATGAAGTTTTATGGACATATAGACAGATTACCTGGAAACAGGTTAACTAAACGTCTATTGGACTATATGACATCACTTAAGGCAACAATACCCTGGGTAACTGAAGTTAAGAAGGATTTGAAAAAGGCAAAAATTGACATAACAAACACATCAGACCGGGATACATTCAGAAGAAAAATCGACAAGTGGAAGTTTACTCCAGAGACGGAATCTAAACCTTTCCGACCAAAGTGGACCGAAGAAAGGAAGAAGGCCTTTGGGGAGGCAATGAAGAAATACTGGAGAAATAAGAAGAACATTAAGAAATGTTAATCACCTGCTTATCGTTCTCCCATGGGGACATTCGCTAATAATAATAATAATAATAATAATATATATCAGTTCATGAAATCCAGTCTTAAAAATTTCCTTTTTCTGACGGACACACCTCCAGATCATTCGCTCATAATAACCTCTCAAAACTCTGGCATCTCTCTCTCCACATCAACTACTGTTGGCGGCTCACCTCCAACTACCCAACGCTATGCGTTGTTCACATCCAACTGCCCAACATTACACAAGCGAATATTCCAACAATGAGTCCAACCAGCCACAGACTGCACGCAGCACAGTCAGTGATTTTCATACAGAGCGCTACGTGGCGTTACCAACATAAAAATCTAAACAGCCTACTTACACTGTTTCTATCAGTACTTCATTTTTCAGGTGAGATTCATAATACGTGATTATTTCGTTTCCTTTGTGCAATGTAGGTTCTGTCAGATTATTCATTTTACCAGTGCCATTTTCATTGCAAACATTTTCGTGTGTTTCATGTTATATTCTTATACAACTTGCCATTAGTCTTTTTTTTTGTACAGGTTCATGTTTTCGAAACAGTTCGCGCTGACCAAATCCACTGAGCGTGAAGGTATTAGCTTGCTTATTTATTTGCATATGAATGATATCGGTGTTCACTCACACAATTTCACTGAAACAGCAATGCTAGGTGTCTCGGACGCAAAGTGAGGAAGAGCCGTATGTCTTGCGTCCGTTGGTGTGCATATTCTGAAGCCTACAGCGCAACAGTTTTGCTCTCCTTTCTTTTTCTCGACGCTACCCGCTGCGTCAGTACCATGCTAATAAAATACTACATCTCTCTGAGCAGTGGTTGTCTTTCTACAGAGTTTTTAAACTCGAACTTTAATCATAGACACCCTGTATGAAAATTTATCTTATATCCTTTCGCTCAAATGAAGTTCTCGCAACTCGCTGTAAAAGAGTCAAACTCTCTCATCTTTTAGGGTTCCGTGCCTCAGTCGGAACCCTCGCAGGATCATTTTGTTGTCCGACTATGTGTCTGTCATACTGTTAAAAACTCTTTATTTTAGGAACGGTTAGACGTGTTAGTCTGAAATTAATGCCACATTGTAAGGTCTATAATCATCCGGCGGTGTAAAAATCTGAAGAATTTGAGTCAACGTAATCAAAAGCTACGGCCATTTATGTCACATATATTGATACTCGCAAACTCAATCGTCAAAACCAATAGCGTACTTCCCGTTGACCTACAACAATGAAATTGGGCAAGAAGCAAGGTTTCACACTACAGCTAAAGGAAAAAAATTCGAAAATTTTGAATATATTATTATCTCAAACGAACGGAAACTTTTTTTATAGTTTCTTAGCCGATGGGCTGTCTGCATATCCTTCTGTCATATCATTTATGTCACATAATTTTACACACGCAAACTCACTCATACAAACCTATAGTTTACTTGCCGTTGACCATCATCACGAACTTCGGCAATAAGCAATTTTTCACAGTACAACTAAAAGAAAAAATTCTAAAATTGTTAATTTTTATTTTTTTATTAATATTTTTTTGTCATCAGTCTTCCTACTGGTTTAATGCGGCCTGCCATAAAGTCCTGTCCTACGCTAACCTCTTCATCTCAGAATAGCACTTGCAACTTACGTCCTCAATTATTTGCTGGATGTATTCCAATCTCTGTCTTCCCCTACAGTTTTTGCCGTCTACAGGTCCCTCTAATACCACGGAAGTCGATCCTTCATGTCCTAATAGATGTTCCCTCATCCCGTCCCTTCTCCTTATCAGTGTTTTCCACATATTCCTTTCCTCTCCAACTTTGCGCATAACCTCCTCATTCCTTACCTTACCAGACCACCTAATTTTCAGCATTCGTCTGTAGTACCACATCTCAAATACTTCGATTCTCTTCTTTTCCAGTCCATGTTTCACCACCATACAATGCTGTACTCCAGACGTACATTCTCAGAAATTTCTTCCTCAAATTAAGACCGATATTCGATATTAGTAGCCTCCTCTTGGCCAGGAATGCCCGTCTTGCCATTCCTAGTCTGCTTTAGACGTCCTCCTTGCTCTGTCCGTCATAGGTTATTTTACTGCCTAGGTAGCAGATTTCCTTAACTTCATCTAGTTCGTGACCATCAATCCTGATGTTAAGTTACTCGCTGTTCTCATTTCTACTACTTCTCATTACCGTAATCTTTCTTCGATTTATTCTCAATCCATACTCTGTACTCATTACACTGTTCATTCCATTCAGCATATCATGTAATTCTTCACTGTCACCCACGATAGCAATGTCATCAGCTAATCGTATCATTAATATCCTTTCACCTTGAATTTTAATTCCACTCCCGAACCATTCTTTTATTTCCATCACTGCTTCCTCGATGTACAGACTGAACTGAAGGTGTGAAAGGCTATATCCTTGCCTTACACCCTTTTCAATACGAGCACATCGTTCTTGGTGGTCCACTCTTATTATTCCCTCTTGGCTGTTGTACATATTGTATATGACCCGTCTCTCCCAATAGCTTGCCCCTTCTTTTCTGTGAATTTCCAACATCTTGCTCCATTTTACATTCCAGAACGCTTTTTCCAGATCGACAAATCTTATGAACATGTTTTGTTTTTTCTTTAGTCCTGCTTCCATTATTAACCGCTACGTCAGAATTACCTCTCTCGTTCCTTTAGCTTTCCTACAGCCAAACTGATCGTCATCTACCGCTTCCTCAATTTTCTTTTCCATTCTTCTGTATAATATTGTTGTAAGCAACATGTATGCATGAGCTGTTACGCGGATTGTGCAGTAATTCCCGCACTTGTCAGCTCTTGCCGTCTTCGGAATTGTGTGGATGATGCTTTTCCGTAAGTCAGATGGTATGTCGCCAGATTCATACATTCTACACACCAATGTGAATAGTCGTTTTTTGTCACTTCCCCCAACAATTTTAAAAATTCTGGTATGTGATCTATTCCTTCTGCTTTTTTTTTTTTTTATCTTAAGCCCTCCAAAGCTCTTTTAAATTTTGATTGTAATACTGGATCCCCTATTTCTTGTAAATCGACTCAGACAAATCTTCCCCCTCATAGTGGTTTTCAGTGTATTCTTTCCACCTATCCGCTCTCTCCTCTACATTTAACAGTGGAATTCCCGTTCAATCTTAATATTATCAGCCTTGCTTTTAATGTCACCGAAGGTTGTTTTGACTTCCCTGTATGCTGAGTCTGTCCTTATGACAATCACTTCTTTTTCGATGTCTTCACATATTTCCTGCAGCCATTTAGTCTTAGCTTCCCTGCACTTCCTATTTATTTCATTCCTCAGCGACTTGTATTTCTGTATTTCCGAGTTTCTCGGAACATTTTTGTACTTCCTCCTTTCATTGATTCACAGCCGCCCCACACCGAACCCAGGGTTATTGTGCGGTTCGGCCCCCAGTGGGCACAATCCCCCCTCCATCCCCCGCCCTTCGGGAACATCTCATACCAAACGAGTGTAGCCCCAAGTGTTTGCGTGGTAGAATAATTTCATCTGTTCCCGATGGTTTCTCCGCGGTTACCTACTTTGTACCCATGTTTTCCTACCAATATTTAGTGATGGCCGTTTTTAGAGATGTCCATTCCTCTTCAACTGTCCTGCTTACTGAACTATTCCTCATTTCTGTATCTATAGCCTTAGAGAACTTGAACCGTATCTCGTCATTCCTTAGTACTTCCGTATCTCTCTTCTTTGCGTATTGATTCTTCCTGAGTAATGTCTTAAACTTCAGCCTATTCTTCATCACTACTATATTGTGATCTGAGTCTATGTGTGCTCCTGGGTACGCCTTACGATCCAGTATCTGATTTCGGAATCTCTGCCTGACCATGATGCAATCTAACTGAAATTTTCCCGTATTTCCCGGCCTTTTCCGAGTATACCTCCTCCTCTTGTGATTCTTGAACAGAGTATTCCGCTATTACTAGCAGAAACTTGTTATAGAATTCACTTAGTCTTTCTCCTCTCTCATTCCTTGTCCCAAGCCCATACTCTCCTGTAACATTTTCATCTACTCCATCCCCTACAACTGCATTCCAATCTCCCATGACTATTAGATTATCATATTCTTTTACATACTTTATTACCCTTTCAATATCTCCATACAGTTTCTCTAGCTCTTCAGCTTGCGACGTCGGCATGAGTACCTGAACTATCGTTGTCGGTGTTGGTTTGCTGTCGAGTCTGATAAGAAGCTCCCTACCACTGAATTGTTCACAGTAACACACTCTCTGCCCTACCTTCCATTTCATAACGAAATCCTAATCCTTTTATACCACCTCATCTGACCAGAAATCCTTTTCTTTTTTCCACTTCATTTCACTGACCCCTACTATATCTAGACGGAGCCTTTGTATTCCATTTTCAGATTTTATAGTTTCCCTGCCACGTTCAAGCTTCTGAAATTCCGCGGCCCAACTAGTAGAACGTTATCCTTCTGCTGATTATTCAGTCTTTTTCATGGTAACCTTCCCCTTGGCAGTCCCCTCCCGGAGATCCAAATGAAGGACTATTCCGGAATCTTTTGCCAATGGAGAGATCATCATAATACTTCTTCAATTACAGGCCACATGTCCTGTGGATAAACATTACAATGCATTGGTTTCCAATGCGTTCTGCATCATCATGCCGTTGATCTTTCGTATTTATATCACATGATTTTTTTTTTTTTTAATTTGTCACCTGTCCGTCCGTCAGTCAGTTTAAGACCTCTTTTCCTCAGGAACAGGTACTTGTATCAGGTTGACATTTATGTCACGTACGGAAGCCTATAGTTCCTTAGTGGAGAACCAAAATAAGCTTCCAAGTCGATGTAATTGGAAGATACGGCCATTTATGACACATAATTTAGGTTATTTCCCGTTGACCTAGAATCACGAACTTTATCAAGGTGCAAGGTTTAATAGTACAAGTTAAGAATTTACGAAAACTGTTAATTTGTATTGATGTCATTTGCTGTCAGGCTTTAAACTTAAAATTTAAACATTCTCAAATATCTTGGATTTCTGGGACCGGTATCTTGCCAGTATTAAAGTCGATAACGAGCCAAAATCATCAAGGTTCTCAATTTCCAGGTTGGATGAATTTTCTACATACATAATAAAATTTTAATGGCACCCAGGGAGCGCATGTCCTACTCACATCTTGCCAATTTTTTCTATATCAGGACACATACACTTTTATCAGACTGGCCCATGTCTCTATTATACGTATCTATGTTTTCAACCGTGGACCTAGAAACGACAGAGAACCTTCGTCCCGCCGTAGCGCTCAGTGGTTTACAACCCCACAACAGGCCACAGCAGTCCACCTACCCCACCCCACCACCGCCCCACACCGAACGCAGGGTTACTGTACGGTTCGGCCTCCAGTGGACACCCCCTCCCCGCCCCTTGGAACGTCTCATAACAAACGAGTGTAGCCCCACGTGTTTGCATGGTAGAATAATTATGGTGTACGCATACGTAGAAACGGTGTTTCCCCTGCAATCACCGACACAACTTAACTGAGGCGGAATTAGGGAAACCAGCCCACATTCACTGAAGTAGATGGAAAACCGCCTTAAAAACCATCCACAGGCTGGCCGGCACACCAGACCTCGACACTAATCCTCCGGGCGGATTCGTGCCGGGGACCGACACGCTTTCCCACTCGGGAAGCAGCGCGTTGGACAGCGCGGCTAGCCGGGCGGGCCTACGTCTCTATTACTTCCACTTTATATTGCTCTGCACTTCCCATATTTTACGTTTGCTATTACTTTGTTACCTGTGTCTAATCACGAAATGTGTGTTACAACAAGAAATTCGGTTACAAAATAAAAAAAAAATAAAAATAAAAAACTACAGCGGGTATGAATGTCAACGTACTGAGAGTTTGTCATTTCAGGACGACGTGTAACGGGTTCAAGTGACTCTTTGGAAACCGCAAGCAGTACCTGAAAGCTGATAACGCTGTCAGTGAAGACAGCAGCCAGACGAGAAAAGCCATCAGTGACTAGCTGACAGAGAGAAGCTGTAGCTACGATTTCCAGGTGTTAATTAAGGACAACTGTGCTTGCAGCAGTCTCCACAAAGATCTGGTGCCCTTTGCTACAGGGACAGCCCTGCCTTCGCGACAGAGATATTTATGAAAGCTGCGAGCTTTCGGTTGGATCGTGATTTAAATGGGCCTCACCTGAGGGCGACTGCAGTGTGGGACCGACACGTTGCAGAGGCACCCCGTCCCGCCGCGCCGCTCCCCACCTGCGCCCCATGCAGCGCCGGCGAGCCACCACTTGTCGGCGTTGCTTTCTTTCATCCCTCCGTCAAAGTCACATGAGGATGTTTTCCCGGTGAGTGACGTCGGAACCTGTTTCACTTCGCTCGCGAGGGGAGCTGCGGCGGCTAGAAAATTCGGTGTGCGCTCACTCGTAAGAAAGGGAGAGGAGGGGAGATGTGACGGAAGGACTTCCGTTGGCCGCGGTGCCCACGTGTGAACAGCGGCGGGGCGCTGGGAACCCGGCTCATTACACGGCTCTGGCCGCGTCATTAGCGAGCGGAGGGGCGCGTGGCTGCAGCCACCGGCCGTTACTGCGCTCCCTGCTGCCGGCACTGCACGACGGCGCAGCGGGCGCCGCAGTGGGGGCGCCGCCACACCCGTCGAAACTCTCTGGAATCTCTGCAGTAATGGAAACGATTCTGTGGTTGGGGCATCCGCAGATATGGAAATAACTCTGCAAACAGCTTTGTTTTGAACCAGTTTTATACCTTACTGGCCATTAAAATTGCTACACCAAGAAGAAATGCAGATGATAAACGGATATTCATTTGACAAATTTATTATAATAGAACTGACATGTGATTACATTTTCACGCAATTTGGGTGCATAGATCCTGAGAAATCAGTACCCAGAACAACCACCTCTAGCCGTGATAACGGCCTTGATACGCCTGGGCATTGAGTCAAACACTGCTTCGATGACGTGCACGGGTACAGCTCCCGATGTAGCTTCAACACGATACCATAGTTCATCAAGAGTAGTGACTGGCGTATTGTGACGAGCCAGTTGCTCGGCCACCGTTGACCAGACGTTTTCAGTTGGTGAGAGATTGGAGAATATGTTGGCCAGGGCAGCAGTGGAACATTTTCTGTATCCAGAAAGGCCCGTACAGGACCTGCAACATGCGGTCGTGCATTATCCTTCTGAAATGTAGGGTTTCGTAGGGATCGAATGAAGGGTAGAGCCAAGGGTCGTAACACATTTGAAATGTACCGTCCACTGTTCAAAGTGCCGTCAATGCGAACAAGAGGTGACCGAGACGTGTAACCAATGGCACCCCATACCATCACGCCGGGTGATACGCCAGTATGGCGATCACGAAAACACGCTTCCAATGTGCGTTCACCGCGATGTCACCAAACATGGATGCTACCATCATGATGCTGTAAACAGAACCTGCATTCATCCGAAAAACTGACGTTTTGCCATTCGTGCACCCAGGTTCGTCGTTGAGTACACCATCGCAGGCGCTCCTGTCTGTGATGCAGCGTCAAGGGTAACCGCAGCCATGGTCTTGGAGCTGATAGTCCATGCTACTGCAAACGTCGTCGACCTGTTCGTGCAGATGGTTGTTGCCTTGCAAACGTCCCCCTCTGTTGACTCAGGGATCGAGACGTGGCTGCACGATCCGTTACAGCCATGCGGATAAGATGCCTGTCATCTCGACTGCTAGTGATACGAGGCCGTTGGGATCCAGCACGGCGTTCAGTATTATCCTCCTGAACCCACCGACTCCATATTCTGCTAACCGTCATTGGTTCTCGATCAACGCGAGCAGCAATGTCGCGATACGATAAACCGCAATCGCGATAGGCTACAATCCGACGTTTGTCAAAGTCGGAAATGTAATGTTATGCATTTGTCCTCCTTACACGAGGCATCACAACAACGTTTCGCCAGGCAACGCCGGTCAACTGCTGTTTGTGTACGAGAAATCGGTTGGAAACTTTCCTCATGTCAGCGCGTTGTAGGTGTCGCCACCGGCGCCAACCTTGTGTGAATGCTCTGAAAAGCTAATCATTTGCATATCACAGCATCTTCTTCCCGTCGGTTAAATTTCGCGTCTGTAGCACGTCATCTCCGTAGTGTAGCAATTTTAATGGTCAGTAGTGTAATAAATGTATCATAATACAGCCGCTTGCTATAAAATCTGCAGTAATGGTTCAGATTCAGCTTTTAACAACAGATATTCTTATAACTGGCTGTTTAAGACTCTTCTCAGGTTGGAGCAAGGGAACGAAGTACTACTTCCAGTACAATGTATAGTAAAGGTCTGTGTTCTTCGAACCGACTTTGGGGTTGAGAATACCTTCAGATAGGGCTCTAATGATTCTCTTGTACGGAAACTTTGCGAAATACACCTGCACTCACTCCCCTCCAAAGAAGTGTGTAACACTATTATCTTACTAAAGTAAGTCACATTGATATTTCTTGGACATTTAACCCTTACATTCCCAATCCACTGATCACATTTACCACTAAGGCAGAGTTACCAAATATGGTCTTCCGAACTCCCTTCACAAAAGTAGACGTAGTAAATATTCCAGAATTCGAACTGCCAACATGAGTAACGTGAAAGTATGCATCCTCCGTGTAGTGGAGCAGCGTGACACACTTGAGAAAGGCAAAGTCCCCGGTCCAGACTGTATCCCAGTCAGGTTCCTTTCAGAGCATGCTGATACAATAGCTCCATACGAAACAGTCATATACAACAACTCGCTCATAAGAAGATCCGTACCTAAAAACTGAAATTATGATCAAGTTACACCAATACTCAGGGAAAGAAATAGAAATAATCAAGTGAATTACAGACCAACATCACAAACGTCGATTTTCAACAGGATTTTGGAAAATTACTGTACTCAAACACTATGAATTACCTCGAAGAAAATATCGATCTAGTGAAACACAACTGTTTATTCCCACGAAGTTAGGTATTTATTCGCACGGAGGAATAAGTACCGTCGATAGCGGACGTCATAGTCATTTCATATTTCAGTTGTATGACTGGTATCGTAACAACTGACGGAAAGTCAACGAGTAACACAGAAGTAACAACTGGCGCTCCACAATGAAGTGTTACAGACCCTCTCTCGTTCCCGACCTACAGTTACGATTTAGGAGACAATCTGAGCAACCCTCTTAGACTTTCCGCAGATGATGCCGTCTTTTACCCTCTTTAAAGTAATCACATGAATTATTTGGAAGAGGTATCTATAATGTGCAAAAATGAGAGTTGACTCTAAGTAAGGAAAAGTGTGAAGTCATGCACCTGAGTTCCAAAAGATATCCGCTAAATTTCGGTTTCACGATAAATCATACAAACCTAAAGACTGGAAACTCAAATACATAGTGATTACAACTATGAATAATTTAAATTGGAACGATCACATAGATAATGTTATGGGGAAACCAAACCAGAACACTTAGAAAAAGTAACAGGTCTACTAAGGACACTGCTTATATTACGCTTGCCAGCCGGAGTGGCCGAGCGGTTCTAGGCGCTACAGTCTAGAACCGCGCGACCGCTACGGTCACAGGTTCGAATCCTGCCTCGGGCATGGATGTGTGTGATGTACTTAGGTTAGTTAGGTTTAAGTAGTTCTAAGTTCTAGGGGACTGATGACCTCAGAAGTTAAGTCCCATAGTGCTGAGAGCCATTTGAACCATTTTATATTACACTTGTTCGCCCTCTTTTGGAATATTATTGCATGGTGTGGGATCCGTATCAGCTAGGATTGACTGAGAACATCGCAAAAGTTCAAAGAATCACAGCTTGTTTTGACCATCGCGAAACAGTCGAGAGAATTTCACGGATATGAGACAAGATTTGGGGTATCAGTCAATAAAACAAATCCTTTTTCACCGCGGCAGGACCTTCTCATAAAATTTCAATCACCAGCTTTCTCCTCGGAGTGTGAAGATATCGACGCCCGCCTGCGTGAGGAGAAATGATCATCATAATAAAATATGAGAAATCAGAGGTCGCACGCAATGATTTAAATGCTCGTCTTAACGAAGTGGAACGGTAGAGAAAAGGCTTAAATGTCCACAAGCAACTAAATTAGTGGGATTTACCTGGCAGCATGTCACACCCCTTTCTTGCCCTGAAGACAGCACGGACGTGTCGTCCAGTGTACCTCATGCAGTGGAGGAACTGTGGTGTTGCAGCCGGATTTCGTGTCCCGGATGCTGTTTTCTGTGAGGACAAAATCTGGAAAAGTGAAAAAAAATGAAGAGGGAAAGAAAAGGGAAAAAGCAAGGGCGAAGTAGGATTGGGAAGAACAATAAGTAGATGTAGATGAAGAGGAAGGGAAGGAACTAGAGTGCACTAAAATTGAAAGGGGATAGAGATGAATTAAAGAAAATCAGGATCAGACTTGGATTGGACTACGTTATGCAATAGTTCCATAAGACCTAACTCATCCTGATACAGAGGATCTTGTCTCTTGTTTTGTGCTGTTAAGTGCAGCCAGTTTCATTAAGCCAAACGAGCCAACACAACTAAAGAGTAAGGAGTTTAATTTGCGTTTGTTATTTGCTTTGTTATGCGCTTGCATCCATCGACAATAAAACAGATAGAAAAGAATCGCGCTACTATTGTCACCAATTCAACTGTGGAATATGGGTTTTTCATCTTTAGAATTGTTGTTGTTGTTGTTGTGGTCTTCAGTACTGAGACTGGTTTGATGCATCTCTCCATGCTACTCTATCCTGTGCAAGCTTCTTCATCTCACAGTACCTACTACAGCCTACATCCTACTGAATCTGCTTGGTGTATTCATCTATTGGTCTCGCTCTACCATTTTTACCCGCCATGCTACCCTCCAATACTAAACTGGTGATCCCTTGATGCCACAGAACATGTCCTACCAACCAATCCCTTCTTCTAGTGAAGTTGTGCCACAAACTTCTCCTCTCCCCAATCCTATTCAACACCTCATTAGTTATGTGATCTACCCATCTAATCTTCAGCATTCTTCTGTAGCACCACATTTCAAAAGCTTCTATTCTCTTCTTGTCTAAACTATTTATCGTCCATGTTTCACTTCCATACATGGCTACACTCCACACAAATACTTTCAGAAACGACTTCCTGACACTTAAATCTGTACTCGATGTTAACTAATTTCTCTTCTTCAGAAATGCTTTCCTTCCCATTGACAGTCTACATTTTATATCCTCTCTACTTCGACCATCATCAGGTATTTTGCTCCCCAACTAGCAAAACTCCTTTACTACTTTAAGTGTCTCATTTCCTAATCTAATACCCTCAGCATCACCCGACTTAATTTGACTACATTCCATTATCCTCGTTTTGCTTTTGTTGATGTTCATCTTATATCCTCCTTTCAAGACACTATCCATTCCGTTCAACTGATCTTCCAAGTCCTTTGCTGTCTCTGACAGAATTACAATGTCATCGGCGAACCTCAACATATTTATTTCTTCTCCATGGATTTTAATACCTACTCCGAATTTTTCTTCTGTTTCCTTCACTGCTTGCTCAATATACAGATTGAATAACATCGGGGACAGGCTACAGCCCTTTCTCACTCCCTACCCAACCACTGCTTCCCTTTCATGCCCCTCAACTCTTATAACCGCCATTTGGTTTCTATACAAATTGTAAATAGCCTTTCGCTCCCTATATTTTACCCCTGCCACCTTCAGAATTTGGAAGAGAGTATTGCAGGCATCATTGTCAAAAGCTTTCTCTAAGTCTACAAATGCTAGAAACGTAGGTTTGCCTTTCCTTAATCTAGCTTCTAAGATAAGTCGTAGGGTCAGTATTGCCTCACGTGTTCCAATATTTCTACGGAATCCAAACTGATCTTCTCAGAGGTCGGCTTCTAATAGGTTTTCCATTCGTCTGTAAAGAATTCGCGTTAGTATTTTGCAGCCGTGACTTATTAAACTGATAGTTCGGTAATTTTCACATCTGTCAACACCTACTTTCTTTGGGATTGGAATTATTATATTCTTCGCGAAGTCTGAGGGTATTTCACCTGTCTCATACATTTTGCTCACAATTGTATTGTATTGTACAAAAAATGACTTAAATATGTACCTTTGCTCCACTATGAACTTTTTGATCTTAAAGAATGAATAAGCAGGATGAGAGACGATATCACGAAAACTGGGGTGACATCGGCAGGGAACGGAAGCGCAAATTCCAAGTTCTCACTGCGCGCTAGGTACACTAATTACTCCACTAACTCTACGAAAAGTCAAAAGCGGTGTGGATCAGCCCTCAGTAATGACCGCTCAACTTCACAACTCGTGGAGATTGAGATGGGTTTAAGAAACTCACATAGAACTGAGGCCACGGAAGCACTCTCATAACTTCTATTGTATTTTGGCTGGCTCTTTCCTCACCGCACACACACAATAAAAAATTCGTAGTCCCGAGACTGGATCCCATTTTGAAACTTCAGATATCCCCCACAACTATCATCACTTACGAGACTTTCTGCGAACCTTTTAGTTTAAGCGCATTTGGTAATGTTTTTGGCCAAGTGTTGATTTCTTTTTGTGTAATCTATTTTTATATCCCCAACGTTCACTTACATTCACTGACATCCTTGCAGTTTGATTTTAAGAAGCTGACCATGTATTTTTATTTGAAACGCAAAAATATCTTAGATTATGTGGTGAACGATGGCACAGCGACAATGACCCGCATAAGGGGTACATTTTACTCACATTGCATTATGAATTCAGATCTGTGATAGTGAGTTGCAACTTCATTCTATGGAAACATCAAATGAAAATTCATATTATTTTCGTTATTTAACGTAAATTATGCTAAAGATTGAGGTATATGTAGGATATACCTGTTACCGCCATGATGATAAAAAAAGTTTATTAAGGACGTCATTAGATGCGGCTTCTTTCACGCGGATGCGTGGAAAATAAGCTGTTAGGTGATTACCGTTTTCATTGTGGCACAAATAACATATGTACGTAAAATAAAGTTCATGTATATTTTTGATTTTATTTTTGCTGTTGTTCAAGCTGCTATAGCTTATGTGTTACTGCTAGGAAGCTTGAAAATGCCCAGGGGACCGTTATTACCTAAGAGCGAGAACATGAAAAAAGGTGATTGTTTAAAAAAAAGTAGCCCGGCAAGACAATGACTTGTCTCAAGAAATTCACAGCGGCTGTTGACCCACTATACAAAATACAAATAACAACTGGTTAATTTTGGCGAAGGTGAGATCAGTGGAGTGACGCCCTGCTTGGCTTCCTTTGCCTGATTACAGGTAACCTGCTGGGTGCTGCAGGTGAACAGAGGGCAGGACATGGGAGGACACTAGATTCCTGTATCGATCATCAGCGAGAGTGAGACAGAAGATTTACTAACATGCAATTATCCGTTCTGACTAGGTGATACGTTGAGGCTAACTAATCGTCCTTTGTCTTGAGTGCAAATTCCTTTTCATATAAGTTGACTTAGTCCTGTTAATACAAATGTGAATTAGTTTTGAATTATTTTGTTATGTAAAATTGCTGTTTGCGTAAATATTCTTTTTATGAAAATTTGTGCGATGTCATCATTTACCGTCACTCGATGCACGTGCTATGCTCAGTCTGCATAAAGTGGAAAATGGGTTTCACTCAGGAGAGTAACTCGGAAACAGCTGAGGGTAGAGAGGTGTATTAGGATGAAAATACCGGTACAGTTCTAGGTTTCTATGAAATTCAGTAAAAGGAGATCTTGGAGGAGCATTTATCAGGACTGTGTCGCTAAAAGGAGAATCAAACTAAGTGTCTGCCGATATAGTAAAAGGAGAAGCTGGATTCTAGAGAGACTATCGCGTGTTGAAACGTGTCGTAGTGTCACTGCAACATGATACTTTAGAACTGTTTTCTGAGTTTTGCATCAAGCTACCGATTATTTAAAATACATGAGGTAGGAGGATGTGCTAAAGGAATGCAGAAGAGAAGACTGAGAAACTGAAGAGCGCATAGTGAACATCTGAGATTAAGCAAATAAGAGCTGAAGATATTTTGGAAATGTTAATGGCAGACAGAATGTGTGCTTGGAGTCGAGAAGTGTAGTGACTGCTGGATAATGTAGCAAGATGTGCAGATGAAAAGAGAGTGCTGAAAAGGTTACAGTGGAGCATTAATAATGTTTTTGAAAAGGGAGCTAATGTGTGAACGTACTCTTTATAATGTATGACATGTGTTCATTACTATATCACGTACAAATTTGAACCAAAAACTTAACTAGAACTATCGGATAAATACGATATTGCAGTGCCTGTGTTATTCTGATTACGATGAAAATTTCCTTTGGACATGCATACATGTCCAAAGGAACAGGCTCAGCGGCGACGACAGCCGTCATCGAAATACACTACATCAGTTCGCAATTGCGAATGAGGACAACCATCAGCTGTAGAATGGAATGACGACGAAGAGAATTTGTGCCGGATCGTGACTCGAACGCGGGTTTCTCTGCTTATCGGGAGCGGTAGTCTCATTGTTCGTCATTGTTCGTTGCATTTGTTCGGGGTGGACGTCCCATGACACCCGTTCAAGTTCACCGTTGATCTATTCACTCAGTTTTTTTTATTGCAGAGGGTAACTATCCCTCTGACAGAACACGCAGAGGTGCCGTGCCGGCGTTACCATTCGCCTATCCGTGCACGATTCACGGCCACATCCAACCTTCCACATGTCGTTAGCCATGCGTGTACGACCTGTACTCGTACATCCATTACGTATATTTCTGTACAGGTCAGACACTGCACGTTGAAGTCGCTTGCGCCGTATCGGCAAATAAATACGATATTGTAGTGCCTGTATTAATCTGATTAAGGCGGAAATTTCCTTTGGACATGCATTCCTGTCCAAAGAAACAGGTATTTCAGCCTTTGTGCATGCACGGCCAAAGAAAATTTGCATCCTAATCAGAATAACACAAGCACTGCAATATTCTATTTATCTGCCGACACCGGGGAAGCGACTTTCACGTACAACGTCTGACCTGTACGAGCAGACGCATAATGGATGTACGGGTACAGGTAGCAGACGCACGGTTGACGACTCTGGAATTTCGAGGGTGGCCCTGAGTCGTGTACGGATAGCCGAATGGATGCCGGCACGGTAGCTCAGAGTGTTCGGTCAGAGGTTTGGCCACCATCTGTAACAAAAAACTGAGTGAATGGGTCATCGACGAACCTAAATGGGTGTCATCGGACGTCCGCCCCAAACAAATTTCACGAACAATATAGAACAAAATGAGATCAACAAAAAAAAAAGTAAGTCAACTGCTCAAGACAAGCCGAAATTCCGGGTTCCACTACCGGTGCGGCAGAAATTTTCATTGTCGTGATTCCATCGTACAGATGATGGTTGTCCTAACTCTCAGCTGCAAATTCATTTATGTATTTAATGTATATCGGACAAATTGTAAGGGCGTAGTCAAACTTTTAAGCGAAGTGACTTTCCTAATAAATGTATATGCCCTCAAAGGAATATATCCGATCAGGCTCCTACTATTTGTTACCGTAATACTGCGTCTTCTCTAAACCCACACAGCAAATTGTATCCAGAAGTACCTTTTGGTCCAATTCAGGAGCAATATTTTTGGAGGTAATAATTTTCAACGGAATATGTGTAAAATGGCTGCCAAGGGATGCCATTTCTAGGAGATTACGAGGGGAGAGCTGCAGGGACAGGGACCCTGCACCTTCCGACATTAACAACTGATGACGGGAAAAACGTATGGTAAACAATGATCTCATCGGAAGTCACAGCAACAAAATTATAACAAACGCATCACGTATGAAGAGAGAACTGTCGCAGTAGTGACACAACACTGCTGTTAGTTATCCTAACGAGAGACGCTATTAATTTATTAGAAATTCAGGACGAACGAACATAATGCTATAGCAAATATCAGGTGATCAAAAAGTCAGTATAAATTTGAAAACTTAATAAACCACGGGATAATGTAGATAGAGAGATAAAAATTGACACACATGCTTGAAATGACATGGGGTTTTTTAGAACCAGGCGCTCCACGCCATATTGATAGACGCGTGAAAGATCTCTTGCGCGCATCGTTTGGTTATGATCGTGTGCTCAGCCGCCACTTTCGTCATGCTTCGCCTCCCAGGTCCCCAGATCTCAGTTCATGGGATTATTGGCTTTGATGTTACCTGAAGCCGCAAGTGTATCGTCATCGACCGACATCTCTAGGGATGCTGACAGAAAACATCCGACGCCAATGCCTCACCATAACTACGGACATGCTTCACAGTACTGTTCACAACATTATTCCTCGACTACAGCTGTTGTTGAGGAATGATGGTGGACATAGTGAGCATTTCCTGTAAAGAACAACATCTTTGCTTTGTCTTACTTTGTTATGCTAATTATTGCTATTCTGATCAGATGAAGCGCCCTCTGTCGGACATTTTTTGAACTTTTGTATTCTTTTTTTTTTTTTTTTTGTTCTAATAAAACCCCATGTCATTCCAAGCAAGTGTGTAAATTTGTACCTCTCTATCTACATTACTCCGTGATTTATTCAGTTTTCAAATTTATACTGACTTTTTTTATCACCCGGTATTTTAAAGATCGGCTGCCTATTTTAAAGAGCGATTCACAATGGAAAGCGTTATACCTTTTACCATTCTTCACTAAATGTCTGTAGGTTGTAAGAGAATCATAATGAAACAATCCATTATAGAGCTGTTTCATACCTCTGGTTGTTAGGAACCTTGGAGATGTCAAATGTGCTACCTTCTTTTTGTTATTGCTGCAATTCATTGGGCTACATACGTTCCCTTCAGTAAAACCCGTGTTATTAACCTAAATAAACTATACTACTCTCATACGTTGGAAACATATCCAACAGCTTATATTACTGGCCAGCTGGAGAGCTGTTGTAGCAGTGAATGACAGTAACGGGCAGGTGCATCGCGTCTGAGTGATTTAGACGGTAATAACACTAAGCCAGTGGATAGGTGAAGTCGCTGGGAGCCGAACTGCGGCCGGTCGGGGTGGCCGAGCGGTTCTAGGCGCTACAGTCTGGAACCGCGCGACCGCTACGTCGCAGGTTCGAATCCTGCCTCGGGCATGGATGTGTGTGATGTCCTTAAGTTAGTTAGGTATAAGTAGTTCTAAGTTCTAGGGGACTGATGACCTCAGAAGTTAAGTCCCATAGTACTCAGAGCCATTTGAGCCATTTGAACCGAACAGCGACGGAAAAAACGCTTGGGCAGATAGTAGTAGCAGGTTTCGCATGCTGCCTGTCAGCGACTAGACCAGTGGCACGAGCGAACAGTGTGCTTTTGGTCGCGCTGCCTTCCGGCTGACCCGGTCTGAGGTGTGCAGCGACACGACCTCTTACAGTCCAGTCAGAGCGCTGCAACGAACGTGGTGAGATAACCTGCTGCTGGAAGCGGGTTTTCCAGCGGATGGCTGCAGGTGCCTCGTGGCACTACATATGCGCTTGCAGGCTACAATCCTCACACCATCTTTGCAGCCTGGTCGTCAGACGTCATTCTATGCGTTTGTCCGTTTCTGAAATTATTTTGAAAGTTGCCTTATCTGACGATCATGAAGAATGACGGAAAACGTCCTAGGCAAGGCTTCTATCGTAATGCGGTCAATATTTTGGGACCTGTAATCAAGATGAATTGTCAATCCCAATCATTGTTTGGAAAACTACGAGAAAAGCTCGCTAAGTCAAACATCTGAGGTAACAGACTTTTAGTACTTGTATTTCAGGAGAGCAATAAAAGTCAACATGGAAACATCTACTAGTGCCAAAATTTGCAGACGATTGAGTTCTTCTGGACGAAACCTCCGACCTCCTGGATTGAATGGAAGCATATTTATGAAAACTGACTGACGATATATCATTCTGAGACGAAGGTGATGAAAAGTTCTGGAATAATAAACATATTTATTAATGTATAAATTGTAAGATGCAACAGTAAAGGCTTTTCACCAACAACAGAAAATTACTCAGGATGGCTGAAGTAAAAGGCTAAAATTATAGTCCCGACAGGGCTACAAACTTTTTTTTTTTTTTTTTTTTCAAAAATGTCAAGTGTTGCCATCGGAAAATTGCGTCGACGGCTGAAAGATGCCAGTCTTTATGTATAAATAACTGTTATTTTTTTAACCTTGGAGCACGGATGGAACCATGATTTTAGTCCTTGCCAATATTACAAGATATTTTTCGGGTGAAGGAAGCTTTCTCCAATAACAGAACCCCAGTACATCCGATGACCGATATGGAGTTGACGAGAAACTTCATTCAAGCGTGCGTCCAAAGCAAAGCGTTGTATGGATACGGAAGTAAAACTAACCCAATGGGAAATCTGCAGAAGAAAAACTAGTTAGCTTGAAGTAGTTCCAAGTTCTAGGGGACTGATGACCTCAGAAGTTAAGTCCCATAGTGCTCAGAGCCATTTGAACCAACCAAAAACTAGAAATATTAAAAATCTAGTGATATCGGAGATTGTTAAAGGTTAATTAGGCGGATTAGGTAAAGTCCTGACACTTATTACAAAAATACACAACGAAGGGAACACGCTAATGAAACATCTGATGCAGCATTTAATTAGTACTAATCTGGAAGGTGTGACAATGGCGAAACTTACCGGGGATGACAAACAATCAACGATCGGTAGACCTGAATTTTTTTGTTAGTATTGGTTCCGTTTCATAAAAGAAAACCCTAAACCCATATCCAAGATCGTGGTAAATACTTGTAAAATGCATTCTTCTACCTGGAAAAAAATAGTGCCATCATTCGCAATTGCTGTTCACCTTGTTCATCGACGCCTATGCTCCCAGAGAGTCTCGCGGAGCCAAGTGTACGTCTCCGGCCAAGGTTAAGCCAAAAGATAAATAAATAAATATAAACGGGATTTATGACAGTTATCGCATCATGTGAAAAGTAGATCTGTAGATCTTCAGCTGCTTTCCTACCAACAAGATTCCTATTTTCCACACGATGAATTTTAATAAGGATGATTTATACTTTCTTTCTCTCGAAAACTACACGTAAGCATTGAGTTTGTGAACTGTGAAAGTGGCCGGCCGGTGTGCCATGCGGTTCTAGGCGCTTCAGTCTGGAACCGCGCGACCGCTACGGTCGCAGGTTCGAATCCTGCGTCGGGCATGGATGTGTGTGATGTCCTTAGGTTAGTTAGGTTTAAGTAGTTCTAAGTTCTAGAGGACTGATGACCACAGATGTTAAGTCCCATAGTGCTCAGAGCCATTTGAACCATTTGAACTATGAAAGTGACAAGTGAGCTTAGTCAATTTACACTACACCCAAGCATAATTTTACACACGTGTCTCATATTAAGCAGCCTTATAAACCTCAGTAAAACTTAGATTTGAATGTCGTTAACAGGAGAAATAATTTTTATCAATCGCAAGAGTATGAGTTACTGGTGACACGTTTCTTATCGTGAGAGTTTGGTAGTTTTCAGGGACAACCTATAGAAGCCTTAATAAACTATGTTGTAGCTCGGCTAGAATAAGCTGTTGGTGGCAGTAGGCACGGTACCTCGGATATTCCCTTTTTCATTCTTTCTCTTTTCTTTTTCGGACGGTGCGACGATGCTTGGAGAGGGGTGGGGGGGGGGGGGAGGAGCGGGATGCAGAGGAGATGCTTTACGACAGCTCTAGTTTAACTCTCTTCGTCCATAACAATTGACCCTCTCTTCCACTTATTTTCGTAACAACGTAAAAGATTCAGGAGTGAAATTAACACTCAAGGTGAAAGGATATCAGTGATACGATTCGTTGACGACGTTGCTGCTCTGAGTGAAAGTGAAGAAGAATTACATGTTCTGCTGAATGTAATGAAGAATATAATGTGTGCAGGATATCGACTGGGAGTAAACTGAAGAAAGACGAATGTAATGAAAGCTAGCAGAAATGAGAACGGCGAGAAAATTAACATCAGGATTGATAGTCACGAAACAGATAAAGTAAAGGAATTCAGCTGCCTAGGCAGCAAAACAACCAATGACGAACGGAGCAAGGAGGACATCAAAAGCAGATTAGCATTGGAAAAAAAGGTATTCCTGGCTAAGAGAAGACTACTAGTATCAAACATAGGCCTTAATTTGAGGAAGAAATTTATGAGAATGTACGTTTGGACCACAGTACTGTATGGCAGTGAAAACTGGAACCGAAGAAAATCGAAGCATTGGAGATGTGGTGCTACAGACGAATGTTGAAAATTAGGTGTACTGATAAGGTAAGGAATTAGGAGGTTCTGCGCAGAATCGGAGAGGAAAGAAATACGTGGAAAACACCGACAAGAAGAAGGAACAGGATGATAGGAAATCTTTAAGACCTCAGGGAATGACTTCCGTAATACTAGAGGAAGCTGTAGAGGGCAGAAACAGTGGAGGAAGTCATAGGTTGGAATACATCCAGCTAATAATTAAGGACGTAGGTTGCAAGTGCTACTCTGAGAAGAAGAGGTTGGCACATGAGAGGAATCTGCGGCGGGCCGCATCAAACCAGACAGAAGACTGAAACCCCCCAAAAAAGTATAAGAACATATACAAAACGTACACAAAAAATTAAAAAAAGAAAAAAAAAACATGACAAACACTAGGCCGCAAGCTCCAAGCTCTCAGTGCTGTCTTCCATCCGAAACACTTATACGCCGGTAACATTGTGCACAGGGTGAAACCAAACCACTGCCCTTAATTTTCTCGCTTGTCTTAACGTAGAAGTAATTCGTAGTACTTGCTTTGCTTAAGGAGTACGACAATTATTATTTTCATCTAGTAGCCCTTACACTGGAACAATACTTGATGTTGATTATTTCAGTTCTTTTAATGTGTATAAAGCAACCCGCTTCAGTAATGTCGAAATCCTCAATACGAGGCTTCCTGATCACTTTTGACACGAGCATTCTGTTATGCTACATATCTTGTAAATATTGAAAACTTTATGAAATTCTGTTATCGAATTAAACTATCAGTAAGCAGCAGAGTTTAGCATGCTATCAAACTTCCCGTCACTGAGAGTGTGGGTCTGACATGGAGATCAGTGACCATCAGGACGGATGAGTGTAGATCGTGAGGCGTGTCTGGATAGCTCAGCCTGTAAGGATACTACACGCGAAACGCAATGTCCCAAATTCGAGCCCCCATATGTTCCATAGCTTGAATCTGTCAGGAATTTCTATGAGATTGTTCTTTTTTTTTCTTTGAAATAACAAAAAACAAAAACTCCCGCTTTCTTAGTTGCTGAGAGGAATCACATGTCTGTCGTAATCACAATCAGAAAATCGGAGGAATGAAAACAATCTTTCTTTGCCTGGGACAATAGCTGTTTGTAATATTTGTTCCTGCTGCTTAGATCTTTCCGATTGTCATCTCCTACTGTTGTTGGTCTCCCAAACAGATTCATACACAATGATTGTGGCATGCTTACTTTTAAATTTACGTTTCCCAAGAAAAGTTTAGCTGTTGTTGCCGATAAAAAAGAGTGATTTCATGATTACTCAGAAATCACGGTACAGTAAACGGTAAAGTTTTTCTTTTTTTTTTTAATATGGCATTCTATATTCCATTTATTTTAGCGTATATGACATTATTTCCATTTGTAAGAATTTCTACATTATATTGTGCTGCTTTAGTTCTGGAATCAAATTTAACTGTAGGTCCTTCTACAACTGCTTAATTAAGTTAGCTCAGATTTCGAATGAAAGCAAATAGGACTGTGCCAACTAAAGTACCGTTAGCTAGACACTGATCGTTGATTAGAAAGAGTGACCAATTTGTAACTGGCGATTTGAATCAAATAATTAAATAAGACAGCGTACTGTTTTCACTGGAGAGAATCTCATAGCTCCATGGACCCTGCATGTCAGCAGCGGACTGTTCAAGTTGGTGTAGGCTCTGTAATGGTGTGGGGCGTGTGCAGTTGGAGTGATCTGGGCCCCTGATACGTCTAGATACGACTGTGACAGGTGACACGTACGTAAGCATTCTGTCTCATCACCTACATGCGTTCATGTCCATTGTGCATTCCGAAGGATTTTGGCAATTCCAGGAGGACGATGTGATACATTACACGTCCAGAATTGCAACAGAGTGGCTCTAGGAACACTCTTCTAAGTTTCAAAACTTCTGCTAGCCTCCAGGCTCCCCAGACACGAACATTATTGAGCATGTGTGGGAGGCCTTGCCACGTCCCATTCAGAAGAGATCTCCACCCCCTCGTACTGTTACGAATTTGTGGACAGTCCTGCAGGATTCATGGTGTCAGTTCCGTCCAGCACTACTTCAGACATCAGTCGAGTCCACGCCCCGTCGTGTTGCGGCACTTCTGCGTGCTCGCGAGGGACCCTACACGATATTAGCCCGGTGTACTAGTTTCTTTAGCTATTGTATTTTTGCAGACTGAAGCAACCCATGAAAATTTGTACGAAGGCGGGATTCGAACCTAGGTCACCTGTTCACATGACGGATGCGGCGTCCTCGTACCTTGTTACAAATTATCATTCGTCGCTTCAGTCTGCATATATACGTACAGATGTTCGAGACTTGGAAATGTCTCTCCAACCGTATAGTTTCAATTGGAGAGTTTTGTGTTTGACAATGCATAGTCGGTAGTGGATTTTTACTTTTGATAGTGCCTAATGGCATAGAGGCTTTAAGGTATTTTATACTACAGGATGAATTACATACAGGGTGGTCCATCTGAAGCTTCAGATGAGATTATCTCGTAAACTATACATCGAGTAAAAATAGTGGGTAAGACAAGTTCGTAAGCTCAAAGTGGGACATCAAATAATATTACATATGGCCCCCAACCCCGCCTCCTTGGGTGGGGCGGGGAGCAACGTTTAAATATTAAATGGAAACCTCCATTTTTTATTGCAGATTCCGATTCTCCATAAAAAAGTCATCAAGTTTTGTCTGAAACATGTTTTTAAACTATTGACAGATGGCGCTGAAATCGACAAAAATTAAAATTGGGGAAGAATTCCGATTTATCCGAGAAGGACACATCAAATCCATACAAAATACCAATTCTTTCATTACGTCAAATTAAGCTATTTTTTTACAAAGTACATCATACCCGCCACAGTTTTTGATGGAGGGAGACGGCATGGTGTTAAAATCTCGTTAGGGAACTCTTACAATTGCACTACTCACCCAACTGAAGCGCTACCGTGGCAATACTGCGAACTATTGCTCAGTACGAAGGTCGGTGCAATGCGATCAGACGTCACTTCACTTTCAGATTGTCAACCGTAATCATCAACTGACGAAAGTAAATTATTCTTTAGCGAAACATGGCTCACTATCCTCCTGCAGAGATTGTTGATATGATGTTAATTTTAGGTGAAATCCATAACAATTACGCTGCAGCTGCGCATTTGTATGCGTATAGTTTGCCAAAAAGACGACATTCAAGTGAAAACATTATTTGAAATTCCACTCAACGAGCCCGAAATGGATACATGCACCGTCCACTTCGTCATCGCGAATACAATGAAAATGAAGCTCGTACCCTTACCGTTCTCACCAGTTTTCAACTGCATCCCGAAATTAGTAGTCGTGTGATTCAGATTGTAAGAGATCGGAACGTGGAATGTCAGATCCCTTAATCGGGCAGGTAGGTTAGAAAATTTAAAAAGGGAAATGGATAGGTTAAAGTTAGATATAGTGGGAATTAGTGAGGTTCGGTAGCAGGAGGAACAAGACTTTTGGTCAGGTGAATACAGGGTTATAAATACAAAATCAAACAGGGGTAATACAGGAGTAGGTTTAATAATGAATTAAAAAGTAGGAGTGCGGGTAAGCTACTACAAACAGCATAGTGAACGCATTATTGTGGCCGAGATAGACATGAAGCCCATGCCTACTACAGTAGTAAAAGTTTATATGCCAACTGGGTCTGCAGATGATGAAGAAATTAATGAAATGTATGATGAGATAAAAGAAATTATTCAGGTAGTGAAGGGACATGAAAATTTAATAGTTATGGGCGACTGCAAGAAAATACCCATAAAGCAACAGATGAAATTGATCTTGTACCCGTTTCTATACAAACCTATCATCCGCCTTTCTATGCCTCTGCTCACATTTTGAATTCTTTCGGTTATACTATTTAAAATCGCCTCTGTAATATTATATAATACAAAAGGCCTAATACAAAAAACTGATTGAAAACGGTCTGCTGCAACAGCCTCTTGGTAGTGTTTCAGATGCTAGGGCGTGAAAATGCCCGGAAAATGTGCCCGGACAACATAAAAACAAACATGGAATACTGTTGTGATGGCACTGAACACGTACCTGCTTATGTAAAAAAAAATTGGTCACAACGTAAGCCTTCAGATAAATGCACGTAATTTCGATATATTGTTTTCCTTTTTCGCTTAAAAAAGATTGGTGGGATACGTATAACATATAGACTCATAATGTGTAACTGGTAAGGTTCTATATGTTTGGTACAAATTGAATTTCTTGTTGAGTGGCCACTTTATGAGGCCCGAAGTGTCACCTATCTTTTTGAGTCATCAGTGTTTGATGCGGCCCGGCACAATTTGATCTTCTGTGTCAACCTCTAGCCGGCCGTTGTGGCCGAGCAATACCAGGCGCTTCAGTCCGGAACCGCACTGCTGCTACGGTCGCAGGTTCGAATCCTGCCTCGGGCATGGACGTGTGTAATGTCCTTATGTTAGTTAGGTTTAAGTAGTTCTAAGTCTAGGGGATTAATGACCTCAGATGTTAAGTCCCATAGTGCTCAGTCATTAGAACCATTTGTCAACCCCTTCATCACAGAGGAGCACTTGCAAGCTATGTCCTCAATTTTTTGCTGGATGTATTCCAGTCTCTGTCTGTCTCTACATTTTTTATCCTATTCACCTCCCTCTAATACAATGGAAGTTAATCCTTGATGCCCTGTTTCCTGTTCCTTCTTCTTGTAAGTGTTTTCCATGTGTTTCTTCCTCGCTGATCCTGCAGAGAACCACCTCATTCCTAACGTTATCGGTCCTCAAAATTTTCAACGTTCTTCTATACCACCACGTCTCAAAAGCTTCGATTCTTTTCCGTTCCGGTTTTCCCACAATCCGTTTATCACTACCGTACAATGCTGTACTCCAAAGGTACATTCTCAGAAAGTTCTTCCTCAGATTAAGTCCTATGTTTGAAACTAATAAACTTCCCTTGGCCAGGAATGCCCTTTTTACCACTGCTAGTCTGCCTGTTACGTCTGCTGCCCGTTATGTCCGCTTATTTTGCTACCTAGTAGGAGAATTTCTTAACTTCATCTGCTTCGTGATCACCAATTATGATATCAAATTCTCATTTCTGCTAGTTCTCATTACTTTCGTCTTCCTGTACTCAATCCATACTCTATATTCATTAGACTGCTCATTCTATTCAACAGATCCTGGAATTATCTTCACTTTCACTGATGGCAGCGTCATCAACTAATCTTAACACTGATTTTTAATTCCATTCGTAAACTTTTCTTTTGTATCCGTCACTGCTTCTTCGGTGTACAGATTGAACAGTAGGGGCGGAAGACTACACCCTGTTGTACAGTCTTTTCAATCCGTGCACCTCGTGCTTGATCTTTCACAGTTATTGTTCCCTCTTGGATCTTGTACATATTGTATATTACCCAATAATTATAATGTACAATATCGGCTCTGAAGCAAAAAAGTTTGGCGGCCAGTGCGTTAAGTTATGAACATCTCGATGATTATCTGCCGGTGGATCATTGTGCAACACTTCCTGCTACTGCCAGGTTTGAGTGCTGTGTCTCAACAGCTGCGCCGCGTCGGTTCCCATGCGGCTGATCGGCCGAGTATCCAGCTCTCCTTCCCTGCGTTCTCATTGACGCCCGGCTGCAGGTGCGCCCGCCAGAGTTCCCACAGGACCGGCTGGCTACCTGTCAGGACTGCACCCGTTACCCCCTCCCCTGTATCGACTGAGGCCCGAGGATCAGATCTGCTACCTGCATCCACCCTGCGCCAGGCACTCTCACCACGCCTCAAAGGGAAATTTCCGGTAGTAGGCAGGAAAACGTGCCTTCACCTGTGGGCTGGTTTCAAGTTTCCATCCGATTTTTGGAACCCAATACTGTTCCTCAGTGGGTTGTGTTTGCATACTGCATATAAAAGGCGCTTTTTAATGGGTAAAACTTTTCATTTTGTAGTGGTGGTAACCTGGGATGAAGGGATCATGTGCCGTGCGGGATTAGCCGAGCGGTCTAGGCGCTGCAGTCATGGACGGTGCGGCTGGTCCCGGCGGAGGTTCGAGTCCTCCCTCGGGCAGGGGTGTATGTGTTTGTCCTTAGGATAATTTAGGTTAAGTAGTGTGTAAGCTTAGGGACTGATGACCTTAGCAGGTACGTCCCATAAGATTTCACACACATTTTAAGGGACCATTAGTGTTCAGGATTTTGGAACATATATTGTGGTTCCAACCTTACGAATTGCCTCGAAGAGGACGATCTATTGACACATAGTCAACACGAATTTAGAAAACATCGTTCTTGTGAAACCCAACAAACTCGTTACTCACACGAAGTGCTGAGTGTTATCAACAAGCGACTTCAAATTGATTCCGTATTTCTAGATTTACAGAATAGTTTCGACAGGGTACCTCACAAACGTCTCAGTTACGCGACTGGATTCGTGATTTCCTGTCAGAGATGTCACAGTTTATAGTAACTGGTGGAAGTCATCGAGTAAAACAGAAGTGATTTCTGGTGCCCCTCAGGGTACAATCACAGGCCCTGTGCTGTTCCTTGTTCAAATGTTCAAATGTGTGTGAAATCTTATGGGACTTAACTGCTAAGGTCATCAGTCCCTAAGCTTACACACTACTCAACCTAAATTATCCTAAGGACAAACACAAACACCCATGCCCGAGAGAGGACTCGAACCTCCGCCAGGACCAGCCGCACAGCCCATGACTGCAGCGCCTTGACCGCTCGGCTAATCCCGCGCTGCTGCTGTTCCTTATCTACATAAACGATGTAGGGGACAATCTGAGTAGCCGTGTTAGAGTGTTTTCAGATGACGTTGTCGTTTATCGTCTAGTAAAGTCGTCAGAATATCGAGAAAAATTGCGAAACTATTCAGAAAATATATCTGTATGGTGCGAAAATTTGAAATTGAACCTAAATCACGAAAAGTGTGAGTTCATCCACATGAGTGCCGAAAGGAATCCGTTAAACTTCGGTTCACGATAAATCAATCAAATCTTAAGGAAATACCTAGGAATTACAATTACGAACAACTTAAACTGGAAAGAACACGTAGAAAATTTTGTGGGGAAGATTAACCAAAGACAGCGTTCTGTTGGTAGAACACGTAGAAGATGCAACAGATCTACTAAAGAGGCTGCCTACACTATGCTTGTACGTCCTCTTTTGGAGTACTGCTGCGCGGTGTGGGATCCTTACCAGGTAGGATTAACGGAGTACATCGAGAAAGTTCAAAGAAAGGCAGCACGTCTTGTATTATCGAGCAATAGTAGACAGAGTATCACGAACATGATACAAGATCAGGGGCGCCATCATTAAAGCAAAGGCGTTTATCGTTGCGGGGGGACCTTCTCACGAGATTTCAGTCACCAACTTTCTCCTCTGAATGTGAAAATATTATGTTGACACTCACTTACGTAGGGAGAAACGATCATCATAATAAAATAACGGAAATCAAAGCTCGCTCAGGAAGATATGGGTGTTCCGTTTTTTTCCGCGTACTGTTCGAGAGTGAATTGATAGAGGGGGTTCGATGTTTCGCCAGCCACGCAGGCACTTAAGTGTGATTTGCAGGGTATCCACACAGATGTAGATAAAATGTTTTTACTGATGGGGAACTCGAATTTCTCTACGCACGAGGAAGCCAGAAGCAACTGTTTAGTGCACCACCACTAGGTTTGATCCCGTTATTACTACCTAAGGAAAGGGAATATTGAAATTTTGTTACAATATTTACATCAGCAAGTTACTATAGGCCTACAGAATTTCGGATTCATGTTATTAACTTCGTATTCGAATGGCGTCACATGTATCCACGGAAGATGAATAAATATACTGTCGTTTGTTGAAGCGAAAAAATCATAATGTGGTCTCACTAGAAAGAGAGAGTAACAATCAGAGTTGTTAATTAATTCATGAAATGTAAATCTAAATGTGCACACGAATCTTGGTAAAACAGTAGCAGTTCCTTACACCCAAACCATGTATATAATATTTCACTATTTTTTTCAAGTTATCTATAACCTCTTACATCACCTACTTCGTTATTCCAGTCAGTGAGGAAGTCCTGTTATCAGAGTATTGTGTTTTAAAATAGCTTATTAAATGAAATGGACCTCAATAGTTAATTAACTGAGCCACAGGATCAATGCCTCTGAAGTTTCTTCTTCTCTATCATAGGAATTAGGCACTTCTTATTCGAGCTACACATTGCGTCCCGTCTTTTGTGTGGACTCCATATATTTGTACTACCGCCCCGATAGGTGAATAGTCAGCGTGAGGGACTGCCGTCCTAAAGGGCCCGGGTTCGATTCCCTTGGATTTTCTCCGTTCAGGGACTAGGTGTTGTGTGGTCTTCATCATCTTTTCATCCCTATCCGGCGCACAGGTCGCCCAAAGTGGCGTCAAATGTAATAAGACCTGCACCTGGCCACTGACGCCAAATGCTCATTTCCATTTTCCATTACATAACGCCGCTAATTTCCGAGTGGACATCTCTGTTCTGGTCTTATTCTTAAGTCCAATGTGGTTCTCTACGTTTGTATTAAAATTTGTGTAATTGCTTTTGACGTCATAGCTTCGATCGTAGCTTGTCATGAATTTCAATTAGGAGTAACTATTTGATTTGTTGACCATTAGTATTATCTTTCTTCTCATAGCATGTCACCTTTGAAAGCCACAAATTTCATGTTTTGTTTTTATGCAGTGTGACAGGTTGAAGGTTTCCACTTGGAATGTGACTACGATGAGTTCCAAAGAGAAAGACAAAACAATGTAAAACAAGAATCACATATTTCAAGAAACATTCATTCATGAGTTAATCTGTGCAACTAGAATTAACCATTTATGGTGCGATCGTAGTCACGTTCCAAGTGGAAACCTTTAACCTGTCACACTGCATAAAAAAAAGGATGTCGGCCACACTTCGCGCACCTTTCTCGTGTTACTAGAACATTACCACGTCTCATACTTGGGCACTGCGTTGAGGCGACATAACTCTCAGCATCAGCAACTCGAACGACTAGCATGTGTCGTAGTAGAAATGCTGTGGTCACTAGGGGTACTTTGTTGACGTTTGTGATGCCAGGTCAGCAGGTCAGTGACCTATCCGTGGCGTTACAAACCACACCCTTATCTATGATATCATCATTGTAATACCACAAGTCACAGCCCCTGTTTCACTGACCTCATCAGAATTGCAGAGGGCAGGAAATTTAAACACCGAAGATGGTGGATGTAAGGTTCAAATGGTTCAAAGGGCTCTGAGCACTACGGAACTTAACATCTGAGGTCACCAGTCCCCTAGAGCTTAGAACTACTTAAATCTATCTAGCCTAAGGACATCACACACATCCGTGCACGAGGCAGAATTCGAACCTGCGACCGTAGCTGCAGTAGGGTTCCAGACTGAAGCGGCCACAACGAATGTAAGGAAGTTTTAAAAATTATTGGTGGCAGATGCAGCGAATTTTAAAATTTACAAATGGTAGGTGGTGGTCATTTTAAAAAATAAATGTGATAGTGAGTTTTTTCCAAAATTAAAGCTCGTTTATGATGGTAAATTTAAAAAAAATAAAAATTAAAAATTAAAAAATGCTAGATTGCACTAGTGGTAAAATGTTCATAATCAGTCACAGTTTAGTATATATACTCTCCTGTTTAAAAAAAAAAGCGAGAGATAGGACGTTCATGTTAACAGGACATGTACATTAGTGTCTTATGCAGAAGTGATTAGCATTTCAGACACCTCGGTTCAACACGTCCTCTGTTGCCCAGTAGGCATAGGGTCCGCCGTGGGTCCTGATGATTGTTAAATGCGTGATGCCATCGACGCCTGTAAGGCGCGAATGGCCTCCTGTGGTATAGCCATCTATGCTGCATTCACCGAGGTTCCAAAGTTCATCTGAGAAGTTGGCAATGCATCACAGCGCTGTACCCGTCGTTTCACAATATCACACACATTTTAGATTGGCGGCAAGTTTGGTGATCTGGCGAGCCAGGGCAAAAGGCTGACATCCGCAGACGCCAAGAAGGTACTTGTTCGTGCAGCGTCTTGATAGAAAAAAAAATGGCGCCTGTGGTGTTGTTCAGAAAGGGTACGGCTACGCGTCGCAGGATGTAATTCACATAGGTCACACTGGTCAAAGTGGTCTGAACACGCACCCACTGTGATTTGTGGTTGTGTCCAATAGTACCCCACGCCATAAGGTCTCAAGCTGGTGCCGTATATCTTGTGCCAATGCAGTTACTCTGATGCCGCTCCCCATGTCTGCGGCGAGCCAAAATGCGGCCATGATTTTCAAACGGAACCTGGTTTCGTCCGAAAACACTACCTGATGCAATTCATGTGCCCAGGACGTCGTTCCATACACCATTGCCATCTAGCATGTTTCTGTGTTTCTGCGTGTTCGTCAAAGGTAGGCACAATAGCTCACGACGCGTACTTAACCCATGTCGTAATAAACGCGACGAATTGTCACCGCTGATAGTGTAGATAGTGTGCGATGTCTTACGCTGTTTCACTGTTGCGCCAAAGCCGAGGAGGACGCAGATCTGTCCTGCATTGCCATTTGAATGAGCTGTCGATCTTCTCGACGAGGGGGGTGGGGGGCATCCAGGTGGCGTGACCTGACTCATCTCGTTATGTTCTACAGACTTCCGTGAATCATTCGGCACACACCTGTTGCGCTATTGAGATACTTCGTCCCACACGAGCAGCAATTTTCCTAATGGATGCACCTCATTCTACGAGCATACCAATAATGCGCCGTTCAAACTCACTGATTTGACGGTACGATTCGCGCATACGCCAGTGATGCATTCTGCACGTCTGCTCAAGTCACACTGATCCGGTACCTTTGGCCTATAGTGACAACGAGAGCCGCAGCAATTTTTACTGGCAGATGGTGTTGCGCCACGATATCGATGTAGACCATGAACCCCCTGGCCGACATGGTTCAGATGCTAATCATTTCTTCAGAACATACTAATGTACAGTCGTGCTCAAAAGTATCTGAACGACGTGAACTGCATTTCGCCTGATTGGCATGCAAGCCACATGACGCAGTTGTCTAGCAGGTCCTCTAATAGCCCCGTGATACAGTCGTTTGACTATTGAAAACCGTTCCAACAAGTCACCACTAGAAAACACTGCTCTGAATCGCAATAACTCAAGATGTAAAGTAATACTACGATGCTACAAATGTCAGGGAACGTCTCATCACAGATAAGACTGTCCTTAGGGCTTGCCGGCCGCAGTGCTCTAGCGGTTCTAGGCGCTCAGTCCGGAACCGGGGGACTGCTACGGTCGCAGGTTCTAACCCTGCCTCGGGCATGGGTGTGTGTGATGGCCTTAGGTTAGTTAGGTTTAAGTAGTTCTGAGTTCTAGGGGACCGATGACCACAGATGTTAAGTCCCACAGTCCTCAGGGCCATTTTCCTTAGGGCTTGTAAGCTCACATTTATTACAATAAATGACACACCTGAAATGTCACCACTCTCATTATTACGTCAGATAGGTAATGCACGTAGTAAGTTCGTCGTATTCATGATTTCCTCTTCAAAGTAACATACCGTACCTATTATTTAACACAAAATGACATTAAAGATTTAAGTTATTCACTAGCAGATAATTGAGAATATGTATGAACTTCAAATGACACGACGAACCGTCTCGTCCTGCATATGGATTCAAACCCAGGTCATGCAGACTAAGCAAAGATTTCGTAACTGACGGAAACTAACAGTCTTTTCTGATCAGACCTCGATTTTAGACAGTATCAGTTAGCAAATATCAACTTTAAATTACATAACGCAAACATTTTTAACGGACGCGAATTCCTACCCAGCACCTATTGTCTCTGTTAACGAACTACGAGCGATGTTAAATATTGCTTCTTAACAAGTAACTTATTTGAAAAGCCATGAGGTAAAGCTTTGTGTTGGATAGGGATTCGAACCCAGAACCGAAAGAGATAGATTTCGAAGCACAATCAACTGTGACATATCGCATTTTCTCGGCTGTAGCTAGATGTTTTAACTGAAATGACGAGACGAAACATTAATTTTTTTCCTTCCCAGGACTCCAACCCGGCACCTATCGCTGTTTTAGTCTAGAGAAAACGAACGTTAAATATGGGTTTGTTGCACCAGCAGCGACATTTGAGCATGTTTAAACTAGAAATAATGTGACGAAGAGTTCATTGCTGACTGGGAATAGAGCCCCACACATATCGTTGCTGACTACACAAAAAGATAAGTCAGCTACCGATTTTTTCTCCACCAGCAGCTCGGAATAACATCTTGAACTTAGAGTGATCTTGCAAATAGTTCTGTGTCTCACTGGGAGTCAAAAACTTCATACATCGTTAGTGTTGACAACGAATGAAAATACATTAAAAATCGAAATTATTATCCACCAGCAGATAGGTGTTCTCATGCTAAATCTAGATAATACACAATGCAATCTTTAGTGCAGGGCCAGTATTCAACCCGTTAACACGCAATATGTGGAGATGTTGAGGAATCTGCAGTTTTGAACAAACAACAAATTGTAGCCGAGCTGTATTGTCACGAAGGGAACAAATACCGCGTTAGGGGTGGTCTGAGTTGCATTCCCAGTTCAGAACCAATTTTATCGACATACAGAAGCTCAGATAAAATATGGAATGAGTGTCCTGTGAGCCTACATAGCGTTTGTTTCATCACTAGAAATAAATAACTAGTATAAGAAAGGTTGCTGGTGATAGTATTTCTACATGTCGCCCTCCAGACTTTATTGTGGCTCAACCTAACGTCTACTTGGTAGAGAAGGAATATCATTTTTAATGTGGATTTCAGACCACATTGCCATTATATCTTCTTCACTTGGTGTAGCCAGAAGAGAATGGAATCTGCCTCTCCCTATCTAAAAGCACTGACCGAAGTTGGAATCGATCCCAGACCATAGATATGTGAACCTCTCATCAGCCCAACAGACCACCAACTCCTCTGCTCATTGGCTCATTTTTCTATCATAACACCGTTGTGTCACACTGGCTGAGAATTCTGACACACAGGCACCCTGTATCAATTTGCAGTATGTTCAGTAAATTCATTTACTTGGTTGACAGAATCACCACGAACTAGCTGCCTTGGCTACCCAGTGCATACATTCAACTTTATTTTGTAATCATCAAAATAAAATCACGTAACTGCCACCAACACAGAAGTGCCAACAGTGTAGCATGCAGAAATTTAAATAGGAAGTGTTCCTTTCCACTTGAGCTACTCTATTGCGCTATCTGTTTGTTGAAAACATAGTGCAGTGCAAAAGAAAAGGTATAACTGTTTGTCTCTCATAAGTATTGACCTGGCCATATGCATTATCCCACAGCGCTGTGGAATGCAGAAGTTCTGGAGGAATTGTTCTTGACTTCTGGAGCTGTTACAGCTCTGTGTCGGCTAGTAGCGTAATGGTAAATGTCACGCTTGGTAAATGATATGTCGCGAGTTCGAGTACACTCACTGCTATATTTTTTAAAACGCAATTCTGCTGTCTGCTAAAGTTATCAATCTAATGGAACTTGTAACATAATTCCCTTCACTTCTCAACCCAAAATAGTCGTATGTGGAAAAAGGGCTAACTTTTGCGACATTTCGTTTATTTCAGGTTTGACAGACAGCCAGACAGTAGATGCATCTCGAAACTTTTGTATTATGTATGGGTAGAGCGCATCGTGCCAAAATACGTCGGAAAAGTATTTTCTACATTAGATGTCGTCTGGTAGTAGCATTTTATTCTTCTTCAAACCTTGTTTGAGAGTTTAACTCAGAACAAGTTTTCTACATGCATGTAATCAATAAACCGCCTGTGCATTTTCAGACTGTTATAGATAACATCAGAGAATTCGCATATATCGTTGATGATTAATTTCTCTCTCATGTTTACTATTGTTTTAACAACACTAAAGGAGACCTTACGAAAAGTGTGAGCTGTATTATAAGAAATGTAATAAAACTACCCACAATAACCTTACGACAAAAGTCTGTTTGAATAAAACTGAGTATCTTCACACAAACGTGCCTCTATCGTCACGAATTGTTAAAATACTACTCACTTAGATTTTGATTGGGTCTGTGTTTAATTGGTATGCTGTGTCATACTCAAGATGTAGGTAAATGTGGCATTTCATAAATAAAATTATGTAGTGGAGACTGGGGCAATGCCGTACAGCGAAGTAATACCGTGCACTGCTTTATCCAGTTTCCCAGAGAGCGCAAAGAGCGCTGCATGGTGCTGCCACATCGCGGAAGTAACTATAATCAGACACAAAGGGGTCTATATAGTTCAACGTCGCAGACGTCTTCGACAATCGGTTTCAACTGATTTCGGCTGTTTTCTTATAGAATCTGAAGTCTAGAGGTGAGCGAAAAATTTAATAGCAACAATATTTAAAGTAGCTCTATTTAATTACGCATTTCTTCTTCTTTTAAACATGAAATGTTAGACGTTAAATTGCGTGATTGTTAGGTTAGAATTTAAAATGGCGAGTCATGTTGTCTTGGGGCAATACAGTGCCCGAAGCATGGTATTGCCCCGTGGTGAACGGTATTGCCCCATATGGTAATTTCTTTTAGAATTTTCGTGAACTATGTATTTGGAAGTGTGTGTGTGTGTGTGTGTGTGTGTGTGTGTGTGTGTGTGTATGTGTGTCATCTTACAAGTTTTCCTTGTGTAGTGCATGTGACACAGCTGAAAAATATATTTGCGACTACTGCCATTAAAACAGGGGATAAATGTGTTCAGAGACAAGTTGACACCAAAATCCAATAATATTGTTTTACCAGTAAAAGGATCTTCTGTCTTTAGAAACTTTAATAAGTTGTAAAATTTATGTTTCAGTTCTAAATAAATTCTTAATTTTGAATTTCTTAATTTGATTTATTTTTACAGAGTTTTTGTCATTTTACGTGCAATGCTGTATCATAAAATATATTGTGCAGTATTACCCCACCCCTCGGTGTAATACCGTGCACTATTGTAAAACAGCTGTAGGAACGTAAATCAATGTAATATAGCAAATATGAAGCCATAAACGTGTGGGGCATTGATTTCTTGCCCAAAAAAAGGTGTTCAGCATTTCAATTGAGTTCGAAAAATACGAAATATTTGAAAAATGGCTTACGTGCACGGTATTTCCCCGCTCTCTCCTATTCCTAGAAACCCAAAATTTGCTTGTCAGCAGCGGAAAGAGGCGTTACCTGTTGTGCAGCATTGTAAATTTTTCACCATGAGCCGAAAGTATTTTCTTGATATTTCCTGAGCGATGTTTGATCTGACTGCTTGTTGCTCTTTCACAGAAGAGATAAAACGCTACACTCAGTGAGACTGGAACTGCGAACCATAACAGATGCTTTTTCACAGGTTAGCACGTTACCACAGAGCTCGCAAAGTAGTATGTATCTTAGATTCCTCTTACGAGACTAATAGTGGCATGAACTCGTAAACCGCTATTTAAAAGAAGAGATTAGGTGCGATTTCCACGTGCAACGACTTTCCTGGGCTGAAAACCGTAAATTTACAATATTTTGTTACACATCAAGCGATAATAACTCAGATTATTCAATGGAAATGACAGGTAAAATCAAGTGAACTTCGAGGCCTAATTCCGTAAGTGTACTCAAAACTAAGAAACTCATTCATAGACGCTTTCGCGCCTCGCCGATAATCGAGCACAAAAAACCAAAAATAAGAAAAGAATGTGTGTGTGTGTGTGTGTGTGTGTGTGTGTGTGTGTGTGTGTGTGTATGTGACAGAGAGAGAGAGTAAAAAATTGTAAAGAAATTGAATCATGGTATGTAAAGAAATCATTTTTTAAAATGACGCGTTCCACATCATTACGAAATATCGTGTTTATGATCTATGAAACAAGAATTAATCTAATCTAATCATATCATATTTATGACTAGCCATGAAGAGTCATGAATTACCGAAATTTTTTCTAACACCAGTAACCAAACCTAAACTTGAAAATAAAGGACGACAATTTTTGCAATAAACTGGAACTTCTATCAAGACCCTTTCGTCCCTGTTAACTAACCACGAAAGATGTCTGATATACCTCTATTCTGAAGTAACAAAGTGTGCATGCATTTAAAGATGAAGTGCAAGATGTGGCCGGCCGCGGTGGTCTCGCGGTTAAGGCGCTCAGTCCGGAACCGCGCGACTGCTACGGTCGCAGGTTCGAATCCTGCTTCGGGCATGGATGTGTGTGATGTCCTTAGGTTAGTTAGGTTTAAGTAGTTCTAAGTTCTAGCGGACTGATGACCACAGAAGTTAAGTCCCATAGTGCTCAGAGCCATTTTGCAAGATGTGAAGTTCTGTGATGGAGATACGAACCCAACACGTAATCGTATTGTTAACTAAGTAAAATCAAATGTTTCGTATCGGTTTTTCTTACCAGCTGCTGGGTGCTTGAATCTAAAATAAGGATACAAACTTTTGTGCCTAAGCGACAATAGAACCGCACACCCACCGTGCATCCACGAATATAGCTTAAGTATCAATTGCTTACTCACCGATAGTAAGATGTGTGCGTGTTTGACCACAACTAACGACACCTATTGCGATTGTTGGCAACACATGAACAGACATTAAAAATGTATGTTAATTTTCACTAACAGGCCCGTGTGCACGTGATAGGGCTTGAAATGAAATTATGAATAATTTTGTACTGGATCAGGATTCGGACCCACATACTTACCTTTGGAGGAGACATAGAGAAGATTGCAGTCTTGAGAAACGGAACGAAATGATTGAACTATACTGTTCCGAGAGATTCAGATCCTCGAAAGAGGAGATGCGAATGCGAATCACAGTCCAGCACCAAATTTTTCAACGTCTCTAGTTCAATCAAGTACAAGTAAAGTAAGAGCCCTGTTCCTTTAAATGGCTATCGGTTCATCAAATAAAATAAAATTTTCTAATGTAAGTAAGTTTACTGGCGACTATATTTCTGTTTACCATGACTTCCGCTATGTTATTTCCCAATGTAAACCGGCTCTGCCCAGTTGGTAATGAAGGAAATTGATGTTTAATGCGGATTCTGGATTATAACGTCTTTCTCTTGATGTTACTAGGGGTAAAGTAAATCTATTTGTGCCTCTTAAAAGTAAATGCCTGAACCCACGCATTGCATCTGTAATAGTTCGTTTGGCCAGACCATTGTGGCCACATATCCCAGCCACAGGCGTGTCCTGTAACAGATGATGTGCTTAGCTTACAAAATCAGTCACGGTGGAAAAAACGCGAGTCGATTAAATGGTTAAGTAAAAGCAAGCTTCTGAAGCGGAGATTATGCTATTCTCATGTCAGCAGGATGTAAAGACTCTTCTAGGCATCATAGGCTCGATGTGAAGCCATTTTGGAATTTTCACAAATTCAGCAAATTTCTTATTTCGAGAAAATCCACTGGGAAGTGTGAAGTTACCGGATAATTCGATTATTACTGTCATTATTACTATCATTTTCTTCATACCGCTGCTGGAACACTGTACTTGAAGGTCATGTGATGCCTTTTGGTCACTATATAAGTAGTTTTCCAAGAACAGGTTCTTTCCCTGTCTACGGAATCCTTTTCATGTTAGTATCAAACATCAATAATTGCTCGTAGATTACATTAAAACTAAAGTAATTGACGAAGAAGTTACTTGATAACAAAAACGCGCTACCTTTCTTCATTTACTTGCGCCTAGAAATGGCTATCGAGTACTGCCAAACCAAAGGGCAACAGATCTTACAACCGTCCGATGTATGTCGGTGTCAGTTCTTCCATATGATTTGGTCGACGTGACCTGTTTCAAGTTATGTGTGACAGTCAATGTTTTCGGAAATCAATTGTTTTCCTTTGCAATAAACAGAAAGATTTTCATTCTAGGTATCCAAGTACAAAATTTTCGCAATATTAGTTCAAATTTAATATTCGCATTTATAATGTAGGAAAGTATTTAATTGTTGCAAAACTAGCATCCGACTCATTGACCATACACGTAGTCGCTGACCATAAATTCTAACTCAGAGTGACACCATATTAAGTAACCTAATGTAGCGAAGACTGTTTGCCAGTGCTCTTCCCCACCGGAAAATACACAGTTCACTCATTGGGCTCCATAAGTACACTGTAACAGTAATTTCTGTGTGTATGCAATGAATGCGGATTACAATTTAGTGATGCTCTCTCTTCCACTTCTGTATACAATATCCCTGACCTAAACGGGCCCTTTATCGTTACAGGCCCTGGGCAGTGCAAAATCATACTGACAACAGTAATGTCCTTATACTGAGATCCTGACTGTTCGTTTTACCTGATTTTGTAATCATTTAAATAAAACATGCCCTTCCAGTGGGAGACATTTCGTCCCCTTTCTCCTTCTGTAAATTTGGCAGTAAGATTTTTGCCTTCCAACCAGTAAAATGCGGCAGAGTACGGCCGGTAAATGATTCACAAACCACGATGTAGTGCCGTTAAGACGATTTATTTAAACGTCACAAGACTGCACATGGGTGTAATCGATTTCGAGGAGCAAAGTGTTTATCTTACTTTTATGACAAATGGCTCTGAACACTATGGGACTTAACATCTATGGTCATCAGTCCCCTAGAACTAAGAACTACTTAAACCTAACTAACCTAAGGACAGCACACAACACCCAGCCATCACGAGGCAGAGAAAATCCCTGACCCCGCCGGGAATCGAACCCGGGAAGCCGGGCGTGGGAAGCGAGAACGCTACCGCACGACCACGAGATGCGGGCACTTTTATGACAGGTGGGCATAAGTGATTTCCAAATACTTTTTATTGTACTGAAATAATATTTTGTCACAAAGTAACAAGGTAAGTGTTTTATCCGTATATATTTTGTGGGAATCTGTAATCGTGATGGAATATTATACACCTGAAGGTTTGACACAACTGGTAGGAGAAAACGTTGCATATTAACCAAACCCCGCGCCTCCTCTGCATATCCTCCTATGACACGAGCACGGGCTTCTCCTCGCATACCGCTACAGAGCTGTTCCTAGCACAGCTGATAACTGGCAGCATCGTCACAAACATTAGGCAACACTGTGACAGTGCAATCACTTCCGCGTATGGTACTGAATTGACTCGCTAAATTCACTTGATATTCACCTTCCATTTGAATGACTCGTGCTATACGATCCTCATGTAAACTAAGACACTGATACAGAAAATTCAATTTTTTGCCTAAACAAATGCTATTCTTCACATAAGTGACAACTTTTATTATCTTTCACGATGCGTTATGAGGCTGAGCGACAAATACCATTATGGGAGTGGCGTATAGGCAGCAGTGTGTCCGTAGCCCGTTGGTACCGCCCGTGTCTTGGGTCAGAGCGGCTCAATCAGTCGTCAGTTCTAACCGTGATAGGGGCCAGCGTATGAGAGCTTTTTTTTCTGGTATATATTATGGAGCTGCGAATTTCCATAAAAAATTCTGTATCGTAATCGGAAGAAAACCTTTACACATCAAATCCTCTTGGTTGCTCAAGTCGTGTTAATGGTCGTAGATCTTGGCTTTCTGACTGCCAAGCTGCTTCGCAATACCAGCATCTCTGAAGAAATTCGAATCGACCATCAGCGATACGAATTTCAATATTGTTCTTGACTTAAGACTCACATGCCAGAGTGATGAGAATGAAGGAATTGAACTTCTTGAATACTATAGGGCCTTTATACTAAATTTCCACAGTAGCAATTAGGAACTCCCTGCAGACATTTGCTAACAGCGGCTCTAGCAACTTACTTTTTCTCTGGGTAGCTTCAAATATGGGCAATTTTGTCGCCTTATATCCAATTGAATATTTTAAATATCACTCGTGAACAGCGTTCACTTCTCCATTAATTAAGGTATAGATCTCAAAACAAGCAATTTGACTGAGTAGATATAGAGCAGGTTCTGATAGGTATTGACACAATCTTTTGCATCCATTTACCATAGAGAATCAAAGAAAGAAATCAAACACATTACATTGCATTTACTCTCTGTGCCTTAACTAAGACATATTAATCCATGACAATAATAAATTATTTGAGGAACCTCCCGTGAAAGGAAAAAGAACAGAATGTGATGCTTTAATTGTAGTGCACTGGATCAGAAACCACGAAATTAATTCTGTGCCACATTGATGTATTGCATTGTAGTGTAATAAAATAATCATCAAATAAAAACGGCTTTGTGCCTCCTTTGCTATCAAGAGACACACTCCCTTCGAGCTAGACGCTTGTGGCTGCCGTTAATTGAGTCTTATCAAATCGAATACGGTGGTCTCCTGGCTTCAAAGTGTTTCCCAACATCTGATCCGTCTGTTTCTCCTCTTCTACAGTTTCCCTTTTATTCTTCTAGTCGTTTTTCAACCGTTGTTATAGTAGTAGGCCTACTCACGTACCTGCACTTTAGTCAGTAGCGAGACAGGATGAGCATTGGGACTTCGAAAAAGCTACAACGATCCTGAAGGTGTCAGCAGACGGAAACAAATTCATCCGACCACGACATAATATTACTTTAATGAGACGTTTACGGTGGTGGAGTTTCACATTTTTCTATTTTAACCCCTGTTTGGAGATTAGCTACGTTTTCCACATTTATATTGTATCTGTAGTAGAGTATATAATTGATCCGGATCCGCCAATAAAAATTTCCGATCGATACAGCGCAGCAAAGCGCCGCGTGATTTGTCTCGGCCGCACCGGGCAGCCGTGCAGTCTCAGGCGTCTTGCCACGGTTCGCGCAGCTCCCCCCGTCGGAGGTTCAAGTCCTCCCTTGGGCATAGGTGTGTGTGTTGTCCTTAGTTTAAGTTAGATTAAGTAGTGTGTAAGCTTAGGGACCGATGACCTCGCCGGCCGCGGTGGTCTAGCGGTTAAGGCGCTCAGTCCGGAACCGCGCGACTGCTACGGTCGCAGGTTCGAATCCTGCCTCGGGCATGGATGTGTGTGATGTCCTTAGGTTAGTTAGGTTTAAGTAGTTCTAAGTTCTAGTGGACTGATGACCACAGATGTTAAGTCCCATAGTGATCAGAGCCATTTGAACAAATCGTAGACAGATTTTATGGGTCACCACTCAACAACATTAAAGCATTTTACATGGTCGAGAGTGCGGAGTGGAGCAGACGTGTCTGCATAAGGCGAGACAATGCAGTGCCTCAGCCCCCGCCGGTAGGCAGTAAACGGGTCCCAGAGAACTCAGACGCATGCGGTGTTCAGAGGCAGATGGTCGGCAAAGAAATCTTTCACTAAAACATTGTTGGGCCAAACTGTTATTACCAGTGTGACAGAAAGAGAAATCTATTGTAGATTCGCTTGAATTACACTCATAGCGTCAGCACCGAGAGGAAAGGGGCGATAAAAACTTTGTCGACGTGTGTTTTTAGTTACCAGACGTCGTATTAGCTAGTCTCCCGTTTTACCTCAAGACTACGGTCGTAGTCAAGAAGACTGAAGTCAAGACTTCCTCTGGGAAGTGCCGCAGTCTATAATGTTGCCAGATCAAGCATATTGCCGGACATAGGATTATGAGAGGAGCACGACTGTATTGCCCACCTTACGTGAACGACTCGGTCAGTGTTTTGCTCTCAGACTGTATCTACAACACATGTTGCACGCTGAAGACCCAGAATAATTTAAAAAAAAAGTAGTTTATGAGAGCAACGTTAACTATAGCCTTCGAAGTATTCATAGTATTGTATGCGTGTGTGTAAACGCCTTCCAACGCCCACTCAAGGAAGACAAGGATACACAGTCTAGCTTCAATATTATAAATTCGCCTCAGTTTGCGGATGAACTCAGACTTAGGTTGATAATCATTTTGAATATTTAGTAGTACTGCACCCATATGTGTTAAACTCGTTTTCAACCAATGATTCCCACAGCTACAGGAACACTACTTGTGACACCTCATAGGCAAAATACTTACGCAGTGCTGTCAGATGAAAAGATCAACCTGACACAAACTGTGGGGAGTTTGCTTTACAAGCTTCGTACCTGGATAATGAGCTTTTTCCTATTTGAGATGTCTGTGAACGTTGCTGATTGAGACGATTTAAGACGAACTTAATTCCTTCAACTACGACAATGTTTAAAGATATCGTCTTAATGGCACTAAATCGAGGTTTGTGAATCATTTACCGGCCGTACTCTGCCGCAATTCGCTGGCTGAAAGGCAAAAAGCTTACTGACAAATTTCACAGAAGGAAAAGAGGGATGAAATGTCTCCCACTGGAAGGTCATGTAGTTTTATTTAAATGATTACAAAATCAGGTAAAACGAACAGTCAGGTTGTCACTATAAGCACATTACTGTTGTCAGTAAGATGTTGCACTGCCCAGGGCCTGTAATGATAAAGGGCCCTTTAAGGTCAGGCATATTGTATACAGAAGTGGAAGAGAGCACCACTAAATTCAAATCCGTATGAATTGCATACACACAGAAATTACTGTTACAGTGTACTTACGGAGCCCAATGAGTGAAATGCGTAATTTTCGGTGAGAAAGAGCACTGGCAAACAGTCTTCGCTACATTAGGTTACTTAATATGACAGTATAAGGTCAATGAGTCGGATGCAAGTTACGCAACTCTGAAATACTTTCCTACATTATAGAAGCGAATATTAAATTTGAATTAATAATGCGAAAATATTGTACTTGGATACTGTTTATTGCAAAGGAAAACAACTGATTTTCTAAAACATTGTCTGTCATACACAACTTGAAACAGATCATGTCGACCAAATCATATGGAAGAACTAACACCGACGTATATCGGAAGGCAGTAAGATCTCTTGCCTTTTGGTTTGACAGTACTCGATAGCCATTTCTAGGCGCAAGTAAATGAAGAAAGGCAACGCGTTTTGTTATTAAGTAACGTCTTCATCAACTACTTTAGTTTTAATGTAATCTACGAGCAATTGCTGATGATTGATATTAACATGAAAAGGATTCCGTAGACAGGGAAAGAACCGAGTAGGGTTCGTATCTCTGTCACAGAACTTCACATCTTGCACATCATGTTTAAATGCATGCACACTTTGTTACTTCAGAATAGAGGTATATCAGACATCTTCCGTGGTTAATTAACAGGGACGAAAGGGTCTTGACAGAAGTCTCAATTTATTACAAAAATTGTCGTCCTTTATTTTCAAGTTTAGATTTGGTTACTGGTATTGGTAAAAACTTGGGTAATTCATGACTCTTCATGGCTAATCATCAATATGATATGATTAGATTAGATTACATTAGATTAATTCTTGTTTCATAGATCATGAACACGATATTTCGTAATGATGTGGAACGTGTCATTTTAATGACAGATTTCTTTACATATCACGATTCGATTTCTTTACAATTTAGTATTCTCTCTCTCGCACTCTTTTTGATTTTTATCACTCTCTCTCTCTCTCTCTCGCTCTCCTCTCTCTCTCTCTCTCTCTCTCTCTCTCTCTCTCTCTCTCTCTCTCTCTCTCTCTGTCACACACACACACACACACACACACACACACACACACACACACACACACACACATTCATTTTTTATTTTTATTTGTTTGTTGTGCTCGACTATCAGCGAGGCACGAAAACGTCTGTGAATTAATTCCTTAGTTTTGAGTACACTTACGAAAAAAATATAAAAACAACTATGAGAGTTACTGATTTATGATGCTTAGTTTGCAGTCAGTTCTGAGTATTATTAGTAACTACGCTCCAGTCCCTAAACCTAGTTACAGAAATGCGAATCAGACGCATTACGTATACCAGGCCGTAGCAGCCGCGACTTGGAGACACCAGCTATGGTCACTTCTCAGCCCACTGTAAGATCACATCGGTTCGTCTTCTTCCTGCTGGTATTGTAACTGAGATTTGGCAACAAGGCAATGTATGTTTGGGAACTCTGTGATCGACGAGTTACTTCCTGCTGTGCACGGAATTAGGCCTCGAAGTTCACTTGATTTTACCTGTCATTTCCATTGAATAATCTGAGTTATTATCGCTTGAGGTGTAACAAAATATTGTAAATTTATGGTTTTCAGCCCAGCAAAGTCGTTGCATGTGGAAATCGTACCTAATCTTTTCTTTTAAATAGCGGTTTACGAGTTCCTGCCACTTTTAGTCTCGTAAGAGGAATCTAAGATACATACTACTTTGCCAGCTCTGTGGTAACGTGCTAACCTGTGAAAAAGCATCTGTTATGGTTCGCAGTTCCAGTCTCACTGAGTGTAGCGTTTTTATCTCTTCTGTGAAAGAGCAACAAGCAGTCAGATCAAACATCGCTCAGGAAATATCAAGAAAATAATTTCGGCTCATGGTGAAAAATTTACAATGCTGCACAACAGGTAACGCCTCTATCCGCTGCTGACAAGCAAATTTTGGGTTTCTAGGAATAGGGGAGAGCGGGGAAATACGTTGCACGTAAACCATTTTTCAAATATTTCGTATTTTTCGAACTCAATTGAAATGCTGAACACCTTTTTTTGGGCAAGAAATCAATGGCCCACACGTTATCACTTCATATTTACTATATTACATCGATTTACGTTCCTACAGCTGTTTTACAAAAGTGTTACATTGCACGGTATTACCCCGAGGGGTTGGGTAATACCGCACAATATATCTTATGATACAGCATTGCACGTAAAATGACAAAAACTCTGTAAAAATAAATCAAATTAAGAAATTCGGAATTCAGATTTTATTTAGAATTGAAACACATTTTATTAAAGTTTCTAAAGACAGAAAATCCTTTTACTGGTAAAGCAAAATTATTGGATTTTGGTGTCAACTTGTCTCTGAACACATTTATCCCCTGTTTTAATGGCAGTAGTCGCAAATACAGTTTTCAGCTGTGTCACATGCACTACACAAGGAAAACTTGTAAGATGACACACACACACACACACACACACACACACACACACACACACACTTCCAAATACATAGTTCACGAAAATTCCAAAAGAAATTACCATATGGGGCAATACCGTTCACCACGGGGCAATACCGTGCTTCGGGCACGGTATTGCCCCGAGACAACATGACTCGCCATTTTAAATTCTAACCCAACAATCACGCAATTTAACGTCTAACATTTCATGTTTAAAAGAAGAAGAAATGCGTAATTAAATAGAGCTACTTTAAATATTGTTGCTATTACATTTTTCGCTCACCTCTAGACTTCAGATTTTATAAGAAAACAGCCGAAACCAGTTGAAACCGTTGAACGATATAGAACCCTTTGTGTCTGATTATAGTTACTTCCGCTATGTGGCAGCACCATGCAGCGCTCTTTGCGCTCTCTGGGAAACTGGATAAAGCAGTGCACGGTATTACCTCGCTGTACGACATTGCCCCAGTCTCCACTACATATCTTTATTTATGAAATGCCACATTTACATACATGTTGAGTATGACACAGCATACCAATTAAACACAGACCCAATCAAAATCTGAGTGAGTAGTATTTTAACAATTCGTGACGATAGAGGCACGTTTGTGTGAAGATACTCTGTTTTATTCAAACAGACTTTCGTCGTAAGGTTATTGTGGGTAGTTTTATTACATTTCTTATAATACAGCTCACACTTTTCGTAAGGTTTTCTTTAGTGTTGTTAAAACAATAGTAAACATGAGAGAGAAATTAATTATCAACGATATATGCGAATTCTCTGATGTTATCTATAACAGTCTGAAAATGCACAGGCGGTTTATTGATTACATGCATGTAGAAAACTTGTTCTGAGTTAAAACTCTCAAACAAGGTTTGAAGAAGAATAAAATGCCACTACCAGACAACATCTAATGTAGAAAATACTTTTCCGACGTATTTTGGCACGATGCGCTCTACCCATACATCTACCCATACATCCTACACTGTTGGCACTTCTGTGTTGGTGGTAGTTACGTGATTTTATTTTGGTGATTACAAAATAAAGTTGAATGTATGCACTGGGTAGCCGAGGCAGCTAGTTCGTGTTGATTCGGTCAACCAAGTAAATGAATTTACTGAACATACTGCAAATTGATACAGGGTGCCTGTGTGTCAGAATTCTCAGCCAGTGTGACACAACGGCGTTATCATAGAAAAATGAGCCAATGAGCAGAGGAGTTGGTGGTCTGTTGGGCTGATGAGAGGTTCACATATCTATGGTCTGGGATCGATTCCAACTTCGGTCAGTGATTTTAGATAGGGAGAGGCAGATTCCATTCTCTTCTGGCTACACCAAGTGAAGAAGATATAATCGCACTGTTGTCTGAAATTCGCCTTAAAAATGATATTCCTTCTCTACCAAGTAGACGTTAGGTTGAGCCACAATAAAAATGGCTCTGAGCACTATGGGACTTAACATCTATGGTCATCAGTCCCCTAGAACTTAGAACTACTTAAACCTAAATACCCTAAGGACAGCACACAACACCCAGCCATCACGAGGCACAGAAAATCCCTGGCCCCGCCGGGAATCGAACCCGGGAACCCGGGAGTGGGAAGCGAGAACGCTACCGCACGACCACGAGATGCGGGCGCCACAATAAAGTCTGGAGTGGCGACATGTAGAAATACTATCACCAGCAACCTTTCTTATACTAGTTATTTATTTCTAGTGACGAAACAAACGCTATGTAGGCTCACAGGACACTCATTCCATATTTTATCTGAGCTTCTGTATGTCGATAAAATTGGTTCTGAACTGGGAATGCAACTCAGACCACCCCTAACGCGGAAAATGTTCCCTTCGTGACAATACAGCTCGGCTACAATTTGTTGTTTGTTCAAAATTGCAGATTCCTCAACATCTCCACATATTGCGCGTTAATAGGTTGAATACTGGCACTGCACTAAAGATTTCATTATGTATTATCAAGATCTAGCATGAGAACACCTATCTGCTGGTGGATAATAATTTCGATTTTTAATGTATTTTCATTCGTTGTCAACACTAACGATGTATGAAGTTTTTGACTCCCAGTGAGACACAGAACTATTTGCGAGATCACTGTAAGTTCAAGGTGTTATTCCGAGCTGCTGGTGGAGAAAAAAATCGGTAGCTGACGTATCTTTGTGTGTAGTCAACAACGATATGTGTGGGGCTCTATTCCCAGTCAGCAATGAACTCTTCGTCATATTATTTCTAGTTCAAACATGCTCACATGCCGCTGCTGGTGCAACAAACCCATATTTAACGTTCGTTTTCTCTAGACTAAAACAGCGATAGGCGCCAGGCTGGAGTCCTGGGAAGGAAAAAATTAATGTTTCCTCTCGTCATTTCAGTTAAAACGTCTAGCTACTGCCGAGAAAATGAGATATGTCACAGTTGATTGTGCTTCGATATCTATCTTATTCGGTTCTGGGTTCGAATCCCTATCCAACAGAAAGCTTTACCTCACGGCTTTTCAAATAAGTTACTTGTTAAGGAGCAATATTTAACATCTCTCGTAGTTCGTTATCAGGGACAATAGGTGCTGGGTAGAAATTCGCGTCCGTTAAAAATGTTTGCGTTAGGTAATGTAAAGTTGATATTTGCTAACTGATACTGTCTAAAATCGAGGTATATCACTCTCTGTATGCCTAATCAGAAATCTTCGCTTAGTCTGCATGACCTGGGTTTGAATCCATATGCAGGACGAGACGGTTCGTCGTGTCATTTGAAGTTCATACATATTCTCAATTAGCTGCTCGTGAATAACTTAAATCTTTAATGTCATTTTGTGTTAAATAATAAGTACGATATGTTACTTTGAAGAGGAAATCATGAATACGACGAACTTACTACGTGCATTAACTATCTGACGTAATAATGAGAGTGGTGACATTTCAGGTGTGTAATTATTGTAATAAATGTGAGCTTACAAGCTCTATCTTGAGTTATTGCGATACAGAGCAGTGTTTTCTAGTGGTGACTTGTTGGAACCATTTTCAATAGTCAAACGACTGTACCAAGGAGCAATTAGAGTACCTGCTAGACAGCTTCGTCATGTGGGTTGCATGCGAATCAGGCGAAATGCAATTCAGGTCGTTCGGATACTTTTGAACATGACTGTGCATGTCTTGTGTGTATGAACATCCTGTCTCTTGTCGTTGAAGGCGTTCTTTTTTTCTGAACATGAGTGTATTTTCTTAGCCAAAGTCCTCCATATTGCAGATATTGTAGTAATTGCCGAGGCAGTACGAACTATCCATGCTTGCTCTTTCATTACTGAGATTCTATATTTGGAGGTGCAACAGACGCTCGATGGTCTGTTCCGGACAGATAAGAACGAGGGCCGCTGCAAGGGTCGCCCCTTGGGACGCACGTAGTGGTGTCTTCTCAGAGCCGGCCCATGAACTCACAGCAGGGAGAAAGTGGTAGGACAGTTTCGTATGCAGCTTGATGGCTAGGCGCCTGGCCCTTTCCGCTCCCCGCGTAGGAAAATGTAGTCGGACGGAAATATGGTGGTGAAAAGACGAACCGCACTGTTTGAGCCAGACCAGCCAGTGGACAAGAAAACCACACCGGCAGCGTAACGTCGGAGAAACGTTATTCCTGGAGTGCAGAAATATAGGCTCTAGAAGCAGATAACATCTGCAGAAAGTTGACCAAAAATCTCTGCCGCTGTAGTGGTCTGGGTAACTCTTCCAGCTGATGCTAGGAGATCAGAACCCACTTTTTTCTTTTCTTTCCCAAGGTGATGAGAATGGGCTGGCGGGAAGAACACACCCTGTCATTGGTGGGCGGGCTGTTAACATCAGTTCTGTGTTCCACTTTTGGAGCAGAAACGGGAGCAAAAGAAGGGGAACAGAGAGATGTTTTATGGAGTCAATGGAGGGAGTAAGGAAAACTTTATAAATTTTTACAATCGGTAAAAGCGAGAGACTGGATAGAAAATTTTCAGTGCTGCGAAAGGCTGTAGACTTGTGCAGAGGAATGCACTTCTTAGAGAACGTTAACATTCGGACAGGGTACTCAGACCTGTCAGTACCGACTAACAGCGTCAACGCTATGTCTGGATGGGCACGCAAGTGGGGCATCTAAGTCGTAAAATACACTTCAGTAGAATGCTGATAAATGCAAATAGGGTACAAACATAAAATATAATATAGAGTACTAACAGTGTCAATGCTGCGTCCGGATGCCCAAGAAAGTGCGGCATCTTAGTCGTAAAATACACTTCAGTGGGCTGCTGAGAAATGCAAATTCGTACAAACATAAAATATGATATATAGCCACATCAACATTAGAAACTACCAGTGTTAACTATAAGGCATCCTATATAAAACTCTGAGGTCCCTCAGTGCAAAAGCTGATAGCAAGCATTACTCTTAAGAATCCCACTCGCAGACCTTCTTGTTAAAAACAATGAGTTACAACAGCGCAAGAGCGCCAGTGGCAGCTATATGTTAAGGGTACATAGAAGGATTCAATAAATTAAAAAATGGCGACAGGTGATACTGAAGGTCTTCCGACAAAGAAACTGAGTTTGTTTACCATCTTGTGTTATTTGCCAATAGGTCCTGTTCCAAATTGTTTGTAACTTGCAACCGGTTCTGATAATACTTCTTCTTAATTTTATTTCACTTATTGACTTTTGACGTGTAACAGAGCAATAATTAACTCACTATTAAATACAGATTTCGCAAGAGTTTTGCGATAGCAGGGATTTTAAATTTGAGTGGAATATTTGTTCCCAGATAAATGATGATGCTGTACTTTGGAAAAGTTTGTCACATTTTTAAAACATTATGAGTCCGTATAATAATGTCTCTGCCCGTTGTCACAGTCCAACACGCGTTGCAGCATCTGCTGGTTGGCGTGGTAGTCGCGCGGTGAACATATTTGATAACGAGTCTCCGGCGTAAAGGGTTAGTTGTAGTCCCGCCCAAAGTGCGATATATGACTACACCCCACGCACTTAAGATACCCTGCGAACTACGGTTGAAAGGCAGCAGCCGGATTCCATATTCCTAGATTTCCGTAAAGCACACTACCAACTGTTACCGAAGGTAAAAACATAGAGCCGCGCGAGCTTAGCCGAGCGGTCTAGGGGGGCTCCAGTCATGGTCTGTGCGGCTCGTCCCAGCGGAGGTTCGAGTCTTCCCTCGAGCATAGGTGTGTGTGTTGTCCTTAGGATAATTTAGGTTAAGTAGTGTGTAAGCTTAGGAGCTGATGACCTTAGCAGTTAAGTCCCATAAGCTTTCACACACATTTGAACATTTTGAAAACCATAAAGACTAGGTTCCCCAGATATGCGAGTGGCTCAAACACAGAACTATGTTGTCCTCAAGGATGAGTGTTCGTCAGAGGAGTCAGGAGTGGACGAGAGAAGTGTCATAGGACCGCTGTTATTTCCTATGTACATAAATGATCTGGCCGAGGGGGGGAGCAGCAGTTCGCAGTTGTTTGCTGATAGTGCTGTGGTATACCGGAAGGCGTCAGCGTTGATTGATGCAGGAGGATACAAGATAGTTGGCAGGTAGCTCTAAATGTAAGAAAATGTGAGTTAATGCAGCTGTGTAGGAAAAGCAACCCACAACATTTGAATACAGCATCAGTAAAGTCGATTAAGTATCTAGGAGTAACGTTACAAAGCAGTGTGAAATTGAATGAGCATGTGAGGATTGCAGTAGAGAAAGCGAATGGTCCATTTCATTGGGAGAATTGCAGGAAAGAATGCTTCAGTTGCAAAGGAGATAAATATAGGACACTAGTGCCACCTGCCCGCATCTCGTGGTCGTGCGGTAGCGTTCTCGCTTCCCACGCCCGGGTTCCCGGTTCGATTCCCGACGGGGTCAGGGATTTTCTCTGCCTCGTGATGGCTGGGTGTTGTGTGCTGTTCTTAGGTTAGTTAGGTTTAAGTAGTTCTAAGTTCTAGGGGACTGATGACCATAGATGTTAAGTCCCATAGTGCTCAGAGCCATTTTGAACCAGTGCCACCCGTCGTTGAGAACTATTCACATCAGGTCGCATTGAAGGAAGACATCAAAGCAATTCAGAGTTGGGCTGCTAGATTTGTTACCGGGTGGTTCGAACAGCACGCAGGTATTACGGTCATGCATCGGGAACTCAAATGAAGGCAACGTTCCTTTCACGAAACAGTATTGAGAAAATTTAGAGAACAGACATTTGAGGCTGACTGCAAAACGATTCCACTGCCGCCAACAAACCTTTCGCGTATGGACCACGAAGATAAGAGAGATTAGGGATCGAATGGAGACATACAGACAGTCGTTTTTCACTTTCTCTGTCTGCGTCTGGATCAAGAAATGAAATGACTAGTGATGGTATAGGATACCCTCCCTTACGCACCATAAGGTGGCTTGGGGGATATGTATATAGAAGACAGCTATTCTGTGGGTCAGTGAGTTTCCATCGTGCCATCATTACATCACATATCTGCAAATTGCGTGGTAATGATTTTGACTGGAACTGTCACAAGTCTCCCAGATTTAGTGATACATTTCGCCTGCCTACCACCCTCAGGGGGTTTATGGTTTCTAACTACAATACAGATCCGTGCTTTCGCCATTGTCTGTTAACTTACGAGACACCACTTTGGTCCATTGGAGCGAATTCATGTTCTGCTCAACGCAAGTTGTACCTGGCTCTGTGTGCAGCAATTTGACACCATTTTCAATCTCCACCACGTTGACCGTTGAAGATGGCCACAGGTTTTACGAACTAGACTAAGAGTTTTCGAAAAATCATTCTGCTGTACTCATGAAGGTGAGCAACGCAGGTGTTTGATGCACTGACGTGTAATTGTGTACTTACAGAATAATGCTTTAGCCGAGGCAATTCTAGATTCGCTTTAAGTTTTTTTTTAAATTGTTATGATGTTTATATTTTAAACCATGTAACATTAGCCTGAGTTTTTCTGCAAGTGGTAGGGAACTGTGCAGTCACCAGGTCTACGCTACCAGTTGAGATTCATAAAACAGTTTTCTGTGCTCAGACATCAGTTTTCTTATTAGTTTCATTGTAAATGTTTTTAACTTTTCTGGTAATGAACTAGGGTGGTTTGCATCCAGTATTTGTACCGAAAACATTATTTAACAAGGGATAAAATGGGAATTGAGTCTGATTAATTTAAATTTAGTTACAAATACTAGATTCAAACCGCAAATTCATTTTATTTCTCATTATTCGTTTAATGTATGTTCACTTAAAATTGTTTATCCCTGTTTATTTATTGTAATATTTTTCTCGTGTATCCTACGTAAACACTTCTTCACTTTTGTATTTTTTGTACAAATAATATCTGTGTAAATCGTACATCATATTTATCTGTGTTAGCTACATTATGTTGTCACCTGAAGTTGACCTGAGAAGCCTAAAGTCGGTTCGTGACTAAATAAATACAACTGTCCAGAACATTAGGAAGTTGTCTCCTTTTTAATATTGAAGGTTTAGTTATTTTGCTATTACTTGTGAAGCTTTTAAAAATAAAATTTGAATTGAAGGTTTGTAAAATTCGTTTCTCATTAAAGTTCTTTTTAGTGGTCTGGCATTTTCTGATCACCCAAATGCTCGCTAGAAATTTCGCTTTACTTTTCCGAAATAATTGTCGGAATTTCGGAAAAAGATTACACTGCATACAAAATGAATGTTATAATTTTCAATTGTAATCAGAAAATGTATTAAACTTCCGTTATAGGGCTGGATAGACGCGAACGTCTGAAAAGTGTTCCAAGGTACAACATTCTCTCCAACACTGTACTGATTTGGACTCAGCAAATTTCATTTAAATGTATGAAATGTGATAAATTCATCGCACATAGAAATATATAATTTTGATTAGCTAAGACTGCATGTGCTTATGGCTATGGCAGAGTCTGTATCAGCATGTAGCGCTAGGCGATCTTCATAGAATGTTACTTTCCACAGAGGAAATAGTACTACGCCTTGGGCTGCATATTATGCATACGATAGTGAACGTGAGTTGAGTATTATGAGAGCTAAGTATCATGATTAGGAATCGTGAGCAGTGGAGGCTCATATCGATCCTATTTTCGATAGGAGACGCGCTCTTTGATTTCTAGCTGTTAGAGCCGGCTAGGTGGTGTGTGGCAGCGGCAGGAGTGTTGTGGCGAGTGTGGGCAGTTAGTGAGAAAGTGGACGCAAAGTGAGAAGAGACGTGGTGTGCTTCTCCATATGGCGGGACAGCTGGATTTGACATTTGCTTAACCATAGTGTCATGTGCCCAAGCTCGTGGTAATCCTGCTGCAGTACCTTCTTGAGTGTTGCCATGTTGTGGAAGAAGGTTAGTAATGGAGTAATGTTCATATGAGCGCAGTTTTAATTTATTCAGAATGTTGGACCCCTCCTCCTGCCGTACATGTGGCAACATTGCAATTTTTATATCAAATTAATTAATTAAACTGATCAATTAATCACCACCTCCCCTTCCCTCCCCCACTCCCCCTCTTCTACACCCCACCCCCCGTCCCCTATCTAAAAAGACAGGCAGGAGAAATTGTTCAGTGTGTGCTGAGATATTGAACTGGAAGTATCTCACAATACAAAATTCAAACCAAGATCAATTATGTTGCAGATATATATTATTTATTTTTAAAATTAAACTTGCATATTTTTTATTTAGTCAGTTTGTGAGAGACGGGGCAATAGATCTGTTTATTTGGCGGCAAAAGTTCATCATTCTCTGCTGTTTATTTAATTTAGGATGATGATAGTGTAGTAAAATACTCTTCGTGAATCTAATCACAATCGTAGTCAAATACAACTATTTTGAATTTAATGAACAATTGTATCAGCAATCGGACGACCTCGCTATGGGAAATCAGTTGGCTGGTATCCTTGCTGACAGTTTCATTAACTCTCTAGAAAAAATGTTTTTCACCTGTTTCTCAGCTACAGCTCTAGGCCTTCTCTCGTACTTCAGATACGTTGATGATATTTTAATCTACAAAGGACCTGCTGATGGCATAGACCGTATTTTCAATCTTTTAATGAACTTCACGAGAAAATGTCCTTCAGCAGTGAACTCGAAAACGAGGCCCGTCAATCAAACTTTGTCGACTTTACACTTACAGTAGAAGAAAATAAAATCTCATTCAATGTTTTTCGTTAAGAAACATATACTTTTCAGATCGTACCTGCGTCTTCCATGCACTCACAACCTCATAAAACCGCTTACTTTCACTCTGCTACTCATAAAGCTACTTCTATTCCACTCTCCAAAAAATTTTTTTTATGAAGAAATTAATTTAATCAGAACGATAGCAATTAATAATGAATATGAACCTGACGTAGTGGATGACATCCTTAAAAAGAAAACTGAATCCAACCTAAAGAAGTTTTTTTCTATTCCTTTCTTGGGGCCCATCTCCTGTCAGATTTAAAGCCTTCTTTGTAATAAATACAGCTTTAATGTCGCCTTTTCAACCAATAATAATTTGAAAAAAATTTATTCATAATTTAAAATCGACACTTTCCCCTTTGGAAAACTCTGGCGTCCATAAGATTTTCTGCGACATCTGCTCTTCTTACTACAGAGAACAAACAGGACGTGCCTTCACAATCAGATAAAAAGAACATCTTTGATGAAAAAATGGCACTAGCACCCATAATTCGTCTTTTGCCGACCACCTTTTGATCACAGGTCACGCACCCAAAGCTGTTCACGATATCAACATTCTGCACACCGAGAAGAAAGAGCGTAGATTAGACATTCTTGAAGAATTAGAAATTTTTAAACATCTTTCCCGAAATAATGACCTAATTCTTAATGTGCAGATAGAGGTACGTAATAAAAACTTCTTCAACGGTATAAATCCGTTACTTGATATTCGTGTTCCCACGTGCAGTTACCGAAATGATTTTTCTATGTAGATCGACTCATAATCTTTTGTTTATTAAATGGTTTATATTGGCTGCATTTCATGTTATATTGTTTTTTGTACAGGCTGTGTCATTCAGCCTTCTTTGTAATTCTATAACGGTGTTTTCCATCTTTAAACTGCACTTCTAAGCTCTTACGTAGACAAAACGTTACCGTGTCTGCTGCTGTCAAAGAAAATATTGCCTTTTACTTCGTGTACTAAATAATGTTCATCATAATATTCGTCTATCTATATTTTGAATGTTAAGTAGACAATTTGTATTTGCGGCTACTAGATGGCACTCTTGGTGCAATGTTCACCTGCCCCCAGTTGCTAATGCAGGCGCTCAGTCTGATGCTACCTGTAGCTCGACGTATGTGAGCAGCCCGTAGCGGGTTGACGTATTCTACTTTAAAAAGTTTGTGACTGAAGTTTTATCGCTTAGTATATATTTTATACTTGGCATATAAGTACTGTTTTTTTCTTGTACTGTTAGCCAGTACTTACACTTCAAATAAAATTTTCCCGTTATTTTGCACTTACGTTATAGGAAAGTCTAAATGTTTTACTTCTGATGAAGGCACTCCTAGTAGTGACGAAACCAAGTCAAAAGACTTAATTTTTGCAGCCGAGGGCTGTAATTGCTTTAATTTCAGTTCTTTCATTTGTTTGAATCTTAAAGGCTGCTTTTCTCCATGGATTGTTTAATACCATTACCTTGTTTTACTGCGGCTTTTTCTTGTGTGTAGATATTTTATTATATAATTTCATGTTATAAGTTTAAGACCATATATTGTTCACACGGGCAGTTGAAAGTTTCCCGCATAATTTTAAGCTACTAAAATTTAAGTTCATTCACTGTTTCCTTGGACAGCAAAGTAAAAAGGAAATTAACTTTGTTAATATCCTACATGCTTATTAGCAGTCCTTTTAAATTCTGAGTGTGAAATAAAGGGCCGGCCGGGGTGGCCGAGCGGTTCTAGGAGCTACAGCCTGGAACCGAGCGCCCGCTACGGTCGCAGGTTCGAATACTGCCTCCGGCATGGATGTGTGTGATGCCCTTAGGTTAGTTAGGTTTAAATAGTTCTAAGTTCTAGGGGACTGATGACCTCAGACGTTAAGTCCCATAGTGCTCAGAGCAATTTGAACCATCACGTTCTCTGCACCGTTGAGTGTCTAAAATGCCTTCAAAAAAAAAGTTCAAATTCGTGTGAATTCCTAAGGGATCAAACTGCTGAGTTCATCGGTCCCTAGACTTACACATTACTTCAAGTAACTTATGCTAAGAAAAACACACACACCCATGCCCGAGGGAGGAGTCGAACCTCTGGCGGGAGAGGCCGCGAAATCCGTGACACAGCGCCTCAAACCGCGCAACTATGCCTTCAACCAGACAATCTTTGGAGACGTTTGGAGGCAACCCAGTATGGCTGAACGCCATAGACACACTATCCAGTGAGTGCAGTAAGGCGAAAGTTCCCCGCTGTTTTGGGATGGCATTATGTGGGGCCGACTACGTCGCTGGAGGTTATGGAAGGCGCCTCAACGGCTCTACGATACGTTAATGCTATCCTCCGACCAATAGTGCAACCATATCGGCAGCGTATTGGCGAGGCATTCGTCTTCATGGACGACAATTACCACTCCCATCGCGCACATCTTGTGAATGATTTCCGTCAGGATAACGACATCGCTAGACTGCAGTGGCCAGCATGTTCTCCTGACATGAACCCTATCAAACGTGCCTGGGATAGATTGAAAAGGGCTGTTTATGGACAACGTGGGCCACCAACCACTCGGAGGGGTCTACGCCAAATCGCCGTAGAGGAGTAAGACGATCTGGACCAACAGTGCCTTGATGAACTTGTGGATAGTATGCTGCGACGAATACAGGCATGCATCAATGCAAGAGAACGTGCTACTGGGTATTAGAGGTACCGGTGTGTAGAGCAGTCTGGACCACCACCTCTGAAGGCCTCGCTGTATGGTGGTACATCATGCAATGTGTGGTTTCCATGAGCAATAACAAGGGCGGAAATGAAGTTATGTTGATCTCTATTACAGTTTTCGGTACAGGTTCCGGAACTATCGGAACCGAGGTGATGCAAAACTTTTTTTCATGTGTGAATTTGCTCACGTCTAATCTCAACACGGGTACAGTACGTCGAAATATCGTCATACACTGTCACAGTGGTGAACACACATTGTTCATACTGCGATTCATGCCCAGCATTGCGGCACTCCGTTATTTGATATTCACTTGTGTAGGAATAACAAATACCTTCTTCACTAATTCGTGTAATTCTATTTACTGAGGGTCTATCCACGGCGATTTAGAAAAAGATCTGTAATTTTTAGTCCACATCGCCGTGGGTAGACCCTCATAGTTATAATTACACTAGTTAGTGAGATTCAAACTTTTTACTGAGGGTCTACTTACGGCGATGTGGACGAACTACGCCGTCACTACGTCCACCCATCTCCATCCGCCACGCGATCACAACTCGCTCCACACTGAGCGACCCAGTATCATTGACCCAGTGCTCTCAGTGATCGATAATTTACATACCCGTGACCTTGATTAGCGCGTTGTGAATAGGCTTCGTGGATCTCCTACAGACTGATGGTAGTTTATAATTGCAGAATAAAAACTGTCTTGAGGCTTCATCAGATTGTGTAAAACTAAATGGATAGTTTGTAAAATAAATAACGACTCATTTGCGTATGATCCATCATCAGCAGTTTATATTTCAGTCACAATAGTGATAATTCCCTTAGGATCAATAAGGTTAAGCTACATCTGTAATTTAAGTTTTGATAATATGATTATTTATTCCCTCATTAAAAATACAATGAATAGAATTGTTGCCTTATAAAACGTCATCCAAATATAGCGTAAATTAAACTGAAAACAGTATATAGGGAGTAAGGTTTGCGCATATGTGATTCAAGTACAGGCCGTTTCCCTCAATCAACTATTCACTGCAAATGCACCCACTGGTAAGTCACATAGAGCATTGAATCTTTATAGAAAAACACAGCTAACACACACACAGTTGAAGTTTAATAGTACGCTAAACAAATTACTATATAAGAAAAAAAGATAGAAACAAAAGCATTACCAAAGGGTTTAGCTTTGAAACAGCTATCTTCAAGATTACGTTTTACTTCATTCTTTTAGAATTCGATTTTATAATTATTTTAAGTATTTTATTAAGATTTTAGGTTCAATTTAATAAATTTTTGTAATAATAATGAAGTTAGTATATTCATTTGCATGCAGTATATGCTGTTGCTAACCTGTTGTAACGAACTAGGCAAAATATGGCAATTGGTCACAAATTGATTTCTGCACAAGTATCGACGGACAATGGAGAACTGTTTTATCACACAGTTGGCAATGTTAGTGAACAGTTGACACGTTAATACCAGGGCGTAAAGTCTGCACAAGTTTCATTCCACGTACTCAGCGGGACAGTAACCATGACTTCGACATGCGCGTGAACAAAATACGCAAATGTCAGCATTTTAGAGACGACTTGTAGATGGGTTCAGAGAAGCCATTTGGCGTAATCAGCGAATCGCTCGACATTTGAATAATAGCGATGTCACTCTTCTACAATGTTGGTAGGAATGGCTGAACCATGGCCGAACGCGGTGTCAAGAAGGAGCGGTCGACCTAGACAGAAGACAGAACGTGAGTACCGAGTAATCGTCAGAAAAGTACTCAGAGACCCGGTTTCAAGGTGGCGTGTGACTGGTGTTTCAGTGACCACAAGGAAGATTAATAGGTGGCTCACAGAGGGGGAGCTAAGGTGACCCGCCAGGTTAGCCGAGAGCGCTAATGCACTGCTTCCTGGACTCGGGTAGGCGCGCCAGCCCCGGATCGATTCCGCCCGGCGGATTAACGACGACGGCCATTGTGCCGGCCAGACTGGATGTGGTTTTTAGGCGGTTTTCCACATCCTCCTAGGTGAATACTGGGCTGGTCCCCGCATCCAGCCTCAGTTACACGGCTCGCAGACATTTGAACACTTTCGTACTATTCCATGGATTACACTAGTCGCAGACAGTTGGGGTACACTAATTCCGTCCTGGGGGGTACGCGGTGGCGGCAGGAAGAGCATCCGGCCACCCCTTCCACTAACATTGCCAAATCCCATGAACCAAGCCGACCCTGCCTAACTGTGGGAAAAGGCTCAAGCGAAAGAAAGAAAGAAGAAAGGGAGCTAAGCTCACAGTGCCCCTTGCCCCTACTACCACTGACCTCTGTTCGCCACCAAGTCCGGCGCGAAAGCCAGGAGTGATGGTCTGGGGCGCCATTTAACTTCATAGTAGGACCTCTTTGGTTGTTACTATCGACATCCCTTACAGGACAGCGACACGTCGATTCTTCTTCTTCATGGCAAGCCACACTGGGCTTACATTTCAGTAGGATAACGCCCGGCCGCACAGGGCAAGAGTTTCTACTGCTTGCCTTCGAGCTTGCCAAAGCATACTTTGACCAACAAGTTGGCCGAATATCTCCCCAGATGAGAACGATTGGAGCTTTATGGACAGGGCACTCCAACCGGCTTAGAGGCTTGACGATCTAACGCACCAGTTGGACAGAATTTGGCACGATACCCTCAGGAGGACATCTAACAACTCTGTCAATCAATGCCGAGCCGAGTAACTGCTCGCATAGGGCAGGCCCCCACAACCGCACGAGTGGTCGACTGTGAAGAGCGGACAAATTGAATAGCTGGCCGGCGGCCTTTAGAGTGGTAAACTGACGCGCGGAGTTCGAATGTTTATACATCGCTTTTGGTTATAAAATGCCTTCCCTTGAGTTAGGTCGCAAACATAATGCCTCATTTAAATACGTTACTACAATATACTTTTTAATTTATGAACAAACAGCAACTAGTCACTGTTTATGAATTTATCTTACGTACTACATGGAATCTGCCGTAGCTAAAAGTTATGTACTGGAACCCTAGCATTTTTCGTAGTTCATTTACGATAGATGTACGCAAAACGCGTCAAAATACTCGAAGATTTGCCCACTATATTAATAGATATTTTCTGACTCTACCTTGCTTTAGATTTTATGACGAGAAGTGCGTTATATATGGCATAGTGCTTTGGCAACTCACGACCAAATTACCAAGTTTCAACCTAATCTAGACCATGAAAACACTATCGATCAGCGAACTTTCTCCAAAATGGTCAGAACATATAAAATGGTATTCTGTCGGTGGGAAATCTTGCCTCCTGACAGCGTGTAACCATTTTTGTAACAGCTGTGGTTTTGAGAAAGGAAACCTACAAATAGATGCACAGCCGTTATGCTAATACCGTGTTACAAAAACATTTATTAAGCAAGTGCACTGACATACAAAAGAACTTAAAATATTCACATACCTGTGAAATGTAATATTCGTTCCTTTCTCGAATTTAATTGTACAATTAATCGCTGCACAACTCTTCACCATTGTACTTCTTTTGATTGGAACGTACAGACAGTAGAATTACGAGTAACAAATACTGTATGTACGCCCCAACAAATATACAACGTTGAATCAGGGTCTTCATAAACAACAATACTAGACAACACATCAGACTACAACCACTATAATGGCGTCCAGTGGAAGGTTCAAATTATCCCGTGACTGCAGCGCCATCAGTGAGTCTAGTTATTTTTTACAAGGTCTTTGCATAAGGGCCAGAGATGGACCAGCACGTAACTAGCTTGCTCTATATGTGAAGCTCTTTCTTTTGATTGAATCATTGAATTTTTCTGAAACTAATATATATATATTTCACTGTCGGCAACTGGCAGCTTGCCGCCAGATAAAAAGTTCAGACCCATAAGAGTTTAAGTATCGAGCGTTCATTTTACCACCAATTTCTATCAGCTGACTATCGAAAATCATAGCGAACAGACACATACGCGCCCATGTCACCGTTTCGCCGTCTCGGAACCAAATGGTGATCAGTGAGCCCGAGCTCATCGTATGCGTTCTCGCTGACCGGCCAAACTACAGCGAAGTTAACAAATTGGTCCATCATGCAAATTACTAGCAATATATTACGTAACCAGTGCAAGCTGAGAGGAGCACCGCTCTTCTGCGGTCCTTCTCGACTTCGCAGGTTAGTATAAGCCTAATAGTTCATTCACAATCAGTGTAAGTAACTTACCTATTATGAACACACGTGCTTAGCATTTGTAACAAAGAAAACATATTGAAATATTGGAATACCAGTTAACATGTGCTGTCGGTAAGGAGTGTCTTTTCGTGGTATTTTTGATGATAGTTTCAGTTTATGCATAATTTGCATCAGATTCAAACGACTTGCGCCTTATTAATGACCAACTGAATATTTAAGCAATTAACTAATAAGTCAATCAAGGGGCTATCTATATGACACAATGGAAATTGGAGAAGGTGATAGGTACAAGATGCTACCATTCATTATGAGAGTATGTCTGCGGTAATCGTCGTTCTTACGCATTTGCATAATTGGCTGTAATTAAAATACGCTGTAATCTAGGCTGCGTATTAGTTAGCGACGCACGACTGTCAGTGACTACAAATGACTCACTCAGCTATCATATGACACTTTGACTGTAATTGTCACTCAATACGTTTACTAGTTATTAATTTTTAGAGTGTAATCTAATAATGATCATATTGTGCGCACGTAACTTCTGTAATTTGTGGCGTATAATTACCACTGAAGCGGCAATGCACGCGCATCTGTGTCGTGATCACTGTGGTGTATTTGGATTCCTGATAGAACGTTCCTATTGTTTCGGAATTATCAGTCGTAACCTTCTATACCACAGGACGCGAAATCCGCCATCTTGCCGCGTTCAAAACCTGGCGACGCTGCAACCGTGTTCCCCTTACTTCAGGAACAGCCCAGAGACTGCCCAATCACACCTACCTGTAAACTCGCCGGCCAGTGACAGGTCCGCCAACTGATATGTCCCTTCTCGTGTTTACAGAACAAGCCGCTGAAAATTCGGCAGCGTGCAATATCTTGCGAAGTATCATGTTCAATTTTTAACATGTACACAGGTAGCTCACGCGAGCTGGGGTGAAAAAGCGAAATGGCAGACAGATCGTATGGAACAATCAACACAAACACCTTAAATTATTTACGAAAACAAACAAAATATTAAATAATGGACCACAGCTAGTGTCAGCAACGTCATACAAATAGCTGGGAGATGCAGTGTGTGTAAATATAAAGCAGATCGTGCATATAGCCGTTTTCGAGAGAAACAGATAGTCTACTATTCGGTGGCACCATACTTGGAATCTACAAGTTTCTCAGAAAACAGACTGCATGCAAAATACTTGTGCGCCCTGCACAGCTCAAGTATAGAGAAGGGCGCAGCGAATGTTCACAGGCTAGTTTGTCTCTTCACACACAAAAAAGGCACCTCCATCTAACAACTTCTCTAAGAAATCACAAGATTCCAGGATATAACCCATAAAGTATGAATATTCCTCTGTCCTCTATGTATCTATCCTACAGCGATTCTGTAGATAAAACTTGTAGCTTTGGATGGAAAGGGCGTAAACGTTAACAGAAGCTGCCTCACATTTCACAGCGAAACACAGTTAATAGACGTAGTTGTACTCGAGGCGTTTCTTTCTCAAGGAAAGAAAAAAGCATGCTTTTACACTTACGAGGAATATATATATATATATATATATATATATATATATATATATATATATATATAGAAAGTAATGGATGCATCTGAGGGTAAACTGACAGGGAACACAAGTCAAAGATGATGACTATGCCAGACGAATGAACATTATTCGTAGTGTCAAGCCTCGATACTTTTGTCCAGTAACTTTGCAACGTTTGTATATCTTCTTCCACAGTTCTAGAAGTCGACTTGTCTGGCTATGAAAACCACGCTGCTTCAAAGAATTTTATTCACTAGCTAGCTTCCAATGATTTGACTCTGCCATTCGATATGAAGAGCCTCCTGAAGTACAAACAACTGATCTACGAAATGGTTCAAATGGCTCTGAGCACTATGGGGCTTAACTGCTGTGGTCATCAGTCCCCTAGAACTTAGAACTACTTAAACCTAACTAAACTAAGGACATCACACACATCCATGCCAGAGGCAGGATTCGAACCTGCGACCGTAGCGGTCACGCGGCTCCAGACTGTAGCGACTAGAGCCGCACGGCCACTCCGGCCGGCTGATCTACGAGGATTGGAACTTTAATAGTGGCAACTATTTATTTACAGCTCGTACAAAATAGATACGTGTTTCAGAGTTTTACTGGCCTTCACAGTAGTCACCAGCATTGTGTATAACCTGTTGCCAGCAATGTGGCAGTCGTAGGATACTCTTAGCAGTGCCAGTGGTGTTGACAGTTCGAGCGGCGCGGTCTGTTGCCCGACGAATTTGTAGCAGTTTTGAAGCGAATGGCGTGAAGTGTTTCCTTTAGTTTAGAAATCGAGTTGAACTCAGAGGGCTTAAGTCAGGGGAGTGGAGTAGGTGTTATAGCACTTAGTAACAGCTTGCACTGTGCGTGTTTGAGCATTGTCCTGCAAAATGACGGTCAGGTCCTGGAGAAAGTGTCATCACTTCTGTCTCTGTGCTGTTTATTTTTGGAAAACCTACGACCAGCTTAGAGACAGAAGTGATGACACTTTCTGCAGGACCTGACCATCATTTTGCTGGACAATGCTCAAGCACGTACAGTGCAAGCTGTTACTGATTTGTTTGACTGATGGGGTTGCTAAGTGCTTACCACCTACTGCACTCCCCTGACTTAAGAGCACTTGCCCGCGAAAGGCAAAGGTCCCGAGGTCGAGTCGCGGTTCGGCACACAGTTTTAATCTGCCAGGAAGTTTCATATCAGTGCACACTCCACTGCAGGGTGAAAATCTCATTCTGGGAGCACCCCCAGGCTGTGGCTAAGTCATGTCTCCGCAATATCCTTTCTTCGAGGAGTGCTAGTTCTGCAAAGTTTGCAGGAGGGCTTCTGTGAAGTTTGGAAGGTAGGAGACGAGGTACTGGCGGAAAGTAAAGCTGTGAGGACGGGGCGCGAGTTGTGCTTGGATAGCTCAGACGGTAGAGCACTTACCCGTAAAAGGCAAAGGTCACGAGTTCGAGTCTCGGGCAGGCACGCAGTTTTAATCTGCCAGGAAGTTTCGACTATAACCCTGACAGCAGTAGTCGTCCATTTTATCTGTGCCCATCTTACGAACTGACTTTTCTAAGCGAATATACTTCCCTAAACAACATACGTATTTGTCACTGTCGCCTTGGACTGTGAGTTGCGTATTGCTACTATGGTCTAACGTGCTTACTGTAGTTGTAAATGTTTGATGAGTTAAATTTATAGGTTATGTGGCCCTGACAGTCACTGATCACTGCCCGTGGTACAAGCCGGGACAAACATTCGAATGCAAAACATACTTTAGGACACGGAAATGTACACACAAGAATGTATCATAAATACGAGATTATTATAACACGTTTCCTCTTCGTTCCCACATCTACCCTTATCCCAACGGCTACGCTGACTCCAAATGCTGTCATTATTTAAAACTGTAAATGAGCCAAAATTTCGCACGGGTCCCCTGATTTAGTTTATTGCGTTGAAAGTCGAGCTAGGAATCCGTGAGCACAGCACCATCCCATCCCCTTCGCCCGCCTTCCGGAGACATAACGCTATAATACCGCGTAACGCCTCCGCTAGTCTTAGTAGTGGCTTCATTTCGACGGGGGAGAGAGTCGGCGGATCTCATCAGCAACGCCAGTCACTCGTGATCAGATCACGTAGAGCTACTAAATCGCTAGGTTGTTGACTGCTGCCCATTATCCTCTATTCCTAATATTCCCAAACGTATTCTGTGGGAATGAGGTCGGTTTGTTTAACGATCCAGTTAAGGTGTGTCGCGGTGCCTGAATGTTCGTCACACTAGGAGCGTATGCGAACGGCTCTATGAAAATTACTGTTACCATTTAAAAGCTGCACGCTTAATGTCAGGTCTTGGTAATATTTTAAAGTGGTTCGAAGACTGGCAATTTGCTTTAAATGTAGAAATGTAATATTATGCATTTCACTAAACGAAAAATCATAGTGTACCATGACTGAAATATTAATGAGGAAGACCTGAGTTGGCAGATTCTGGAAGACAGGCGCAAATAACAAGAACCATTATAAAGGGTAGAATCTTGGGAAATTGTTCATTGCCCATGTGTCGTTCTCTTTGGGACCGTGAAGACAAGATTGGGCTACTTACAGCACGCACAGAGGAATTTAAGCGGCCATTCTTCCATACTTCATACGCGATTGGAACGGGCAGAAACCATAATATGAGCTACCATGTTAATTACCTCTGTCATGCGTTTCACAGAGGTCTGTAGAATTAATGCAGATGTAGAGGGGAGTTGGTTGGTTGGTTGATCCGGAAGGAGGGGACCATAAAGCGAGGTCATGGGTCCCATCGGAATAGGAACGGTTGGGGAAAGAAGTCGGCCGTGCCCTTTCAAAGAAACCACCCCGGCATTTACCTGAAGTGATTTAGGGAATCATGGAGAATCTAAATCAGGATGGCCAAATGCGGGTTTGAACCGTCGTCTTCCCGAATGCGAGTCACGTGTTCTAACCACTGAGCCGCCTCACTCGGCAGATGGGAGTGTCCACAGCATGTCATCGTGACAATATGGAAAAAAATAACACACTTGGTTACAGAGAATGTTGAAATAAACATACTTTTTCACGTTCACAGCAATCTGAATGTCTTACAGTACGAAAAAACTCCCAAAAAATCATAGAACCACCTACGAGTAACTACACACTCCACTAGTGCGGCGCTTTACTCGACGCCTTACATACGTAAATGGAGACTCATCAGATTTAACTACACGCCTCCAGTCAAGAAATGTCTCGTCTGTGTACTGTCTGCCCCATGGAAGACGTGCAGCTATCTGTACTTCTGTACGCAGTGACCTTATTCGAGGTACCCGACTCCAGATCTCCATTGCACGCAGTTCCCTTTGCGACGTTCGGTTGGATACAAGTTGAGGTGAATCCTACAGTCCCTGAAAGCGACAATTCCTGACTGTGAGAGCGGTTAGTTGATTACAAAAAGAGCATGGAGAAATAGGCGCTAAGGCCATTAAGCTCATCAAATTTCTGAATGAAGGCAACTACACTGAAGAGCGAAAGAAAGTAATATACCTGTCCAATATCGTGTAGGGCTCCCGCGAGCACGCAGAAGTGCCGCAACACGACGTGGCATGACTGGACTAATGTTTGAATTACTGCTGGAGGGAATTGACACCATGAATCCTGCAGGGCTCTCCATAAATCTGTAAGAGTACGAGGGGATCGAGATTTCTTCTGAACGGAACGTGGCAAGGCATCCCAGATATGCTCAATAACGTTCGTGTCTGGGGAGTTTGGGGGCTGGAAGAACTGTTTAAACTCATAAGAGTGATCCTGGAGCTAATCTGTAGCACTTCTGGATGTGTATGGAGTCACATAGTCCTGCTGGAATTGCTAAAGTCGGTCGAAATGCACAATGGACATGAATGGATGTAGGTGATCAGACATGCTTACGTACGTGTCACCTGTCAGAGTCCTATCTAGACGCATCAGGGGTCCCATGCAACTCCAATTGCACACGCCCAACACTATTACAGAGCCTCCAGCAGCTTGAACAGTCCACTGCTGACATGCAGGTTCCATGTAGCCATGAGATTGTCTCCATACCCGTACGCGTCCATCCGCTCGATACTATTTGAAACGATGAGAGACCTGAGTTTCTCCTGGCCAATATAAGTTTCAAATAACTTCCGGGAATTCAGCCAGGTAACAGATTCAGCGACTGCCGATATTTCGGAGGGAGAACACCCCGCCATTTTCAAAGCAAACTGCAATGGACAAGCGACGTATATGTAAATTTAAAATCTCGGTTCTCGGACTGGTACAGGAAAGATAAAACACACACACTGAACAACTGGTGCCACCAAAGATGACCAAAGTCAGAGCTATCGATAGTACGACTATGTACTCGCCGATGAGGTAGCATTGACTCTGTCCCTCTATTTTTTGACAAGGGAGAGAGCCGGATTCTAAACAGAGTTCAAACAAAAACCTCCATCCCTGTTAACGAGGTTGCTCGCTAATTTAATCTCAACTGCCTTCTTAATAACACTGTCCCAATAGCTGGACGTGCATGCCAATATCTCGGTGTTGTTATATAACATCGGGTGACCAGTATCCAAGCAATGTTCGGCAACAGCAGATCCACTTGGATGCTGTAATCGTGTGTGCTGTTTATGCTCAGTACATCAGTCCTCCACGGTCCTGATAGTTTGACCAATATATGCCATGCCGCAGCTACAAGGAATGCGATATATACCCGCCTTACGCAGACAAAGTTCATCCTTAACAGAACTCAAAACAGAACCAATTTTAGATGGAGGTCGGAAAATACATTCCACATCGTATTTCCTGTCTTCCTACGTAAGGCAAAAATGCAGTAGACTTAGGTGTCGACTCAGAATTATCATCAATCACCCGATGTACAGTTGATCGAAAGCGCAACGCACGTTCAATCTGTCTATCACTATAACCATTTTGACGAAACGTAGCTTCAAGATGGGACAGCTCATCTGGCAAAGTCTCAGCGTCGGAACCTACATGTGCCCTGTGTACCAAGGTACGAAGTACCCCTTCACGCTGAGCCGGATGGTGACAACTATTAGCCTGTAAGTACAGGACGGTGTGAGTACGTCTCCTGTAGACTGCATGTCCCAATGATCCATCATCCTTCCTCCTAACCAACACGTCAAGAAAGGGAAGGTTTTTGTTTAAACTCTGCTTGGAATCCGGCTCTCTCCCTTGTCAAAAAACAGAGGGACAGAGTCAATGCTAACTCATCTGCGAGTTCGTAGTCTCACTATCGATAGCTCTGACGCAGCTAGAAAACTAATCACTCTCTCAATTTATATGGGTTGTTACAGTGGATATGGTTCATATTAGCTGGCGATTTCTTGGAGATTGTTTTCCAGTTTGAATGGAATGTCTCTTGCTCGTTGTAATTATTCTCTTTCTCTTCATCATGATCACAATCATCGTCATCATCATCACAATCATCGTCCTCCGCATCTTCTTCTTCTTCTTTATCATCATCTTGTTCATCACTGTGATCATCATTTTCCTCTTCTCCTCCTGTGCCTCCACCTTTGGCTTTCATAGATACATCATTTTCTTTGTATGTTCATCTTCACGTTTATCTGATTTCTTATTCGTATTCTTCTCTCTCGTCTCCTTCTGAACTGGCTATCCTTCCTGAATCAATCTCTGTCGTGGTTGAGAAACTATTCTGATGGAGAATTGAAGTGTATGGTTCTTGAAATGCAACCTGGGACAGCTGTTGGGTGGTAAGAGACTATATCAACAGTAGTAAACCACGATTCCAAACAGAATCGAATTACCATGTATAAAAAAGCTTCAAACTTCAGATTAGTTTAAATAATAAGTTAATATGTTTCATATACGTCTCTAGGATGTAAGCGGGAAAAAGTTTCAAATTATATTTATTTATTTCAAATCATATTTAAAGTTTGTTTGAAGTGGCTAAGTGCTCTCGTTATGAAACACTAGCTAAACGGAAACATTCCCTTTTATGGAACAGCTAGTTTTTTACACATATCATTGTTGATGATATATCTCCTAGACTATGTGTCCTATGATGATACAATTTTCTGATACTTCCAGTGATATACGTAGGTACCGTGTGCAAAGCGTGTTATTAAATTAGTAATAAAGAAAAAATAAATTAAAACATCATATTTGATGCTGAAGCCCACCTGCATGAAGAGGCAAAATGTGGTTAGCAATAAATATTTTTTCCCTTCATTATTTTGTAGGGGTGTCACTGAGAACAAGTTTTATAAAAGCCTGAAATTATCTGTAAAGTTTATTGACAATCACTAAGTGCTCTCACTCTTAAATATTGAAGATAGTCCAGGTATTTCCACGGTGTTGCTTACGCTGCCTTGAGAAAAATACACCGTTTATAAGTGTACTACTCGTCTTAGTGTGCTAAACGTTTAAAATAATATTGTACCTCCTGAAGAGTAGATCATGACAACAGTATAAATTTTTAAAATCGGTCAATAATTATGCAAAATAAGAAAAATGAAATTTTTTTCACTCCTGGAAGCCATCAGACAGCCAACCTGCAAGTGATACTGTGTTTGGGAGACGGTTTAGTAATATGGATTGCATTTAACAGTTTTCATTTTACAAACTCGTGCAGTGTATTTGTTGTGAACAACAGCAAAAAAGTTGAAAATTAGCTGAATTTCCTCATGTAAAATAATGTTTTCCTACCTAGTTAAAGTGTTGAACTGATGGTAACCATAAATATTATTAATGGCAGAATCACTTCTCATTTCTCGACAAAACCGGTGTAGTGTCACGAAAATTATTCCATATTTATTGGCAGTCTTCCTCGGTGGAGAGCTACTTCTTGTTGCCGCTTCAAAGTGTGTTTCTTTTGTCATGAGGCTCTATCAGTCTCCTTTTTGTAATTTTGCATAGTGCCTTGACAAAGAAAGTACAGAATAAGAAGCTGCACTGATACTTGGCAGGCTGTGATACTGTAAGAACAGATAAACAGAAAATGAAATTGTAGCATCACATTCTGCCATTGGTATAGAAAAATATATAAACCTGGCTCATCACAATAGTGTTGTGACAGATTGGCTCTATTTTAATAAAATTATCCAGACTCCTAGTAATGGGAATTAATTTTAGATGTGCCCACCTTTCACCAATATGGAAGACTGAACTCTGCTGGGGACACTTTCAGCGGGATGTCTGAATGTCTGTCGAAGAATGGCAGCCCATTCTTCCTCAAGAGCTGAAGCCAGAGATGATGGTCAAGTTGGACACTGGAGTCTGGAACAAAGTCGATGTTCTAACCGATCCCAATGGGTTTATAACGAGTGCAAGTCGTGACTCATGGCTGGCCACTCTTTCAGGAGTGTCATGGTCCAAAAACGGTTGTGCTTCATGCTGTCATTACCTCTGAAATACTCCTCTGATGTATGGCGTAAACAGTGCTGTAAAATGTTCAAATTGTTCAAATGGCTCTGAGCACTATAGGACTTAACATCTGAGGTCATTAGTCCCCTAGACTTAGAACTATTTAAACCTAACTAACCTACAGACATCACACACATCCATGCCCGAGGCAGGATTCGAACCTGCGACTCTAGCAGCAGCGCTGTTCCGGACTGAAGCTCCTAGAACCGTTCGGCCCCTGCGGCCGGCCTGTAAAAAGTGTTCATATCCTTCCACAATCGGCGTTTTCTTGAGCACAATAATGGAACCACGCCCTAACTTCCGTCCCCCTGCCATGACACCTCCTCATTCGTACTTCACTATTTACAGATTATAGCAGGCGATGTTCTCCGCCTGACTGCCACAGGTACTGCGTGATTCACCACTCCAAGTCAGTTATTTCCAGTGACCCATAGTCTAGTGACATTACTCTTTACACCACCTCAAACGTCATTTGGCATTAATGCCTCTGAGTGCTCCTGACTGGCCGATTCCACTGTTACTGCTTCTCTAATGACAACACAATGCTCCCTGCCTCCTTATATACTGGTGGGTTCGCCTTTCATGACATCTAGAGGTCAGTTCCGTATAATATAAGAGTGTCTGGATAGTTTTCAGCAGATGGTGTATATTACAGCGAAATTATAACAAACTGCCAGCTGTGTAACAAAGTGATCCACGTTACAACAAAACTGTAACAAGTTGCTCTAGATATTACAGAAAAATTGCATGAAACTATCCACGTTACAGCACAATTGTAACAAACTGCCTTACATGTTGCAGCTGTATTGTAAAAAAATTATCCTCCCTGTTATAACGAAATAGTAAAGAATTTTCCCCTACATCATGGTGTTACAAGAAATTTGTCACAAACTTCGCCTTACAAAGTAATGTTACACATAATTGTAAGGAGCTGCTCCATAAATCACTAAGTTACGCGAAACTGTAGCAAAATAGACAGTGATGGTCAGATTATTTGTCAAAAACTAGTTAAAAGCGATTAAAATCTGTTTACAGATAGGAGCAATCATTGTCATTTTATGCATTGATACCCATTACTCTATGACATTAAATTCTTGATTAGCAATTATTTCAAGCCATGCAGAGGTTACATTAATGCTGTATAGTCATTAGTGTGTTTGCAGAAGCAGCGAAACAGGTAATTGATTGTGATCTTCGACACAATAGCCATCACACCATTTGGACAAATTCTGAACCACTTTCCTTTTAGAGAAAATAATGTTTATGAATTAGGTCTTGTGCGTGTGTGCTAAATTCACTGTGATTCTTCGTGTTGTTGTTACTGTTATGAGTCGAATTCTAAGCTCCAATTTGATAGTTTCAATATAATATTATGATAACGAGACACATCATTAAAGACAAATTTATCAAAAGTGTCCAGGAATATCTTGGGCTAATGACTTTGCTCATAGCGCTTTTGGGCAGTTGTCAATATATCAATTGTAGAGAGCGTGTAAGCAGCAGCGGGCGCTGATATAGGGGATTGCTCAGCAAGCAGAAGGAACTGACTTGTCAGCAGTACTACGGACAGTTGGAGGTCCGGTTTTACCTAGGACACGCGAAAGCTCTGTTCGGCCACACACTGCTGGAGGTTAGTGGTCAGCCTGCCGAGCGTTAATGCCGCCATCACGCTGGTTGGAGTTTAGCTGTCAGTTACTCTACCACTGAAGTAAGTGAGCCTGCTCAGGAACACTGTGTGTCTGTATAGCAGACTACACAGTAAGTCTTTTTGTAATGGGCAGCAACTTTGTCCTGAACTGAGGTGTGACCTACTCCATCCTGGTTCCTATTGAGTCTAGCTGATATACGTGGTCGTTCCTCCCAATTTCTGTTATCGGCTGCAGGCGCTCATTTTTATATTCCTACCAGGTTATGTTCAGCCGATTTGTGGCGAATGTGGATTATATTTTGATTTCATTTTTTTTTTTTTTTTTTGTCTACTCACCTCATTAATGAGTAGCCTGCGGGGGTTGTTTGTGTATGAAAGCCTGCGCTTTCTGTCAAATCTTTCTGTAACTTAGCCACCTGGTGCATTACTTATCCAGTTCTCACTAGCCTTCTTTAATTCACTGGTGTCTTGTAGTTATTATGTGCTCAACGCACGCCAGCCTTGTTTAATTGAATGGTGTGTTGTTATTTTATTAGAACAGTGTTTAATGCTTTAAGTGGATGTAAAAATTGTTTTATTGATTGGTTCTGTATTTTATTAGAAAAGTGTTCAGTTCTGTTTATGCGTGTGTATTACAGGGCAGATAAGCCATTATATAATGCCTTATTTATGGAGCCCAGGAGCAAACCCTCAAAAGAGCCCCGCTGTATGTTTCGGATGGTCTTTTAGCATTCACCAAATCATTTTGTAATGTTTGAACTCTTCTTACATCTTACAGTTTTAAAAATGGCTGTTACTTAGCGACCGTATACTACTTTCAACATAGGATTTCACAGATAATCTGCTGCGCGTAATTGGTAGGTACATCGACCATGGACTCGACACCCACTAGTGGTGTCATCATCAAAATGAAATTATGATAAATCGTAAAATTTGATTGCTAAAAAGCAATATTAAGAAGTTAGAGCAGCTAAGCTCTTACATCTGTGGAAAAGGTATCTGTTTTCCTAAGACAGCTGGCCAGCTGATTCCTGTAAACCTGCATTACATGTCATTAGGTTTTGTCCGAACTAACCATCTATGTAATATCTGTCTTGTGATTTGTTTATTTGTCGTTGGCTGATTACTTTTGTTTATTGGGTTAGTTTGTCGTTGTTTACTTACCTGATACCCCCGAAATTGAAAGTTTGGATTTCTAGGTGCTTCATTATCTGTTGCATATGGTGCCAGCGGGGTAATATTTATATTTACAGTTTATTTCCCTTATGATTTAATGCAGCTGAGTTCCTCTAAATTCCGCTAAAGTAAATCTAAGCAACACCTTACAGAGATGGCCTCTAGTATAAATTCAACTTAGTGTTTTGATCAGCCTTTACGCCATAATGCTCACTGTGCTTAAAAGCCTAATAAACTGCCGGCCCGTGGATCATGTTTAGATGTAAACTTAAGCTTCCTCAAAATAGTTACTCATAGATTTTTTCTATAGTATTCATATAAGCACCTTCACCACTTGTAAACCTCCTCTGCATGGCCGGCAGCCATTATTTCAGCTATTCTGTACTTGTTTTAAATGTTATTTAAGTTCAGTGAAGTGAAATTCTGTTCACTTTAAGTTTTATAGTGTTGGCCGGCCGGAATGTCCGAGCGGTTCTAGGCGCTACAGTCTGGAACCGCGCGACCGCTACGGTCGCAGGTTCGAATCCTGCCTCGGGCATGGATGTGTGTGATGTCCTTTGGTTAGTTAGGTTTAAGTAGTTCTAAGTTCTAGGGGACTAATGACCTAAGAAGTTGAGTCCCATAGTGCTCAGAGCCATTTTATAGTGTTGACATAACCTAGTCTTTGGGATGAGGCGTCATGTTCCTTAATGAAATTTGTATGCAAAACTTAAATACTTTAAATTATTTTCGCTTCGCTGTGGAAGGCATTTATCACATAGCTTTAAGCTGTTTCTACAGTTGCTAAGTGCAATTATTTACTTGATCAGTTGATGTTCTTGATTTGTAATTGTCTGTTAATGAGCAATTCCATATGGCAGTTAATAATTTTACTGCATCTGCTTGATACTTAACTTATTCTGATAATTTCATTTTTGCCCGCCAACGCGGGGCGACCACCGTTGTTTATTTTTAAATTATCATCTTGTTCCCACGCATTTCAGGTATTGTGTCTATTGATATGGTGTGTCTCGACTTTAAGTGCCTTACTCACCGATCGTCAGTATTCTCAGTATTAAACTTTCTATTTTCACAATGTAAGGAGCTCAGTTGTTCTTAATAACAAACTTCTGTTCAAGTGTACTTTATTTTGTGGTTCCAGTGCCTCAGCCCTCCCCTGCCTGTTCCCTACAGTTTCAATAATAACGTCTGTATCACAAAACTCGTGCCAACACTTTAAACAGTGCCGGCAGACCTGTGATCCAGGCATGGCTCAGATGACGTGTGGTGACACTTAGCGAGATGAGATATACATGCAGGTGAGTGCTGTCGCGCCACCGAGACGAGCTGGCAAGCAGCAATGCAGCCTGCCATATGCAAAGACATACCAACACTCTCAATTTTAAGCAAATTAGCGTCAACTCAAAAGCATCTGGTGTAAATTGGCACTATGATCAAAGCTATCCAAATATTCTGTTGAATGATCCATCAAATTTCGGGCGTGCAGCCGCATAAATTTGACTTCTTCTTCTAATACTTAGGCTGAATCCAGCCATATTCATAGTGAGCCGAGGTGACTGACGCTCCAGCACTTGCTCCGTCCTTTTAAAGCCGTGGACCGCACCACTGCGCATGCGGCCACAGATACACAAGGCGCCAGAGACGTTAATCGGCGGCAAAGACGTATGGCCTATGCATGGGTATAGATCTATAGCTGCGCAGTCGATCCACACGGTGGTATCGATGTATCACTGCGAGCTGCACCGTCGCGACGTCTTTGTGATTTTATTAGAGAAATTGCCGGATTCCAAGATTTGTTCAAGATGAAGCCGCTATCTTTATTAATTAAATTCGTCGCCCAGCGAATTTCAATTGCTTCCTTCACTAATGAGTCCCAGAAGGATGAAGTCGAGGCTAAAATTTCGACGTTATCGTACACCATACAGTGCCCAGTGTCAATACTGTGCTCGGCCACCGTAGATTTATTAGGTTGTAAGAGCCGGGTGTGCTCTGTGCATCTCTCCTGGATAGTACATGTTGTCTGTCCGATGTATGAACGGCCGCACTCACAGGGTATCTTGTAAACCCCAGGCTTCCGAAGCACCAAATCATCTTTAACGGAACCCAGGAGTGCTGCTGTCTTTAGTTGGGGGCCGAAAAATCACTTTCACTTCATGCTTACTGAGGATCCGTCCTATTTTTGACGATAGACTTCTCACGTATGGCAGAAAAGCCATCGATTTAAAATTTTCCTTGTCTTCTGATTTTCTTAAACCCACAGTTGGTTTCATTTGTAGCGCCTTATGTTGTGAGTACCGGTTGGCCTCAAAAACTCTTCTCAGGTGTAAAAGCTCGTCCTCCAGACTGGTCTCGTCAGCAACGACATGTGCTTGATGTTTCTGTAAAGGTAGTGAAAAGTGTTGGAAGTTTCGTTATGTGGCCGGCCACGGTGGCCGAGCGGTTCTAGGCGTTTCAGTCCGGAACCGAGCGACTGCTACGGTCGCAGGTTCGAATCCTGCCTCGGGCATGGATGTGTGTGATGTCCGTAGGTTAGTTAGGTATTTTCACTTGCTGGAACGAGATGAAACTTGATCTGGCTTGTCTGCGAAAAGCACAAACACATATTTGTTGAGTCAATGATATATGACATCTTTGGAGATGGTGGAAGTATTGCCTAACCGACTATGCGAAACTGTAGGTAACAGTCAGGCATCATTCACTGACGCTGCTGAGTTCTGAGTGTGTTTCATAGAGAAATTTTGCGCATTGGAATACTGTGCCGTATCTATACTGTAGACTGTTAATCAAGAAGAGGAGCTGCTGGAATACTGCAACATCTCCATTTTGCAATCCATTGGTCAAGAAGAGGGCCGCTACAGACAGTTTAGCAGTCTAAGTTGTGATATAAAGTTATGAATAAATGTTGAGCCATGTATGAAATACGTTAAAATCAGTTATAATAGTCTAGAATGCGTTTGCGCTGATTTAGCTTAAGTCGAATATGTGCTGTCGTTATAGCCGCTTATGTTGGGTTTCAATAACATAAGATACAGGTCCTTTAACGTCAAGCACTGCTGGTAATCGTGTATGTCAGTTTATCTACTTTTTTATGGATCTCGTGGACGAACAGAGAGAGAGCTGGGTTTCACGTTCTTCGTCTTCATCTCGAGATGCTGTCAGTTGCGATTCTTCAGTATGATACTGGGCACTGTCAGATTCATAGACCATATCAGAATGATTACCGCAATACGCCTCTTCTGAAAGCTGTGCAGTTTCTGAATCAGATAGACCTGTGAACAATTAGTGAATTTTATTTTGTATTTTACATTCCCAAGGGTTTAACTGTGCACAAATAGTACGCCCATATTGCCCTTTTCATTGTTACGGTAAACATGGACACTTAGTGCGAAAAGCATGCAAAATTAGAAGGTTGTTCAGAGCAATGCAGACACTCATGTTGGGAAGTACTGGAAGAGATAGTTAAACTAAAAAGTGGGGCAGAGAGTAAATGTGAAAGGAATATCCAGTAATTAGTGTCACAAAAGTGGAATGGAGGTGGGTGGGACACGTAGCTGAGCGAACATATGGTAAATGGTCCAAGGAGGTTCTCTGACGGATAGAAAAACAGTGAGATAATGACATAATGGAAAGAGGGTAAATGACATTATGAAATATACATGAGCAACGTGGATGCGATTTGTTGAGTAGTCCATTTCGAAGTCAGTAGAAGGGCTTTATTCAGCAGTGAGTGTCCAACGGTGATCGAAGGGAGGATGATGATTCTGGTGATGATAATGAGAACGGTTGAATACTTGTGATTGCCCCTACATGATTAACGGTTGCGCATTTCGTCTAAGATGTGTAAGTAATCTTCCCATAACAAGTTCTGGCTACCAAGCTTTCCAACACGAGTGCCACGATTGGCACATGGTGGAAATTAAAAGTCTGGCAACACATTAAAGGAAATCCAAATCATCAGTTCCCACGTGATTACGTCGTAGAGTTCGTTCGGAACTTATCAACAGCCAAATATGTCAGAGTACGTCACTGACTGCGTCGATGCAACTGATAGGCGCTAGTCTGCCATCTCGTCATTTACGCAAATTGGCCTGTCAGACTGACGCTTCCATTCATACGTGGTCGCCAGTAATATGTATCATTAGGAGGTAAATTGCGGGATATATAATCCGGGACGGCGGGCATTACACGCTCCTCGAGACGGGCTAGTTGGTCCGCCCCGTCTGAATGAAGGGTTCCGGGGATCGCCTTATAGACTCGTCAAGCGCCGTCGTTCGGCTGACAGCTTAATTGGACCCCGAGGGCAGCGGCGGCGGAGGACCGCCGGGATCTGCCCAATCCGAGGAGGGAAGTCGGCCGGCAGGTCCCCGAGTCCCGCGCCGCCGTGGGAAACTCGCCATTGTCGCCGGCTCCCGACCCCGCCACCCCCCATGAGTTTCTGTCACTCAGCGCCACTATACAGTATTCAGTCAGAAGGCCAAACACGCCCACTGTTAGCCACCCCTCGCGGCAACGGCCGGATGTTGTTCTGTGCCAACATTTAACAACGTAATCCACCGGTTCCCAGTTGCTATATTATTACCAGAATATTCCGTTAAAAACTGCCTACTGGTATTTTGGGCGGTATCTCAAACACTATATGCGAAAACTGTGAAGCATTTGGGTGAAAATTTGGATGAATAACGCACCAGATGAGATTAATGGAAGAAATACAGAAGATCCAAAGAAGAGCAGCACGTCGTTACAGGTTTATTTACGCGAAAGTGTCACCACGCGTAGGAACTTTTCGCTTGCCTAATGTGTTTCCATAGGGTGTAAAAAAACACTTGTGCAATAATTTGTTTTTCCGAACCTCCACTGTTTCGATATAACCGAAGACAGCATTATTCGTGAAAATTGGAGACGTTTAGAAGTAACAGTGAATTCTTGCGTGCTGTAGGTGTGGAACACCCGTCCATTTGTCCGTGGAAGTGCCTCACACGCCCTGCTAGGATGGTTGTGATCACAAGTTAGGTACCTACCATACGCTACGTCTACTATGCGCCAGAGGCCACGTACCTGTCATCTCATCACAATCGCAATCTACAGTCCCACTTACCTCATGTGCTATCTGTGCCCAACTGTTGTCCGCCTCTGGAACAGGATACCCTGCACGGTTCAGTGCCCTGCTGCATTTAAGGAAAAACCCAAACGGTTCCTTGTCCCATCCTCAAAGCTTTTCCCTGAAAATGAACACATACGGACAGTTCTCTCTCTGTCTCCCAGTTCTGCTTCTTCCACTCTTCGTTCCTCATTCCATTACGACACATCTTTCCCCCATCTTCATTATTGTTGCTTCTATTACGATCCCCCCCCCTCTTCCTCCCTTAACCCTGCTCTTACTTCCTTTGCTGCCAATGCCCTCACTGTAAATCTACCTGACTGATATATCCTTTGTTTTTGTGCTCTACATGATATAATATAAACTCTGCTTTTCTACTGTATTTACAACTGTATATAATGTAACAGTCAGCCAACCGGTTGCACACAACTTTTTTGAGAAACAAATTAACCATGTTTCTATAGCTCTAAGACTATCTTCGTCAGAATGCTAAAAGTTACATGAAATCAATCACATGGCAACTTTTAAATTTTCAGTAACAGTGCTATCGTCAAATGAAACGTGATCGGAAGATTCTGTGAGACTGTTATGGCACCAATACCAAGACCTTGTGTCAACAAAAGGAAAACAGCACATATTTCGTAAGTCGAAAGGGGAGCGGGGAGAAAGGAAACTCCTCCCGCCGGAGGTTCGAGTCCTCCCTCGGGCATGGGTGTGTGTGTTGTTCTTAGCATAAGTTAGTTTAAGTAGTATGTAAGTCTAGGGACCGATGACCTTTACAAACATTTGAACAATTTGAGAAAGGAAAGGAACTAATGAGATCAGCAGCTTCGTGTCTTTGTGCTAAATCAGCGGGCGACGAATAAAAACGTAAGATGGACCGGGATTCGAAATCGGGAACTTCTGCTTTTTAATAGTGCAATTAACCGATGCGCCACGTGGACACATTGTTTGCCGCAAATATGCAGACTATCTCGGCCCGCTCCCCCGCCATCTCACATTCCCATCTGGTAAGCAGGAGGCCCCGGATTAGACTCCCAGTCCGACACAAATTTTCACTCCTCGTCGCTTATTCCGCACAAAGCCCCGATGCTTGCAGCTTGTAATATCAGTTGCTTGCCTTTCCTTTCTTTGCTCCCCCCTTGCCCCTTCAATTTACATAACATGTACCAGAGCTGCGGATCCTACGTGGTGTCTGTTCTTTCGGACTACGCATTCATATTACCGGACATGCTGATGGGAAAGATACGCCAACGAGATCAGTAAAAGCTTTAGTGTCCTCTTGAATGCCGTGCGATTTTGGAACAGTCGTTTATTATGGGGGACAAAAGGGAAGATTAATGTTCAACGTCCCGTCGAGTACGAGGTCATTAGAGAAGGCGTACAAACTCGGATGGTCAAAGGCGGGGATGGGCAGGGAAAGAAACACGCAAATCTTTTTTGTAGAAACCATCTAGATATTTGCTTTAAGCGATTTAAGGATATCTCTGAGGACCTAAATCTGGACGGCCGCGCGATAAAGGTAACCGATATTCTTCCGAATGCGATTTCTCTGTATGACTGCTGCAGCTCCTACCACCATGAAAATAGTGGAGACAGGGCAATGTGTGCCTTCTGTGTGGTTGGAGTCAGCCGTGAAATCAGTAAATGCCACGCACTTTTTGTATTTCTCGTCTGCTCTGGATTTTTCACTCGTATTATGGACGACGTGCAATTTACAGCTGGGAGCAGCCATTACAGCTGGACTCAGCGCTCCGCCTCACACCCCAGCCTACAGTCCGGTCCGTCTTAATCTCGGTGCGTACGAGGTGCTGATTGTTGCCGTTTTGTCATGCTCCAGAGGCGCGACAGGCGATCTAAAGCGCCGCTCAAAATACGAAGTAATCGATCATGCTCTCGGCGCGGAGTGCACGCTCGAGCGGCGGATTAACTGATGGATAGGCGCTTGCCGGAACCACCTCCCGCGCATGATGAACGAGTTCTGACCTGCGGAACACAGTGGAGTACTCCCGTGCCACTTCTTGGTCACCCTGTAAGCACTTTCAAAGGCACTGCCCTGCGTGCCAGGTTAATCGTTCACCGTTACTGCTCTAAAAGCCACGCAGCAGGTGCGCTCTTTCAACTGCAGTTCAGATACCTCAAAGACCAATCTCCTTTGGACTGAGAGTAGCCGTAGCATCTATATAACATTTTTGGTTCCGCTATAATCAACGAGTGAGGTGGTGAAATGGTAAATCACTGGACTGGATTCGGGGGAAGGCGATTTAAATCTCAGTCTGGCCATCCAAATTTAGGTTTCCCAAAGTTTCCCAACACCTATGTAATAGGCACAGTTCCGTGTTTTCGTTTGTGTCGGACAGGGCACCAATTTGTGACAAGTTACAAGTTCCTAATCAGGTGAGTGTTATTTAATCTCACCTGTGTCTGTTGGTAATTTAGTTTATTAGAAACAGTTTTTGCGATTTCGGCGGTGTGTACAGTAGAGTTCCGCTGCGGTGTCAATAGTCCCTTGTTTGTCTGTGTAGTGTAATTTTCCATGGTGTTAGTATGGATAGGGACTGTGATTGTGGTGTGCAGATGCAAGCCGAGTTTGTGACAGTTCACTCTCAGCTCCAGGCTGTGTTGACTTTGGTTACACAACTTGAGGCTGGAGTGGTTAGGCATCACTGTTGTGGGCCAGCCGTGGGATCCAGTTGACGTCCAGTATGACCCACGAGTCCTCTGATTGATCTGCACCTGTGTTCAGCCCAGTTACTGCTTGCACTGAGGTTGACCTCTCACTTGTGCTCGAGTGGCAGATTACCTTGTGGCATGCAGCCTGCGGAAGCTGCCAGGGGGAGGGGGGAGGGGGGGGGGGAAGCTAATGTAAGGCCTCCATGGTTAGTCTGACAGGTTCTGTCTTTGGCTAACACTGCCCCTCATCCAGGTGCAGTGGCCTGACCTGTTTCAGAGGGAACCTCCCAGCTTGCAAGTTCCAGGCAGCGACAGACGGTATTACTGGTATTTGGGAGCCCTACAGTTAGGCGCATTATGGTGGCCCTTAGGGACATGACTATCAAGAAGTGGGAGAAAGCTACCAAATGGTTCAAATGGCTCTAAGCACTATGGGACTTAACATCTGAGGTCATCAGTCCCCTGCACTTAATACTTCTTAAACCTAACTAACCTAAGGACATCACACACATCGATGCCCGAGGCAGAATTCGAACCCGCAACTGTAGCAGCAGCATGGACTGAAGCGCCTAGAACCGCTCGGCCACAGCGAGAAAGCTACCACGTGTGTGTACCAGGGAGGTCATTCCAAGCGCTGAATGGGTGCCATGGAGAGCACAGGATGCAGCCGGCTGCAGGTGGTGGCTCACGTTCGTACCTGTGGCTTGTGTAGCTTTGGATCGGAAGAGATTCTTTCTGGTTTCGAGTGGCTATCAGAAGTGCTAAAGGCTGCCAGTATTACTTGCAAGATAAATCAGAGCTTTTCACTTGCAGCATAGTCGAAAGGAGTGACTACGGGCCTCTGGTACAGAGGTCAGTGGAGGGTCCGAATCAGAGACGTAGACGGTTCTGCAACAGATTTCTCGACTTGCGTCATAGGGTGGTGCGATTTCAGGTTCCGCTAAATAGGTCATGAGTTCATTACACGAAAGAGGCGGCTACAGGGGTAGTGGGGACTGTGTGGCGTAGATTGGGCTGTTTTTTAGGTAAAATGTCTTGGGGAAACACTAAAAGGGCTTCAGTCTCAAACGGTCGAACAAGGGGATAAAGTAGATCTAGGAACCATCGATATAAGACTTGTAAATTTTCATGTCGAAATGGTTCCTATCAAAAAGGCACGGCTGATTTTCTTCCGCATTCTTCTATCTTGTGTGTCATCACTGAAGTCATGTCCATATCTTGCTTCCTTTTCTTCACACGTTAAAACCTTTGATGTAACATTAGTAAGAGAATAACAGAAGAACTATATTTGACAATAAAATGTACTAATAATGAATTTTTCCCCATAAATTTCGATATGTTGTGATCGATAGATAAATTTCGATGCATACCTATGGGCAAATGGGAAACAGATATCCTTGAAGTTTAGAAAAATGATGAGTTTCTGAATATGCATTGGTTGATTTGGAGAAAGAGTTGTAATAATCATTTTTGTAAATGCATTTTATTGCACGACCCCCGGGTTGAATTTAAAAGTCGTAATAACGAGAGTCGCGACTCGTGGCTGGCTGCGCAGCTGGGACGTGCAACGGTGTCGTGCGCAGTAGCAAGGAGGAAAGGAAGACAGCGAGGCTTTGAACTGAGCTGCCTTGTTGTCTATGAGTGGTGACGTAAAACTAATTTGTGGTGAAAAGTGGGTTATGACCACTATAAAGTGGTTTAGACTTAATGTGCAGGCTCTTAAGTCGTCTCCGAAATTTGTAATGCGCGGATGGAAGAATTTCCACGCTAGTGACGCTGCAAAGTATTTGAACTATGGCTGCCGAAGTAACAATGGCTCTAAATGGCGTCATATTGGTCGACGAGTAATTAATGTATCAGAGATGTGCATTCTTAGTTTGTTCATTGGTCATCTAAACGACGCAGTCAGCAACGAACGTCATAACACAACAAAGCAAGACTCTTCACTCCATTCCCTTAAAGAATAGAACTGTACGGGAGTTAAGTGTAAATTTCTATTACATGACGTTTAGTGAATTAAATACTAAATAATTCTTAAAGACTTTTTAATTTCAAGCTATGCCATTTCTTGCTCCCAAGGCAATTTCAGACCTGTTCGAAAAGGTTTTATTTTCTTGCCAAATCTTAGCGTTTCGTAATCTAAAAGACAGGAAAATAACTAAATTAAGACTGCTGAAGAAATTCTGACCATTCTCACCAAGAAAACTGAAGTTTTTATTGAGTACATTGGTCGCTTTGTGATCCAATCCTTTAGATGTAAATATTTTGCTGTATTAACGTCAAAGTTTTGTAAGATGGCAACAACTATGCCCCTTACATGAAGTCATTAAAGATCACCGAACTCACGTTGAGCGAACAGTAGGGCTGAACAAAAATTACTGACAAGGCACAATGCATCTTGTAGAGGGTATAGTATGGACGTATTGGAATAATTAATGTTGGGTGATGGTTTTAAACTAATTCACGCAACGTGAAAACTTTGTGGAAACACGTCGATTTACTGGAGGCTAGTTTACCCCAGGGAAGTATTCAGAGTTGACCGCAGCCGGGTAGCGGCGAGCGGCTAAGGAGCAGCGAAGGGAAGCGACGATAGGCAGCTTAGGGCGGCTCAAACTCTGAGAAAGCGGTAACGGGGCGCAGCCTCCAGCTGCCTTAAGATGAGTGACAGTGAGGGGGTGGTTGACCCCATGCTGGTGTATCAGGAAGCAGATGGAGAACTTGTACACCTGTTGATAAATGTCCGTCATCCCGTTTTCAGTGAAACATGCGAGAAAGCCGCGCAAAGCTATGGTGGAGCGGTCAACAGAGGACAAAATATGCGTGTTCGTGACTACAGCAACTTCACACTGAATTTGCGGTCCGCAGAGTCTGAAGTAAACCAGGTGAAAAGCGACAAAATGAAATACGCCGGCCTCCGATGCGAATGTAGGACCAAGGAATTTGAAGTACTCTCCTGGGAGTCAGAATTTCGGAAAAATTGGTGGTTTATGCAGACAATAACCTTTATGGGTGGCCTGGGAGGAGCTAAGTAGCAGAAGTTGAGAGGAAGGGAAATTTTGTGTGAATTTGTTCACTTCCCAGAGCAGGCATTGGTCAGTGCTGGGAAGCGCCACGTAATTTATGCGACTTGCACTGCAATTGGTGTAAGTGATTTTTCTGGAGGGGAGACCGAGGCAAGGAGTGGACTGGCAGAAGTCTCCGTAGAAGTCTTCCATTCCCAGATTGCCTAAAGTGCGGACAAGGCGTTCTTTACTCAGCTTGCCTGAGAGAGAGTGAGCATCTCTGCAGTTTATTGCTTAGCAAACGGAACAATTGAGCTTGGAGATAGAAAGTTTTCTTTCAGCTATGTACTGAGCAAGATACCTAGGAGTGAATAGACGAGCGCAGCCTTTTAGCACCACGAGGCCGGCAGACGTCCGCACAACGACGTCGCCCCACCGCGCTGAATTCGGTGATATTGCGCCTGCTCTGGCTTGAGTTAGGCCACTGATTAATTTGTTGCATCATGCCGACAAAGTTTCCCCGAGGGTTTCAAGGGCCGTGTATTGTAGAATTCTTCTCGCACTTTGCATTACGCCTGCGTCAGTCGATATGAATTAATTTTGATTTTCGCGTTTTACTCCATGTAAACGCAATTTATTCCCACTGCCTGTTAGGAGAGTCATGTAATGTGATGATTGAAGGTCGTGAGTCAAAATAAACTTTCTGCTAATCGACTGCATCTGTTTTCAATCAAGTCACTTTCTTAATTAATTTTATGTTCAAAATTTGCATCTGGTGTTCAATAGCTGAATATAACATCAATGTGCACCTATTTTTAATTAAAAGGGATCAATTCTGAATCAATTAACGTCAACACTGCCACCACAGTTCAATCAGGAGTCACAGGGCCTTATTACTTTCTTTGCGTTACCCGATATTGCGGTAGTTTTGCACTCTCTGTTGATCTGTTAGTCTATTAGCTGGGGTGAACACACGCCAAAACCAGATAAGTGACGGGTGGAGTGTTACAGTTTTACTGAAAGATAAATTCTTGCTAAACAAAATTCATTTCCTTGAAGTGATACATAATATTAAAGATGGATGCTGCACAGCATTCGAATGAATCAGAATACTAGTTTCCATAGTGACAAAAGTAGTGCCGGTCACTGTGGCCGAGCGGTTCTAGGCGCTTCAGCCCGGAACCGCACTGCTGCTACGCTCGCAGGTTCTAATCCTTTCTCAGGCATGGATGTGTGTGATGTCCATAGGTTAGTTAGGTTTAAGTAGTTAAGTTCTAAAGGGCTGATGACCTCAACTGTTACGTCCCTTAGTGCTCAGAGCCATTTGAGCCAGAATGTAGGTAAAGATGGAGGTTAACATCAAACCTTCCGAATCATTCAAAACTTTTAAAAAGCGACACTGTATAAAAAGCTCAGAAGGTCAATGCTAGAAGAGAAATTTCCAAAGATGCCATACAGTAATTGCATAATTTCTATGACAGAGGTCTACAGATCCACAAAAGTTGAAAAAGCGCACAAATGACTGCACGACTACGCCATTTTACCTTACCATTTAATTTGTATGCTGACGGTCTGCACCAAAACTGAAAGACCAATTTTATGGTTTGTTAATGAAAATTCATATATACATAAAAAGGTCCGATCGTCCCGATACGGGAATTGTGAACGTGAAAACCGTTTCCCCGCAACATTTAGTTACACCTTAAGCTAATTTTCTACATAGTCGCTGCTCCGACTTAGGCATTTAGGCATTTGTCATATCGCAGTACCAACTGTCGAATACCCTCGCCGCAGAAGACAGCTTCCAATGTTTTTCTCCAGTTCTCCACTCTGGTCTTCGGCTCACTGCCTGTGCCAAAATGCTGACCCCGTAGCCTGCGTCCCGTGTAGATGAAAATCAGGAGCCAAATCTGGGCTGTATGGTGGGTGATCAAACACTTCCCATCGAAAACACGGCAGCAGCGTCTTTGTGGCAGCTGTAGTGGTCAGCCGAAAATCGTCATGGAGGAGGACAGAGCCCTATGACTACATTCCTCTACGCTTGTTCTGAATTGCCCTTCATAGATGAACTCTCGATTTGGCTATCCACTCGCTGAGCAACATCATCGGTAGACTCTCACTTCCATCCCTGAGAGCCAGCGAACTGAACGCCTGTGCGTTCCGCTTCGGAGTTCTTGCACCACTGCCACACTACGCTGTCACTCATGACAGTTACGTTAACTGCGCTGCGTGGAAATCAGGCGGAAACCCTCAGAATGAAGCAATCGAATGACAGCTCACGCTTCACAATTGGTGGTGTTCTAGCATAACCACAAGCGCCGGAACGAAGATGAAGAGCCGGCCGAGGTGGCCGAGCGGTTCTAGGCACTACAGTCTGGAACCGCGTGATCGCTGCGGTCGCAGGTTCGAATCCTGCCTCGGGCATGGATGTGTGTGATGTCCTTAGGTTAGTTAGGTTTAAGTAATTCCAAGTTCTAGAGGACTGATGACCTCAGAAGTTAAGTCCCATAGTGCTCAGAGCCATTTGAATTTTTGAAGATGAAGTACGCAAGAGAAGAGAAGGCGGTGAAAAGACGTTGGCCAATGGTGCACTGATTAGGACCGCACCCCGACAGGAGCGGCCGGTACAAGAGGAGCGTATAAGCGCCACTTCTGCCAGCCTCTTTTTGTCATCAGTCTACTGACTGGTTTGATGCGGCCCGCCACGAATTCCTTTCCTGCGCTAACCTCTTCATCTCAGTGTAGCACTTGCAACCTACGTCCTCAATTATTTGCTTGACGTATTCCAATCTCTGTCTTCCTCTACAGTTTTTGCCCTCTACAGCTCCCTGTAGTACCATGGAAGTCATTCCCTCATGTCTTAGCAGATGTCCAATCATCCTGTCCCTTCTCCTTATCAGTGTTTTCCACATATTCCGTTCCTCTCCGATCCTGTGTAGAACCTCCTCATTCCTTACCTTCACCTAATTTTCAACATTCGTCTATAGCACCACACCTCAAATGCTTCGATTCTCTTCTGTTCCGGTTTTCCCACAGTCCATGTTTCACTACCATACAATTCTGTACTCCAGACGTACATCCTCAGAAATTTCTTCCTCAAATTAAGGATTAAGGCCGGTATTTGATATTAGTAGACTTCTCTTGGCCAGAAATGCCTTTTTTGCCATAGCGAGTCTGCTTTTGATGTCCTCCTTGCTCCGTCCGTAATTGGTTATTTTACTGCCTAGGTAGCAGAATTCCTTAACTTCTTTGACTTCGTGACCATCAATCCTGATGTTAAGTTTCTCGCTGTTCTCATTTCTACTACTTCTCATTACCTTCGTCTTTCTCCGATTTACTCTCAAACCATACTGTGTACTTATTAGACTGTTCATTCCGTTCAGCAGATCATTTAATTCGTCTTTACTTTCACTCAGGATAGCAATGTCATCAGCGAATCGTATCATTGATATCCGTTCACCTTGTATTTTAATTCCACTCCTGAACCTTTCTTTTATTTCCATATTTGCTTTCTGGATGTACAGATTGAAGAGCAGGGATGAAAGGCTACAGCCTTGTCTTACACCCTTCTTAATACGAGCACTTCGTTCTTGATCGTCCACTCTTATTATTTCCTCTTGGTTGTTGTACGCATTGTATATAACCCGTCTCTCCCTATAGCTTACCCCTACTTTTTTCAGAGTCTGGAACAGCTTGCACCATTTTATATTGTCGAACGCTTTTTCCAGGTCGACAAATCCTATGAAAGTTTCTTGATTTTTCTTTAGCCTTGCTTCCATTATTAGCCGTAACGTCAGAATTGCCTCTCTCGTCCCTTTACTTTTCCTAAAGCCAAACTGATCGTCACCTAGCGCATTCTCAATTTTCTTTTCCATTCTTCTGTATATTATTCCTGTAAGCAGCTTCGATGCATGAGCTGTTAAGCTGATTGTGCGATAATTCTCGCACTTGTCAGCTCTTGCCGTCTTCGGAATTGTGTGGATGATGCTTTTCCGAAAGTCAGATGGTATGTCGCCAGACTCATATATTCTACACACCAACGTGAATAGTCGTTTTGTTGCCACTTCCCCAATGATTTTAGAAATTCTGATGGAATGTTATCTATCCCTTCTGCCTTATTTGACCGTAAGTCCTCCAAAGCTCTTTTAAATTCCGATTCTAATACTGGATCCCCTATCTCTTCTAAATCGACTCCTGTTTCTTCTTCTATCACATCAGACAAATCTTCACCCTCATAGAGGCTTTCAGTGTATTCTTTCCACCTATCTGCTCTCTCCTCTGCATTTAACAGTGGAATTCCCGTTGCACTCTTAATGTTACCACCGTTGCTTTTAATATCACCAAAGGTTGATTTGACTTTCCTGTATGCTGAGTCTGTCCTTCCGACAATCATATCTTTTTCGATGTCTTCACATTTTTCTTGCAGCCATGTCGTCTTAGCTTCCCTGCACTTCCTATTTATTTCATTCCTCAGCGACTTGTATTTCTGTATTCCTGATTTTCCCGGAACATGTTTGTACTTCCTCCTTTCATCAATCAACTGAAGTAGTTCTTCTGTTACCCATGGTTTCTTCGCAGCTACCTTCTTTGTACCTATGTATTCCTTCCCAGCTTCTGTGTTGGCCCTTTTTAGAGATGTCCATTCCTCTTCAACTGTACTGCCTACTGCGCTATTCCTTATTGCTGTATCTATAGCGTTAGAGAACTTCGAACGTATCTCGTCATTCCTTAGTACTTCCGTATCCCACTTCTTTGCGTTTTCATTCTTCCTGACTAATGTCTTGAACTTCAGCCTACCCTTCATCACTACTATATTGTGATCTGAGTCTATATCTGCTCCTGGGTACGCCTTACAATCCAGTATCTGATTTCGGAATCTCTGTCTGACGATGATGTAATCTAATTGAAATCGTCCCGTATCTCCCGGTCTTTTCCAAGTATACCTCCTCCTCTTGTGATTCTTGAACAGGGTATTCGCTATTACTAGCTGAAACTTGTTACAGAACTCAATTAGTCTTTCTCCTCTTTCATTCTTTGTCCCAAGCCCATATTCTCCTGTAACCTTTTCTTCTACTCCTTCCCCTACAACTGCATTCCAGTCGCCCATGACTATTAGATTTTCGTCCCTCTTTACATACTGCATTACCCTTTCAATATCCTCATACACTTTCTCTATCTGTTCATCTTCAGCTTGGGACGACGGCATGTATACCTGAACTATCGTTGTCGGTGTTGGTCTGCTGTCGATTCTGATTAGAACAACCTGGTCACTGAACTGTTCACACACAGTAACACACCCTCTGCCCTACCTTACTATTCATAACGAATCCTACACCTGTTATACCATTTTCTGCCGCTGTTGATATTACCCGATACTCATCTGACCAGAAATCCTTGTCTTCCTTCCACTTCACTTCACTGACCCCTACTATATCTAGATTGAGCCTTTGCATTTCCCTTTTCAGATTTTCTAGTTTCCCTATCACGTTCAAGCTTCTGACATTCCACGCCCCGACTCGTAGAACGTTATCTTTTCGTTGATTATGCAATCTTTTTCTCATGGTAACCTCCCCCTTGGCAGTCCCCTCCCGGAGATCCGAATGGGGGACTATTCCGGAATCTTTTACCAATGGAGAGATCATCATGACACTTCTTCAAATACAGGCCACATGTCCTGTGGATAGACGTTATGTGTCTTTAATGCAGTGGTTTCCATTGCCTTCGGCATCCTCATGTCGTTGATCTTTGCTGATTCTTCCGCCTTTAGGGGCAATTTCCCACCCCTAGGACAAGAGAGTACCCCGAACCTCTATCCGCTCCTCCGCCCTCTTTGACAAGTCCATTGGCAGAATGAGGCTGACTTCTTATGCCGGAAGTCTTCGGCCGCCAATGCCGATTATTTATCAAAATTTAGGCAGTGGTGGGGATCGAACCCGGGACCGAAGATGTTTTGATTATGAATCAAAGACGCTACCCCTAGACCACGGGTATAAAATTGACAGCCTCAGCCGCTCAGTATGAGAGGGGGCATGAGCCCCCTCTCATATTTCTATCTTACGACTTTCCTCTCTAATTGCATGCAGTGAAAAGTCGCTATTCCTTCACACGCGGACTTCCCACGCAGCGTCTCTCGTCACCCGGGTGGTCCGGTGACAGGCGGGCTCCGCTAATCTGGAAAGGGTTAAGCCGACGGGTGTGAGGAAGTCGAGTGAATGCTTTGCAGACGCCAAAAGACACGCCCGGAGGGGTCTGAAGTAGCGGCTGGGCTAGAGGTTCCGTTACTTCGCAGAATCTTAGCGAAAACACTTTCTGGTGGGCTACCAGCGAGACGTGGGAATGACTTGTGTACCTAGGCAGTTGTGGCGGGAAAATTCCCGCGCATTCTGCAAAATAGTAACTGTGATTGGCATGCTCAGGGCATAGCTCCGTGACGTAGGAAAATCAGCGCAGAAATTGGCGCTAAGAATCTCCATTGGTGGAATGGTAGTGCTCCGGCAATGGAGTGGAATTTTCCGCCGGTTTTCGAGTTGCTGATTGGAACGTTTAACCACGGCCACTGTCGTGGGGGCGGGAATGTTCTGTGTTCGGCCTGTATGGGTGCTCAGGGGAGTCGGCTCTCGCCTTTCGGTCGAGGACGTCGAAGCAACCAGCCATCGCCTCCGGTACGCCAGATCGTGTTCTGGCAGTTAAGAAGACAGTTTGGTAATGTATGTCCGCAGCACCGGCAAATAGGGATTTTCCTAGGTGATAATCAGAGCTCAGCAGGGCGCGCCTGTTCGTCTTTTTCTAACTTTGTTCTGTCTTGAGTAGCAGCAATTAATGTTGGGTTAGCTGTGTGTCTGTCTTAAGATTTGAGTGGCAAGGAATTGGCTCCACATACCACTTCGTCATAAACCTCACAATCTAGTTTAGGGACAACTTCACCTTCACAGCGTTTGTTTGAGTATCCAATTTGAGCCAATTTGATGTATTATAAATGTTTCATGTGTTTTTGTTTATTATTTTGTGTTTAGTCTTAATAAATCATATTGTTATTTTGGACAGAACTTTCATTCTGTTAATCGGTAGAGCAACCCATCATTTCTCACCACGTTAATGAAACCTTCCTTTATTTAACTTATTTATCAAATTAAATTATTGCAGGTGCCAAACTCTTTTCTACTCCACTTGCAGGGTTGATTACAGTCAGTTCGCGTATATTTTTTAATCCATGTGCAACAGCAAAAGTCGGAGTTAGAATAGGGGGGGGCTTAGAGCATCATTTACATATGTAGATTCTAGAAGAATTTAGTGTTAAATACACTGCTTGCCCCGGCACCTCGCAAGTATTCGGGCAGTATGCGGACGGGTCTAGCGGAGAAAGCTACTATAGCAGTTATTAGTGATTCACAAACTGTGTGTCAAACATGTATGAACATTCCAAAATGAGATTTTCACTCTGCAGCGGAGTGTGCGCTGATATGAAACTTCCTGACAGAATAAAACTGTTGCCCGGGCCGATACTCGAACTCGGAACCTTTGCCTTTCGCAGGCAAGTGCTCTATCATCTGAGCTCTAAAAGCGCGACTCACAACCCGTCTTCACAGCTTCAGTTCCGCCAGTACCTCGTCTCCGGCGTTCCAAACTTCACAGAAGCTATTCTGCGAACTTCTTTCAGAGTCGCAGAAGAGCTTCTGTGAAGTTTGGAAGGTATGAGACGAGGTACTGGCGGAACTGAAGCTGTGAAGAGGGGTCGTGAGTCGCGCTTGGGTAGCTCAGACGGTAGAGCACTTGCCCGCGAAAGGCAAAGGGCCCCGAGTTCGAGTCTCGGTCTGGCACACAGTTTTAATCTGCGAGGAAGTTTCAGGTATGAACACTGTATATAGCAAAGGACTCGGATTTATGTTGCATGTCGCCCATAGCCCATCACCCATAAATCTTCTTATCTGTAATAAAAACTGTTAATGTTATTTGCTTGAATTGTTGTATAGCGTTACGGGAACGCAGCATCCTATAGACACCCTGCACGAGACGCGTGGGCGGGATCCCACAGGTGGTGCTCACTGGAAAGTGAGACATGGCGCGACCGACGGGCGTACTAGAGACACTGCGCGACACATCTGATCGAAGCTTCATCGGATATTCACTGTGGCTTTTATTTCGCAACTGATCGCACGTTGAAGAATAATAGGCCTCGCAGTTTCAAGTTCTAAGCTGCGATAGAATGAGTTCTCTTAATCACAGGAAGTAAGGGAAAATTTGATTCTAAAATCTTGCTGTGCAAAACCGAGTCCATAGTCTTTTGTGACCCATCGCAAGTTGGTTACTAATAAATCAAGTTGGTAAGTTGACAAAATTTCGTTTGTAAATCAAACTCCTCTTTTCTTGCAGCAGGATCAGGCGTTTAGTGTGAAAATGAATATTTCTACAATTTCTATAGAAAAACAGACACACCATAAACCTAGTTAACATAAACAAAGGCAGCACGCTTTAGACAATACGGCTGGAAAGTGCCTATGGATCAAGTAATGCATGGCAATGGCATTGAAGCACTGTTTCTCACTAGCAAGAGAAAGAGGTGTAATCCAAAAAAAAAAAAAGGTTCAAATGGCTCTGAACACTATGGGACTTAACGTCTGAGGTCATCAGTCCCCTAGAACTTAGAACTACTTAAACCTAACTAACCTAAGGACATCACATACATCCATGCCCGAAGCAGGATTCGAACCTGCGACCGTAGCGGTCACGCGGTTCCAGACTGAAGCGCCCAGAACCGCACGGCCAGCGGTCCCATGTAATCCTAACCTCGAGTGTACTTGCAAAAAGAAAATACCGAATATGTACAAAAATACACGTTCATCGTTCAGCATTATCACTGTGGTAAGCTAGTGTATTCGGACGAGGTGGCTCAACTTCCGGTCAGCCCATCCAGATTTAGGTTTCGTGTGATTCCCGTAAATAGTTTAAGGGCAGTGCTGGGAATGATTGCTTCGAAGAGCTTCCCTGGTTCGTGCTTTTGCTCCATTTCTAATCATCTCATTGTCGGTGGGATGTTAAGTCATTACCTTCCTTCTTTCCCAACAAACCAAATGCGGATGCTTAAATGCCCTTTCAGACTAGTGTATCAATCCGAAGTTCTTGCTCTATGATAACATTAACACGAGTGCATCTTTTGCCAACTTCTTTCAGAATCACTTTATCCCAAATACTGCGCGGATTTCCACTAGGTTGTTTGTCAGTTCTTTGAAAATTTGATATCGGGAGTTTGTTTAAAGACATTAATTCCAAAGGAACGTATCATTGCAATGTCTTGTGCTCCCTTATGTCAACGACGTTCTTTTCAAAATGAAAGTGATGTCTTAGTTAATTTAATGTTTCAAAACCAATTTCAAAATGATTTAGAAATTTGGAAATTTTTGGTATGATCTTATGGGACCAATCTGCTGAGGCAATCGGACCCTAAGCTTACACACTACTTAATCTAACTTAAACTAACTACATCTACATCCATATTCCGCAAGCCAATTGACGGTGTGTGGCGGAGGGTAACTTGAGTACCTCTATCGGTTCCCCCTTCTATTCCAGTCTCGTATAAGTTCGTGGAAAGAAGGATTGTTGGTATGCCTCTGTTTGGGCTCTAATCTCCCTGATTTTATCCTTATGGTCTCTTCGCGAGATATAAGTAGGAGGGAGCAATATAGTGCTTGACTCCTCGGTGAAGGTATGTTCTCGAAACTTCAACAAAAGCCCGTACCGAGCTACTGAGCGTCTCGCCTGCAGAGTCTTCCACTGGAGTTTATCTATCATCTCCGTAACGCTTTCGCGATTACTAACTGATCCTGTAACGAAGCGCGCTGCTCTCCGTTGGATCTTCTCTAACTCTTCTACCAACCCTATCTGGTACGGATCCCACACTGCTGAGCAGTATTCAAGCAGTGGGGACACAAGCGTACTGTAACCTTCCTTTGTTTTCGGATTGCATTTCCTTAGGATTCTTCCAATGAATCTCAGTCTGGCATCTGCTTTACCGACGATCAACTTTATATGATCATTCCATTTTAAATCACTCCTAATGCGTACTCCCAGATAATTTATGGAATTAACTGCTTCCAGTTGCTGACCTGGTATATTGTAGCTAAATGATATGGGATCTTTCCTTCTATGTATTTGCAGCACATTACACTTGTCTACATTGAGATTCAATTGCCATCCCCTGCACCGTGCGTCAATTCGCTGCAGATCCTCCTGCGTTTCAGTACAATTTTCCATTGTTACAACCTCTCGATATACCACAGCATCATCCGCAAAAAGCCTCAGTGAACTTCCGATGTCATCCACATGGTCATTTATGTATATTGTGAATAGCAACGGTCCTACGTCACTCCCCTGCGGCACGCCTGAAATCATTCTTACTTTGGAACACTTCTCTCCATTGAGAATGACATGCTGCGTTCTGTTATCTAGGAACTCTTCAATCCAATCACAGAATTGGTCTGATAATCCATATGCTGTTACTTTGTTCATTAAACGACTGTGGGGAACTGTATCGAACGCCTTGCGGAAGTCAAGAAACACAGCATCTACCAGGGAACCCGTGTCTATGGCCCTCTGAGTCTCGTGGACGAATAGCGCGAGCTGGGTTTCATACGATCGTCTTTTTCGAAACCCATGCTGATTCCTACAGAGTAGATATCTAGTTTCCAGAAAACTCATTATACTCGAACATAATACGTGTTCCAAAATTCTACAACTGATCGAGTTAGAGATATAGGTCTATAGTTCTCCACATCTGTTCGACGTCCCTTCTTGAAAACGGGGATAACCTGTGCCCTTTTCCAATTCTTTGGAACGCTTCGCTCTTCTAGAGACTCACGGTACACCGCTGCAAGAAGGGGGGGAGGGAGGGCAAGTTCCTTCGCGTACTCTATGTAAAATCGAACTGGTATCCCATCAGGTCCAGAGGCCTTTCCTCTTTTGAGCGATTTTAATTTTTTCTCTATCCCTCTGTCGTCTATTTCGATATCTGCGATTTTTTCATCTGTGCGACAATCTAGAGTAGAAACTAAAGTGCAGTCTTCCTCTGTGAAACAGATTTGGAAAAAGACATTTAGTATTTCGGCCTTTAGTCTGTCATCCTCTGTTTCAGCACCATTTTGGTCACAGTGTTTGGACATTTTGTTTTGATCCACTTGCCGCTTTGACATAAGACCAAAATTTCTTAGGATTTTCTGCCAAGTCAGTACACAGAACTTTACTTTCGAATTCATTGAAAGCCTCTCGCATGGCCCTCCTCACATTACATTTCGCTTCGCGCAATTTTTGTTTGTCTGCAAGACGTTGGCCATGTTTATGTTTGCTGTGAAGTTCCCTTTGCTTCCGCAGCAGTTTTCTAACTCTGTTGTTGTACCACGGTAGCTCTTTTCCATCTCTTACGATCTTGCTTGGCACATACTCATCTAAAGCATATTGTACGATGGTTTAGAACTTTGTCCACTGATCCTCAACACTATCTGTACTTAAAACAAAACTTTTGTATTGAGCCGTCAGGTACTCTGAGATCTGCTTTTTGTCACTTTTGCTAAACAGAAAAATCTTCCTACGCTTTTCAGTATTTCTATTTACGACTGAAACCATCGATGCAGTAACCACTTTATGATCGCTGATTCCCTGTTCTGCGTTAACTTGGTTGGTTTGGTTGGTTTGGGGGATTAAAGGGACCAGACTGCTACGGTCATCGGTTCCTCTGCTTTAACTGTTTCAAATAGTTCGGGTCTGTTTGTCAACAGAAGGTCTAACATGTTATCGCCATGAGTCGGTTCTCTGTTTAACTGCTCAAGGTAGTTTTCAGATAAAGCACTTAAAAAAAATTCACTGGATTCTTTTCCCTGCCACCCGTTATGAACGTTTGAGTCTCCCAGTCTATATCCGGCAAATTAAAATCTCCATCCAGAACTATAACATGGTGGGGAAATCTACTCGAAATATTTTCCAAATTATCCTTCAGGTGCTCAGCCACAATAGCTGCTGAGTCAGGGGGCCTATAGAGACATCCAATTACCATATTTGAGCCTACTTTAACCGTGACCTTCACCCAAATTATTTCACATTTCGGATCTCCGTCAATTTCCTTCGATACTATTGCACTTCTTATCGCTAGAAACACGCCTCCCCCTTCACTGTCCAGCCTGTCTCTGCGGTATAAATCTGAGTTTAGAATTTCGTTACTGTTTACATCTGGTTTCAGCAAACTTTCTGTCTCTAGTACTATGTGGGCATTGTGACCGTTTATTAATGAGAGCAGTTCTGGGACCTTTCTATAGACGCTCCTACAGTTTACTTCCGCTAAGTACAACATACACACTCATGCCCGAGGCAGGACTCGAACCGAACCGGCGCCAACCGTGACAAGTCGCCGAAGACCACGCGGCTACCCCGTGCGGCAATGATTTAGAGACAGAATCTGCACGGTAGGGGAAATAGCAGTTGATCCTAAATAATGAAAAGTCTGAACTCACCCATATGAGAACTGAAAGGAGTCCACTTAATTTCATTACACAATAAATCCCACAAATCTGCAGGCTGTCAATTCAACTAAATTCTCGTAAACAGCAATACGAACAACTTGCACTGGAACCAAAACATACGTAATGTTGTGAGGAAAGCTAACCTAACACTGCGATTTATTGACAGAACACTGAAAGTGCAACAGGGCTACTAAACAGACTGCTTACCTCACGCTTGTCCGCCCTGTTCTGGATTATTGCTGTGCCGTGTTGGATACGTATCAGTTATAATTAACGGAAAACATCGAGAAAGTTCAGTGAGGGGCAGCTCGCTTTGTATTGTCGAGAAATAAGGTAGAGAGTGCCTCGGATATGAAATGCGAGTTGGGAACAATCATCAAAACGAAGGCGTCCTTGTTGCGGCAGGAACTTCACATGAAATTTCAATCATCAACTCTCTCCTCAGACTGTGGAAATATTGTGGCGCCCACCTACATAAGAAGAAATCAACATCATAATAAAATAAGAGATTTCAGGTCTAACACGGAAAGATTAAAGTGTTCAATTTTCGCGCACGCTTTTCGAAAGGGGAACGGTAGAAAAATATAGCTTGAAGGTTGTTAGAATAGCAGAATAATTATCTAGATTTAGATACCACATAAGCTTGTTTTTTTTATTTTTTTCCATTTTTTTCTAAGGCAAGACCGGGGGATCTTTCTAATTTAATTTTATTGACTTATGTGCGTCCAGCACATATTTTATAATAGGACATACAATGATTAAAACAAATTACTGTCAGTACTTACATAACGCATAGTAGCCGAAAATTACATTTGTAGCCTACATTCTCTTAAAAATTTAATGCATTTTTGTATTTTCTGATGCGAGGATAGTGATGATATTAGCAGGAAATTGGTATTTCGGTTGGCTCTGGTTCAAATGGCTCTGAGCACTATGGGACTTAACGCCTATGGTCATCAGTCCCCTAGAACTTAGAACTACTTAAACCTAATTAACCTAAGGACATCACACAACAACCAGTCATCACGAGGTATTTCGGTATCCTTAGTGTGTTGCACAAAGTTATTTGATGACAACGAAACCACTCACGCGCCAATTACAAATGATTTAAATCGCATTCCCACTCACACGTAAAAGTTGCGTACTCTTTCACGCTTTTCCTATGGAGGAGACTGGCTAAGTTGTGACAACAACGCATCCTTATTATTGACGTAAGTTATCGACTGCCGCATCTTTATTTTTTATTTGATTCAAGATTCTCCTCGGGCTGACCACTCTACTGTAGCCACTAGACCGATCCCAACGAAATGATCTAGGTGAACGTCCATCTGTCATCCTGTCAACATGAGGTGACCTAATGATATTGCTTTATTTTGATTTTTAGGATGCAGATGTTGAGATACAGCAACTTCTCGACATCTACAGCCTAAATGACAAAATATTGGTATATTGACAGATGATCTCACATTGAGACAATGGCTTATGCACGTTTAACGATATCAGTTTATAAGTATCACCGTAAGTGCTTCCGTAGAGGGAGCAGCAAAAGGGAGAGAACGAAATTGATTCGAAAATCGAAATACGTCTCAAGACCTCATTTAGAAGTAAGATGCTGACGGTAATATCCTGTTTCTTGTGATGCATGTACACCTCCATACACCTCCACGGCCGGCTGAAGTGGCCATGCGGTTCTAGGCGCTGCAGTCTGGAACCGCGAGACCGCTACGGTCGCAGGTTCGAATCCTGCCTCGGGCATGGATGTGTGTGATGTCCTTAGGTTAGTTAGTTTTAACTAGTTCTATGTTCTACGGGACTAATGACCTCAGAAGTTGAGTCCCATAGTGCTCAGAGCCATTTGAACCATTTTGAACACCTCCACGTTACTGAGTCTCCTGCGTGAAAAACAAAAACTCTCGAAAGAACTCCGAATTGTATCTGTACTTGTGACCGTGGCTGCTACGCACAAGGAGAATAAACCTGGTTTGCAAGGCATAACACAGATCTTAAATCTAGACAGTCACGCACAAATACCAAGCTCTGTCTCACGTGATGATTGCAATGACGCACTATCATCGTGAAAGTGGAAAACATCTTTCCCTACTTCATATCTGCTTCCACCGATCTCCGCAGCGAATTGTTATATCTGTAACATCTGTGTACTGCATTTTGTTGCCTACTAAGGAGATAAGGGATGAAAATGAGTAGAAAATTCATTGACGTCAGTATTATGTTTGTAGGCAACCCTGAGAGTGAGGAAATATGGGCGACGTTAAGTATATCCTGGGGTCGGAAATAAACGTGGGTATAGTTGAAAGGGATGCACAAACAGTGAATCACGTAGAGTGCGAACCAAGTAATGTGGCTGCATGGCTGCTTAGAGACTGAGAGGTGCGTCAAAAACACTTCGTAATACTGTCAAGGACGCATAGGGTGTGTGTGCTCTTGCACTGTTCTGCGTGAAATAACATAGCTCTTTTCGCTAGTTGTTAATTCTCTGAGAATTATTTCAGGATATTTTTCACATAGCTGAAGTTGTTATCACAAGAATAAACATCGGTGCAGTTACTGATGTTGCACTAATTACCCATCACACACCTGTTATCACATCGTCAAGGGCTCTTGATTTGCGTGACGAGGGGTTTTAGAAGCACAACGTAGATTTTTCTGGAGGTTCACGTACCTCAGTGTATGAAGTCACGCCTCGGCAGAAAAGAAGAGAACATCAGGATCAGCGTCTGTGACACGAACAGACTTCTACAGCCTGCTGCAATACCGTCGTCGGCCAACAGTATGTCAGTTAATGAGTCGATGCAATATGGTCACATTTTAGCGTTTCGGCTGAGTTAGCGGACAGTACTATGAGCAGAAGCTAGTGCCACGTCAGTGTAAAGGTCTAAATTATGTAACGATTCCCTCTGACTTTCTTTCCCCTGCCGCTACTAACTTGTCTTGAGCTAACACTGATATGCCACCCACCAAGTTCCGTGGGACGAGTCGGAGCGTTAGGCATCAGAGTTGATAAGGAACGGCGGAAGGTGAAAGTTAAATAACATTATTTTTAAAATGCACTCATGCAGTGGACAGAAACAGCGCATGCGCCACCGTGTCAACAAACAGAAATAACGCGTCGTTATCCTTGAGGCAGCGCCGCGTGTCGCTTCCCGGGAGGACACAGAACAAGTGCCGAGTGACGTCAGCAGTCGCAGTCGCAGCCGACGCCGCGCGTTCCGTGTTTCCGATTCGCTGCAGCTCCGCTCGAGACTAATGTCATTAAGGGCGGACTAACTCAGCATGTAGAACGAGTCGGGATTAACGCGGGCCTAGCGGGCACCTGCCGCCCCCTCAAAGGTCACCGCCTCTGACGGCGCATAATGAGCTGACGCAGGGTCACGCGGCCTCCACAGAAGTCATTCTGCCAGCGAATCAGTACATATGTACACTCTTTCCTCAGCTGCAGCCACCATATTCCCCTCTTTAAAGATTTCTGATGATCTGACTAAAGAAAATTCAAGACAAATTCATAAGATTTTTCGATCTGGAAAAAGTGTTTGCCAGTGTCCAATGGTGCAAGATGTTCAAAATTCTGAGAAAAACAGGATTAAGCTACAGGGAGAGACGGGTAGCATACAGTATGTTCAAGAACTAAGATAGACTAATAAGAATGGACGATCAGGAACGAAGTTCTCGGATTAAAAAGAGTGTAAGACAGCGATATAGCCTTTCGCCCCTACTGTTCAGTCCATACATCGAAGAAGCAATGATGTAAATAAAACAAAGTTTCGGGAGGGGTGATTAAAATTCAAGGTGAAAGGAGGTCAATGATATAATTCGATGATGACATTGCTATTCTGAGTGAAAGTGAAGAAGAATTACAAGACCTGCGGAATGGAATGAGCAATCTAATGAGCACAGAGTATGGACTTAGAGTAAATCGAAGAAAGACGAAAGTAATGAGACGTATCAGAAATGAGAACAACGAGCAACTTAACATCATGATTGATGCTCACATGCAGACGAAGTGAAGGAATTCCGCTACCTAGGCAGCAAAATAACCAATGGAGGGGTTTCTGTTTGCTAATGTGTTGTTGTGTTCTTGCATGTGTTCCAGGAGGGAAGACACAGAACTAATCAATTCTTCTTTCCTGAGGCTTTGCTTGCTTTTTGCTATAACGTATTTGTGTAAACCATGGCTACCCCGCCCCCACCCCCACCCCCTTTGCCACGCACCTCAGCCGCATTAGATGGATCTAATACAAGGAGGGCATGAAAAGAAGACTAGCACTGACAAAAAGAGCATTCATTGTGCTGGTGTAAGCAGGCACCACCACTCCAGGCGGCAAAGAGGTTGCGAGAAATCGATAATAGACGCCGAAGCAAGCGAGCCTATCAGGAGAGAGGCCAAAGACAAACCCGCAAGAAACATGCTGACAACGCCCTCTCGACCGCCGCCGCGAACCAGAGGGCCCAGCGAGTCAGTCATCCATTCAGTCACCGAGTCGAATCCGTCGCAATCCCAGTCAGTACCTAGTGACCAGAATAGCGTGCATAGTGGGACCTGTAGGTCACCAGCAGTGAGGCTAACGTGGTCGATTATAGAAGAGCCTGTACCACAACAACGAGCTGGAAGATAAGTAATTTCTTATTCCTGTGAATAAAGAACCCTGTAACACATGTATGCTGTAGTGTTATAAAAGGGGATACCGGCCACCAAACAACATACTCTTCTTGCTTCCAATGGTACAAGCCTACAGTGACAACGAGACGACACAAAAACTGGCGACTAGTATAATTCAGTGCAGGTTTTGCTTGCTTCTCTTGTGTTTTAGCTTGGAGGGGTTTCTGTTTGCTAATGTGTTGTTGTGTTCTTGCATGTGTTCCAGGAAGGGAGCCACAGAGCTAATCAATTTTTCTTTCCTGAGGCTTTGCTTGTTTTTTGCTATAACGTATTTGTGTAAACCATGGCTACCCCGCCCCCTCCACCCCCTGGCCACGCGCCTCAGCCGCATTAGATGGATCTAATACAAATTTTTCAGTTTCACAACCAACATATTGCTACCTGGCTGACGACAGTATAACAGCTTCTGGCTGCACAAGCTGCGTCGGCCGCCCAACAGACAAACCGCGAAGCCCAAGAGCCGCCGATCAGCATACCACTGTTCCGGCAATTTAACGACACCGAATACCTGCCTCGAATACATGGCACAGTCCCAAGCGCATCGCGAAGTTCATAGAGTACAAAGTACTGTGGCCGTGCGGTTCTAGGCGCTACAGTCTGGAACCGAGCGACCGCTACGGTCGCAGGTTCGATTCCTGCCTCGGGCATGGATGTGTGTGATGTCCTTAGGTTAGTTAGGTTTAATTAGTTCTAAGTTCTAGGCGACTGATGACCTCAGAAGTTAAGGCGCATAGTGCTCAGAGCCATTTTGAGCCAAAGTACTGTGAGGCTACAATACTTTCTTTTGATTGCGGGGTCCCCAGTGTACAGGAAGTCCAAGTAGCGGCAGCCAGATATCACTTCTTTCGCTTGCAGAAAAAGCCGAAACAGACGTACCGTCATTGGTACAGAGAACTAACGGTCATGACTAGGAAGTGTAAATTTCAGTGTAGTTGTGGCAACTTTTACAGTGATTTAATGATTAGGGATGCAATAACATTCAACGTTCCAGATAGTAGAATACGAGAACGAAAGTAATCAAATCCACCACTTCCCCAAGTATTGGCAATTCGGTTGCCATAGCGGCCGATACTTTTTACGAGGCCCCGATTTGTTGGATCGAGTCACCTCTTGCTCGCACAGCCCCAAACAGCCGCAACGAGCGCGCACGCAGCCCTGCGGACAGCCACGTAGACAGGTAAACAGACCTGTGAACTTAGTGAAGTCCTGCCCTAGATGTTTTGCTCACCATAAAAGACAGAACTGACCATCGCGTATCGGATTGTGTTACACGTGTGCAAAAAAAGCCATGTCCAAGCAGTTTGTTTGCAACGGTTCAAAAACACCAATCTTTCCCGCTCCTAGAAAAGCAGGCTCGTGCACATGCAGTGAACGCTGCTTTTTCCAAACCTACAACAGGTTCTGACAAAAGTAAGGTTAAGGTTGTGCCTGCGTCTCGTCCTAATGCTGTACAACGACGTTCTAAAAAACTATTTGTCTCATTAGGAATAGCTTTCACTTAGACACAGGTGCCTCAGCAACTTTGCTTAATCATGCCAAGTACGAACAGTTATGCTCACGACGCTTTTTTAAATCTAGGAAGCACCTCACTGTTTACAACGGACAGGAAATTCAAGTGCTTGGACAATGTAGTTTGCCTGTCACTTAGAAATCTCACACTAGTACAGTGAATTTTACTGTATTGAAATCAAGAGACAGTAAGAACATCTTCGGTTTAGATGCCTTTGACGAACTGTCAGTCTACATTTACACCTAAAGACAGTGTCGTTAGCTTGCTTAACGAATTTCCTGAATTATTTTCAGAAGGCACGGGAAAAGCTAGTAACTTTGTAGCGCATGTTACATTGAAAGACAAGGCACAGCCGAAGTTTTTTCTGGCCCGTCCCGTTCTAATTGCTTTAAGAGACAAAGTAGCCAGTGAATTGAAAGAACTGCAAGATAATAGTGTAATTGCTCCGTTGAAGCTAGTCAGTGGGCAGGTCCTCTCGTTTTGTTGCCTAAACTTTCTGGTCGCATTCGCATTTGTGTTGACTACAAGCCTTCACTCAACCCACAGCCAGTAGCTGACACTTACCCGTTATCTCGCCCTGAGGATCTCATGGACAGGCTTCTTGCAGGACGTTACTTCTCCAAGATTCATTTGCGTGATGTCTAGTTGCAAATTCCATTGGGCAAAGAATCGTAGAAAGTGTTTCTTGTAAATACACACTTACGACTGTTACAGTATTTGCGTTTGCCTTTATGCAGTGCTTCCGCACCCTCTATTTTTCAACGTTACTTGGAACAACCGACTGCAAAAGTGCCATTTTGCTCAAACTACCTTGACGACATTGTCATCTCAGGTCATACACCAGAGGAACACATTACCAGTTTGCGTACTCTTTTTCGAGTACTTTGTCAGAAGCAGGACTCAAGTGTCGTCTCGAAAACTGTGTTTTTTTTTTTTTTTCAAGCTGAACTACAGTACTTAGGTCACGTGATAAATAGTCTGGATGTGCACCCACTCCAGCCTCATTTGCTTGCAGTTCGTGACCTGCTTGTTCCTCGCAACGTGTCTGAACTGCAGCCAATATTAGGCAGAATGACATACTGCATTCGGTTGATACCGAATGCCGCTCAGATCGCGGTTCCATTGCATCACTCTTGTCACAAAAAAGCATATTTTGTGTGGACTAAAGGTTGTCAAGACCCATTTCACAAACTCAAAAATACCTTGCTCAGTGACAGATGTTTAGTAAATTTGGAAATTTGTGGTAAGGCCTTACGGGAACAAACTGCTGAGGTCATCGGTCCCTAAGCTTACACGCTACTTAACCTAACTTAAACTAACTTACGCTCAAGACGACACACACACCCATGCCCGGGGGAAGCCGCGCGGACCGTGACAAAACGCCACACACCGCACGGCTACCCCGAGCGGCAGATGTTTAGTACATCCTGCCAAGCTAGTGGTTTTGCAAGTCGATGCTTCTTCTTACGGAATCGGCGCTGTACTTTCGCACAGAATTGGCGCACAAAAAAGACCTATTACTTTTGCCTCAGAGTTGTTAAACTCAGTGCAATTATTCTCAAACAGAAAAAGAAGTTCACGCTATGTGTACGGTGTGACCAAACTGCATCACTATCTGTGTGGTCACAACTTCTATTTAGTGACAGATCACAAGCCTTTGCATCCTTATTTCATCCGTCAAAGCCGGATCCTACACGAATTGCTCAAAAATTGCAGCGATGCTCTTTGTTGTTTTCGCAGTATCAGTATGAAATTGTGTACAGACCTACGGCAAAGCCTGCAAAGCCTGGAAATGCAGACGCCCTATCTCACCTTCCGATTGGAAGGCTCTGATGATGCATCTACCGCATCTTGTTGCCAAACAGATGCGCAGGACTCTGAATTGCTGGAATCTTTTCCCTTGCACTACAGAAAAATAGTACACGCCACGGAAGCATACCTAAATTTCAAGATTTTGTTGCATTACATTCGCACGTCTTCGCCTCGTTCATTGTACAGAATCCAGAATTCAGTTGTGCGCCGATATTTTGCACGTCGGCATAGCCTTTCAGTTTAACTGCGTGTGATTCTAGTTCAAAATACAGTGCTCAATCGAGTGTGCTTATTCTCAACGTGTTGCAAAAGGATGTGTTGCAATTGCTCCACCAAGGACACTGGGTATTTGTTCGCACTAAACAGCGCGCCGGCACTGTACTATGCAGGGCATGGACGCCAACATTGAACAGGTGACGTCACAGTGTCGCACATGCGCGGAGAACCAGTCCGCTTCGTCACAGACATTCTCAGCTTGGCCTAAGACTTAATCGCCATGGCAGTGAGTGCACACTGACTTTGCAGAACCAATTTTGGAACACTCGTTGGCTCATAGAGGTGCACTCTTTTAGCAAGTTTCCATTTGTGGTCAGAAGTACTTGTGTCGGACAACGGACACAGTTCACTTCACTTGATTTTGAACCGTTTTGTGAACGCAATGGTATTTATCATCTCACAAGCGCTCCGTTTCACCCGCAGTCCAGTGGAGAAGAAGGTTTCGGACGCACTTTCAAACAACAGATGACCAGGCCTCGCACCACTCACACATGGGAACAGGAGCTGCAACTCTTTCTCCCCTCTTATAGCTCCGATCCACGAGACGGACCATCACCGGAGAAGCTTCTGCATGGCCGCCGCCATCGGACGCTGCTACGCTTGCTACTCCCACTGCAGCATTTGGCGCCGCCGGTGGTCCGCAAGCATCGCTTTGCGCCGCGCGATCTTGTGGGTTATGGCAACCGTGGGCGCTGAGAAAGAGGCGTGATCCAGGGATGAAGTGTCTCTATTACGTACTTAATGAAGCGGTTTTGCAGCGCCGCCACCAGAACCGAAATCGTGCATGTCGCTTGCCCCGTGATTCTGCCGCTTCTCTTCCCCCAGATTCGCGGCCTTGCGGTACCGCTCGGCCTTCGCAGCCACCGCTGGTGCCACCAGGGCACCCCAGAGGAGCGGACGGACGATATGCCATCAAACCCCAACGTCCCCGCTCGCCGACCCCATGGACCTTCTAACAACCCTACCACAACAAAGGTCAAAAATTAATTATGATTGTAGTGTTGTTCACGCTGCTAAATACTGCATTTTCGGGCAACAACGAAGTTATATTATGCGGCAGGTATCATTAGAGCACAGCTAATTAAGCCATTTCTTGAAATAATGGATAAACTAGGCACTCATCGTTTCGTGTTTCCCACGCTGGTCTCCTTGTGAACTCATGGCTCAATCGTCGAAAATCTAGGTAGTGATGATTACAAGCTCGGATGCAAAAAGGCCTAGGTGTTATTCTGCGATATTCAAAAGTTTTATAGATGTGTTTCATAAACCATTCTTGAAGATTAAACTTTTACAAGTTAAGGCAATGATGATGTAAAAAAGTAATCAGCACTCCGAATTTAAGTTACACTTCCTTTTTATTACTTTTGTTGCAACATCACTTCACAATATAAAACATACTTGAAAATATCTTCCTCACTGTTAAAGTTCACATTTCATAAACTGACAACAATTTGCGTCTTTTCAACATGACGACCAAGACTTGACTCTCTAATAACCGCTTACGCGCCCAAAAATCAGAGTTACAAGTACGTCAAAGATCATAGTGACAAAAGAAAGAATACACATAAGAATAATATCATTGCAATATATACATATCGATGTATCAAGTACCTCTACATTAATGAAATGTAATCTGAATGTTGTCACAGAAATATGTTAACTATTTTGTCGAGAGGCTGAGTTGAGGTTCCGTAATGGTTACGTAATTCAAGTACCATTACAACCTGGACCCGCCATCGCCATCGCCGTCTCAGTCACCACCCCAGGACATGCCCTCAAGCCTGGACGTGTGCCCTGGCAGCAGTTTTCCGCATGATGTTCCTGTTCTGTTGCCTCGAAGCCAGATGGCGGAGTACAGTCGGGAGTACGCCGTTCTCCACACCTACGGCTTCCGACTCATCTCAACGTTCAGCATCCTGCCTCTCTCCCCTCTGTCGTTCGCAGCCTCACTGCACGACAACGATGTGGCATCTTCGGGTTGGGAGGAGGGGGGGGGGGGGGGGGAGAGGAGTAACGTGCTGGTGTAAGCTGGCACCAGCACTCCGGGCAGCAAGGTGGTTGCGAGAAGATTCATAATAGACGCCGGAGCAAGTGAGCCAATCAGGAAAGAGGCAAAAGACAAATTCGCAAGAAACGCTCTGCCAACATCCTCGCGACCACCATTATTTAGAGCGCCGCTGCGAACCGCAGGGCCCAGCCAGTCAGTCATCCTGTGAATCACCGAGTCGAGCCGGTCGCAGCCCCAGTCAGAACCTAGCGACGTCAGTAGTGTGCATAGCAGGACTTGTACTTCACCAACAGTGGGGCTAGGGTGGACTACTACGAAAGAGCTTGTACCGCAACAACTAGCTTAAAGGTAAGTAATTTCTTATTCTTGTGAATAAAGAACGATGTTAACATATGCGTGCTGCTGTCATAGAAAGAGGGTACCGGCCACCAAACAACATTCTCTCCTGGCTTCCCATAGTACAAGCCTCAAAACGAATATATAATGGTTTTAAAGCACATGCCTTTTATATATACTGGAAGGACACGCTAAAAGAAGTATGCTGTGACAGAGTAATGGTGAAGATTGTATCAGTAGATTGAATCACGAATGGAAAGGAAGTGGATAGAGATGGGGAGAAAGAAATTTGACACAACTTTCCTTAATAAGAATCAACACTTAGATAATGGAGGTTAAGTGTAGTTAGTTAAAATTGTAGAGGGAGACCAACGTTTGACTATAGGAAGCAGGATCATACTGGCGTAGGTTTCAGTACATATAAAGAGATGAAGAGGTTTACATAGGATAGCATAGCTTGAAGAGCTGCATCAAACCAGTTTACTCAGTAAAGACAACAACAGTTGAAGCGAAATTAGGTATAGCAGAAGAATTTATAAAACATGATCTGATGATTTAAAGGGTACATTAACATAGTGCCAACGTTTTTTTATTACAAATACCTTGTTTCTTGTAATTTTGGGTAAAGTAGAGGTTGTAGTTGGCAGGATAAGTTGTTTCAAATTGTTGTTTTCGTGAAGACTTGTGGAATTTTAACGGTAGAGTAGACGTGGCTCGTCGTTCTCTGGATTCACAGGGTGAATAACATTTAGTTTAGAGATCGAAAAGATAAAAAAGTATGACACAGCTTAACTAAAGGGAGAGATATTCTTTAATAAAAAGTTGGCTGACTGGCAAAACACAGAACACAAATGAATCCCTCAATACGGATATGTAAGAAATGTCCTGAATCAAAATTATTTTCTAAACTTTCCGTTTAGATTAGTTTGTTGGATGCTATTTTCGCTTTCAGATACTGTTTAATATATCCCAAATTAATCCTGCAGAAATGCATGTGGAATAAGTGTTTTGATGCATTGCAACTCGGCAAAACCTTGATGTTATATAAATAAAAAGGTATGACCGTAACCGTATGGAGGTTCTCATAAAGAAAATAGGGAAGAGTAAGCAAAAATAAAATAGGAAAGACAAGAGAGTGCAGTAAAGAATTGTGCATAAGGCATATTGTAGAGTGCACAGTACACATAAACATACTATGATCTGTTTTTCTATTTGGATTTGAACGTTTTTTTTTTTTTCAGAGTTTGTTTCTAACGACTTATCAGAATTGAATGAAATATCTAGATGTGAAAATAGCTTAGTTCCCACTTGTTTCTTCAATCTGTTGTTAATCACACTTAATACCTCTTTAGAATAGTTATATTCTATGAAATTTCTCTTCTCCGGAGAAGCTCTTCTTGTCATTGTCAGTCCACATTTTATATAAGAATTTTTAACATTTTGCAGCCCTGTCAGCAACTGTGATAAATTCATAAGTCGAAAATCCGCCTCAGTTGCGAAATGTTACTGGTTACTAATACATGCCAGAATAAGGCGTGGTCACGGTTGACCATGCCTTATTCTGGCATGTATTAGTGTATTTTATGCTTCTGAAGAAGGCTAGATTACTCTAGCTTAAACCTGGGTAAAGACCAGTAACATTTCGCAACTGAAGCGGATTTTTGACATATTACACGTTTTATATCCTCTCTACTTCAGCCATCATCATTTACTTTCCTGCCAAAATAGCAAAACTCCTCTCCTACTTCAAGTGTCTTATTTCCTAATCTAATTATGCTAATATACTTCACTTAGCACCACCTGACTTAATTCGACTACATTACATTATGCTTGTTATGCTTTTGTTGATGTTCATCTTATGTCCTCCTTTCAAGACACTGTTCTGTTCAACTTATCTCCCAGGTCCTTTGCTATCTCTGACAATTACAATGTCATCGGCAAACCTCGAAGCTTTTACTTCTTCTCCCTGAACCTTAATTCCTAATTCAAATTTCCCTTTGCTTTCCTTTACTGTTTGCTCAGCCTACAGACTGAGTAACATCGCACATAGGCTAAAGCCTTGTCCCACTTCCTTCTAAACTGCTGCTTCCCTTTTCATGACCCTCGAGTCTTACGTTACTATAATGTCAAAAACTTGTCTGATATAAAACTCAGTTAAACGATACAGAATGGCCAGTGGCAGCTACATGGCCAAGTCTCAGTCGCAGTCTTCGACTTTTGGTCAGCCTTCGACAGTTCACTTGTGCATTAATACCGGGAGCCTCACACTGCACAACATCCCCGCTTCTTGTAGTAGCTGTGCTTCATAGCAGGTTATTCTTTTGTAAAGTTTCTTCACAACGTCTGGAGACAGCAATAAGTTAAGTAAAACGTCTGTTTACTGTATTTATGTGTTCACGAATCATTTCTGCTACTATCCTGCTTCCCTATGACGACAGGTGGTGCACTACTGTAGACAACCTCTGCTTATCATTGTGCATGCTGTAGTACACAACACCCCCAATCCAGGCTTGTGTTCCATCTCTGACTACCCTGTCTTCGACACGCGTTAAACCCTAATATTTTTCTATTGAAAGGCTTTTTGGAGACCGCTACTAGACACGATATTCGTTTACTTATTTAAATTATTTAATAAAGTGACCTCATTCCAGATGACAATGGCGAGACGAAATAAATTAACAGAGTATACATGTATACTGAAGTTGTTCTACACACTCTTCACATGTACTATAGTCATCTTGAGGAGAAAAATGATGATGAAGTCCCATACTCCGTAACAGAGCGTAGGGGAACGAGGCGGGAGACACACACCGCCGTACCAGGCAAGGTCCTAGTGAAGGTGGTTTGCGGCTGCCTTCCTCCGACCGTAATGGGGATGAATGATGATGATGAAGACGACGAACAACACCCAGTCATCTCGAGGCAGGTGAAAATCCGTGACCCCGCCGGGAATCGAACCCTGGACCCCGTGCTCAGGAAGCGAGAACACTACCGCGAGACCTCGAGCTGGGGACTGAGGAGAAAGAGGATAACTTAATACTGGTAGAAGGAAACATTTACTTCGTGTGTTGGCCTTCTGTTCATACATTTTTTGAAAATAATCTCCCATATTGAAGTTTTACTTTTATGGGTGTCTACAACATCAACATGTTTTGAGCGTGGTGCTGGAAGGTTTCTTGGGGAATGACAGCCCATTCTTCGTGCAGTGCGGTGCTGGGAAGTGGTATCGATGTCGGTCGGTGAGGCCTGGCACGAAGTCGGCGTTCCAAAACCTCCCAAAGGTGTTATATAGGATTCAGTTCAGGACTCCGTGCAGGCCAGTCCATTACAGGGATGTGATTATCGTGTAACTCCTCCGCCACAAGCCGTGCATTATGAACAAGTGCCTGATCGTGTTGAAAGATGCAATCGCCATCCCCGAATTGCTCTTCAACAGTGGGAAGCAAAAAGGTGCTTAAAACATCAATGTAACAAGGGGTGCAAGCCCCCTCCATGAAAAACACAACCACAGCCTAACACCAAAACCTTCAAATTTTACTGTTGGCATTACACATGATGGCATTCGCCATACCCACACTCTGCCATCGGATCTCCATACTGTGTGCCGTGATTCGTCACTCCGCACAACGTTTTTCCACTGTTCCATCGTCCACTGTTTACGTTCCTTACATCAAGGGAGGCGTCGTTTGGCATTTACCGGCATGTTATGTGGCTTATGAGCAGCTCCTCGACTATGAAATCCAAGTTTTCTCACCTCCCGCCTGTCATAGTATTTGCAGTGGATCATGATGCAGTTTGGAATTCCTGTGTGACGATATGGATAGATGTCTGCTTACTGCGCATTACGAGCCTCTTGAACTGTCGGCGGTGTCTGTCAATAGGCGAGGTCGGCCTGTACGCTTTTGTGCTGTACGTGTCCCTTCACGATTCCACTTCACTGTCACATCGGGAACAGAAAACCTAGGGGTGCTCAGGAGTGTGGAAATCTCGCGTACAGACGTATGACACGAGTGATACCCAATCACTGAGGTCGCTGAAATGGAGTACCTGGCGGTAGGAAGCAGCACAACGCACCTATATGAAAAATGTCTGTTTTTCTGGGTGTCCGGATATTTTTGATCACACAGTGTATGTGTCTGCTATATGTGTGCAGTAATACTTTTTACTTTTGTGTGAATGTGGCACACAAATAATACGCTATTGCACATATTTATTTCTATTAGCTGTGACAAAAAGATATCATCTCGTAGTATAGTCATAGCTGTTATCACATAGCGAAAGCTGTTTAGAACCCACTACGTGAATGGCGGACAACATTAGGTAAAATACTGGAACCTTATTCATTAGAATATTATGTTCATTATTTTCACATGTGTGATCTTACAGGGTGACAATTATTGAACTACAATACTGGCCATTAAAATTGCTACACCAAGAAGAAACGCAGATGATAAACGGGTATTCATTGGACATATATATTATACTAGAATTGATATATGATTACATTTTCACGCAATTTGGGTGCATAGATCCTGAGAAATCAGTATCCAGAACAACCACATATGGCCATAATAACGGCCTTTATACGCCTGGGCATTGAGTCAAACAGAGCTTGGATGGCGTGTACAGGTACAGCGGCCCATGCAGCTTCAACACGATACCACAGTTCATCAAGAGTAGTGACTGGCGTATTGTGACGAGCCAGTTGCTCGGCCACCATTGACCAGACGTTTTCATTTGGTGAGAGATCTGGAGAATGTGCTGGCCAGGGCAGCAGTCGAACATTTTGTTTATCCAGAAAGGCCCGTACAGGACCTGCAACATGCGGTCGTGCATTATCCTGGTGAAGTCTACGGTTTCGCAGGGATCGAATGAAGGGTAGAACCACGGGTCGAAACACATCTGAAATGTAACGTCCACTGTTCAAAGTGCCGTCAATGCGAACAAGATGTGACCGAGACGTGTAACGAATGGCACCCCATAACATCACGCCGGGTGATACGCCAGTATGGCGATGACGTATACACGCTTCCAATGTTCGTTCACCGCGATGTTGCCAAACACGGATGTGACCATCATGAAGCTGAAAACAGAACCTGAATCCATCCGAAAAAATGACGTTTTAGCACTCGCGCACCCAGGTTCGTCGTTGAGTACACCATCGCAGGCGCTCCTGTCTGTGATGCAGCGTCAAGGGTAACCGCAGCCACGGTCTCCGAGCTGATAGTCCATGCTGCTGCAAACGTCGTCGAACTGTTCGTGCAGATGGTTGTTGTGTTGCAAACGTCCCCATCTGTTGACTCAAGGATCGAGACGTGGCTGCACGATCCGTTACAGCCATGCAGATAAGATGCCTGTCATCTCGACTGCTAGTGATACGAGGCCGCTGGGATCCAGCACGGCGTTCCGTATTACCCTCCTCAACCCGCCGATTCCATTTTCTGCTAACAGTCATTGGATCTCGAGAAATGCGAGCAGCAATGTCGCGATACGATAAACCGCAATCGCGATAGGCTACAATCAGACCTTTATCAAAGTCGGAAACGTGGTGGTATGCCTTTCTCCTCCTTACACGAGGCATCACAACAACGTTTCACCAGGCAACGCCGGTCAACTGCTGTTTGTGTATGAGAAATCGGTTGGAAACTTTCCTCATATCAGCACGTTGTAGGTGTCGCCACCGGCGCCAACCTAGTGTGGATGCTCTGAAAAGCTAATCATTTGCATATCACAGCATCTTCTTCCTATCGGTTAAATTTCGCGTCTGTAGCATGTCATCTTCGTGGTGTAGCAATTTTAATGGCCAGTAGTGTATATGAAGTAAAATTGACATAACTTCTGAAAGGTTTGTGTTAGGACGTCCAAACTGCACGACTGGCCACGGGATATGATGGGAATTAGTATGCGCATGCATAGTTTGGTTTAGCGACGAAGCCATTTTTATTTGGATGCAATTAAGCAAAATTGGATGCAATAAGCAAAATTGGCGCATCCTCAACCGGTGAGTGTGTGGTGTGCAATGTCCAGTCGAGGAATTATCGGTGCAATATTCGTTGATGGCACGGTGACTATCGAACGGTACATGAAGGTTTTGGAAGATGATTTCATTCCCATTATCCAAAGTGACCTTAATTTCGACAAGACGTGGTTTATGAAAGACAAACCTCTATCCCATCGAAGCAGGAGAATGTTTGATGTCCTGGAGGAGCACTCTGAGGGCCGCATTCTGACTCTGGGATACCCTGAGGCCACTGGCATGGGCCTCGAGTGGCCGCCATACTCTCTAGATCTGAAGACATGCGATTCCTTTTTGTGGGACTATGTTAAAGACAGGGTGTACAGCAATAGCCCCAAAACCATTGCTAAGGTGAAAACAGCAATTCAGAAGGTCAACGACAGCATCGATGTTCCGACTCTTCTGTGGGTCGTGCAGAATTTCCCTATTCGCCTGCGCCCCACTATCGCCAGTGATGGCAGGCGTATGTAACATGTTACAACCTATCTGTGAATACCTGTAGTGACGTTTAAATGTTGAATAAAGTGTGTGCACGCCTCAGTTTATAACTAATTTATGTTTTTTTTTCATATAGTTCAATAATTGTCACCCTGCAGTAATAGTAGTGGAACGAAACTCATACATAGAAATGTCACACCACATTAAATATTACAAATTACAATACACAGTTCGACTAGAAAAATTATGAGAGTCTTTTTCATAAGATAACATATGGGAGAATAATGAACATCATATGCCACCGTATATTTCGTCAATAGTTTACCTAATGTTATCGACCGTCCAAAGATAGATTTCTAAACAACTTTGCTTATATCATAGCAGTTGAGATTATGCTATGAGATTACATCTTTCTGTTTGTATTGGATAACAGACCTAACATGTTCAATAACGTAATGTTTTTGTGCCACATACGCACGTAAGTAAAACGTATCCCTGTCTATTGGTAGCAGCGATATATCATCAAGTAAAATGAAGCTGGAAGATCAAGATATCTACATCTACATGGATACTCTGCAAATCACACTCAAGTGCCTGGCAGAGGGTTCATCGAACCACCTTCACAATTCTCTATTACTGCAATCTCGTATAGCTCGCGGAAAGAACGAACACCTACATCTTTCCGTACGAGCTCTGATTTCCCTTATTTTATCGTAGTGATCGTTCCTCCCTATGTAGGTCGGTGTCAACAAAATATTTTCGCATTCGGAGGAGAAAGTTGGTGATTGGAATTTCGTGAAAAGATTCCGTCGCAACGAAAAACGCCTTTCTTTTAATGATTTCCAGCCCAAATCCTGTATCATTTCTGTGAGACTCTCTCCCATATTTCGCGATAATACAAAACGTGCTACCTTTCTTTGAACTTTTTCGATGTACCCCGTCAAACCTATCTGGTAAGGATCCAATACCGCGCAGCAGTATTCTGAAAGAGGACGGACAGGCGTAGTATAGGAAGTCTCCTTAGTAAGTCTGTTACATTTTCTAAGTGTCCTGCCAATAAAACGCAGCCTTTGGTTAGCCTTCCCCACAACATTTTCTATGTGTTATTTCCAATTTAAGTTGTTCGTAATTGTAATACCTAGGTATTTAGTTGAATTTACGGCTTTCAGATTAGACTGATTTATCGTGTAACCGAAGTTTAACGAGTTCCTTTCAGTACTCATGTCGATGACCTCACACTTTTCGATATTTAAGGTCAACTGCCACTTTTCGCACCATTCAGGTATCTTTTCTAAATCGTTTTGCAGTTTGTTTTGACCTTCTGATGACTTTATTAGTGGATAAACGACAGCGTCATCTGCAAACAGCCGAAGACGGCTGCTCAGGTTGTCTCCCAAATCGTTTATATAGATAAGGAACAGCAAAGGGTCTATAACACAATCTTGGGGAGCGCCAGAAAATACTTCTTTTTATTCGATGACTTTCCGTCAATTACTACGAACTGTGACCTCTCTGACAGGAAATCACAAATCCAGTCACCTAACTGAGCCGCTTGTGTGGTACAGTGTCAAAAGCCATCCGGAAAATTAGAAATACGGAATCCATGTCAAATCCCTTGTCAATAGGACTCAACACTTCATGTGAATAAAGAGTTTGTTGTGTTTCACAGGAACGATGTTTTCTAAACAAATGTTGACTGTGTGTCAATAGACCGTTTTCTTCGAGGCAATACATAATGTTCGAACACAATATATGTTCTAAAATTCTGCTGCGCATCGACGTTAACGAAATGGGCCTGTAATTTAGTGGATTACTCCTACTAACTTTCTTCAAAAATGGCTCTGAGCACTATGGGACTTAACTTCTGAGGTCATCAGTCCCCTAGAATTTAGAACTACTTAAACCTAACTAACCTAAGGACGTCACACACATCCATGCCCGAGGCAGGATTCGAACCTGCGACCGTAGCAGTCGCGCGATTCCAGACTGCAGCGCCTAGAGCCGCTCGGCCACTCCGGCCGGGTACCTTTCTTGAATATTGGTGTGATCTGTGCAACTTTCCAGTCTTTGGGTACGGATCTTTCGTCGAGCGACCGGTTGTATATGATTGTTAAGTATGGAGGTAATGCATCAGTATACTCCGAAAGGAACCTAATTGGTTTACAGTCTGGACCAGATACATAAGTAATTTGGATTATAACGTATGCTTATATGTGAGAGCGTGCAGAAAATTGATGTATAAGCCAATATCAACATTTTTTATTACAGGTGATTAAAAATGACCAAAAGTTGAAATTGTCCAGTCGTATAGACAATAAAAAAACAATACAGCCTACAAGGACCGTGTTTCCATTTGTTTTGTTCATAACAATGGTTGTCTTCTTCTGGTGTGTTCAGTTACATCCGTTGCCTCGGATGTTGTTAACCACTGTTGAGTCCGCAGCCCGTGGTCGTGTGGTAGGGTTCTCGCTTCCCACGCCCGGGTTCCCGGGTTCGATTCTCGGCGGGGGTCAGGGATTTTCTCTGCCTCGTGATGACTGGGTGTTGTGTGATGTCATTAGGTTAGTTAGGTTTAAGTAGTTCTAAGTTCTAGGGGACTGATGACCATAGCTGTTAACTCCCATAGTGCTCAGAGCCATTTAGCCAACCACTGTTGATTAATTTTGCGAAGGACATTTACGGTAAAACATCTGATCACGAACAATTTCGCAGTAGAACCAATCAATACGGCACTTAATTGTTAATCACCTTTCCTTCCTTCTTCGACTGCGGTGGCACCTAACCAGGCAAGTGCTTGACAACTGCCGTAGCTGCGCTCCCCGTGTACCCTGGTAGCCGAGAACAGCTCCGTTTGACCGGAAACAATGAGGCCAGCGGCAAACAGTAGGAAGCGGTGTAAGTTTCCTTTTAGGAGACAGGCCGCTGCCCCGGCGAACAGCTGGTAGACCTTTTGAGGATTATGAGGGTGCCGTGAGTGCGAGTGGGCTGCCGGCGCGCTCTGTCCTGTCATCCCGAGCCCGCGACCGCCCCGGCTCAGCCGGCAATCTGGCGCTGCATCTGACTTTGATCGATTGCCCATCGCAGGAGTGAGCTCAGACAACAGGCGGCCGGGCCGCGGCGCGTGCCATAAGCTACGAACAACGCCGGCCAGTTGGTTGGGGGGGGGAGGGGCGTCAGTGGAGGGGGAGGGTGGCTGGGAGGGAGGGGCGAATTCCAGGGCAGCGCGCAGCCTGACGCAAGTGGAGCAATGACCCGCAACGGACAATTAGCTGCTCAACAGTTGGCACCCAGACACTTCCTGGTCAGCGTACGCGGCTGCCATAAGTCACCCGGCCGGCCGGGCATAACTCAGCCGCGATTATTGGCCCTCGCGGCGAGGCGCTCCGAGCCGGTGGCCTCAGCGGATCAAGGTCACGCGGCGCGCTGCCTCCGCCGGGGTCCCTCGGAAGTGCAGCTGCGCGCCGCAGAGATGTTGCGCGGTGGCGGCTGCGCCCGCGCGACAACACGGCCGAGAGCTCCCGCCGAGCGCCGGGGCCGTATTTCTCGACAGTTAATGCTGCGCTGCTGAAACCGAGCTTCCTCTTCCCAGCAGCGAGCAGCCTCGACAGTAAACGGCACGGCAGCTGTCTTCATTTTAATGCCATCGCGACTCTTACGACGACACCGCGTAACTTCTCTTCCGTTCCTCTACTCCGCTGCCATTTCTTCCCACGAGTTTGTGGACTTACTCGCCGGAGAAACATTATTGTATACTGTTCTGTAGCGTGTAATTATTTCTGTTATTTTTATGAGCGTTCTTCAAAACGTACACTTTGGACTACATCATTCCGAGACCTGCAGAGTATCTGGCTGGCGGAGTACGTTATGTGACCAATGGGTCAGCTAGATCGCCCCCCCCCCCCCCCCTCCCAGCCACCTCGCCCCAAACCTTGCACTTAGACCTACTTTTCCTCTGAGACTTCCTACAGGCCTAATAAACGACCCTGCTACATTCGCGACGCACACAACCTATAACGAAAAGAGACCACTAAATTAATTAATACAGACAAATGGTTCTACGCGTACAAATTCGTTAGGGTGCTTGTATTTACAGCTACACCCACACTCCGAAAGCTAACTAGCCCTTTGTTTAGAAGGTTGTGTAGTGTTGTATTCGCGATTATCATTGTGGCCCCGACCTTATCCTACGGTAAGGGGATATCCGTTAATTACGTAACCTCAAATCTCATTTGAAGGGCGGCCAGGGGGGCAATCAAAATTTCGCATCAACTTTTTAATCCAGAGAATATACATTATTATAACTGATAATATTTTCAGAATGAGGTTTTCACTTGGCAGCGGAGTGTGCGCTGATATGAAACTTCCTGGCAGATTACAACAATGTGCCGGACCCAGACTCGAACTTGGGACTTTTGCCTTTGTCGCGAAAGGCAATGGTCCCGAGTTCGAGTCTCGGTCTGGCACACAGTTTTTGTCTGCCAGGAAGTTTCATAATATTTTGTTTTATAAAAATAATGCCGAATATAGAAATAGTAAAACACGCACCAACCTCTGTGACCATTCCGAACTGAACTGAATGCTTTAGACGTGTGCATGCTTGGGACTGCCCAATTTGAAACAATCACCGTAAAAGTTCCCTTCCGCGCCGATCGAAATCACTGCGTATCACTCAGTGAGTCAGTCGTGATATTCTGCAACGCATATAGATCCGATGTTATTGTGTCAATACGAAACAGCATCAAAATTCTTGGAATGCTTGTGTTAACCAGCTTGCAGACAACTCAAAACATAGTAAAGAGTTAACCGTTTGTGAATGGAAGCGAAACTGCAATTCACCGGCAAGAATTGTCGTAGTGATCACATGCATCAAGACACCGAAAAGAAATGTAACCAATCGGTTCTAACGAAGGTACAAACAATGTTGTCTTTCATTTGAAAAGTGAGTACAGGTTCAGTGAAATTTAATGAATATAATATATCAGTAAAATATCAGTTTTTTACGAGTCAGTCCAAACGTTTTATACTACACTGAAGAGCCAAAATCTGGTACATCTACCTAATGTCGTGTAGGGCCCCTGCGAGCACGCAGAAGTGCCGCAACACAACGTGGCATGGACTCCACTAATGTCTGAAGAAGTGCTGGAGGGAACTGACACCATGAGCCCTGCAGGGCTGTCCATAAACCCGTGCGAGTACGAGGGGGTGGAGGTCTCTTCTGAACAGCACATTGCAAGGCATACCACATATACTCAATAAGGTGCATTTCTGGGGAGCTTGGTGGCCAGCGGAAATGTTTAAACTCAGAGAAGTGTTCCTGGAACCACTCTGTAGCAATTATGAACGTATGGGGTGTCGCATTGCCCTGCTAGAATTGCTCAAGTCCGTCGGAATGCACAAAAGAACATGAATTGGTGCAGGTGATCAGATAGGATTGTTACGCCGTGTCAACTGTCAAAGTCAGGCTCTTGTTGTCTTATATAGGTGCTGCCGACACCAGCGCCGTATTCTGCCTATTTACTTATCTTTGTGTTTTAATAGGCACGCCTAAATCAGTTTCTATGGCTTATGAGTGTATTTTCGTGAAGTCTTTTTGTCCGTCTCTGTCTGTCCGTCCATACCTACTGACGTTGGCATGTTTAAAATAGTGCTTTAAATCATGTATTAAACCGTTGTTTATTACACTTTCTAAATAAAACGCGTTTTATTAAAGTGTTTTTATAAATCCTTAAAACAAATAAAAGAATTCATTTTTATTTATTTTTACCCGACTGTGGGGTAAAAATCACTTGAGGTAGGAGGGTGTACCACCAAGAGTTCGTCACGACCACCATTGTCACATTCTGGAACACACAGATTCAAATCACCATCTGGCCATCCAGATTTACATTTTCGCCGGTTTTCCTAAGCCACTTAAGGTAAATGCTGGGATGGTTCCTTTGAGAAGGCCACACCCGTTTTCCTTCAGTATTCAAGACCTTATCTGAGCTCGTATTCGTCTCTTGTGACCCCGTGTCGCTGTGGCTGTTCTAGCTTGCCATTGCTTCACAATCCCCCACAATGCTACATTCATTAGAAGTGCTGATGATGAGTCGCTAGGCGATTCGAAACCGGTTATGGTGAATAAAAACTGAAGCATTACAAATGAGACAGGTTTCAATCGTTTCTGAAAAGTGTACAATAAAGCGCACCTCATGGCCTAGAGACCCACTTCCATATGAATTTTTGTAGTTTGAACACGTAATCGGAAACATCGGAATGAATGGCTGAAAGGTCTCTGTTGGATTCCTTTCATGTTAATTTCTAAAATCTGTTGTCATTTACGGCATAAATTCCTATTCTAAATTTACTGTGGTGTTTCTGACTATCTGGGAGGATAGTGTTACTTTTACACATAAACAAGAACGATCTGTCACACTACTACACTTTAAAACACAGTTTATATGTAATTCATGTCACAGTCTCATACGGGACCTACATCCGCTTTCTCTTATATACTGTATATGGTAAGATACTGTCATCCCCCTTCCCTTCTGTCTGAGAGGATGAATGAGCAAATGTATTTCTAGTTGCATGCTTGATGGTAGCAGACAAGCCTGTCTGCTAGAGAACAGTAGGACCAACGTCGGAACAGGTAGCTACGCTTTCTAAAAGCAGAGAGGTTTGTATTCTTAGTATGGTCCTGTCCGTCCCTTGTCATGTTGGTATAGGAAGCTGCCTCTCTGGTCACTTCCGTTTGTATTTGTAAGGCACCCCTCAGGAAGGGACCACGGCAGTCTGTCACCTTTATTTCAGGTTTGGATCAAAATATCTAATGTAATCTTAAATTCCAAAACAGTGTATTTCGAGTGTGAAGGTCAGAATATCTTCCAGTAGTTACTTTGTCACTACTTTGTGAGTAAAGTGGAACCACGTGTTGATCAGTAAGTGTAACTAAGATCATCAATCTTAAATGCGAATGTGCGTGAGATTATAACGTCTCGTCTTGACAATATTTTTCAATATAGCAACTTTTCTTTATGTTCAACCCACGTGGGGTGTACTTTGTGAGACCAGTACCACGTGCTTATACAATTGTTTGACCCATCAGGTTAATAGTAAGACGATAGTAACCAGTTCGAGGTTTTTCTTTTGTAAATTGCTTTTCGATCTAATTTATTTTAATTATCAAAATTATTGTGGAGTTACACTCTTTGTGTAAACCAAGTTGACCACGTGAAGCATGTGGTGTAATCATCAAAGTAGCCCTCAGCTATTCTTTTCGGGAAGATTTCACAGAGAGTTAGTATGAATTTAGTATACCAGTGTGTGGTAATTATATGACGGACACGATTGCGCTACGAACGCAACTTCTTTGGGTGAAAATTGAATCGGTTGGTTGTGGTTAATTTCCTCTTGCATATGTTTCAACGTTCTTCGTGTGTTATTTTATAAATGCAATGTTGTATGCAGTCTCCCAATCTTGGCTCCATATTTGATGTGTTCCGTAAGATTACGAACTCACATTTTCGCAGTCCTAAATAAGGCACCAGCTCAGTTATAACTCACGTTTAATATGCTGAAATTTCAATGACCAATGTTAAAATAAATTTCCAAATATAAACTGATTTATTTCTTTTTATTGAAATTCTCTTTATATATATATATATATATATATATATATATATATATATATATATATATATATATATATATATATATATGTATATACAGTATATGTATGTATATGTATATGTATATATATGTATATGTGTGTATATATATATATGTATATATATATATATATAAATAATAACCGGTTGTCGTATGACTATTAAAAGATTATAATTAATGTTAGTCTGGTTGGGAATTTGGTAAGCTAGACTGGATACCTGGTGAAACAGTTGCTCAATAATGCAAGGTTAACTTCCCCAGACAGCTCAGAGCTTTTAACCCACTTTTATGGTCTTGAATATCAGCACCGCTTACACCTCAGAACAAGTTAAAGCAACAACATTAAATGGCCTCCATCACGTCAGGTTTTAGTTTCCGGACTTATAACTCTTCGATTTTTTTCTAGATTTAAACGATACCATATCCATAAGACATTTTGGACACTGAATATCTCCGTAATTTACGTAGGCGATCACAGTAACAAATAATAGACATATGTCTGTCAATGGAAAAGTCTTTGGAGAGGTAGAGAGGTTAAAGTACCCCAGAGACTTGATACACTTTAGAAAACTTATGGATCATGAAATACTGACTAGGATCCGACAATACTTTTATACAGAATTTGTAGCATCGTATTTTGCGATAGTACAGAACTGAAATAAGATATGACAATCGGCGTTAATAAAAGTTTTAAAAAAATTACTGTAAATATGAAATGACAGATTTTACTTTATGGTTAGCATAATGACAAACTGAAATTGTGGACTGGATGTAATATGAGACACTTAGCTGACAGCGATTTGACACCTTCTCGTTATTATCTTCTTTTGCTACCCTGCCTGATAGATATGACTTCAAATAATATGTAACGCTCTGCTATAGAATCTGTGGACAAAGATAAAAAAGCAAAAAAGCCTGCAAAATAATTAAATACCAAAAATTTGATATAAGCTATGGAAATTGTCCAATCGAAGGATTTCAGTTGTCTGGAAGCAATCAAGGTATTTAATGTAACTACTGTTGCATATCACTCATACTATGACTGAACCAAAGCTTCGAAATTTATGCAGTGGTTACAACAGTTCTTGAACCATCAGAAGGATTTCCTTTGTTACTGGTAGCGTTAGATGTCCGCTGCAGCAACATAAGAAATGTGGAGATGATTGAAATCGCCAAAACATGATTGTGCCTCAGCTACCATTTTCGACACAAAAACTCCTATCTATTGAGAGAGCCTACATGGGATCATCGACATGCCACTACAGTAAAGTTTCTGCGTCAAGAGCAAGAGTCATTCGATATTTCAGAACTGCTGAGAAACGCTCGTTGAAGAGCTGAAATAACAGTAAAGCGATTTCGACTGATCGGCATATTCTGACTTACTTCCTGAGAAAGACTCTGTTATAATATACAAAGCAATTTCTCTGAGGACAGTCGTAAACCAAGACCTAAACCTCAAGATGAAAATGCCACCTCTGTCTGTAATGAACACGGTATGGATTTAGCTGACGACAGTCCTTTTTAGGCGGCTGCTGTGGCCGAGCGGTTCTAGGCGCTTCAGTCCGGAACCGCGCTGCTTCTACGATCGCAGGTTCCAATCCTGCCTCGGGCATGGATGTGTGTGATGTCCTTATGTTAGTTAGGTTTAACTAGTTCTAAGTCTAGGGGACTGACGAGCTCAGACGTTAAGTCCCATAGTGCTCAGAGCCATTTGAACCAAGTCCTGTCTACTTCCCCAAAGGCTGCTCCATTACCGTCTGTCTATCATTTGTTACTGTGACTGTCTGCGTAAATTTTGGAGACATTCCGTGTTAAAAATGTATTGCATAGTCTTACTAGATATACTGTTGTTTAAAGCTAGAAAAAAGTTCGAAGAGGTAAAAGTCCGGGAACTAAAACTTGACGTGACAAAGGGCGTTTTGTCCGATGTTTGCCGTCTACGTGTTGAAACTACACAAACTCGTCATGGAAGTAGGTCTCCAGACCATGACGTCCGCTTTCTTGTACAGTTTTCAGACACAACTGAAACCAGTCGCTAGTTGCCCAGACGAAAACCTCAAAACGATCTCTCTGTCGATGGGACGTTAAACACTGATCTTCCTCCCTTACTTTTTTATTTAATTTTATTATTTTAGTTTTTTAAAAGGCGCCATCTGAATTCAATTTTCCTCTGCATTTGCAAATAATGATGTCATGTTTGACCCACCATAGCCTGCGGCTGATACAGCGCCACAAAGCCTTGTCTCTAATACAACAACGAACACTTCAGGAAACAACTGTGAAGTCTACATGACATATCAGATGGGGAAACAGATCGGGACCGTAAAGGAAGATATTCTGCAGTCATTATATTATACCCATTTGAGTAAGGCTTGTTTCGCAACACTCTCAGCTGACCAACAGCAATATGCATCATATAAAGAAAAATGAACACGTTAGGACATGAACAAAGTGGCACGGGTTGAAACAGATACTTCATCCAGTGACACAATTGCTCCCTCTGTCAGGCAGGGTCAGTGATGGACACGAACAACACCAACTTCAATCAGAAGACGCATTCTGCATTTTGTGTGCAACAAAATTCACGAGGATTAAAAAGGTGAATTACAGATTAAGTGTGCATTATTCAACGTGCGTGCTCATAGTGATTGCGCAGGAACGAAGAATACGATGTAAGTGTTCATGTCGGATATGCCGGATCTCTGAGATTAAGTGGATATTGATGTTACTGCATAAGGTGAACATTTCCTCGGAGACCTCAAATGTCACCTCTTTTTTTTTTTTTTTTTTTTTTTTTTTTTTTTTTTTTTTTTTTTTTTTTTTTTTTTTTTAATGCACAGGTGATTAATATTCTTTGTAAATGAATATCGAAATTCGTCACTGATCTCAGTGCCTCTTTGATGCAGATGTTTGACTGTAAAGGTGCAGGAAGCAGAAGAAATTGTCTATAAAAGTATTAGGTTCCTCTAATGATAACGTGAAAGGCGGATGTTCCGTTGCTGTATTACTGTCAACCTCTACGGACTGTTCACGTGCGATTCGGATGGACGCATTCCGTGGGAAGCGATGTCGACTCGTTGTGGGTAGGACGCAATCTGTGAAAGAATCGAAAACGGATGATGTAGGCATGTGCATAAAAATTTCAAATAGAATATCGAGGTTGCAAGAAAAATGCCAGTATTGCAACTACTTGCAAAATAATGGAACAATAGTATTTGACTAAGTGTCTAATGTGAATAATTAATTCGGTGCAAGCGGTACTAGTTTTATATATGAACAGTAGGTGTCGACGTGCAAAATGAAAAGTAACAATTTACAACTCAGAAGGAATAATTGTGGGGTTTTTCTTCATTTTATCATTTTCACACAAAACCATCCAATGAGCGACGTACTCAACCAGTGCCCGCCGCCATCTTTAAGGTAAAACAGAGCACGTTACTAGCGTGCTCCGGAGGCCATCTTTTCTAGTGTAGACGATGGGTCAGGATGCATATTTAACATAAAGACTATGGGAACCATTGCTCAAGTGTAAATACTGTATATCACAAACACACTCACTAACTTCTGCACTCAAAGTAGATCATATAAAAATGAAAACTGTTGTGGAAATAAAAGAAAATTGACACTAAATTGACAGTTTCATATGACAGAACAAATATTCAAAAATGGTGCATATGAGTGAACCATGTTACTATTACCAGTTACTTACTCACATCATTCATGCAGTAGTAATGCCAGTGGCTAACCAACCACACAGCAGCTGTATTGTAATTCCTGTTGCTCCCATGTTCAGGCTATGTCGATAAACCCTTTTTTAAGCACTTCATTGGCATTTTGTAATTTCTCTCCTTAAAAGTAATATTAATATTACCACCCAACTCTGAAAATGAGAGATGATGAAATTCTCAAATTTACGTAACGCAGAAATCGTTTATATCTATGAAGACTATTCCACATAGAACCGATGATGAATTTATGAGTTTTTTATTTATATCTTCTTTGATACTTTCTATGTCCTATATGGCAGGAGTTATCTCATATTCCCATTTTGTTGCATAATTAATTGTATGAATAAACACAAAACATTAATAGCAATATTGTGAATGAAAAATAAAAGTTTGCATTTCAAACCTTTGATGGAAACTAAAACTAATTCAAGAAGCATAGTTTGTAGAAAGTCTGCAATACTTTCACAAATAACGTAATTAAACATCTTGCTGTTATATAGACGTTATTATATCACTCCTTAATATTTTAAAACCATACACTCCAATAAATAACAACTAGAATGTAATCTTTTTGATCTTTAAATAACTTTATATTAGAAAAGTGTGCTGATTAGCCCCTCATTAACAATCGATCTTGATGAGGTGTGGTGGCTTGCATATATCGATGATACATTTGGCTGTACCATAAGTGCAACCCCAACGGCAGAGTTTATATGGGGATGCTAGACTAATCTATGGTTACTGAAGAGGAGAAGCAGCCTTTTCAGTAGTTGCAGGGACGACACTCTGGATGACTGACCTGGCTTTGTAACGTTAGCCAACATTGTTTTGCTATTTTGGTACAGCGCATGGCCGAAAGCAAGGAGAAACAGCAGTTGTTACTTCTTTTCCCAAGGAGAAGCAGCTTTACTGTAAGGCTTAAAGATGATCACATTCTCTTGGGTAAAATGTTCCGAAAATAAAATTGTCTCCCATTTGGACCTACAGGTGGGGATGATTACTCAGAAGAATGTTGTCATCAGGAAAAATAAAACCGTCAATCTACAAGTCGGACTATGGAATGGTAGATGCCTTCAATAGGTAGGCAGAACAGAGAATTTAAAAAGAGAAATGGATGAGGTGAAGCTAAATATAGTGGATAAGGGTGAAGTGTAGTGACAGGACGAAGTGCACTTCTGATCAGGCCACTACAGGGTTATCAACACAAAATCAAATAGGGGTAGCACAGGACTAGTCCTAACAATAAATAAGAAACTAAAAACAGAGGTAAGCTATTGTGAACAGCATAGCAACACATTATCATAGCCAAGATAAACATGAAGCCAGCACCTACCGCCGTACTACAAGTTTATATGACATCTAGCACCAAAGATAATAAAGAGACTGACAGAGTATTTGGAGACAAAAGAACTTAGGCAGATAGTTAAGAAGAACGAAAATTTAATTTTAATGGGTAATTGGAACTCGATAGCAGGAGAAGGAAGAGAAGGAAAAATGGTAAGAGAACATGGATTAAAAGAATTAAATGAGTCTTGTGACTGGATTTTGCAGCATAATTTAATCATCACCAACACTTAATTCAGCCATCGTTAAAGTGGGCTACGTACGTAGATCAGATTTGGGGACATTCTGTGGTTTCAAACTGATTACATAACTGAGATTCAGAAACAAGATTTTAAACTGTAAGGCAATTACAGGAAAATATATGAGTTGTAACCATAATTTATTTGTTACGAATTGTAGAATGAAGCTGAAAAAAACTAAAAAAAGGTAAGACATTAAGAGAATGGTACCTTGAGAGTTTCAGAGGGAGTGTTAGGCACATTGGACTGCAATAGGTCAAAAGAATACTGTAAAAGACGAATGGGTAGCTTCGAGAGATGAGATAGGAAAGGCAACACCTGATCACAAGGATCACACAGGCAAAAAATAAAGTGTAACAGAAATCGCTGTCCTGGATAATACAGAAGATATTAAATTTAATTAATGAAAGAAGAAAGTATAAAAGTTCAGCATAAGAATCAAATAAAGGAAATACAGGCGTTAATAAAAGAGATTAACAGAAAGTGCTAATGCTTATGCTTGAGAAATGCAAGATTTTAGGTGCATGCGTTACTGGGAGAAAGATAGAAACTGCCTGTAGAGAAACTAAAGAGACCTTAGGAGAAAAGGGAAGCAGCTATATGAATATCGAGATCTCAGATGACAAGTACTAAGCAAAGAAAGGAATGCTTAAAGGGGGAAGAAATATATGGAGACCTTATATAAGAATGAAAGACAGCAATTTGTTTGGACTCGACTTTTGTTCAACTTTATTTAAGTAGACACATACAATTAGGGCATTTTCATTAGGTTAGGAACGCTCAGTGATCAATGATGCCCCGAGTATTACTCGGACTCAGAGGATTCTGACAGCAGGAGGAGGTTCACCGTAAGAACCGACACAGAGGTAGACTGGTTACTACTTTCTAGACAGCTACATGCACACTGTGAGCATTTCGTTGCATCGATGTTAGTAATCTGGAGCATGTACTTGATACAGCAGCAGTTACTTTCCTATTTAAGCGTATTGTGGTAGCTTTCCGATTAGAAGTTCACAGACACTGTCAAACTAATTATTTGCAGTCAGAACGCATTAACCATAATGTAAATCAGAGTTAGGGTCGATTTTCCTCCCTCTTTCCCACTTTGTCACCGTACACAAGTATGTACTTCATTTTATTAAACAAGAACATGAATGTAAACGATGTGCTATGTTGACCTATGTCCCAAGTCATTCGTACCTTTTGGAAATGAATGTGTTATTATCTGGAATGTCATCTGTTATTCAGTTAGGCAGAATTCGTTAGGCCACTTTTATGAATTTCATTAGTCTTTGTGTGGACTAGGAGTAAACTTGGAGTAGAATACAACTTCAGTTTCACTGAATCAAATATTTTTGTCTTTTGTTTTCTATTGTGTTCAGTTTTACGGTAGTGTAACTGCGGGGTGTTCTGTGTCGTAGAAATATTGAGAGGTCGAAGTTCATTAGAGGTACTCACATACCTGACCACCAAATGGGACATGTTGTAAAGGAAGTAAACTTGAAAACAATACTATAAAATGAGAATGAAGGTGAAAATGAGATGGAAGATACAACAGCGCAATAAGAATTTGACAGGGCCCTGAAGAACCTAAGTGGTAACAAGGCCCCTTGAGTAGACAACATTGCCTCAGTATTAGTAAGACCCACGGCAGAGCCAACTAAGTAAAAATTATTCCACGTGTTGGCTAAGATACTCGAGGTAGATGACATTCCGCCAGGCTTCAGGTAGAATGTAATAATTCCAGTTCCAAAGAAAACAAGTCCTGACAGGTGTGACTGCTACCGAAATGCCACTTTAGTAAGTCATGTAGCAATATATTGATGCAATATTGTGAAGAAAATAAGGAGCAACCTGGAAAGGAACATTAAGTCCAAGGAGAGGAGATAAAAACATTAAAGGAGTGCAGAAGATGGTATGGGTATAAAATATGGATTTTTATTTTTTACGGAAAATAGTTGTTTGGAGTTTTCCCTTTAATTTGATGTAAGTTTCTTTGATTTTGGATGACTGTGTTTTTTTTAATTTTCTTTGATATATTTTACTGCACAAGTAATTTCTATAGGTTCCACAGGCACTTGTTCAGTTGCATAGGTCGACTACACTGCATGCTATGACTTCACTTCCTGTTTGTGGTGTAATTTATGGTATCATCCACGTTTAGTAAGTCGCATACCCATCTTTCGTTGTATATACACTCCTGGAAATTGAAATAAGAACACCGTGAATTAATTGTCCCAGGAAGGGGAAACTTTATTGACACATTCCTGGGGTCAGATACATCACATGATCACACTGACAGACCCACAGGCACATAGACACAGGCAACAGAGCATGCACAATGTCGGCACTAGTACAGTGTATTTACACCTTTCGCAGCAATGCAGGCTGCTATTCTCCCATGGAGACGATCGTAGAGATGCTGGATGTAGTCCTGTGGAACGGCTTGCCATGCCATTTCCACCTGGCGCCTCAGTTGGACCAGCGTTCGTGCTGGACGTGCAGACCGCGTGAGACGACGCTTCATCCAGTCCCAAACATGCTCAATGGGGGACAGATCCGGAGATCTTGCTGGCCATGGTAGTTGACTTACACCTTCTAGAGCACGCTGCGTGGCACGGGATACATGCGGACGTGCATTGTCCTGTTGGAACAGCAAGTTCCCTTGCCGGTCTAGGAATGGTAGAACGATGGGTTCGATGACGGTTTGGATGTACCGTGCACTATTCAGTGTCCCCTCGACGATCACCAGTGGTGTACGGCCAGTGTAGGAGATCGCTCCCCACACCATGATGCCGGGTGTTGGCCCTGTGTGCCTCGGTCGTACGCAGTCCTGATTGTGGCGCTCACCTGCACGGCGCCAAACACGCATACGACCATCATTGGCACCAAGGCAGAAGCGACTCTCATCGCTGAAGACGACACGTCTCCATTCGTTCCTCCATTCACGCCTGTCGCGACACCACTGGAGGCGGGCTGCACGATGTTGGGGCGTGAGCGGAAGACGGCCTAACGGTGTGCGGGACCGTAGCCCAGCTTCATGGAGACGGTTGCGAATGGTCCTAGCCGATACCCCAGGAGCAACAGTGTCCCTAATTTGCTGGGAAGTGGCGGTGCGGTCCCCTACGGCACTGCGTAGGATCCTACGGTCTTGGCGTGCATCTGTGCGTCGCTGCGGTCCGGTCCCAGGTCGACGGGCACGTGCACCTTCCGCCGACCACTGGCGACTACATCGATGTACTGTGGAGACCTCACGCCCCACGTGTTGAGCAATTCGGCGGTACGTCCACCCGGCCTCCCGCATGCCCACTATACGCCCTCGCTCAAAGTCTGTCAACTGCACATACGGTTCACGTCCACGCTGTCGCGGCATGCTACCAGTGTTAAAGACTGCGATGGAGCTCCGTATGCCACGGCAAACTGGCTGACACTGACGGCGGCGGTGCACAAGTGCTGCGCAGCTAGCGCCATTCGACGGCCAACACCGCGGTTCCTGGTGTGTCCGCTGTGCCGTGCGTGTGATCATTGCTTGTACAGCCCTCTCGCAGTGTCCGGAGCAAGTATGGTGGGTCTGACACACCGGTGTCAATGTGTTCTTTTTTCCATTTCCAGGAGTGTAGTTGGACTTGTTACCCATTGAGCTACGTTTCTCTCTTTGATGTCACTCCACCAAAGGGAATATTTAAGAAGAGAATAAATAAGGGAAATAGATTCAACGGAACAATTCCTGTTGAGTTTACATCCAGAGAATGAGTTTAGGGCAAGCAACAATGAATAGCACTAAGTGCATCCAAGAAGAAGCTTGTGAAGACTAATAAAATGTAAAGAGTGCCAGTGATGTCAGTTCAATACTAGGTTTAAGTGTCCTAAAAACAACCTTTAATCAAACTGCTCGCTGAATTTATGTGATGTAAAGATAATGCTTTTTGAAAATGTCAACAAAGGAAACAGTTTAGTCCTTATTTTGGAGCCTCTTCTTCGAGTTGAGACACTAAGAAAGAATTTTGGATATCAGAAAAAATGTGACGCTCGTCAAGTATATCTCTGGGCCGAGACCCATCGGTAAAGATCCTACGGCTGGAAAAACTGTGTGTGATTCTATGAATCTGTCCCTCTTAATGTTTCAAGATACACAGTGGGAGCAGTTGAAGAAAATGATGGTAACAACGATATTTGCACGCTATGTTATGGATCATGGCAGGAAAAATGTGGCCATCAATGTAAAAATTCTTGAGCAGCTGCCATAGTATTGATATCGGGAAGGTGTTTGATGTTGAAGTATTACCAAAACATTTCCATGGATGCACAAAAGCGGATACCAGTAATGAAATGAAACATTTGCATGAACACTACTGTCAGGAAACAATGGAGGATTCAGTGGAGGAACGGAATGTGCCTCAGCTGTGAAGATCTTTCAGCGCTCTCACGAACAACGAGGGACTTGTTATGTTAAATTCATTGGTGATGATGAGTCCAGTTCATTCAAATCAATAATTGACAGCAGGCCCTCGAATGACATAGCGCCGCAAAAATTTGATTGTGTCTGTTATGTTCAGAAACGAGTGGGTACCCGACAGTGTATAATCAGGCATAATTTTTCTAGCAAAAACTTATAGATGGTAAGACTATAAGAGGAAGTTTGATTGGCAAAATAATCGATCAGCTAAGTGAATGCTATGGCCAAGCTATTAGAAAGAATGCAAACCACCCTGAAGAAATCAGAAAAGCAGTGTGGGCAAGTGATGAGAAGACACTACATAATAAAGTGTGTTCAGCCGACTGATGTAAATATTGCAGAGCTGAGGAAGGAAGAGATCTAGGAAATCCAGATCTTCTGAAGAAATGCCTCACAAGAAAAATTCAAAATATATGTTAGTCTTTCAACAATCTTGTGTGGACTAGGGTGTCCAAAAACGTATTTGTGAGCTTGAAAACACTGAAATTTGGGGTCAATAATAGTGTGACAACCTTCAATAATGGAATTCAGGCAGAATAAAGCTTCTGAAGCAATTTTAAATCAAGTCTGGCCATAATACAAAAGCAAACCTACAAGAACTGGATACACAGTTTCCAAGGCAGAATTAATGGTCAAAAATAAAAAAGAAGCAGCACGATCTATCAGACGGAGAAAGAGACTGCATCTGGTTTATCCTCAAGAAGATATAGATTACAAAGCTGGAGAGCTTTAGTCTGTCTCTTAATTCAGTAGTGAGTTGACCTTCACTTCAACTTGCAAGTGCGATTTCTGAAAAACAACTTTTTTTTCAAATGTTTCCCATTATCTCAGAGACAACGCAAGCAAAAGCTCTGAATTTGTTAACTCTTGTTGACAGAGGTATTACATTTATGTGGATGTGGATCTATAACGTCAGAGACAGCATTCATAGTTTGATCGTAAAACCTATTTTTTTAAAAAAGAGTACGTGACTTTTTAAGACCTTCGTTAAAAACTTTATATCTTGATTCCAACGAAAACAGGTGCTTGATAATGAACCAGTGAATGTGTAAGATACAGCTCTACGTCCTGGCAAAGTACTGTTTTATTACTTTGGATAGTACCTGAAAAAAGGAATATAAATAATTTAAATTTAAAGTTATTCAGTATACGATACTGATACTTCCCTTAAATTGTGTCAGCAGAATTTTCATTCTGTCAGAGACAAGTAAAGACTTGGTAGAATAGTTGATCAGAACAGATAGTGTCTTGAAGACAGATTATAAGATGAGATTCAACTGAAGGGGAACTAGGAGAATGGAATGTAGGCGAATTAAATCAGTGGATGCTGCGGGAATTAGGTAAAGAGATGGGTCACTAAAAGTAGTAGATGAGTTTCACTTTTTGGGTAGCAAAATATCTGATGATGGCCGAAGCAGAAAAAAGTATATAAAATGCAGGCTTACTAAAGCAAATAAAAAAAATTCTGTAAAAGGGGAATCCATTATCTAATGTCAATTCCAGTATTAGAAATTCTTTCTGAAGGTGTCTGCAGTGTGTGGAAGTGAAACGGGGGCAATAATCGGTTCATACAGGATCAGAACAGAAGCTTTTGAAATGTGGATGCTATACAAGAATGTCGAAAACTGACCGAGTAGATCGAATATCTAATGATGAGGCAGAGAATCGAATTGGGAAAGAAGAAATTTATGACAGAACTCGACAAAAAGAATGAATCGAATAATATGACATTTCTTGAGTCATCAAGGATTAGTCAGTTTCATAATGGAGGGAAGCGAGAATAAAATTATAGAGGGAGACCAAGGTTTGAATACAATAAGCAGGTTCAAACGGATGTAGGTTGCCGAAGTTTTGCAGAGATGAAGACGCTTGTGCAGTGAAAACCAGCATGGAGAGTTGCATCAGGCCAGTCTTCGAACTGGAGATCGCAACAACAAGCACATGCTGACAGAAAAGCGTGGCAAAATAGTTATGGGATACACTATCCATCAATCGAGTTGAATTATAATGATTTAGTTATTACTTATTTCATTAACATTCAATGTAATGACTGGAAAATTAATAAAAGGTTCTCTTTCCTGTTGTGCAGCCGGAAGTTTCTACTGATTCTGTCTCCATTATTTCCTTCCTGAGCCTCTCCAATCTTTAGAGGATGTATTCTTAAAAATATAGGATCCGAGAGGGCGACAGTCCATTAGCTGTTTTCGACACATCCCGTCTTTTCACAAAGTAGACGGTACGTGGTTTCTTCATTCTTGGATTACCTACACTTCAAATCTACCAAGAGACACACTAAGATTAGTACTAAACTTCATGCGTTCACTACTGCACTGAGTTTAATTAAGTAAGCTGAAGCACTAAGCGTAAAAAAGAAGAAAGAGTTGGTTTCGCGTAGTTTTATCTCCATGAAGTATTATTTTTTCTTTATTTCTCGCTCATAAACATGAAAGATATGTAACACATGGGTGCACGTAGTTCCACGACGTCGGAAATCGTATATTGCGAAAAGAGTTCAGTTGCTCGGAGAAATCAGGAACATTTCACTCTCCCAAATTTTGTGTTTTGTACTAAATCATGACACAACAAAACAACAGTTTTTTTTCCTTTAATTTCGGCTACTGGCGTCTATTGAATTTAAAATAAGACTGGCACGATGTGACGAGCGTGGAGAGTTGGGTTATATCTAGACATGGAGTGTTTTTCTGAAGTATCCATCTAGCGACGAGTCAATAAATCGTGTCTTATATCATTGTTAAAAATACATCAAAGTAAAATACGGATATCTTCCATGCATCAGATTTTGGACATACCAAAAAAGATTCTTGTTTGACGTAAGTTGTTAGTTTTGATACAGGAATGTGTTGTATACATTTGTTGTATGAGAGATCTGTGACTGTTTATATACTCATAAGTATTTCAAGACATTTGTTTAATATCTTTAAAAGCATTAACTCTTACATTATTTTCAAAATAAGGGAAATTTACAGAGCAGGTTAATTGAAGTAAATCTGTAATAACACAGACATCAAAGAGAAAGGTGTTTTTCTAAACTGAAAATAGCATTGCCAGTTTAGTGACATTAATAATTTTTGAGATATTCTTAACATTCTGGCTCAGTGTTAGTCATGTGGAATCTAGCGGTATTAGTTCGAATACCAAAAATGGAGTCTAAGAGCAAAAGTTTGAAGCTGTGGAAACTTCGTTGCTATTAAAAACGAGAAAAACTTTCTTTTAAAATTTCAACCAAAAGTAAATTATTTGATTATGTCGCAATTTATATTAACAAAATATTTTTGAAGTGATCCATGAAAAAATAGCCTTGATAATACTGTAGCTTCCGACAGCGAGCATTTCTTTTGTCGTAGATTGTGTTGCTAACCTCTGAAAAAAACTGTTAGCAGGGATAACACTGAAACATTCGCTTCTCAAAACATAGTGTATTGTGTACATTTTTTATACATCCAAACGATTCGCTTTGTGGTGGACGTTTATATGTGTTGACAAGTGAAAGGTTGTTTCCGCTGAGTAGAGGTTTTCAGAACAGGACAGCCGTTACTCATTTCCCTGATGCTCTTCAGTGAGGGAGGCTTGAACACACTTAAAAACTCGTGTAGACGAATTTGGATTGAAAAAGTATTGGACGGAGCAAGTAAACGTATCATAAGCAGCTTCTAAGCTGACGGCCAAGCTTAAGTTTCAGGACAATGAATTTACTACTGGGGCAAATGATTTAGTAGTAGAACTGATATACAAGCTTTGTTGTAGGTTTCTCCTGACATTTCTCTTTACAAACGCTCTAAATACAGGTTCTGCACTTAGCACTTTCTAGTTCTACAACAGTCAACACAGGCAGAGACTCATGACTAGAAATAAGAATTCCAAAAACTATTACAACACGCTCTCTTGTTCAGTACTATTATCGTAGCTTCTCTTTTGAGCCCTTTTCTCATTTCTAGATTTTTTCTCAAGGAAATTCGTCCGTAAGATTCACTAAGCTTAACACAACTGAAAAAAGGAAACACTGTGGAAGTGAAACTGAAGAAAGTGACGTAGTGGCTAACGCACTGGACACGTATCTGGGAGGTTCAGGGTTCAAATCGCAGTCCGGAATGTAGACTCACGTTTTCCCGACTCATGCTTGACTTGGCTATCAGGACATACCTCTGTCGTTTTCTTCTCACATCAGTGACCAGTTACTGCTAGTGCTCTGTTTCTAATGACGTCGCTATGGGGTGTTAAAGTCTGATCTTCCTTTCTTCAGTGTGACTGTAGCGTATTTAAATATTACGACGACTGTCGCACAACCCAAACAAATGATGTACAAGACTCCTGTAAATACTCCACTGTCTGTTTCATAAAATGACTTTAAGATTTCAATATTTCGAGTTGGTCTCCTCAATGTCTGTTACTATTTCCGATGTGGTTAAGATGCTGCATCATGACTGGAGCAAAACGAATTGAACGTTTCACTACTCAGTATTTTCAGACTACCTCAGTTGACAATTTATCTTTTTATTTTTTTTAAAGGGGTATTTCCTTGAAGATGATGTTATTCCTACCTAAGCAGCACACTTTGTGTACATTATCGTTGTGCACTTGACAAAATGTGGAAGTGTGGTATGCCTCTACCATAGAATGAATGAGTCACTATATTCACTTTCTTTTTGAGTCATCAGTCTTATGACTAGTTTTGTGTGGTCCACCACGAATTCCTTTCCTGTGTCAACCACTTCATCTCAGAGTAGCACTTGCACCCTATGTCCTCTACAGTTTTTACCCTATACAGTTCCCTCTAGTACAGTAAAAGTTACTCCTTGATGTCTTAACATTTGTTCTGTCATCCTGATCTTTCTTCTTGTCAGCGTTTTCGATATATTCCGTTTCTCGTCTAATCTGTGGCGAACCTTCTCATTCCTTACCTTCCCAGTCCACCTAATTTTTAACATCCTTCTGAAACACTGCAGCACAAATTCTTCGAGTCTCTTCTTTTCACACAGACAGTGACTCACTACCATAAAATGCTCTACCCCAGACGTACCTTCTCAGATATTTCTGCCTCATATTAAGGCCTATGTTTGATACTAGTAGACTTCTCTTGGCCAGGAAGGTCTGCTTTGTGAGAGCTAGTCTACATAACATGTCCTCCTCCCTTTGTCCGTGATAGGTTATATTGCTGCCAAGGTAGCGGAATTCCTTAGCTTCGTCACTTCTTGACCAATAATTTTGATGTTTAGTTCCCTGCTGTTCTCATCCCCGTTATTTCTAATTACTTTTGCCTTTATCTGGTTTACTCTCTATGTTTTGTACTCATTAGGCTGTTCTTTCCATTCAACAGATCCTGTAATGCTTCTTCACTCTCAATGAGGGTAGCAATGTCAGCAGTGAATCTTATCATTGATATATTTTCCCCTTCGATTTTAATGCCGCTCTTGAGCTGTCTTTTATTTCTGTCACCGCTTTTTCGATGAGTAGATTGAACAGTAGGGGCGAAAGATTTCATCCGTGCCTTACACCCTTTTTAATTCTAACCCTTCTTTCTTGCCCTTCCTTATTGTTCACTCTCGGTTCTTGTACATGTATGTCGCGAGCTACCGGCACCGCACAGTAGGATCAGCGGGTGCATTTCGAAACGGTCGTGAGCAGGGAACTGAGAGCTGCGCGCTGATCGCCGGGCGGGCGACCCGGATCGCGGCCGGCTGACCCGATTAAACAGCCGGCGGCTGCTGCGGGGGCGGAGCGATGTCGGGGGCGGGGGGCCTGGACGAAGGCGGGTCACGGCCCGGTCGCAACTCCCAGGGGCCGTGTCCTGTCTCCGCCGCCACCGAGAGGAGCCGGCGGCTCCCGAGATACTCGTATCGAAGTCCGCCGGCGACACATACCAGTGACAGTGACCAAATTACTGTGCGTGGCCGTAGCTCTCCATACGCCTCACGATTCGTGTTTCGCTACTCCGGCCATACGGCATGTCCAAATAGTACGTTCGGCAGCTCATCCTGTACTGAATACGAGTAGGTACGACGTTTTCAAAGAGATATTCGAATAAGGCATCTTTTGATAAACTGCGTAAGTTTCATAACAAACATCTGTATGATATATCGATGTTAGTGGTTGTATCATAAAAACAACAGACAGTCGTGTGTGATGTGCCCAAGGTAGAGTTTAGCACTGTTTACGGTTTACGGTAGATTGTTTTACGTGGTGCGTTTCTCTTTGAGGTACACTGGGTGCCATAGAGTGAGAAGCACCCAGGAGGGTAGGAGGAACGAAACTTCAAGGATTGAGAGGGTTTGTGATGTAATTTAGTAATAAAAACAAAAGTAAAATTTACAGAAAGCTCGGCAGAAGGGCCAACACAGCAGTGTGAAGCTCCACCCACTCTATCCTGGATGGATGCACTGATTCAGACGGGAAGGATGTCATTAAGTCGTTCTATCCAGTCCTGACGCAGGCTGCAGCACAACTGGTCCTTGATACACTGGATTCTGCCACTAGGACAGAGTTGACTTCCGAGCTGATCGTACACGTTTTCAATCAGGGGCAAGTCGGGGGATCTTGCTTGACGCGGTAGTACATCAGTATCTCTTTCACAGATGATAGAGGTCTGTGCCATGTGTCGGTGGGTATTGTGCCGTTGAAATCATCAACTACAAAGCAGCGTGTCCTCTCTGTATTAAACGAAATAACTGACCCAAAAGACACACAGCGCAAACTGGAAGGTTCTTCAGTAAAAGGTTCCAGAAACATGTTAATTTAACAAATTCCAAGTCTCCATTAACCACGCACCTGCGGGAAAAGGAGCATAGTATCACATGTCTTGTTGAAAATCTTATTTTATTATTATTGCCTATGGTCGTATGTGATAATGGACTCGATAAGCAACCTGAGCTATCAGTAAAAGGAATCTAACCTGCATAACACAGTATGCGTGTTCTATGAGTGTCAGTTTCACTGTCCTTCACGCCCTCAACAGATCGTTACATCCGACTGCGTATTTGAGTATGAAAAAGTACCTGTAACAATGAATACCTAAGCTGTCTAACTGCGTTTCTGAATAGGAATTTACAAATGATACCAAATCTGACTTGTGCAACGGAATTTACTGGATTAGCACGACATGTTGTCGTGTGTCAATATCTCTGTTTTGGCCTTAAGTTTTGCACTCACCTCTTTAGATGACTGCCTATATCCATGTGGTGTACAGCAATTCGCAGCAACATGCAGCAGCAGCGGCTAAAGCTTATCGTTACTAAGAATGAATATAATAAAAGGGAGTTTGTTTGCGTCCTGTTAACTATTAAATAACTTGTGAGAAGGTTCAAAATGGTTCAAATGGCTCTGAGCACTATGGGACTTAACTACTGAGGTCATCAGTCCCCTAGAACTTAGAATTACTTAAACCTAACTAACCTAAGGACATCAGACACATCCATGCCCGCAGGATTCGAACCTGCGACCATAGCGGTCACGCGGTTCCAAACTGACGTGCTTAGAACCGCACGGCAACACCGGCTGGCCATGTGAGAAGGTGTTTCATTAATTAAGTTTATTTAAAACTTCAGAAATAACAGACAATGAGAATGACATAGGTATCAGTCATGGTTGAGTGTGAGATTAACGAATTATTTCCATTCCAAAGTTATTTTAACATTTAATAAACGCCGATTATTTATTAATTAGATGTGGAGAATTTATATGGAGGATAAGGAGGTTTCTTCAGCTGACAAGCAAAAATGGGATTATGGCAAACTCGGACCAATAATCACGAGCCTAACCCTGCAATTGCCTTTGCGCTATGCTTGCGAATTTTACCTTGAATTCCATCTTCAAGTGTAGTTAAGCCATCTAAATCTCTCCTGGCTATATGAATGAAATCAGGCCTTGAGTGTGGTAAGATCTTCCATCACCGACGTGAGGGCAGCGTGACACGTCTTCTGACTCCGAGCTCTCGACCGACACTACTACTTCCACTCTCACAGACAGACCTCGTCTCATGACGATGCTTAGAATCGCGCTCGCATGTTTCGCCCTCAGATTGTTACTATCGATATCTGAGTGCTTACACAATGCATAGAATAGCGTTAAGTTGGCTATATTGTTTTCAATGTAACGGAGAGTTCTGGCAAAACTCCTTACAATAGAAAAGAATAAGGCCTGATTTTTAATCTAGTGGAGGAAGTGGGAATTTTACAGATATAAAAGATAGTATGCGGAACACGTTGTATAGTCAGTAGGACTTAAAGTCTCATAATGGTCTGGAAAACTTGTTCGGTGAACTACCCTGTAAAGGAGCGACCCAGCGCGCTTAACTTTTATATTGTGACACAGCGCCCACGTGATAGGGGCTACTTACCCGGGTAGTCAGTGTTTCCTGAGGGCCGGTGGAGGCAAGACCTACTCTTGCAAGCTGCGCCTTCCGTGCCTGGCTTGAGATGGTAAGGAAGCGGCGTGCCTAGTTCATTATACTTTATACCAATTTTTGTATCCCGCCTGGAAGGTGGCGCGTGGGTCTGCTCCTGTGATCTGCAATATGGGCCGAATGAAGGAAGCGAGTAGGAGCAGGTGAGGTAAAGCACTTCGGTACTGCAAGTAAAGTTAAAGTACCTTTACTGGTGTATAACATATACAAAGATATTACTTAACTTTTGGTACAGATGACCATGTAGGTGCGAAGCCGTTCATGTTTCAAAGGTAACAGTTACTAGAAGTTGCAAAGGCAAAGTCTGTAATGGCTAGCCTCCCTACAAGTAAAAGCTAAGTTGTTACGTCCTCTGCTCGTTGAGCTCCACAGAGTCGGCTAGAGGGCGCTGTGGTCGGCGTAGTTCGTGCGCTCTCGGGCCAACCTACGAATGTGCACCTACGCTGTGGCATCACCTATGGTCTTGCACTGTTTTAACTACGCTATGAGCCATGTCTTCGAAATCAGTTTAAACCTTCAACACTGTTTCATTTTCTTATAGATACTTGGACATGCAATAAATGGCCAGTATATCTGTCCGATCTACCCCGAAACCTTCTCAATTATCCTTCGTTCGTATAGTTTTTTGAATTCTGATATTATTCATAGAAAGTCAATACTTTGACTAAGAATGTTGCTTCATATATGATGAATTAATGTAATAATTGTTCTTAGTGTAAGTCTTCTAATAAACATTACATAATAGCACAAACTTGCAATATAGTTTATAATTAGATTTCAGTTCTTAAATAAGTTCACTGCATTTGAAGACGTGGCTGTCAGAATTAAAACCGTTAGTGTGGTTGATTAAAATAAAGTTTTACCAGCTGTCAGTGGTGTTTTCATTCATAATATTACCTTTGTGATATGAATTAATATAAAAACTAATATTTAAAGTAGCTGTCAGTAATCATGTTTATTTCAGTAGCTACGGTCGCAGGTTCGAATCCTGCCTCGGGCATGGATGTGTGTGATGTCCTTAGGTTAGTTAGTTTTAATTAGTTCTAAGTTCTAGGCAACTGATGACCTCAGAAGTTAAGTCGCATAGTGCTCAGAGCCATTTGAAACATTTATTTCAGTAGCTATGTCCTCTTAGAGTTAAGCTAAGCAACAACACAGGCTTTATGCAGTAGGATTAAATTAAGTAATTCCCATTAGAGCTACGCTATTCAAGAATTTAAATAAGCTAGATATAATGTTGCGGAAAGTAAGAAGGAATTTAGACGATGAAACTACTTTTTTTCAAAAACGTCCCACCAATAATGTACTCTATAGCGGTTCTTTCACTTCTGTACTGAAGACAGGAACGTACTGCTGACGGATTTGTCATCAAACATACTTATCTGAGCTTAAATTACACAACTGAATATAAACGTCAATGATAGTTCAAATACCAGCCGCAGAATAGAGTGTGACAGGTCTTCCGGAAATGAGCGAAGCAGAGGTGGCTGACGTACTTAACCGAAATCTTGATGTTGCAAATACCACTGACAATGGGAATACACGTCAATAAAGTGTGAAATAATAAATATGAAGAATACAACGTCTTCGATAGAACTGATATTTAAAAATTCTGTATTGAAATGTTCTGTCGCGAATAAGCAAATAAATAGCTCTGAGCGCTATGGGACTTAACTTCTGAGGTCATCAGTCCCCTAGAACTTAGAAATACTTAAACCTAACTAACCTAAGGACATCACACACATCCATGCCCTAGGCAGGATTTGAACATGCGACTGTAGCGGTCGCGCGGTTCCAGACTGTAGCGCTTAGAACCGCTCGGTCACTCCGACCGGCAAGCAAATAAATTCATTCCAGTGCAGACTGCAACAAAAGTTTCAATCGGTGAGTTCTTCGGGAACACATTTGCTTGCCTGAGGAAACTGAATGTGAATTACACCAGCAGTTATACTGTCGCTGCCATCAAAGGGGATGCAATCAGTTCCACTAACCAAACCGGACTGCTGTTTCCCTGCAAGGAGTGAACACACGTTGACTGATGAGGCCACTGGGAGCCAGTGTATAAACTGCGCAACGCTACCGCAGTCCAGGGTAGGAGCTTGTGGCTCAGATGTAATCTGTTGCATGGCGGAACTCTTTAATAATTGTAGTCGTCTTTGTCAGAACTGCAACATGGGAAAAGTAGATTGCAAATGGTGTGAAACGTTAGAGAGATATTAACTACTGGGTATGAAATGTCATTTAGTAGACTACAGAAATGCGACAGCTCTACCTAATTAATGGATTGCAAATTTTTTTGTGTTACTGCCATTTAGAGTAAAAGTTATTCAGCCAGCATCTTAACACATTGCAAGGAAACCTGATACAACAGATTTGTTTTAGTACGTGCAGAACGCCCAGCAGTTGATCCTTGTACACTGAAGAACCAAAGAAACTGGTACACTTAACCTAATAACGATAGGGCCCCCGGGAGCATGCAGAAAACAACACCACGTGGTATGGACTCAATGTCTGAAGTAGTACTGGAGAGAATTGACACAATGAATCCTGCTGGGCTGAGTACGAGAGAGTGGAGATCTCTTCTGAACAACACTTTGCAAGGCATCACAAATATGATCAATTATCTGCATGTCTGGGGAGTTTGGTGGCCAGCGGAAGTGTTTAAACTCAGAAGAGAGTTCCTGGAGCCACTCCAGACCATTTCTGCACTTGTGGAGTGTCGCATTGTCCTATTGGTATTCCCCACGTCCGTTGGAATGCACAAAGGATATGAACGGTCGGAGCTCGTCAGATAGGACGCTTATGTACGTGACACCTGTCGGAGTCGTACACAGACATCTCTGGGCTCCAATTTCATTCCAGCTGCACACGCTCCACACCATTACGGAGCATCCACCATCCTGAACAGTCCCTGCTGACATGCAGGGTCCATTTGTCTCCATACCCGTACACGTTCATCCACTCAATACAATTCGAAACGAGACTCGTCCGACCGGGCAACATGTTTCCAGTCACCAACAGCCAAAAGTCAGGTTTGACAGGTATAGGCGAGGCGTAAAGCTTTCTGTCGTGCTGTCATCAAGGTACACGAGAGAGTCTTCTGCTCTGAAGGCCCATATCGATGATTTTTCGTTGAATGATTCGTACTCTGACACTTGCTGACGGCCCAGCATTGAAATATGCTGCAATTTGCGGAAGGGTTGCGCTTCTGTCACGTTGAACGATTCTCTTAACTTGTCAGTGGGTCCCGTTCTCGCAGGAACTTTTTCCGGCAGCAGCGATGTCGGAGATTTGATGTTTGACCGGATTCGTGATATTCACGGTACACTCGTGAAATGGTCGTACGGGAAAATCGCCATTTCATCACTATCTCGGAGGTGCTGTGTCCCATAGCTCGTGCGCCGACTGCCACGTTCAAACTCACTTAAACTTGATAACCTGCCATTGTAGCAGTAATAACCTCTCTAACAACTGCGGCAGACACTCGTCTTATACAGGGTGGTCCATTGATCGTGTCCGGGCCAAATATCTCACGAAATAAGCGTCAAACGAAAAAACTACAAAGCACGAAACTTGTCTAGCATGAAACGAGAAACCAAATGGCGCTATGGTTGGCCCGCTAGATGGCGCTGCCACAGGTCAAACGGATAGCAACTCCGTTTGTTTTTGTTTTTTTTGTTTTTTGTTTTAAATAGGAACCCCCTTTTTTATTACATATTCGTGTAGTACGTAAAGAAATATGATGTTTTAGTTGGACCACTGTTTTCGCTTTGTGATGTTTTAGTTGGACCACTGTTTTCGCTTTGTGATAGATGGCACTGTAATAGTCACAAACATATGGCTCACAATTTTAGACGAACAATTTGTAACTGGTAGGTTTCTTAAACTAAAATAAAGAACTTAGGTACGTTTGAACATTTTATTTCGGTTGTTCCAATGTGATACATGTACCTTTGTGAACTTATCATTTCTGAGAACGCATGTTGTTACACTAATGCCATAAATGCTCAAAATGATGTCCGTCAACCTCAATGCATTTGGTAATACACGTAACGACATTCCTCTCAACAGCGAGTAGTTCGCCTTCCGTAATGTTCGCACATGCATTGACAATGCGCTGGCGCATGTTGTCAGGCGTTGTCGGTGGATCACGATAGCAAATACGCTTCAAGTTTCCCCACAGAAAGAAATCCGGGGGCGTCAGATCCGGTGAACCCGCGGGTGCTTCGACGACCCATCCATCTGTCATGAAATATGCTATTCAATACAGCTTCAACCGCACGCGAGCTATGTACCGGACATCCACCATATTGGAACTACATCGCCATTCTGTCATGTAGTGAAACAGCGGTAGAACATTACGTAGGAAATCAGCAAACATTGCACCATTTAGATTGCCATCGATAAACTGGGGGCCAATTATCCTTCGTCCTATAATGCCGCACCATATAGTAACCCGCCAAGGTCGCTGACGTTCGACTTGGCGCAGCCATCGGGAAATTTCCGTTGCCAAATAGTGCATATTATGCCGGTTTATGTTACCGCTGTTGGTGAATGACGCTTCGTTGCAAAATATCTGTCATCGTCCCGTAATTTCTCTTGTGCCCAGTGGCAGAACTGTACACGACGTTCAAAGTCGTCGCCATGCAATTCCTGGTGCATAGAAATATGGTACGGATGCAATCGATGTTGATTTAGCATTCTCAACACCGACGTTTTTGAGATTCCCGATTCTCGCGCAATTTGTCTGCTACTGATGTGCGGATTAGCTGCTACAGCAGCTAAACACCTACTTGTGCACCATTATTTGTTGCAGGTCGTGGTTGACGTTTAAAATGTGGCTGAACACTTCGTGTTTCCTTAAATAACGTAACTATCCGGCAAACGGTCCGGACACTTGGTAGATGTCGTCCAGAACACCGAGCATCATACATAGCACTCGCCCGTTGGGCATTTTGATCACAAAAGTCACACATCAACACGATATCGACCTTTTCCGCAATTGGTAAACGGTCCATTTTAACACGGGTAATGTATCATGAAGCAAATACCGTCCGCACTGGCGGAATGTTACGTGATACCACGTACTTATACGTTTGTGACTATTACAGCGCCATCTATCACAAAGCGAAAAAAGTGGTCCAACTAAAACATACTTCCTTACGTACTACACGAATGTGTAATAAAAAATGGGGTTCCAATTTAAAAAAACGCAGTTGACATCCGCTTGACCTATGGTAGCGCCATCTAGCAGGCCAACCATAGCGCCATCTGGTTCCCCCCTTCAAGCTAGACGAGTTTAGTTCTTTGTAGTTTTTTTGTTTGATGCTTATTTCGTGAGATATTTGGCCCGGTCACTATCAATGGACCACCCTGCATAGGCGTTGCCGAGCGCAGCGCCGTATTCTGCCTGTTTACATATCTCCGTATTTGAATACACATGGCTATACCAATTTCTTTGTCATTTCAGTGAATATATAAATTACATTCTCTTAAAAACTGCATGATTAATTCTCCAGATTTTAAATTTTTAACACGAGAATTTAGTTTATTTTAGTAGGATATTGGAATTTCAAATTGTAAGGTCTCTTGCACACAGTAATTTGTTCTGCAAATCACTCCCACAAAAAGGTCGTATGGTTTAAACCACCTTCTGGTTTTGAGTCGCAAAACCAAGTATAAATCTCCAATACCAATCCCATTATAGGTGCCCTGGGAAGTATCCGTGATGGAAGTGCATAATTAACGTTAGATGTCCTCTGTCACATGCCCTATCGGTAAATCACGTAAGAACTGTACAACCATAAAATAACTTTGTACCATATACCTATATTTGACTTGCTATGTAACGATGATAAGGCTCACTGATACGTTGTTGTATCTCTGGAGTTATTCCCAGTTCTTTGACAATGACTGCTTCTCCCCATTCATATAAACCTAGGTAAGCTTTTATTTCTGAATGCAGTCAGTGATACAGCGTTCATGCTATAATATCCTGCTACATGTGCCTTACTGAAACAACTTGTAATTGTTGTTGTTTGTACAGTACATTATAGTACTGGTGGCCTCTCTGTCAGCCATCGCTAAGCGTCGCGTTAATAGATTACCACGCCCACGTATCATCTGGTGCCAGATGAAAACTTATTGGATGACAAGGTAAAGTGTAATCATCAGACTTCTTGAATGCGGTTTGCAGTATTGCAAAAATGCATTTGGAATTGCGCATAAAATGATAACACTAACGCTTGGGTGGGAGACATAGACCGAGGAGAACTAGACATATCACCAACTCGGCAGTGTATCACAAAATGTTACGTCTAAACTGGATTTAGATCGTTTGACGTATTAACTGTGATGTTCCACTTCTAGTGTTGAAGCAATGATGGATAACTGTTACAAATATGCCGCTGCGTACACTTAACGATACTGTATGCTGCTTTTGTTGATGTTCATCTTATATCCTCCTTTCAAGACACTGTCCATTTCGTGTAGCTGCTCTTCCAGGTCTTTTGCTGTCTCTGACAGAATTACAGTGTCGTCGACAAACCTCAAAGTTTTTATTTTTTCTCCATGGATTTTAATTCCTACTCCCAATTTTTCTTTTGTTTCCTTTACTGCTTGCTCAGTATACAGACTGAATAACATCGGGGAAAGGCTACAATCCTGACTCACTCCCTTCTAAACTACTGCTTCCCTTTCATGCCCATCGACTCTTTTGACTACCATCTGGTCTCTGTACAAATTGTAATTACCCTTTCACTCACTGTATTTTACACCTGCCACCTTCAGAATTTGAAAGAAAGTATTCCAGTCAACATAGTCAAAAGTTTTTTTTAAGTCTGCTGGAAACGTAGGTTTGCCTTTCCTTAGTCTGTCTTTCTAAGATAAGTCGTAGGGTCAGTATTGCCTCGCGTGTTCCAACATTTCTACGGAATCCAAACACATCCTCCCCGAGGTCGGCCTCTACCATTTTTTCCATTCGTCTGTAAAAAATTCGTGTCAGTATTTTCCAGCCGTGATTTATTAAACTGATAGGTCGATAATTATCACACCTGTTAACACGTGCTTTCTTTGGGATAGGAATTATTACATTTTTCTTGACGTCTGAGGGTATTTCGCGTGTCTCATACACCTTGTTCACCAGATGGATGAGTTTTGTCATGGCTGGCTCCCCGAAGGCTATTAGTAGTTCTACTAGAACGTTGTACCAGGGCCTTGTTTCGGCTTAGGTCTTCACGCAGTATCATACTTCCCATTTGATCTTTATCTACGTCTTCTTGCATTTCCATAATACTGCCTTCAAGTACATCGCCCTTGTATAGATCCTCTATATACTGCTCCCACCTTCCTTCTTTCCCTTCTTTGCTTAGGACGGGTTTTATCTCCGCTCTTGATATTTATACAAGTGGTTCTCGTGGTTCTCTTTTCTCCAAAGGTCTCTTTAATTATCCTGTAGACAGTATCTATCCTCCCCGTAGTGATATACGCTTCTACATCCTTATATTTGTCCTACAGCTGTCCCTGCTTAGCCATTTTGCACTTCCTGTCGATCACATTTTTGAGACTTTTGTACTCCTTTTCGCCTGCTTCATTTACTCCTTTTTTATATTTTCTCGTTTCATCAATTCAATTCAACATCTCTTCTGTTACTCAAGGATTTGTATCAGTTCACGCCTTTTTACGTACTTGGTCCTCTGCTGTCTTCACTATTCCATCTTTCAAATCTACCCATTCTTCTTCTACTGTATTTCTTTCCCCTGTTCTTGTCAATCATACCCTAATACTCTCTCTGAAAATCTCTGTAACCTCTGGTTCTTTTAGTTTATTCAGGTCCCGCCTCTTTAAATTCCTACCTTTCTGCAGTTTCTTTACTTTTAATCTACAGTTCATAACAAGTAAACTGTAGTCAGAGACCACATCTGCCCCTGGATATGTCTTAAAATCTAACATCTGGTTCCTAAATCTCTGTCTTACCATTATATAATGTATATGAAACCTTCCAGTGTCTCTAGGCCTCTTCCATGTATACAACGTTCTTTCACAACTCTTAAACCAAGTGTTAGCAATGATTAAGTTATGCTCTGTGCAAAATTCTACCAGGCGGCATCCCATTTCATTCCTTACCCACAGTCCATATTCGCCTGCTACCTTTCCTTCTCTTCCCTTTCCTAGAATCGCGTTCCAATCTCCTATGACTACTAAATTTTCGTCTCCCTTAACTATATGAATATTTTATAAGATCATACATTTCTTCAATCTCTTCATCATCTGCAAAACTAGTTAGCATATAAACTTGTACTATTGTGGTAGGCGCGCGCTTCGTGTCTATCTTGGCTACAATAATGCGTCATTATGCTGTTCGTAGTAGCTTATCCGTGTTCCTATTTTTTATTCATTATTAAACCCACTCCTGTATTACAGTTATTTGATTTTGTATTTATAACCCTGTATTCACGTGACCAGAAGTCTTGCTCTTCCTGCCACCGAACTTCGCTAACTCCCACTTATCTAACTTTAACCTATCCATTTCCCTTTTTAAATTTTCTAACCTACCTACACTTTTAAGGAATCCGACATTCCACTCTCCGATCCTTAGAACGCCAGTTTTGTTTCTCCTGATAACGAGTAGTCCCCGCCCGGAGATCCGAATGGGGGACTATTTTAGCTCCGTGATATTTTACCCAAGTGCACGCCATCATCATTTAATCATACAATAAAACTGCATGCCCTCGGGAAAAATTACGGCTGTAGTTTCCCATTGCTTCCAGACGTTCGCAGTACCAGCAGAGCAAGGGCATTTTGGTTGATGTTATAAGGTCAGATCAGTCAATTATCGAGACTGTTGCCCCTGCAACTACTGAAAAGTGTGCTGCCCTCTTCAGGAACCACGCGTTTGTGTGGCCTCTCAACAGATACCTCTCCGTTGTGGTTGCACCTATAGTACGGCTATCTGTATCGCTGAGGCACGCAAGCCTCCCCAGCAACAGCAAGGTCCGTGGTTCATGGGGGTAAAAACGTACAAAGTGAATAAGTCGAAAACCGTGGTCTCCAGCAAAAACATATCCCAGTACAAAATTTTACATTAAATTTCCTCTAAAAGGTCCTGTTCACTATTTTTTTTATAGGACTGATAGTTTGCATGTAACGAGAGAGAAAATATGAGAATCTCGGTCATGGTTTTAAAGGCGTGCATGTTACATAAAAAAACTGCAGTAGTGGCAGCTGAATCACCCTTTATGTACGGTGGCTTCGTGCCATTTCAGTTCGTGTAGAGTGGAGGAAGAAAGACTGCTTAAACGCTTATGCAACGGCTCTGATTGCTTTACTCTACTGGAGAGAGAGTAGTATATTCCTAGACCCCTCACTACTGATTACTGAAACTTAGTAAGTAGGCTTTCATTCGTAGTTGATGTCTATTTTCAAGCATCAGACAATTTATGTTCGTTAGCATTTCCGCGACGCTCTCCGATGAGTGAAACAAATTTGTAACCTTTCGTGCTGCCCTTCTTTGTATACTTTCGGCACGCCCTGCTAATCAAACTTCTCTGTAATTACTTTTCTCTATAATCCTCTCAGTCAACCAGAGGTTGCTATCTCGTGTTACCTACGACTCAGCCTCTATGATCATTCCATTCCATAGAAATGGAAATGAAGTCCCATGCTTCTTGACAGAGCGTAGGGGTACGATACGGGAGACCCGCACCCCCGTACTAGGCAAGGTCCTAATGGAGGTGGTTTACCGTTGCCTTCCTCCGACCGTAATGGGGATGAATGGCGATGATGAAGATGACACAAGAACACCCAGTCATTTTGGGGCACGTGAAAACTCTAACCCCGCCGGGAAACGAAGCGGGGACCCAGTGCTCGGGAAGAGAGAACGCTACCACGAGACCACCATTCGATACCCACACAAATTGTTGTACTGTAGTATTTCTATGAGTTGACTAATTCCAATTGTGACGCACTGATATTGTTGTACTTTTTGTGACATGCACTGTTTTACGCTTCTGAACACTTAAAGCAAGTTGCCACCTTTGCGACCAGTTTGAAATCTTGTCAATATTTCACAATATTTGTGCAGATTTCTTCAGATTTTATTTCATTATAAACAGCTGCGTCAAGTCCTATGTTGCTATTAATGCTGTCTGCCGTATCATTAATATGCAACATGAACAGCAAAAGTCCCTTTACAGTTCCCTGTGGTACTCTTGAGATTACTTCTGCTACGTATAAAGTAACGTGCTTTGTCCTCCCTACGAAGAAACTGTCCTAATAAATTTCATTTGATATTCCATATGACGTGGTTTCTTTACAAATTGTTGGTGTGGTGCTGAGTCAAACAAAGAAATACTGCACCCACCTGGTTGCCTTGATCCATGGGTTTCCGGATGTCACATGAAAAACGTTGGCTCTAGCGTGACTGATGTTTGCGAAATGCTTGCAGACTGACACGGTTGGACGTTGTGTTCATGTTTATTGTAACTCTAAATCTGACTTTATTACTTTAATTTTTGAAGTAAATTCTGTGAATAGCAACATAGTCGACGTATTTGTTGGCACCAGAAGATATATTTATAGAGGAAGCACACAAATCAAGTGAAAAGACAATTTAATGATTTTGATGGAAATTATTTCCTTCGCGGTTGTCAGGATCTGCAATGACACGTTTTAATGAATTTACTAAAAAATGAAATCAGTATTTCCGGTTGATACTGAGAAAAGGCAAGAACAATTTGAAAAGGACACAAAGAAATAATGAGTACAAAAGCTAAAATTCAAACTTCATATTACGCTTCAAATATTACAAAACACTTTTAGTTGTTGTCTAATTAAAAGAAGTCAGTACGTACTAGAGACAAACATGCATGAGAGCGCCCACAGTTCAGTAACATATTTACAACGTGAAATCAGCATTTAGCGTATTTCTTACAAAGTTATTTCCTATAGTTTGTAAATATCCCTGAGAGGGACAGCGAAATACGTACGAATTATATGTTTCCGTTGTGTAATCATTAAAGTTTCGCAATATAACTGCCCTGATTCTACTATTCGTACCAGTGCATCATACACTGTATCCGATCTGGGCTGCGTCCGCTGTTCTTCATACAGCATACTTCATATTGCCAGTAACCTTAGTCTCGACTACGACCTCGGTCATCAGCGAGCTATTGCGGTGATTAGTTACGTAGCTATCATAGCCGTAGAGAAACAGCGTGAACGGAGAAAGTCACTACGGCTGAAATATCCAGTTCTAACAGGACAAGGTGATGCACCAGCTGAAATTTATCGAAGAATAAAAGCAGTTTGTGGTAATGGCTGTGGAGATGTTAGCATGGTGTTACCACTATGCAGCACTTGGTAAGCACGTACAAAGCGTCTGGGCCTGGACTAGAGTCGGAAGATGTTTCCCAGCCAACGGCGAGTGTAAAGGCGAAGGGTCAGTTTCATTGACCAAAGCACAGGAATGACCTCAAGACGACACATCACCTCTGAGTCGTAAAATTGCGCTTCAGAAAAATTCGTGGCGAGCCGGAAAACGTTCTCTTGTAACAACGCCAGCCTGGCCATCTCTTCTAATTCATAACAGCTACACATCCACCATATAATCCAGCCCGAGATTTTCACATGTTCCATAAACTGAAGGAAAGGTACGGTGGACATCATTGTGGCTCAGATGCCGTAATCTGGATGGTGACTGAAGATATGGTTCTGGAAAATGATGCTGCAATTCGTCTCACGGAACTCGTTTATCATCGATAAAATGTACCCAATTAGGCCAATGTGGAAGTGACGTAGAAAAATGACAGTACGTACTTCCAGAAAAAAAACTATTAAACAAATAGTTCTACGAACACATTGCTGATACTAAGTAATAGTTTTTTCTCCTTTTGTATTACTGCATTAATGTCACATGGTATATATCTTTGACTGTTTATGTGTTGTTTATTAGTAAGACGTGTTATTATGCAACGGCTTTGTACACTGAGGAGACAAAGAAGCTGGAACACGTGCCTAATGTCGTGTAGAGCCACCACGAACACGCAGAAGTGCCCCAACACAACGTGGCATGGACTCCACTAATGTCTGAAGCAGTGCTTGAGGGAACTGACAAAATGAATCCTGCATGGCTGTCCATAAATCCGTAAGAGTACGAGGGAGTGGAGACGCCTTCTGAGCAGCACGTTGCAAGGCATCCCGGATATACTCAATAATGTTCGTGTCTGGAGTGTCTGGTGCCCGGCAGAAGTGATTAAACTCAGGAGTGTGTTCCTAGAGCTACCCTGCAGCAATTCTGGACGTATTGGGTGTCGCATTGTCTTGCTGGAATTCCCCAAGTCCGTCGGAATGCGTAGTGGACATGAATGGATGCTTGTGACCAGACAGGATGCTTACGTACGTGTCACGTGTCAGAGTCGTATTTAGACGCTTAAAGGTCCCCATATCACTCTAACTGCACATGCCCCACACCGTTACAGAGCTCCGCCAACTTCAACGGGCCCCTGCTGACAGGCAAGGCCTATTTATTCATAAGGTTGGATACATAACTGTACACGTCCATCTGCTCGATACAATTTGAAACGATACTCGTCCGATCACGCAAGAAGTTTCCAGACATCAACACCTCAATGTCACTGTTGATGGGCCCAGGCGAGGCGTAAAGCTTTGTGTCGTGCAGTGATTAAGGATACACGAGTGGGCCTTCGGCTCCTAAAGCCCGTATCGATGATATTTAGTTGAGTGGTTCGCACGCTGAGACTTGTTGATGGCCCAGCACTGAAATCTGCAGCCGCGCGGGATTAGCCGAGCGGTCTCAGGCGCTGCAGTCATTAACTGTGCGGCTGGTCCCGGCGGAGGTTCGAGTCCTCCCTCGGGCAGCCGGCCGGGGTGGCCGTGCGGTTCTAGGCGCTACAGTCTGGAACCACGTGACCGCAACGGTCGCAGGTTCGATTCCTGCCTCGGGCATGGATGTGTGTGATGTCCTTAGGTTAGTTAGGTTTAAGTAGTTCTAAGTTCTAGGGGACTGATGACTTCAGAAGTTAAGTCCCATAGTGCTCAGAGCCATTTGAACCATTTGAACCTCCCTCAGGCAGGGGTGTGTGTGTTTGTCCCTAGGATAATTTAGGTTAAGTAGTGTCTAAGCTTAGGAACTGATGACCTTAGCAGGTAAGTCCCATAAGATTTCACACAAAATTGAATTGAAATCTGCAGCAATTTGCGGAAGGGTTCCACTTCCTCACTTTGAACGATTCTCTTCAGCCGTCGGTGATCCCGTTCTTGCAGGATATTTTCCCGGCCGCAGCGATGTCGGAAATTTTGATGTTTCGCCAGATTCCTGATACTCATGGTGTCGTACTGGAAAATAGCCGCTTCATCGTTACCTCAGAGATGCTGTGTCCCATCGCTCTTGATAACTAGCCATTGTAGCAGCAGTAACCGAATTAACAACTGCTCCAGACACTTGTTGTCTTATATAGGTGTTGCCAACCGCAGTGCCGTGAAATGTCTGTTTACATATCCCTGCATTTTAATACGTAACAGTTTCTTAGGGATTTCAGTGTACATGCTACGCAACATACCCTTTATTATTAGCATGTTCATTCTCTCATTTACAGTGTTTCCCTATCATTTAAACCTTCATGGTACTTATAATAAAAGCAGGTGAAAATCCTATGCTAGGAATAGAGCGACGTAAAATATCGACAGTCAACTGTCGGACAGAAGGAACAGTGCCGTTGGCTATGGGCAGAGACGTAATGGTTGTTGCAAGACTTAACTCGCTGGTGTGGCACGCACGAAAGAAAAAAAAACAAAACTGATGAATTCTGTACAGTATTCTGCAACGTGATGAGACTCTGCAAACACTGGAAGTGTCAGAGTGAGTAAAGCAACAATTTCATGTGGAGGCAACGTAGCATTTTGCATGTGTGGACGTTAACGTGCGACGATAGGATTAGTTCAAATGGTTCAAATGGCTCTGAGCACTATGGGACTTAACTTCTGCGGTCATCAGTCCCCTAGAACTTAGAACTGCTTAAACCTAACTAACCTATGGACATCACACACATCCATGCCTGAGGCAGGATTCGAACCTGCGACCGTAGTGGTCTTGCGGTTCCAGACTGTAGTGCCTAGAAACGCTCGGCCACCCTGGCCGGCCGATAGGATAAGTTTCCAGTCTTCAATGTACCCAGCGGAAGCGCAGCTAGAAGTATTACAATCGCCGCATCGATTTTACTCACATCATTAAGAATGTAAGTGTTCTCGTTTTCGTTGTATTTGGGGCATACTACGCCGTTGCCACAACTACCAAGTGCAAATAACACTGGTAGACATCGTTCAGCACACAAGGAAAAGTGCTTTTATTAAAATTCGAACAGCCGTAAAGCTATCTCTCAGCGAAATTTGTGAACAATTTCATTAATTTTTTTTTATTTAGTTTTCTTAAAGCTTCACAAAATCAGCTTTTTGTAATGAATGTGTATTACAACAACTGAATCGAAAATTCATGTATTCATTTTTGATCCCTGCATTCACGTATCACAGAAGTACGGGATTCCTGTTCCAGGCCTTTGGATAATTTCATTTCAGAATATATTTAAATAATGTTATTCTTTCGTATCTACAGCGAAATGTGTTTCTTCTCGAATTTTTTGTTTAAAGTGAACGAATAAACATCACACATTTCCCTGTTACGAAGTATGAGTAACTGTGTGACGTGTTATTAGGTAGCTGAGGTGGAAGAGCATTTTTCCTGGGAACGGTAAAGATCCCGAGTTCGAGTCTCGGCCCGACACACAATCTACCAGCAGGTTTCATATCAGCGCACACTCTGCTGCAGAGTAAAAATCTCAATCTGGAATTATAAATTCAGACCCTTTAGCATCATGTTGTGGAATATATGGCAACATCATTTATGGATGTATCTCCTCATTAGTCACCAGACGATGGTCCGAAAAGAAATTGACGTGCTGTCGGACAATCGAAAGTAAGTCGTGTGTGTCTTTTTTTACTGATATAGAAGAAATTGTGTACAATAATTGTCATTAATGTAATAGAAAACGTTTTCCTTGAGACTGACACAGATGGTGACTTTACATGATACTTCCAAATGCATAAAACTGCTTCGGAGCTTGCACTGAGTTGTAAGTCTCGGTGCTACAGTAGAAATGCTACAGTGGGACAACGAGGAACGATACAAAAGCGCGGCTCGCTTCTTCTACCTACTCTGTATTACAAGACACTGTAAGTGCCACCTTCTCGGAGGAAATTGCAGAGCTCGCTAAACAGGTGGCAGAGTCAGTGCGCCCCCATTAAAGGCCCGCTGTGCCTGCTTTCATGTGCTCACGTACTGAGTCTCGACTGCCGAGGCCCTTTGTGTGAGGCTTCCGAGGCGGTTCATTGAACCGCTCTCCGTGACACCCCAACAACAGAGAGCAGTCGGCGGAAACTGGCGTGAAACGGCAATATTTTTATCCATCATGTGTCCGTTACTTCAGGCGGCCGCTGCAGTCCATTGCAAGCGCAAAAACACAGTCAGTGAAAGCAAGTGGGTCACGGAATCCGATCGCTCGTGCCACATCGAGACAACGTGACTGTCTAGCATCCTAGTCACGGGTTTCGATGCGAGGAGATTAATGTCTTAGCCCATTACAAATGTGGGAACGATCAAAAGCTCCCATTTCCCTTTATCAGTTTAGTTCAACACCAAACGACGGAACTTATATATAGTTATATTGACGTAATAAGACTAATTCGTAAACATTTCCCCATTCCACAACTGTGCCGTGAGTGGCTCTTATCGCAGTTTTGTAAGTATGGCCCTATCTTGTACTGCCACGGCGGAGCCGGCTGATGTGCCCAAGGTCCACTTCATAGTTTGGATGTTACGTGACGAATGGATTATACATCCGGTTACCTTGGTGTCTTTTACATTATATGTGGTTTTATGATTAAAGGGTCACGTATCCAGCTACTTTTACACAATCTGATGATGCCCCAAAAGGGTGAAACGCGTCATTGACATTTGACAATTTCGCAACCGAGACTATTTTTCTTCTGAAAGATTAATGTCTCACGATTACCTGGGAGACGCTGTTACTTCCGTCACTATCTGCCTAACAGTTCCATTTTCTCTTCGTAAAAACCCGATGCCACGAAAGACGTCACGGAAGCAAACCCACGAGCCGTGAGTCTCAGCGAGGCACACTACACCCGCTACACCCCTGAGCTGCGCCAGTCAGAGAAGGATTTTACTGTGAATCGGCGGACCCAAACAAGTCGCGGCACTCCTTTTATCATTTAAATACAGTTTGATAAGGGCTGTAAGGGTCGCATCGATCAGCGAGACGTTTAAAAGTCGTAACACCGGCATCAGTGACAATTTTCCAGAAGCAACTGCGACTTGTAAGACTACATATTTTACAAATAAAAGATTTTAGGCTCTGTCTCTGTTTTGTCTCAGGAGGTGCTACCTATCGTATCTGCGCGCTTTTCTTAAATAAAATAATAAATGTTTTCTGCTGTATGAATCAGATTAAACAACGTTTGGTTGAATATAGGTGCAGTAATCTAAATAACGTACCACAACTACAATTTTTAAAGTTCAATAATAACAGTTTATTCTGCTTTATCACACACTGACTGCAGACTGGTGATAAATATCGTCAATGAAGTTAAGCAGATTTAAATAGCTCGAGCCTCCAGCATTATAGTAATAGTAACCGCACTATAGATTTATAGTAAACTCTACCACAGCACGTGATCGCAGCTCAAAATACTTCAAAGTCACACGATAGCGTAGTCCTACGAGAGGATCAGTGCATAACGGTCCCCACTAAACAGACCAAATAAGATTTCGAAAGTGTAAGATCACTCTTAAGTCAGAACATGTGAAAAATGCAAGTTACACGGAACTAGTGGCAGAATAAATCTGAGTGCTGACCACTGCGGGTTTTTCTAAGCCCCCACTCAGCTACAACACGTAATATTTCTAAGTATCGCGACTGCTATCAAGAAAAACTGTGTCCTAAAAGTATGCGGCTCGATCACCGCCCAAACCACCAATAAACCTGCCTCCTCAGTTCCGTCCAAGCAAAAGCGAACGAGCTAGGTGGCCGCCACCGTTTTATAAATTCGGTCCACCCTATCGCGAAGATCCCAAGCATCTACGTCACTCAAAGACTGAGCAATCACCAGCCATATTTATAACTCTTTATACAATATCACACTCTTAAAACCAGAAGCATCATCAGAAGCTCACTAAAAGTCTGAATAAAATGACATATTACGCTTGATTTTACCTTAAATATTTTCCCCCAAATCAGAATTGAACAAAAACATTATTTCCAAAACAGTGCTTAATTTCAGTCATTGATCTCTGTACCTTGAGTAATTATTATACGAAAATTTATGGCACCTCTTTCTTACAGGAAATGATCTGCTCCTTTCACCGCTACAGTCATAATTTACAAATCTCTAACCAAATTTTATTTGTGGGCAAACTAAGCAAAATATTGAATAATGAATTGAAACTGACAGTCAGCCATCCAGTTATTACACTCTAAACATTATAGGTGAAGCGTGTATAAATTGGCAAACACATGAAGCCATGAGGATTGTGTAACAGTTTTCATTTATTAATTAAGATGCCCTTTAATTAATTGTCCAATTACGCTGTCTCTAACTGCTTCGTTACGTATGCAGTCAAACATGTATATACACTGAGTGATCAAAAGTATCCGGAACCCCCCAACCAAAAACATACGTATTTCATATTAGGTGCATTGTGCTGCCACGAGGTCCTCCGTATCAGTGACCTCAGTAGTTGGGAACGAAGTTTTTCGCGACGGCGCTTATAGGTAAAACAATCTCAGTATTCTTGCCGCGTCAGTTCTGGATAAAATCTCGAGCTTTCGACGATTACCTCCATAGTCATCGTCAGGAGCAACTGACTGTCTTCACTGCTGCTGTGGTAGCCTTCTTATAGCCCGTGGACGCCTTCTGATTGGTCGGCTTATGACTGGTCGGCGGTTACGTACTGCTGTCTCAGACGGTGTCAATGTGTACGCCGGTGGCGCCACTGCTTCCGTTGGAACGTAAACCTTGGAAGGAACGTCTCTGCGGCTTCTCTCCATCAAGCGCTCGTTTCCATGCACAGGTCAGATGGTATCCGGTATCGCGGTTAAGTTTCTTTTGGCTCATTGTTATTTCAACAGCCTCTGTAATAACAGAATCCCAGTACTTGGAGGCATGGGACAGAATTTTTGTATCATCGAACAATATATTATGTTTGTTCGTGAGGCTGTGCTCCGCAATTTCCGATTTCTCCAGTTCTCTATTTTTAATATGGCATTGGTATTCTGCACAGCGGTCGGAAACTGTACGAATCGTCTGACCTACTTCACAAGGGATATTATAGACTCCAGGGACCCTGAGGCCGAGATTGTCCGTAACAGGGCGTATCATCTCCTTAATTTTCTTAGGAGGACGAAAAATCAGTATTATACCTCGAGATTTTATCCAGAACTGAAGCGGCAAGAATACCCAGCTATTAAACATGGTGAGAGAGCAGAATGGGGCGCTCCTTGGAACTCACGGACTTCGCTCGTGGTCGGGTGATTGGATGTCACTTGTATCATCCGTCTGTTCGCGAGATTTCCACACTCCTAAACATTCATAGGTCCATTGATTCAGATGGGATAGTGAATGGAAACGTGAAGGGACACGTACAGCACAAAAGCGTATAGGCCGACGTCGTCTGTTGACTGACACAGACCGCTGACAGTTGAAGAGGGTCGTGATGTGTAATAGGCAGCTATCTATCCACACCATCACACAGGAATTCGAAACTGCATCAGGATCCACTGCAAGTACTATGACAGACGGGTGGTGGGAAAACTTGGATTTCATGGCCGAGTGCTGCTCATAAGCCACACATTAGCCTGGTAAATGCAAAACTACGCCTCGCTTGGTGTAAGGAGCGTAAACAGTGGAAAAAGGTTTTGTGGAGTGGAGAATCACGGTACACAATGTGGCGATCCGATGGCAGGGTGTGGGTATGGCGGATGCCCGGTGAACGTCATCTACCAGCGTGTGTAGTGCCAACAGTAAAATTCGGAGGCGGTGGTGTTATGGTGGGGTCGTGTTTTTCATGGAAGGGGCTTGCACCCCTTGTTGTTTAGCGTGGCACTATCACAGCACAGGCCTACATCGATGTTTTTAGCACCTCCTTGCTTCCCACTGTTGAAGAGCAATTCGTGGATGGCGATTGCATCTTTCAACACGATCGAGCACCTTTTCATAATGCACAGCCTGTGGATGCACAGCCTGTGGCGGAGTGGCTACACGACAGTAACACGCCTGGAATGGACTGGCCTGCACACAGTTCTTACCTGAATCCTATAAGAACATTGTGGGGATTTTTTGTAACGCCGACTTCGTGCCAGGTTTCACCGACCGACATCGATACATCTCCTCAGTACTACACTCCGTGAAGAATGGGCTGCCATTCCCCGTAAAACCTTCCACCGCCTGATTGAAGGCAAGCTTGCGAGAGTGGAAGTTGTCATCAAGACTAAGGGTGGGCCAACACCCTATTGAACTTCAGCATTACCGATGGAGGGCGCCACAAGCTAGTAAGTCATTTTCAGCCAGGTCTCCTGATACTTTTGATCTCACAGTTTATCTCAATTTGACCTTCCACTACTTCCATGCAATGACCCCGACCATTTCAGTAAAGAAGACGACCTCAGAATAACAAGTCAAAGAAAATACTCTAAAAGCATTTTGCTCCACTCTCATGATTTGCACAAGTTTTCTTTGTAAACCGGTATCTCAATACTCTTTTGATCACAGAAAATACGTTCACCCACCTGGGCAGCAAAAGTAAAAGTAAACTTGTATTCTTACTGTAATTCAGTAAATCATGCTGTACTAACCAGTCGTGAACATGACAATGTGCCTTACACATACTGTTCGCTGTATGAACAAAGTGTCATTTTAAGCTGAGACCATGCGTCCATTGACATTTCATGGCAAGACGAACGGTTGGCATAGATGGGTGTCTGCCAAAGTGGCGTACACCATAAGAATGTCAAACAGCTATCATGAGACACAAAACCTTGATATTCTACCTCATAGTGATCGCAGGCGGAAATTACTACCGCAAGCTACAAACTATGGTTCATAGATATCCAATGGAGATTGCAACAGAAATGCAATATTCATTTTGAAAGGCAGTTGATTGGGCTGTGTCGATCCGCATAGTAGCCCTGTGCAATCGTCTCCAATCGATCATTTAGGACACTAGAAGTCCATCACTAACAAATATTTACTATCAAAACAGTCTTGATCACAAATTATTAATTCCGGTGACCGGCTTCGACCACAACTGTGGTCATCTTCAGACACATCTTCTGGTGGTAAATCAGGAGGTTCTTATTCATTGGACTGAAGATGACCACAGTTGTGGTCGAAACCGCTCACCAGAATAAATAATTTGTGATTAAGACTGTTTTTGATAGTAAATATTTGTAATGACATTGATCACTATTTACTCCCAAAATTTATTCAAAAGTAATCCATCACTAACAACTTTAAATCCCCTCCACCACTACCACCACAACCAGCACTACCAGCACTACGTTGCATCGAAATAGTGGCAGGACTGCGGACGCAATTGTATGCCAGGATGGTTCCTCATAATGGCGTTTAAGATGATCGGCAGTTATAGATTCAGAACTGCTCTGTTGACATCATATATTATCTAAAAGCGATGATACGACAGCGGGCATTGACCCCTAGCCAGTGATGGATTGCTCGTCAATGCAGCCGGCGGCCACGCGCTGGTTCGCACCAAATGAAGACTATAAGAGCGGAGCAGTACTGGCTCGGGAAAGCAGCATCAGCTAGGGCTTCATTCCAGACTTCAGACATGCAGATGTCAAGTTGGCAGAGGCAGTAGGCACACATGTAGAACATCCATGCCATGACAGTGGTGGGCGAGGCGTATATGGCCACAAACCCTCGATTCTTTGAAGGTACCCAGAAAGTTATCGAAGTCACTCTGAAGGTGGAACCTTTCATGTTGTTTGCCACTCGAGCCCTGGAAGCAAACAGACTAACAGCTAGTGGACAATGCAGCTAGTTGTAGACAAATACAAGTGGGCCACGTGGGATTATCAGCCGGTGTGGAGTAGGTTTCAGTATAGGCAACAGCCAAGGTACTGCTAGGCCTGAGCAACCAGTTCTTATAGTCACTGGGCCAGATTTATTATGATAGGGCACCGCTTTTGGTCTTGTAATCGACCAAGATGGAGTAGTGCTGTGCCCCAGCATGGAGTAACCCAGGTCATCAATGCAGTGGCCTGGTCCTTGCACTACGCTACGTCAACAATATTCCAGCCTTGGCAGCATAATTGTGTTCCCAGTTACTGTCTTGCCACTGGTTGTGAAGCGTGGATAGAGAGGTGATGGCCCAACATCGTGAATAAGGTGGGCAAGTTTTGCGTTAAGGTCTATGGGGAGTTAGTCGAACGGAACTGATAGAGTCTTGATTAAAAGTATCAATGTGGACATCAACTAACGTAAGAGAAGAGCAATGGAATGTACTCTAATAAAACCATGTACTGATTAGGGTACTAGATTATGAAATAAGGCATAAAAGGTAGTAAATGAGTCTTGCTATTTTAGCATCAAAGTAACTGACGATGGCCGAAGTGGAATGGGTATAAAATGAAAAGAGATAACAGCAGAAAAAGCGTTTCTGAAAATGAAAATATGTAAATTTAAGTCTAAGGAAATCTTCTATGAAAGTATTTATCTCGTGTACAGCCTTCTACAGAAGTGAGATATGGACGATATCAGCATAGATAGCAATAAAAAACGTTTTTGAAATATCGTGAATATTGAAGATTAGATGGGTAGATAGGATACCTAATGAACAAGCAATTAAGAAGTAAATAAATTGATGGCGCAATTCCACTAAGACCATCTTTTGGTTAGTAAAATACATTTCAAGCATAGCGAATTCCGTAACGGAGTTCAGTGTGAGGAGTAAAAATTATAGAGGTTGAATAATGATCGGCTATGCAGACGTGAGGCCTGCACACGAGTGGCCACAGCGGAGAGCTACATCAAACCAGTCTTTGTCTTGAAACCAATAACAACAACTTCAGAAAATTATTATTTCACATCCCAAAAAGCGTTATCAGTAAAAATTATTATTTCATAACCCACAAAAGCGTTATCAGTAAGGTGTTAAACTTATGTTCTTATTTATTTTCAGTCAATTACTTAGCAACTGATACACTTTGATTTGATTTTTATTTTTAAGCTGTTGCTACACATTTTGAATTCCACTACATTGAAAAAGACATGGAAAACGTATCTCGTTGTGTGATGAAACATAACCTACTGCCCATTACATTACAAACGAAAGAGGGTGTTAGGAGCAGACTGACATTGCAAGCTTGCAAATTTCTTATGTAATCAAGATTTTAATAAATATGGCAGAGGTAATGTTAATCAGAACACAGGGAGGAGTTGTGATCTGAATAACATTACCTTTACTCATTCTTAACATCACAAGACAAAAAAAATGGCTAAAGAAACTTCACACAAACATCTGAAAAACGCTTTCACTAATATGGGGTCTATGATGGACATACAGATCAATTGGTTCAAATGGCTCTGAGCACTATGAGACTTAACATCTGTGGTCATCAGTCCCCTAGAACTTAGAACTACTTAAACCTAACTAACCTAAGGACATCACACACATCCATGCCCGAGGCAGGATTCGAACCTGCGACCGTAGCGGTCACGCGGTTCCAGAAAAAAATGGTTCAAATGGCTCTGAGCACTATGGGACTCAACATCTCAGGTCATAAGTCCCCTAGAACTTAGAACTACTTAAACCTAACTAACCTAAGCACATCACACACACCCATGCCCGAGGCAGGATTCGAACCTGCGACCGTAGCAGCCCCGCGGTTCCAGACTGCAGCGCCAGAACCGCACGGCCACCGCGGCCGGCGCGCGGTTCCTGACTGAAGCGCCTAGAACCGCACGGCCACAACGGCCGGCCACAAAGAGATCAGCTGGGGATCGACACACAACACTAACCGCTTTATCTAACTTCTCAGATGTGAATCTGAGGTATGACACAAAAACTTCGCCACCATCAAACATCTATACTCTACTATTCCAAAAAGAAAAACAGTGTTTGAAAGAACAGGGTGCTCAGAAACATAAATTGGAGCCCTATGCCGTAGCAGCGAATACTTTGCCCTTCTGCTGGTCAGGACGGCACACCACGATGCTTTCGGCGACTGAAGTCATGGACGGCAGCAATCTGTAATTAATGTCGCGCGCCCAAAAAATGCAAGTATGTGGTACCGCGTTCGGCTAATTCGGAATGCAGGTACTTCCCTATGAGTCTCTGAAACCCCGGTGGATTCTGGTGTGCAGGTGGACTTGTTTGCTGATCTGCCAAACCAATCTAACACTGTCCTACGACTATGCCTGATGGAATATGTCAAATGTTTAGACGGCAGACTCAAGCCAAATAAGTATACCCACATATCACTCGTTGTGTGCACGATGCTAGATGCAGTACCTCTGACAGTTCAGAAGGTGACTGGCACAGGCTCTAAGTGGCACACTAGCAAAGGATACAAGTCTCACCGTTTAGGTAGAAACTTGCAGTTCTTTACTAGCAAAGTGCCAGTACAAGAGTGTCCACTTATCTTTCTCTCCACTTTCTTCGCCAGCTCGGTAGCAAAATACATTTACATCTTAGACTAATCCCACTTCAGCACAAGTCAATCAGGAGATGGAGCGCGGCATTCATAGCTGGGAGACTGTCCCTTGCTCTGCATACACAGATTTGGTCAACCAGAGACGTTAAAGTAAAGTGGGAGAAAAGAAAAAAAGATTCAGCTTTGCGGCCTCTTTCCCACGAGATTACGCTATGTCTTTTGCTAACAACATGACCAGGATGGAACCACAGCCCTCCATAAAAAACTGTTATCTCCCTTGTTCCGTCTGTTTCGAACTTTCCAAATAAAGGCCATAAACTCGCTAAAAACATCGCGCATTCACAAATATGTTTTGTCACACAGTCTGGATGTCAGGGTGCCAGTGACCTGTCTCACGGAAATCTGCAGAAAGCTCACAGTTGTCTCAACAGCTTCCTGCCGCACAAGGGCCCATCCTCTGATTTATTGCCAGTCTTCAATGCACTGCCCATTGCAGTGGCGACTTCTCGGCGCTAGTCAACCAAATTGGATGCAGCCCCCAACCGACCGGCGTCATCCAACGTGTCTGCACAACGAGACCACAACCTCAGTGAACCGTGATTTATTTTCAAAGAATATTCTTAAGAATTTATTTTATTTACTAGCGATTCATCACGAGCATTAACACATTTAATCACACTATGTAAGCATGGAAGTCGTTGCCAGGGAGTAACTGATGAAATCATAACCAAATACCTTTCAGCAAATGGGAATTTTATTCACTTTAATAGTGGATAAAGCATTTTTTTAAAGAAACAGATTTAAAATTAAAATCAGAAATCACCCTCTATATATTAAAGTTACAATTTATTCAGAGGCAGAAAGAAGAAAATTTGACTGTATGACCTTTCGGGCAGAGAACCTTTTGACACGGCCTTAGTTACGATCGCTCACAACAGCCTCTGAAAGACTACACTGATGCAAACCTGCAACACACCAGAAACCTTTAAACTAAGAGTTTTAACAATTTACACAAGAAAATAAACAATTTTTTTCAGCCTTCGGTTGCAAGGTAATTTTTTACTCGTTTACCTAGGTTTCGATTCCATTAATGGAATCTTCTTCAGAACCTATGAATTAAACCACATACGGACATATATTACTCACTGAAATGCATCATCAGTCTAATGATTGAATAATAGAGAAATCGTGATACTTACAAAAATTAAATTATCGCTCAGAATAATGGATATAATCCCAGTATAGTGAGACAGTTGTTCAATAAAGAAACACGAAAGAAGACTACCACCCTTTCCAGTTCAGGTACCCACAATCAACACCAGGCAACGAAATACATATCATTTACCTTTATAGGTAACATATCCTATAAGGTAGGTCGTTTATTAAAAAACCTAGGGTGTAAAGTTTTGTACTTTACCACCAACAACCTCAAAAAGAATTTAGTTCATTCTCTGGATAAAGGTACGGATAAATCATCGCTGTCAGGTGTGTATAAGATCACGTGTGCTGAATGTCCTTCCTATTACATTGGCCAGACAGGAAGGGCCCTGTCGGTTAGGTTTAAAGAGCATCTGCCGACAAAAAGCGGCGATGGAACACAAGGATCTACGTTTGCTGAACATCTGGTCCAAAAGGCGCATGCTCCCAAGCCTCTAAAAGACGCAGTGCTTTTGCATAATGAAGACAAGGGATGTAGGCTAGACACCCTCGAAGAATTACAAATTTTTAAACATCTTATTATTGATAGAGACAACTTACTTAATGATCAGTTGCAACTAAAAAATAGAAGTTATTTCGAAGGATTTCAACCTTTACTCCAGTGGAGTTGACCCACAGTCCGCCTCGAATGGCCGATGCTGTTTCCCTATCTGCTTTGTCCCTTTATTATAATGCGATTGTACTTGTGTGTCTTTGTATTTCGTAATATGCTTGTTAATGACACATAGTTGCTAAGGCGTTTTTATGTTAAAGACATTTTATGCTTAGCACGCATGGTTTCGACACTAATTTTTTAGTTACTGTAGCTGGGCTTCGCCCTCTTACTATAATATTCAAATGTAATAAAAAAAATTATACCTTGGCTTTGTAGTTTGTTCTTAGGTAAATTGTTTAATGTTGCCATACCAATAGATAGGTTTGTCCATTTGTAGGACGGCTTTCAGCCACATTTTGTTTATATGTATATGTACTCTAAATAATTTTGAGACAATTTGCCTCTCGCGCCTGCGCTCGCGCATGCGCTTGGCCGCGGCTGAGCCTCGCCGTGAAGCTGCTCGCGACGCCTAGTTTTCCGCGCCGCTCACATGTGGTCCTTATTTCTGGCCGGCGTAGCTCCGTCTACGTTCGCCTTAATGGTTTTAATCTTGACAGACATAATCTTATGATTATGCGTCTTTATTGTTTTACTTTTTAATCTGTGACATGGCCAGTGTTTGGCTGTCAAAATAATTTAATTTTTGTAAGTATCACGATTTCTTTATTATTCAATCATTAGACTGATGATGCATTTCAGTGAGTAATATATGTCCGTATGTGGTTTAATTCATAGGTTCTGAAGCGTTGCGCAGTTGGAGGTGAGCCGCCAGCAGTGGTGGATGTGGGGAGAGAAATGGTGGAGTTTTGAAATTTGTAAGACTGGATGTCATGAACTGCTATATATATTATGACTTTTGAACACTACGAAGGTAAATACATTGTTTGTTCTCTATCAAAATCTCTCATTTGCTAACTATGCCTATCAGTAGTTAGTGCCTTCAGTAGTTTGAATCTTTAATTTAGCTGGCAGTAGTGGCGCTAGCTGTATTGCAGTAGTTCGAGTAACGAAGATTTTTGGTGAGGTAGGTGATTTGTGAAAGGTATAGGTTAATGTTAGTCAGGGCCATTCTTTTGTAGGAATTTTTGAAAGTCAGATTGCGTTGCGCTAAAAACACTGTGTGTCAGTTTAAGCACAGTATTGTATAATTTTTCTAAGGGGACGTTTCATAATCTATACTACCCACCTGTGTCATATGAAAGTTTGTACGGGGCCAAGCCATCGCGAGGAGTCACTTTACCACTTAGGCTATGCGACATCACGAGAGCCAGCGTCGTTGGCACAAGAGACGATCTAGTTAACGTGATTTCTGCCTTCAGCCCTCTCCAGTGGCCCTCGTTGGCTTTATTTGGCTCGCAGACCACACAGTTACTTCACGAAAATGGGTATGCGCGAAACAGCTGCGTTAACTATAGTAACGATTGTCGAAGAAAATCATGAAGAAGATTCTTGACTCTTCGACAACTTGAACAGCGAATTGCTGGTAGAGAAACCATACATGCTGTAAAATGATCTGAGATACATACTAGTAGAAGTTATTTGTTAACTAAACTGACTCTTCATCCCATTTTCGGTTTTAAATTGAGTGTGTTTAAGGTATAGTGTCTGATGTCAGCTTGCATTTGCACGATATCCATATTCTCGATGTTGCAATTTGCTATTATTTTCAGACGTGTCCTGACAGTCAAGGCAATATTTCTGGCCACTGGGGAAAGATTCCATTCGTTGGCCTTTGCAACAGGAATTGGGGTAAATACATTATTTACAATACATAACATCGACTTTTGAGATAATATTGCTACTAAATGAATAAGAAAGACCTAGAATCCCTTATCAAAGACAAGGCGAAAAACAAATGGGAGAAGGCAGACGCAAACCTGCTACCTTACTCTACTCAATTCAGTGTCCACAACGCTACCAATTGTGCGAGAACTTCGGTACAACATTCGATTCTCTAGGCATTGTCTAAAATCTGTAAAGATTGTATGTATAAATGCCATTATTCGATATTTAATTTGCAAACTGTACCAGAAAGACACATTTTTGATAGATCATCTTTGCGCCGTAGCAGTGAAACGGTATGCTTTCGTGACACACAAGTTGTTATACTAAAGACTTCAACTATACGAAGTCTTTACCTACCGTTATGTAGTTTTATGTCATTTTTTTAAAAAAACTCGTAGCTAACACGACGAGTTTTCTAGAGATCCTCCATTTCTTGATGCTCTGAAACAGCTTTTATACATATTACGTATTCATTGGGAAAAAAAGCCCACAAAATGCGATGTTTAACGCCATATAATATGATGGCTCCTGTCTTATGCTTGTAACGTAAGACGATGTCGCATTTCACTGGCTACGTTCCTCCCCACGAGGCAAAAATCTGACACTCTGGCTTCCTTATTCCATGTTCCGCTGGTAGTGGAACGTGGTATTCCACCGAATTCCATGTTGCAACGTCACTTGCTTCTCGTCCACGTACGTTTTCACATCCTGTATGAGGACGTCGTAAGGCTTGTAGTACATGTTTTACTTGACGATCCTAGAGCCGTAGAAATATCTTAAGAAATGCCACCGACGTGTAGTAAATCTGTTCCCAATCCAGCTGATGGTAAAAAAATTCCCAATTCAGCAAATATATTGTTAGGAAGGAGAGGGCAGAATATAAGTGATAAGGTATTGTGACCTTACACTGGAGCGTGCAATGTGACGGGTAGAGCTAGAGAGAAAAATTAGAAACTAGATTATTTAATGTATTCACCTCTGCTGATTACTGCACTCGTTCGGTGCTTTGAAACTCGTAAGTGTACACTCTATTGCAAAGAGAGAGAGATACGTTCTGAATATATCTTAAATGGTACGCCTAAACCACTCTCGCCGATATGCCTTCCCGCAGAGTCCAGGAAGATCTACAGAAAATCTTCGGCGAATTTTGTGCAGCAAGAGATAGGCACTAACAAATAGAAGCTGTGAGGATGGGTCGTGAGATGTGACCGGTTAACTGAACTGACAAGACCGTTGCTCGGAAGAGGTTACTCGCGTTTGCAATAATTTGAATTACGTGGATTATTGAGGATGATGGAAGATTACACACATAGTGATGAAAAGTTTGGGACATAGTTCAAAGAAATGAGAACAATATACTCCATAAATGAAATAACGATCATCAACAAAAATTTTTTGGGAAAAATAGCGCTGTCTCAGTTTCATCAAGAGAGGATAGCGGATGAGACTTTTTAGAGCGTGTGCAAAGAATGAACGACTCGCGAAAAACATCGGTTGGGCTCTGATGAGGACTCCATAGATTGATGGAAAAGAATGAGCTCCTGTGTAATAATCTACTTTTTTTTATTTAACTAACTCGAAAATAGAGCTTTATTCTGTGAAATTTTTTTGACTCATAAGCAGTTTATTACGGAATACTTAAATCCCATTCTCAGAAACCTTCTAGACGCTACGAATAACCGATCTCACAAGTCAGTGCCAATAAAGGCGATAAGCCTGCAGGGATCAGAAGACCACAACAAATACGAACAATCAAACCGACGAGTGACTCCTAGGATGAGATATGAGATTTAAGTATCCCGAAATCGAGTTCCCGTGATACAGAATATATTTTATTCATACAGCTGTACGGACAATCGAACTGAATAAAGTAAGCTGGGTTTCTCAGATCGGCATTTTGTAACATGTGATTTCCTTACAGCAAAAAAAAAAAAAAAAAGGTTCAAATGGCTCTGAGCACTATGGGACTTAACTTCTGAGGTCATCAGTCCCCTAGAACTTAGAACTACTTAAACCTAACTAACCTAAGGACATCACACACATCCATGCCCGAGGCAGGATTCGAACCTGCGACCGTAGCGGTCGCGCGGTTCCAGACTGTAGCACCTAGAACCGCTCGGCCACCTCGGCCGGCTCCTTACTGCACCTACAGGGTGTTTCAAAAATGACCGGTATATTTGAAACGGCAATAAAAACTAAACGAGCAGCGATAGAAATACACCGTTTGTTGCAATATGCTAGGGACAAGAGTACATTTTCAGGCAGACAAACTTTCGAAATTACAGTAGTTACAATTTTCAACAACAGATGGCGCTGCGGTCTGGGAAACTCTATAGTACGATATTTTCCATATATTCAGCATGCGTAGCAATAATATGGCGTAGTCTCTGAATGAAATTACCCGAAACCTTTGACAACGTGTCTGGCGGAATGGCTTCACATGCAGATGAGATGTACTGCTTCAGCTGTTCAATTGTTTCTGGATTCTGGCGGTCCCCACAGAAAGAAGTCACAGGGGTTCATGTCTGGCGAGTAGGGAGGCCAATCCACGCCGCCTCCTGTATGTTTCGGATAGCCCAAAGCAATCACACGATCATCGAAATATTCATTCAGGAAATTAAAGACGTCGGCCGTGCGATGTGGCCGGGCACCATCTTGCATAAACCACGAGGTGTTCGCAGTGTCGTCTAAGGCAGTTTGTACCGCCACAAATTCACGAAGAATGTCCAGATAGCGTGATGCAGTAATCGTTTCGGATCTGAAAAATGGGCCAATGATTCCTTTGGAAGAAATGGCGGCCCAGACCAGTACTTTTTGAGGATGCCGTCCAGGTAAAAATAAGCTTCGTCAGTAAACCAAATGCTGCCCACATGCATATCGCCGTCATCAATCCGGTGCACTATATCGTTAGCGAATGTCTCTCGTGCAGCAATGGTAGCGGCGCTGAGTGGTTGCCGCTTTTAAATTTTGTATGGATAGAGGTGTAAACTCTGGCGCATGAGACGATACGTGGACGTTGGCGTCATTTGGACCGCAGCTGCAACACAGCGAACGGAAACACCCTGTATGTTCTCATCCACTAGCTCTTGTGTAAGTGGGAATCCAGGAAACAAGCTTTGGCCCTTCCTGGGGAGAATTGGCCGATATTCCCTTTAATCTTGCTGAATCGGTGGCAGTCTGTGAGTTAGATTGATTTCCCCAGAATGATAAGTGTTTTGCGACACCTGTGGAAAGTATGTAGTATATAACAGGAAGCGGCTCTTTAGTGAGGTCTGGTAATGGCGTAGGAAATGGACAATGGGAAATCTGAATTCTGCTACTGAGTCTTATTAGCCAAAAGGCCTCATTGTCAAAATAATTTCTTGGAGCGGTTTTGGAAATCATGAAACCGTAAGACAGCCAGCGGCCTTTGGTGATAGCAGAAGGAATGTACTGTGTCCTCTGCTGAGGAGATGGTGACGTGGAGTGCATTGCGGAAGTCAGCAGTAAGAGTTCACTAGTATTCTAAAAAGTTATTCCCGCCTTGTGGCAAATTTCGAAAGAATTCTAAAATAGTTTCCCGAGAGTGTGAGTGGGAACCACCTTAGGCTTTCATCTGGTTCAAGACTAGTGCTGTTTAGAAGGCGGCCACGTATCCTCTAGGAAGAGGCCACGTGGCAGAGTGTAGAGCTATTGGCCAGTTGTAGGTGTTTATAGAACTAGGCAGACTTTACGAGATTTGTTAGAAGTTGATAAATTCCATTTTGTGTCAATGGAAATTTGAAGTGTGGAATCCTTATGGTTGTCCTACTTTCGACACTGCAATGGTTCGTTAATGGAGGAGATTATCGCCCGGAGCGACCAAAAACCAGTTTGAGACGGTGTGTGAGTGTACACTTGTCCATTCCATTGTTGCGATCTGAGAGTTCCTGAAAGTAAAACGATTGCAATAGGGCCTTGATTAGTGGCATATGAATAGCGACAATTATTAACCGTTACAAGAAAACGTCACCAACTTGACCTCTTACTTAAAGGCGAATAAACACGCTTCCAAGATATCAGCCCCAGAAAGAAAACCGGCGTGAAAATTTGGGCCATAAATCTGACAGTACGATTTTAAACATTCGCGAATACAGATTGTCATAGTCTTGCGATACCCGAACGAAAAAGCGATAGTACTTTGGTCATTATGTCTAAGTGCGTGATTTCTAACTTGCAGCAGATGCCAGAGATCTCTTCTGTTTGAACATTTTTTTGTTGCGATTCATAAATGGAGTGTAAATCAATGAAACGAATAAATACGTCAATAAAAATTATTCCATTCCATCGTGGCGTGGTGGTACAGCAACCTTCTATTGCAACTATTTAAAAAGCAGTGTTAGGTGGTAGAATGTTCTTTACTAACTTAAGATCGACTTCGCCCGGAGAGGGCAACATCATGGTATGTGAAAATATGATAGGGTGATGGTATTACAGTAAAACTGGTGGTGTAATATTCTGGATTACTACAAAAGAAAAACAAGCTTCAAAAACCGACCGAATGAAATTATGTAGAGAAACGTATTGCAACTCACGTTGAAAGGTCGGAAATTATCTACCAAAAAGCATCCGTCAAGAAGGCATGATACCGCTTAAAACATATTGAAAGGCAACCTATATGGAAAAATATTAAAAATTAATGAAATAAAATCACCGGGATCAAACATTATTAAAGAGGGAAGGAGAAACCTCACAGAGGCGACGGAAGGCATAGCAGCGCAGAACAGGATCTCGCGCGCAAACCGTAAACAGCAGTACACTACAACGGCTCCAGAGGCCCGTCCGTATTTACGTAGAGTATACATGTGGAAGATAGGAGCTCATGCAAAACGTTGGGCTCTTAGTGATTACAATCGCCCTACGGTCCTGCCGTCAGGTTTACAGTGTGATAATGACGTAAAATTCAAATAAAAAAAACTTAGTAGATCATTAGGGAATATATGGAATGCAGACATGCCAGATGGAAAGTTCTGCACAGATATATAGAAAACCATTACGCTCAAAAGCGGTTAAGGGAATTATTAAATTAGAATACTCACAGCAATAAAATAAGAAATCGTCTCCAAATCTATGGGTAAAAGGTAACACTGCCGAATAGATAAAATACAACTGCATACGCATGAAAAGCAACCGAGACCCTGGTAATAAACAGCCAAGAACTTAAAAAAAAGGCAAGCATGCAGTCATAGAAAACCTGATTCTTGCTTGATAACTGATCACTGAGAAACCCCTCCTTGTCAGAGTGTGAATGTTTAACAATTTCGATCTCTTCAAGCAGACTGAGCCTCTTATCTTTGGGGGCGTGGTGGAAAACCCTTAAATTTCCTAGCATAGTTAACTAGTGGCCATTGGACTTAAGGTGAGCAACGAGGGCACAATTACGCTTAATCTGTCCATTCTCAGTGAGTAAATGCTCCTGAAACCTCATTTTAAAAGTCCTTCCCGTCTGACCAATGTAAGCTGCTTGACATTCTCAGCACTCGAGCATATATACGCTAGGGGCAGTACATTCATTCTTCTGGGCACGCTCATTGTGAATGTATTGATACTGGATTTTATTGGAGGTGGTATACACTATTCTTATACTTTTACCTCGAAAGAGTCTAGCTATAGCGTAGCACACATTGCCTAAAAATGGAAACTTAGCAAACCTGTAATTTTGAGGTGCAGAATAGAGGGCGGTATCTCGGTCATGTGGCGATGTTTTCTGCATGTATAGTTTGTCTGTTATGGAGGGGTGTAGCTATTACAGAAAGCGACATATTTCAGTACCTCTGTCATAGATTCAGCGCTAAATGGAATTTCACTGATACGCTGTATCATTGATCTAAAGTAGCTCATCTTGTACCTGCAGCGATGACACTACGTAGCGTGTATAATCGAGCCGCTTGTAGAAGGCTTGCGATAAATGTCAAATTTGATGCCATTATTATTGAGACAAATGTGGGGAGTGGAGAATATCAGTATTATTCATGACTTCATGGGTAAAGATCCTTTTGCTATGAAGATTGTTAAACACTTCGACCAGAAGCGTCAAAACCAATAATAGTCACACTCCAAGTAGTTTACGATTGTATCAGCAAGAAAGCATGACAGTTACCCACGACTAAGCCATCCGACTTCTGATAGAATTCGTTATTAAAAGAGAAGTAATTGTACGAAGTCAAGAGCCTAAGAAGAATTATAACCTCGAGAATTTCATCAGTGCACAGACGTCGGTGCCTAGAAAGGTTATCCTGAGTAATCGAAGTAGACCCTCCTGGCTGAACGTGTGGTCTGCTGGAGGGAAAGATCGATCATGTAAGAGCTGTAGAAGTTATTTCTATTAGAGATGGTAAAATTTTCTCTAAATCTGAACTGATTGCGAATCAGTTGAAGCAAATATTTAGAGACCAGCTTGCCTGCTTACGCAGTCGTATTAATAACAGGTCTTACAGAAAAATCCACCTAATGAATCTTTATTTATGCCTGCATGTTAGGGGCCTTTGGATTCGTCACTCTAGATTTGGGTAAGAATTCAGTGTAGATGCTATTTAGGCAACCACCTAACCAGGCCTGATCTCTTTAGCGTTGTTGTAGTCTTCAGTCCAGAGACTAGTTTGATGCAGCTCTCCATGCCACTCTATCCTGTGCAAGCTTCTTCATCTCCCAGTACCTACTGCAACCTACATCCTTCTGAATCTGCTTAGTGTATTCATCTCTTGGTCTCCCTCTACGATTTTTACCCTCCACGCTGCCCTCCAATACTAAACTGGTGATCCCTTGATGCCTCAGAACATGTCATACCAACCGATCCCTTCTTCTAGTTAAGGTGTGCCACAAATTTCTCTTCTCCCTAATTCTATTCCACACCTCCTCATTAGTTATTTGATCTACCCATCTAATCTTCAGCATTCTTCTGTAACACCACATTTCGAAAGTTTCTATTCTCTTCTTGTCCAAACTATTTATCGTCCACGTTTCACTTCCATACATGGCCACACTCCATACAAATACTTTCAGAAACGACTTCCTGACGCTTAAATCTCCACTCATGTTAACAAATTTCTTCAGAAACGCTTTCCTCGCCATTGCCAGTCTACATTTCATATCCTCTCTACTTCGACCATCATCAGTTATTTTGCTCCCCAAATAGCAAAACTCATTTCCTACTTTAAGCGTCTCATTTCCTAATCTAATACCCTCAGCGTCACCCGATTTAATTCGACTACATTCCATTATCCTCGTTTAGCGTAAGTCTCAATAAAGTCATAATCTATTTCGAGAATATCATTGTTCTGGAAAAACCTTTGGGTTTTGTCAATGTAATCACTTTTATATACTACGACAGCGGTTATAAATTGTAAATCGAATGTCTTAACTCCATTTCATAACAGTTTTTTTTAAATTTCTTAGGCTTATTCGTTTCGATTTTGAAGTTATTATATAGTTAAAACAATGTTGAACATACATGTGCTTGAGGCTGGCAAACGTACTCTTTTTGCGTAAACAACGTTTTCTCGAATAAGATTTCAAAACACATTGGCAGAGTGACCTCTCTGCCGCCTCCTCTTCCTTTGCCTCCAACATCCTGCGAATAGGGGAGCTCTGGTTATCATTACGCTGCGCAGAGCTTGGCGCTCAGCACAATAGATGGCTGCAGTGGGGAGCAGCTCGTGACAAACAATCTTAGAGCCGAAAGTTTAAAAGCTACGCGTTCCGAAGGTCACAATTACGTACTAACACAAATATGGTCCACATTTTGGCGCGTTGATATCTCGCTAGCGTCTTTTATTTCTCCTTAGGAGATCGAGTTCGTAATGTTTCCTTGTTAGACTTATTGAAATATTTTGTGCTATTAATGCCGTAGTCGGCTGAATTTCTCATTGACCCTGAACATTTATTCCCCGCCTGTAGAGAGGTTGTTGCTTTTTCGAAGGTCCGATACAATCCATGTCTCGCTACTGACTAAGGTGACGTCACATGGTCAGAAGACTCGATCACAATTGGCCGTCGTAAATCTTTATTGTGTGATATGATATCATCCCATTGTGGAAGACACACACTCCCTTCGAGCTAGACGCTTGTGGCTGCCGTTACTTGAGTCTTATCAAATCGAATACGGTGGTCTCCTGGCTTCAAAGTGTTTCCCAACATCTGATCCGTCTGGTTCTCCTCTTCTACAGTTTCCCTTTTATTCTTCTAGTCGCTTTTCAACCGTTGTTTTAGTAGTAGGCCTACTCACGTACCTGCACTTTGGTCAGTAGCGAGACAGGATGAGCATTAGAACTTCGAAAAAGCTACAACCATCCTGAAGGTGTCAGCAGACGGAAACAAATTCATCCGACCACGACATAATATTACTTTAATGAGACGTTTACGGTTTCACATTTTTCTATTTTAACCCCTGTTTGGAGATTAGCTACGTTTTTCACATTTATATTGTTTCTGTAGTAGAGTATATAATTGATCCGGATCCGCCAATAAAAATTTCCGATCGATACAGCGCAGCAAAGCGCCGCGTGATTTGTCTCGGCCGCACCGGGCAGCCGTGCACTCTCAGGCGTCTTGCCACGGTTCGCGCAGCTCCCCCCGTCGGAGGTTCAAGTCCTCCCTTGGGCATAGGTGTGTGTGTTGTCCTTAGTTTAAGTTAGATTAAGTAGTGTGTAAGCTTAGGGACCGATGACCTCGCCGGCCGCGGTGGTCTAGCGGTTCAGGCGCTTAGTCCGGAACCGCGCGACTGCTACGGTCGCAGGTTCGAATCCTGCCTCGGGCACGGATGTGTGTGATGTCCTTAGGTTAGTTAGGTTTAAGTATTTCTAAGTTCTAGGGGACTGAGGACGACAGATGTTAAGTCCCATAGTGCTCAGAGCCATTTGAACCATCTGAACCGATGAGGAGGAGGAGATTAGTGTTTAACGTCCCGTCGACAACGAGGTCATTAGAGACGGAGCGCAAGCTCGGCTGAGGGAAGGATGGGGAAGGAAATCGGCCATGCCCTTTCAAAGGAACCATCCCGGCATTTGCCTGAAGCGATTTAGGGAAATCACGGAAAACCTAAATCAGGATGGCCGGAGACGGGATTGAACCGTCGCCCTCCCGAATGCGAGTCCAGTGTGCTAACCACTGCGCCACCTCGCTCGGTTTGAACCGATGACCTCAGCAGTTTGGTCCCATAGAACTTACCACAAATTTCCAAATTTTTGGATTTGTCTCGCACGAGACACGACGCTATGAATGGATGGATTCTGTGTGCGGCCTAGAGTGGTCTTCGCCTCACGCTACAGAAACTTCGTGGACAGAAGAGAAGTAACGTTACAGTTTGAACGCGGGTCCTGCCGGATAAAAGTCGGTCATTGTTGTGAGAAGTTTCCCAACCACATCCTCAATGTTGTGAAATAGTGATAACAGCACAAAGCAGACAACTTGCTGGAGAAATAAAAAAAAAAAAACTCGTGTGGTCTGTTGTCACGCTAACATCATCCGTGGCAGTTTCATATCAGTGTATCTAGGACGAGCTTAGGCAAAGGCACGAAATCTTAACCACACCATCTTCACGATGCGCGATACTCCAGGAGAACGTATCATCATATCAGGCCGCCGAAATGAGATCAGATGCGGCCGCGCGATTGCCCGGACCGGTGGAAACTTTATTCGCATTACAGTTCACGCTGAGAGCCTCGTGACAGTAATGCCGGCAGAGGCAACCGGTTGCAGTGGACTCCCGCCGCCCACGGATTTCAGCCGCCGCGCCGCGCCGCGCCGCGCCGCGCCGCGCCGCGCAGTATGAGCGACTGGGGCGCTCCTAGCGGCAGAGTGCTGATCGCTATCGCACTGAAGGCGGACGGACTCGTCTCGAAGCCGGTCGGCAGCCGCGTTTAGAATCCCATCCGTGACGCCAGAGCAGCCATAACAGAGCGAGACCGTGCTGCGCAGGACGGTTTTATTCAGCAGTAAAAAAAGGGCTAGTGAGTGGAACGGCGGCTCAAATTGAATTTGTTGCTCCATTCAGAAATGGAGGGCCATAAAGTAGTCGGCGGTATTAGTAGCAATTCTCGACTGGTGTTCGGAATGCCGGAAACAAACAGCGGAGGATGGCTACTGGCTTTCTCGTCTCGTCTGAGATGCTGTTTCGCAACTACTTACGGCTACGCCATTTCTAAACGAAACTGGTTTGTTTTGTCGCACAGAGAACTTGTTCTATATTCTGCAAGCGAACTCTTTTTGTCTCAGTTTCTTCTCCGAAACCAAATTCCGAAGTTTAATTCGAAGGAGTTGAAAATATAGAACTGCACATCTAGTTGATATCACAGTAACGACCAAAGAACAGCTCGAGAAAAGAAGGATTCAGATCTCACAATTGACATCTCTCCTTTTTTTCGGAAACTTTGTTTGATTTTAAAATAAATTACATACAAATTAGAGAAAAAATTATCTTCTACAAAATTTCATATTTGTTGTCAATTCATTCATATCTGTTGCCATCACCTTATCCAACTGTTCACTGTTTCATGATATTGACGATCTCAGCTAACTATCTTCTGCGTTTGGATCAATTATCTGCATCGCCCTACCCAAGAGCACAGATGGCAAGAGTCGCACGATTCTTTTAGTTTAGAGGTAACTGATTCAAGATCGATAGACTGGACGTGTGTAGCATTCGCCTACTCTGGATACTTTTCACATCAATTTTGATACGAAAAGGTTGATATCGTGAACTATAGTAACCACGGTAGCAACTGCATGAAGAAGGAAAGAGGTAGGTACGTGATTTCGCTGGCGTAAGGTTTTAATACATTAAATGCTTTTTATTTCCCAGGGGTCTTCACAAAGGAAATCTAGTGTCATCTTTTAAAAGACGTATAACAATCAGCTTAACACAGCACTGTGAATCAATTATCAATTGAAATTAAATAAAACATTATTTAAAAACACTGATAATGTTATAGCTTGAACCAGGTAATTTAAATCACCAAAGCAATTTTAAAATCAATAACAGGAGAAGTAACACACTTTAACTACCTCTTAAAATATTTGATAGGTTACAAGATTGGCAGATAAACAGGTTTCAAAAGCAATAACAATTCATAATCAGCTCCTCTGTAGCAATCAACACACCAAATAACCTAGGCTCCGTAGGAGTGATTTGTGCGTGTGTGTGTGTGTTTTTACAAGTTACGAATAGCACTAGTGCCTTTGACTTGACTATAACATGCAGAAACGGAAGTTACGCACATGCCATATACTTGAATACTTAAGAAACATAACCACTCAGTGGACATGAAAACACGAATTGCATGGCAAGAAGAATTACTAGTTAAGCTTGAGCTTGGCATACACTAGACTTCATAATCTCAAGGCTTATATCACGAGTTTATTTAACATCACTGCCTAGTGGGCTCGTACTTTACGTTAATAGGCTTCGGGGAACTAACCAGAATACAAACTTGTCTCAGCACAAGTAAATCCAATTAAAACAATGCTCAAAAGAAATGCTTCTAAAATCGCCAAATCGGGGCCAGCGACAGTACAATCAAATCAATATCCCACAGAACAAGACGCACTGGCTCACATTAACAAATAAATGAAAGCTGACCAGATCCAGCACAATCGTGCTGCGCAGATGGGATGGCCAGAAATTACCAGCGAATAGGCCTCAGCCACCTGCAGCCAAGTTTTAAACCTTGCGTGGCAGAAATCTTCAAAGCAAAAGATGCAATACGCTGCGAAAGACACCATTTAATAGCTCCATTCCGCACTGAGCGCCTCACCCGGGTAAACAGCGGGTGTAACCCTTCAAGTGCAGTGTGTGGCGCCTCTGCAATCTTTCACAGCAGGTGACGTACCAAACAAGAGCTCTAGTGCATTACCGGCGAACAAGAGTGACCTCTCTCCCTCCGCTGTGCAGCGTTAAATCCTCCCTTTTCCTCTTCGCGCCACTTCTATCGGGCCCCGGCGAAGACTTATCTTCGACCGCTGTCCTCGGGTATCGACAGGACTCACGGCTCGAGAGGCATCAATTTCAATATGTAGTACTATACAAGATGAAGCAATTGATGCCTCTGAAGTGTGGCAGGGAACGATGGGTGAGAAATGGAAGTAGTATGGAGTGTTTATTTTCAGCAGATCTCTTGAAAGGCGGTCGACTTGTCGCTAGTACTTTCACACATTGGACACCCATGCTATGCGTAAGTTCCTTGTCAACTCACAGACAGTCGCTCACTATAGGTACCTGTATGGCCTCGTCACAAAATAGGAAAGACCAGGGATCTCTTATGGCAACGCCAGAGCTTTGGCCGATGACGGTCAATCAGAGCGGTGGGCGCGCATAGTTCCGTTGGTCGCCTCATGGAGTTCGAAGCACAAAAGCTCTTTCATCTCGTTCTTTCGTCCAGTGCAGCACACCGGAGGAAAAATATTTCACATTCTCTAGTTACATATCTGACATGGGCGCTTCTGACCAGCAACTTTCAACAGAATGATGGGATTGCTGCAAGCCACGAGCATTCTGCTTGCATTCACATGATTGGAAGTGTCGAAGTTAGGTAAAATTGTGTCTTTTTCACATTGGATTTCGCATGAGGATTTACCGTGCGTAATGTTGTGTCTTTATTCTCGTTTTGTAACTGTTGCAAAACAAGTGGCGATCCGTATCTGTCTCTTGAGCTAATCTTCCGTAAATTCAAGTGACTAAAAGGTTCCCTCACTCGCAAAGCTTTTTGTAAATAGCTTGTAAAATTATTTTCCGTATTTTGTGTCATTGTGTTGATTGTGATGTTTGTCCATAACTGCAACGGCTGACTTTGTGTATCAGATGTGTTCACGTATTATACCGTACTTTTCATACATTTGGGCTTCGCGAATTCGTTATCTGATGCCTTTACTCACATAGGGTATTTTACCACCTTGCATGGACTTCTGAATATTTGAGACTTACTGCATGCAAAACGCACCCTATTCATTTATTCTGAAATTTTTTCAGCGGTTGCGCTATACATACTTGCAGTGCTTGAATTTACCTTTCGCAGGAAATTTTCAGTAATAACGGTAAACACTGGTAACGGAACTGTTCCAGTTATACTGCGGCGAGGAAGACCTAATTATAAATTACATTCACCACCCTATTTTCAGGTTGTGAGATAGCGTCGACAACATATGGCACATTTGCCCTACACAAATCTAGTCTATAGGGGCGCGATTTTATTATACTTTGAGACCGTGTGCTGTAAGGTTTTCTGTTAAAATTCGACTACGAAGTTATTACTACCGAGTAAACCCTTCCCTCTTTCGTTGTGCTTCGTGTGAACTTTGTCATCTCCAAAAACAGTTCAGAAATCAGATTGCTTTATTAAAAGGGGGCTATAGATCGGGTTCATGATTCAAGTATAGTTTCAAAAGGACTTGCAGGCCTATGAACTGCTGGTGATAGTGTGTCCCCAGGAACTCAGAGTAGATGGGTTGCTGTGGTTACAGCTATCTCAGTATAATGGCTCAAGGTGCTCTGAGAGCTATAATGCGGTAACTGGAAGGGAAGTATGTTAGTGTGTAACTTCCAACGACAAGGTCATTAGAGACGAAGTTCAGACTGGGGAGGGATGGGAACGGAAACCGACTGTGCCCTTTTCGAAGAGGCCAACCCGGCATCTACCCCCAAATGATTTCGGGAAGTTACGGAAAATATGAACTGCGTAGCCGGTCGGGGATTTTAACCACAGTCCTCCTCAATACGAGTCCAGTGTCCATCCGGTTCAGTGGCACGGTAACAAATAGCTTGGATAGTACGCCTGCAGTCTGCCCACTGATAGTCTTGTGAGTGAAAGTTACCGAATCCAGTCGATATTGGTTCCGCCGACTCGATTTTGTTGGTTGTACGTACTGGCGTAACATGCCTAATAAATTGTACTGCATCCATCTGTAGACTCTGTTGACCTTTGTTATTGTAGATCGTACGTCGATGGCATATTGCGCTTGGAGCCTGAAGTTGGGATTTTTTCGCATCCAAACTGGTTGCCTGTTTTGAGTAAACGACGTTTGAATTACAATAGAGATGCTGGTTTCAGTTTTCAATATTCAGGACTTCAAGCCCAGCTGCTGTCCCACTATCCTCAATGGATTACCAGCAAATTTAGACGATATTGGAACGGTAAAAAATTTTAGTGATTGAGGAAAAAATTCTAGAGAGAGTTCCACAAGGTTTAATTTTGGGCTCTTTATATTTGTGGATGACCTTGCTCTTAACATTCAAGAACCAAAATTGGTACTTTTATCAGGTGATACTAGACATGTAATGAACCCTGTTAGAGAGAAAGCAGCAGAAGTGTTGGCAAATGATATTTTCTGAACAATTATTAAGCGGTTCTTTGAAAATGGACTCTCTAAATTCTGAAAAAACACATTCTGTACAACAAATCGACTCACATCAACAATTGATGTAGCGCATGAGCAGCAGCAATAAACAGGGTATAATTTTCTTAATTTTTGATTGTACATATTTACGAAAACTTGCACTGAAAGAAGCGTATTACTGAGCTTCTTGAACCATTAAGTTTAGCTACTTCTGCCCTTTGTATAATTGCTAATCTTGGAACTAATGTATCAACCTCCTGTCATATTTTGCATTTTTCAACTCAATAATGTCTTACGGAACAATTTTCTGGGGTAACTCAACGCTTAGAAAGGAAGTACTGATCGCACAAAAGCGAGCAATAAGAATTGAATGTGGCCTTCGCCCTTGGGTGTCATTCGTGTACCTCTTCAAGGAACTAGGCGTTTTATCTGCTACGTCACAATAAGTGTATCCGCTACTGAAATTCAGTGTAAAAAATCTATCACAATTTGAGAAAAACAGTCATGTCTATACCTACAACACCAGAGGGAAAATTACCTTTATTACAAATTGCTAAGGCTGTCAGTGGCTCAGAAAGGAGTTAAATAAGTAGAAAAAAAATTTTTATCCTTTTCCCAGTAAAATAAAATGTCTGACAACTAGAGAAATAAGTTTTAAATCTAATTTAAAATCAGTTCTCCTGGTGAACACCTTCTACCCCACTGACGAATTTCTACTTAAAAAATGGTAGCCAGTAAAAAATAAAACAATAAATAATTGAGGGCAGTTGCGTGAGCAGTACTAAAAATAATGTGTTCGTCAACGTTAACAATAATCCCGTATAAACTTCTTGTAAACTGACTCGTTACACATCATTTCGATAAAGGATGATTTAGGGAATTTGTAACTAACTAAATAACTAACTAACTACACTGCCGAAAAAAGAACGGCAGCGTCAAAAAATAATTAAAATAGAGAAACGAAATTTCGAGAATACATTTGTCTCGATAACATATTTAAGAGATTATCATAGCAAGGTCACAGGTTAATGTACGCGTGAGATAAGCCATTGTAAATGTGAAATGCCGGCCAAAGCAACATGTCGACACTGGACAGCACGTTGGGTTACAACAGCAGCATGTGACCATCATTATTCTTTTGGAAAACACTCCCTGGAGTGCTGTTGGTGAATGGCAGCACAACAAGTTGAATCACTTCACTGACGTACAGATTTTCAGTCAGGGTGTGTGGGATAACAACGAGCGTCCTCCTGCTATCATACGAGTTAGTACTCCAGGTGTAGGTCCTGTGTATTTGGCACATACGTAGGTTGGTTGCAGGGCTTCAAGTAGCGTCCCTCCAACCAACACACGGTCATCACTGCCAACGAGGCAGAGCCAGCTTTCGTCAGAAAATATAACAGACCTACACCCTGTCTTCCAAAGAGCTCTCACTTGACACCACTGAAGTCGTAAAGGGCGGTGGTATGTGAGCAGCTGAACGCACGTTACTGTGAGTCTGTCTCGGAGCCGTCCTTGAGTAAAGCGGTTTGTAACAGTTCGTTGCGTCATTGTGGTACCAGCTGCTACTCATATTGCTGCAGCAGATACACTACGATGCTCCAGAGCCACATGCCGAATATGATGGTCTTCCTTGTCGCTAGTGATGCATGGCTGTCCGGAACCCAGTGTTCTTGCGACCTTACTTTCTAGTGATCGCCGCTACCAGCAATCATGAACAGTGGCTACATTCCTGGGAAGTCTTTCTGCAATATCGCAGAAGGAAAATCCAACCTCTCGTAGAACAATTACTCGACCCCGTTCAAACAGAGAGGTGATGATAATGGCGTCTTTGTAGCCTTAAATACATTCTAGATTAAATACATCAGTCTGAAGGGTAATTAACGCTCACGACGTTAAAGCGGATATTTTGAAGCAAACCTGATTTGAATCCTCATAGTAGCATTACTGTTATCCGACAGGTGCGAAAGTTGACTAGACATCAGCTTTCATATGTAGAAACACCCCTACCAATTTCTTGGTGCTACGATTTTTTTACCGTCAGCGTATTTGTGTTGCCGAGATGGTAATGTTATGCCTCCGTCTGCCAACACTGCCATTTATCTTCCGGCGGTACTGCAACTGGGGTTATTTGGACCGAAAGACTGTCAAGCGAGTACGAAACTCATATGTCTATGAGAACTGTAGTCAGTGTCATGGAGGATCTCAACCACCCTCCAAAACTAGCGCCCGAGAGGACAGACACATTGTTCTCTGCATCCTGCAGGATCATCATGTGCCTTAAGACGGGGCTCGCTTGCAACACGTATCGTAAAAAGTACAGCCTCACTGTAAAAGTACTGTATGTGCGTGGCAAGCAGACGTAGCATGGAGAGGCAAACACAATTTTGTTCATCATGTTCTTGTTTCATCCACACGCTGCATGTCTTCGGATCTGGAAAGACACACGCCCATCTAGTCTTAGATGTCTGCCGACAGTTGGAAAGTGAGCGGCTGTATTACTCATCTTCATCCGAGAATTAGTTCAACCAGTCTCAAGAATTTCTGAGCCGGTATAATCTCTCATATCTGGACCAGAACTCTGCGATTCTGAACAATGGTAGACTTCAGATATTATTTGTTCACAAGCGGACTTTCTGCTTCTTAAAAACATCGACTTATGGCGAAGATAACAGGGGAGTGGCTCTTCGAAACATAGCGCTTTTTCAACGAACTCACCAAGCTGGGAACAGGAGAATATATTAGATCAGACTGTTACTGGCCTCTCTCCACGCATTCTACACGAAGCGCCTAAGAAACTGCCATAGGCATGCGTTTTCAAATACAGAGGCATGTAAACAGGCAGAATACGGCACTGCGGTCGGCAACGTCTATATAAGACAAGTGTCTGGCGCAGTTGTTAGATGGGTTACTGCTGCTACAATGGCAGGTTATCATGGTTTAAGTGAGTTTCAACGCAGTGCACGAGCGATGGGACACAGCGTCTCTGAGGCAGCGATGAAATGGGGCTTTTCCCGTACGACCATTTCACGAGTATACCGTGAATATCAGGAATAAGGTAAAGCATCACATCTCTGAAATCGCTGTGACAGAAGCGCAATCCTTCCGCAGATTGTCGCAGATTTCAGTGCTGGGATATCAACTAGTGTCAGCGTGCGAACCATTCAACGAAACATCATCGATATGTGCTTTTGGAGCTGAAGGCCAACTCATGTACCGTTGATGACTGCACGACACAAAGCTTTACGCCTCGCCTGGGTCCGTCAACATCGACATTGGAGTATTCATGACTGGAAACATGTTGCCTGGTCGGACGAATCTCGTTTGAAATTGTGTTGAGTGGATGGACGTGTATGGGTATGAAGACAACCTCATGAATCCATGTGCCCTGCATGTCAGCAGGGAACTGTTCAAGCTGGTGGAGGCTCTGTACTGCTGTGGGGCGTGTGTAGTTGTAATGATATGGGACCCCTGATATGTCTAGATACGGGTCTGGCAGGTGACACGTACGTAAGTATCCTGTCCCATCAGCTGCACCCATTCATGTCCACCGTACCTTCCGGCGGACTTGGCCAGTTCCAGCAGGACAATGCGACACCCCGCACGTCCTGAATTGCTGCGGAGTGGGTTCCAGAAACACTCTTCTTAGTTGAAGCACTTCCGCTGGCCACAAAACTCCTCAGAAATGAACATTATTGAGCATATCTGGGATGCCTTGCAATGTGCTGTTCAGAGGAGATCTCCACCCCCCCCCCCCCTCCCTCGTGCTCTTACGGACATATGGACAGCCCTGCACGATTCACGGTGTCAGTTCCCTCTAGCACTACTTCAAACATTAGTCGAGTCCATGCCATGTCGTGTTGCAGCACTTCTGCGTGCTCGCGGGGACCCCACACTTGATTTTAGGTAGGTTTACCAGTTTCTTTTGCTCTTCAGTGTGTATTAGTCAGCAGCCTCTTTTTACATTCGAAACCCGTAAGACGGGGATTGTCGAACTCCAAGAACTTTTTAGGCATGCGGACTACTTCACAGTAGAATATCTACAGTTCTTTCCTTGTATCACCAGAACGCAAAGACATTTCAAAAAATTCAGCGACAAGAAAAACGTACGCAAACACAGAAAGGAAGAACATGGAAAAGTAACCACTGGAAAGAAATGTCATGATTTGAAATATGTCTGTGAAGTGCCATTTATTCGTTTCCAGTCAGAAAAACATTGTTAATTAGGAACGCTGCTGCCCACTCAACTCTTGCAACGGGAACAATTAATGGAAATATACGAGTAGTTAAGGGGTAACTCGTCCTTTACTACTGTGCAATCTAAAATTCAGCAGGCCACCTTCTCTTAACTCTATTCGTTTCTCTTTTACTACATTCACCTCTGTGTTAGAGTGGCTCAGAATTTTCCACCCTCTCAATCTCGTCAAAGACAGATGAAATAGTTAAGTGACTTTCCATCATATAAGTCCGATGGATGCTCGCTGCTAAAGCCTGTTCTCCTTCACCAATGTTCCCATACCATGTCCATTTTCTCAATACCCATGGATGCAGTGGATTACTGCAATAATATCTCTAGTCTAAATCTCTCTTCTGTCTGCTGACCTTTTCTCCTCCTCTTTACAGAATCAAATGACTCCTACTACATATGGATATTGGACTGCCTGCTTCGAAATTGTTAACAGCAGTGTAATGGCGATTGATGCCTCTTCTCCTGGTCTGAAAACCTTTGAAACACAAACCTTTGGTCACGACCTGGCAATTCCCTTGTTTAGGCACAGTCGGCCGTGAGTTTTTGGCTGTGGTGGGCTCATTCCCCTGCACCAGAACTCGTTGCCGGCCTGGAGCTCCCAGTCCTCATTAACCCGTTACACTAAATCGTCTGGAGCATGAGCATTCCTCTAGCCCAGGTTATCTGAGACTTTTTGGAGGCACTCTCGTAAGAGGAGCTACCTCCAGCAGATATACACGATACGTCATACTTCTCGCCGTACGTTCTTTTCAGAATCCAGAGGCATCAACTACTTCATCTTCCGCACAAATTATTTTCTTGGAAAACGCTGGACCGAAATTTTTTTTAATCGCTTGCTCTAATGTATGGGCATATCTAAATTCAAATTTCGTAGCTCTCATCGCAGTTAGTGCAGTACGAGCGTTTTCATTACAACGAGATTTTTCCAGTATTTATGATGGTGAGTTCGATATTTTGTCTGACGCCTCCGATGTGTACCCTGTGTCAGCCAAGTGCATCATTGGATTAAAGATGAGAAGGAGGGTTGAAAGAAGAACCAACGAAGATGGCTTTTGAACGAACCTATAAAATAGTTCATAGAAGTGATGAGCCAGTGAAGTGGGATAATACTGTGCCGACACAAAAGTAGCTGTACTTGAACTAGGAATGGGAAAAACCGGCAGGTTAAGACCGGTACGAGTGTTTTAGTTCTTAATAACCGGTATTTTTCGGTATGTGATTCTTATTGATTATAACACATTTTATTTTTTGCTAACAACCGAGTAAAAAACTGAAATATCAATTAGCCGTCACACTAACAGTGCAAAAAATTTTCGTTGTTAAATAAACATTTCGTAAAAGAAGCTGTAATTTGTATTCGTAACATCAACAACGCTGACAGGAAAGGAGCAACGAACATGTGACATAAGAACTGGTACTGCATTGCTGAAACAATATTGTCCCAGTTGCCGTCAGGCCCGGATCTAGGGGGGTTGGGGGGAAGGGGGCAAAGCAGGGTACAGTTTCAAGGGGCGCCAAATTCATACTCTTGAAGAAGGAAAAAACCTTGTTTCACAAAGTGCCTTGCATCCAGCACACGTTAGTCTATGGATTATTCATATGATTTTGAAACGCATCAGTGTTGGTTTCTGAGCATTTTTGAACACACTCTAAGTTTTATTTCTGAGCGAATCATACGTTAATTTTTGAGTGCGAGCATAGAGTACGTGATATCTCTGCTAGGAGAATTCCCGTCGCATCTAGAAATAAAAAACTTTCCCGCAGACAAAAGGGGACGGGGCTGTACGAGCTGAGCAAAATAAACCCGAATGAGTGAATGCCAACCGCTGGCTGAGTGGGTGTTCAAATGATCAGCGTTGTTATAATTATTAGTTAAATCCGTAGATTCAGACTACCAGAGTGGAAATAAACGACCAAAAGGAATAACAGGTAAGGAAGATTACATACTATTCTTCTCTGTGTACCCAAGAAAATAAAATTTTGACAGATAATTTTTGGCTGATAGCTACAGTACTAAGGGCTAGTTGTACAATGCCCGGTTAGGAGCCTCTTAAGTTCTATTCTCGGAACAGCGCGGAAAACGTGTTGTACTAACACGTACAACGCCTATCCGGAGAATAAAAGCGGGATAACTAAACTGGCGATTCTGGTAGGGTTAGCAAAGTTAACAGGAGAATAAATTTTGACAACGACAGGAACAGTTACAGAATTAGTAATGACAAAACTGTTTGTTAGAAAGAGGAAGGGGAAGAAACGGGGAGACCACACAAATTAGTGACGATTCCAAAGTTGTATAAAAACTTCGTCCTCCAACTTTTCGACTTTGTACTTGAGAAACTGGAGCGTATGAATGAAATGTGAAACTATTTCCTAACACAAAACTTTCTGCTTATATTAGACCTAATAGGCATTTGATACTGGCACTTTTCGAATTATATTCTGTCGTGTTATTTATGTCAATGAGGTAGGTAAAATGAACATTTGTGCCGAAGCAGTCTCGCTTATTCGGCGTGTAGTAAATTGTTGCAATATTAGAAAGGTTTGTTTCGTTTAATCTACAGACAGTGGCAAAAGAGAGTTAAATAAAAAATCAAGAAACGACACCACTCTTGAGTACTATTCGCATTAGCAACTTTTTTCGGTATTAGCCAACGACGATTTGATGTTTCATGAAGCGAAACGTTTGACGAACTTTGATGACGTAGTAGATTCTTTCGCAGAAACGAAAGCACGCCGTGTAAAGCTGTAGCAAGATTAGAGAGAAAAAAAATGCCAGGGACTAAGGACTGAAGAAATATGTACTGTCTTGCTTGTCGCTTGTCTTTACTGGTTTCATGGTTCAAATGCCTCTGAGCACTGTGGGACTTAACATCTGAGGTCATCACTCCCGTAGAACTTAGAACTACTTAAACCTAACTAACCTAAGGATATCACACACATCCATGCTCGAGGCAGGATTCGAACCTGCGACCGTAGCACTCGCGCGGTTCCGGACTGAAGCGCCTAGAACCGCTCGTATTGGTTTTATGTTTCCTGTTCTTAATTTTATCTCACACAAAAGAGAAAGTTGTCAGCTAATAGGCAACAAAGGGTGCAAATTTTCTGAAGAGATTTTATTTTCCAATTACAAATAATCCTACCCAGTATAAATCATGAGTTGTTTTTAAAGGGGGTTAGGATGTCAATTGGCAGACAAGGAGCAGGAGAGGCACACAGGAAATTTTAATTTCCACTGTCCTCAGTATAAGTTTGATGGCTTCCATTACATAATACACATGTTTGTATGCCACAGAGCGAAATACAGAGACGTGCGATAGAAGAATGCTGTGTGATGAGGCGTGGCACTGCACTTTGGCACACTTTAGACCAAATAACATGTCTTACACTTCCTCGAACATATATGTTTTATACATCACACTATTCAAAAAGATTCACTCTACAAAATGAAAATATTTTTGAAAAATCCATTTTTTAAATTTTTGACGTCCTATCCCAAACGCTCAAAAAGGGGGATGGGGCGGTTGGAAATATCGTAGATCCATGGCTGGCTGTCGTGTATCGTGAACGTGCAGTGTGTAAAACGTGACCTTGCCTGTTCTGTAAGGTAGTTTCTTGCTGTCCTCACCCGACATCCATTGTTTTGCAGAATGGCGCCAACCCTACTCCAGAAATATTTCTACGAAGTGACAGGGCAATGAAATATAAGGCTTCATTTACTTCAAAAGATTAATGATTTGTCTGACATTTCTATGAAATAATAAAACAGGAAGGAAAGTATCGTACCAGTAATAAAGTAAAAATTTAACAAAGATTACATCATAGTACACAATAAAAATTGAAATTAGCTGACATCTGTCTACATAATACACCTTTATTTGCATGTAGCCACTGAAAGTGGACAAACTAACACGTAAAACAGAGCTGTTCTGCCTCAGTTTTCTCCCTTTAACACTGACTATTCTTAATGCCAAAATAATGGTATCATCCCCGATTACACCATGATTTTGAGTAATGTTTCATAAAATTAGGACCAGTAGTGGAATACTAGTAAATTTTTTGTAGTATTCAACCACTTATCAATTTTAGAGAAAAGCTGTTGGCGGTGGATGGACAAAGTTTTCCTTTATTTGGCTATTTAAGTTAGTGTTTGCTTCTATGTATCTTCAAACCGAGAGAGTCAAAATTTTTCAATCTTTGTTCGATTTCTACGTTTTTTGTAGGAAATGATAGGCATGAAATCCGGAAACAGCTTATTCACGAAACCGGTTATTTTGAGTGGTTTCAACACTGAGGTTAAACTGGCGTGAAAAAAAGGACATAACCGAAACCCATTGTTTCAGCGATAACCGCCACCCGTAACTTGAACTCGTGCCGCTGGCGCTGTTTGACGGCGGTGGTGAATGTGCGACTGTGGCGTCTGCTAAACAAAGCTGCCCGCCATCTGCCGGGGAGTCACGTGTTCTCCTCCGCCATCAGTTGGAAATCTACGGTGACCTTCGTCTAAGTCCTCCCCGCTGGAGCAGTGGTTTGGTTTTGCGGGCTCAGTATCTTCACTGGCGCCACTTACCGTCGGGTGATCGGGTGTGCTGACGGTTCCCTGCTCGGGGCTGTCAACCCTGGTGTACCTCGCTGCATGTGCATCAGTGCTGGGTGGGCTTCTCTGCTGTCCAGAAACGCCTCTATTGTGACTGAGGACACCGCTGGTGTGGCTGGCCGAAGGCAAGTTGCCTGTCTTAGGTTTATGACTGTGGTGGTTTCAACCTTATCGGTTGCTGTCTTTAATCACAATTCAGATTAAGGATAAGTTACTATAAATTTTATTGAATGTGTTCATAAATGTGGATGGTTGTTCTTGTAAAGGGAAATATTTTAAATTTTTTTGTCTAATTGAGGCTTAATGTCATATATGAATAATTGGAGATTTATAAATTTCTTTACTGAAGATGTTGGGACGGGAAAAACCCACCGTGGTTCAACGACAAAGTTAGGAAACTACTGCGAAAGCAAAGAGAGCTTCACTGCAAATTTAAACGCAGCCAAAACCTCTCAGACAAACAGAAGCTAAACGATGCCAAAGTTAGCGTAAGGAGGGCTATGCGTGAAGCGTTCAGTGAATTCGAAAGTAAAGTTCTATGTACCGACCGGACAGAAAATCCTAGGAAGTTCTGGTCTTACGTTAAATCAGTAAGTGTATCGAAACAGCATATCCAGACACACTGGGATGATAATGGCATTGAAACAGAGGATGACACGCGTAAAGCTGAAATACTAAACACCTTTTTCCAAAGCTGTTTCACAGAGGAAGACCGCACTGCAGTTCCTTCTCTCAATCCTCGCACTAACTAAATAATGGCTGAAATCGAAATAAGTGTCCAAGGAATAGAAAAGCAACTGAAATCACTCAACAGAGGAAAGTCCACTGGACCTGACGGGACACCAATTCCATTCTACACAGAGTACGCGAAAGAACTGGCCCCCCTTTTAACAGCCGTATACCGCAAATCTCTAGAGGAACGGAAGGTTCCAAATGATTGGGAAAGAGCACAGGTAGTTCCAGTTTTCAATAAGGGTCGTCGATCAGATGCACAAAACTATAGGCCTATATCTCTGACATCGATCTGTTGTAGGATTTTAGAACATGTTTTTTGCTCGCGTATCATGTCATTTCTGGAAACCCAGAATCTACTCTGTAGGAATCAGCATGGATTCCGGAAACAGCGATCGTGTGACACCCAACTCGCTTTATTTGTTCACGAGACCCAGAAAATATCAGATACAGGCTCCCAGGTAGATGCCATTTTCCTTGACTTTCGGAAGGTATTCGATACAGTTCCGCACTGTCGCCTGATAAACAAAGTAAGAGCCTACGGAATATCAGACCAGCTGTGTAGCTGGATTGAAAAGTTTTTAGCAAACAGAACACAGCATGTTGTTGTCAATGGAGAGACGTCTAGAGACGTTAAAGTAACCTCTGGCATGCCACAGGGGAGTGTTATGGGAACACTGCTTTTCACAATATATATACGAGGCCTGTTCAGAAAGTAAGCTCCGATTGATTGCCAAATTGAAACCACAGTGAACATCAGAAATGTTTTACTTGTAACAATTAGCTACACTTTTCAGCTACTTCTCTACGTAGTCGCCGTTCTGACTTAGACTTTTGTCATAGCGTTGTACCAACTTTTCAACAGCCTCATCATAGAAGGCAGCCGCCAGTGCTTTCCGCCAATTCTCCACGCTGGCCTACACCTCGTTGTCTGTGTCAAAATGTTGTCTTCAAAGACAGCGGTTCATGTGACCAGAGATGAAACTCAGGGGGAGACAATTGCGGACTGTATTGTGGGTAATCTAACATTTCCATTTGAAAACGATGCAGGAGCATCTTCATTGCGCCTGCAGAATGCGGCTGAGAATTGTCGTGAAGACGAAAGAGCACGACAGTTATGTAATGTTAGCTGCATAGCTTCAGGCGAAATTTCTCACCAGGCCCTCGTACTTGGCGGCAGACACTATTTTCTAGACATCTTTACGCACTCACTGCGAGCTCAGAAATGAGAAGAGCGACGTGATGCTAACTGGGGTTATACTAGAGACACTACCCAACACATCTGTGCAAAGCTTTATCGAATTTTCATAGTCGTTTCCATTTCGCGACCGATCGGAGCTTACTTTCTGAACGCCCCTCGTAAATGACCTAGTAGATAGTGCCGGAAGTTCCATGAGGCTTATCGCGTATGATGCTGTAGTATACAGAGAAGTTGCAGCATTAGAAAATTGCAGCGAAATGCAGGAAGATCTCCAGCTAATAGGCCCTTGGTGCAGGGAGTGCCAACTGACCCTTAACATAGACAAATGTAATGTGTTGCGAATATATAGAAAGAAGGATCCTTTATTGTATGATTACATATCAGAACAAACACTGGTAGCAGTTACTTCTGTAAAATATCTGGAAGTATGCGTACGGAACGATTTTAAGTGGAATGATCATATAAAATTAATTGTTGGTAAGGCGGGTGCCAGGTTGAGATTCATTGGGAGAGTCCTTAGAAAATGTAGTCCATCAACAAAGGAGGTGGCTTACAAAACACTCGTTCGACCTATACTTGAGTATTACTCACCAGTGTGGGATCCGTACCAGGTCGGGTTGACAGAGGTCATAGAGAAGACCCAAAGAAGAGCGGCGCGTTTCGTCACAGGGTTATCTGGTAAGCGTGATAGCGTTACGGAGATGTTTAGCAAACTCAAGTGGCAGACTCTGCAAGAGAGGCGCTCTGCATCGCGGTGTAGCTTGCTCGCCAGGTTTCGAGAGGGTGCGTTTCTGGATGAAGTATCGAATATATTGCTTCCCCCTACTTATACCTCCCGAGGAGATCACGAATGTAAAATTAGAGAGATTCGAGTGCGCACGGAGGCTTTCCGGCAGTCGTTCTTCCCGCGAACCATACGCGACTGGCACAGGAAAGGGAGGTAATGACAGTGGCACGTAAAGTGCCCTCCGCCACACACCGTTGGGTAGCTTGCGGAGTATAAATGTAGATGTAGATGTATACCGCCGTGTCTTTTACAAATTATGTCTTGTAGCATGATATTGGCTTATCAAAGGCTGAGAAAGTTAACCCTGAAAGAAAATCCTCAATTACGTTAGACCTAGCAAGCCAGTAAAGGAGCTTATTTGTAGTTACTTTCAAGATACATAAGAGCCTCGGAACGCGATCAACTCGATTAACACACCAGAATGTCGATGATGATGGTTTACGGCCTGATGATAGACAGGATCTTGCAAAAAAGCAAAAATCCCGGAGAAGACATAAACGGATTGGGACCATCAAATTACTCCCTAAGCCCCCAAACCAGCCATCCAACCAATTTCTGTGATAATAATAGTATTCTGCGGATTAACATAGTAAGCACCTTTCTAAACTGGTGTTACATAAATACCGCTTCTTTACATATGCATTGCATATTTCTCATGAATGTCCAGCAGTTGAATTTTCCAACAACTAACTGTTTATAAGCTGTAGGCTGACAAACAGATCAGAGAAACTGTACATCTTCTGATTTACATAGCTTTAGAGGTTTGCGTGTCTTCTTCTTGCAGAGATTGTTACAAATCTGTGCATAAGAAATATTTGATTCTTTTTGCAAAACGGCTTTTACGTATTTCTATATCTCTGTCTTAGTAAAATAGTGTGTAAATGCTTTTCACTAACGTACGTGTCATCAGCCTATTCCAGCAATCTGTCCAGTATTGTAGTGCAGAGGTTAAAATACGAAATATGCACGCACTCCGTCAGATATGCACTGTCATGTAGGTCTATACATTGACGGAAACAAACTACGGAATTTGATTGGTAGATAAATTTCATTTTAATTATGTCAGATTGACCGTTGTGATAATTGTATGTGCTGGGCTCGAAATGGCCACTTGTCATTATTACTCTGCTGGCAGTAAAATATTTTACGCCTTTAACAACCACGAGGCAGTAGTAAAATCACTGCCGTATCCTTTACCTCCGTATTTCCTACTCCAAGGCTAGCAAGATAACCTCTGCGCAGTTTGGAATGTAAGGAGTCACACTTTGCATCTGTATCTGTAGAGACCTACATACTCTATAATACACTGTACAGTGTATAGCGAAGTGTACTTTGAGTCTATATAAGCTGCTGTCTGTCCTAATCGGATTGACATAAATGCCTCAGTTCGTGTCATAATCTGCCTTACCTCGCAATTCCTCAGTTTCTCCCGGCGTATTTATCGATCGAACGGTCCACCTTACCTTGTTTTCATGACCCTACACAAAATGTACAATAGAGGTGGATAGTTGTCTAAAGTTTGCAAAATTAATGCAACAGCGTTCAGGAGAACATCATTCCCTTCCTCCAGATATTCCTATTAACGTACTCTGAACAGTTCCCTGAAATTGGCTGTACCAAACCTCTACGATCTCGTCAGTGCGTTTCTGAATTTATTTTATGAATGTTGTCTGCCTATTTTGTAAAACAATCCAAACAGTGGAGCAGTATTCCAAAATTGGCATCACTAGCGCCTTGTATTCAGTTTCCTCTTCAAATTGACGACAATTTTGCAATTCTCCAAAGAAATCCAAGTCTTTCTTTCACCTTTCTGAGTGCTTATTTCAAGGGAACTCCGTTTTGACAAACTCCAGTAATTTTCTTCTAATTCTCTGTATACAACCGGATCCTTGCCCTCTACGACGAGAATTATTTACAGAGAGCTGCTCCATTTCACAAAGTAGGAAAGCTAAATCTTTCTGAATTATAGTAATCGAGTGATCATCCTTTCCAGTGAATAATTCGAAGTCTTGTTACGTTTCTTTAATGCGCACCCGGTGTCATTTTCGCTGCTGTTGAATATCCACAATACAGCATGACGTACTGGATTCTATTGGTAAAAAATTCTTCGTTCCAGTTATTTGTTTGTGAAGATATTCCGTATAGTTGCATCTTAATTATTAAGCCAACAGTGTGAGATAGTCTGTATAGAAAGTGCTATGAAAATACAGCCTTCAGGTTGCATGTACTATTAGGTTGGTGTATAATTTCGTACCGTGTTTGTTTTGCATATTGGTATTCTAATTGCTGAGGGCTTATTTATTGCATTTCTTGTTTTTAGTTCACTGTTGCTATTTTAGTTTACAAACTGCCACGTTGTCGTTTGATGATAGTGAGTGGGGCTGTGGACGCTAGAAAATGGTGTGTCAAGTGGAGAAATCTGAACATTTCCGACATATTCTTATGTTATGCGTACCTGCTGTGTTTTTTAAGCTTAATGGAAAAACTCAATTTGCGCAGCACTTACTGTGTGATGAGAGTGCGCTATGTTTCATATACATGAGTGCACTTTTAAGTGGACTTTATGATTCTGAGGGTATAAGCGGCTCAAGAAATTATCTGTAAATATGACCTAGACAAAGGAGTAATTTAGAAGATTCTACAGACTATTTGGCCTGGTGAACCTGTGGATAAGTTCACGAAACAGGCTCGGACGGGTCGAGTGGTAGAGCGCGAAGGTATTCAAATTCATGAATGCATGTCTTCCCGGAACAATAGTAACATGTTTACGTAAATTCGGATAAACAATGGACCGAGAAGTTCTAAGGAGACGTAGATAATTTTACCAGAATATTATTTCTGTAGCATTGAGATCTTTGCCTATGAGTTGCAGATGAAGATCTTCATGGCGTTTCTCACTTGCCAAAGCTGCGAGAGAGAATTCGGTGGTGGACTAATTTTATATTTTCGAAAAATGACAATCTGTCTATGAAAAACGTAATTGACGTCACAATGTATGTACTTTATATCACTTGCATTGTCGTAGTCGTTTCTCCAACATATTATAGCCACTATTTTCATAAATTTTTGCTACCCGTTGGCAACTCTATTCCTTCGCAAAGACTGTCCCAGAATCACACGCTCAGCATTGTACGGGTTTCAGCGCAAATTTTTGTCATCTGACAAAGATATCTGAAGCCCGAGGATTATGACAAAGAAGGCGCTAAACATTATTGTAGCTGTGATGAGTCACCAGGATTCGATCCTGAAGATGGGCAGTGTATGGGTGAGACCGGAAGATAATCAGTTCGTGTTTTGATAATGTATGTAAAAGAAATCAAAATAAGTGTGTAACCTACAAATCTGATTAATTAGTATCTCATAGATGACAGAAACGAGTTTATTTTAGGGTTTACTGTTTCGTTTGTTTTTGTTGGTGATGAGAGCTTGGGGAGAGCACAGCTTATGCGTTACGCATCACGACGGGTTGTGCAGATTGAAACGCCAATACAAATGTGACCTACGGCAGTTGGAACTTATTGCCATCCATATTCTACGTCTCTTAACACCGTCACTACACTGCTTTTCATAAGATCTTTGCAACACTTTCTTTACTTTTGGTAGGCGTGTTTTGTGGTATAACTCCCGAGGTTGCGCGTGGAGCAACGGTTTGTTCCCTGTGAAAGCAACGAGTAATTGATGGAACACCATAGAAGAAATTCTAAATATCTATATCCTCGAAAAACCTTTAAAATCGACACGCCTGCAGCAGCTCTCATTGCAAAGACTCGGAAAAATGGTTGGTCCATTGGTTTCTAGCTTGATGACGAAATGAAAAGCACCGTTAAAGCTCACACGGGGCAGTAAATGCACAGTACAGTGGCGAAGCGGAATTAGTGCCAAACAAATGGCCTTCCCTTGAAACTTTGTCTTCAGTGTTTCCGCTATGAACAAAGACAGAAGTAGTTGTTCTTTGTTGCGAGTAGGTTCCTGTCGCCGACCTTTCCTCTTAATTACGACCGCAAATCAATGTACGCTGCGCTTCTATCCGTAATTGAAAGCCAATCTCTCAATAATTCCGGTCTGAAGCGTAATTGATTCCTGATCACAACACTCGAATTCAGTAATTCCTATTACGTATCTGACTCGAAGTGATTGAAGGACATACGCCGTTCTCTTCAGTGGCGTTCCAAGACGAAGAATTAATAATTGTACCACGCGTGGGAGAGTATTGCCAATACCGTCTCTTGCAGAATTGAAACAGATGAGGGCACTTGCCTTTCCTCTACATGTATAGACAATTACGTGTGATGAAACACGACGAGGAGAAGATGATAGTCGCCTTATATGCACAGATATCTTCGGATTTTTCTGTTCTTCATTATTGGTAGAGAAATAATCGAAATTAAAGCTCTCACGGAAATTGGAAATTTGTGGTAAGGTCTTACGGGAGCAAGCTGCTGAGGTTTCGGTCCCTAAGCTTACACACTACTTAATCTAACTTAAAGTAACTTACGCTAAGGACGATACACACACCCATACCAGAGGGAGGACTCGAACCTCCCACGAGGGGAGCTGCGCGGACCGTGACAAGACGTCCCTAGAACGCGCGGCTACCCCGCGTGGCGAATTACTCTCATGAGCAGTGACAGTAAAGCAGTAAGTATGAACGTTTATCACCCAGAAAACAATTAGAAACACAATCTGACCACGAACACGTAATAAAATAGTAGCAGCTACAAAGGCTTGCTTCTGTTAAACGCTGAACAATATAGATTCACTAAGAAAATGACACACAGGCTCGCTGAACAGTATAGATTCACTAAGAAAATGACCAAAAAATTCAATAATGTGTTTAGTTTCGGCTTACAGCTCCAAGTGTAGGCGAGCATGTTCCTTCAGACGTGTAAGTGTTGACTCTAAATTTAAAAGAATGTTGGGTTAACACTTCCTTAAACTTGTCAGATCGGAACACACGTTCAAAATACTATTTACATTTAATATAGTAGTTGACAGTCCTATCATTATCGTATATGCCACAACATATCACATTAACATTCTAGTCAAGCTTCAGTATATTTAGAAAGTGGAACTCGTCCGTAACAGCAGTCAAAGAACTACCTTGCCGTATCTGGAACCAAATTTCATTCAAAGAAGTTGTACTTATTGCTAATGGCTTGCAATTGGAGAATTAATGTAGTTGATTGAAACTTCCTGGCAGATTAAAACTGTGTGCCGGACCGAGACTCGAATTCGGGGCCGTTGCCTTTGGGGACCACTTTTCCGCGAAAGGCAACGGTCCTGAGTTCGAGTCTCGGTCCGGCACACAGTTTTAATCTGCCAGGAAGTTTCATATCAGCGCACACTCCGCTGCAGAGTGAAAATCTCATAATGTAGTTGATTGATTCCACATCTACAAATACACACATACTTCACAATTCACCGTACGGTCTGTGGCGGAGGGTACCTTGTACCGCTACTAGAGATTTCCCTTCCTGCTTCATTCACAATTAGAGGGAAATAGATTGTCTGTATGGCTCCGTACGATCCCTATGTCTCCTGTCGTATGTCCGTGGTCCTTACACGAAATATACGTTGGCGGCAGCAGAATCTTTCTTCAGTCTGCTTCAGATGCCGATTCCCTAAATTTTCTCAACAGCGTTCCTCCAGAAGAACGTCGCCTTCCCTCCAGGGATTCCAATTTGAGTTCCCGAAGCATCTCCGTAATACTTCCGTGTTGATTGAATCCAGCGGTAACTAATCTAGAAGCCCCTCCCCCCTCTGAACTGCTTCGATATTTTTCTTTAATCCGACGTGGTGGGGATCCCAAAAACTAGAAGATACTCAAGAATGAGTCGCACTAATCTATATGCGGCCTCCTTTACAGATGAACCACACGTTTCCTAAATTCTCCCAATAAACGGAAGTCGACAGAATCGTTACATGCTCGTTCGATTTCGTATCGCTTTGCAACGTTACCCCTCGATATTTAATCGACCTGACTGTGTCAAGCAGTACACTACTAATGCTGCATTCGAACATTGCGGTATTGTTTCTCCTACTCATATGTATTAAATTACGTATTTCTATATTTACATCTAGCTGCCATTCATCACACTAACTAGAGATTTTGTCTAAGTCACCTTGTATCCTACTACAGTCACTCAACGACAACACCTTCCCGTACACCACAGCATCATCAGCAAACAGCAGCAGATTCCTGCTCCCCCTGTCAGTCTGAACATTTATGTATACAGAGAATAATAACAGACCCATCACACTTCCCTGGGGCACTCCTGATCATACCCTTGTCACTGACGAAAGCTTACAGTCAAGGTCAACGTATTGGATACTATTTCTTGAATAGCCTTCGGGGCGCTCACATATCTAGTAATCTATACCGTATACTAGTAACTTCGTTAACAATCTGCATTGAAGCACCGTGTCATATATTTTTCGGGTGTCTAGGAATATGCAATCTGCTTGTTGGGCTTCATCCAAAGTTCGCAGGATATTTAGAAAGGGGAAGGCTGAGTTTCGTACGATCGATACTGTCTAAAACCGTGTTGATTTTTGGACAAAAGCTTTGCGGTCTCAGGGAAATTTATTATATTAAAACTTCATCTACCTAGTCTCTTTTAACATATAATAGACACCACTTCACTGAGCACGACGTCCAACGCTGCCGGGGGACATCATCGGCCGTGCTACTACGTACATGAATCACTACTTAGGAGCGTGTAGAAGCCCGTTTTGTCCTGATGACAACAGCGATGATTAGTGGCAAGAAATCCACGATACTTTGGTCATCTGGTCTCAACTGTGATCATTCTCAACTAGTGAAGATAGGTCGGACATGGGGCTAAGGGACCGGGATCATAATCATTTGAAGGTATGGAGATTAGAGTTTCACTTTCCGCTGACAACATGGACTTAGGGAAGGATGAATAAGGAAGTCGAGCGTGTTCTTTCGTATGAATCGCTCTGGCATTCCCCTTAAGCGGTATGTATAAATCAATAACTTACTGCCACCCGGAAGCAAACCTGTAGGCATTTCATCAGCAGCACATGCCAGGAAGGTATACATTGTTCTGCTTTTTTTTCCAATGTGATAACTGTGTTTTATTTTAGTCTTATTGTAATCGATTTTCAAACCTGCTTTGGAATTTGATTTCTCTCTCTCTCTCTCTCTCTCTCTCTCTCTCTCTCTCTCTCTCTCTCTCTCCCTCTCGGATGACCTGACTTTTAACATTTGAAAATGCATTAATTCACGAAATAATATTGTAAGAGGTCCGAGCAGATGTAATTTCAATGTATTGCTCATGCGCTGCCTGCGATATGCAAGGTCTCTGACCAGAGAGCAGTGTTGACTGCAGTAGGAACTGTGTAGCTGTAGCAGTAAGTTGTTGCTAGCCTGGAGTCTGCTCTGGTCTGGTCTACGTGTTGGCTGGCCCGGTCGCGGTGCAGCGACCATTCATTTCAATTTAAAGAATTTACTATTTTTTCCCATCCATGATCATCCGGATTATTGCAATAGAAAAATCAGTTGCTTCCTTTCATAAATGACAGATAGGTCGGCCATCATTGAGGTAAGAATTTTACCTTTTTTATTCAGAATGATCTTTCAGGGCCATGACGCAGCACTGCTGTCGTCGAAAATTTACCAGGTTAAATTCACAATGAATTATTGAAAAGTCATAAATGAGCGACAATTTAATTGAGATGTTAGTTACATTGTATTGTTACTAGGTTACAGATTTTTTTTTTTATTGGGACGTTACACTGAATGTGAACGACATAATTATAATTTTTACTGTTGAGAGGTTTAGGAATTTTTCTGTTTTGAGGTTACGCTAAATGTGAATGAATTTTGAGCTTAGATTAAATCAGAAAGAATTTTGTAGGGACGTTAAAAATGTAAATGAATTTTGTGGAGAGGTTACACTGTGAAAGAATTTTGTTTTGAGGTTACACTAAATTAGAATAATATTCGTATTATTTATTAAAATATTGTGGGGAGGTTACAATATTTGTAGAGAGGTTGAGCTTGATACACATGATTGAAATGACATGGTGTTTTACGCAAACCAAAGACGAGTTTAAAAAGCGACCAACAGACAGCGCCGCATAAGATTATGCACAACTGCAGAATTTAGGCTACCGAAAACGTTACAACCGTCGTGGAGACAAGAAAGTCAGGATGTGGTGTGGATTTACCACAGTAGTCATGATTGGACTCTTTTTCTGCGAGGAAATGCGAGGAACTGCTTCTCAAACCGTCAGTGTCACAGGTACGAGGTATGCCGACATGTTACAGAATCGCATCATCCTTAGCCTGACTCGTAAACACCTGAGGGAAGGTAAGTCTTTAACGGAGGATGGTGTTCCAGACCGTACTGCTGTAGGCGTGAAAGCGCTCTTGTGCACTTCGTTTGGTGCCGACCGCGATTTCCGTCATGTTAGGCCTCCCTGATCCCAGACTTCAAATGGTTCAAATGGCTCTGAGCACTATGGGACTTAACAGCTGTGGTCATCAGTCCCCTAGAACTTAAACCTGACTAACCTAACGACATCACACACAACCATGCCCGAGGTAGGATTCGAACCTGCGACCGTAGCAGTCGCGCGGTTCCGGACTGCGCCCCTAGAACCGCGAGACCAGATCCCAGACTTCAATCCGTGTGATTATTGGTTGTGGAGATACCCGAAGTCGCAAGTCTACTGCGATCTTCCTACCTCTTTATGAATACTAAAATACGACATCCGACGGCATATCTCGCCATAGCTACAGATATGCTGTACAGCCCTGCCCCTCGACTGCAGGTATTTTTGACTAACGACTGCCTGAGCATTTGTATAAAGAGCTTCGTCTAAGCTGAAAATCAAATGTGACAAATTGTTTCTTTTGTATCACATAAAGCGCCATTTGTCTGTGGTTTTGTGAACTTTTTTCGTTTTCAAAGACATCCCATGTCATTTCAAGCATGTGTGTCAGTTTTTATCTCTTGCGTATTGTATTCCGTGAAGTGTTGAATTTTCATGTTAACGGAACTTTGGGTCATCCTCTGTATACAGTTATCAACCTTCTGACTTGTTTGGTTGATCCACCACGAATTTCTCTCTTGTGCACTTGGCCCCTACGTCCTCAACTATTTGTTGGATGTATTCCAATCTCTGTCTTCTCCTGAGGTTTTTACATTCCACACCTCACTCTAGTACTTTGGGAGCTATTCCCTGTTGTCTTAATACATGCGTCACTCTTCTGTCCTTACCTGTCGCTGTTGTCGATATATTCCTCATTTCGCCAACTTTGAAGAATCTTTTCATTCCTCATCTTATCAGTCTACCTAATTTTCAACATCCTTCTACAGCACCACATCTCAAAAGCCTCCACTTTCTTCGTTTCTGGCTTTCTCTGTACCCATGATTAATTACTATGCAATGCTGTTTATATAAACATATATCCTCAGAAATTCCTTCCTCAACTTAAGGTCTGTGTTTGATGGAGTAGACTTCTTTGCCCAGAAATGCCCTCTTTGCCTATGTTAGTCAGCTTTTTGTGTCATCTTTGCTTCATCCGTTATGTATTATTTTACTTCCGAGGTGGCAGAATTCCTTCTCTTCGACTTGTTCTGGTCCCAAAATTTGACAGTAGGTTTATCGTTAATCTCATTTTTGCTACTATTTTCATCTCTCTTCAGTTTACTGTAAATTTATATTCCATGCTCATTATACCATTCATTCAACAGGTCCTGTAATTATTCTTGTTTCGCTAAAGATAGCTATGTCATCAGCGAATCTTATCACAGATACCCTTCCACCCTGAATTTTAATCTCACTCTTGAATCTACCACATATTTTCGTCATTGCTAGAACAATAGGGGTGACAGACTTCATTCCTTTTAAATCCGAGTAGTTCGTTCTTTATCTTCAAGCCATATTGTTCCCTCTTGGTTTTCTATATACTGTATATTTCCCTTCATCTTACTCGTGTTTTACTCCGAATTTCCTACATCTTGCGCCATTTGACCTTGGCGAACGCATTTTCTAGATCGTCATATCCTATGAATGTGCCTTGATTTCTCTTAAGCCTTGATGCCACTGTCAGTTTCAATGTCGAACTGTCTCTTTGCCTCGTTTACCTTTCAGAAAGCAAAACTGATTGTCAGTCCTCAGTTTTCTTTTCCATACTTCTGTATATTATTTATGTTACCAACTTGGATACGTGAGCTGCTAATTGTGCCCCTTGCATACCCACTAGAGAAACCCGCCGCGTTACAGATGGTATGACTCCAGTTTTGTAAGTTCTACGCACTAATATTTGTACAGCCATTTGATTTCCACTCCACCAGTGATTTTAGAAATCCCGAAATAATTTTATTCATGCCTTCTGCCTTACTTGATTGCAAGTCCTCGAAAACTCTGTTCAACTCTGACTCTATTAGCGGATCTCCTGTTTTTTCATATCGACTCCCATTTCTTCTCCTATCCGTCATCAAACATGTGCTCCTGCTTGTACAGGCCTTCGCTGCACTCTTTTCATCTATCTGCTCTTTCCACTGCATTTTACGGTGGTACTGGCACTGTACTCTTCATGCTGATGCTGTTGCTTTGAATTTCACCAAAATCTGTTTTCACTTTTCTGTATGCGGAATCTGTTCTTTAGACCGCCTTTTCATTTTCGATTTCTTCACATGTTTCCTGTATCCATTTCACCTTCGGTACCTTCCACTTCCTATTTATTTCATTCGTGACTTACATTGCTGTATTTCTGTCTTTTCCTGAATACTTTCGTTATTCTTTCTTCCACTGATCAGTTGGACTAGTTCGCAGTTACGTTTCTCGTACCTATATTTGTCGAATTTTTGTGACTGAATCTTTAGAGATGTTCATTCCTTATTAACTCAGCTGCATACTGTGTTTTTCATTATTCCAGCTTTAGAGAACTTCCAACGCTCCACATCATGGCTCAATACTTCAGTATCGTATATCTCCGACGTTGATTCATCCAGACGATTCTCCTGAACTTCTACTCTTCATCTTACTAAATTGTGGTCCGAGTCTGTACCTGATACCGAGTACGCCTTGCGAGCCGTTATCTGATTTCGAAATCTGTATCTGACTATGATGTAATGCAGATGAAACCTTCCTGTGTCTCCGGGTCTTTCCCAAGTATGCCTTCTCCATTTATGATTATTGAGCAGCGTATTGGCTGCTAGCTCTTGAAATTCATTGTGGAACTCAGTTAGCCTTTCCTCTCTCTCATTTCCACTACCAAGCCCATAACCTCCTGTAACTCTGGTTTCTATTCCTCTCCCTGCTATCGCGTTCCTGTCTCCCGCGATTGTTATATTATCATCTCCCTTTACATTCTGAACTACCCGTTCAATTGCCTCTTATATTTTCTCTACCTCTTCATATTTTGCTATTGACGTCGTTTTGTACACCTAAATTATTGTTGACGTCGTTGTGCTGTCGATTACAAAGAGAACAGCCCCCTCGCTCAACTATTCAGTCATTCATTCTGTGTTCTAACTTCCTATCCATAACGAATACTATACCGGTAAATGTGGCATTCTCCTAGAATGGGATTCCGGGTAAAAATCGGCCTTTTGTTGTAAACTTTTATACCGTTTCCGCCTGCAAAAATCCTAGTATATGAAATCATGTGTAACGTACCTGCAACTGGATTACCAAAGTTTTTGAACTTCTTTGTATTAGTTTTTACATGTTCGTGTGAAATTGATTTTTATTAATGTTCATATGAAGTAATCTCTGCTCGAGAAAGAATCTGCCACGAGAACACATAAATTTGGATCACTGAAATATCCGAATGTGTATCTTGAAACACTGTTCAAATACAATGCATGTAATCCGCTCTGTGTTACCTTCAAGATTATGGTGAGCTCAGCTTGTATACGTCGATCTTTTCTTTATGCTGTTTCGTAGGTAAGTGATTAAAGGAAATAAGACACCCATAATTATCCCTTTCGGGGTATCACTTAATTCCAATTTGTTTTTTGGGATTAAATGTTATCATATAACCTTACTAACTACTGCACCACATTGCTACATTCTGTTGAAAATAAAACTCGTTTGACTTTTTTTATTCGGCACTCACGCCGACCTAGTGTCCTTAGCATTTTGTCTAAAACATTTAATCTCCTCAGTATTTCTACAGCACACCTTTCGCCTTCGTCATTCTCACTTCCACCACTCTGGGCCCCCTGCTCTTAGTTGTGAGGCTACTGACGCTGGCCTTGCGTCCCATCTCCCGCGGTTTAACGTCCGGGAGTCGCATGCTATGCTTTTCACCAACTTACACGACATGCCTTCATGTGATTTGCCAATATTCATCCAAGAGGTTCACTTTTCTTACAGGTGCTTTTCCTTATCATACTTCTACATGTAATGGAACTGTATCAGAATCGATTTATTTATCTATACAACAAAGTGAGGCAACACCGAAGGTTTCTGAACATACGGTCACCTTACATACCCTACACCTTAAAAATGAAAATGTCTTCTTTATCTCTGAACGATATGTAACATTATAAAGAACATGAAATTCTAATAACTTTAAATTTAAAGAAAAATCAGTAAAAATATAACTATTGGCCGCACACTTCCCTTACACATTCTAAGGAGTAGCATTACTGTCGAACCTAACTTACCCACCTAAACGACAATGCCTTTATAACTGTAAAAATACAAAAATCCGGTATTCGACGTTGGCTGCCATAACAAACAGTGCAAATAAAATTTGTCTTCTTAAAACTTGTTGACATTTACATCTTCATTCTCAAACCTGTGTTGTCTGTTGTGCCATGTTTACTCACTGGATCGTCCAATCTACTGGTATCGTTAAGTTTTTTTCCATACATTCCTCATCTATGGCACTTTGTTTGCAATGTAGATCTCGACATCAATTTCTATGATTCCGCATGGAGTTTACGCGTGTATCGTTTCACGAAAAAAAAGAAGGAAAGAAAAATCAGTAACAATCCAATATTACAAATGGTTATCCATGCTACCCTAATTTTCCATTTCTATACATTCCATTTTCTTATATGTAAAAATACACCTCATAATTTTTTTTTTTTTTTTTTTTTTACAAAACTGTCGTCCTCACAAATTTATTGATACTTTTGAGTATCATATTGAATATCATACATTCCTGCCACAGGCCGAAAAATCAAAATTTTAGTATTGAAAAGGGGGTGGGAGGCTATCCTTGAAATCGCAGTTGTCAATTCCAGGTTAACTGCAGCTCCAACTCATGGTTTCCTTATCTTCGTTCTGTAGCTCTTATGCTGACTACACGTACATTCACAGTGTAATTAATATGGCTAATCTCTTACATCAAGTTGCAACACTGTTTAACCTGGTTTTAGTAGTTAACATTTTCCTTCTTCCACTCTTCTATTGTCACCTTATTTGCTTGAAATTCGTTCCCTTGGCATCGTGTGTAGATTTCAACCGTTCATTTTCTTCATATACGTTTTTCTAAATAATACTACGATCTCGAGGTTTTAATATTTATTCTGTGACATTGCTGACATATCTCTCCATTTCCGCTTCTTCTACCTCTTTTACTTCTTAATCCACCCAATCACATGCAACTGTTAATCCTTCTTCAACCCTACTGGTGGTTTTCAAACTTGCTTCTCGTCCTCGCAAAACCAATGCACTACGCATACCCTCTCGTAAATTTTCATGACCTACTTTACCAACTTGCAAACACGTCGACTCCATTTCCCTCTTCCGGATTTCTTCAAGCACTAATATGCTTTTCTGATTTTCGGTCTCCAATTACACACTTCCTTTACTCAGATCTTTTTTTCGTTATCTTTATTTAAATAGTCAATGCCCAGTATAACATCTGCATGAAGACCGTCCCTATCAATATCCTTAACTTCAGTTTGAGGGCTTGACATTCAGCAACTGTAGTAGCCTGCTCAGTTACTTCAACACATTTCTCCAGAAATGCACCTTTCACTTTCACCTTCGGAATGGATGCTATCACACATGATTTCATAACTTCACATTTCTTCAGAGCTTCCTTTGAAATTAGCATAGATTCATTCGCAGTATCTACACTCACCACCATTTCCGCATCTCCAAAGTATACACGTATCTTCGAAAGTTGATTCTCTTCCATCAGGTCTTGAATGTCTTAACTTTAAGTTGTATTTAAAAACATAAAATAAAATACCAAAGTTGTTGTCCTTTCGCTAACGTTGTTCAGAGTCCATGAACAATTTTGCTTTCACTCTCTTCTCGACATCTATCGTCTTTAAAAATCAACTTCCTATTACTCGTTTGTTCTTGGCAAAAGATACCTACGTCAGTGATTCCAATTCTATCTGAACGAGCTGCAACACTATTCTGCAGTTGCTCCTCTACTTGCTTCTGTGAGTGCTACTATACATCTTCATTCACTGCCTTATTTCCATTACCAGTCCAGTTCGAAGTCGTTACATCAACACACACTCTGTTCCTACTTTTGGTTTGGCTACAAAAATATGATAATAGCGATTTATCTGCAGGTAGAATAGATGAACACATCTCTATATTATTGTTCAAAGGCTCTCTACTCAGGCCTGTTGCGCAGACAGGTTATTGTCTCCATCAGATCTTTTTCCATTCCTTGTCCAATTATTATCAAATCTATTCCACTGATTTCTTGGATCTATTATTTTGATTCCGTGATGTCAAATCCCTTTGCTACTGCTCAAAACGTCTTTCTAGCTGGAAGCATTCTCTTTTATCGCTGTAATTATTGCCACTCTGACGATGATTAGCCAAGTCCTCCATTGTTGAGATGAAATTTTCATATTGTCTCTTCTACTTGTGATGTCAGTCGTCTGCATGTACTGTGGCCCCGTTGAGATTAATAAGCTAATTAGATCTTCGAGTTGTGATGGCTATGACAAAAGTAAATTGAGCCATAGTTTCAGGTATATTAACAATGGATAATTTCGTTCACTGAAAAATTCCACTTTTTCCTGAAACTGATGATTTTGTGACCAGAATCTTTCTAATAAGTTTGGTAGAACTTGTGGAGTCCGGAGATTTTGCGAGATCAACACTGTATAGAGCTTTGTACATAATTGCTAATAAAGTGCATCTTAACTCCAGTTTGATGCGAGCACACAATTGAATTGATTTGCCCATATTACCGGATGAACTCGTCCATCACTACTGTAGTTGAAAAATACCTCATGTTGCGAAAACTTGTACCTTTCAGATTATTTTCCCCTATACCGATTCATTGCCCGTTAATTGTGTTCAGAGATAGTCTTCATAATTCTCCTTTCTCAACTAGTATCATCCATACCAGGACCCTGACTCATGTGCTGCTGTCTTTCTCTGATCTGTATTATCCGCAAACAAACTTGTTCAGGAGGAGCATGTGCCATTTGGTACTCTCGACACATTTCTGCAGCTATCTTATGTTCTGCTTAGTGACTCTAAGAATTCGCCGACATCATTAACTGACTACTGTACACCACACATGCCTATAATTTGCTCTCTGTTATATTTAAGACTGTGATGAACTCAGCTTGAGTGCGCTGTTCTTTTCTTGACGCTAATTCGTTAATAAGTCGTTAAAGGAAATAACAGGCATACAATTATTCGTCGTCACGTATTATTTCCAACTAGCTTCTGCCACCAGCATTTATCATAAACCTTGCCTCTGACTACACCGTTCCATTTCACTCATTTCATCATTTTTTGAAAAATTAAAGTTTTTCACTACTTTGCGTATTCAAGAGACATGTCTGTCTTGTGCCCTCAGCATGCTGTCGAAAACTGCTAATTAACTCAATATTTCTACACCACTCTCACAGCCAACCCTCTGGCCTCTCTTGACTCTGCTCTGACGTCTCCTCTCGAGCGGTTTAATATCGTGGCGTCGCGTGCTTTTGCTTTTCAGCGACCTGCACGAGATGCATCATATGATTTGAGGATGTGTACAGTATTCTTCCGGACAGTTTCCTTTTCATGCAGCTGCTATCAAACTTCTGTATCCGATGAAACTGAGTCAAAATTTATGTATTTACGTGTACAATAGTTTTAGTTAATTGTCAACTAAGTTCACATCTAAAGTTTCCGAAGAAATTGTGGGCTTACATCCTTTATACCATTATGTGCTGCTATTGATACTGTAAGATGGCAAGAACTATGCCCCTTAAATAAAGTCATTAAAGATCACCGAACTCACATTGAGCGAACAGTAGGGCTGAACAAAAACGACTGACAAGGCACAATGCATCTTGTAGAGGGTATAGTATGGACGTATTTGGAATAATTAATTTTGGGTGATGGTTTTAAAGTAATTCACGTGACATGAAAACTTTGTGGAAACGCGGCGATTTACTGGAGGCTAGTTTATCCCAAGAAAGTATTCAGAGATGACTGAGGCCGGGCTGGGGTGCGGTGAAGGGAAGCAACAATAGGCTGCTTAGGGTGGCTCAAGCTCTGAGAAAGCGGTAACGGGGCGCAGCCTCCAGCTGCCTTAAGATGAGTGACAGTGAGGGGGGGAGGGGGTTGACCCCATGCTGGTGTACCAGGAAGCAGACAGAGAACTTGTACGCCTGTTGATAAATGTCTGTCGTCCCGTTTTCAGTGAAACATGCGAGAAAGCCACATAAAGCTATGGTGGAGGCATCAACAGAGGCCAAAAATATGCATGTTCGTGACTATAGCAACTTCATGCTGAATTCACGGTCTGCAGAGTCTGAAGTAAATCAAGTGAAGAGCGACAGAATGAAATACGCCGGCCTCTGATGGGAACATAGGACCAAGGAATTTGAAGTACTCTCCTGGGAGTCAGAATTCCAGAAAAATTTGTGTTTTGTGCAGACGCTAACCTTGATGGGTGGCCTGGGAGGAGCTAAATAGCAGAAGTTGAGAGGAAGAGAAATTTTATGGGAATTTGTTCACTTTCCAAAGCAGGCATTGGTCGGTGCTGGGAAGCGATGCATAATTATCGTGACTAGTGCTGCAATTGGTGTAAGTGATTTTGCTGGAGGGGAAACCGAGGCAAAGAGCGGTCTGGCAGAAGTCTCCGTAGAGGTCTTCCGTTCCCAGCTTGCCTAGAGTGCAGATGTGGCGTTCTTTACTCAGCTTGCCTGAGAGAGAATGAGCATCTCTGCAGTTTTAGGACTTAGCAAATGGAACGTTTGAGCTTGGAGATAGAAAGTTTTCGTTCAGCTATGTACTGAACGAGATAGCTAGGAGTGAATAGATGAGTGCAGCCTTGCAGCACCACGAGGTCGGGTGACATTCGCACAACAACGACGCCCTGCCACACTGAATTCGGTGATATTGCACCCTCTCCAGCTTGAGTAACGCCACTGATTAATTTGTTGGATCACGTTGACAAAGTTTCCACGAGAGTTTCATAGCCATGTATTGTAGAATTCTCTCGCACATCGCATTACCTCTGGGTCAGTCGATAGGAACCACTTTTGAGTTATCGCGCTTTACACCACGCAAACGCAATTTATTCCCACTGCCTGTTAGGAGTCATGTAATGTGATGATTGAAGGTCGTGAGTTAAAATAAATTTGTGCTAATTGACTGCATCTGTTTTCAATCAAGTAGCTGAAATCCCAAGTCACTTTCATAATTAATTTTATGTTCAACATTTGCATCTGGTGTTCAATAGCTCAATATAACAGCAATGTGCACCACTTTTTAATTAAAAGGGATCAATTCTGAATCAATTAATTTCAAGACTGCCACCGCAGTTCAACGAAGACCCACAGGTCCTTGTTACTTTCTTTGCATTATCCGATATTGCGGCAGTTTTGCACTCTCTGTTGATCCGTTAGTCAATTACCTGGGGTGAACACACGCCAAAACCAGGTAAGTGACGGGTGGGGTGTTACAATATTACTCTATATTTGTCTGGGCAAATATCCGTACCTTTTCTTCATTTCATTGCACTGAGTCCTATACTACATCTAGCTTATGGCTTTGCATTACCGTCTCCAGACCTTCTAGCTTTTCCACCAAGTTGAAACTTCTGACATTCCACACTCCACCTCCTAGAAAGGTGCATTTACATTGGCTAACCAATATTTTTCCAATGGTTGCTTCCCGCTTGGTAGTTCCCTCCTGGGGATCTGAATGGGTAATTGGTCCGGAATTTTTTGTCGACGGAGAGATCATTATGAAACTCCTTCTGTAACATTCCACGTGATCTGTGGATTCACATTACGTTTGTTTCTATAGTCTCACGCCGTTTAACATCGCTAATTCTTCTCATCCCAAAGAGGTTGTCAAGGAATTTACTCCTCTTCATCTGCCCCTCTGACAAGAGGCTGGAAGCCTTCGGCCGCTATTGCTGACGAGTTTTATTCAAAATTAAGAGTAGCTTGGTTCGAATCCAGGCCTAGAATATTTTGATTACTAGCCACAGGCGCAAACCTTACACACCGAAAGAATTTTTGGTTGCCTTGTTGGAGCTGGTGAAGTGGCAGCAGCTGTGGGTAGCGGGACGTCTTCTCTGCGGAAGAATCCTGCGCTAACGAAGTGCGCCACGCGGCTGCGCCGAGACAATGCGTGTGTGTGTGCGCGCGTGCGTTCGTGTGTGTCTGTGTGTTCCGGTAACGGAGCGTCGTGGCGCGGCGAGGCGAGGCGGCGGTTCCCGGATTATATCATTCATCACGGGCTACAGTGACGCCTTCCCGGTCGCTGTAACAATATCGGCGTCAGGCGGCGTGTAACGGGACGTCGCGGTCGAACAATGACAAGCAGGACGGACGCCTGCATCTGATAGGACGCAGCAGCGGTGGTGGTGCCCAGCTCTGCCCTGCCCGGAAAACGGCCGTCGCGTAGCGCAGTCTGTGGCGACCTCGCTGCAGGTGCCGCACTGCACGAAGAGTCCATGCAGTCCTGCTTCCTGACTGTGTGCGCCAGGAAAGGCGAACTAGAAGTGTCCCGCGCCGCCACTCCAGTCTGCTATGCTGATGACGTAACACCTAATGTACAGGGTGGTCCATCGATAGTGACCGAGCCAAATATCTCACGAAATAAGCATCAAACGAAAAAACTACTAAGAACCAAACTCGTCTGACTTGAAGGGGGAAATCAGATGACACTATGGTTGGTCCGCTAGATGGCGTTGCCATAGGTCAAACGTATATCAACTGTGATTTTTTTAAAACAGGAGCCCCCATTTTTATTACATATTCGTCTAGTTGGTAAAGAAGTATGAATGTTTTAGTTGGACCCCTTTTTTCGCTTTATGATAGATGGCACTGTAATAGTCACAAAGTGGTATCACGTGGTATCACGTAACATTCCGCCAGTGCGGACGGTATTTGCTTCGTGATACATTACCCGTGTTGAAATGGACCGTTTACCAATTGCGGAAAAAGTCGATATCCTGTTTCTATGGCTATTGTGATCAAAATGCCTAACTTTCGTGTGCTATGTAAGCTGGTCCGTGTCCTGGACGACCATCATCTAAGTGTTCGAACCGATCGCCGGATAGTTACGTTATTTAAGGAAACAGGAAGTCTTCAGCCACATGTGAAATGTCAACCACGACCTGCAACAAATGATGATGTCCAAGTAGATGTTTAGCTGCTGTCGCAGCTAATCCGCACATAAGTAGCAGACACATTGCGCTAGATTCGCGAATCTCAAAAACGTCGGTGTTGAGAATGCTACATCAACATCGACTGCAATCGTACCATATTTCTATGCACCAGGAATTGCATGACGACGACTGTGAACGTCGTGTACAGTTCTGCCACTGGCCACAAGAGAAATTATGGGACGATGACAGATTTTTTGCACGTGTTCTATTTAGCGACGAAGCGTCATTCACCAAAAGTGGTAACGTAAACCGGCATAATATGCACTATTGGGCAACGGAAAATCCACGATGGCTGCGACAAGAGGCGGGTTAATGTATGGTGCGGCATTATGGGGGGAAGGATAATTGGCCCCCATTTTATCGATGGCAATCTAAATGGTGCAATGTATGCTGATTTCCTACGTAATGTTCTACCGATGTTACTACAAGATGTTTCACTGCATGACAGAATGGCGATGTACTTCCTACATGATGGATGTCCGGCACATAGCTCACGTGCGGTCGAAGCGGTATTGAATAGCATATTTCATGACAGGTGGATTGGTCGTCGAAGCACCATAACATGGCCCGCACGTTTACCGTATCAGACGTCCCCGGGTTTCTTTCTGTGGCGAAAGTTGAAGGGTATTTGCTATCGTGATCCACCGACAATTCCTGATAACATGCGTCAGCGCATTGCCAATGCATGTGCGAACATTACCGAAGCCGAACTACTCACTGTTGAGAGGAATGTCGTTACACGTATTGTCAAATGCATTGAGGTCGACTGGCATCATTTTGAGCATTTATTACATGAATGTGGTATTTACACTTGATCACGCTGTAACAGCATGCGTTCTCAGAAATGATAAGTTCACAAAGGTACATGTACCACACTGGAACAACCGAAATAAAGTGTTCAAACGTACCTACGTTCTGTATTTTTATTTAAAAACCTACCAGGTTCCAACTGTTCGTCTACAATTTTGATCCATATGTTTTTGACTATTACAGCGCCATCTATCACAAAGCGAAAAAACTGGTGCAACTAAAACATTCATATTTCTTTACGTACTACACGAATATGTAATAAAAAAGGGGGTTCCTATTTAAATAAACGCAGTTGATATCCGTTTACCTATGGCAGTGCCATCTAGCGGGCCAAGCATAGCGCCATCTGGTTTCTCCCTTCAAGCTAGACAAGGTTCGGTCTTTGTAGTTTTTTCGTTTGACGCTTTTTTCGTGAGATATTTGGCACGGTCACGATCAATGGACCGTCCTGTATAGTCGCAAGGAGACAGTACGAACTACCCCTCACCGATTTGACTCATATTGACAGGGTTTGTAAGACACGAGTAGGATTTCACCATATGCAAACAGTAACATGCGACTTTCAAACATTTTTGAGAAAATCGAGTTTGAAAATTATAGGCGTGCATAAGTCGTACGCTTTGTAGAGCCACTCGTAGCCGGCAAGGTAACTCAGTAACTCAGCGTGCTAGGTCAGAGAGTTGGCTCCCCTCTGTAATAAAAAAAACTTAATGTAGTATTCAACGATGGACTTGAATGGGTGTCATGTAACGTCCGCTCAAACCAAATGCCGATAACAGTTGCAAACTAACTGAATAAAACGTAGCGAGTAGGCACTTCGTTTCATATGCACGAGGTCTCTGGATCGAATAACGCTGCCGGTAGTTCATTCTTCAGTCCCATGTAATTCCAACAACAGGTTTATTATGACCGTGAAAAGTATCATTTATTGTTTCGTTTACTTTAAAATGAAAAAAGAACATTTTTTTAAGGAGACTGGAAATCGAAAAAGGGTGCACGAGAACTTCCAATCAGATCGTGTATTCATTTTACTTATCTACATAATTATGTAAGAAGTGTAATGTTAACCTACGCAGAACTGCAGTAATCAGGATGATACCGATCGTAGAGACATGGAAAACAGCAACTACCGCGACATACAGCAGATGAAAGGAACGCCGAATTTTTGCATGCTCATATTTTTTGTTTTTTCTTTCTTTTTTTTCTCAGTGTGTCTGTTGCAAGACGAAGTTGGTTTACAATCATAAACAGTTCTCTGTCGTCATACAATTTTGCAGCTTCGTACGCATATCGAAACACAGTACCGTATATTGGTCAGATAACTCACAAAAAGAAGAAATACCGCCAATGAAACTCGATCCAGAGACGTCGCGCTTTTGAAACTAAGCGCTTACTCTCTCGGCTTGATCGCGTTGCTTATTAGCGACCTCACATAAGCATGCCGGAAAGTTTCAAACTCGAAGTTTGCAGCGAGCTCGTCTCGCTACCGATATTTTCCGGTCTACTTTTATTTTTCTGTCTCATGTTTCTAGAGTCTGTTATGTAAAATGTGTCATCTTCATCTTTCATTTAATCCATATTAACATCACTGTGTCCCCTTCACTGACGCACTCACTTTTGGCCTCGTGAAAACCTGCATCTAGCTGCTCAGGCATCAACTTTACCTGCATTCTTCGCGTGCCTTGTTCGCCTCGCCCGCCCGGCTAAACACCTGCGAGCTCTCAAAAGACCACTGCCTCCTGAATCAAGAGTCGGATTGTCGTAATGTCGCAGTATTCCTGCACTGACTTAATGACATAGTTAAAGCAGTGGACATGGGATCACAGAGTTTGGACAGTGGATCAAGGGAAACGTCTCGCCTGGTTAAACGAATCACGTTCCTTGTTATACCAGATCGCATCTAGGTACGGCCTCATTCAGGCAAACGGCTTCTCGAAACTTGCACCGTGGTAGAGACGCAAGCTTCATTGTGCTATGAGGGAGATCAGACTGTTCTTTCGTGGGACGTGTGGTAGCAACTGAAGTACCGTGGCAGCTGTGGATTATGTGAACATTATTACAGACTAACTGCATTCCCTCATACTCGATACCTTTCCCCACTGCAGTAGCGTCTGCCAATGGGACAACTGTCCGTACCACTATGCTAAAACCATGCTACAGCGATTGGCTATCAAATTTGCCTAATCAAAGCCGATGGAATAGATACGGGACCCTTAGAGCGCCAGCTTCGCACTCTCAAATCCTCGTCATATAATTTAAGGCAGAGTGCGTGACCTGTGCAGACATCTGACGCCACACACCTATGAAAACCTATCAAAGACTTGCCGAACACCTGTCACACAGAATCGCTGATTTGTTTTCAAAAGCAGATCAAGACGCTTTTAAACGGGTAGTCACAATGTTTTGCCTCCTAGGTGTATTTCACTGGTTTCAATGTACTTCAATGCATACGTGGGACTACTAAATGTACTCTTAGAGGAAAGAATAAAAAACAACGCACCACGAAGGAATTATACGAAAGAGACGGAAATCGGTAAACGTGAAGCACAGTTGCATACAAACAAATCTGTACTATTTCGGAAGAATTAGATGATTTATTTAAGAGACTAAGCTTTATATGTTGAGCAGCATGTCAATAACACATTGCTCCATTGCTAACGCAAGCAGATACACGGCGTAGTATACATTGATGGAGGAGCTCGATGTCCTCCTGATGGGTATTGTGCCATATTCTGCCTGACTCGTTAGATCGTCAAAATCCCGAAATGGTCGGAGGGTCCTGATAAAAATCCTCCAAATGTTCTTAGTTTGAGAGAGATACAACGACCTTGCTCGCTAAGGCAGGGTTTGGCAAGCCCAAAGACGAGCAGTAGATTCTCTCGCCATGTGCAGGCCGGCATTGCCTTGGCATGAAGGGCAACAGAACGGTGCGTAGAATATCGCCGACATACTGCAGCGCTGTAAGTGTGCCGCTGATGATAACTGAAGGGGTATAGCTACAAAAAGAAACGGCACTCCACATTATCACACCTGGTTGTTGGAAGTATGGTGTGTGACAGTCAGGTTGATATTCCACCACAGTCCAGGGAGTCTCCAGACATGTATTTGGTCCGGAGTATCTTTGACTGGAGTAGAACTGTCTTCAGTGATGAGTCCGATAACCAACGAAGACAGGTCTGGAGACGCCATAGACAGGGGTAGGATAACAACACGACTGGTCTGGAGTTCCATTTCTTTTCATAGCAGGACCCCTTCGGTTGTCATAAACAGCACTGTTGTGTACATAGTTCCGCATAGTCAGCGCGTACACAACTTTCCCACTAGAGCGCGCCCCGCTAAGCACAACAGCGCAGGCGCAGCGCTCGTCCGTCTCCGCACTACGAGATGGTGCTGCCATAGAGACGGACCAAAGTCTGCTTCCGCCGATCCAAGTATTAATATGTAACGCAGCCAATGAGATTGCTGCTAACGTAGAACCATTTCTCCTCATGGATCACACTCGCGCAGTGATACATGAATGCGCAAGGTGTTATAACGAGTCTACAGACCTCTGATAGTCTGCATTTGTCTGCAACAGTCTGTACCACTCTGCATTAGTCTGTACCAGTCTGTACGAGTCTACATTTGTCTGTACCAGTCTATAGCCAAGTTTCAGTCTGCGGCTAATAAGATTACCATATTCCTGTACATAGCCATGAATATAAATGTATTGACACTTTTGTCAAGTATCAGAGATATATGTGAGAATAAGATTAACGTACCAATACCAAAGGAACTTCAGATTGTCAATTGTAAATAGCATCCAGAACCAAGTTAAATAATTTTTATGCTTGTTATTATTTTAATAAATGTGTGTGAAAATTAATCAAGTTCTGTTTAAAGTTGGTCGCCGTCAATCTGCTACTCTAAGTGTGCAAGTGGCATTTCTATCGTCTGACCTAACGGCAGAAAATAAACACACCACGATAAGACCACGAGACACATTGCTGACACTCGCCTACTTCGTTAGAGCGACAAGTCAAATAATCTGATGGTGTGTGTACTGAAGGTCTTACAGTACACACACCACAAGCACCCTTACAGCAAAGGTATGTCAACGGTCCACAGAGTCTGAAGTAAATCAGGTGAAGAGCGACACCATGAAATATGCCGGGCTCAGATGGGAACGTAGAACCAAGAAATTTGTAGTACTCTCCTTGGAGTAAGAATTTCGGAAAAATTGGTGTTTTATGCAGGTGCTAACCTTGACGGGTGGCCAGGGAGGAGCTAAATAGCAGAAGTTGAGAGGGAAATTTTGTGGGAATTTGTTCACCTCCTAGAGCAGGCATTGGTCGGCGCTGGGAAGCGATGAGTAATTAATGTGACTTGTGCTGCAATTGGAGTAAGTGATTTTGCTGGAGGGGAAACTAAGGCGAAGAGCAGAAGTCTCCGCAGAGGTTTTTGTTCCATTCCCAGCTCGCCTAGAGTGCAGATGTGACGTTCTTTACTCAGTTTGCCTGGGGGAGAGTGAGCATCTCTGCAGTTTAGGACTTAGCAAACGGAACGACTGAGCTTGGAGATAGGAAGTTTTGGTTCAGCTATGTACTGAGCAAGATAGCTAGGAGTGAATAAACGAGTGCAGCCTTGCAGCACCACGAGGCTGGCCAACGTCCACACAACGACGCCACCCTGCCACACTGAATTCGATGATATTGCGCCCACTCCGGCTTGAGTTAGGCCACTGATTAATTTGTTGGATCACATCAGCAAAGTTTCCACGAGGGTTTCATGGGCTGTGTATTGTAGAATTCTTCTCGTGCTTCGCATTACACCTGGGTCAGTTGATAGGAATTAATTTTGATTTATCGCACTTTATTCCACATAGACGCAATTTATTCCCACTGCCTGTTACGAGAGTCATGTAATGTGATGATTGAAGGTAGTGAGTTAAAATAAATTTGTGCTAATCGACTGAACGACTGTTTTCAATCAAGTAGTTGAAATCCCAAGTCACTTTCTTAATTAATTTTATGTTGAACATTTGCATCTGGTATTCAATAGCTGAATATAACATCAATGTGCACCACTTTTTAATTAAAAGAGATCAATTCTGAATCAATTAATGTCAACACTGCCACCACAGTTCAATCAGGAGTCACAGGGCCTTATTACTTTCTTTGCGATATCCGATATTGCGGCAGTTTTGCACTCTCTGTTGATCTGTTAGTCAATTAGCTGGGGTGAACACACGCGAAAACCAGATAGGTGACGGGTTAGGTGTTACACTATCAATCAATGCCAAGCCAAATATCCGCTTGCATAGGGGTAAGAGGTGGATCAATGCGTTGACTTGCAAAGTTTGTGATGTTCTTTCTCTTAAATTAATAAAACATCCAATTCTTCAAAAATTGTAATAATGTATATCTTATCTAGTGAATCTGGTCCCGATCGTATAATTCCTTCGTTGTGCGTCGTTTTTCCTTGTGTAATTTATAGGTTTCTGGAACCATTACCTGGTTAACAGCTGGAGCTTTGTAAGCTATTTCTCGCCCACGCTGACTATAGAAGTATTCTTAGTTCTCTTGAGTTCGCACCAGTGAGTGGAGTGGTAGCGCGCCCGTTGACACCACCGGTCTGGACGCAAGGTTGTCGGCTGGGCAGCGAGTCACCTTGGTCAGTTCGGAGACGTCCGCAGCGTGTCCTGCGAGGCCTTTGACTCGGCGGCGACACCGGAGCCAGCAGGCGGCAGGCGGCGGGCGGCGTGTCTCCTTTCCGCCGCGCGCGCAGATTCCACTTCGCGTCGTCGCCGCGGTTCGCCTGTCCGGCCCCATTAGGCGGCGGCCGACCTGTGGCGACTCGCGACAGACCCGCCGACGTCGGCTGCCGGCCGGACAAACGCCGCGCGACAGCTGACATAATTTGGCGCCCTCCGCCGCGGGTCGCCGCCTTTCTACGTTTTAATTACGCGGCCGCAGCCAGTCGGACAACGTTTCATTAAACGTCCTTACGGTGACCGGCGACATACCTGCTGCCGGCCGACAGTAAATATCAGCCACATCTTGTCAGATGTACGCTCTTTATTAATGCGGACCTTTCAAGCAGAGTTGCTTTACGAAGTTGAAACTCATTATAGACGTGCTTCTACGAAACGATAGTTTGAATTCACTTATATACTGTGCTTTTGTCACTCCTAATTTAGCGTTACTTAAAAGATATTGTCGGGCGTAATGACGTTTTACCGCTAGCATTTGCTCTCCGCTCGATTTAAAAATGTGTGATTCTCTTCAAAACTTTGTGATATTCGCTGTTTTTGGCTTCATTAAAACAGCAAATAGTTAATAATTTCAACCAGAAGGCAAATACTTGTTTATAAAAAATGGTTCAAATGGCTCTGAGAACTATGGGACTTAACTTCTAAGGTCATCAGTCCCCTAGAACTTAGAACTACTTAAACCTAACTAACCTAAGGACATCACACACATCCATGCCCGAGGCAGGATTCGAGCCTGCGACCGTAGCAGTCTTGCGGTTCCGGACTGAAGCGCCTAGAACCGCACGGCCACCACGGACGGCACTTGTTTATAAAGAATGATTAATGTATAATAAGGCGTTTCATAGCGACGGTGGAATTTCCTAAATAATGTAATTCGTCGTCTTTAGGCGGCAATATAAACAGAAGAATACGGACCCATATGCAGTTTTTCACTATTTTGTTGGCTGGAGAACAAATGAAACCCTCAGCGCTTAACACTTGTACTGTTCTTCTTAAGTAAGACGGACGAAGATTTGTGGCTGTCTGATCTAATTTTTACTAAATGTATAAAAACGTGTTACGTCTAAGTTTGAGTGAAGTCTAAAAAGAACTGTTATAACTTATAGTGACGACGCACGAGTGACTCAAGAGGACAATGGCTATATAAAAGAGCGCTCAATGGACATGAAACGGGCATAAAAATCTACCGTCATTGTTGTACTAAGCATAAGGTACGATATATGTCTTAGTTACAACAAATATTTGTTCTGGAAATATTCAATCATTTAGCAGTCTTCATTCCTATCATCTCCTCAGTATTATTTTCATTTTAATTATGCATTTTGCTAAGATTACAGACACCAAGATCAGCAGTCCAATGCGCGTGTTACATTAAAAAAAACTGTTTTATCGTCTTCTTGCATCAGCTTTAATATTGAATTCCCCTTTTTGTCTGATGTTACAGTTGTTTATGCGCCCTTAAGAACTTTGTGGTCCCTTAGGAAATTGTTTTGTCATAATAATAACTTCACAACCGGGTATGATCGTATCTACGATCATGAAGTAATTGGAAAGACGATAATGTAATTTCTTAATCAATAGCACGCTAGCTGTGACTGCTTCAACCCACGCGAAACTGAAAGTAAACGACTATTCACATTTCATAATGCAATATCTTATGACAATGGTCAATCCATGATTCTTACGCCAATTGTGATTGATAAAACAGTAAACGAAATCTCAAATTCCAACTTTTCCATTGAATAACAACATCACTTTTATTTTGTTACATCAGAACTTGTGTGTATTGGATTTTCTGTAATTCTTTTCACTTAACTGTAACTTGTGTTAAGGAAACGAAAGGAGTTCACTCGAATAAATAAAAGTCGCAAAAGGTTAACAAAAGGGATTAAAATATTGAGAGAAAGGATATTAATGAACATGGAATTTGGAGACCATGCAACAGATGAAGAGAAAAGAATCTGCTGTCTAAGAAGCAAAATAACGCATGACTCTGATGCAAAGAGGATGAGAAGCAAACAGGTACAGGTGAAGAGTATATCCCTCACCAATAAACATAGCCGCCATTATCGAAAAGAAATTTCTGGGAATCTTGTTCTGGACCACAGCATTATATGGATGTGAATCATCGACCATGGGATAAACGGAAAAGAAGAGAATCAAAGTGCTTGAGGAAGAAGCTGATATGACAGATAAAAGCATGAAGGAACACCTCCCATGTTACTACAGGTAACCGACATAGACAAAAAGTGTAAAGGAAAACAGGTATTATAACATATCGATACCAGCCTACAGGCATATCACAGTTGGCAACGAAGTTGCAAGTTTCTGTCCAACGTCAATAGCGGTCACGTGTGATCTGGCAGATCCAATGGACCACGCCCGCTGAGCCAGACCTCCAGTGGCTCTGGACTATAAGAGCCCTATGCTGCCGTGATAAAGGATTCCAATGACCACTTGCGTCCAGAGCCACGTCGCTACAACACCATAGTTCGTGTTTTGTTCAGAGAGTCTCATCCTGATTGACACTGTGGTAGCTCGACTCTCTTTCTACTGCAATATTTCTAATGTGCCTTCTCTTCAATTGGAGAAAATACAAGTTACGTATATCTTCTGTTTTCTGTCTGCTCCTGTCCAGCTTTCCTATGACGACAGTTGCCACACCATACTGTAGCGAATATCTCCTTACCATTTTGTACTAAGTTATACACAGTTTATACACCAAAAGATTGTCGTTTTGGGTTTTAAGTACTAGTGTGACATGAAAAGATTGGAGCACGAGAGAGGAAGTCTTCATGAGTTGTATCGAGCTAGTCAGAATACTGATTATCCAAAAGAAAAGTAGCTCTCCACACTGTATTAATAAAATACGGGACGAAACGATGGAAAATAATAGTTACATGTTCGATAATATCCTTCTAACACTAACCGGAAGTGTGTTAAGCTTTTTGTGTATGTAAACACGCCAGTTATCAATTGGAAACGCAACAAATGGTTCAAATGGCTCTGAGCACTATGGGACGTAACTTCTGAGATCATCAGTCCCCTAGAACCTAGAACTACTTAAACCTAACTAACCTAAGGACATCACATACATCCATGCCCGAGGTAGGATTCGAACCTGCGACCGTAGCGGTCGCGCGGTTCCAGACTGTAGCGACTAGAACCGCTCGGTCAACCCGGCCGGCGGAAACGCATCATTCCATCTTTGTAGCAGTGTGCAGAATGGAATAAAATCACTTCGTTGTGATTATTCGAGGATTGGCAAATACGGTCTTCCATAACTAGTAGTAGGCGTAGAGGAGGTCTGTTCATACATTGCAGTTCAGTAGTTACCTAAAACTCACTGACCTTTGCAACAGCATATTGCAAGGAGTGTGACACCTATCGAGAGCATTACATCTCAATTTGATTACGTGTTTACGTACAGCAGTATAAACACTTATTTGGCTGTAGTGTTCTTCTTCCCACTCATACATAATTTTGCTGCAATGAAAGGACTCATTGCAATGTTCGTCACACAGAGGGATATTATCTGGAAAGAGTAGAGTGCATAGCCTTCTAATTTGGTTCACGTATTATTCTCTTCTAAGAGACGATGGTAGGCATGCCAGAGGTACCACCCAAATTCTCTCTTTGCTTTTCGACGTGCGTGTTTCGTGCCACATCCTCGGACTGGCTAGTCCATTCTCCTTTGTATTTCTGCCTGTCTAACAAGGTGTTTTGAGTACGATTCTGTTTGTATTTGAAGCAGGGCTTGCCACTATGCCATCGTTGTTCGTTACTCTCACTTATTCTGCCTTTTTCTTGACATTACTTTTTCATATTTTCCGAGGCCTCCTTGTCTACTGGTGCCATCCCCTGCTTTCCTAAATATCTCCAGAGTATTCGTGCAAGCACAAGTGTTTCAGAGCATACCGTTCACTGCAAATTGTTGAAGTGGGACGCTGCAGCAAACTACCACTATGTTTTCCTACGTTTACCCAACGACTTAGACAAATATGAGTGCAGTGAGCACGTGATCATCTAGCTTGGACCGTGGATAAAATAAACCTGTCACTTGATCACGTTAATCACGTTTCTTGTTACACCACATCGACGTTCATGTCCAGATATGCCTTAGTGCAGGAGAACAGCTGCGTGAAACATACGCCACACAACAGATGTAGGATGGTGGGGGCAGTGTTACTCTATGTGGGACATTAATAGAGAAGCTAAGCTGATTCGAGCACGTTGGCAATTAGACAGGCAACCTGCACAATAGGTTAAGTGGCATTTGTACTATAGCGGCAACCACACAGTCTTAGATACTTCAAACACTCAAACGTCACAGCAGGTGTCTTCACAATTTCCTATGTACAGAATGGTGGGAAATTCAAGCACTAGTACAGCTAGGAGAGAACGGGCACAGTCTGTATTGTGGCCAGATTTCCCTCCTTCCCTATGATGTCGTCAAAGACGTCAGGCAACATTGCCAGATTTCCCCAGTCCCTCTGACTTAGACCAATTGTCCCATGCATAAAATTGTGGAAAATCAGACTAGCCAAGGTTTCCCCCATACCTATGGAGTCACTGCGGAAGTAATCTGTTTGTGTAAATTGGCTGCAAATTCAAAAACCTGAGAATGGCACTTATCCTATTATTTGAAAATCCTAAGATACTGAACCACGGGACAGCAATGCAGCTCTGTGATATCAGAATACAAGTGGGCAGACCTGGTGATTCTGACGTAATAGGGCTGTACCGATGTCCCCTGGTCTGCCATCTTAGATTTTCAAGACATGGGGTAGGTGCCCATCTTGGATTTTTTAACTCCCCCCCCCCCCACACACACACACAATTTGCACTTATGACAAGCAACTTAATTCCTCTCTGACATCATAAGAGTGGCTGCAAAACCCTGTTTATTTTGATTTTTTCTGCTGTTTTTTTTTTAATTTCTCGCCATTTTATACATAGGGCAACTGGCCTATCACAGAGAGATGGGACAAATCTGCAGTATTGCATGGTGTCATCAAAGACATCATAGGGGGAGGGGTGGGGGGGTGAGTGAGAATGAGGAAGGGAGAAATCTCACAGTAACGTAGTCTGTCCCATAACCTTGTTATCTACATTACTCTTTGAATTTCCCATCATTCGACACTTGAGAGGGTGCTGGTCGAGGGCGCTGGTCAATAAAATTGCAGCATCTTGAAAATTGTGTGGTTGTCCTTATGGTACAGTTGCCCCTTGGCTAATACTGTTAGTTACGTATCTGCATTGCCCCTGCATTCGAGCCCACTCTCAGCTCTGCTTCCATGCAACCTATGATGTAATCGAAGATACCATAACATGTTGGGATTAAGTGGACATTATTACAGACCACCCGTAATTCCTCATGTCTGATGGCTTCTCCAACTGTGATAGCAACTTCTGTCAGGACAACTGTCCATATCATTCGTTGTGTAACCGTGGTTTGAGGAGCGCGAAGGTGAGCATACTCTAAGATCTTGGCCACAAAATTTGCCTGATCTGAACTCGATGGAACGCATCTGGGGCACTATCAGGAGCCAGCTATGCACAAATTATCGCTACATTGTGCACCGGAACTAGGTGACCTGTGCATATATGTTTGCAGCCACATAGCTATGGAAAACCTACCGAGGACACTCTGAATCAGTGTCATACAGAATCACTGCTGTATTGGGATCTAAAGTTGGACCAACATGAATTAAGCAGGTGGGCATAATGTTTTGGGCATTAGTATACGCAGCAAGTATCTAGTCCTATCTGTACTTTCCCATACTTCCACTTCTCCTGCCTTTTCTTGTTCATCGATAGCACCTTTCATATGTCCTTTAGCGCTATTTCACACGAGCAGCTTCTAATGAAATGGCATGCCAGTGGAATATTGCTTCAACTGTCTTACTGGATTTGTAAGGTGTCAGGCAAATCCAACACCTTCCATGAAAACCCTGACATGATAAGCAAATCCAGTAGTATGTCACATAGCTCCGAATAAATCGTGACATTAAATTAACCAAAGTAATACGAGTAACGGGTGAGCAAATGGAATACCACAGACTAACACAAGCATGCCTAAATGCATGTCATACCTTCCCACCATGAGACAGACGCAGTTCCGAGGGGGGAAACGAGAAGAGAAGCCGAGAGCAGAACTGTGTTAAGCTAGAAGTCCCTACGATAAGGGACAGACACCCACGTCGCCAGCTAACCAACAGGACCACCCCCCAACCTATGTTAAAGGCTAGAGCCCTCCAGAAGAACAGTATAGATCTTACGATAACACTAAAAGGGCCACACCAGCCGCAAGTTTTAGCGTGAGACTTTTTCGCGTCTCTGTTACGTTGCAAACGTTGAAAACAGCGCCCCACCACGAAAAGTAACCGACAGGACCACCCCCCAGCCCATGTTAAAAGATAGAGCCCTCCAGAAGAACAGTGTAGATCTTACGATAACACTAAAAGGGTCACACCAGCCGCAAGTTTTAGCGTGAGACTTTTTCACGTCTCTGTTACGTTGCAAACTTTAAAAACATTGCCCCACCAAGAAAAGTATAACGTTTCTCATTGGATAGACAGAATTTTTGTAGGCGGAGCTTAAGGTTAACATTGAGACCCTGATTGGTCAGATGAAAACACAGCCAGATAGTTTTTTTTAAACCAACTTCGGTAAATTGTAGTAAGGAGAAGTTAGGAGGGAGTTGCTTCCGAGACGGCGAGGTGAGCGGAGCTGTGCTGCCCGCCGCCCCCTGACGAACAACGACAAGGTAATGAACGCACGCGATGCCGCATTTTTGAGCGCATAAGGCTTCACTCAGAACTGCAGAAGTCTCATCTGTTACATCCCCTTTTTGCGTAATACTAGTGTCGATCGTCAATTAAAGCTCATGGTATTCACATTTGCTACGTAAGTTACAATCTGAAACGCGATGATTTTTCTGTTATATAATTATTGAGAAGCCACATCAGCCACTGTAATTTATGACAAGTCAGATAAGTAATTAAAGATAATTGAGGGTCACTGTAGACCATTTTGATAGTTTTCTCTTTTGTGAAACTTAATTTAAACCTAGATTATAGATGTGATATGGCATAGGTCATCCTTCGATCCATTGTAGAACTTGGAAACCCATTCAGGGAATATTCGTTCACATTTTTGTTGAACGCAGTTGGTTTTTATCATTCTGTATTAAAACATTTCCTTTTATCAATAGTGCAATTTATAAACAATGTTTTGTGAGTAGAATAAAATTTCCAATGGTAAACTTAACTGCTTTTTCGACCTTATTTTACCAGCTAACTAAAAATAGGAAAGCCTTGAACCCCTTCCACTAAATTTAGTTAGTACTAAGATTCTTTTACAGGGAGTGCAGTGGAGCTGACGCTGAAATCATTAAGTATTTGGTTATATCATCGCTAGTCTCACTGAACTCTTCTGAACTCTACATGTCATGTGTGGCCTGGCGTCTCCTTACCAGCAACAGGTCCCAGGTTCAAACTAGTCAATACCCTAAAAAAACACGCTCAGAGAGTCGTTGCGCGAAAGTGGTAGGCAGACACGACTTAGAACAAACAGAAACCACGCAGAATGTTAGAGATTCACGATTTCCTGTCAGAAAAATTACACTATTGAGGAATGAATAGAAAGTGTAGCACTAGCTTTTGGCACTGTTAAATAACCTATATACTAAATAGCGTGGTATGTTAGGGATAAACCGAATGAGGTTGCACTTTTTGTAGAGATTGGCATTGTACTCATGGCAATGGAGGCTCCAGTCTTCATCAGTTCATCCTGATCCCCATGGTTTCCCTAAATTACTTCAAGCAGTTGTTGGCCTGGTTCTACTATATGGCCACTGCCGAATACCTGTCTGACTTTTTCAAACTACACTTGTAAGTACATAAATGCCTGCATAAATAAATCATGCTTCTTTTTGTTCTTAAGCTGCAGTACCATGATATGTACAATATCCTTGTAAAAGTGATCCAAAGTTAAATAAAACAACTTGCACTACTATAGGTACTACTGCTACTACCACTACTTTTATTGCTAAAGTATGTGATAACTGTGAAATCGAAGTTATATCTGGTTTTCCTCAAGGTCGCTTGATGGGTCCTCAACTGTTCCTGATACACATAGATGATTTGGGAGAAAATCTGTATTTTCTTGCAAATAATGCCTTTATTTACCGTCTAATGAAGTCAACAGGTGAGCAAAGGACTGTATTTTACTGTTAGAAGACTTAAAATAAGTGCAACCATTTTTTTCAACAGAAATTACTTCGTAACGCTTGTCCATCTTGTTCATTACAGTTTCCCAGTATGCGACTTAGTACATAGGATTGGTTGAAGTCATCGAAATACACTCCTGGAAATGGAAAAAAGAACACATTGACACCGGTGTGTCAGACCCACCATACTTGCTCCGGACACTGCGAGAGGGCTGTACAAGCAATGATCACACGCACGGCACAGCGGACACACCAGGAACCGCGGTGTTGGCCGTCGAATGGCGCTAGCTGCGCAGCATTTGTGCACCGCCGCCGTCAGTGTCAGCCAGTTTGCCGTGGCATACGGAGCTCAATCGCAGTCTTTAACACTGGTAGCATGCCGCGACAGCGTGGACGTGAACCGTATGTGCAGTTGACGGACTTTGAGCGAGGGCGTATAGTGGGCATGCGGGAGGCCGGGTGGACGTACCGCCGAATTTCTCAACACGTGGGGCGTGAGGTCTCCACAGTACATCGATGTTGTCGCCAGTGGTCGGCGGAAGGTGCACGTGCCCGTCGACCTGGGACCGGACCGCAGCGACGCACGGATACACGCCAAGACCGTAGGATCCTACGCAGTGCCGTAGGGGACCGCACCGCCACTTCCCAGCAAATTAGGGACACTGTTGCTCCTGGGGTATCGGCGAGGACCATTCGCAACCGTCTCCATGAAGCTGGGCTACGGTCCCGCACACCGTTAGGCCGTCTTCCGCTCACGCTCCAACATCGTGCAGCCCGCCTCCAGTGGTGTCGCGACAGGCGTGAATGGAGGGACGAATGGAGACGTGTCGTCTTCAGCGATGAGAGTCGCTTCTGCCTTGGTGCCAATGATGGTCGTATGCGTATTTGGCGCCGTGCAGGTGAGCGCCACAATCAGGACTGCATACGACCGAGGCACACAGGGCCAACACCCGGCATCATGGTGTGGGGAGCGATCTCCTACACTGGCCGTACACCACTGGTGATCGTCGAGGGGACACTGAATAGTGCACGGTACATCCAAACCGTCATCGAACCCATCGTTCTACCATTCCTAGACCGGCAAGGGAACTTGCTGTTCCAACAGGACAATGCACGTCCGCATGTATCCCGTGCCACCCAACGTGCTCTAGAAGGTGTAAGTCAACTACCCTGGCCAGCAAGATCTCCGGATCTGTCCCCCATTGAGCATGTTTGGGACTGGATGAAGCGTCGTCTCACGCGGTCTGCACGTCCAGCACGAACGCTGGTCCAACTGAGGCGCCAGGTGGAAATGGCATGGCAAGCCGTTCCACAGGACTACATCCAGCATCTCTACGATCGTCTCCATGGGAGAATAGCAGCCTGCATTGCTGCGAAAGGTGGATATACATTGTACTAGTGCCGACATTGTGCATGCTCTGTTGCCTGTGTCTATGTGCCTGTGGTTCTGTCAGTGTGATCATGTGATGTATCTGACCCCAGGAATGTGTCAATAAAGTTTCCCCTTCCTGGGACAATGAATTCACGGTGTTCTTATTTCAATTTCCAAGAGTGTATTTTAAAACACGGCTGCTCTTTTCATGTAATCACGACATGCTAAGTGCAGCTGTGTGAAGCACTGTCAATTTGACACTGATCATGAGATATAAAATTGACGGAAAACCCCTCCCATCTCATTATTTTCCTCATCCAGTAGGAAACCCCTGAACCAATAAGATTTGAATTCCCCCTTCTCGCTCTATCATCCTTTGTAACTAATTCATGTAGGTAAGAAACGAGGGTTGCCTAGCTTTCAGCTACCTACTTTCATCTCCTTTTCAAGGTCCGAAATACTTAGATCTTCGTAAAAAGGAAAGTTCTTACGGTTTTTTATAGATTAGTGGATAAGACAATAAAATATTCTCGGACAATTTTGCTCTCCATATACGTTTACATACAGAAGCAAGACCTTTCTTTATGTTTGTTAGGTGAAGTATTAGCAATATACAGCTTAATTTTTGATTTATGATGAACATTGTAATGTTCAAATTACTTCTCCATCTACAAATATGACAGGTAGAAAGAAGATACGTCCTCGAATTCGAATGTTGTTGTTGCTGTGGTCTTCAGTCCTGAGACTGGTTTGATGCAGCTCTCCATCTTGGTCTCCCTCTACGATTTTTACCCTCCACGCTGCCCTCCAATACTAAATTGGTGATCCCTTGACGCCTCAGAACATGTCCTACCAACCGGTCCCTTCTTCTTGTCAAGTTGTTCCACAAACTCCTCTTCTCCCCAATTCTATTCAATTCCTCCTCCTTAGTTATGTGATCTACATATCTAATCTTCAGCATTCTTCTCTAGCACCACATTTCGAAGGCTTCTATTCTCTTCTTGTCCAAACTATTTATCGTCCATGTTTCACTTCCATACATGGCTACACTCCATACAAATACTTTCAGAAATGACTAAATGGTTCAAATGGCTCTGAGCACTATGCGACTTAACATCTATGGTCATCAGTCCCCTAGAACTTAGAACTACTTAAACCTAACTAACCTATGGACATCACACAACACCCAGTCGTCACGAGGCAGAGAAAATCCCTGACACCGCCGGGAATCGAACCCGGGAACCCGGGCGTGGGAAGCGAGAACGCTACCGCACGACCACGAGCTGCGGACTCACAAATGACTTCCTGACACTTAAATCAATACTCGATGCTAACAAATTTCTCATCTTCAGAAACGCTTTCCTTGCCATTGCCAGTCTACATTTTATATCCTCTCTATTCGACCATCGTTAGTTATTTTGCTCTCCAAATAGCAAAAGTCCTTTACTACTTTAAGTGTCTCATTTCCTAATCTAATTCCCTCAGCATCACCCGACTTAACTCGACTACATTCTATTATCCTCGTTTTGCTTTTGTTGATGTTCATCTTATATCCTCCTTTCTAGACACTGAATTTTAATACCTACTCCGATTTTTTCTTTTGTTTCCTTTACTGCTTGCTCAGTATACAGATTGAATAACATTGGGAGAGGCTACAACCGTGTCTCACTCCCCTCCCCAACCACTGTTTCCCTTTCATGCCCCTCGACTCTTATAACTGCCATCTGGTTTCTGTACAAATTGTAAATAGCCTTTCACTCCCTATATTTTATCCTGCCACATTCAGAATTTGAAAGAGAGTATTCCAGTCAACATTGTCAAAAGCTTTCTCTAAGTCTACAAATGCTAGAAACGTAGGTTTGCCTTTCCTTAATCTATTTTCTAAGATAAGTCTTAGGGTCAGTATTGCCTCACGTGTTCCAACATTTCCACGGAATCCGCACTGATCTTCAACAAGGTCGGCTTCTACCAGTTTTTCCATTCGTCTGTAAAGAAATCGCGTTAGCATTTTGCAGCTGTGACTTGTTAAACTGATAGTTCGATAATTTTCACACCTGTTAACACCTGCTTTCTTTAGGATTGGAATTATTATATTCTTCTTGAAGTCTGAGGGTATTTCGCCTGTCTCATACATCTTGGTCACCGGATGGCAGAGTTTTGTCAGGACTGGCTCTCCCAAGGCCCTCAGTAGTTCCAATGTATGTTGTCTACTCCCGGGGCCTTGTTTCGGCTCAGGTCTTTCAGTGCTCCGTCAAACTCTTCACGCAGTATCGTATCTCCCATTTCATCTTCATCTACATCCTCTTCCATTTTCATAATATTGTCCTCAAGTACGTCGCCCTTGTATAGCCCCTCTGTATACTCCCTCCACCTTTCTGCTTTCCCTTCTTTGCTTAGAACTGTGTTTCCATCTGAGCTCTTGATATTCATACAAGTGGTTCTCTTTTCTCCAAAGATCTCTTTAATTTTCCTGTAGGCAGTATCTATCTTATCCACAGTGAGATAAGCCTCTACATCCTTACATTTGTCCTCTAGCCATCCCTGCTTACCCATTTTGCACTTCCTGTCGATCTCATTTTTGAGACGTTTGTATTTCTTTTCGCCTACTTCATTTACTGCGTTTTTATATTTTCTCCTTTCATCAATTACCCAAGGATTTCTACTAGCCCTCGTCTTTTTACCTACTTGATCCTATGCTGCCTTCACTACTGCGTCCCTCAGAGCTACTCATTCTTCTTCTACTGAATTTCTTTCGCCTATTCCTGTCAATTGTTCCCTTATGATCTTCCTGAAACTCTGTATAACCTGGTTTAGTCAGTTTATCCAGGTCCCATCTCCTTAAATTCCCACCTTTTTGCAGTTTCTTCAGCTTTAATCTACAGTTCATAACCAATAGATTATGATCAGAGAGCACATCTGCCCCTGGAAATATCTTACAAATTAAAACCTGGTTCCTAAATCTCTGTCTTACCATATATAATCTATCTGATACCTTCCAGTATCTCCAGGATTCTTCCATGTATACAACCTTCTTTTATGATTCGTGAACCAAGTGTTAGCTACGATTACGTTATGCTCTGTGCAAAATTCTACCAAACGGCTTCCTCTTTCATTTCTTAACCCCAATCCATATTCACCTACTATTTTTCCTATTCTCGAATTCCAGTCACCCAAGACTATTAAATTTTCGTCTCCCTTCACTACGTGAATAATTTCTTTTGTCTCATCATACATTTCATCAATTTCTTCATCATCTGCAGAGCTAGTTGGCATATAAACTTGTACTACTGTAGTAGGCATGGGCTTCGTGTCTATCTTGGCCACAATAATGCTTTCACTATGCTGTTTGTAGTAGCTTACCCGCACTCCTATTTCTTTATTCATTACTAAACCTACTCCTGCATTACCCCTATTTCATTTTGTATTCATAACCCTTGTTCCTCCTGCCACCAAACTTCACTAATTCCCACTATATCTAACTTTAACCTATCCATTTCCCTTTTTAAATTTTCTAACCTACCTGCCTGATTAATGGATCTGACATTCCACGCTCCGATCCGTAGAACGCCAGTTTTCTTTCTCCTGATAACGACGTCCTCTTGAGTAGTCTCCGCCCGGAGATCCGAATGGGGGACTATTTTACCTCCGGAATATTTTACCCAAGAGGACGCCATCATCATTTAACCGTACAGTAAAACTGCATGCCCTCGGGAAAAATTACGGCTGTAGTTTCCCCTTGCTTTCAGCCGTTCGCAGTACCAGCACAGCAAGGCCGTTTTGGTTAGCGTTACAACGCCAGATCAGTCAATCATCCAGACTGTTGCCGCTGCAACTACTGAAAAGGCTGCTGCCCCTCTTCAGGTACCACACGTTTGTCTGGCCTCTCAACAGATACCCCTCCGTTGTGGTTGCACCTACGGTACGGCCATCTGTATCGCTGAGGCACGCAAGCCTCCCCACCAACGGCAAGGTTCATCATTCATGGGGGGATGGGGGGGGTCGAATTCTAACACATATTTAATTTGTTTCCTGTAAAACATCTGCTTTACAGCTGAAACTATCAGTTCCATTCCTTCCCGCAGATCTTCTAGCTGAGATCATTCAAGAATTAGTTTAATTTCTCACTTCTGCTTAATATTATTCTTATAGCAATCCACATTTTCCTTGGTGTAAGCTACCTACCCTTCTGTTGCATATTCGTGTGAAATTTCCATATACAATTTAAGTTTATAATTTTTGCAAACGAATGTCCATTAAATGCAGTTATTCCATTGGTTTTAAACACTGCAAACAGTTCTTCTGTTGCTAGATGCACAACGCCAAGTCCATCACATTTAGGTACAATGTAACAATTCTTTTTACGCAGATCCAGCTGGGAATGGAGCTTTATGATCAGATTTTTAGAGTGGCATTTAATGTAGAAAACCATATGGATTCCATTGATTTCGGAGAGTACTCCTACACATGACCAATTTCCGTTGCTGTCTACTGTAAACGCACATTTTATGTTCCATAGTTGTTGCCAGATTTCGCGACACACTGAGTTTAAAGCAATATGTGAACCTAGCTCTTACATTTACAATAGATTCTTCTTTTTCTAACTGCAATTTATATACATTCCTTGTGGCAGTTGTTTTCATTGAAAACTCCAGTTTTCATTTCTTAACTTCGATGTCCTCCATTTTTTTCTTTTTCGTACACGTAACAATAATCGTGCTGAGGGGAGGAATTTCCCCAAAAGGGAATGATTTTCGTCTGTTCAAAACAAACTTTTTCTTAAGGTTTGTTGAACAGCAGTTTTTGTTAACACCAGACCTAGTTCGGCAATATCTGTATTGTGGAGAACAATGACGTTTCCCTGTTTTAATATATTATCTCCATGTAATACTTAAATCAGCTTTGTTGGAATATGTGTTAAGAAGCCGCACGTAGTTTACAGGTAGATTATTAACACTGTATGCACACAGAACATAATTTATAAGCTTTTCTCAGTGCTGAGTATCTGGAAGACTTGTACACCAGTCAGTTCGCGATATTTTTACTACCCCAGTGGAGAGACCCCAGTGGAGAAACTGCAGAACAGGAGCTGTTCTTTAAGTTATTCGTTGACACACACCACGCGGACGTGGTTGGCACAGAGTACGGTGGAGCACACTCCAAATACTATTTGCTAAAGTTTAAAAGGCTTTAACAGTCTTACGCAGTGTCAGCCACGCGGCCCATTTTGTAGTTGTAAACTGAAATGTTCTTTAGCCCAGGAGGATAGACAAGTTTCTCATAGTCACATGCCTGGGCACTATAAAATCAATAAGGAGGTTACCGATAACTCTGTTAGCTCCCGAGATTGTGATCTGACATTTAAATTTAGTATATATCTTTCCAGTTTGAGGTCATTCACGTTAATCAGTCCAGCTCACCTGTCTTTTCTTGTCCACACGCATTGCTGGTTCCGTGCAGTCTCCCTCCATGTAGAAGTAGTGGCTTCATTTTAGGCAGTCGCACATCTCGAGTTTATTAAAAATTCCTCCAAAATCTTGCATTATGTCCAAATGCAAAAGGAAATAGTCGCCTACACGTCTCTGCTGCAATATTTGAGACTTCTTTTTTTAATGATGGCTAATTACATTTTATATGGTAAAGGCATAAAGCACTCCGTCTTCAGGCCACAAGTGCCCATCGGGACCATCCGACCGCCGTGTCATCCTCAGTTGAGGATGCGGATAGGAGGAGCGTGTGGTCAGCACACCGCTCTCCCGGTACTTGTGATGGTTTTCTTTGACCGAAGCCGCTACTATTCGGTCGAGTAGCTTCTCAATTGGCATCACGAGGCTGAGTGCACCCCGAAAAATGGCAACAGCGCATGGCGGCTGGATGGTCACCCATCCAAGTGCCGGCCACGCCCGACAGCGCTTAACTTCGGTGATCTCACGGGAACCGGTGTATCCACTGCGGCAAGGCCTTTGCCATGGTATAGGCATAGAATATTTGTAATTGTTCAGAAAGGTTCCCAGTGCTTTTTGGCCGATTTTTTTCCAGCATTTCTCTAGTTATCACACTGTCGTTCCTATTTAGAAAAAAAGGTAACTCCAACTTGACACTGTCTTGCAGATACGAACTTTGAGAATTTTCAACGTTGATAATAGTTCAGTGGCCCACACATCTTCTTTAACACTGCAGACAGTCCCATCTCTAATTGCTCTTGACAGCCACTTGACCACAGATCAAGTGTTGCGCTGAGTGTTGCTCGTCATCTGGGATCCGTAACAGATGGGATCGTTAGAGTAAAGACAGTCCAAAGTACAGCAGTCCATCTCGCCATTGGGTCATTTAATAAGTGTGAAACCACCACGGAAACGGTCTCCAAATGTGTTGTACATCTTCATTTACTGTTGAAATTAGAGCTTGTACGTTCCTGGATGAGTTAATCCATACATTGCTTCCTCCTGTGTACATCTGACGAGAAGACGATGAAGGTAAAATTAAAGAGATTCGAGCTTAAGAGTAGTTGTGCTCCCTGCGGATCATTCGCGACTGGAACAGGAAACGGGGATACTGAGAGTGGTATACATGAAGGCCTCCGCAACACACCATAAGGCAGCTTGCAAAGTACAGATGTAGAAGTGATGAATAATAATTGCAGAGAGAGACTAAGACTTAACTGTGGTAAATATGCTCAAGTCGATGTAGGTTGCAGAAGTTACGTAGAGGTGTAACACCTGCAAAGGATGGACTAATGCGGAGCGCTGCATAAGAGCTGTCATCGGGCTGAAGACCGAAACATCAAGAACAAAATCAACAAACAAAACGACGAGGTTCACTATGTTAAGCGACCAAGTTTCAGCGTAGCCATGTAACTAATAATACGGTTTGAGCAATTTGGAAGAAAGGAAGCACGATACAGCCGTGTCAATACTTGCTAGCGGGGACAACACATGGTTGTTGCAAATATTTTAGCCTCTTGCCGCTTGGTATGAGCGCGGAACGGTGCGGCAAGTTCTGAAGCCATCGTAGATCGAGGGAGCGAAGTCGCCGGTCGCACCACACAGGGGGCGTCCATACAAAGCTCTGCAGCAAGCATTTTGGTGTCGCTGAGACCGCGAGATGGATCGCTGGGTCTTGTCCAGCAGGTAGCAGTTCTGGAGTGGGCCCGCGGTGTGTCGAGTTGCCTGTGGATGGGCAGGTCGCTGCAGTGTGCCTACTCGAGAGTAATGTTGCTACGAAAAGAGCCCCGAAATACCTTTTAGTGGTGCTGTGCTATGACTTTCTTTGGATCATTAAATTTCAACAAAACAAAATATATTATGTTCTTATTATTCTGGATCTGGCTTTCTATTAAAGAAACATTTTTTCGTTACTGTAACTCGCCATAAAGGTCAACATATCTTCCTTACTTTACAGTTATTGAAAAGGTTAATGAAAATTATTTCGTTATCAATACTGATGTTACAGTACGCAATGATTGTTCAACATCAAAATTTTGCAGCGGATTTTTGTTAACAGTAAAACCCCAATAAGTACCACGACTAACACGAGAACATGAGACCATTATCAGAGAAAAAGATGTTTTTACTATAAGGTTTGCCAGACCAAAACTACGCACAGCAAGATTTCTCTTATGTTATGAAGGTAAATTATCTTTTTGCACTGTTAATAATATATTATCAGCAGCCCGCGTCAACCTGTAAAACACATCATAGAATCTGCTGCTCTGCTCTGCAATTCCGAAATCTGAAAGAAATAATTTTAGTTCACTATTACCTCCCGCTTATTTGCGGTATGATTGGTTTAATTTAATGCAGTTTGAATGCGCCGCGGCAGCGGCTCGTTCGTTCGTAGCGCAGCTCTGCACCACGAATAATATTTAAATAACTGAAAATGTCTTAAAGGGATGGGATAAAATGCCAGGCAAGCTTATTACAAATCATAATGCAAGTTTTCACTAAGTAACTCTATTTAAAACATTTAAACAGATTAAGTTATAACACACCTTTCCAAATCAATGTCTAATGGCGTCCCTCTCTCAATCTTGACAAAAGAATGCTACGCAAGCGTACTATATAACGTCACAGGTTCTTCCTACTCACGTAACTACAAGGAGACGGCAGAGAAATTAATGTTCGGGTTTTACTATTTATAGTAGTCACATATTCTCATCTTTGTTTGATATTTAATAAGTGTCGTCTGTGGCGGTTTCAGTACTCGCCGACACAGATATTATTTAAAAAAAATCAGTACATAATTCTACACAAGAACAAAACATGACACATAATGCTATCTCTTTATTACGTAAAGTTCACACAATCGTTGTCCACGCAATTACAATCATCCAGTTCAATTATTCTTTTCTCCTTTTCTTTTTTACCACATATAATACGTCTTTTGCTAAGAGACGTTACAGTCTTGTCAAGCAGGCAACAGTTCTGGAGTGGGCCCGCGGTGTATCAAGTTGCCCGTGGATGGGCAGGTCGCTGCAGTGTGCCTGCTCGAGAGTAAAGTGACAAGCTGCTACCAGGGACATGGACACTGGACATCAGTCCGATGTCGGTGAGCCCATTCGTTCCGACCATCTGGGCCGAGTCTCCCTGAGTTACTAACTGACAGACTGTATCTATTTTTTTAACGAACACACCTCCATTTGACTGTATTGTTGTTTATATAATTTTGACCCACGTTTCGGCCTTTTATGCCATTTTCAAGTGACTGAGTTTATGTCATTAACATACAATGCAGGACATCAAGCTCAAAATTGGCCAGAATTTAAGAAAAATATTCGCTCCCCCGAATTATGGACAATTTGGTGCGTGACGTCCTGCAATATATGTTAATGAAATAAACTCAGTCACTTGGAAATGGCATAAAAGGCCGAAACCTGGGTCGTAATTAAATAAACACTACAGTCAAATGGCGGTGTGTTCATTTAAAAATTATTGTACGACTGTTGCTCAGAAACATCAAAAAATGTTAAGACTATATCAGATGGGGGAATCCTTGTGATTATACAAGACTGCATGCGCTCGCTTGTGTGGTTTTTAAAAGGGGCGGGAGTGCTGTGTGCGAATGGTGAAATTGTTAGCGGCAGTTATTTGCACACCTAAGGTAGCCGTGTTGAATTGTACGCAGAGAATGTGTCTTTCGTCTGCTACACCTGAGTAAATTTGGTTGGTGTGAGAGAATGGGCAGGTTTTAAGTCCTGCGGTCTTACGTGCCAGGGTTGGTGAAATCTATTCTGTAACACGTACTGATACCCCTGAATTGCTTATCATAGAGCTTAACGCATTGTTTGTTACATTTGTTTGGAAGGTGGTGAGTTTCCAGTGGGCGACCGTCGTTCAAACTCACTGCTCACTTGACTATGAATTTCTTATTTGGCCTAACCGATAGCATCTTAACCTATTTGGTACTTTTTACCTGCTGTGTTTATTTGTAGTAAAAAAGGTCAGCGCTCGATGTCTAGCTTGATAGGGACCACGTGTTTGATTTAGAGATAAAGGTCAAGGTTGGTTAATTCTGTGTATTTCTCTGTGTTTTGTATGTTTACTGTATAAACAGTTACTCAAAAGGGGCAGTGCCCGAGGTTAATGCTATTTTGCTAATAGGGCTTACGCTCAAATATTAATCTTGCATCTGTGTCCATCTGTAGCCGGCCGATGTGGCCGCGCGGTTCTAGGCGCTTCAGTCTGGCACTGCGCGACCACTACGGTAGCAGGTTCGAATCCTGCCTCGGGCATGGATGTGTGTGATGTCCTTAGGTTAGTTAGGTTTAAGTAGTTCTACGTTCTAGGGGACTGATGACGTCAGCTGTTACGTCCCATAGTGCTCAGAGCCATTTGAACCATTTTTGTCCATCTGTGAATTTAACTGTGTTAATAATTTCACAAGAAGGGCAGTGCCTGAGGTCCAAGTTAAATTTATAAGGAGCTACACTCGCTCCGTGTACCAATTTAAAAATTTAATAGCGCTGTTTTTTATGTTGTAATGATGTTGTAAAATGTTTTTAAAGGTTTTGATTAATAAAAGTTTCGTCAGGGCTTTTCGTTTAAATATTTAATTATTAGTGTTTGTTAAGGACTGTGTTAATACAGTAACCCCACATTTTGCTGATTGTTTTGCTGCATATTTGTGAGATTCCATTGGGGCTTATGGCCGGTATTCGAAAGCATCATTGAACTGTGTTGGATTCGTGTAAGATAAATAGAGTTGTTAACTAAACATTGTATTAAGGTGCTGAGAAGCTGTCCACTTCCGAACCGTTGTGTTCAAGACTGACCTGCTCGAAAGGTTGCCTTCAGTTCGCAATCTCTGTCCTGAAGGGATCAGAACGTCTGATTATACAACCGTTACAGTGCCATTGCATACGGATTATAAAACGATTGAGGTCGATAGCAAACAGCCATACGACACTACCGGGCCGAAAAATTTCGATTCGGCCTATTTAAAGCAAGGGAATGCAGACTCTCAACCATAGGTGGAAGCACAAGCGGCCAAAGACCCTACTAGCTAGGGCATAGCCACATATGGTAAACTAACATACACAAACAAGCGACAAACGTCGGCAAGCCCCTGCATGTCAGCAACACTGACTGGTAATTACCAGCTGCTATTAGAGCCGACAAACCGGCCACAGCAGGGACGCCGACGAGCTCGCCCACTCACGCACAAACAATTCGCCAACATCACCCTACACTGTGCATCCGATATATGACCTATCGGACATAAAAACGATAATAAACCCAACTGTTGCAGGTTGCTGACGCTGAACGAGAGGTCTACTACACCGGCACCCAGCGCCAGCCTCCGAGCACCACAACCGCACAACGTGAAAGGTATCGACATGCATGATACCCTCTACTAACAAAGCCTACCCTTGCACGACCTATCGTAGGCAGCAAGACATCCACTACTACTCTTACCACCTGACCTAACTATCGCAGAATTTTTTTCCGTTGGATCTTGTCTTGGCGCTTTTTTTCCTCTGCCCTTCAAACCGCTACCCTTCGTTCGACTTCGACCCAATCTGTCTCCAAATGAGCGCGTATTAATGGTTAGCCTTAATCAGACGTACGCAAACATCGCAGTACCCACATCCTGCGACACCTCACTTTAGTGAATACTAACCCTTATGCAGAGATGGCAGTAGACCTATTGAGTTGGCCATCATGCCGGCGTGGGCGTGGAGGGGCTCCACCTCTTATATATATATATATAAAAAGATGCTAGACAAGTGCGGGCGTACAGGTTGGGCGTGACCTGTGTTCCTTAAACCTCACGCACCCGGCGCGTGAGACAAGCAGCCACTAGAATTAGACTGAGACCTGCGGCTGGAAGGACCCGGCCAGCTGCCGCGGCAGCCACAGGTGCCGGCGTGGCGCGGCGCCGGGGTCCGTCCCCCACAACAGGTGCCGCGACGGGCCGCCATGTGGCACGCGGCGCTTCGTTTACAGTTAGGCCGGCAAAAAAATCTCCGTCCAGTCGCCCCACGAATCGCGAGCCTCCCATCTCGCTTGCGGTTCACCCATGATCTGACTCCGGACACCCTGTAATTACCCCTCTGCTACCTGTTGCGGCTCTTCCCGGAAAATTGATTTAATTTCTGATTTTAATTTTGCCGCTTCTGAAACAAGGGATGCCTGCGATGCCAAGGGATACAACAAGAAAAAAAAAAGATGGTGCTCTTCTCGGGAGATAGGAAACACTGACGCTGATACGAATTCACGTACAGAAAATTACTACGCTTCAGTGACAATGGATTCATCCAAGGACTGGAGAATATCCTAGTAAATACGGTACCCATCAAAAATTTTCGATGCCCTCTGGTAAAAACTATACACTTCATTTTAATGTAAAAAATCTGTACAAACTAAATAAATCAACAAAATAGGTACTTTCTCTCTGTATCATTGAATACAGTACAATATGGTTTAGGTTTTAACCTCTTCCAAGTACAGCAGAGTTTCGATATTTCGAGTATCGGAATTACAAGTTTCCCATAAATTCGAGCCTTGAAAAAAATACAGAAAACCTTCCACGATCCGTTTCTCTCACCTGCTGCCTTCCCCGATAGCTGAATGGTCAGCGTGATGGACTTATGTCCTAAGGGGTCCGGGTTCGAGTCCCAGCTGGGTCGGGGATTTTCTCCTCTCAGGGACTGGGTGTTGTGTTGTCTTCATCACCATTTCATCCACATACGGCGCGCAGGTCGGCCAATGTGGCGTCGAATGTAATAAGACCTACACCAAGGAGGCCGGACCTGCCCCATAAGGGCGCTCCCAGCCAATGACACCAAACGCTCATTTCCATTGTTTCTCACCTGCGCAGCACAAGGCCTGTTGAACAACTCGCTCCCCTTAGTTGCGTCAACCTTTTGTTGAAAGTCTGAAAGTGTCATTGTCACTGCAGTACTGTGTTGTGTTTCGTTCTCTTTGTTGACTGTTTTTGTTTGTTCAACAAAAAATGAGTGCTATAAGAAACGAAAGGAAATCTGTATTTTTGAAGCACTGAAACGGATTGAGAAAGGAGAAAAAAACAACAAAAAATTGCTCTCAAATACGAGATCGGCGAAGTAATTGTTGGTGACTGGCGAAGAAACAGAATAAAAATGGAAAAATTTTCTTGAAGCAAACGCTATGCAGAATCTCTTAAACGGAAAGGACGTCGGAGTTTGAAAAAAACATATGATTTATTCTTTTTCCCATATAAATTTCCGTAGTTCGAGTTTTGATAGTATGAAATGGTCCCAGTTCCGATCACCTCGAACTATCGACAGTTTACTGTAACCAAGCTTTGCCCTCAGAAGAGCTGAATGAACTCTTGGCATTCTGGACATAAGATTTTGTAGTGTTTTTTGTAGATATTACAGTCAAAAATGTCTGTAAATTTTCCACAGATCTTCAGCATTAGATGACCTTTTACTGACCTGCCTGTCAGCTTCATCCAGTAAGTTTAATTCTACTGAAGTTATGTAACTGACTTGGCCAAATCACATTCTTCAGGCCCCTACATTTCTCTTTTCTATTGGCATACCCTCTGAACAGTTTAGAAGCATGTTTGGGATCATTGTCGTGCTGCAGAAAAAAACCAGTCTCAATAGGTCTCTTGCAATATGGAGCTGTGTTATCCTTCCTTCTTTAACGTTCTGTTAATTGTCACACACTTTACCACACGTAAAACGTCCCCACACCATCACCGACCATCTGCCATCCTTCAGCTTTGGCTCACACACTGACTCTTCAAACGTTCTCTAGGAGGTCGACGAAAAATTTCGACGATGTGTTCAAAATACTTTCCACTTAAATTTGTCCTTGAGTAATACCTTGGACCATTATTGCAGTTCCCTGGTCTAATTTTATTCTACCCACTGCAGTCTTTTCATCCTCACTGGTTCGCGAAATAAATACCTCGGGTCGTTATGCAACCTTGTCACGAAGATGGCACTGCACTTTTGAGACAGAGATTGGAGCTGCTCGCATACAATTTAGACCTACTTCTTCTCGAAATTCAAGAGCATTACGAATCGTTTGACGTTTACTCCGTACACATACGAACCGATCTTCCCTGTATTATGTTCCTCGGGGTCTTCGTGATAGCGAAACACTTGCATAGGCACCAATTTCTTAATCCGCTACAATATATATACCAATGTAGACTGGAATATGCCGCCTCTTGTTGCTATTGTCCTACTACATAGCATTCTGGTGCAGAACTACAATTGCAGCACTTTTTCATTTCGAATCCCCTACTTCTGCCCCATTAAGTGGTAATATGATATGAACCCGATCAGGTATACAAACACACTGCTAGACACGGGAATTGTACTGGAAACCAATGCGAACTAATTACTACACAGACGGCTGAAGGGATGAGGCCTAGTCGAACGGACCGAGCGAGGTGGCGCAGTGGTTAGACACTGGACTCGCATTCGGGAGGACGATGGTTCAGTCCCGGGTCCGGCCATCCTGATTTAGGTTTTCCGTGATTTCCCTAAATCACTCCAGGCAAATGCCGGGATGGTTCCTCTGAAAGGGCACGGCCGACTTCCTTCCCCATTCTTCCCTAATCCGATGAGACCGATGACCACGCTGTCTGGTCTCCTTCCCCAAACAACCAACCAACCAACCAACCTAGTCGAACTGAAGCGTGATAGGTAAAACGATAGGAATACAGCAATCGGTCGCAACCCCACTGGCTTTTTGTTATGCTTGCATATCCAGATTTCAGCTATAAATAGCCATTTCTGCAAATGTAAGTGAGCTATAACGGCTGTTTATAGATAAAATTTGGATGTGCACAAATAATGAAAAACAAATGGGATTGTAATGATTACCGTATTCCTATCATTCCTCATAATAATTTACAGTTGCTCTGCTCAGCGGTTCCGCATGGACTCAAAGCTGATCATAGGTTAAGTCACGTCAGTGTAGTTGTGGATATTCATCAACACACCTCAATGCGAACAGTCAGTCAAATACACAAACAGAGCCGCTTAGTCTTTACACTGTTATACTTGTTTTATTATCATAGCGAGCCTATGTTACAATATTCTAAATTAAATCCCTGTTTTAACTAAAAATCCATTGTTGTGATAAGTGATCGGAAACTTTTGACCGGTAGTGTAAAAGATACCGAAACTTTCCTTAGAATATTCTCTTCAATGATATAGTCCGATTTATCGACAGAGTCGCCAGATAACCATACGTTTCCACAACCAAGTCCTGTGTAAGCTCTACCGCCATAATTTTTATAGATATGACCGTGTTCCTACAGGTCGCCAATCTAACTGTGGGGTAAGAGACACGCTTCAGCATCGATCTCATAAAAACTAAACTATAGCCTAACTGTACTCGGCGTAGCTGTGGTTATTTACCACAAAATTATTCGCAAAGCAGGGTGAGATCCCTCTGAAATAAAAGATAACGTTCCTTAATTTATTTGTCTTCAAACAATGGAAAACACACCTAACTGTGTCACATTGCCGGCCGGGGTGGCCGAGCGGTTCTAGGCGCTACAGTCTGGAACTGCGCGACCGCTACGGTCGCAGGTTCGAATCCTGCCTCGGGCATGTCCTTAGGTTAGTTAGGTTTAAGCAGTTCTAAGTTCTAGGGGACTGATGACCATAGATGTTAAGTCCCATAGTGCTCAGAGCCATTTGAACCATTTTTTTCTATAATGATAATAGGAGGTTACGGCGTCGCACCTAGCGCTAGTGTTTGAGCGGCCGGCAGTTGAGAAGAGCTCGCCGCCGGAGGACAGCGGAAGAGGCCGCCGTGGTGGATGATGCGAGGTAGTTCGGCGCTCGACAAGGAGGAGCTGATTCGAACTTCGGTCGTCGTTCTGGAGGAAATAACCGGCCCTCGCACACTGACATGAGGCCAACGGAAGACGTGTGGATGTGTGTGATGTCCTTAGGTTAGTTAGGTTTAAGTAGTTCTAAGTTCTAGGGGACTGACGACCTCAGAAGTTAAGTCCCATAGTGCTCAGAGCCATTTTGAACCATTTTGTGTCACATTCAATGTTTTGATGATACTGACAAATTTTAAAGTTAATCCACTCCAGAAAAGTTACGGACGATGCCACATTCCTATTCCAACGAAATATTTCTCTCGGTGTGCTGTTAAACGTTTTACAGTTCCTCGCATACCTCTGGCTTCTGACTCTTCCATTACATGTTCATTAGATCAAGTCTGCTCTCGTGAGCTAGCTACTAACTCGTATTGTAGAGTCGTCACAACACAACAGCGCCCCGTCCGCCGGAAAATGTGGGAGGCTGCAGAAAATTGTTGAAGTTAAGGCTCGCCGGCTAGCACCTGCTGTTAGGTACTTCACTGGAAAGGATATTGACGTTATCCTTATCCCTGCAACTGCTTCCATTTCTTAATTGGAGGCGTAATAATACCCACGAGGGTCTTCTTTCATTTAGAGAACAGATTGAAACCACAGGGTGTCAAACATGGAACGTATGATAGATGTCGTATTGTTGTGGTTTTTAGCTTCCTTTGCACGTGCAGAGTGTGTGATACAGCTTTATAGCATTGAAGCAAAATATTTTTTCTTTTGTGAGGCTCTTTATTACACATCAGCCAGTATTTATTGATTGAAGTATTGGTTCTGTTTAAGATATCTCCTGCACGAACGTGTGTCCGCTTCTTGTGGCTATTTACGACAGGATCAGGCTTCCTTCAGGCTGCAGTAGATGGACTAGTCTTCCTCTAACCATCCCAAATAGGTAGTGGTCTGGGTGTAAGAGGCTGGCTCAAGGTCAAATGATTTCCGCGTGATATCCAGTGTTTATCAACAGCTGTTGTGAAGAAATTCCTAAAAGTCCACGCAGGAGACTGCATCTTACAGAAACACTAAGTGGGAACAGTAAATGCCTATGAAAATGTCTACATTCCGCTGCTCGTTCTGAATGACTGAAAGGGCTAAATGTTATAATTTCGTGCAGCGGTTTGGAGCTCTCGAAATTGAAAAGTTGGCCGGCATTCCCTGAAGGGTGTGGACACCGTGTGTCCTCCAGATAGCAGGTGATGTTTTCGCAGTGCATTTCATAAATCGGGAGAGAGTAATCAAACGAGCTATTTGTTGGTGTGTGGAGAACTGAGAGATTCCGAAAGTGCGTCCCAGTGCTGGGGCGTCGATTTCAGGTTAGACCGTCCCCCGCTCTAGGCGAGTGTTGCCTAGAAACAAGCATTCATTGTATGTACAATCCTTACATCAGACTGTCGAGACGTAGTTAGTTTGATGGCAGCGTTTTCGTGAACGAGATACACTCGGCGGGGTTTAGTAGAAGCCAGTACACTTTTTTTCAGAGATGTTTTTGTGACTCTTTCCCTGTTGACACGGAACTGTAGTTGCTGTGATGATTAAAGGCGGGACTTGCTAGTAACCGGTTGGAGACCGTGTACTGAACTGTTGACGATGACCACGTTCCAGTCCAGTGATCCAAGATCTTCACTTAAATTTCACTAAACCCTCTCAGTTTTCCATTACCTCGCACGCTGTGGTTTTCTATTCCTCCATTTTCCTGTATTTATATATTTTTATTTCATAGTGATTACCTATGTTCTCCATATACTCTGTTGTTACAGCTGTCAGTTGTATCTTTTACTCAGATGCTGTACCACTTTTAACCACAAATCACTTGTTGTGATAAATGATCGGAACCTTTTGACAGGTGGTGTAAAAGATACCGAAACTTTCCTTAGAATATTCTCTTGAATGATATACACCAATTTATTGGCACAGTCACCAGATAATTAGCTGTACTTTCTATTTCCACAACGAAGTCCTGTATAATGTAATATCTCTTCAAGCTATTCTGTAGTAGTCTTGTCAAGTAATAATTTATTGTTATTGGAACTGTTAATTTAATGTGAGAGTAAATTATTACGTAGACACCGTTTTTCGCATTTTGTGTTAATATTTTTCCTGGTTTGCTCCCTGTATATTTATTTAATGTTTAGCCTTTTACCTTTTTAATACTCTACCACTGCATTGTCAAAGATGACGTTCACTGTGTGTTCGTGCCTTAGCTAGAGGAATAAATAGATTTCTGATGTTGTTTGGAAGTACTGTGGCCGTCCGAAGTGGCCGCGCGGTTCTGGCGCTGCAGTCTGGAACCGCGAGACCGCTACGGTCGCAGGTTCGAATCCTGCCTCGGGCATGGATGTGTGTGATGTCCTTAGGTTAGTTAGGTTTAAGTAGTTCTAAGTTCTAGGGGACTGATGACCTCAGAAGTTGAGTCCCATAGTGCTCAGAGCCATTTGAACCATTTTTTTTTGAACTAAATAAATTAATCCTGTACAATATCTAATGTATTGTGCTTTTCATTTATTTCTGAAAGTGATTAGATACCTACAGTACTTTCAAATATTGTCTTCGGAATTGTGAGAAGTTTAACCCTGTCTCGCGGGACATCTAATTGTAAAGGTATCAACTAACAGTTGGAAGAGTGAATCACCATTTGACTGTGTATTGCTGTATTTATCTACTGTGCTATCTAGATTTTGGCTTTTATGCTAGAAGTTTTTAGACCACTGACATGTCATATCTGTTAAGACAGTCCATATCAGGTAACTGGGGCTAACACATGTCTTGATAATTGCATAGAAACCGGAATATAATTAGCACAGAAGATAAATACAGTACATTAATAAACAATCAAAGAATGGTTTACTCTTTCAAAACCAATTTGATGACTGTAGCTCAACAACATCGAAAACTCTTCTACTAACAGCTGGATTAGCAGATCCGTAACCTCCTGGCTAACCCGATTAAAAGACGAAAGGTCTTGCTTTCAACGCCAGCGTAGCAGTGCAGATGACATAGGTATCTTGTCCTCAGAAACTAGTGCCGTTCTCAGAATGAACGTGTAAGATCCGCACACGATGAAAGCTTTGGAAACCCCCGGGGAGTGCTGGTCCGGTCGTGATGCTTTCACCGTTTGCGCGGCGCGGCTAGTGAGAACGGGAGCGCCTGGCCGGCTGGACGCGGTGCGCTGCGCTTTTTGCCTCGCCTGCAGGGAGGCAGGTGGGCCGCGCCCGCGCCAGCGCCCGGCGCCATCTGGCACGCCGCCCGCGCCGCCCACGCACTTGTCAGACTGCTCCGGGATGAGCCGGCACCTGCCACGCTGTTGCTTCGCGTCGCTGCGTGCGGCCGCTCCTGTTGCTTGCGTTGCAATGCCAAAGATCACATTGCCCTCCAGTTCAGCCACTGCAGCTAATCCACGTTCCCACGTATCGTTTCTATACCGGTTCAGATGGCTCTGAGCACTATGGGACTTAACATCTATGGTCATCAGTCCCCTAGAACTTAGAACTACTTAAACCTAACTAACCTAAGGACATCACACAACACCCAGTCATCACGAGGCAGAGAAAATCCCTCGCCCCGCCGAGAATTGAACCCGGGAACCCGGGCGTGGGAAGCGAGAACGCTACCGCACGACCACGAGCTGCGGACGTTCTATACCGGGATTCAGTGTTATTACACTACTGGCCATTAAAATTGCTACACCAAGAAAAAATGTAGATGATAAACGGGTATTCATTGCACAAATATATTATACTAGAAATGACATGTGATTACATTTTCACGCAATTTGAGTGCATAGATGCTGAGAAATCAGTACCCAGAACAGTCACCTCTGGCCGTAATAAAGGCCTTGATACGCCTGGGCATTGAGTCAAACAGAGCTTGGATGGCGTGTACAGGTACAACTGCCCATGCAGTTTCAACACGATACCACAGTTCATCAAGAGTAGTGACTGGCGTACTGTAACGAGCCAGTTGCTCGGCCACCATTGACCAGACGTTTTCAGTTGGCGAGAGATCTGGAGAATGTGCTCTCCAGGGTAGCAGTCGACATTTTCTGTTTCCAGAAAGGCCCGTACAGGACCTGCAACATGCGGTCGTGCATTATCCTGCTGAATGTAGGGTTTCGCAGGGATCCACTGTTCAAAGTGCCGTCATGCGAACAAGAGGTGACCGAGACGTGTAAGCAATGGCACTACATACCATCACGCCAGGTGATACGCCAATATGGCGATGACGAATACACGCTTCCAATGTGCGTTCACCGCGATGTCGCCAAACACGGATGCGACCATCATGAAGCTGTAAACAGAACCTGGGTTTGAAACTTAACACGTATCAGGTGATCATACGACTGCCCAACGTTGGCATAAGCCACAGCAGTGCAGCGTGTATGCCCCAGCCGCTTGTATGACGTCAGCGCAATAAGACGACTCAGCATGGAGACGTTACACAGTGGCAGAAAAGGGATACCATGTTTGGACGAAAACTTCTCACAAGCCAAATTCCATAGTAATCTCTATTTATTTACAGTTTCTTAGCTTCTCACACCTCATTACAAGACTATTTAACAACTACTTTGAACAACTGCTTAAACAGAGCTACTACAGCTCCAGCATACTGGTAGTAGCAACTAAGTCTGAGATCTTAAATTTGCACAACTGATGTATCACGCAACTCACAGGAAAGAGTTAGCCAAAAAATTAAAGCTGCGTGTAAATCTTCAGCTGTACGCTGCAAAACACTACGAAGCACCTGTATGGTTTATTAAGGTTGCTCCCCTCTGATTCGCGAATAAAGCTTACAAATAATGAATAATTGTACAGCTATGTGGAAGCTATTGTTTCTCAAATTTAATTTGGACAGTTTCTAAGAATTCTATACGTAAAGAGCTGCAGGATATTAATGTTTGCTAGTCATAAAGATGATGGTTCTCGCGGAATAGAGTTTTCAACTATTCACTTGCACACTCTGGCCTGCCAACAGACCGTCCTTCTTCGTATATCAGTTTTCCGTGTACGTCCGACGTGGTTTGGATGCCATTCACACCAGCAGCATTCAAGTACGAGGCACAAAGCTTATCTAGTACTTTCGGACTTTGGAAATATGGGACACTGATCCAACTAGTAGTATCGTATGGATGCAAAACGTTATTTAGGAACAGCATTTTCATTATCTTTTGAGTCTAACAGGGAAATTGTGACGAAAGTCTACAGCTATTGGAACGAAGATGACGGCCGAAATTGGCGAATCCAATACACTAGCATGCCGGACTAAAACTGCAACTGCTGAAAAGCTATCCGCTTGAATTTGAAAGTCATCTCGTCAGAGCCGGCCGCTGTGGCCGAACGGTTCTAGGCGCTTCAGTCAGGAACCGATCTGCTGCTACGGTCGCAGGTTCGAATCCTGCCTCGGGCAAGGATGTGTGTGATGTCCTCAGGTTACTTAGGTTTTAGTATTTCTAAGCCTAGGGGACTGATGAGCTCAGCTATTACATCCCATAGTGCTCAGAGCCATTTGAACCATTTTTCATCTCGTCAGAATGACTACCCAGAGACGACCTGTGTAACTGTCTTCCTGAGCCATTACCGACACGGAACCTCAAAGTTATCGCTAAACTAGCAGCTACAGATAATGTCTGTCATTTCGTCTAATTAGGTTCAGAATGGTTCAAATGGCTGTGAGCACTATGCAACTTAACTTCTGAGGTCATCAGTCGCCTTGAACTTAGAACTAATTAAACCTAATTAACCTAAGGGCATTACACACATCCATGCCCGAGGCAGGATTCGAACCTGCGACCGTAGCGGTCGCTCGGCTCCAGACTGTAGCGCCTAGAACCGCACGGCCACTCCGGCCCGCTCTAATTAGGAAAAACACCCACCAGTAGCCTGTCGTACGTAGGTGGTCGGCGGTTACTGAAGCGTGTGGGACGCATTTCGTTTGCTGACGGTCGCAGTGAACTGCACGGCTCACTCTGAGCGCCTGCCTCCTGGGACAGCAGCGGCGCAAACCAGGGCCAGTGGCGCCTCTGCCGGCCACGTTTTATGCGTACGTATACATATATATGAGGACGGCCGTTTGAACCGCCCGGCGCCGCTCGCCCAACGAGCCCCGTAACGGCTCTGCTCTCCAGAATTAGAATAATTTACTCGATGGGAAAACAATAGCTCGTACACACTGGGTCTTTACGAGCCCGTTTCTCGGGAGCGTTTCTTCCACGAAAAGGTGGTCGGTGCGCACGTTTGTTGCGAGGCGAGAAAGCCGACGCAGCTTGGTTGACAGGCACTAGGTGGCGGCGTCTTGTAAAGCCTATGGGAAACAGGCGTGCGAGTGTCTGCAAGTCCGACTCAGTCTTTACTTATAGGTCTGAAACCTGCACCGTACAGACGTTTACAAAGAGAAATTACAAATGTCGTTAGTAGATCAAAACTGGTACAGCATGTTCTTTGTACACAAACACATTTGCCAAAGACTTCCGGCTCACGAAGCCATAGCTTTATTCCCGCATACCACATCTCAGTTGAGCGAAGACACAGTATTAGAGGGAATACCAAGTGGACTGAGGCGTGAATGGGAATCTGGATTGAGGAGGGAGACGTGTAGGGGTAGTCCATCCAGTTGTGCAAAGCCACCGTATCAGTAGTGTCGTAATTAGCGCAGCGGCCTAGTGAGCTGCGGACTTGGGTCTGAATCCTGACACTGTTACAAATTTTAATTCGTCTTTTCAGTATGGAAATATGTATCACGAAAACACAAAATCTGTGCTGACGTAAGCTGTCGCGAGCACACCGGTCGGCAAAGATGTAGCGCGAAAATCGACAGTAGGCGTTGGATAAAGCGCTCCTATCAAGGGGGAGGTCAAAGACACACCGACGAGGAACAAGCCGCCAACGCCCTCTCGACAGCAAGTATATAGGCCGCTGCCGCTGACCGGAGGGCCCCACTAACTGACTCACTCACTCAGGCTACGACAGTGCACAGCGACCAGATCGAGACTAGCAGCGAGACTAAAGTTTGATACAGCAAGATCAACAATATTGTCTGCAAGGGGTCTATTACGAACGACCTTGTGCCACAACACTATTCCAGTTATGTAAACTTGACAGTTAATGTAAATAAAAGACTGTATCAATCCACGTGTGCATTTATGTCGTAGAAAGAGGATACCGGCCATCTCTAACAACATCCCCTCTCTTGCTTCTTTACAATACAACGCTCAACAAAATCAACTGGTGTAGTTATTTAGAAACAATGTAACAAGTTCGTTTGCCAAGAAAAGCCATGAGCAACAAGTCCACTGGAAATCAAAGTGCCAGATGTCCGAGGAGAATTTGGTTTCCGTTAATGGCTCCTCAAATGGCTCTGAGCACTATGGGACTTAACTGCTGAGGCCATCAGTCCCCTAGAACTTAGAACTACTTAAACCTAACTAACCTAAGTACATCACACACATCCATGCCCGAGGCAGGATTCGAACCTGCGACCGTAGTGGTCGCGCGGTTCCAGACTGTAGCGCCTAGAACCTCTCGGTCATCCCGACCGGCGTCCGTTAATGGCTGTATGTACTCCATGAAGTGAAGATCATAATGATGATGATGATGATGATGAACATTATTTTGTGATAATATTTAGGTAGATAACGGAATTAGTAGAAGAAGGTGAATCACATGTGCCGTCGGTTTCGTTCCAAACAACTGACAAGCGAGGTGTTTCACGTCAAAAAGTCCCGTGCTAAGTACAAGGGGAGGCAGTGCTGAGCGCAAAGTCATGAGGGATGCAGTGCACTGTAAGGTCGATTATCTGAGAGCTATGTAACTTATTATTGAGTTTAGGTAAGTTTCTTTGAGTTTGTGTTGTATTAAAAACATTTTTATTCAATTGAAAAATGGTACAGAAATATATTGAAACCAACAAAACTATTTTGTAGCTTTGCGAGTGACTCTTGTAGGGATAAGCGTGATTACGCAACACTGTTGTTCAGTTTGCTATCTGAAGAAGGGTTAACGTTAAAAATAGTTGTCATCTCGATAAACTACGCAGCACATTATTCCGGTGAGAAAGTGCCTTAGTCTCTTTCACTAGAATTCATTAAAGCCTCACAGCAACAGCAGCGGACACAAGATCTACGCGCTACCTCTGTGCAGGAACGACCACATCACTTGACGATGCCAGGTAGGTGGAAACATGAAAATGTGTTTCATTCAGACGTGACAAGGTTCAAGTAATCCCCTTACTGGTATACTTCCTGATAGTTCAGTACTAATGGAGACAGGTCCTTGGTAGATTTCCGGAGATATAAGGCAGCAGGTGTCAAAGCACAAGTCACGCAGTTCCCGTAAATTACGGGCCTGTAGTTTATGGACGCGCAGCAGTGCCCCAAATGTGTGCCGTACGGCTCAGACCACGCTAATCAGTGGCTAAGACATACGCGTCAGCTAACTATGATGCTCCTCAACCCACTCTATCAAGGCCTTGTGACATGAATAGTTATCCCACAGGAAGATGCAGGTGGTCCGCAGTTCCTGCAGTGCTCTAGATTACCAACACATGTACCAAGTGAATGTTCTCCATAGCATAATATTGCCCTGCTGACTTACATTTGTAGCTCAGTGCTTGTTTCGAACAGCCGTTCGTCAAAACGACGGGGTACCCGGAGACGACAGTTGACCTAATGCAGCAAGAAAAAGTTCCATACGATCAGGCGACCCGTTTCCATTGATCCACAGTCCAGTTTTGATGATACTGTGTCCACTCCAACCGCAACTGACGATGTCGTGGGCCCACACGAGAATAACTAGGGGTCACCATCTGTGCTGCCCATGTTCAACAGTGTAAACGAAACGGTGAGCCCCGAAACGTCCCTGAACCAGAATTGCACTCTGTCGTCAGATATGCCTATCCTGCTGTACTGAGCGAGCGACCTCCGACATCCACGCTCTGTGGACCTGCAAAGTCTTGTCGCCTGCTCTTGGTTTCAGGGATCACTTTTCACTGATACAACAGTAGTACGTAAATATTCGACCATTTTCAGAGTTTCCGAGATGCTTGTTCCCAGGGGCCAGGACATAAAACCTGCCTACTGTCAATGTTTGTTACGTCCGTGGGTGTCCCCTTTCCGCAGTTTATCTTGTAGCTAGATTCTCCATTCGTCTGTGGTCTGCCTATATATTTACCGTGCCACATGCCCGATGGTTCACCCAGCGGCATTTAATCTCGGGGTGGACAACGGTAATTCTGTTTTGTCTCATTAGTGCATGTATTTTGCTGTTGTTGGTTTGATGCACCACTCCTAGCTAATCTACCTCCTGGCAGACCTTTCATATCTGCCCAACGACTGCACTTTAATCTATTCGAAACAGCTTACCGTGTTCTAGATTTGGTCCCCCTCCACTCACAAACAAAAATATCCCTCCATTACCAAATTAATTATTCCTTGGTAATTATTCAGGATATCTACCTATCTACTTTGTTTACTCATGTTGTCCCATAAAGCCCTTTTCTACCCCATCATACTATATTTGAAGAGCTTCTGGTTTCTTCTTGTCTTATCATCTACGTTTCTTTTACGTATAAGCTTTCACTCCACACAGATCCCCACAGAATTTATTTTCTATCACTTAAATTTATATTTGATGTTAACATATTTCTCATTTTCGGGAAAAATTTTCTTACTATCGCCAGTCTACATCTTACAGCTTCTTTACTTCTTCTCACAGTCATAACTGAACTGGTTTGTTACTTTTAATGTACCATTTTCTAACCGAATTCTCTTAGCACCACCTCATTTAATTCTAATATACCCCATTAATCATGTTGTACTTTCGTTAATGTTCATCTTATAAACTCGTTTCAAGGTACTGTCCATTCTGTTGAACCTTTCTTACAAGTCCTTTGCCGACTCACAGAACTGAAATGCCACCGCAAGTAAGTAAATTTTCTGTTTCTTCTTCCTGAAATTTAATTTATACTAGGTTTTCTTTAATGCTTGCTACATGTACAGCCTGAATAACATCTGAGACAGGCTGTCACTTTAAATATTCTTTTCTCAATTCCTAGCTCCCTTCCATTCCATCGATTTTTACAACTGCAGTTCCAGTCAACATTGTCAAAACCGCTTGTAGTACTTTATCGGTATATAGGTATTGGTTTCATTATGTTATTTGACCGTGTCACGTGTACGTGACGAATTACAAAACAAAATATGTGTGGAGCGTTTATATATCCAAAAAACTCCAACAGAGCACAACACAGTTTGTTAACCACTCACGGCATGTTTTAACGACATATGGGAAGCAACCGTTCACTGTCCACACTGCAACAGACTGCATACCTACTCTTACTATCCAGTCCACTGTGTTTACGTTGACCATTCTCGTCCTCTTTGTTTCTATTTGCGACGAAGACTCGCCCCCCTTTCACTTTAATCCCATCATCATCACCGTCTGACAAGTCCTCTCTCATTTCCTCTCTCCTGCCCTCTCTTCTCCTCTCCCGATATCCCCTCTCTTCAACTAACCAGCCAGTCTCAGCGTGTTATTAAACTAAAGGAAGGAAGGAAGGAAGGAAGGAAGGAAGATTAGAGTTTAACGTCCCGTCGACATCGAAGTCGTTAGAGACGGAACACAGGCAAACAGTAGTGGAGCTTGGGGAAAGAAATTGGCAGCACTCTTCCAAAGGATCCATCCCGGCATTTGGCTTAAGAGATTTAGGGGAATCATGGAAAACCTGAATCTGGATGGCTAGGAGGAGATTTGAAAATCAATTTACAAGTGAAGATCAGTTACAACAAAACATTAAAAAGATGAGAGATCAAGAACGGTGTGTAAGTTACTTTGGAACGGAATAATAACATAATATCAGGTTTAGGTTCCGAAAGAAATGTAATTTAGAAAGAAACCTTAAAGACAGCAGAATATCTTCCAGCATTTAGCTACAGCTTTATGGCGGAACTATATATTTACTACATAATATTTGCAAACAGCATAGTTTTAAAATTTCTACCTGGAAATCATTAGCCATGGCATTCCAGGGCAAACACCCAATAAGAGCAAAAATTATTTCGGATGGCAAAATTTTAGAACAAGTCCAACGTTTAATTATTTAGGCAGCGATATCACGCATTATTACGACAGAGGTAATGTGCAACGTGCGGAACTATTCGAAGAAAACTGAAATCAACACGGACAGAAACACAGCTGAAGCTATACAAGATGACTGCAATGCCGATTATTCCATACGGCAGTGAAACGTGGACATTAAGACAGAAAGACCAAGCTATATATAAGCAACACACAGCAATGAAATTCATTAGAGCATTACTGGGACACACATACTTTGAGAAAATAAGAAACCAAGTCATACGTAATCAGTTTCAAATATTTGCAATATGGGATAAAATAGATGGAATATAGAGGTAATTTGGAAGAGCATTTAGAAAGAATGGACGGTACGGATTCTAAAAGTGGTACTATCATACAGACGCAGGAAGACCGAGATTAAGATGGACTGACACCAGAACAGGCCGAGGACCCTAATCGCGTAAAGGATGATGATGATGATGATTTCTGGAGTAAAGACAGAAATACCGTAATATAGAAAAGAAAACGAAAACATAATGTACCTCCAACACGACGACTATAAAACTATATGATGACTTCGAATCTGTATAAGTGAAATCCGAGTAGCGAATTGAAATGTCAGTCAGAACGGAACCACGACAGTGACAATAAAATGGCCACACACACGTGAAAAATTGCATGTGTCACTTGAACGTGCCTCATGCTCCTCCTGCAGCCTCGCTTTCACCTCGCAACCGGGCCTTTTAAAACTGCCAAGCACCACTGATGGAATGTCGACGAAATTTACGTCGTTATTACCTAAAGTGAAACCTGGGTAAGATGGTCACATTTGAGGCATTAAGTCGTAAAAAGCAAGGTGCGGACTAAGTACAGTTTAAGTGCTTCCCACACGCGAATGACATTATTTACAACTTGGTGCCGAGAGAGGCCGTAAAGCGCTTGTTTTCACAACAGGCGTCTGCCCGCCGGTCCTATCGGATGACGGCTGTCGCCGCGACACGGGTTGCGGTTAGAAGTTTAAACGCAGCCACCGGCGGAAAGACCTTAGCACGAGTTGTTACACGAGTAGAAGTATGTTAGTCCATACCATTTTAAGACCGACATCACATTCACAAGTAGAGTCATGCAATCCTTGAGCAAGAAACAAGATTATCAGCTGCTTCGACAGGTAATCCTAAGGTTATTATAGTTCGAATCTTATTACAGGGCATCATCAACAGTACCTCTGATCTCCTTTTATGCTCGTCGTATTGCGAAATGGCACTATTTGAGGATGTTCCGTGAATCTATGTCAGTGCAGTTTTGTCATAATGGCATCGCATGTGGACCACCAACCTCTCGGGCGATGGTCCGTGAACTACAGTTTACGATATTCTGTATCAGTACTGATTGGTTGTTAAACACATCTCCTTAAAAATCTTTGGTAAACGCCATAAGTGTGGAAATGTGCTCACCAGCACAGTCCAGAGTTGAAAATCCACTGAGCCATTAACTGAAAATTGCTGAAGTTTACGTTCTTAATTCTAAGAAACATTTACTAAGGTTTTATTTCATAAAGAAAAGTAACAAACATCTGTTTACAAGCGAACACAGTTAATAAGATGCTGACCTAAAATTCCAACATCAAGGAGGTGGCAGCAACAGACAAGTGGGCTTCGTAAGATAGCTCACCACCAATTGTCCTGTCTCAAACGAATGTTTAGAAACACCACCACCTACGTCGCCAGTCATCTGTCTAATGGCATTTTAATAATATTATTTTAATCTGAAGACTAGATCAAAACACAAATAAACTGAATACAGTTTGAAATAATGTCTCTCACAGAATGAGACATCTACTGCTATAGAGCCACTGTTTATAGTTTTTTGGTTGAATTACATTTGTAAGAAGAAGAGAATATGGGCGGTTTATAAAAGTAACTTATTTACCCTCAAAATTTAAAATCCTCATAATAATATCCTGATGAAGTTCAGTCACCTGAATTATGTGTGCATAGGTTGTTACCCACACTAAAATCTTCCTGTGACAAATGTCTGTGATGCTTAAATAACTCAGTAACAATTTAAATAAAACCTTTTTACGCATTATTCAACGCAATTTTGACCTGATGCGGCAACATTCATTCGGTTAAAAAAAAAAAAAAAAAAAAAAAAAAAGCTACTGACAAGCTTCGTGCAGCTAGCTCATCTTCAGATTATCTGTAATTAGTGACGATGTTCTTGCTAGATAACACTTTTATTCGTGAACTTAAGTAGCACCGATCGATGGGACAGCTGCCGGCCGGGGTGGCCGAGCGGTTCTAGGCGCTACAGTTTGGAACCGCGCGACCGCTGCGGTCACAGGTTCGAATCCCGCCTCGGGCATGGATGTGTGTGATGTCCTTAGGTTAGTTAGGTTTAAGTAGTTCTAAGTTTCTAGGGGACTGACCACAGAAGTTAAGTCCATAGTGCTCAGAGCCATTTGATAGGACAGCTCAGCTAAAGGTTAGAAGTAAAGTGATCCACTTCCGTGAACAGTGGAGATAGCATTAGTCATGTTAAACAGCCATTTGATATGATGGCATTAAAGTGAAAACCGAAATCGTCAAATATGGACCTAGGAAAGCCTGAAATTGAAAGTAAAATCCTGAAAGTAAAGGCGTAAAATTGCAAATTTCTGACACTCCACTCATTTTGACGTTTGTCAGACATCAGCAAAAACACCCTGTGACTGTGTTAGCAGCACTAGAATAAATGACCAGGGTTAGGAGTGCACCCTTATTCTATGTCAGAGGACACCACTGATTAGCTGTATACAATTTGTTTGATTTCAGAATTATTGTCAAAGAAGTACACGAATTTACATAAATGGTGACATGACAACGTCAGGACAGTTGTCAAGATATTGCATTACGTCCTGTTTATCAGAAATAACACTGAACACAAGAATAACAAATTTAAGTAGAAGGTTCTTGGTTCAAATGGCTCTGAGCACTATGGGACTTAACTTCTGAGGTCATCAGTCTCCTAGAACTTAGAACTACTTAAACCTAACTAACTTAAGGACATCACAAACATCCATGCCCGAGGCAGGATTCGAACCTGCGACGTTGCGGTCGTGTGGTTCCAGACTGTAGCGCCTAGAACCGCGCGGCCACTCCGGCCGGCGTAGAAGGTTCTCTACAAGATTTTTGTTACTTATACACTGTGAAGTTGGCCAATATTACCACAAATCATCCGATTCCGGTTCTAAGTTCGGTACTATTTAGGATGGCAATCACTTCTACGGGGGATTATTAGTTTTTGTGACAAGATGAACAAAAGATTACTGAAGGTTGTTCGAGCTCACAGTGGTGAATTAACAATTTTATGCCTCTGCCAGCGGCATTTACCTTTTAGCTGTAATGTGCTGTCAGCTGCATGGCTGCTCTCACCCTCTGAATATCCTATAAAAAGCTAATGAAAATCTTTATTGATTTTGTCAGATGAAACTGTCCCATGTTTCTCACTAGGCGAGAAAACTTGCACGCATCCCTAGTCTGGAAAATATGGCGACGTACAAATGCATGGACGGTTCGGCGTGTATACTTCAATGCCCTCTCAGTTCTCACAAGAACAGTTAACTATGTCGATGTTTTGTTTCTCCGCTATCGAAGCTCAACGACTCTTCAGCCAATTTCTAGCTGAATGTCAGCCACAACGGACACAGTGTTCAAAAAAATTTGGGCTCTGTTGTACACTTGACCCTGGTTCAGGGGAGAGTCCTCGAAGTTTCCGGTCTTGTGTCTTCTGTAGCAAACTGTCCCCCACCTGTGTCCTCTCGTGCTTCACGTCACGGCTTCTTCAGGCCAATGGGAGTATTCCTTTCATCTTGTGGAAACTACCTCTGCGAATCGCAAAGTGCCTACCTTTAAACTGCGTCGCAACATTGCCCCTTTTTCTTCTTCCGAATTTATTTCAGCCAATCGGAAATTTGTGCCCACTCATGACGCCTAAAAGTTACATGCTGACATCCTGAGCGTATCATGAGCATTTCATGTGATCAGCTGCGTCGCTGGTTTGTTTGTATCCATCTGGAAATTCCCAATGCGGTTTTCTAAACATTTTTTCTGTCGCAAGCAGCGCTGCGCAGCTACCTGCTCCCCTTGATGTATCGCCTGGCGCGTTCGTAGTGCCATTCGCCGTGGATCACCAACCCCTTTTAGAAGCATTCTGTTGTACTCGGACCGTGACGGCGCAACTCGCGTCTCCCCCAAACTAAAACGTTTCTTCCAGCAGCCTTTTTCACCTTTTGCTCATTGACATGCGGGATCTGAGTTCGGTGTGTTAATACCATTGAATCGAGTGTCATACCTTTGCGTTACATTCTGTACATTTTGATAGGCAAATCTGTTCATTATTGCTGAAGTATGTCAGATGACATATTCATTTACTTGTTGCAACGTATAAAATTTCATATAAGGAGCGAAACTGATACTCATTCAAGCTGCCACCTTACACATTTACAATGAATTAAATCCGCATAAGCGCAGGAGTCGGAGCCAAAAAAAGAAACTCACCAAACTATGGCAATATGCAGTTTGAAGATAGACTACCAATCGCAGCCATGTATCCCTGGGGAAAAAAAAAATACTGCTCATTAAAACATATATGCTGTAGTTAGTGGGCCTCACAGTTGACAGACATGAGAATGAAACTTAAAGAAATCGTCGAGTGGTTGCGGCGGTAGAAAAACGGGATTGAAATAAAATAAATCCTAAACAGGGCCAGTCATAAAAATGGGATGGAGTAAAATAATGTTAAAAATTTAAAAGTATATGAACTAGTGGAAATATAGAAAATAATTATTTCAATGAATTGCTAATCCATGTCGATCTAAATAAATGAATAGAAGGACAAGGTCAGGGGGGGGGGGTCTTGAGAGAGGAAGTGCAGGAGAAGGTAAAGATAAGTACGGGGGGGGGGGGGGGGGGGGGGAGGGGACAGGAAAAAGATAAAAAACACAATGGTTTAAAATATTTTGGGGTAATGGTAAACCGAAAATGAAGCCACGGTGGCAGAAGACAAAAGACCGCAAAAGTGAGGAGCAGACTCAATGGTCAGAAAAAAAAAAACAAGAGAAAGCTATCTAAATTTTTGACAAAGCTTGCACCATGTTATCACAGAAAATTTGGTTTTCTGCGACCAATTAATCATCAATGCTTAAGTTTTCTACCACTTCAGAAATTTTGTTATCTAGAACTCATCCAGAAGGGTTAATTTTTTTCCTTTTAGGTACTCTGGAGAGAATCGAGCATCACTTCACCATGGCTACTAGCCCTAAGATGTTCAGCGAAAGAAGAACTATATTTTCAGCATCCGTCTTAGTGATCTAATAAAACTATATTTTAACCTCCCGACCTGTTTGTCCTATATATAGGATGTTCATTTTAACTGAAGAGATTGAAATATCTCGAAACCTACACATCAGGCCAAAAAAAGTTATAATTCCAGTTTGTTTGCCTCGGAGGGGAGCATCCAGTGATATCACACTCGATCCCCCACCCCATTTCATGCGTAGGTGACGGGGGCCACTTCGAAATCTTCAATGGGGACCCCCTTTTCATTACAGATTACGATTCTATGCGCAAAATCTGCGGAAGTTTTGTCACAAGCACTGTATTCGTTTCGCCATATATGGCGCTGTAATCGGTGGAATAGAAATAGGTATACAATCATAATTTACGATATGCTTCTCAATGGCCCTTAAATATCCAATGGCACGAGGGACTCCACCTTCATGCTGCGAGGGGAGGACAAGCCAGTATTTCATAGCTGCTAATTGGAAACCCCATTCGTAACCTTGCATTCCTCCGACATATCGAAGAGTGGATTACTCGATGCGCCACTGTGGCCATGTAGCGAACTACGAGGTGTCGTAAGAGGCAGTGCGACCGGAGCTCACGATATCGTGCAGACGTAGAACAGATAGCGACTGTAAACAATATTTGGTGCAGTGTTTATAGCATGCACACCTACCTATGAATTGGAGAACAGACGTTCAAGTGGACGATGATTGATGGAACCAAAGAAAAAAAACCTGACATGATTCTGGTTACGGAATGTGTGGAAGAAATGTTGAGGCTGCTGTTGCCTTGTATGCTGAGCACTTTCCAGACAAAGCTTGCTCTCGTTCGTTCTTTTATAAGGCTGTGAACGCCTCTATGTCTGATGGCTAGGTACATACCGGCAAAAGGAAACGAAGCAAACGTGTTACGGGAGAAACTAATGAAATACAGTAGCTGTACTAGCGGCAGTGCACCACAACTCACACGTAAGTGCTTTGAAAACACTCTGCGATTCCGGTATGTCCGTAGGTAGTATTGTCACAATAAGACATCGTCATAAGTATCATCGATACCACGAGTCACTTCATCAAGAACTTCATGGCGCCGATTTCCATAAAAGGGTATGTGTTTTGTGAAAGGCTATGCCAACAAACGCAAACGACCCCCACGTTCTTTGCCGAGGTACTGTTTTCCAATGAGTCTACATTCACAAACCATGTCGCGTTTACCTGCATAACATGCATTGTTGGAGTGCAGACAATACCACTGGTTACGGCAATTTGACCATCAACGTCTTTGGTCGGTTAATGTATGCTGTGGCATCATGGGGAACAAACTCATTGGTCCGTATTTTATCAACGGCCGTTGAATGGACGCAAATATCGAACGTTTTTGAAACGGGGACTACCGGTACTACTGCAGAATGTTGCCCTGGACATTCGACAATGTATGTGGTTTCAGCATGACGGTTGCCCAGAGCATTACGTAATCGACGCACGGGAGGTATTACACCGTGTTTAACAGGTTGGTGGACCGGTAGGGGTGGCCCTATTAATTGGCCCGCTAGGTCGCCGGATTTGACGTTGCCGGATTTCTTTCTGTGGAGATATTTTAAAGATAAGGTGTACCAGTAAGTGCCAACAGGCCGTGAAGACATGGTCGACCGCATCAGTAACGCCTGTGCTGACATTCCCGCAAATATGCTTCTGTCCTGTGTACAGCCATTTGAAAAGCGAATAGGAGATCACTAAGTATACTAAAGTTGGCTTCAGTGTGTTTGAACACTTACTCTAACTGGAAAACCAATGGCCACAGTGTCGAGTCGAATAGTTTACAGTTACAGTCGAAGCAATACCACATCGCGAATCGAGTAACCAATTAGAATTTGTGAACCACGGGACTGTCCTGTCCTCGCAGCAAGAGGGTGCGTACCCACCAGCCATTGAATACTCAAAAAATGGTTTAAATGGCTCTAAGCACTATGATAAACATTTGAGGTCAGCAGTCCCCTAGAACTTAGAACTACTTCAACCTAACTAACCTAAGGACATCACACACATTCCTGGCCGAGGTAGGATTCGAACCTGCGACCGTAGCGGTCGTGCGGTTCCAGACTAAAGCGCCTGCAACCGCTAGGCACATCGGCCGGCCATGTACAGTGGCCACATTCCTGCTTAGTCTTTCTGGAGTATCGCAGAAGGAACATCCAGCTTCTTGTAGGACCTCAGAAGATAAGTCCCATAGTGCTCAGAGCAATTTTTGAGCCAATCTGAAAGGTAACTAATGCTCACGACCGTTACAGCGTATATTTAAAGAAAACCTAATTTGCGGCTTGATAGTTATGCGACTGACGCGAAATTTGAATAGACATTTTTCCGTCAGTGTAGATGCACTTAAAAGGAGTACTCCAAGATGTATTACTCGTTTCGGTTGACTTAACTGGGCCTTTACTCGCAGGACTAGATGATGTGTTTGAAGTTAACCAATTTTCGCACTAAATAATTAGGTCTTAAAGGGACCATGAGTGCCCAATCAATCACCGATGAGAGTAAAGTATGTTTATACGGAGCAGGATCACCAGACGACGCGTGTATGGCGGCGTCACTTTTTACTTGCTTTTAGTTACCTATAACGAGATAGTTTTGAGTCCCTACGTCGTAGAGAACGAGGTGATACGATGACTAGCACACTGGACTCGCAGTCAAGAGGTTCAAAAACTGGTTCAAATGGCTCTAAGCGCTATGGGACTTAACTTCTAAGGTCATCAGTCCCCTAGAACTTAGGACTACTTAAACCTAACTAACCTAAGGACATCACACAACACCCAGTCATCACGAGGCAGAGAACATCCCTAACCCCGCCGGGAGTCGAACCCGGGAACCCGGGCGTGGGAAACGAGAACGCTACCGCACGACCACGAGCTGCGGCCGCAGTCAAGAGGACTACGGTTCAGATCCACATCCGAGCACGCCCCTTTAAGTTTTCAGTCATGTATCTAAAATTGCTTAAGGCAAATGCCAGAATGGTTCCTTGAAAACTCGCTACCAACGTCCTGCCCTATATTTCGCAAATGAGTGTTCGTGCTCTGTTTCTTACGACACTGTCGTTGTTGCGGCGTTAAACGCTAGTCTTCCTTCCTTCCTTCCTACGTCGTGTCAGTTATCATTGGGATATCAAATGCAATCAAAATGATGCAATACGACCCTAACAAAGCCTTTTGTGTCCCTTGAAGAAAGTATACTGGATTCTGGCGAAAAATGCTAGGTTAATATGGCGTGTTTACAAAACAAAAGACTGAAAGTATGTACTGAGTCCACTCAAAGATATCCGCAAGAGTGAATGTACTTAATTTATGTGCTATCAGATTAGAAAATCAGAAAACAATTAACGTTTTGTCAGAACTAGAGGTGTGCAGTAGAAAGTTTATTCGAATATCACATAAATTTAGGTTACGAATCACGGACATTCCATTTTACAGGAGTCAGTGAATTATCGACGTTATATGTTCAGGCGATCTGCTATACGTGAAACTTAGTAGATAACTGAGATTACATCACAAGAATCATACTGCTATGAGCAGGCAGGCAGCAGGTACTGTAATGAGAGTGAGCTCCATCTTGCTGCCGTCATCACTAAAGTTGTGTCCCCGTTGGAGTGTCCCGGTTGTCCCTAATGAGTTCAGGGTAATTGTAACCATTGGCCTAGTGATCAACGAAGAAACGCCGGACTTTTACCACCATTCTCAGCTACTACATATGGCTTCACTTCCGAAAGGGAAGAGAATTACATCTGTGTATACCACAATGGAAGGTGAAATATGACTTCATCTGTTCACAATACAATTCGTTCCAACTTGCTGAGCCAACGTAAGCAAACTGTTGATAGCTCTTGGATGATATGGTTTCAGTTTCATACCTTTCGCTGTAATGATATTCTCCGAACTACCAATGCTGCGGTCAGATGGCGTCTTGATTTGGATTTCTGGGGTGACGACGCTGGCATCTGTTGCTGCAGCTGTTTGTCTGGCCCTTTTGACAGTTTTTGGTCACCTTATTATCTAAATGTTTGTTTAAGCAACTGGTGGACTCTGGCTTTGTTGTTTCCGGTACATGCTAAAGACATAGAAATGAACTTCCTGCAAGTTGTTTGCTGTTGAGTTAAGTGTACGAATCGAAATCATTCTTCCAGGTGAAACCTGCTTATATACGTCGCCATTACAAAAGTTCAGCTTTTGACTTTACGAAAACAGCAATTCAGAACATCACAGTGCTATATTTCTGCTACATATGACAAATACACTCTGAAAAACACTGGGAAGTACATGGCAGGGTGCACTTCGCATTGCATCACATACTGAGGTTCCTTCTCGTTCCATTAGTGTATGAAGCGAGGGAAGAAATGGGTGCTTAAATGCAAGTGGTCGTGCTGTATTTAGTCTAATCCTGTCTTCATGCCTCCCATTTACTGCAGTATATTTTTAAATTATTCACTTTATACATGTATTTTCAAGCGTCTGCCAGTAGAGATTGCTAGCATTTCCAGGACACTTCCTATTGTGTCAGACGAACATCTGACCATTCGTGTTGCCATTCATTGTATACGTTCGGTATCTTCTTCTAGTCCTATCTGTTACATTTCCTGCACACTTGAGCAATATTCTACGCTGAGTCAACGAGTGTTTTGTGCTTTGAGTACATTTTTGCAGTATCCTACTAATGAACTCGAGTCTGCTACCTGCTTGCAAAACTTACCAGAAAATGGACTTCCACCAATCCTTACGGCGGTCCAACCTGTGGTCCACTACTTGTAGAGATATATGCATTTTGATGTTGAATTTAGGGTTCTCAGCCATGTGATTACCAGTATCCTCACTGGACACCAATAAACAAATCTCATGGTTTGACCAAGGTCTGTTTCCAAAAGCAAAACTGCTGTGATGATACCAAGGAACACATTTTAGCGTTGTCAGCACAAATGTGTGATCGTTTGGCAAGACAACCTTACAACACGCTACCTGTTATATAGTGGGTGACAAGGGGCTGAGCAGTCTACTCAGAGCTCACCTACATTTTAGGTAGGTGTGACACTCAACAAAACACAGTTGCCATTTTCAGCTAGGAAGGTGACTAGGTCTCCAGTTAGGCAGAGTGTTGCTCTTGTCAACAAATGAAACAAGTAGTTTGAAAACCGCACCGACAGTGGTAAAGTCCATATATTGGTGGAACATCGCGGTGGTGGAGGAAACCGTTTCGCAACGGACAGTGTCCTGTTTTTAACTTGGTGAGCATCACTTACTTACTGACATGCAGTTCGCCACGCTTGTGTAGTCGATATGTTTGACCGCAGCTTGTTGTTTAAGACTTTCAGGCGCTAATCATCTCACTGTCGCACTATTCTTATGTCCGGCAGCGAGGCGATGGCGTGCATGGGAACTCCACACTGACTCACAATACATCCTCTCTTCGCTGCTTTGCAGCTTTGTTTGCTGCATCATTTTCCCAAATCCCGTAATGTCCAGATACAAAATCTCGATTTCAGATCTGCTCCAAGGCGTTTCCGACAGTGAATCATTTTTCCCGCTGGATACATTTGTTGTACAGATTGCAGGGCACTGACAGAGCCAGAGCAGACGAGAAACTTCATAGCTCAGTGGTGGTTTGTTGTTAAGAAAAAGCTTTTAGGACACCCCGAAGATTGTTAAAAATGATCTCCATTGTGCTGCTCTATCCGCATTGCTGGGAAATGGACGGCCTTTTAAATGACAGCCGTGGCTGTGCGCCGGTCGACAAGCGCCGGTGTTTTCTGGGGAGGGCCAGAGGGCTATCTGGCTGCGTGTTGACCATATGGCGCCCTGCCGCCTGGGGAATCTGGCTAGGGCGCCTGGCTGGTGGAGCTGGAGGTGGGGGCGCGACAGGTGCATAGCAGGTGCGGCTGAGCGACCTGCGGGAAGCGGGTACACCTGCTGCGCTGCCGCGGCACCGGGGCCAATGGAACGTATCTCAGGACCGCCGATTTATGGCGTCTGGACGCCGCCGCCGCTGCCGCCGCCGCGGCCGGATACTCGAGATCTCGGAGCTACCTGCCGTGATTCAGCAAGCGACGCCGTTCCCACCGATTGTTCTCCGTAATGGGTCGTTTCCTTGCATACTGCGTCGGCTAGTCCCCGAGAACGCCGTCATCACTCACAGTCCGTGCCTTTCGCTCCCCTGGAGTCTCCATCTTCCTTTCGATATCTTTATCTGCAGGTGGACAAGTTATGGGAGCTCTGGCCGGTAACTTATGGTGTGCAGCGTTGTTCCACCATCTCACAGACGTCCGGCAATTAGGACGATGGCGACTTCCATACAGACGTTTTTCCTCGAATAAAACCGCTGTACTCTCCACGTCAATTTTGTTTTACAATTTTTTTACCAATTCATCGAAAACTGTGTGCAGTTACGTTTTATGTGTGCCAGTGAAAGAAGTGCAACAGAGGGACAATTTACACAAGAAAAATGAACAGCACGTAGTGGTTGGACGAACAAATCCAAAACACAGCTTCTGGTGCGAAGCATGCTGGAAATGTATAATTCTGAACAACAGCCTCACAAAATAAAACAAAGCTACAGCTTTGATCAGTATAAGCTCTAGCGTCCCATGAAACGGGCCAGTCTGTAGCTTTCGAGACTTCCAGTTAATCGACAGTTGCGAAAACTGACTTACCCACACGCATTGGAAAGCTAAGGTGGACAAATAACATAACAAACGATCACGTGTTATAAATTACACAACTCACTATCACACAATATAAAAGGAATCCAGATCCCCGGTTTATTTTTTTGGGTTTTTACCCGAGTTCTCGTTTCCTCCCTACGTCATGTTTCGGTAACTTCCATAGGTTTCTGCGTCAGATGTAAGTCGCAGTTTTCGTTCTTCCTGTTTTCACTCTGGCAAAACTGAATGACAATGCGTGCCGCCCTAGCAACTGTTTCATGGCACAAAACAGCCAACTGAGTTCTCAACAACAATAGCTCGGAAACAGTTGAGGACAGTGTGTAACTTTAAGATTCAAATGGTTCAAAAGGCTCTGAGCAGTACGGGACTTAACATCTGAGTCCATCAGTCCCCTAGAACTTTACTTAAACCTAACTGACCTAAAGACATCACACACATCCATGCCCCAGGCAGGATTCGAACCTGCGAACGTAGCGGTCGCGCGGCTCCAGACTGAAGCGCCTAGAACCGCTCGGCCACACCGGCCGGCTGCAATTTAAGTGGGAAAAAAAGAGAAAAACGTGACGTACCGCGAAGGAATGACGCGAATGGGACGGAAATCTCCAGATCTTGTGTATATGTACAGACAAATACAGTATCAGAAACAGTGGATAATCTGTTCAACAGAAAGAGCTTCACAAACTGATCAAGTGCGTTGGTCCTCCTCCATCTCTTATGCAAGCAATTATTCGGCTTGCCATTGATTCATGATAGAATTGCTGGGTGTCTTCTTGAAGGATATCGTGCCATATTCTGTCCAATTCGCACGTTACATCGTTATAATCCCGATTTGGTTGGAGGGACCTGCCCATTATGCTCCAAACGTTATCAATTCGGGAGTGATCCGGTGACCTTGTAATGTAAGGGCAGGATGACTTTCCACGAAGAGCGACAAACAGGGCGTATAGTATCGTCGAAGTACCGTTGTGCTGTAAGGGTGCCGTGGGAGACAATCAAAGGGGTCCTATTGTGAAAAGAAATGACATCCCATACCACCATCACTCGTTGTCGCGCCGTATGACGGGCGACAGTCTGATTGGTATCCCTCCGCTCGCCGAGCAGTCTCCACACAAGTTTTCACTGGTCATCGGGGCCCAGTTCGAAGCGGAACTCACCAATGAAGACAATGCCCTCCAATCCAGAGCGAAGACGTGTCTGGAAACGCCCCGGGGTGCAGTTGGACACCAGCCTGGCTGTTGCCCGTCAAGTGGCCCGAAAACCAGGAGTGATGGTCTAGGGTTCCATTCCCTTTCTAAGTAGGACCTCTTTGGTTGTCAGCCGCAGCCCTCATAGCACAGCGGTACGTCAGTGATATTCTACGCCCCGTTTTATTGCCCTTCAAGGCAAATCATCCCGCTCTTACATTTCAGTAAGATAATCTCCGCCTGCAAACGGCGAGAGTTCCTACTGCGTGCCTTCGTGCTTGCCAAACCCCACATTAGCCAGTAAGGTCGCCGGATCTCTCCCCAGTTCCGAACATTTGTAGAATTACGGGCAGGTCCTACCACCAGCTCGGGATTTTGACGATGTAATGCACCAATTGGACAGAATATGGCACGATGTTCCTCACGAGGATATCCAACGACTCTGTCAATCACTGCCAAGCCGAACAACTACTCGTATAAGACCTAGAGGTGGACCAACGCATTATTGGCTTGATCAATTTGTGAAGCTCTTTCTCTTGAATAAATAAAGTAATTTTTCCGAAATAATAGCGGTTCTAGGCGTTTCAATCTGGAACCGCATCGGGCATGGATGTGTGTGATGTCCTTAGGTTAGATAGGTTTAAGTAGTTGTAAGTTCTAGGGGACTGATCACCTCAGATGTTAAGTCCCGTAGTGCTCAGAGCAATTTATCCCAAGTAGTAATCATTTGTTTGTCCGTATATCCTCATTACATCTGCCTATTTCCGTAGAGTGTATTTCCTTTACGTGTAATGAGGATACAATGGTTCACAAATGTACACTATGTGACCAAAAGTATCCAGAAAACCCCAAAAACATATGTTTTTCAAATTAGGTGCGTTGTGCTGACACCTACTGCCAGGTACCCCATATCAGCGACCTCAGTAGTCATTAGACATCGTGAGAGAGCAGAATTGGGCGCTCTGCAGTACTCACGTACTTCGAATGTGATCAGGTGATTGGGTGTCACTTGTGTCAGGCGTCTGTACGCGATGTTTCCACACTCCTAAACTGTTCCCGATGTGACAGTGAAGTGGAAGCGTGAAAGGACACGTATAGCACAAAAGCGTACAGGCCGACGTCTGTTGACTGACAGAGGCCGAAGAGGGTCGTAATGTGTAATACGCAGACATCTATCCGGACCATCACACAGGAAATCCAAACTGCATCAGGATCCACGGAAAGTACTACGGCAGTTAGGCGGGAGGTGAGAAAATTTGGATTTCATGATCGCCACGCCAGTAAAAGCCCAACGACACCTCGCTTGGTGTAAGGAGCGTAAATATTGAACGATTGAACAGTGGAGAAACGCTGTGTGGAGTGACGAATCACAATACACAATGTAGAGATCCGATGGCAGGGTGTGGGTGTGTCGAATACCCGGTGAAAGTCATCTGCCAGCGTGCGTGGTGCCAACAGTAACATTCGGAGGCGTTGGTGTTATGGCGTGGTCGTGTTTTTCATGGAGGGGGCTTGCACTCCTTGTGGTTTTGCGTGGCACTATCACAGCACAGGCCTACATTATTGTTTTAAGCACCTTCTTTCTTCCCACTTTTGAAGAGCTATTCGGAGATGGCGATTCCATCTTTCAACAGGATCGAGGACCTGTTCATAATGCACGGTCTGTGGCGGAGTGGTTACACGACAGTAATATCCTTGCGCAGAGTTCTGACCTCAATCCTATAGATGTTTTGGGACGCCGACTTCGTGCCAGGCCTGACCGATCGACATCGATACCTCTCCTCAGTGCAGAGCTCCCTGCCATTCTCCAAGAAACCTTCTGGTACCTGATTGAACGTATGCCTGCTGTCATCGACGCTAAGGGTGGGCCAACACAATATTTAATTCCAGCATTACCGATGGAGGGCGCCACAAACTTGTAAGTCATATTCAGCCAGGTGTCCGGATACTTTTGATCACATAGTGTAGGTAAGAGATGCAAACAAAAATCTCCAGTTATAATGTACAGAGGCTAATAGAAAGATGTGGACAAGCTAACACGACATAATACTCACACAAATGAATAGAAATATTTTTCATTCATATGGGTCCAGGAACGCTTTATTACCAATTTGGAACTGCGTGTATATAACCCTGCATAACACATTAACATGGTAAATACAAAGAAACAGAACTTACCAGCACATCACACGAAACAGTTTCTTACATCAAATGTTCAAAATTCTCTCTTCGTTTGTCTGATTAGGAAGTAATTCCTAGGTTCCCCATCTGTGCGTTAGACACACAGATAGGAAGACGTTGACATGTTATCTAGCCTACGTCCTGTGTGGCGGTATTTAAAAGCTCCTTTGTGTCTATTCCCGGCACGAGATGCAGCGCTTCTTCGTACCCTCTGTGGGAAGCTCTGAAGCCGTACACAGTGTTGCAGAAAGGTATCAGAACAAACGGAATGCAGTGTGATGATGTGGCGTTGTCCGTATGAATGCTAACTGAGGGCGTTTTGATCTTTTAACCCAAGAGTTTCGCGTGGTAGACGTACGTTCTGTTACTCTGTGTTTCCCTGTAGGGAACGACTTCAAACGTGGAACTAAAGTGTTTGTGGGTAATTTATGCTCTTATACTTCGACTACAATATTTTTTGGGGACTGATTGTATAATACATAAAAATAATACCAAATTATTGCTTCCGTTAGTTTTATTTTCAATTAAGATCTCTCCACTTAGTGAAATTTTCTTGTAACATGCACATGTCTTCTACATACATGTAGAAATACACGTAACGCCTTTCAGTATTGCATACTAACACTAGCGTTTATCGCTAATGCGAGACAACACAAAGCCTTTATTTCACATAGTTGGCTGCTAAATGGAAGATACAAATGCATATCCCAAGTTAATTCACTTTAAAAGATTTTAAGCCATCTGATGATGTTGAGACCACGAACAAAAATGGTAGTGGTGTTTCAAATAAAAGTGACTGAAACAGTGAACTGTTGATACTTTTATGTAGTATTTTCTCGTTTTATTTGTGAAGAATGTGCCTTGTAAGATAGGCCGTACGTTTCTGTTAAATCCTGTATTTATAAGATATTTACCCCAGAGAATCACTCACACTGTCACAGCGAAGTGTATGTCTATTCTCTCATGAAACGCGTTGTACATTTTCCCAATAGCTACAGTAACATCTCCTTAACTCATGAAATACCTGCCAGCTCACTATTTCTGTCTTTTCGTTTTAAATCGTCTTTGCCTTGAAATAACAGACTTTTTGCAATGACATAATGTAGCGATGGAAGCGATTGCGCGATTGGTCCGCGATAGGACACAAGGGCTGCTACTTTCCAAAAGGCTGATCCATAAAGACATTTAACGCCTTGACTCACGTGATTGTAGCCATGCCACGCGTCTTGTGCAAACAGGTGCGAAATGTTAGGAGTACTCAAAGGTGCGTCGCCCAGGCTTGTTTACGGCGCTCCGTCGCCGTTTGACGTACGGCAGTCACGTGACATCGATGGTCTTAAGAGGGCTCTCCGGCTCGTACCGTGTGTAACATGTTACCGACGTTTACGACCCACCTATGCAGGTAACTCCTTACAACTGCGTAAGCAGCTGCGAGAAACAGACATGGATCTATTCATATCCTCGACTGGTAATCAAGTTAGTGAAAGTGAAAGAGTATGACTTTAATGGATTCGACTCAGAAGCTATGGTTGACTATTTCAATGCCGTATGCCAATGTAAACGCTGAATCATCAAAATATTTCGATGTCCGATAATCACTTTTAATGTATTCAGTATGTTCAAAATGGTTCAAATGGCTCTGAGCACTATGGGACTTAACTTCTGAGGTCATCAGTCCCATAGAACTTAGAACTACTTAAACCTAACTAACCTAAGGACATCACACACACCCATGCCCGAAGCAGGATACGGACCTGCGACCGTAGCGGTGGCGCGGCTCCAGACTGTAGCGCCTAGAACCGCTCGGCCACTCTGGCCGGCCTTTTCAGTATGTGTAAGAAGCTTAAATGCAACAGTGTTTAAAAATGTGTTAAGAAATTTTATTTTTAATCGACACGTTAACTTCATGTACATCCACCTTGTTCTACTTCTTCGAAGCATGGCCCGCTCAGTAGTTACTCTTTTTGCATTCAACAGACGGAACACCGACGGCCGAAAACCTCGGATGTACTCGTAAATGGGTAACCCAGAAGCAACCAGTACATCGCACGACTTTTCCACGAACAGACGGCTCAACACGTGCGCAATCATTGCTTGTACGAGAGCACTTAAGTGAGTTACACTTTATTGTGGCAAGTCAGGTAACATTTATTGACTGTTACACTACACTTCAAAGTTACACAGCTATATGACACCATTTTTCAACATAGTCGCGGTCGGAACTTTATAACAATCGTTAAATTCCTCGATGATAGCCATCCACCCCTCGGTCACGGAGCCATTCAAGAATTGGTTGGACGTTGTCCTCTGTGGCCTTCTTTCCTGATCGACATTACCTACCCGTTGGTCAAATTGTCGGCTCCATTTCACCGCGGTTAGACACGACATTGCACTTGATCCATATACCGCAAGAATTTATACATTTTGCCTACAATAATCTTGTTGTCTTGCGTACTTCGACTTTGGCGCAAATTTACAGTTGCCGCGCTTTTTCACTCCCATTCCGTGATGCACCCGTTACTGTTACTGCGACAGAACTACGTCTGCGGTGTATCGGGAACATTTAATCTTGTGTGATAATCTGCCACTCTTGTTGTGCAACGATATTTGCATAGGGCACTACATAAACTTAATTTATGAAGTCGCTACGCAGCACTCACTTGACGAAATTACAGTTTGTTAACGCGGACAACACAGAACTATTGAGCAGCTCTGCCAATATTACCAGACTGATAGGTTGGTTGTTTAGTATTTTGTTGCCTGATACTATACGTTCGATGGTATTGTAGATGCCATTCGCCGTACGATATATTACAGATCATAGATTCAAGCGACGTTCGACGAATTTGCACGTTGAGATATGTTGCTCCAGCCCACAATGGCTTTTCCACAAAAACCATTTCGCTTTCCTGCTCAATTAGCGAATGGTGCCTAGGAAGAATAACGACAGCCGTTAAGCTACCGTCAGAGCTATAATTTCTCAGATTTTCTCGTCATAGTCATTCCGCGAAAAGTGTGTGGAAGGAACTAATAACTTTTCTGACCTTTCGTGGAACGTATTCCCTTGAAAATAACAATCGAGCTTCCCTTGAACAATGTGCCTGTCTGAGAGTCTGCTACTAGAGTTGGACGATCTTCGCTAAGCTCCTGCGATTGCTGAACCAGTTCGTGGAGACAGACGCCGCTCGTATATCCTACACATTCTGTGATTCGTATCTACTAAGGACCTCAGACTACCACGTCAAACATAAATTTCGTAAGCTCCCTCATACATGGAGTCCGCTCCAATAGCTGAGTGGTCAGCGTGGCGGAATGTCACGCCAAGGGGTCCGGGTTCGATTCCCGGCTGGGTCGAAGATTTTCTGCGCTCAGGGACTGGGTGTTGTCCTCATTCTCATTTCATCATCATGAGTGAAAGGCAACGGGAAACCACCACTGGACTCACTTGCCTAGACGCTCATGCGGTGGACCTCTCTGACGAGGCTTCCCACGTGACAAGACCTGCCGTAAGGCAGAACACAAAGTTTTTCATACATGGATGAACTGTGTTTCCACACGATTCTTCCAGTAATCTGACAGGCATATACTCCTCTTATAATTTTATACTGTAGTTTCACTGTAGATCATTTCGAAAACTTATTCCTAAATAATTTCCGAATGTTGCAGTTTCCAGTGACCGATCGTCAATCGTGTAACCGCACAGAGATAAGTCTTTCTGCAGTTTTAATGCGCAATACTTTATAGTTGTTGCCCATCCTACACCAAGCGTCGATAGCCTATAAGTCTTTCTGCATTTAGACAGACTTTCTGGAGCTGATATTTTCATATATAAAACAAAACCATCTGCAACCAGCCCTTACGTAGCTTCCGATATTATCAGACATATCGTACATATATAGGATGTAACTGGTCTAAATGCACTTAATTTATATGTGCTACCTTAATATGTAATCACATCAGTGAGTTGTTTGTTTCTGCTTTGCTTCAAACAGTCTTCCCCCACTCCACTCTTCAACGACCAATCTGCTGCCCAGGAAAAATAAACAGTAAAGGCTTGCTCCTGTCAGATGTACCTGCAAGTACTAACCAATCTAAAAACATACTACTCGTAATAGCTATAATTACTAGTCTACAAATGAAATAAGTACGATGTAATGTTGTTCAGTGTGCAGTCTTCGGTCATCAAAAGAAACATCTGCACTTATCCTCGTTACACGCGGTATATCCTGAATATTGACGGCTCTGTAACAGTTCTTTCCTTCATGGCGGAAGATAATAGTCATTTATACCCTTTATGTTTCTACTCTTACGGAAATGAGAAGTCTTACACCACGAACAGCTGTATCGAACTATACCAAACCCATATTCCAGTATTTCCATGCTTGTGGCTTATGTTGATCACAGTTTTATACTGATGCGAGTTTATTTTCGTTACAGAAAAAAGCCATTCCTACAGATGGAGAATGATGTAAATATACTTGGGCTTTTGCGTGCGTCTAACGTTCTAAATCTGTTCAGATCCAGATCACAAGGTAACATTTACATAGGACGTGGAGCTACAGCCTATCACCGTCTTTCGGGCTTTGAGAAAGCTCGAACCATTGTCATGAGGTACATGACAGCATCTTGCAGATCGTACAAACCGTTGGCTGTATTCTAGTGCTGTAGAAAGAACAGTGACAAGATAGACTCAGGACCACCGTGTGGCAAGAAGAGTCCGGAGAGAGTTCCATCACAAACGGTCTGGAACTGGTTACTGAAAGCTAGTATTAAATCTCGAACTGTCAAGCGTCGTTTACCGCTGATAAAACACTATACACAACAGAATGTTAATAAAAGCCATCACAATCTTAATGACAGTGACAGTGTCTTTTATTAACGCTAGTACTTATTTGTGGAGACACAACATGATCGACATGATTACAGACGATAGAAACTTATCTGGTGTAGACCACAAGCAACGGTGAGTCTTCTGTGTTTGGCCGTCATATCGACGCCAACGTGTCGATAGACGCCCTGGTGAGACTGAATACTAAATGCTCGCCAATGTGTGGTTGAAATGGTAAATTTTGTTGCCTTACCCTTCCAGGCCAGGGTACATAATGGTAAATTTCAGCAGGATAATGCAAGACCTCACACAGCAGCTTACAGCACAAGTGTTTGAGGAATATAAGGATCCACTACTGTCCTGCCTGTCTTGGATGCGACACAAGTCGTAGATTTTCGTAGTAGCCTTCGTGAACTGACACTACATGTGTTCCAGACAGGGCAAGAAATTCCTCAAGATGACATTCTAATGCTGTTTTCTTCTACGCCGTAATTAATACAAGAGAGTACTCGTGCCTGTGGAGGTCACACCTTATATTGACGTTAATGGTAGATTTTACTTAACGTTGAATGGAAGTTAATGCGTGTTATGAGATGCACATCATCACGAAGTTTGATATATATCGGACTGATGCTTCATGTGAAACATTTTGCATTTATCAGTATATATCCATATTGCCTGAAAATAGCTTCTATGTGTTTCGAAGTGACAATGCACCATCTAGAGGCTTGGAACGCAGGAACCGAAGTACAGTTATCCTTGCGTATGTCACTTGTACATGAAAGGACAACTCTTATACCAAACAAATGCATGTCTCCTTAGTTGGGTAATATTGTTTAGTGCTTTGCGATTCTCGAGGACGAACAGAGCGATAACGCGAAACACGGCATTCTATGTGAGAGATGTGTGAGTGGGCGCCCACGCCTGTCTCCTCTCTCTCTCTCTCTCTCTCTCTCTCTCTCTCTCTCTCCCCGTCTCTTTATCTCTCTCTCGCTCTGTGTGTGTGTGTGTGTGTGTGTGTGTGTGTGTGTGTGTGTGTAAATTTCGAGAGATAGAAACAGGATACAGGGTGGTAATGAAAAATGGATGGGGTAACGGAAAGGAACGGGGTGAGGATAGCGTTGTCCTACTTGAGCACTGTTTGAGTATGTCCTTACTAACGAAACTTTGAGACTGACAGGACTCACAGATTTTCTGCTGTTCACTAGTTGTCGCATTAACCATTAGGGTATTTGTGAAACCCCCGCTAGTTGACTTAAAATTACACCGTCACTTATTTTTCCACCTATGATATGCCACAAGATATGTGGCAGTAACAGTAGCTCTATGGGAGAGGATCTGGATGTAGTATTCGAAAATCGCACTTGAAAACCATATTTCAAGTAAAAGTTTCAACAGACGTGGAATCGCGCTCAGATAATCTAAGGGTAAAGGCAGGAAACTGGGTTTGAGTAACAATACGGCGCAACTCATGACCTACACTACCGAAAAACAAGAAATACCCTGTATGAATGCAGAGTCTCGCGGCGATAACATTCTATAAAATGTTCTCGGGATTCCAACCGCGTCAATTGGTTAAAACTACACGAGCTTTCGGCCAAGCACTCCTTGGCCATTGTCAAGTGTTATGACTGCCAGTGAGCTGTTGGTGCGCCCTTATATACGCTAGCTGTCGGCTGTGACGTCACTGGTGCCCGTGACATTGCCATATATGGGCACTATTTGAGTCGGCGTTCGATGTGCCCTCTTCAACCGCGCGATCGCTGGATCTCACGCAGCGCTGAGCTGTAAGCCATCGTCTCTATTCAGGATGTTTGTGGTAATTTTTATTTTAATAGCTTCCTTCATTAAACTGTCCCAGAAGCCGTTAGTGCGAGCCACGACAGAGGTATCGTCAAATTTTATGTGGTGACCGTTTTCTAACGCCTGCTCAGCTAACGCAGAGATCTCTGGATAGGCGATAATACCTCTCATGTTCTTTCCTGCGTTGTTCCACAGTGCGCACTGTTTGTCCGATGTACTTCTGGCCACATTCACAAGGTATTTCGTAAACTCTAAGTGTTCTGAGACCTACAGCGTCTTTAACTGGTCTCAGTATTGACGGATTTTCGTTGGAGGCCTGAAGATCGATTTGATCTTGTGTCTTTTCAACAGGCGGCTTATCTTGCCCGACACAGAGCCACAGAATGGCAGCAAAGCAAGTTTCTTTTCCTGCTCTTCGTCGCTGGTCTTATTCTGATATTTCTCAGAAATCACTTCTTTCACTTGATGGGTTCTGTAGCCGTTATTCCTGAAAACTTTGCGTAGGTGGCTCAGTTCGTGGGGCAGGTTGTCGTCGTCTGATATTACTCTTGCACGATGCACCAATGTTTGCAATACTGTGCGCTTCTGTGCTGGATGATGATGGCTGGTAGCGCGCAGGTATAGGTCTGTGTGGGTGGTTTTTCTGTAGATGCTGTGGCCAAGGCACCCATTTCGTTTACGGTGGATAAGGACGTCGAGGAAGTTCAATGCATTATCTTTTTCCACCTCCATGGTGAACTGGATATTACTGTTGATGCCATTGAGGTATTCCAAAAACTCGTCTAATTTCTCGCGTCCGTGTGGCCAAATGACGAACGTGTCGTCAACGTATCGAAAGGAACACTGAGGCTTCAATGGCGCAGTATCTATGGCAATATCCTCAAAATTCTCCATGAAGAGGTTTGCAACAGCTGGAGCCAACGGGCTACCCATTGCTACGCCGTATGTCTGATCGTAATACTGGCCGTTGTACACGAAGTAGGATGACGTAAGAGTGTGCCTAAATAGCTCGACCACGTCACTTACAAAGTACTGGGAAATTAGATCCAGAGAATCTTTGAGAGGCACATTCGAAAACAGCGCCACTACATCAAAACTGACTATAATATCGTCCTCACTAATGCGTAGACGGTTGATTCTGCTGATAAATTCTGCTGAGTTTTTTATATGATGTTCGCAGTGTCCCACGTGTGGAGTGAGGAGCTTGGCCAAGTACTTCGCCAGCTTGTACGCTGGAGAACCTATTGTGGACACAATGAGGCGAAATGGCGTCCCGTCCTTGTGTATCTTCGGTAAACCATTAGCAGTAGGTGGTCTAGGCGCCTGTGGGAGAAGATTCTTAACCACACTGTCTTCCACTGAAGATCGCTTATGAAGTTCTGATGTTTTCCTTACTATTCTTGATGTCGGGTCGCGTGGGAGCTTCCGATAAGTATCTTCGTTCAGTAGCGCACAGATCTTCGTATCATAGTCCTCGAACTCCATAATTACGGCGGCATTGCCCTTGTCAGCGGGAAGTACCACAATGCTTTCATCATTACGTAGTGCTCGAAGGCGAAGCAATGGGTAGCCCGTTGGCTCCAGCTGTTGCAAACCTCTTCATGGAGAATTTTGAGGATATTGCCATAGATACTGCGCCATTGAAGCCTCAGTGTTTCTTTCGATACGTTGACGACACGTTCGCCAATTGGCCACACGGACGTGAGAAATTAGACGAGTTTTTGGAATACCTCAATGGCATCAACAGTAATATCCAGTTCACCATGGAGGTGGAAAAAGATAATGCATTGAACTTCCTCGACGTCCTTATCCACCGTAAACGAAATGGGTGCCTTGGCCACAGCGTCTACAGAAAAACCACCCACACAGACCTATACCTGCGCGCTACCAGCCATCATCATCCAGCACAGAAGCGCACAGTATTGCAAACATTGGTGCATCGTGCAAGAGTAATATCAGACGACGACAACCTGCCCCACGAACTGAGCCACCTACGCAAAGTTTTCAGGAATAACGGCTACAGAACCCATCAAGTGAAAGAAGTGATTTCTGAGAAATATCAGAATAAGACCAGCGACGAAGAGCAGGAAAAGAAACTTGCTTTGCTGCCATTCTGTGGCTCTGTGTCGGGCAAGATAAGCCGCCTGTTGAAAAAACACAAGATCAAATCGATATTCAGGCCTCCAACGAAAATCCGTCAATACTGAGACCAGTTAAAGACGCTGTAGGTCTCAGAACACTTAGAGTTTACGAAATACTTTGTGAATGTGGCCAGAAGTACATCGGACAAACAGTGCGCACTGTGGAACAACGCAGGAAAGAACATGAGAGGTATTATCGCCTACGCTGTCCAGAGAAATCTGCGTTAGCTGAGCAGGCGTTATAAAACGGTCACCACATAAAATTTGACGATACCTCTGTCGTGGCTCGCACTAACGGCTTCTGGGACAGTTTAATAAAGGGATCTATTAAAATAAAAATTACCACAAACACCCTGAATAGAAACGGTGGCTTACAGCTCAGCGCTGCGTGGGATCCAGCGATCGCGCCGTTGAAGAGGGCACATCGAACGCCGACTCAAATAGTGCCCATATATGGCAATGTCACGGGCACCAGTGACGTCACAGCCGGCAGCTAGCGTATATAAGGGCGCACCAACAGCCCACTGGCAGTCATAACACTTGACAATGGGCAAGGAGTGCTTGGCCGAAAGCTCGTGTAGTTTTAACCAATTGACGCGGCTGGAAACCCGAGAACATTTTATTCAAGAAATACCGTGCCCCCTCCCCCCGCCCCCTCTCAAACGACCAGGTCACTTTATTGATAAGTGGGTTGACAGTAATTTATATTTAGCAAGGACAGGGCTGCGGTGGGTGTGGGTGGTGCTGGGATCAGAGGACAACACGTGCCCACACAACTTTCATTTATTTTCTTTTGTCAACATTGTTATATCCTAGCCAGTAATGCCACCCAAGCCCGCTGCCAAAGGGTTGGCAGCATCAAAGTCCGGACGCCGTCCGCATAAGCAGCGCCAGCGAGACAGAAAATCGCCGCAAGTCTGCGCGCGCGACCGCTGGCTTCTGGCTTCTTAAGCGCTGGTGTCGCGAGCGCTAGGACAGTTCTGTATTCGCCGCTCAGTTGTATACTCGCCCCCGAATTGTGTACTTGCTAGTCAGTTGTGTGTTCATCGCAGCAGAGTTGTTGTTTGTCGTCAGCCGACGCTGACCTAGCCGCTCCGACTCGAACTAGACAGATTTCTGTAGACACGGAGTTCACTACTGTGTTTCTGTATCTTCGTTAATAAAGATAAGTACCGACTTTTATTTAATCAGAGTGTTTGGGTTCTCATCTTTCTGTTCACTGTTCCAGCGGACCGGTCGGCCCGCTATTAAAAGTGTGGCGGTGACTTCGTAAGCCGTTTCTACAGCGAATTGCTTGTCGCTACGAACGCCGCCACAAAAAACATTACCTTCCAGGAAGGCGTGAGGCAGATGGAATGCTCTATTACCGACATCAGACTTGCAATACTTGCAGTAATTTAAAGATAAGAAATAAAATACATAATATCAATGAACATACAGGATAGGAATTTAATATCAATCACTTGTTTTTCTTCTTAAAACATCAAATTTGGAAAGTTGCAGTAATTTAAAAACCAGGAACGAAATACATAATATCAATGAATATGCAGAATACCAATGAAATATCAGTGACTTGTTTTGCTTCTTAGAAACCAACTGGCAGTAGAATTTAGCAACACCAGGCATCAACAGCAAAAAAAAAAAAAAAAAAAAAAAAAAAAAGTTTTACAATAGTTGTCACACAGCCACAGTTCAACGCCTGTACGATACTATTTAGCACCCAACAGCTTTCCTTAGAACAATTCCAACGTGCCCTGACAATTCAGCCTAATAAAAATGGCTACTAATGTCAATACAGATACACTTTCAACAGTTCAGATTACCAAATCTAGCAGGAAAAATGGTTACAAATGGCCAGCCGACAACAGCGCTTTGGTCTTAATTTCATTAGTCGTCAACACAACGACCTGAGCCAATGTTTCTAATTGTATCACATCCTCTGATCGGTGCTTGGAGCACGAAAAATCACTATTTCCTTGATCAGACCGAGGGAAGTCTACAATAATAACACCTAGGTTAACGTGTTTAACATCACCCATCCACCAAGGACACATAGGCATGTACAAGCATAACATGTTAGCGCCTTACATAAGTTACCAGTAACTGACACATGAAAGGCATCAGTCTGCTTTGCTCGCTCAGCAAGATTGTTGAGAAGGTAATACTAAAACGCATCACTAGGCACTGTATCGCCAATGACACCTTAAGACCGGAGCAGTTCGGCTTTAGGAATCACCACTCAACAACACAATAACTCCTCCGCGTAGTTGAACATTTATGACATGGCTACAATACGAGCAAAGCCACAGGGAGCGTGTTCCTGGACAGCGTAAAAGCTTTCGACCGTCTCCGGCACAACGCCCCTGTATGCATCCTAAGCGATGCTGGTTTCCTCAACGGACTCGTACGTCTCGTACACTCCTATCGCAAAAACAGATGGGCAAACAATCGACACAACACGGTATCCAAGCTTAAGTACCCCAGGGAAGTATTCTGGGGCCCATCTTTTTCAACCTCTACATCAACTACTTTCCAGCAACACAAAACAAGACGTTCGCCGTCTACGCGGATGACGCAGCGATCCTTACGCAAGACTGAAAACCGCCGAACAATAATTCACGAATACAGACGGCGCTCCACTGCCGAGCCTTGGTTGGAAAGATGGCGTATTAAAGTAAACGTCGACAAGTGCGAAGCAATTCTGCTCACATGCAGACCGAAGCTACTGCGCAAACGTCGACACCGTAGACAGGTAACACTATATGCACGCCCAATACGTTTTCGAGAGAAAGTCAGATACCTCGGTGTCTGACTGGACCGGAAACTTAGATCGGGGGCCAACAGAGCGCACCTGAGGCACAAACAATTCTACCCAATGTTCAACAAAGAAAGTACACTAAATAGGACGGTGTCGAGGTCCATATACATGAAATTGATTAGACCTCTGATGACGTACGCAGCTTCCGTCTGGCAATACGCAGCTCCTACAGCCCTCGCCGCCTGCAGATCATACAGAACATAGCTACGGCCTTGAAACCCTTAAGGAAGTATTCGAATAACACTCCGCACAACTATACAGCAACTCGAGACACGCGGACAATCCTTTCATTCTTACTCCAAGAAACTATGATCACAACCATCGGTGGAAGCATAAGCGGCCAAAGACGATGCTAGCTAGGTCAAACCACCTATGGCGAGCTATCATACACTCACAAGCGACAACATCGGCAAGCCCTTGCAAGTCATCAATATTGACTGGTTATGCCAGCTACTATCACAGCCGACTAACAGGCTACAGCAGCGAAGCCGAAGACCTCGCACACTAAACCACAAACAAAGCGGGAACACTAAACTACACTGTGAATCCGATATATAATATATCGGACACTAAACGATGACGAACCCAACCGTTACAGGTATACTGATGCTGAACAAGAAGCCAACACCGGTACCCAGCGGAAGGTGCCGAGTAACACCGCTCCACAACATCAAAGGTACCCACCTGCATGATACCCACTACTAACAAAGCCTACCCCTGCAGGCAGCAAGAAAACCGCTACTGCTCTTACAACCCGACCCAACTATGGCAGAGGTTTATTCCCTCGGCTCTTGACTTGGCGCTTTCTTTCCTCTGTCCTTCAAACCGCTACCCTTCGCTCAACTTTTGACGGAATCTGTCTCTAGACGAGCAAATATTAATGGTTAATCATAACCAGACGTACAGAAACATCGCAGTACCCACATTCTCCGAGACCTCACTTAGTGAAAATTAATCAATATGCAGAGGTGGGCCGGCCGCAGTGGTCTAGCGGTTCTAGGCGCTCAGTCCGGAACCGCGTGACTGCTACGGTCGCAGGTTCGAATCCTGCCATGGGTATGGATGTGTGTGATGTCCTTAGATTAGTTAGGTTTAAGTAGTTCTAAGTTCTAGGGGACTGATGACCACAGATGTTAAGTCCCATAGTGCTCAGAGCCATTTGATTTGCAGAGGTGGCAGTAGACAGTGTTCGCTATCATGCCAGTGTATGTGTGGAGGGCCTCCACCCTATATTAAAAGATGACAGGAGCACTACATCTCAGTAACTTAACTAGAAAGCTCAGTTAGAATAACAACCTAATCAGTTAACACATTTGTGGACTATTTCCATCCATCAAGTCACTGCTTCGGCATAAATGACATGTATTGGGAAGGCTTCACATTTATTTCCAATGCAATGCAGAGTTCCCTTTTCCGTGCATGTAGAAACAGAGGCACCGAGCAACACCAGCGGCTAGCCCTGCAAGCTCGAAACACTTCAACTACCTCAGCAGACAAGTTCGTCAGTATAAACTGAGTTAACAAAACCCTCAGAGCCTAGGACAAAATATTCAGACATAGTTATAAATTTAGTACCCAAGGCAGAGTGCTTACAGCAGATACAATAATTCATCCCAACGAGCAGAAAATGATACTTTACCTTCCAACTAACTCCAACGTCCTTCTGCCCTATCCTCTATACCGACCGTTTGCCACCATATGTCCACAACCCGGACTGCCACAGCCGAAGTCCACATACGTCTTCCGTTCGCCTCACGTCAGTGTGAGGGGGCCGGTTATTCTCTCCAGGATTACGACCTTAGTTCCAATTAGCTCCTCCTTGCCGAGCGCCGAACTGCCTCGCATCAACCACCACGGTGGCCTCTTTCGCCGCTGGTGGACAACTGCTGTTGTCCGGCGGCGCGCTCTTCTCAACTGCCGGCCGCGGAGGGAAGTTCAAACACTGGCGCTAGACGCCGTAACATCTTATTATCTTTATGGAAGTGAATGATAACAAATTCAGAGCATATGAAATCCGAATGTCACTGTAAAGGGTGCCCTAACAGTTGCATCAATACACCGTGCACCCCCTCTGGCGGAAACGCAGGTTTCTATTCTCGTAAACAAACTGTAGCGTTGTCCGAAGAACGAGGACCCATAGTAAAGTTCAACAGTCACTGCCACACGCAATGACTAATAAGGGACTACGATGTAGACATGCCCTTAAGTGGTTCCATACACAGCCGCTGCTGGATGCTTATTTACAGGTCAGAGAGAAGTGCCACTCAGTTGTACACTGCATCCATCGCTTAATACGTCAGCATCGTCGTAGTAAGATGCAGCAACGAGAACTGTATTAGAAGCAGAATTATGTATCAAAATTTAGGGTCAATTGCACATTGTGATGTAGGTCTATCATTCCATGTGGAACAAAGTGCTAACAGTTAATTGACTGCGACAGTAAAAATACATGTCCGCTATGGGGCCAAGGATAGTTTCTGCGGTTAAGTATTATATCTCAAAGACTTTTATTAACGTGAACTGCCGGCCGGAGTGGCCGAGCGGTTCTAGGCGCTTCAGTCTGGAACCGCGCGACCGCTGCGGTCGCAGGTTCGAATCCTGGCTCGGGTATGGATGTATGTGATGTCCTTAGGTTAGTTAGGTTTAAGTAGTTCTAAGTGCTAGGGGACTGATGACCTCAGCTGTTAAGTCGCATAGTGCTCAGAGCCATTTGAACCATTAAAGTGAACTACTACTTTTGTGTGTGTCTTGGAGTATCTGCCCGACCTCCTCATGAAGTAAATCTAGCATTACTACAACTCCACTACACGGTTGATTATAAAGGTGCTGAATGGCATTCTGGATAGATTGTCCCACGCATCTTGCGCCTTTTATTGCAATTCGGCAATGGTTCTTACAAGCCCTGAACAAAGCGTAATTTCCCTCGCCGTCATGTCACATACGTGATCAGCTGGCGAAAGATCTGCTGGCCTAGTTGGCCACGGCAGTTGTTGCACACCACGAAGATCATATTCGGTCGCAGCAGCCCTAGGTGGAAGTGCGTTGTCTTCCTACCGAAGAAATGGCAGCAGCACGGGGATAACAGACTGCGCAATGTAGTGGTAACTAGTTACTTTACCCTGCAAAAACACCAAAAGTGACCGCGAGTTGCAACTGATACCTCCCCCCCCCCCTCCCCTCCCTCTAGACCAAGCCATGAAACCAGCGATGGGACCTATATGTCGTGAGCGAATGCGCTCTTTTGTAGGCATCTCCCCAGATCCACGCTATGCTCGTGTACGTCCACCACTCGTCTACAGACAGAAACTAATTCCATCAGTAGAGGTAAAAGAATACCATTCCACCCCCAGCCAACTCATTCACGACATCAGAGCAGCAATGCTTGCGGTGTCTTGGTATCAGTGATAGCTGGACCAGAGGCACACATGATCTTAATCCCGCTGCAATCAGACGGTTCCACATGGTCACAGCAAGTGCAGCATATACCTAGATTTCGTCCCTTGATAGAATTTGGTCGGCCACCGCTGCTCTCACAGTGTGCCTCATCTTGACGTACTTCTGTATTACACGGACGTCCAGAAACTGGTCTAGAAGTGTGGGGTGTTTCACAGATCCTCCTTTAAAGCAGCGATACACCATTGATACACTGTGTCAATCTGAAGCACTCCGTCGATACGAGCTTCCAGCTTCCTGTACGGCCGTAATGCGATCCCTTTAAAATGGCTGAAGCTGATACGAAGTAGCAGTGCCTGTGCTATTAAGAAGTACGATGCAATGTTCCTTCGGACATGCATGCATATCTGGAGGAACATTCCGTCGCCCTTCTGAAAAACACAGGCACTGCTATTTCGTATATATTTGGCAATATCAGGCATTTGACTCTCGATAAATATGTCCTTCCCGGAAGGTAATTACGTAACTTTCGAGTGCAGGTTGCGACACAACGAAGGCGACGTATGGAAGTTTTGGTCTGGCCGTCAGCCGTGCACGGATAGCTGAAGCAGTCTAGGTGACCATTCGAGTAAAGTAGGAAATCAGAATTCGAGTCCCAGTATGCCAGAAAATTTCTATTTAATTCTATTATAGTCCCGAGGGTGCCTCCTATTCGCAACTGCGATGTGGCTGCTGCTGTTTGACTGAGTATGTACTGGTACTTTGGGCATGGTTATACCCTAGCATGAATTTTGCAAAGACTGTTAACCCCTCAAAGCGCAGTTACTGCCTGCAGAGGCAAAATGGAAGGTGCAAACGGGCATCCTAACACTGCAATGGCTCAGTACAACATACACTATGTTATCAAAAGTATCCGAACACCTGGCTGAAAATGACTTACAATTTTGTGGCGCCTTTCATCGGTAATGCTGGAATTCAGTATGGTGTTGGCCCACTGTTAGCCTTGGTGACAGCTTCCACTCTCGCAGGCATACATTCAATCAGGTGCTGGAAGGATTCTTGGAGAATGGCTTCCCATTCTTCACGGAGTGTTGCACTGAGGAGAGGTATCGATGTCGGTCGGTGAGGCTGGCACGAAGTCGGCGTTCCAAAACATCTCAAAGATGTTCTAAAGCATTCAGATCAGAACTCTGTGCAGGCCAGTCTATTACAGGGATGTTATTGTCGTGTAACCACTCCGCCACAGGCCGTGCATTGTGAACAGGTGCTCGAGCTTGTTGAAAGATGCTCGAGCTTGTTGAAAGATGCAATCACCATCCCCAAAATGCTCGTCAACAGTGGGAAGCAAGAAGGTGCTTAAAACATCAATGTAGGCCTGTGCTGTGATAGTGCCACGAAAAACAACAAGGGTTGCAACCCCCTCCATGAAAAACACGACCACACCATAACACCACCGCCTCCGAATTTTACTGTTGGCACTACACACGCTGGCAGATGACGTTCAACGGGCATTCGCCTTACCCATTCCCTGCTATCGGATCCCCACATTGTGTACCGTGGTTCGTCACTCCAAACATCGTTTTGCCACTGTTCAATCGTCCAATGTTTAAGCTCATTACACCAAGCGAGGCGTCGTTTGCCATTAAATGGCGTGATGTGTGGCTTATGAGCAGCCGCTCGACCATGAAATCCAAATTTTCTCACCTCCCGCCTGGCTGTCACAGTACTTGCAGTGGATCCTGATGCAGTTTGAAATTCCTGTCTGATGGTCTGGCTAGATGTCTGCCTATTCCACATTACGACCCTCTTCAAATGCCAATGATCTCTGTCAGTCAACAGACGAAGTCGGCCTGTACGCTTTTGTACTGTACGTGTCCCTTGACGTTTCCACTTCACTATGACATCGTAAACAGTGGACCTAGGGATGTTTAGGAGTGTGGAAATCTCGCGTACAGACGGATAACACAAGTGACACCCAATCGCCTGACCACGTTCGAAGTCCGTGAGTTCCGCGGAGCGCCTCATTCTGCTCTCTGACGATGCGCTTCAGTCTGGAACCGCGCGACCGCTACAGTCGCAGGTTCGAATCCTCCCTCGGGCATGGATATGTGTAATGTCCTTAAGTTAGCTAGGTTTAAGCAGTTCTGATTTTTCTAGCGGACTAATGACCTCAGATGTTAAGCCCCGTAGTGCTCAGAGCCATTTGAACCATCTAACGATGTCTAATGACTACTGAGGTCGCTGATGTGTAGTACCCGGCAGCAGGTGGCAGCACAGCGCACCTAATAACAAAAACGTATTTTTTCGGGGTGTCCGGATACTTTTGATCACGTAGTGTGTTAAAACTGATTGGGCATCTCTTTTCCTGGCACTGAATGTACTGCGTTGCGGGTACAGCATTTGTGAACGGTTTCATTCCCATCATATCAACAAATGTAATACAGATGACATCAGATCGGTTCAGATTTTCTCCCATTTTACCGCGGGCTCAGTACGGCCGCACTTGGTGCTCGCGGTACCGTCCAACAGTCGCAGGGACTACAGCCAGTTTGCTCCCGAATCGCGGTGTCGGACAACACTGGTGCCCAGAGTCGGCTAGGGCGTTGTCGCCGATCAGCGTCGCGTCTCCCGGCGAGAGGTGGGAACAGCGGTAACCGAGGGCGGAAAGAGCGCCGGTAATCCCCGGGCGCGAGTGACAGGTTGAGAGGCTGCGTGAAATGTGGCGGCTGCGGAGATGGCCGCCGCGATAAGGCGGTCCTTGACCCGGAGGGTGGGGGCGGGCCCTTCACCAGCCTCCATCCAGGCCGCGCTGGGACCGGCGCAGTGGAGCTCGCGTCCGTCAGGGCAGCCGCCTCGCAAATCAGAGCGCCGGCGGCGGCTGCAGAGACTGGCGGCTCGGCGGCCGCGCGCCGGCCGGCCTCCGCTACTGGGCACGCCGCCACGCCGCGCGGCCCGTGGGAACTGCCGCTGCGGACGCCGGCCGCATAAACCTCTCCACCTCCCTGAACTTCGCCACTCTGGCTCGTACTTCTGGCCAGTGTCATTCTCTGCTGGCTGCTGCGCTTACGCCACCGGAATAGCATTAACGGCGAAGTAGCTGCCACTGTTTACTGTTACAGACGATAGACAGCCCCAAGTCGCTCGTGTCAGTTATCTCTGCTTCGTACAGCTAAGCCCCTCACTCTGATATGTTGCCATAGCGTAGGTACCTGCTGATCAGTCAGTTAATTTCTTTCTAGTTTTCACTTTCTTCCGTGAAATCGTTCTACCTGTAAAAGGGGCAGTCAAATGAAAACAGGATTGGTCGAGAAAATACTGTTAATGCATTCAAGGCAAAATGGTTGTGATTGCCTACGCAAACATGGTTGTACACAGGAGTGCACCCGTTCGTCTGAACGCATCGGGGTTCCAAAAACATGGAATTCGCATGCGGAGAAATAGGGACTAGACAGAGAATGTGTGAGGGCTCCCCAGCGAAATACCTGCAGCGTAGTTCAATAACCTCGCCAACATGTCGGCGAACTGTCACCATGTTATTTCCACACTCACGGCCGTCGATTTGCTTCGAGCGATGAGGTGCATACCTGGGTGCAATCGTGGTTCCATAGGCAACTGCAAACAGTTTTCCTTGAGGGTATTGACCGTCTTTTCTCACGTCGGATAAACGTACCAACACTTACGGCGATTACTTTTGAAACGACAAACATTTTATTTACGTTTTTTTTTTCGTCTGTGTCGTTTGCAGTTTTGCAGTGTCTGTGCTTTACACCGGCTATACAGTATAAAATTGTTAAGTCTTTCATGGTCACTTATTGACAGACTGCCTGTTCGCTTCTGTCTCGAGTTCTTCGGCCGATATTTCTTTTTTTATGTTTTTTTGGACGTTTCGCCAGAACGAGTGCCTCACATTGTCAAAGCATCACCTTCCACTGCTGGTGGTGGACTGGAGTCAAGTTCGCGATCTGGCGGGCCCAAGTCTAAAGGATTTTACGTGGTCGTTTCCGCCGCAGTTCTCCACATGCTGCCTCCAACGGCCTCTATAGATCGAACAAAGTGGTGAGAGTTAATTTTCAGTGTACACATACTTGTCACAGGGTCCCTGGTTTACTTCATGTCGCAAATAATATTTTCGCTTGTTAATCACAGTTGCACACTATGTGCTTACAACTTTCTAGTACTTCACCTCCGTGTGGAGGTAATAAGAGTAACAAGTTACACTTTATTATGTATCCTCACCGCTCCCCTCCGCAGCTCCCCTGTGGATTTCACATAAATTATGATCTTGAACGTAAATTCAAGTTCTAGTAGGGCCATTTCGAAGGTAATACCTCCTACTTTTACTAATAGAAACTACCGGAGACACATAAAACACAATACCATGGCTAAATAGAGCAATATTTCAGCAACAATCATTTATCCACACATCCGTCACCATTCTTTACGCATTTTTTTCAACGATCAACCGGAGCCTGCATGCCACGTTTGCAAAAATCGGACCAGCTGAGGCTATCCACTTCGTTACAGCTTTGACAACAGCATTCGAGCCTTGAAAATGTTCGTTACTTAGTCCATCTTTCAGAGGTCCAAAGAGATAGAAGCCTAAAGGCGCTAAATCGGGACTGTGCGATAGATGAAGTAAGACAGTGTAGCCGAAATTTGCAATGAGTTGTGTGGTCGCAAAACTGGTGTCGGGCCTGAAGTTCTCATGTTGCAGGTGAAAGTTGGTCTTCTGCTTTGGCCTTACCCTAGAAATTCTGGCTTTCAGCCTACTCAGTGTCGTCTTCTAGCGTGCTGAATTGACAGTTTCTCCATGCTCCACGACATCGAAAAGAGCTGTCCCAGAAGTCTATGCGTATCACATTTCCTGCAGTCGTCTGTGACTTGAATTTCTTCTTTGACGGAAAACACACATCTCGCCATTACATGGACTGTCTTTTGGACTCCAGCTCGTCTCATGTCCCGACAAATTTCCATTCGATGAGTTTTTTTGTAATTCTGTAAGCATCCGTGGGACGCATCTCGCACGGACTTTGTAATTACCAAGATATTCCAACGTTGTTTCCACGGCATTAGAGCCATCATTCAGCTTTGCACATAATTCTCTGGTCGGTATCCGCCGATAACCACGGATGAGTTAATCAGGACGCTCTTCATTGAGAGGGATGATAGCTGTGCACGGTCCACCGGGCTTTGGCTTGTCATGCAGACCCTATTCACCATCCTGAAAATGCTGTACCCATCGTCTCACATTGCTCATTGCTGTTGCATCGTCTCCATACACCTTTAGCAAGAGTCGATGGATTTCAATCGGCGCAGTTCCTTCATCAGTGAGGAATTCAATCACACATTGCTTTCTATACGCGCGTCCATATCAGACCCTATTCTGGAACACTCCTCTGCAGGCACCAACAACCGCAGAACAACCGATCTACCTGCAAGTGAAAGAGGAAGGTTCGAGCATTAGCACTACGCCAACGACATCTGGCGCGGACATCCAGATTCACTACAAAAAAAAAGAAGGCATTACCTTCGGAACGACCCTCCTATTATATGAATAATTATGTCTGTTTGTTTAAGCTTTGGTGAAGAGATGTTGCATGGAAGGCTTGTCACTGATAGATAAACGAAACTGCTTGCTCTCAACTCTTGAAATGTCCAAAACCAGTAAAAAAGTCTGCAGATATTTTTGGTCAGTTCATTTTAGCTGAAAAAATTGGGATTGCGGAAATAGAGCAAAACAGGAATGATAAACATATACGCCAGCTAATGTCGTCACTGCGCCTTAGTCTCTTCCTGAGACTTAATTTGAAAGCTGGAGGTCGCGTTTGCGAGCGTCGACAAAGTCCTAGTGTGTATGTGTGGTCCCACCGCTGCAATGTCAACGGACCATCCGGGTGCTGTCCGTTATTGTTGTCGCACTGCCACAATATTTTAACATCGGTGCATACTGAAATATCTTAGTTGCTGTTCGATTTGAATTAAGTAATTGCGGTATATTACCCTAATCAACACAGTCTACGCAGATGCCACCTTTACCTCACAATTGTGGTTTTTCGTATAAATAATCATGTATTTATGCACTTTACGTCGTCAATAATAATTTTGCGTAATGAATGATACAAATGTCGCTCACACTGGAATTAAGTCTTTTACCGCTGTTTGCGAACTACCGCAAACGGGTGAATTTCCAACTTGAGAATGCGCCTCAATTTTCGCAGGTAGCCCCAACAACATACACTCCTGGAAATTGAAATAAGAACACCGTGAATTCATTGTCCCAGGAAGGGGAAACTTTATTGACACATTCCTGGGGTCAGATACATCACATGATCACACTGACAGAACCACAGGCACATAGACACAGGCAACAGAGCATGCACAATGTCGGCACTAGTACAGTGTATATCCACCTTTCGCAGCAATGCAGGCTGCTATTCTCCCATGGAGACGATCGTAGAGATGCCGCATGTAGTCCTGTGGAACGGCTTGCCATGCCATTTCCACCTGGCGCCTCAGTTGGACCAGCGTTCGTGCTGGACGTGCAGACCGCGTGAGACGACGCTTCATCCAGTCCCAAACATGCTCAATGGGGGACAGATCCGGAGATCTTGCTGGCCAGGGTAGTTGACTTACACCTACTAGAGCACGTTGGGTGGCACGGGATACATGCGGACGTGCATTGTCCTGTTGGAACAGCACGTTCCCTTGCCGGTCTAGGAATGGTAGAACGATGGGTTCGATGACGGTTTGGATGTACCGTGCACTATTCAGTGTCCCCTCGACGATCACCAGTGGTGTACGGCCAGTGTAGGAGATCGCTCCCCACACCATGATGCCGGGTGTTGGCCCTGTGTGCCTCGGTCGTATGCAATCCTGATTGTGGCGCTCACCTGCACGGCGCCAAACACGCATACGACCATCATTGGCACCAAGGCAGAAGCGACTCTCATCGCTGAAGACGACACGTCTCCATTCGTCCCTCCATTCACGCCTGTCGCGACACCACTGGAGGCGGGCTGCACGATGTTGGGGCGTGAGCGGAAGACGGCCTAACGGTGTGCGGGACCGTAGCCCAGCTTCATGGAGACGGTTGCGAATGGTCCTCGCCGATACCCCAGGAGCAACAGTGTCCCTAATTTGCTGGGAAGTGGCGGAGCGGTCACCTACGGCACTGCGTAGGATCCTACGGTCTTGGCGTGCATCCGTGCGTCGCTGCGGTCCGGTCCCAGGTCGACGGGCACGTGAACCTTCCGCCGACCACTGGCGACAACATCGATGTACTGTGGAGACCTCACGCCCCACGTGTTGAGCAATTCGGCGGTACGTCCACCCGGCCTCCCGCATGCCCACTATACGCCCTCGCTCAAAGTCCGTCAACTGCACATACGGTTCACGTCCACGCTGTCGCGGCATGCTACCAGTGTTAAAGACTGCGATGGAGCTCCGTATGCCACGGCAAACTGGCTGGCACTGACGGCGGCGGTGCACAAATGCTGCGCGGCTAGCGCCATTCGACGGCCAACACCGCGGTTCCTGGTGTGTCCGCTGTGCCTTGCGTGTGATCATTGCTTGTACAGCCCTCTCGCAGTGTCCGGAGCAAGTATGGTGGGTCTGACACACCGGTGTCAATGTGTTCTTTTCTCCATTTCCAGGAGTGTATTTCCATCGGCCTTCCGGAGAACGTCGTATCGGCCTGTCATAGAAAAGATTTCGTTTCGGTCCCCGTAGTGGGTCGTTCCAAGAGCTACTGCATTTTTTGAGGGACATGTAGGCTTCCACGCCAGTGTTCCAGCGTGGCTGGTGAATCACAGTGTTGACTGGCGATCTAACTGTGACGTAGACGCGTTCGATGCGTTTGTGAAGAGGAAGGAAAAGGATCTGCTCACCTATAAGAGGGAGGTACAACCAAGTATTTAAAGTAAGCTAATCGCGAAAAACACTGCTCAGACCCGGCCGTTGGTGAACGGTGCTTTTTGGAGGAGCTCCACACGGAGCATATAGTTTTCGATAGGTTGTTAAGGAGGAGAGAAGCAGTAGATAGTGGACAGGCAGAGAAAGAGTTGTGACCGGACTGTCGGAGTGAGAGTCGTAATCAGACGGAAGTGGAATTATCGTGTGGTAGCTGCATGGTACACGTTAAATTAAGTGTCGAGTGCGAGACACCTCTGATCAATTTTCGGTTTGAAGATGCAGTTCCTGGTCCTGTATCGAGCAGTGGGTGGCTGTGGCACTTCGGCAGAATCACCGCTGTGGGGCGCAGTTCCCTGCTTTGCATACTCCCGATGGTGCAGGGTAAGCATTGCTCTGCTTCTGATTGGTAAGAACTTTGGAGGTGGCCAGAATGAGATTTTCACTCTGCAGCGGAGTGTGCTCTGACATGAAACTTCCTGACAGGTTAAAACTGTGTGTAAGACCGAGACTCGAACTCGGGACCTTTGCCTTTCGCGGGCAAGTGCTCTACCAACTGAGCTACCAAAGCACGACTCACATCCCGTCCTCACAGCTTTACTTCTGCCAGTAGCTGGTAGAGCACTTGCCCACGAAAGGCAAAGGTCCCTAGTTCGAGTCTCGGTCCGGCACACAGTTTTAATCTGCCAGGAAGTTTCAACGTTGGAGGTGAATTGCTCACCGTGTATGGCGTTCGCACCTACAAACAGGACCAGTCGTAGCCCCACATACATACGATGCGCTAGCGGGTAGATTGCCGTTCAAATTCTCTAACAAGTCAATGAACTACAGTCAGATAGCGTTATCCACATTCTAAGACGGAACCATGAGGCAGGGAGCATCCATTCATACGCACCACAGCACTTTTGTGTTCATGCTAATTACGAGTTATTTATGTTTGCTCATCTAATTTCACTCCTGTATTGTCGACGACAAATCTGTGTAATCACACTGAACATCTTTAATTTCAGCGGAAATAAGACTCTATAGTCATCTTTAAAGTAATCTATGTGGGAGATACTTAAAGTAATTGAAAATCTGTTACATTAAGTCCACTTAAGCTTCTCATTAGGAGAAAAATATTAATTAGATTTGATCTCCATTGAGCATAGTTTTATAGTGGTGTAGCTGAAGGATGACTGTCACCTGACAGAGGTAAGGAGTGGTATCCCACACTACCAAAATAAACTCACACCACGAACGTTTTGTAGTGTTTACTGACTCTCACGTTAGCAGCTTGCTTCCAGTCCTGGCAGGTACAAAAAAGGACAATTTTGTTGGTTTAAATGAATACCCTGAAACTTCCCCTTTGAATGAAAAGAAAGATTGTGTTGGTAAACTCCTACGTTATTTTATACAGAAACATACTCAGACGGTTTTCTCTTTACGTATTCTGATCATTTCTAAACTTGCGCACAATATTTTAGCGCAACGCACTTTGACTTACTAATCCCTACAAAAGAATAGCACTGACTAACAATAACCTATACCTTTCATGAATCACTTACCTCACAAAAATCTTCGTTACTCGAACTACTGCAATACAGCGAGCGACAATATTGCCAGCTAAATAAAATATTCTAACTACTGAAGGCACTAACTACTGATAGGCATGTAGTTAGCAAGTGAAAGATTTTGATAGAGAACAAACAATGTATTTACCTTAATAGTGTTCAAAAGTCATAATATATATATATATATATATAAATTCTTGACATCAATTTTGACAAATTTCTTTTTTCTGACGGACACACGTGCAGATCGTCCTCTCATATTTACATCTCAAAACTCTGGCATTTCTCTCCCCACATCCACCACTGATGGCGGCTTACCTACAACTGCCCAACGCTACGCGCTGTTCACATCCAACAGCCCAACGTAACACTAACGAACAATCCAACAATGAGTTCACCCAGCCACAGACTTCACATAGCGCAGTCAGCGATTTTAATACAGAGCGCTGTGTGGCGTCACCAACATAAAAACCTAAACAGCCTACTTACAACCTCAAATATCGCTTTCGATCAGCGTTAAGCTCTCCATCAACCTATAAGTGAACCTCAAAATGTGCTGCATGCCTGTGTTGCTATAGAGCATATACTGCTAGGTATTCACACAATCTATCGCATACATTTACTGGAAGAAATCAACCTACGACGATTCATTACACGGCGGTTACTGACTGTGGCTTGACGAAAACGTACGAATTTACGACGAAAAAACTGCATGAAGTGTCGCTTCTAAGTGGAGACGAAACGAGGCATAAAGCCGCAAGATTAATATGAAACAATGTAAGTCAGTCAGATTGGACCACAAACTCTAAAATTAATTTTGAGCCATACTCATGTCTTCCTTATTATTGTCATACAATACCCGTCATATAAGAACGGGTTGTAAAGTTGATGCATTAAGTTGTTCTGAAAGCGGTGCTGATATTCAAGATGATAAAAGCGGGTTAAAAGCTGTGAGCTATGTGGGGAAGTTATCCTTGTGTTTCTGAGCAACTGTTTCACCAGGTATCCAGTCTAGTTTACCATTTTGCCAACCAGACTAACATAAATTATGATCATTTAATAGTCATCTTACGACAACCGGTGATAGATATATAAAAACAGAATTTCTATAAAAAGAAATAGATCAGATTATATTTGGACATTTATTTTAACATTGATCATTGGTCCATTAAAATTTCAGCACATTAAACTTGATTTATAACTAAACTGCTGTCTTATCTAGGATTGTGAAAATGTGGGATTGTAATCTTACGGAACACATCAAATATGGAGCCAAGATTGGGAGGCTGCATACAACACTGCGTTCATAAAATAACGCACGAAGAACGTTGAAACATATGCAAGAGGAAATTAACCACAACCAACCGATTCAATTTTCACCCAAAGAAGTTACGGTCGTAGCGCAATCCTGTCCGTCATGAAATTACCACACACTAAATTCATACTAATTGTCTGTGAAATTTTCTCGAAAAGAATAGCTGAGGGCTACTTTGATGATTACACCACATACTTCACGTGGTCAACTTGGTTAAACAAAGAGTGTAACTCCACAATAATTTTGATAGTTAAAATAAATTACATCGAAACGCAATATACAATAGAAAAATCTCGAACTGGTTACTATAGTCATATTATTAACCTGATTGGTCAAGCAATTATAGAAGCACGTAGTACATCCCACGTGGGTTGAACATAAAGAAAAGTTGCTATATTGAAAAATATTGTCAAGACGAGACATTATAATCTCACAAACATTCGCATTTAAGATTGATGATCTCAGTTAGAGTTATCATCAACACGAGGTTCCACTTTGCTCACAAAGTAGTGACAAAGCAACTACTGGAAGATATTCTGAACTTCACACTCGAATTACACTGCATTGAAATTTAAGATAACATAAGACATTTTAGATCTAAACCTGAAACAAAGGCAATTAAATTTTCAGTTAAGCTGAACCTTAGAAATCCATTGTCCTATGGACGCGCTTAGCCGGAGATCTTACCACTTCAGACGCTCGCCACGGACAAATTGGCGTGGGCCCCTCTCGAGGGTGCCTCACTGATACAATGATAAGTGACCAGAGAAGCAGCTTCCTATACCAACATGAAGAGGGACGGACAGGACCATACCAAGAATAGAAACCTCTTTGCTTTTAGAAAGCGTAGCTACCTGTTCCGATGTTGGTCCTGTTGTTCTCTAGCAGACAGGCTTGTCTGCTACTATCAAGCATGCAACTAGAAATACATTTGCTCATTCATCCTCTCACACAGAAGGGAAGAGGGATGACAGTATCTTATCATATACCGTATACAAAAGAAAGCGGATGTAGGTTCCATATAAGACTGTGTGACATGAATTACATATAAACAGTGTTTGGAAGTATAGTAGTGTGACAGATCGTTCTTGTTTATGTGTAAAAGTAACACGTTCCACTGCTCAGTCTCCTCCCACATAGAGTCAGAAACACCACAGTAAATTTAGAAGTGGAATGTATGCCGTAAATGACAACAGATTTAAGAAATTAACATGAAAGGAATCCAACAGATACCTTTGAGGTTTGTCTACCTCCGTTGTAGTCGAGCGTGATATGCAAGTCTTAGACACTTCTTGTGGAGCTGCATTCAACAACAGTTCAGCATTTTATTCTCTCCAAAGTGATTAACGGTAGCTGAGGCTTCGGACAGAGCGAGAGGGGGCTCAGCGCCGGCGTGACAGCCGCTGCCGGGCGTCCTCAACTGGGCCCCAGAGAGCGTCGACGAATGCGGTGTTCAGAGGCGGCCAGTCGGCCAAAAAATCTTTAGCAAAAACATTATTGGACAGGAGTGTTGTTACCAGTGTGTCAGAAAGTGAAACACATTGTATATTTGCTGCTATTACACTAAAGACTTCAGCATGTTTGCTCAAGTTTTCAAACTCCATGAGTTCTAAAGTAATGCGGATGTCAGCGTTCGAATACTGGTTCGACACAAGGATTTTCGTAATTTTCTTTCAAGTTTCAGCATGACACACCTACTTGTTGGTGGAAATTTATTTTGATTTTTAACGTCTCTTCATTCGTTGGGAACTGACCGTAAATAATGAAAAGTGTGAGGTAACCCACATGAGTGCTAACAGGAATCCGTTAGTTGCACGATCAGTCAGTCTAATGTAAAGGCCGTAAATTCAATTTGACACCTAGGAATTACAATTACTAACAATAAATTGGAAAGAACATACAGAAAATGTTGTAGGGAAGGCAAACCGAAGATTGCGTTTTATTGGCGGAACACTTAATAAATGTGCCAGCCGAAGTGGCCGTGCGGTTAAAGGCGCTGCAGTCTGGAACCGCAAGACCGCTACGGTCGCAGGTTCGAATCCTGCCTCGGGCATGGATGTTTGTGATGTCCTTAGGTTGGTTAGGTTTAACTAGTTCTAAGTTCTAGGGGACTAATGACCTCAGCGGTTGAGTCCCATAGTGCTCAGAGCCACTTAATAAATGTAACAGATCTACTAAAGAGACTGCCTACACTACGCTAGTTCCTCCTTTTTGGGAGTAATGCTACGCAGTCTGAGATCTTACCAGATAGGATTAAAGGAGTATATCGAGAGAGTTCAACGAAGAGACCACGTTCTGTATTTTCGAGAAACAAGGGACACAGTGTCACGTACATGATACGGGATTTGGGACGGACACCACTAAAACAAAAGCGTTTTTCATTGCGGCGGAATCTTGTCATGAAATTTCAATCACCAACTTTCTCCTCCATATGCGAAAATATTTTGTTGACACCGATCTACATAGGGAGAAACATTCATCATAATAAAATGGGGGAAATCATATCTGTTACGGAAAGACATAGGTGTTCGTTTTTCCCACATGCTGTTCTAGTTTGGAATAATAGAGAACTATTGTGAAGGTGGTTTGATGAACCCTCTACCTGGCACTTACGTGTGATTTGCAGAATATCCTTGTAGAATAACGATATGAGACAGATTCGACACCCAAAAAGACACCACTCTATTCTTCACATCATTTCAAGTTCAGACATGCCACTCCTAGCTACTGGTGAAAAATAATTCGATATTTAACTTGTCGTCATATATAGTCATCGACGATATGTGCGAGGTTCGATTCCCAGTCATCACTGTACCTCTCGTCACGTCATTTCAAGTCCAAACATGCCCACATCTCTATAATGGTGAAAGAAACATACATTCAGTGCCGATTGGGGTAGAATATAACTGCAATGGGTAGTGGGTTCGAATCCTGTGAAAGCAAAAATTATTCATTTTTCTCGTCATTGTAATTTCAAACATCTCGATACTGCTAAGAAAATTCGACATCTGGTAGCAGTTAGTGCTTATATACCAATCGGATTAGGTGCTAGTTTCGAGTCGCCATCCAACACATGGATTACATCATTTCAAGTTTGCTACCTGAGAATGAAACCATACTTAACTTCATGCTGGATAAGAGACCCAGCCTAGTACAAACATCTCGCAACGTATTTTCATGTTCACATTACCTAACAGATTCTGGCTAAAATGTGTTACATCACGTCTCTTTATGGCTAGTCATCAATAACGATCAGTGCTATGGTCGAGTCTAGGTCAAGTACGAACATTTTTCTTAGTTTGGTTTTCAATCCACATCCAGAACAAAACAGATCGTCATGTCATTTAAATTCAAAGTATATACACAGCTCACAGCTCATTTTTAGTGTCACAGTGTGTCTGATAACAAATGTGATTGGTGGTTTTCGAACTGCAAATAGATCAACGTGCCATCATCAATATAGTGGAATTACATGTGATAAATTGTTGATGGTAAGGTTTCGATAGAGCGCTAGATGTTGTTCATCATTGCTTTTGTTACTGGTTAGTTCGATAATATTCTGGTTTAAAACTACTCACTTAGTGAACTAAGGTTCATAGGTGGCTGGAAAATCTTTTAGAGGGCAAGAATACTTCGGATTATGGTAGAGATTTGGGAGTTCAGATGTTTTTGAAAAATCTCCTACTCACAAAAAAAATTTCGTTGTAGTAAGAATTACGAAACGATTGATGTTTTAGAGTTATGGTCATTATTTTCATCAGGTACTAATGGGAATGGTAATACTTTAGAAGTGTCACTTACTGGAATAAATTTTAATTTACAAGTGTCAAGTGCTGTCTCAGGTGCTCTCTGATATTTGTAGTATTGTGGTATTAATTTATACCTATAGTTATTGCCCAACATAGCAGTGTTTTCTAGTGGTCATTTGTGAAAACCATTTTGTTTAAAGAAGTGTCTTTGCCGAACCGGAGTAGAGCACGAGGAAGACAGTTACGTTACGCGGGTTGCACACAAATCAACGGAACGCAGTCCAGGTCGCACGGATACTTTTGCGTATGGCAGTAGATGCAGGCGTATGTGACACCTAAATGAGATGATATTCTTCATTTATGTAGCGTCCGTCCCACCAATAAATATAAATAACGTACTAGCCATACATGAGACATGTGAAGAATCCCTTCTACTTGTAAAACCGAAGGAGAACTACCAGAGGAATAAGCGGATAAAATATCTGATTTTAGTACGATATCTTATACAAAACGAAAAATAAATCATTTCTCTCGTTCATTTGGAAAGTGTCATACCGTAAAATGAGGCGAAGAGAAATAAACTTTGCTGGCGTGTCGGAAGACAAAGGGGAATATCATTGAAATATTTCTTTGTCTAAGTTGGTAGTGTGGACTCTGACCACAATCTATTGGTTATGAACTGTAGATTAAAACTGAAGAAACTGCAAAAAGGTGGGAATTTAAGGAGATGGGACCTGGATAAACTGACTAAACCAGAGGTTGTACAGAGTTTCAGGGAGAGCATAAGGGAACAATTGACAGGAATGGGGCAAAGAAATACAGTAGAAGAAGAATGGGTAGCTCTGAGGGATGAAGTAGTGAAGGCAGCAGAGGAACAAGTAGGTAAAAAGATGAGGGCTAGTAGAAATCCTTGGGTAACAGAAGAAATATTGAATTTAATTGCTGAAAGGAGAAAATATAAAAATGCAGTAAATGAAGGAGGCAAAAAGGAATATAAACGTCTCAAAAATGAGATCGACAGGAAGTGCAAAATGGCTAAGCAGGCATGGCTAGAGGACAAATGTAAGAATGTAGAGGCTTATCTCACTAGGGGCAAGATAGATACTGCCTACCGGAAAATTAAAGATACAATTGGAGAAAAGAGAGCCACATGAATGAATATCAAGAGCTCAGATGGAAACCCAGTTCTAAGCAAAGAAGGGAAAGCAGAAAGGTGGAAGGAGTATATAGAGGGTCTATACAAGGGCAATGTACTTGAGGACAATATTATGGAAATGGAAGAGGATGTAAATGAAGATGAAATCGGAGATACGATACTGCGTGAAGAGTTTGACAGAGCACTGAAAGACCTGAGTCGAAACAACGCCCCGGGAGTAGATACCATTCCATAAGAACTATTGACGACCTTGGGAGAGCCAGGCCTGACAAAACTCTACCATCTTATGAGCAAGATGTATGAGACAGGCAAAATACCCTCAGACTTCTAGAAGAATATAATAATTCCAATCCCAAAGAAAGCAGGTGTTGACAGATGTGAAAATTACCGAACTATCAGTTTAATAAGTCACAGCTGCAAAATACTAACGCAAATTCTTTACAGACGAATGGAAAAACTTGTAGAAGCCGACCTTGGAGAAGATCAGTTTGGATTCCGTAGAAATGTTGGAACACTTGGGGCAATACTGACCCTACGACTTATCTTAGAAGAAAGATTAAGGAAAGCAAACCTACGTTTCTAGCATTTGTAGACTTAAAGAAAGCTTTTGACAATGTTGACTGGAATACTCTCTTTCAAATTTTGAAGGTGGCAGGGGTAAAATACAGGGAGCGAAAGGCTATTTACAATTTGTACAGAAACCAGATGGCAGTTATAAGAGTCGAGGGGCATGAAAGGGAAGCAGTGGTTGGGAAAGGAGTGAGACAGGGTTGTAGCCTGTCCCCGATGTTATTTAATCTGTGTATTGAGCAAGCAGTAAAGGAAACAAAAGAAAAATTTGGAGTAGGTATTAAAATCCAGGGAGAAGAAGTAAAAACTTTGAGGTTTGCCGATGACATTGTAATTCTGTCAGAGACGGCAAAGGACTTGGAAAAGCAGTTGAACGGAATGGACAGTGTCTTGAAAGGAGGATATAAGATGAACATCAACAAAGCAAAACGAGGATAATGGAATGTAGTCGAATTAAGTCGGGTGATGCTGAGGGAATTAGATTACGAAATGAGACACTTAAAGTAGTAAAGGTGTTTTGCTATTTGGGGAGCAAAATAACTGATGATGGTCGAAGTAGAGAGGATATAAAATGTAGACTGGCAATGGCAAGGAAAGCATTTCTGAAGAAGAGAAATTTGTTAACATCGAATACAGATTTAAGTGTCAGGAAGTCGTTTCTGAAAGTGTTTGTATCGAGTGTAGCCATGTATGGAAGTGAAACATGGACGATAAGGGAATAGAAGCTTTTGAAATGTGGTGCTACAGAAGAATGTTGAAGATTAGGTAGGTAGATCGAGTAACTAATGAGGAGGTATTGAATAGTATTGGGGAGAAGAGAAGTTTGTGGCACAACTTGACTAGAAGAAGGGATCGGTTGGTAGGACATGTTCTGAGGCATCAAGGGATCACCAATTTAGCATTGGAGGGCAGCGTGGAGGGTAAAAATCGTAGAGGGAGACCAAGTGATGGATACACTAAGCAGATTCAGAAGAATGTAGGCTGCAGTAGGTACTGGGAGATGAAGGAGCTTGCACAGGATAGAGTAGCATGGAGAGCTGCATCAAACCAGTCTCAGGACTGAAGACCACAACAACAACAACAAGTTGGTAGTGAACAAGCCTAACAGTTAAATTATGAATTTCAAAGTTGGCGACCCTGCCAAATGATGATTTGTTCACTCTGTGACAAACATTGGATGTGCTACTAAATTTTCTTACTTTGAAATTTATCTGTAAGTATCAGTCTAAATTATTTTGTTTTAATTTAAGTACTACGTGGCAAGTAAATTTGCCTATCTTTGTTTGTTTGATTGAAAATGTAGGGTTACGTTTCCGGAGAGGAAGATAAAGAATTTGACGGAAACGAAGAACCACCTGCCACTGTTTTCAACCTAGGAGATTATGCTGTGATTAAAATACATAGGAAAAGTAAACAGTCATTCAAGTTGCTTACATGTGAGATCTGTTGTTTAGAAAGCGATTGGTAAGAACTTTGGAGGTGGCCAGAATGAGATTTTCACTCTGCAGCGGAGTGTGCTCTGACATGAAACTTCCTGGCAGGTTAAAACTGTGTGTAAGACCGAGACTCGAACTCGGGACCTTTGCCTTTCGCGGGCAAGTGCTCTACCAACTGAGCTACCAAAGCACGACTCACATCCCGTCCTCACAGCTTTACTTCTGCCAGTAGCTGGTAGAGCACTTGCCCACGAAAGGCAAAGATCCCTAGTTCGAGTCTCGGTCCGGCACACAGTTTTAATCTGCCAGGAAGTTTCAACGTTGGAGGTGAATTGCTCACCGTGTATGGCGTTCGCACCTACAAACAGGACCAGTCGTAGCCCCACATATATACGATGCGCTAGCGGGTAGATTGCCGTTCAAATTCTCTAACAAGTCAATGAACTATAGTCAGATAGCGTTATCCACATTCTAAGACGGAACCATGAGGCAGGGAGCATCCATTCATATGCACCACAGCACTTTTGTGTTCATGCTAATTACGAGTTATTTATGTTTGCTCATCTAATTTCACTCCTGTATTGTCGACGACAAATCTGTGTAATCACACTGAACATCTTTAATTTCAGCGGAAATAAGACTCTATAGTCATCTTTAAAGTAATCTATGTGGGAGATACTTAAAGTAATTGAAAATCTGTTACATTAAGTCCACTTAAGCTTCTCATTAGGAGAAAAATATTAATTAGATTTGATCTCCATTGAGCATAGTTTTATAGTGGTGTAGCTGAAGGATGACTGTCACCTGACAGAGGTAAGGAGTGGTATCCCACACTACCAAAATAAACTCACACCACGAACGTTTTGTAGTGTTTACTGACTCTCACGTTAGCAGCTTGCTTCCAGTCCTGGCAGGTTTAAATGAATACCCTGAAACTTCCCCTTTGAATGAAAAGAAAGATTGTGTTGGTAAACTCCTACGTTATTTTATACAGAAACAGCTGAGTAAAATTGAACGTACTCAGACGGTTTTCTCTTTACGTATTCTGATCATTTCTAAACTGACACACAATATTTTAGCGCAACGCACTATGACTTAGTAATCCCTACAAAAGAATAGCACTGACTAACAATAACCTATACCTTTCATGAATCACTTACCTCACAAAAATCTTCGTTACTCGTACTACTGCAATACAGCGAGCGACAATATTGCCAGCTAAATAAAATATTCTAACTACTGAAGGCACTAACTACTGATAGGCATATAGTTAGCAAGTGAAAGATTTTGATAGAGAACAAACAATGTATTTACCTTAATAGTGTTCAAAAGTCATAATATATATATATATATATATATATATATATATATATATATATATATATATATATATATATATAAATTCTTGACATCAATTTTGACAAATTTCTTTTTTCTGACGGACACACGTGCAGATCGTCCTCTCATATTTACATCTCAAAACTCTGGCATTTCTCTCCCCACATCCACCACTGCTGGCGGCTTACCTCCAACTGCCCAACGCTACACGTTGTTCACATCCAACAGCCCAACGTTACACTAGCGAACAATCCAACAATGAGTTCACCCAGCCACAGACTTCACACAGCGCAGTCAGCGATTTTAATACAGAGCGCTGTGTGGCGTCACCAACATAAAAACCTAAACAGCCTACTTACAACCTTAAATATCGCTTTAGATCAGCGTTAAGCTCTCCATCAACCTATAAGTGAACCTCAAAATGTGCTGCATGCCTGCGTTGCTATAGAGCATATGCTGCTAGGTATTCACACAATCTATTGCATGCATTTACTGGAAGAAATCAACCTACGACGATTCATTACACGGCGGTTACTGACTGTGGCTTGACGAAAACGTACGAATTTACGACGAAAAAACTGCATGAAGTGTCGCTTCTAAATGGGGACGAAACGAGACAAAGCCGCAAGATTAATATGAAACAATGTAGTAAGTCAGTCAGATTGGACCACAAACTCTAAAATTAATTTTCAGCCATACTCATGTCTTCCTTATTATTGTAATACAATACCCATCATATAAAAACGGGTTGTAAAGTTGATGCATTAAGTTGTTCTGAAAGCGGTGCTGATATTCAAGATGATAAAAGCGGGTTAAAAGCTGTGAGCTACCTGGGGAAGTTATCCTTGCGTTACTGAGCAACTGTTTCACCAGGTATCCAGTCTACTTTACCATTTTGCCAACCAGACTAACATAAATTATGATCTTTTAATAGTCATCTTGCGATAACCAGTGATAGATATATAAAAACAGATTTTATATAAAAAGAAATAGATCAGATTATATTTGGACATTTATTTTAACATTGATCATTGTTCCATTAAAATTTCAGCACATTAAACTTGATTTATAACTAAACTGGTGTCTTATCTAGGATTGTGAAAATGTGGGATTGTAATCTTACGGAACACATCAAATATGGAGCCAAGATTGGGAGACTGCGTACAACACTGCATTCATAAAATAAGACACGAAGAACGTTGAAACATATGCAAGAGGAAATTAACCACAACCAACCGATTCAATTTTCACCCAAAGAAGCTACGTTCGTAGCGCAATCCTGTCCGTCATGAAATTACCACACACTAAATTCATACTAATTGTCTGTGAAATTTTCTCGAAAAGAATAGCTGAGGGCTACTTTGATGATTACACCACATACTTCACGTGGTCAACTTGGTTAAACAAAGAGTGTAACTCCACAATAATTTTGATAATTAAAATAAATTACATCGAAACGCAATTTACAAAAGAAAAACCTCGAACTGGTTACTATAGCCATACTATTAACCTGATGGGTCAAGCAATTATAGTAGCACGTAGTACATCCCACGTGGGTTGAACATAGAGAAAAGTTGCTATATTGAGAAACATTGTCAAGACGAGACATTATGATCTCATACACATTCGCATTTAAGATTGATGATCTCAGTTAGAGATACAGATCATCAACACGAGGTTCCACTTTGCTCACAAAGTAGTGGCAAGGCAACTACTGGAAGATATTCTGAACTTCACACTCGAATTACACTGCGTTGCACTTTTAAGATAACATAAGATATTTTAGATCTAAACCTGAAACAAAGGCAATTAAATTTTCAGTTAAGCTGAACTTTAGAAATCCATTGACCTATGGACTTAGCAGAGACGCGCTTAGCCGGAGATCTTACCACTTCAGACGCTCGCCACGGACAGACTGGCGTGGGCCCCTATCGAGGGTGCCTCACTGATACAGTGATAAGTGACCAGAGAGGCAGCTTCCTATACCAACATGAAGAGGGACGGACAGGGCCATACCAAGAATAGAAACCTCTTTGCTTTTAGAAAGCGTAGCTACCTGTTCCGATGTTGGTCCTGCTGTTCTCTAGCAGACAGGCTTGTCTGCTACCATCAAGCATGCAACTAGAAATACATTTGCTCATTCATCCTTTCACACATAAGGGAAGGGGGATGACAGTATCTTATCATATACAGTATATAAAAGAAAGCGGATGTAGGTTCCATATAAGACTGTGTGACATGAATTACATATAAACAGTGTTTTAAAGTGTAGTAGTGTGACAGATAGCCCTTGTTTATGTTCCACTGCTCAGTCTCCTCCCATATAGAGTCAGAAACATCTCAGTAAATTTAGAAGTGGAATGTATGCCGTAAATGACAACAGATTTAAGAAATTAACATGAAAGGAATCCAACAGATACCTTTGAGGTTTGTCTACCTCCGTTGTAGTCGAGCGTGATATGCAAGTCTTAGACACTTCTTGTGGAGCTGCATTCAACAACAGTTCAGCATTTTATTCTCTCCAAAGTGATTAACGGTAGCTGAGGCTTCGGACAGAGCGAGAGGGGGCTCAGCGCCGGCGTGACAGCCGCTGCCGGGCGTCCTCAACTGGGCCCCAGAGAGCGTCGACGAATGCGGTGTTCAGAGGCGGCCAGTCGGCCAAAAAATCTTTAGCAAAAACATTATTGGACAGGAGTGTTGTTACCAGTGTGTCAGAAAGTGAAACACATTGTATATTTGCTGCTATTACACTAAAGACTTCAGCATGTTTGCTCAAGTTTTCAAACTCCATGAGTTCTAAAGTAATGCGGATGTCAGCGTTCGAATACTGGTTCGACACAAGGATTTTCGTAATTTTCTTTCAAGTTTCAGCATGACACACCTACTTGTTGGTGGAAATTTATTTTGATTTTTAACGTCTCTTCATTCATTGGGAACTGACCGTAAATAATGAAAAGTGTGAGGTAACCCACATGAGTGCTAACAGGAATCCGTTAGTTGCACGATCAGTCAGTCTAATGTAAAGGCCGTAAATTCAATTTGACACCTAGGAATTACAATTACGAACAATAAATTGGAAAGAACATACAGAAAATGTTGTATGGAAGGCAAACCAAAGATTGTGTTTTATTGGCGGAACACTTAATAAATGTAACAGATCTACTAAAGAGACTGCCTACACTACGCTAGTTCCTCCTTTTTGGGAGTACCGCTACGCAGTCTGAGATTCTTACCAGATAGGATTAAAGGAGTATATCGAGAGAGTTCAACGAAGAGATCACGTTCTGTATTTTCGAGAAACAAGGGACAGAGTGTCACGTACATGATACGGGATTTGGGACGGACACCACTAAAACAAAAGCGTTTTTCATTGCGGCGGAATCTTGTCATGAAATTTCAATCACCAACTTTCTCCTCCATATGCGAAAATGTGTTGTTGACACCGATCTACATAGGGAGAAACATTCATCATAATAAAATGGGGGAAATCATATCTGTTACGGAAAGACATAGGTGTTCGTTTTTCCCACATGCTGTTCTAGTTTGGAATAATAGAGAACTATTGTGAAGGTGGTTTGATGAACCCTCTACCTGGCACTTACGTGTGATTTGCAGAATATCCTTGTAGAATAACGATATGAGACGGATTCGACACCCAAAAAGACACCACTCTATTCTTCACATCATTTCAAGTTCAGACATGCCACTCCTAGCTACTGGTGAAAAATAATTCGATATTTAACTTGTCGTCATTTATAGTCAACGACTATATGTGCGAGGTTCGATTCCAGGTCATCACTGTACCTCTCGTCACGTCATTTCCAGTCCAAACATGCCCACATCTCTATAATGGTGAAAGAAACATATATTCAGTGCCGATTAGGGTACAATACAACTGCAATGGGTAGTGGGTTCGAATCCCGTGAAAGCAAAAATTATTCATTTTTCTCGTCATTGTAATTTCAAACATCTCGATACTGCTAAGAAAATTCGACATCTGGTAGCAGTTAGTGCTTATATACCAATCGGATTAGGTGCTAGTTTCGAGTCGCCATCCAACACATGGATTACATCATTTCAAGTTTGCTACCTGAGAATGAAACCATACTTAACTTCATGCTGGATAAGAGACCCAGCCTAGCACAAACATCTCGCAACGTATTTTCATGTTCACATTACCTAACAGATTCTGGCTAAAATGTGTTACATCACGTCTCTTTATCGCTAGTCATCAACAACGATCAGTGCTGTGGTCGAGTCTAGGTCAAGTACGAATATTTTTCTTAGTTTGGGTTTCCATCCACATCCAGAACAAAACAGATCGTCATGTCATTTAAATTCAAAGTATATACGCAGCTCACAGCTCATTTTTAGTGTCACAGTGTGTCTGATAACAAATGTGATTGGTGGTTTTCGAACTGCAAATAGATCAACATGCCATCATCAATGTAGTGGAATTACATGTGATAAATTGTTGATGGTAAGGTTTCGATAGAGCGCTAGATGTTGTTCATCATTGCTTTTGTTACTGGTTAGTTCGATAATATTCTGGTTTAAAACTACTCACTTAGTGAACTAAGGTTCATAGGTGGCTGGAAAATCTTTTAGAGGGCAAGAATACTTCGGATTATGGTAGAGATTTGGGAGTTCAGATGTTTTTGTAAAATCTCCTACTCACAAAAAAAATTTCGTTGTAGTAAGAATTACGAAACGATTGATGTTTTAGAGTTATGGTCATTATTTTCATCAGGTACTAATGGGAATGGTAATACTTTAGAAGTGTCACTTACTGGAATAAATTTTAATTTACAGGTGTCAAGTGCTGTCTCAGGTGCTCTCTGATATTTGTAGTATTGTGGTATTAATTTATACCTATAGTTATTGCCCAACATAGCAGTGTTTTCTAGTGGTCATTTGTGAAAACCATTTTGTTTAAAGAAGTGACTTTGCCGAACCGGAGTAGAGCACGAGGAAGACAGTTACGTTACGCGGGTTGCACACAAATCAGCGGAACGCAGTCCAGGTCGCACGGATACTTTTGCGTATGGCAGTAGATGCAGGCGTATGTGACACCTAAATGAGATGATATTCTTCATTTATATAGCGTCCGTCCCACCAATAAATATAAATAACGTACTAGCCATACATGAGACATGTGAAGAATCCCTTCTACTTGTAAAACCGAAGGAGAACTACCAGAGGAATAAGCGGATAAAATATCTGATTTTAGTACGATATCTTATACAAAACGAAAAATAAATCATTTCTCTCGTTCATTTGGAAAGTGTCATACCGTAAAATGAGGCGAAGAGAAATAAACTTTGCTGGCGTGTCGGAAGACAAAGGGGAATATCATTGAAATATTTCTTTGTCTAAGTTGGTAGTGTGGACTCTGACCACAATCTATTGGTTATGAACTGTAGATTAAAACTGAAGAAACTGCAAAAAGGTGGGAATTTAAGGAGATGGGACCTGGATAAACTGACTAAACCAGAGGTTGTACAGAGTTTCAGGGAGAGCATAAGGGAACAATTGACAGGAATGGGGCAAAGAAATACAGTAGAAGAAGAATGGGTAGCTCTGAGGGATGAAGTAGTGAAGGCAGCAGAGGAACAAGTAGGTAAAAAGATGAGGGCTAGTAGAAATCCTTGGGTAACAGAAGAAATATTGAATTTAATTGCTGAAAGGAGAAAATATAAAAATGCAGTAAATGAAGGAGGCAAAAAGGAATATAAACGTCTCAAAAATGAGATCGACAGGAAGTGCAAAATGGCTAAGCAGGCATGGCTAGAGGACAAATGTAAGAATGTAGAGGCTTATCTCACTAGGGGCAAGATAGATACTGCCTACCGGAAAATTAAAGATACAATTGGAGAAAAGAGAGCCACATGAATGAATATCAAGAGCTCAGATGGAAACCCAGTTCTAAGCAAAGAAGGGAAAGCAGAAAGGTGGAAGGAGTATATAGAGGGTCTATACAAGGGCAATGTACTTGAGGACAATATTATGGAAATGGAAGAGGATGTAAATGAAGATGAAATCGGAGATACGATACTGCGTGAAGAGTTTGACAGAGCACTGAAAGACCTGAGTCGAAACAACGCCCCGGGAGTAGATACCATTCCATAAGAACTATTGACGACCTTGGGAGAGCCAGGCCTGACAAAACTCTATCATCTTATGAGCAAGATGTATGAGACAGGCAAAATACCCTCAGACTTCAAGAAGAATATAATAATTCCAATCCCAAAGAAAGCAGGTGTTGACAGATGTGAAAATTACCGAACTATCAGTTTAATAAGTCACAGCTGCAAAGTACTAACGCAAATTCTTTACAGACGAATGGAAAAACTTGTAGAAGCCGACCTTGGAGAAGATCAGTTTGGATTCCGTAGAAATGTTGGAACACTTGAGGCAATACTGACCCTACGACTTATCTTAGAAGAAAGATTAAGGAAAGGCAAACCTACGTTTCTAGCATTTGTAGACTTAAAGAAAGCTTTTGACAATGTTGACTGGAATACTCTCTTTCAAATTTTGAAGGTGGCAGGGGTAAAATACAGGGAGCGAAAGGCTATTTACAATTTGTACAGAAACCAGATGGCAGTTATAAGAGTCGAGGGGCATGAAAGGGAAGCAGTGGTTGGGAAAGGAGTGAGACAGGGTTGTAGCCTGTCCCCGATGTTATTCAATTTGTGTATTGAGCAAGCAGTAAAGGAAACAAAAGAAAAATTTGGAGTAGGTATTAAAAACCAGGGAGAAGAAATAAAAACTTTGAGGTTCGCCGATGACATTGTAATTCTGTCAGAGACGGCAAAGGACTTGGAAAAGCAGTTGAACGGAATGGACAGTGTCTTGAAAGGAGGATATAAGATGAACATCAACAAAAGCAAAACGAGGATAATGGAATGTAGTAGAATTAAGTCGGGTGATGCTGAGGGAATTAGATTACGAAATGAGACACTTAAAGTAGTAAAGGTGTTTTGCTATTTGGGGAGCAAAATAACTGATGATGGTCGAAGTAGAGAGGATATAAAATGTAGACTGGCAATGGCAAGGAAAGCGTTTCTGAAGAAGAGAAATTTGTTAACATCGAATACAGATTTAAGTGTCAGGAAGCCGTTTCTGAAAGTGTTTGTATCGAGTGTAGCCATGTATGGAAGTGAAACATGGACAATATATAGTTTGGACAAGAAGAGAATAGAAGCTTTCGAAATGTGGTGCTACAGAAGAATGTTGAAGATTAGGTAGGTAGATCGAGTAACTAATGAGGAAGTATTGAATAGGATTGGGGAGAAGAGAAGTTTGTGGCACAACTTGACTAGAAGAAGGGATCGGTTGGTAGGACATGTTCTGAGGCATCAAGGGATCACCAATTTAGCATTGGAGGGCAGCGTGGAGGGTAAAAATCGTAGAGGGAGACCAAGTGATGGATACACTAAGCAGATTCAGAAGAATGTAGGCTGCAGTAGGTACTGGGAGATGAAGGAGCTTGCACAGGATAGAGTAGCATGGAGAGCTGCATCAAACCAGTCTCAGGACTGAAGACCACAACAACAACAACAAGTTGGTAATGAACAAGCCTAACAGTTAAATTATGAATTTCAAAGTTGGCGACCCTGCCAAATGATTTGTTCACTCTGTGACAAACATTGGATGTGATACTAAATTTTCTTACTTTGAAATTTATCTGTAAGTATCAGTCTAAATTATTTTGTTTTAATTTAAGTACTACGTGGCAAGTAAATTTGCCTATCTTTGTTTGTTTGATTGAAAATGTAGGGTTACGGTTCCGGAGAGGAAGATAAAGAATTTGACGGAAACGAAGAACCACCTGCCACTGTTTTCAACCTAGGAGATTATGCTGTGATTAAAATACATAGGAAAAGTAAACAGTCATTCAAGTTGCTTACATGTGAGATCTGTTATTTAGAAAGCGAGGATTATGTTGATGTTAATTTGAAGAAAAAAAACAACCAGATTGAACACTTTTATTTTAGTGGATGAGGATTCATAATTCAGTTAAGGAGATATTGTTCCAGAGATATTCATTGCTTCTGGGAGTAAAACATGTAGGCATCATTTTTAACATGATGTCAGTAACTTAATGTATTAACAAACAAACCAAGATCATACATTTCACGTTAATATAAAGTAATTAGGGAAATAAGAGTTCTTCGGAGACAGAATTAAAAACCACAATTTAATCAATATTTTTTGTTTTTGTATCGAATAAAACTTTTTTGAAGCAGATAAATTAAATTTCTTATTTCCCCGAATAAAAAAAACCGATATTCACATCTCCCTTTTCACCCGAAAAATAACACGGTTAACACTGCTGTTGCTGTTCACCCCCCTCTGTGGTGTGAATAGAAACACGAAGCTTTTCTTTTTTTAAGCATGATCCAAGTCCCATATCCAGATATAAGTTTCCCGTTAGACACAAAACTTGTAATCCCGTATAATTTTTAATTCTATGCATTTATAAATTATTATTTTTTCTTTCGGAGTGGGAAAGTGTTTCTAACCATCCCATTTAACGGTATGTGTTTGGGTGCAATTTCAATTGAATCGAAGCGCTGGGCTTTGTCAAACATTGGAGTAGCTCTGAGGTGTGCCAAGTTCCAACATTTATCCAGCGTGCCCCTACTGAGCTTTTCACGATTTGCTTAAACCACCTGACAGCCTTTACGTATTCCTTTCTAAATTTATTCTCCAACAGGGTTGCTCATATGTCGCTACAGGGTTTGAGGCCAATAGCACAGTAATTCTAAAAAAGCAATAAAACATAACGCACCTCTTAGTTAATTATCTTTAACGTGAGATGCCTCGTTATGTGCAACGTATAATTGCTTCAGCACTTCTCCAACAGGTTAACGTAACGTAGGAAGTTGCCTCCTCAGTTCAGAGACAATGGGCATAATATCATCCGCTGCATGAATGACAATTGTACTTCTTAATTTTAGATTAGTCTGGAGCATTCATTATCATTGAAAAACAATGGCTTTCATTCGTCTGTCGGGCGTAATTTATGACACCGTTACTTTTGCAGCTTATAAATAATTTATGGTTCCATGGTCCTGGAGCTATTATGAGCAATACGAAAACTGATATCGTGTAGAGATGCAGGGTAACATCAGTAATGACAGATAGTTAACATCTTTTTTCTTTTCCTTTAGAAGCGCCCGATCTGTATCTATAACCTCATGCCAATTTTGTTACATCTTTTTGAAAATCTTAAGTATAAAACACAGTTGAGTTCAGATACCGTAGTCCTCTTTATCCAGTAAGCAGAATTGTGCCTTCTTGGATTATAAAGAAGATAACCAGTTCAGTTCGTTGGATATATAAGCCGAAGGTATGAAAACCTGAGAAGAACGCTTATACTATCTTTCAAAGGAAACATTATAATTCCACACTTAATTCATCAGCTCATAGTGAAAATATTGCAGCACTCAAGAAGCACTATACGTCAGTGATTCTTATTGCATCAAACTGACAAAAGATGTTTAAAATTTCTCAGAACAATAAGTCGAATGAGGATGCAAGCAGATGCACCACAAAAATTGCTCAATAGATGGAAGAATGTTAAAAGATATCTCTGAGTAAAAGCTCATTATAGCACACATTAAATTAAAAAGTTGAAGGCTGTTGTATATGGTTGAAGCAATTTCAAAAATTCACCACATTGATGGACATACTGGCACAAACCTCAACACTCATACACACAAGCACAGAAAGTTTTTCTGTTGTTGCACCCGTGATTCAGATTTCTTGCCAGGAGAGCGCAGTAGTGAGCAGTTAGTCAAGATGGTGACAGGCGACAAGAAAGCGGATGTTGCGCTTGAAATGCTCCAGAACAAACCACGTGGGGTTTCTTTGTGTATAGTTATGTGAAACATTCATAGTTTACTCGCCCTCTACCAACAGATCCACCAAAAACCAGAGATTACATCAACAATGCTTTTGAACAAATTGATAGAGACACGCTGCGCCGAACATGGGAAGAACTTAATTATCGACTTGACATCTGCAGAATCTGTGGATGGGCACATATGTAGCACCAAAATAAGTCAAAAAACTTTATAGTTTTGAATGTGTAGTCTTGGCGAACAAACAAACGTGAATGGTAATCTCATTCAGACTCCATTTCTATAGACAGATCTCGTTACAGTATTAGAAAAGGGTTAGAAGATTGCATAGTGCGCAGTAAAAATAAAGGTTAGTTCTATGATGTTATATGACAAGTACCTCATGTTACAACGATTTTTTTAAGAATCTATAGCATCAATAACCAGGATACCCATCAATCATGGAATTTTTTCGGTTCATCTTAAATAAGCTGAAAATAATGGATACCATTACCTGTGACTGTGGCAGTAGTTCATTGAGCGATTTAAGCTATACATTACTTCTTGTATTAAGTACTAACAGTACATACTAAAATTATTTGTTAACATTAAAAAGATGGAGTGTTTTGTAGATGCCAGGTGTACGAAAGGTCTCTCTACATTCTTATTATGAAATATCATACTCCTCTAACAAAACGTTAATTCTTATACTTTTTATTTTATAAAAACCTTTCGTGTCCCTTATAAAAATACGTTAGTTTTCCATAACTATTAACATATAATTAATGTATTAAAATTAATTGTAATGCACTTTTTAAATACCGCTAATGTGAAGTTCATTTTTTATTTAAAAATAGTCCTACCTTTTTCTTACTAGAACTGGTTGAATGTTCATCGTAAAAATATAAGTGCCTAGATACTCAGTTTGCACGAAGTTTAAATAAAGTAGCATGTTTCAATAAGAAAGTAATGTGTGCCACTACTCACTCTGATTCGGAAGAGCTGCTTCTGATTTTTAATGTACAGATAGGTTTACAATTTAAATAGTTTATATGTAACCACAAGAGGAGTAATGTAACATTTCCTTGTCATTATTTTTCAGTAAAAAATTTAATCTAGGTTCGTTTTGGCGAATGCCCAGAATTAATAAATACCTCTTTTACAAGTATTAGTAATTAAAAAATGCTTAAGTTTATAAATACGACAAATGAAGGGGAAACGCGTGAGGAATAAAAACTGACCTAATTACACATTAGTGGGTACCGCTACCGTGTTTAGTGAAAATATATATGCTCAATTTCGTTGACAACTGTCAAATGCGACACACTACTTCTTCTCCGTTGCTCTTCTAAATTTCACTATGGCTTTCGTTCCTTACGCCATACGCGTCTAATTTCGAGTCTGATATCTCCCGCTGAGGACGTGGGCTCTATCTACAAGTTTCTATCGTATTTCCTGAAGTTAACATTAGTACCAGGATATCTTTCATTACTGTCACCATGCCTCGGAAATAAAGTTGTCCTTAAAAAGTGCAAGGTATACCTTTGCCAATGCTCTAATCACATTGTGTCCTATGTTCATAACCTGTAAAGATAGAGTCTTGCAATTCACGTAACTCATTGATTTACATGTGTTAAATTAAGTGCGACAGGGAATGTTAATTGCTAAGCTAGGGTCTGTCCAGAAGAAATAACAAATTGTATTTGGTCAGTAGATCTTGAGTGTACGACTGGGTGCATAAAAATTTCATTGTTTGCATCAAAAGGCAGCACCCCACTCCGAAAGGATAAAATTGCCGCAAATATTGTTTTGACTCTGGAAATGTGTGGTAAATCTAAGGATGAGTAAAGCGTGTTTCTAATAAACACATAGGTAAAAAGATGCCTGGGCAGTCCAAGGAAGTATATTCAACAGTTTACCATAGGTCTTCAGATGCCTGAAAAACCGTCACAGTTATAAAAATTGTTCAGACTTTTAAAAAGTTTCGAGTTAAATACCACGTTTCGCCTTAGTCAGCGTGGATTCTTTTCACAGCACACACTGATTCCCTATGGACGGTAGCGGAATTTCATAGCAACATGCATCAGCGCCGCATATGGCGTCACACGTTGGAATTCGGCTGCTACAGGCTGTTGTCGATTGTTCCGCACACTATCGTTGTCATCTCACAGTGGAAGGCTGGCGAACATCCTCTTCACTGTCAGAAACCAGACACTGAGTTTGAGACCTTCCTCTACCAATGGATTGGTGTTTTCGTTCTCCATTGCCTCTCCGTACATCCAATCATAGTACCCTCCCGTAGCCGCTAAGACATTAATCTTGTCAAACTGGTTCTAGTAGTTTTATTGTGAAGCGTAGCTACATCTGTATGCTTCTGTATTCTTTTTTCACTGTTCTCTCAGTAATATCCACGTACGCGTACACGAAGCTACACGGTATTCAGTATTCTGATTTTACTATCAACTGGAGATTCTTGGCCGACCTGAAACATCCTACTCAAGGGTTTGTCTACTACCGTGAAATGGTGTTTTTTCCAAAATACTTCTTACACGAAAAATCATATCTTAAATGAAAGGTAGGCAGACCTCAGCGTCACAAATATATCCGTGACGATCGTTATCGTTACCCTTTCGTGTGTACGAGCATGAGAACGTGTAACCATTCTTCAGTCACGTGCTCGTGAAATATTCCAGTTCTTCTCCAAACACCTCCTCTTCGCAGATTCACGCCTGTCGTGTCGCGTCTCAGCGCGGATATACCTCTACTTCGCTACGAAATTTTCCTTCAGACTGCAGCGAACCAATGGGTACAGTGAATTGAAGTTTAGACCTTCAGAAATGTGTGTGAATTCCTAAGGGACCAAACTGCTGAGATCATCGGTCCCTAGCCTTATACGCTACTTAAACTAACTTATGCTAAGAACAACACACACACCCATGCCCGAGGGAGGACTCGAGCTTCCGGAGGGAGTGGCCGCGCACTCCGTGACATTGCGCCTCTAACCGCGCGGCGGTGCTTAGACCTTTACTGAAGGTAGTCCCCGAGAGTGTGAACGAAATGTGTTGGAGAAAGCCCATTCAACACCAGTTTAATAGCTCGAAAAATTTTAGTTTCTGTAACGTTTCCAGCAATGAAAGCTTAAATTTTTCGACGAAGGAAAAAGTTCGTTATGTCCTCAAAGAAAAACAGACGAAGCTTTCCGCATACAAGGTGCACATCCTGCAAAATTTGGTGCCAACAGACACAGTCACAGCGCTGAGCCCTTGCATGTGCTTGGTTAACTGCATTGACAGAGGAAATTATTATATGGACAGTATCCTGTTTCCCATCATGTCAAATGTCGTACTTTGGGAACAGATAAGATGTTTAATGTCTGAACAAGGCATTAACAACATGCACGTGAAGCTCGTAAATACACTCCTGGAAATGGAAAAAAGAACACATTGACACCGGTGTGTCAGACCCACCATACTTGCTCCGGACACTGCGAGAGGGCTGTACAAGCAATGATCACACGCACGGCACAGCGGACACACCAGGAACCGCGGTGTTGGCCGTCGAATGGCGCTAGCTGCGCAGCATTTCTGCACCGCCGCCGTCATTGTCAGCCAGTTTGCCGTGGCATACGGAGCTCCATCGCAGTCTTTAACACTGGTAGCACGCCGCGACAGCATGGACGTGAACCGTATGTGCAGCTGACGGACTTTGAGCGAGGGCGTATAGTGGGCATGCGGGAGGCCGGGTGGACGTACCGCCGAATTGCTCAACACGTGGGGCGTGAAGTCTCCACAGTGCATCGATGTTGTCGCCAGTGGTCGGCGGAAGGTGCACGTGCCCGTCGACCTGGGACCGGACCGCAGCGACGCACGGATGCACGCCAAGACCGTAGGATCCTACGCAGTGCCGTACGGGACCGCACCGCCACTTCCCAGCAAATTAGGGACACTGTTGCTCCTGGGGTATCGGCGAGGACCATTCGCAACCGTCTCGATGAAGCTGGGCTACGGTCCCGCACACCGTTAGGCCGTCTTCCGCTCACGCCCCAACATCGTGCAGCCCGCCTCCAGTGGTGTCGCGACAGGCGTGAATGGAGGGACGAATGGAGACGTGTCGTCTTCAGCGATGAGAGTCGCTTCTGCCTTGGTGCCAATGATGGTCGTATGCGTGTTTGGCGCCGTGCAGGTGAGCGCCACAATCAGGACTGCATACGACCGAGCCACACAGGGCCAACACCCGGCATCATGGTGTGGGGAGCGATCTCCTACACTGGCCGTACACCACTGGTGATCGTCGAGGGGACACTGAATAGTGCACGGTACATCCAAACCGTCATCGAACCCACCGTTCTACCATTCTTAGACCGGCAAGGGAACTTGCTGTTCCAACAGGACAATGCACGTCCGCATGTATCCCGTGCCACCCAACGTGCTCTAGAAGGTGTAAGTCAACTACCCTGGCCAGCAAGATCTCCGGATCTGTTCCCCATTGAGCATGTTTGGGACTGGATGAAGCGTCGTCTCACGCGGTCTGCACGTCCAGCACGAACGCCGGTCCAACTGAGGCGCCAGGTGGAAATGGCATGGCAAGCCGTTCCACAGGACTACATCCAGCATCTCTACGATCGTCTCCATGGGAGAATAGCAGCCTGCATTGCTGCGAAAGGTGGATATACACTGTACTAGTGCCGACATTGTGCATGCTCTGTTGCCTGTGTCTATGTGCCTGTGGTTCTGTCAGTGTGATCATGTGATGTATCTGACCCCAGGAATGTGTCAATAAAGTTTCCCCTTCCTGGGACAATGAATTCACGGTGTTCTTATTTAAATTTCCAGGAGTGTATAAGGGGCAATCAAATTAAAACCGAACACTTACCTGGTGGGACCATGGAATGACCATTCTCTAAAGTAATCACCACATGCATTAAGGCATTTATCCCACTGGGAGATGAGACGATCGATTCCTGTTTCTTAGAACGTGAACGGGCGATGACAGATCCACAACCGCTCCCACTCTTGCACTTCCTCGAACGACTGAAACCGACGACCACGTATGCTTCTCTTCAGGTCGACGAAGATGCGTAAATCAGACGGTGAAAAACAGGAGCTGTACCAACGATGTTGCAGTGTTTCCCAACCAAATAGCTGAAGAATAGCCTTCGCCTGATTTGCCTTGTGGGGGTGTGCGCTACGGTGCAATGCGATGATACTTCCGCTCGTCGAGTTCCCTGAGTGTAGAACCACTATCAGTGCGCAGAGCTATGAAGACACTTCGCAGAAGCTGCGACGCGCCATAAAGTCAGAACGCCCAGGAATGTTGTCGGATGGAATCACCTTATTGCGCGATAATACTCACTCCCCCACTGCCAATCGGATGGACCTTCGCTTCAGTGACTTGGTTGGAAACCACTGCAACACACACCATACAGCCTGGATCTTTCACCGTGTGATTTTCACATCTTTGGCGACTTGAAGAAAGACAAGCATCTACGTCGGTTTCACTCGGACGAGGACTATGGATCCCAGTGCCAGCGGGATAAATGTCTTACCGCGTGTGGTGATTACTTTTGAAAGGAACGATTCCATGGCTGGTGTTCGGTTTTCATTCGATTGTTTTCATTTGACTGTTCCCCATGTATGCAGGACAAATGAATACGGCGTGACAATTGATCCCCATCGATTCAATCCTTACATATGCAAGACAGCCCTTCCCCCCCCCCCTCCCCCTCCCCCTCCGATTAACGCTTTGTAACACCCTCCATACAGCCTCGATCTTTAACCGTGTGATTTTCTCATCTCTTTCGACTTGAGTAAGGACATGCACCTAAGTCGGTATCACTGGGACGAGGTAGCGCAAGACTGGGTGCGAGTGAAGAACACAGTGGAATACATGTCTTAACATGTGATTACTTTTGAATGGAACGATTCCATCGCCCTTTTGTGGGAAGTGTTCGGCTTTCATTTGACTGTTCCCCATATATGCGGGACAAATGAATATGGCGTGACAATTAATCCCGCCGGTTCATTTCTTACATATGGAAGATAGCTCCAATATTAATGTTTCAATGGATTTGCTAACTAAGTCATATTGCACTTTTTCCTAGAAGTTCATCGCAGCTCCAGTGTACGTACAGCTTTTCTCAGCAAGGTGGTGCCTAGTTCCACTTACTGCTAGCAGTGAGACGTCCGCTCTATCAAACTTCGCTAGACCGTGGATGTAATGAGGCGGACCTCAACCGTGATCACAACGTTCCCCGAATTTTATGGATCTTTGTTTCATGTCCTAGGGCTTCATCTAATGTCACATGGTTCTCACTATCCAGAGACTGGGCAGTGGACGCAGTTAGCATCATAACTGAGTTATTGGATCGGATGTGTCCGAAAAACTGAGTACAGGCTGGGCAACCTTCACTAAAACGAGAAGATTGTAGGAAAGAACTATTAAGGACTAAAATTGAGAGTACCCGTGGGCTAGGGGTAGCGCCTTTGATTCATAATCAAAAGCGTCTTCGGTCCCGGGTTCGATCCCCGCCATTGCCTAAATTTTGATAAATAATCAGCATTGGCGGCCGAAGACTTCCGGCATAAGAAGTCAGCCTCATTCTGCCAACGGCCTTGTCAAAGAGGGCGGAGGAGCGGATAGAGGTTCAGGGCACTCTCTTGTCCTAGGGGTGGGAAATTGCCCCTAAAGGCGGAAGAATCAGCAATGATCAATGACATGAGGATGCAGAAGGCAATGGAAACCACTGCATTAAAGACCCGTAACGTGTATCCAAAGGACATGTGGCCTGTAATTGAAGAAGTATCATGATGATCTCTCCATTGGCAAAAGATTCCGGAATAGTCCCCCATTCGGATCTCCGGGAGGGGACTGCCAAGGGGGAGGTTACCATGAGAAAAAGGTTGAATAATCAACGAAAGGATAACGTTCTACGAGTCGGGGCGTGGAATGTCAGAAGCTTGAGCGTGGTAGGGAAACTAGAAAATCTGAAAAAGGAAGTGCAAAAGCTCAATCTACATATAGCAGGGGTCAGTGAAGTAAAGTGGAAGGAAAACAAGGATTTCTGGTCAGATGAGTATCGGGTAATATCAACAGCAGCAGAAAATGGTATAACAGTTGTAGGATTCGTTATGAATAGGAAGGTAGGGCAGAGGGTGTGTTACTGTGAACAGTTCAGTGACCGGGTTGCTCTAATCAGAATCGACAGCAGAGCAACACCGACAACGATAGTTCAGGTGTACATGCCGACGTCGCAAGCTGAAGATGAACAGATAGAGAAAGGGTATGAGGATATTGAATGGTTAATGCAGTATGTAAAGGGGGACGAAAATCTAATAGTCATGGGCGACTGGAATGCAGTTGTAGGGGAAGGTTCAAATGGTTCAAATGGCTCTGAGCACTATGGGACTCAACTGCTGAGGTCATTAGTCCCCTAGAACTTAGAGCTAGTTAAACCTAACTAACCGAAGGACATGACAAACATCCATGCCCGAGGCAGGATTCGAACCTGCGACCGTAGCGGTTTGCGGTTCCAGACTGCAGCGCCTTTAACCGCACGGCCACTTCGGCCGGCTGTAGGGGAAGGAGTAGAAGAAAAGGTTACAGGAGAATATGGGCTTGGGACAAGGACTGAAAGAGGAGAAAGACTAATTGAGTTCTGTAACAAGTTTCAGCTAGTAATAGCGAATACCCTGTTCAAGAATCACAAGAGGAAGAGGTATACTAGGAAAAGGCCGGGAGATACGGGAAGATTTCAATTAGATTACATCATGGTCAGACAGAGATTCCGAAATCAGATACTGGATTGTAAGGCGTACCCAGGAGCAGATATAGACTCAGATCACAATGTAGTAGGGATGAAGAGTAGGCTGAAGTTCAAGACATTAGTCAGGAAGAATCAATACGCAAAGAAGTGGGATACGGAAGTACTAAGGAAGGACGAGATACGCTTGAAGTTCTCTAATGCTATAGATACAGCAATAAGGAATAGCGCAGTAGGCAGTACAGTTGAAGAGGAATGGACATCTCTAAAAAGGGCCATCACAGAAGTTGGGAAGGAAAACATAGGTACAAAGAAGGTAGCTGCGAAGAAACCATGGGTAACAGAAGAAATACTTCAGTTGATTGATGAAAGGAGGAAGTACAAACATGTTCCGGGAAAATCAGGAATACAGAAATACAAGTCGCTGAGGAATGAAATAAATAGGAAGTGCAGGGAAGCTAAGACGAAATGGCTGCAGGAAAAATGTGAAGACATCGAAAAAGATATGACTGTCGGAAGGACAGATTCAGCATACAGGAAAGTCAAAACAACCTTTGGTGACATTAAAAGCAACGGTGGTAACATTCAGAGTGCAACGGGACTTCCACTGTCAAAAGCAGAGGAGAGAGCAGATAGGTGGAAAGAATACATTGAAAGCCTCTATGAGGGTGAAGATTTGTCTGATGTGATAGAAGAAGAAACATTCCATCAGAATTTCTAAAATCATTGGAGGAAGTGGCAACAAAACGACTATTCACGTTGGTGTGTAGAATATATGAGTCTGGCGATATCATCTGACTTTCGGAAAAGCATCATCCACACAATTCCGAAGACGGCAAGAGCTGACAAGTGCGAGAATTATCGCACAATCAGCTTAACAGCTCATGCATCGAAGCTGCTTACAAGAATAATATACAGAAGAATGGAAAAGGAAATTGAGAATGCGCTAGGTGACGATCAGTTTGGCTTTAGGAAAAGTAAAGGGACGAGAGAGGCAATTCTGACGTTACGGCTAATAATGGAAGCAAGGCTAAAGAAAAATCAAGACACTTTCATAGGATTTGTCGACCTGGAAAAAGCATTCGACAATATAAAATGGTGCAAGCTGTTCGAGATTCTGAAAAAAGTTGGGGTAAGCTATAGGGAGAGACGGGTGGTATACAATATGTACAACAACCAAGAGGAAATAATAAGAGTGGACGATCAAGCACGAAGTGCTCGTATTAAGAAGGGTGTAAGACAAGGCTGTAGCCTTTCGCCTCTACTCTTCAATCTGTACATCGATGAAGCAATGATGGAAATAAATGAAAGGTTCAGGAGTGGAATTAAAATACAAGGTGAAACGATATCAATGATACGATTCGCTGATGACATTGCTATCCTGAGTGAAAGTGAAGAAGAATTAAATGATCTGCTGAACGGAATGAACAGTCTAATGAGTACACAGTATGGTTTGAGAGTAAATCGGAGAAAGATGAAGGTAATAAGAAGTAGTAGAAATGAGAACAGCGAGAAACTTATCAGGATTGATGGTCACGAAGTCAATGAAATTAAGGAATTCTGCAATCTAGGCTGTAAAATAACCAATGACGGACGGAGCAAGGAGGACATCAAAAGCAGACTCGCTATGGCAAAAAAGGCATTTTTGGCCAAGAGAAGTCTACTAATATCAAATACCGGCCTTAATTTGAGGAAGAAATTTCTGAGGATGTACGTCTGGAGTACAGCATTGTATGGTAGCGAAACATGGACTGTGGGAAAACCGGAACAGAAGAGAATCGAAGCATTTGAGATGTGGTGCTACAGACGAATGTTGAAAATTAGGTGGACTGATAAGGTAAGGAATGAGGAGGTTCTACGCAGAATCGGAGAGGAAAGGAATATGTGGAAAACACTGATAAGGAGAAGGGACAGGATGATAGGACATCTGCTAAGACATGAGGGAATGACTTCCATGGTACTAGAGGGAGCTGTAGAGGGCAAAAACTGTAGAGGAAGACAGAGATTGGAATACGTCAAGCAAATAATTGAGGACGTAGGTTGCAAGTGGTACTCTGAGATGAAGAGGTTAGCACAGGAAAGGAATTCGTGGCGGGCCGCATCAAACCAGTCAGCAGACTGATGACAAAAAAAAAATTTCAGTAAATGAGGTAGCCATTACAGTTGTAACAGTAGCTCACTGTGCAAGAATGAAATAGAAAGTCGACTGTGTCCTCTATGCGGGAGTTATTCCTGCATTCGCCGTAATTGCCTTAAGGACAACGGGGAAAGCCTAAACCAGGATGGAGATTTAAATACATTCGCAAATGATATCACCATCGTTTAGAAATAAACTGTTTGTCGCATAATTGTCGGGCAAATGTGACGGCAAATCAAATACAATTGAAATTGAGAGGTTGCTGGTCTCTGTCAGTGAAATTACCGCACGCAAGACTGTACGTAACTGAGTTGGTTTGGATTCTGAACGGTAAGGAAGTTAGCACGTCACGAGTTGAGCATCATTTATTCTGTTTTATTTTCGATCTGTAAGTAGTTTTGCTTGGTGCGTGTGCTGGTACTACTGTCCCATATCCAAAGCGAAAGAAGTTATGCGTTCGAATGCAATTTACTGTGGAGAAATGCTTATTTATTCACTGTTTCCGCTAAGGCAAGACAGTACGCAGTGATTTGCGGAATATGACGTTTGTACCTTACTTGCAACCAAGTAGTGCTTTATCTTAATGCAAATACGTATTTATTGCGTGTCTGTCGTCGGGTGACTGGCAATAACTCTTTAGTTAAGCTTCATTGTTTCTTTCATCAGACCAATATCCGTAAGGGGTAAACGCACTGTAGGCGGTAAAGCAGCAGCTCACCCTACAATCCCAGAAATGTCGACAACAACGTGCACCTATTCACCTGAAACGTGTTATTTTTATATTATGTCGTTCAGTGTTACAATTTGATCATTGCTTGCTGTAATTCATCAGGAAATGGTATTGCAAGCGCACTGCAGTCCTCCTTGTACGATCAAGTACGCTGATGATCCATTTAGTTCCGTCTGATGCAAGCTTCGATTACGGACACTGCTCGGACACCCACGAGCCCTCTTTGACCTCGCTCGTAGCCCTCTCCTGAAGCAGTCATCCACCGCTGCTGCAGCACTTTCATACAAGCACTAATCTCTCCTATTACGGCCACTTAGCCATCAACAGGCTTCCGTTCGCCTTGAGCCCAGTGTCGTTTCTACCCACGTCTTTCTTCCGATCGCTTATATTTATGAACAGATCTAGGTCTGCTGAAGAACGCTTGCTAACGGTGTTATACAAAGTCGAGCACGTCTCATGAGCGGAGGTTTCGGAGTATTTATGAACGGAACTTACTCTTACCAGTGTCCAGACGTTTTATGTTTCAAGTGCCTCAGTTGCCAGAAAATGTTTTCATTCACATTTATATTACAATGAAACCAACGTATTTCACTTTACATTGTATTCAGTTCTTGGCTACAAACAGTCATGATGAACATAGGCGTTAGTGACAGCAAGACCACTGTTCTGAGCCTGAATAGCACAACATGCAGATCCACCAAATGTAAAGGCAAAATTAGATAAAAATTCGCTTGAAGCCTGCCCAAGAAACGATCTCCATTCCTTCCAAACTATGTAAGCGTAAACCAGTTGTGGCTTAAAGTTAAATACATAGTACCGAAGGCAATAGAGACGTTAGTGGTTGGGCAAACCCATTACTGATGCACCTTTGATATCAAATTAATTATGCGAATTGAGAAATTAATTACCCCAACCACCTGATGACGTCTTGGATTTTCCCTGGCCAGCACATGGGTCCCTCCCCCTCACCATCTCACTGGAAAATCCCTACCCCCTCTCCCCAAACACCTCCTGGATATGGCAAGAAATTCAAATTTATTGGCAGGAATATTACATTTTCTGTGTTTACCTTATGGTTCGGAGATCAGCTGGCCTAGTTTACAATACCACTACCAGAGGGTGCTGTTGGCCCTCGCCACTCCCCTCTCCCCCACTGCCCATATCCTGCTCCACATCTGAGGGAGCTTCAGTTTGTGCTGAGCTGCCAGATTGGCTGGACGTAAGTCTTTATTTTGTACATAGTGCAGAATATTGTTTACTTAAGCAATTTGAGTTGGACAGGGGTAACTGCCATTGATTGAGATCTAGACAGTAGCTCCATCCAGTTAGTGAATAGCTGTTGGGAGAAACATAAGACAGGATAATAGCAATAGAATATTTCCCCCTATACAAAGAACCCATGTAGCAACATCCTTTGGGAATGAAACAGAAACATAGGAAATATATCGTATGATATTTTTTACGAATGCAATACCCATTATCTTACTTGAACATGACGTCTCAAGACAAAAAACAAAACAAAACTGACCAGTTACCTCCAGTTTAGTCCAGCGCCATGTACTGAGTGTACTGTGTACATGAAGAGATGGCCAGCCTGGAAGGTGTCACTGGCGACAGCCCTAAGGTGTGACTTCCTTTCACCCGTCCTCTCGTGACCACTCCTGCCACTGGCTGCGGCGCAGTGCTGTGCGGCTAGGATGACTGTAGTTGCATCTTTGACAGAGACTCCTCAATTTAATCCACTTTACCCAATTTAACGTGGAAATGTTATTTCAGTACACCTCGAATTTCTCATGCAAAATATATACTCCTTCCGTTTATACGAGTTACTTTCCAAGACGAAAGAAATCGGACCATAGACTCATTTTGACATTGCTTAAGTGTCGTTACCTGTGGTGAAAATCGTGCATAAAGCTGTGGCATCGAGTATATTTCCTCTAAGTATTTTCTGAGCAGGAAAAAAAATCTGCTATATTGCATGACAAGACTAGAATATCTCTGTCACGCCTCCTCACTTTCGAAATCTCTTGAAGTAAACAAATGCGGCATCAGAGAAGTTGTAAATACCATGTTTATACTATGTATCACTTTATAAATACTATGTATCACTTTACAAATTCGGTAATACTGCTGACTTTAATGTGACGGTCATCTCTACCTGTGTAGGTGGAAGATTCAGTTTCTGTTAAAAGATCTCGCCACAATGAAAAAAGCTTGATTACTGCTCCAACTCTTCAATCATATCAAGTCTCTCGCCTTCGCTCCCACTCGGCCGGTGGCACGTCATGAATATCAAATTGATAGGCTAATTAATCAAATTGATCATAAGAGTCACTTTGGATGATGAGTAACCATTACAGACACTTACGTGACGTTTCTGGAGGCTTCCCATAGGTTAGGTAGTCACTTCCTCCGATATCAGAATGGATAGTAACCATTGTCAAATAGCTGAAGACATCCAACGCTAATTGCGATCTGTCTCTCGCTTGCCTTGTCCTGCTGGTGGAAATAAGACCCTTCCAATTCTGGTATACCGCCCCTTGAACTAATCCTCCCAAGACCTGTCGGTCTATGGGCCCATTATGATGTTTCACTCTCTTCTCCACCACCATTTTGCCTCTGCCACCGGGTCACACATGAACAGCTGCCACCGCAACCAATGGGCTGCAAACCTTTCGCCATGTGTCAGGGCTGCACCACTCCCACCGCTCGCTGTGCCAGGCAGCTGTTAATAATTCCAGATTACAATAGTTGTCCTATCCTTGTCAGAAGGACTGGGTGCTTAAATGTCGCTGTGACAAGTTCCTCGATCTTGAACAATATGCTTCCACACATCCCACCTACAAACCAAACATTCTGAGATGTATTTTCGAAATATCTCAGAAAGACTGACGCAGTGAGCAATAATAAAATACCTGTCTACTGACGACGAGGCTATGGTTGTTTTGGTTGTGTATGAAGTGCCACTGAGCTGTGATCGTCTTACTTTAGAATGTGCTAGGGGTTTACGTGAAGTTGAGGGAATGGGGTTGTGTGCGTGTTTTCTGTGTGTATGCTTGTGTTTGGTGTTTTATGTTTATTGGTCAGTAAAGAGGCGTGTACGGGTTATTTTTGGACGTTTTTGGGAAGCTTCTGATGGTTCATTTCCTAAATTTTGTATAAGAAAGTGGGGTTAAGTTTGTGTTGTTTCGTAAAATATTGTGGATTTTTCTTGAATAAATGTGTAAATGGCGGGTTGGCCTAGGAAGTCTCTTATGTTTGTATTAGGGACATATCTGCCAGCGCCTGAGATGACACTGACCGCCGCATCCCAAACATGTGCTATTCTGCCGGCCTATGCTTCCCTCAGTATGCAACCCTATAGAAGCATTCCTATTGCCACTTGCCAAATTAATGTGTCGATGTTTCAAGAACTCAAATGGGAATACCTGGAGGGAACGCGATGTTCTTTTCGAGAAACACTACTGGGAACCGACATTGGAAACTGAATGCAGAAGGATTCTGCTGCCAACATACATTTCGCATGTGGACCACAAGACAAAATAAGAGAAATTAGCACTCATAAGGAGATATGCAGATAACCTTTTTCTCCCTCGTTCTACACACATCAAAAAGTTTTGCATCACCTCGTTTCCGAGAGTTCCGGAACCTGTACAGAAAATTGGAATAGAGATCAACATAAACATCGTTTACGCCCTTTTTATTGCTCATGAAAACCACACATTGCATGTTGTACCACACAACAGCGCGACCTTCACAGGTGGTGGTCCAGATTATTGTACACACCGGTACCTCTAATACCCAGCAGCAGGTCCTTTTGGATGCATGCCTGTATTCATCGTGGCATACTATCCACAAGTTCATCAAGGCATTATTAGTCCAGATTGTCCCACACCTCAACAGCGATTCGGCGTAGATCTCTCAGAGTGATTGTTGGATCACGTCGTCCATAAACAGCATTTTTAAATCTTTCCCAGTCATGACCGATAGGGTTCACGTCTGGAGAACATGCTGGCCACTCTAGTTGAGTGATGTCGTTATCCTGCATGAAGTCATTCACAAGATGTGCACTATGGGCGCGCGAATGCCTCGCCAATATGCTGCCGATGTGGTTGCAGAATCGGTCGGAGGAAGACATTCACGTATCGTACAGCCGTTACGGCGCCTTCCATGATCACCAGCGGTGTACGTCGGCCCCACATAATGCCACCCCAAAACAGCAGGTGACCTCCACCATGCTGCACTCGCTGGACAGTGTGTCTAAGGCGCTCAGCCTGACCGGGTTGCCTCCGAACACGTCTCCGACGATTGTCTAGTTGAGAGCACATGCGACACTCATCGGTGAAGAGAACGTGATGTCAGTCCTGAGCGGTCCATTCGGCATGTTGTTGGGCCCATCTGTGCCACGCTGCATGGTGTCGTGGTTGCATAGGTGGACCTAACCACGGACGTCGGGAGAGAAGTTGCGCATCCTGCAGGATATCGCACACAGTCTGATTTGTAACACCACGTCCTGTGACTGCACGAAAACCATTATCCAACAAGGTGGCGTTGCTGTCAGGGTTCCTCCGAACCATAATCCGTAGTTAGAGGTCATCCACCGCAGTAGTAGTCCTTGGGCGGCCTGATCGAGGCACGTCATCGACCCTGTCTCTCTGTATCTCCCACATGTCCGAAGAACATCGTTTTGGTTCACTCCGAGACGCCTGGACACTTCCCTTGTTGAGAGCCCTTTCCGACACAAAGTAGCAATGCGGACGCTATCGAACCGTGGCATTGACCGTCTAGACATGGTTGAACTACAGACAACACGAGCCATATACCTCCTTCCTGGTGGAATAATTGGAAATGATCGGCTGTCGGACCCCCTCCGTCTAATGGACACTGCTCATGCATGGTTGTTTACACCTTTGGGCGGGTTCAATGACACCTCTGAATAGTCAGAGGGACTGTGTCTGTGGTACAATACCCACAGTGAACTTCTATCTTCAGGAGTTCTGGGAACCGGGGTGATGCAAACCTTTTTTTTATGTGTGTGTTTGCCAGTGAAGTAGGAAAGGAGAATAGAAAAGGAAAGGGCTGCTAGTGGTACAGAGTACACTCCGCCAAGCACCGTACATTGGCTTGCAAGGTATGCATACAGATGTAGACGTAAATTAAGATGTCACTCGGTCCATTTGTAGGCACACTAACGGAAGAATGTTGTTTCTTATTTATCGAGAAAACAAGACAGAACTACTTCTGCTGATTTTCTCCTTGTAGAAACCTTCGTATTAGCCCGTAATATTTTCATTGCAGTCAGTTTGCGAGATGTATGTGAGATTTTGAAATATTTTTACCTACAATATGTAGAAAAAACGGTATAGGGATTACACTCGTTGGAGTGTCTCTTACCTGCTGTATTGTTCAGTCTTAGATATATAGCATTTGAACCCACCTGGTTTCGACGAGTAAGAGAAGAACCCATCAGACATCTCCTAATTATCTCGAAATCCCATCGCGTTCCAACAGCATTGTTCCTCTTATTAGAAGACTGTCTAGTCCCCCACCCATCATTGAGTAGTAGAGGGCTATCACAACGACAAAAATAGCAGAGTAACATATAACAGGAATTCACAACCATACAGGCCGAGCGAGGTGGCGCAGTGGTTAGCCACTGGACTCGCATTCGGAAGGATGACGGTTCAATCCCGCATCCGGCCATCCTGATTTAGGTTTTCCGTGATTTCCCTAAATCACTCCAGGCAAATGCCGGGATGGTTCCTCTGAAAGGGCACGGCCGACTTCCTTCCCCATCCTTCCCTAATCCGATGAGACCGATGACCACGCTGTCTGGTCTCCTTCCCCAAACCAACCAACCAACCACAACCATATAGAGTACACATGGATTCCACAAAGAAATTGAGAATCATAACACCTGCAATTCATCGATATCGAATGACTGCCTATAAATATCTCCTTTTACATGATGTAATCTTGTTTATCGTATTCCTACGATTACCATGCTAGAAATACGACAGTGTAATGGTGTTTGAGTCTTTGTTGAGAGCACAGTCTCTCTCTCTCTCTCTCTCTCTCTCTCTCTCTCTCTCTCTCTCTCTATCCTCGTTATTTTTTTAGCATCCATCAGAGTAAAACTACGAGCTATAAAAACTTCGCTAACGTCACGGGGTAGAGAACTCATTCAAATTTTACCTCATCTCTCCCTTGCGATATTTAGGGGAACAAACACAATCTGCGTATTGCCATCGACCATATGTGTTGATCCCATTAAATACTGATACACTGGTCATCTGGAGCAGTTAACCAGTGATCGAAGTCATTTCCTTGTGTAAAGTTTTGTCACCCGTACTGGAGGAAGACCATATCAACCTCAAGGAGAGATTTCCTGTGTCGTCGTTCCATAAGCAGTTTGATACAGTGTTTTCTGCTGTAATACATCAAAGCTACAGCTACAGCTGTGTACACTGCCATACGCTTTCCTACCATGGCTTCGAGGTCTGTGGCAGGTGCTAAACTGACATTAACATGTTTCCATCCTTTGGCTCTCACAGAAAGCTAGACATCACATGGAGTAAGTTATGGTGCTCCCACAACACATGGGATGGATGAAATGAAAGGCAGAGGCGATGTTTCTTCCTGAGAAAAGAAATTGGAAGGCATTGCAGCATTTGGAAACTGGAAGAGTTTGTGTCATTCTGGAATTTTGCCAAACATCTGTCCGAAGGTGATGATCTATACATTTAATCTCATGGATAGCAGATTTCTCAGTGTTCAGTTTCAAAGAGACCAAGAGCATTGATTCTTCATCTTGCAGCCATATACATGACCGCTGTTTAAGTGCTGGCCAATCCCGGAAGCTGTTTCTCCCACCAGGACACTCCCATCTCAAACAAACAATGTCAGTCGATCATTATTTGTAATTAACAGCATACCAGTGGACGGATAGGATGGAAAAGACACCGTCGATTTGGGACAATGTGCTGTAATAAGCCCCACAGTTGATAGTGTGATCAATTTCAGCAAGTTTACCAGTTTTTCCGTTATTGCAACGCCAACAAATGACATGGTAGCATACATCCCAATTTCTGTTTCATCGTTGAACCACCCCTCCACTACTTTGTGAGTACCATATACTAGATTGCGAATGTACAGTAGGTAGATGACTGCATAGTACGTACCTTCGTAGTTAATTCTAGGACATATACACCAAAGTGTACTAGACAGCTTCCTATTCCGATGCTGGTAGGTTAACTACATATTTCTAGTATTTCGATCATGGTGCATAATTTGCGATTATGATTGGTCACCCTTCCCCTATGTGGAATTGAGTCACAGAGTATTGCCGCGTTCATAGGATAAAGCTGGAGGTTCAAAGAGCTCCCTGCATTGTCATTGACCAGTCCTCCGTGCAACATGTCACCAATTTAATTTGCAACCGACCACAAGCAGGAGGGTACTATACCCGCTACATTCCACATCTCATGAAGGAACAGAGCGAGCTGAGCCCGCAACTGCTGCTCATCAAAGACTGTTCCATACCAGTGTTACTCATGGCACCCATCCAAGTGCCCAAGATCACTCCAGATGCTTGCATGTCAAGGAGGTGTATATTAGATTTGAAGTACTGTGGTGATATAACAGATGGTTAAGAAGAAATATGTGGTTTATGCATGCTAGAACTCCAGACAGACAGAATTTGAAGCGTTTTACGTAAATCAACTCTGCTATCAATTGTTCTGGAGTCTGGGATCAGTACCAAAAACGTATTGGCAGGAGAGAAATGATCGTAGCGCATAAACACACGTACTCCTAAAGCTACATGGTTCTGCACTTAAACAGGCCATAATGTTAAATCCATGTGGTTTCCGAAATATTAGTCATGTTTAGTGGAATACTCTTAATACTCTAACGCAGGACATATAAGTCCAACATCTGACAAAGATCCACACTGTAAGTTTTCTATCCCACTCATTATGGTGACAAACTTTAAGGTGATAAAACTGCTTTCTTCTACACCAAAGAAAAACACAGATTCTTTCTGATACATGCAAAATACAGCTTTGTAAAGGTGTATACTGCTCATTGCTAACATCCAATTACAGTTCATTGTGCTGTGCTCAGATCAGTCCTATAAAATTATCGTCAGCAATGGAAAATGTGTCTTATGAGGAAACAGAGAAATGCATAGCAGTGGTGCTTGACGTGTGAAATTACACACCATACTGCACCAACTGCGTAAACAGGAGAACCGTCAAGCAAATGTACATACAGAGTTTACAGTGGTTCGCAAACCTTTCTCAGTGACTTAGAAAAGGAGTTTGAAACATTTTATGTAAACCACTTGTGCTAACGGTTTTGTAGTATTGTTCCAGTGTTTGGTGTCCATACCAAGAATGTAACAGAAAGAGAGAAATCATCGTGGAACACAAACACATCCAGGAGCTACTCGGTTCTGCACTTAAACATGCTATAATGCAAGAGCTGTGCGGTTTCTGACCTAATTGTTATGTAGAATGCAACGCTGTTAGTATTCCAATGTAAGAATCATATTTCCAGCTCATGATATAAACTATCCTTGCAAGTTCCACTCTGATAAACAGTGGTGAAAACTGTGAGGTGATAAAACATCTACCTAGCACATCAAAGAAAACATCGATTCTTTGTAACACAAACACTACATAGATTTCTAGAAGTGTATGACGCCTGCTGATTGCGAAATTGAAGCCCGATTATGGTTTGGAAGTTATGATATGCTCACAACAGTCCTATAAAATGATCTTCGTCAGCCGAAAATGCATATGAAGAAACAACATCTTGAGAGGAAATAAACACCGCCCCTGGTAACCTTCCTCTTGTACATAGAAGTCACGATCCGTAGTTAAGTTGTATTGCTCATTTACAGGATAATATGGTCATTTCGTCTTCTCACCATGTCTCTAGAACGCCTCCTCCTTCCTCAGTTAAGGCGTGTATATGTAGCATCAGTCCATTCTCGTCTAGAACATGCAATTTTATTGGCTTTTGGTAGTACTCATTTCATGACATTTTTCTCTAATTTTGTGTATTATCAGGAAGTTCCGCGATTTTACATATTTCGTCGTATTTCCCTCAATATTACGTATTACACATCAATTTTTCGTGATTATACTAGGTTTTCCTCGAATTTTACCGATTTTATGTTATTTTTCATATTTTTCCACATTTTTCTTATGTATATGGTCATATTGCTGACATACCCATGAGTTGTTTGATTTTCTATGATAATATTTTCATGTCTTATAAGCCGACCTAATAAAAAATCCAAGATTTCCCCTCCTCCCGACGACTCATATGCACGTATTTTGGATAGGACGATTATCAGACGTATAGTAAAAGTCGCTTCATACCTATGTGAGGCTCAAAGAGTGGTGCAGACGACGGTGTATAGGGAAATCGGAGCATGGAAACAATTCCACATACAGCTCTGATCCATCAGAGATCTTGTATGCAGTCTGATGTAGTGATGCATTTGATGGAAACTTAAAGTCCAGAAACAGGTCTACATGTTCATTAGACTTCCACACGTTCATGTAGGGATCTACAACAGGGAGTTGAGATGTATACGGAGTTGATTTCTGTTGCTGCTCAATTTTTTTCCATAAATATGCGCTCGTACTGCTTATCAGATGTACTTCGCTATTTCCGTTTCTACCTTCCAACTCTGATGCGTAACCACAACCCTGTCAGGACATCTACAAACTTTTTAGTTACCCTAGTAATACGTTATTCATTAGTTGACGGTGAGTCGACTGCAGGTGGCATCTCGGGCCATAAGAGTTTCCCTTCTCTCTCTCTACCACACAAGATGCATCTCCCCAACAGTATCATGTACAGATAAACAGTTAGCAAGTTAAGCATCCGAACTGCAACCATCAACCCCTGACTGGTCTACTCACATACACATAGACACCAATCGCGATGTCTCAATTTTTCACCACTTGTAAGTTATTTTCGACAACGCTACAGGTCTGCAATCAGCGAAATACTCTTCGCAAAACGGTTCTGCAGTGGGTATAAGCACATTTAAATTCATCCAGTTAAAGAGCATAAAGTCTTTGATATAATTTACGTTACCAATATTTGTAATAATATTGTCCATTTTCTCCAATAGAAACAACCATCGAAGGCATCCCACTGCAACTATCAGACCTCCTTTCAAACTCAAAAGATCCATTATGATGGTGTGTGACCACCCAGGTCACGCTATTTTGTGTGCTAGATGTCTGTTGGATGGAGAGAGACAGTCCTTCATCAGTATCATCCTTACGTACGAGATATAAGAACACATTATACGGACAGTATAGTAAAGCATTGTACTCGAATACATCCAATCATTTCCAACCATGTACTCTACAGCTGCAGTGCATTTCCTCCATGTTCTGTATGTCTGTGTATGTGCACATGTCACAGGTGACTCCAATAAATTTGACCCAGTCATTCCACTGGTGGATCCACATCTCCAGACGTAATGCTTGGTGGATCCACCTGTGAACCCTATCCTGGACACACCATATTGTAGATCTGCCTCCGAACATTCCTCTGGATATAATGTGTGATGCATCCACACTCGGAAAACAACTCCAGTCTACTCTGGGACATGGGATAGATTTCCGAGAGGGGTGGTGTGTGGAGAGACTCACGTGCCTGCCAGGGAAATCCTATGACATCATGAGGAAGTGGGGGAATTACTTGCTCAATTTAGTTAATTTGCATAATTAAGTTGATATCAATTTGATATCAAAAGTGCTCCAAAACGGCTTTGCCATACTACTCACATTCATACCAAATAAATTAATAAGGCACGGAACTGATACCCTATGGTACACAAACCAGATCAGAAGATTGTTGCAGAAGCAAAGAAAAATTCCTTACAAATGTAAAAGGACGCAAAATCTCCAAGATAGACGATGTTTTACAGAAGCTCGAAATTTAATGCGGATTTCAGTGCGCGATGCTTTTAATAGTTTCCACAACGAAACTTTGCCTCGAAATCTGCCAGAAAATCCTAAGAGATTCTTGTCGTATGTGAAGTGCACAAGCGGTTCTGCACCTTCACTGCGCGTTATCAATGACCAGGTTAAAGATGACAGTGTACTAAGTGAAGTTACTAAATACGGCTTTCCGAAGCTGCCAACAAAGAAAGTGAAGTGAATATTTCAGAGTTTCAATCAAGAACAGCTGCCAACTGTGCAAATTTGTAGCGACCCATGATGTAGCGAAGCAAGTTAAGTCACTTAATAAAGGCATGTCTTCCGGTCTACACTGTACACCAGTTAGGTACCTTTTGGAGTATGCTAATGTAATCTCTCCATATTTATCAAGTACATACACTTGCTCGCATGACAAAAGATCCATATCTAAGGACTGGAAAGTTGCACAGGTGACAGCAATATACAAAAAAGGAAATAGAAGTAATCGGTTGAAGTAGAGGCCCATATCAGTGACGTCAATTTACAGTACGATTTTGGAACATATTCTGTGTTCGAGCATTATGAAATACCTCGAGGAAAATGATCTATTGATACATGATCAGTACGAGTTCAGAATACATCGTTCTTGTGAAACACAAGTGGCTCTTTATTCACAAGAAGGAAGGAATGCCATCGACAAAGAATCTCAAGTTGATTCCATATTTCTAGATATTAATACTCTGATACTTTTCCTTACTAGCTGAATCTAATCGAATTGCGTGCTTGTGGAGTATCGTCCTAGTTCTGCGACTAGGTGCGTCATTTCCTGCCATAAGAACGTAGTAAGCAGTAATTGACGGAAAGTCCCCAAGGAAGTGTTATAGGCCCTCTCTACTGAGCGATACGAGGGGAGGGGTGTGGAAAGGAGCGTGTATCTATGCGTCGTGCTATTGAAGCGGGTGTACATTAGTTCAACGAGAATTCCACTGTTAAATGCAGAGGAGGAAGCGGATAGGTGGAAAGAGTACTTTGAAGGTCTCTACGAGGAGAAAGATTTGTCTGATCTGATAAAAGAAGGAACAGAAGTCGATTTAGAAGAGATATGGATCCATTAGGCCTATTAGAATCAGAATTTCAAAGAGCTTTGGATGACTTATGATCGAATATGGCAGAAAGGACAGATAACATTCCATTAGAATTTCTAAAAGCATTGGGGAAGTGGCAACAAAGCTACTATTCACATTCGTGTGTAGAATGTATAAGTCTGGAGATATAACATCTGACTTTCGGAAAAATATCATCCCATTAATTCTGGAGACTCCACAGAATTATCGCACAGTTAGCTTAACAGCTCATGTATCCAAGTTTCTGGCAAGAATAATATACAGAAGAATGGAAAAGAAAAGTGAGGATGCGCTAGATGACGATCAGTTTGGCATTGGGAAAATTAAAGGCACGAGAGAGGCAATTCTGACGTTGCGGTTGATAATAGAACCAAGACTAAAAGAAATCAAGACAGTTTCATAGGACCTGTAGATCTGTAAAACAGTGGTAGATGTTCGAGATTCTGAGAAAAGTAGGGGTAAGCTATAGGGCGAAACGGGTAATATACAACATACACAAGAGCCAAGACGGAATAATAATAAGAGGGGACGACCAAGAACAAAGGGCTGGGATTAAAATGGGAGTAACACAGGGGTGTAGTCTTTCGCCCCCACGGTTCAGTCTGTACTTCGAAGAACCAATAATGGAAGTAAAAGAAACTTTCAAGGATGTCAATGATACCATTCGCTGATGATATTGCTATATTCAGCGAAAGTGAATAAAAATTATATGATATGCTGAATGGAACAGACAGTATAATGAGTACATAATATGGACTGATAGTAAATCGAAGAAAGACGAAAGCAGTGAGAAGCAGCAGAAATGAGAACAGCGAGAAACTTAATATCGAGTTTGATGGTCACGAAGTAGGTGAAGTTAAGGAATTCTACTGGCTAGGTAGTAAAATAACCAATGACGGACGGAGCAAGGAGGACATCATAAGCAGACTATCACTGGCAGAAAGAGCTTTACTGGTCAAGAGAAGTCTACTAGTGTCACACATAGGCCTTAATCTGAGAAAGAAATTTCTGAGAATGTACGTTTGGAGCACGGCATTGTATGGCATTGAAACGTGGTCTATGGGAAAGCCGAAACAGAAGATAATCTAAGATGTGATGCTACAGACGAATGTTGAAAATTAGGTGGACTTACAAGGTAAGGAATAGGAAGGCTCTGCGCAGAATCAAAGAGGTAAGGAATACGTGGAAAATACTGACAAGAAGAACGAATATGGTGATAGAAGATCTGTTAAGACAAAACGGGATAACTTCCATGGTACTAGAGGGAGCTGTAGAGGGCAAAAACTGTAGAGGAAGACAAAGACTGGAATACATCCAGCAAATAAAAAATGGTTCAAATGGCTCTGAGCACTGTGGGACTTAACATCTGAGGTCATCAGTCCCATAGAACTTAGAACTACTTAAACCTAACTAACCTAAGGACATCACACACATCCATGACCGAGGCAGGATTCGAACCTTCGACCGTAGCAGTCGCGCGGTTCCAGACTGAAGCGCCTACAACCGCTCGGCCACCGCGGCCGGCCCAGCAAATAACTGAGGACGTAGGCTGTAAGTGCTACTCTGAGCTGAAGAGGTTGGCACAGGAGAAGAATGTGCAGTGGACCACATCAAACCAGTCAGAAGACTGATGAGTCAAAAAATATATATTAGAAATTTAAATTTTTTTTAACGTAGTTGATTTTTCTCTGAATCAAAAGAAAAGTGTTGCAATCCCTACTGTATCCTCTGTTCTCCCTTAGGTGTCAAACTATCTCCACACCAAATTTCATCAAAATCATTTCAGTGGCTTAGACTTGAAAACGTAACAGACAGAGCTACTTACGCATTTCCAATATTAGCATGGATTCTGGAGACAATGTAAACAACCCTCTTAGACTGTTTGTCGATGGTGGCCGAGCGGTTCTAGGCGCTACAGTCTGGAACCGCGCGACCGTTACGGTCGCAGGTTCGAATCCTGCCTCGGGCATGGGTGTGTGCGATGTCCTAGTTCTAGGGGATTGATTACCTCAGAAGTTGGGTCCCACAGAGATCAGAGCCATTTGAACCATTTTTTGTTTGTGGATGCTGCTGCTGTCGTTTACCCTCTAGTTAACTTATCACAAGATCACTACAAATTACAAAATGATTTAGAGGAAGATATCTGTGTGGTGCAAAAGTGGACATTGACCCTGAACAATAAAATGTGTGAAGTCCTCCTCGGAGCACTAAAAAGAATCCGTTAAATTTCGATTACACTATAAATAACAAAATTATACAAATTTATAGATTGTCGATGCATCTAACTAGCTAGAGATTACGATTACGAAGAACTTAAATTGGAAAAATCATACAGAAAATGTTGTGGGGAAGGCGAACCGAGGATGGCGCTTTATTGGTGGAATACTCAGAGAATGCAACAAATGTGTTAAAGACACTGCCTACAGTACTCATGTCCGTCCTCTGCTAGAATAATGCTGAGCGGGATGGGATCCTTACCAAATAGAAGAGACGGGGGACATCGAAAAGATCCGAAGAAGGGCAGTTCGTTTTGTAGTATCGAGTAACAGAGAAGACAGTGCCAAGAATACGATACATGAGCCGGGGTAGCAATCAATGAAACAAAATTTCAACCACCATCTTTTCCTTCCAAATGCTAAAATATTTTGTTGATTGCCACTTACACAGGGAGAAAGAACCGTCGTAATAAAACAAGAAAAATTTGTGACCGCGTGGAAAGATATAGTGGTTCATTACACCCACGTGCTATTCGAGAATGGAACTGTCGACAAAAAGTCTGAAAATGTTGCCGTGTACCCTACGTCAAGCACTTGGGTGTGACGTACATGTAGATGTGATATATGTGTAGGTGCAGATGTAGATTCAATGTGCGTGAGTACTGTACTTGTGACACATAGAAATAAATCTATTTGCAGGAACCTTTTACACACTGATAATTTTAAATATAGTGTTAGAGATTATCATATCACTCCAAAAGAAGACCATGAATATTTTACATCTTTTTCTGAAAAGTTTAACTGTGGTTAATACCATTTCACTGGACTTCCTTTGTCACCACTTGTTATGTACCCTATTTAGAGAACGTTGAAATATGTGGTCCCTTCACAACTTTTCATCTCGTTAGCGACTGTGTCAACCAAAAATAATACTAAAACCTTCTTCCGTTTTCTGCCTTTATCCAGATTATAATCTCAGTTTTTCTCTGTGGATCAGTATCACATTCCCGTATTTTTAATGAATGTGCAACTTGTACCTTCTAAATCAAAATATTTCTCAATATTTTCACAAAAATTACACTGCTTTAAGGAAGATTTTAACCTAATGATATACGTTTTCTTTGTTATTGGTGGACACAAGATAAACTATGTATTTCTTTGTTATTGAAATGTTTTTATCGAAACAGAATAGTAACATGTTAAGTACACTCAGCTCTACAACTTTTCTCACACCGAATGATTTTCCAGCCTTCACCGTCACCGTTTGGCACTGTACTTTTGGGTTGAATTATTAGCACTGTAAGCATACGTTGGAAGAATATGAGTTTATTCAATGTCTTCTCTTTCAACTGCAACGGAAGACTTTGATTTGGCCACCATTCTCCCAGAGGCTTGTAACTCATTTGTAAAATGTCCAAAGTTTTTCTTGAGAATCTCGAAATTAACAACTGCAAATAAGTGCTCAATAAACTGAAAATGTCTCCATTATACAGGGTGTGTCCGTAAGCGAGTGCAAACATAGAGGATGCTCCACTGAACAATTGGGGGTAAGGAACCTGGGGTCGGATAAGTCAGTTAACAGTGATAATAGGAATAAAATTGCATTCCTGTGTGCTTTTTCTATTTACGTTAGATGTAGTGAACTGCAGATACCATCAGTGACATGATGAACGTACCATTTGTACTGTATCTTACAAAATGTGCTGAAACTGACGGCCATCAACCTCAATGCAACCTCAGCAAGCTTGACAAATATCCCTGTTGTGTTTCGAATCACATCACAGGAAGCTACAATTTTGGCAACTAATTGCAACTCTGTATTGACTGGGGTCTCATACACAAGTGACTTTAGATATCTCTGTAGGAAATAATCAAGTGAATTCAGCCAGGTGACTTCGCAGGCCATGGAATAGGGCCTCCCCTTCCAATCCAGCGACCAGGGAATACCGGTACAGCTCCATCATATTTTATTGTGCGTCTCTGAATAGTACTGAGTAATGAATGGACCTGTCGTTGATTCATAGCACGTTCTGTCATGGGACAATGTACTCGTAAATACGATACAACAGAGCCACCCTTATGGACTAGTAATGAAAACAAAACCTGCATCATAACTTCCTAGTAATTAGGGTGGTCCTCGTTATTTCCTTTCAGGATGAATGTACTTGTAAATAAACAGCACAGTACGTGTAAACCTGTCGCGTGTTAGTTGCAAAGAAGTTGGAAACAACGATGCTAGACAAAGCGGTAGACAAGTTTACTTCCATATCTGCTTAAGTTGGCTTCTCCGATCCAGGTTCCCTACCTCAAACCGTTCAGTAGAGCATTCTCTACGCCCTGATACATTTTTGAACGCTCTTACAGAAACACTCTGTATAAACACAAGTTCAGTGAAATAATTTTGTCTACTTAAATAAGGGATCAGGACAGGAAATGCTGCAGCGATACAGTCTGTCTGCAAACTGAAACGCGGGCTCGTGGTAGAAGAAGTCGCCTATCCCGGAACTGCTGTACAATGTAGCTCAGAATCAATTTCTCCTGTAGTAGCAGTATGGAACAACGCCCAGGGATGGACGTAGATTCTGTCCATATGCTTTTCTTGTGTTTGTATACATAGCAAGTCATACCTGCATTCTATGTAGTGTTAACGCACTTTCTGGAAAATGAACACCCCGACTCCTCCCTCCCTGGGAAGTGCCTGTAGAAGAGTCAGTATAACTTTCTCAAATACCTTGCAGTTCATTTTTGCTACGAAGTGTGATAGAGAGACGAGAAACCGCCTGCTCACTCTTCAGTTTGCAGACCTTGTGAAGGAGAGAAGTGTGTGATCACAATCTGGCGACCTACCTTCCCTTATGCTTCTAACCTTGTTTTTCGTAATCCACTGTATTTAACAAAAAACACAAATTTTTAACCATTGAAACGTTCTTTTTAATAATCTGCGAATTTTCCATTCAGTGCCATTTATTAGTCCTAGATAAAAAATGAATGGTGACTTTTTATTGGAAAAAAAATGTAGTTTAATTTCGTACTGCGAATCATTTTCCCAGATTCTCGAGATATTCAAGAAAAAACGTTCCCTCACTACCACACTTGCTGCACCGTGTGTTCACACAGCGTGGTCGCCGCACGTAAGACGCGGCCACCGCCTTGTCGAGTACCGTGTGCCATCGCTGCAGTGGCAGCGGCGCGGCGAACTTCGAAGTGCTCACAGGGGAGGCGCCACAAGAGATGAAGCAGTCATATCGCTGGACTCAACGGAGCCTAACAAGATGCAGCCCCATGTGAATAAATGATAATTAAATCAAGACCCTAAGCTGTCGACGGGCGTTGATATACATCAACGGGGACAGTTGAAAATGTGTGCCCCGACTGGGGCTCGAACTTGAGATCTCCTGCTTACATGGCACACGCTCTATCCATCTGAGCCACCGAGGGCACAGAGAGTAATGCGACTGCAGGGATTTATCACATGCACGCTTCCCGTGAGACCCACATTCCCAACTTAATTCGTAGTGCCCCTGCCCATTATACTCATCACTCGCGGCAGACAATCTTACGGAGTCCAGTAAAAGTTCGGGAAATGCGTGTGCATCCAGGACACAAGAAGAAGGTCAATGGCCGGTTAGCTTTAACTATATGAAGAACAGATACCATCTTCATGCCATGTGATTAAGTCGCGATGTTGCGGTATAATATAATAAAAAAATATATAATAAATGTTTAGATATATGGACATCATGAGATTAATTTTTCGGCGTGTCGGACAAGCACAATAAAATGGACTATGCCTGTAAATGGGTAAAGAATCTTTTCATATCAATTCTGCACGGAAAAAATAATATTTCTCTTATTGTAGATTTATGCTTACCAATTAATAATACTACGTCCGATGGCCGTATCTACGTACAGAATCTTGACCGTATCCATGATATTTTAATCGGATCTTCGTGGTAACTCCGAAGTACACAGGTGGGCTTCTTGGATTTTTATATATTACGGTACTACTTGGAATAGTGACTCATATAACTTCACTGGTAAATGCTACATTCTATAAAAAGTACAGGCTTTTTACTCATTCTCTCAACCAAAATGGCTACCACTGATTACGCTCTAAAATAACGTGCGGCTACCTTCGTTCATTAACAGAGAGCGAGTACTTCCTCTTACCGAGAAACAGGAAAAACATGTTTTTTAACTCGTGAAAATCAAAAGTACATGACGGTAGGCGCAGGCTCTAAGCTGGGCTACCGCTTCACCTGTTCTCTTTGACTTTGAAGAAAACGAAAACATAAAAGCAAGAAACGCAAAAGGTAAATCGCAGCGGCCTGGAAGCGAAGCCGTCCGTCCGGTGGGTACGGAGCTGGTCTCCTCTCAGTCGCAACGTTGCTATTGTGATAGTGTTTACAGGAGATGAACTTTGACTACAGACCAGGACACGAGTGATTATGTTTCGCCTTGTTTCCAGAAAAAATCGTCTAAGGTGTAATTAATTCCGACTTTACATTTGGTAGTTGGTAGGTGTTTGGAGGTGTATGGATATCAAGAGCTCACATGGAAAACCAGTTCTAAGCAAAGAAGAGAAAGCAGAAAGGTGGAAGGAGTATATAGAGGCTCTGTTCACGGGTGATGTACGTGAGGACAATATTATGGAAATGGAAGAGGACGTAGCTAAAGATGAAACGGGAGATGTGATACTGAGTGAAGAGTTTGACAGAGCACTGAAAGACCTAAGCCGAAAAAAAACATTTGGTAGTTGGTAGGTGTTTGGAGGTGTATGGATATCAAGAGCTCACATGGAAAACCAGTTCTAAGCAAAGAAGAGAAAGCAGAAAGGTGGAAGGAGTATATAGAGGCTCTGTTCACGGGTGATGTACGTGAGGACAATATTATGGAAATGGAAGAGGACGTAGCTAAAGATGAAACGGGAGATGTGATACAGAGTGAAGAGTTTGACAGAGCACTGAAAGACCTAAGCAGAAACAGGCCCCGGGAGTAGACAACATTCCATTAGAACTACTGATAGCATTGGGAGAGCGAGCCCAGACAAAACTCTACCATCTGGTGAGCAAGATGTATGAGACAGGCGAAATATCCTCAGACTTCAAGAAGAATATAATAATTCCAACCCCAAAGAAAGCAGATGTTGACAGATGTGACAACTGCCGAACTATCAGTTTAATAAGTCACGGCTGCAAAATACTAACACCAATTATTTACAGACGAGTGGAAAAACTGGTAGAAGCCGACCTCGGGGAAGATCAGTTTGGATTCCGTAAAAATGTTGGAAAACGTGAAGCATACTGACCCTACGACTTATCTTAGGAAATAGATTAAGGATAGGCAAACCGACGTTTCTAGCATTTGTAGACTTAGAAAAAGCTTTTGACAATGTTGACTGGAGTACTCTCTTTTAAATTCTGAAGGTGGCAGGGGTAAAATATAGGAAGCGAAAGGCTATTTATAATTTGTACAGAAAGCAGACGGCAGTTATAAGAATCGAGGGACATGAAAGGGAAGCAGTGGTTGGGAAGGGAGTGAGACAGGGTTGTAGCCTATCCCCGATGTTATTCAATCTGTATATTGAGCAAGCAGTAAAGGAAACAAAAGAAAAATTCGGAGTAGTAATTAAAATCCATAGATAAGAAATAAAAATTTTGAGGTTCACTGATGAAATTGTAATTGATTCAAATGGCTGTGAGCACTGTGGGACTTAACTTCTGAGGTCATCAGTCGCCTAGAACTTAGAACTACTTAAACCCAACTAACCTAAGGACACCACACACATCCATGCCCGAGGCAGGATTCGAACCTGCGACCGTAGCGGTCTCGCGGTTCCAGACCGCAGCGCCCAGAACCACTCAGCCACTCTGGCCGGCTGGAGGGTAAAAATCGTAGAGGGAGACCAAGAGATGAATACACTAACCAGATTCAGAAGGATGTAGGGTGCAGTAAGTATTGGGAGATGAAGCAGCTTGCACAGGATAGAGTATCATGGAGAGCTGCATCAAACCAGTCTCTGGACTGAAGACCACAACAACAAAAGTTTGTAGCTGGGACACAATACTCAGATTCCACAGTTCAGTATTTTTAGGATATTGTTAAAGAGACCCGCTAACAATGCACAAAAATTTGCTACTACTCAGTTTAATCACCCCAGTCGACATTTTTTGGTCTTCGCTGACTGGGCTCATGTAAACGTTCGAGGTTGTAGAGAAAGAGGGCAACTGATTTCCGGCCTAATTGCCCGCCGGAACGAGGGTCGCGCGCCGCGTGCGAGGCGACAGGTGGGGGTGGCTTTCGGGAGGACTGGAGTGTGGTTCCTGGTGGCTTGTCGTGGTTCCTGCTGGCGGCGGCGACTGCGGCATCAGCTGCGGTGACCTGCGGGGCCTCTGCAGGCGGGGCCGCGGATATCCTTATCCGCCGCGGCAGCAGGTGCGCCGCCGGACTCGGGCCCAATTTCACGGGAGGCGGCTCGGAGCGGGAAGCCGCCGCATTGGCGCTGCCGGGCGAGGAAGTACTCAAAGGGCTTTCCTCCATCCGGCTGTGGCAGCGGGCACGCGCGTGCGTGGCGCCTTCCCTCGCTTGGGTGCGCTCCCTCGCGGACCTGCTGCGCCCAGCTGCACCCGCGAGACCTGGGACCGTGTCAAGGCACCTTGCCAGCCTGCTCTTTGGTACCCACAAGCACTCAAATAACTTTCCGATAGCCGGCCGCGGTGGTCTCGCGGTTCTAGGCGCTCAGTCCGGAACCGCGCGACTGCTACGGTCGCAGGTTCGAATCCTGCCTCGGGCATGGATGTGTGTGATGTCCTTAGGTTAGTTGGGTTTAAGTAGTTCTAAGTTCTAGGGGACTGATGACTACAGACGTTAAGTCCCATAGTGCTCAGAGCCATTTTGAACTTTCCGATTATCTGGAGCGAGTTTGTCAAAAGTAAAATAGAACTATTTCAGTAAGGAACATGAGTTTGATTAGGGGAGGGGACCAAAATGCGAGGGCATCAGTCGGATTAGGGATGGGGGAAGAACTAGTCCGTGCTCTTTCAACTGAACCATCCCGGCATTTGCCCGAAGCGATCTAGAAAAATCGCGGGAAACTTAAGAGGATAGCTTGACGCCCGTTTGAACCGTCGCCCTCCCGGTTTCCAGTCAACTGCGCCACCTCGCTCAGTGGAACACGAGGCAAAGCGTTTTTGGCTTATCCCGGACCAGTAGCCGTTTTTATAGCCATATGAACAACTTCCTTTAGCTTTGTTTCAGTGTATTAAGCAAGATTTGCGTAATATACTTTACGGACGGGAGCTGGCGCCCGGTCAAATTGTGCGAATCGATTAATTCCTTTTGAAAAATATTTTAATTGGGCTGAAATTAATACTCACCTTATGGCACCGTTTGTAGGTCCACAGTTCGAATTTTACGTGTAAAAAGAGTCACCATCTTTCGGATTTTAAGTGCAAAAGTAGTCACCCTTAAATAACTGCGGACTGGAACGAGACTTCTGGTTCAAATTGGGTCCACTGGTGTATCGCACTTTTGTCTAAGATAAGTTTTAACCGTTTGAAAAAATCTTGCTTCATTTGCATGTTACGTATAAAAAATACATTTTTCTGGGCAGTTTTTGAAGTGCGTTACGTCTGTACGTTCAACTCCTACGACTCTGTCGAAACTTTACACAAAGGAAGATAAATGAATAAAGTCAAGACAACATTTTTTATCCAATAACCTGCAGCCATTATCAAGGTAAGGTGCTTTAAAATCGAGCTAAATGTAACACGTGTAATTCGTTCTTACGTGAACTGAATGCACGGGAACGGTTTAAGTGAATAAAATAAATAAAAAATACACTCCTACGATAAAACTTAAAACTCACATCAAAAACTCCACTTTTTTGTGAGTTTCTTGCGTACGTTGCTTGCAAACTTGTGCGAATCTGTACAAAAAAATTTTGCAAGAAGGTGGACAAACACATGTAATTAATGGTCATCCTCTTCTTTTGTGACAGCTTTACCAGTTGCCATGATATTAATAACATGATTCGAACGACAATGAAGGAACCTGTACCGGATCAGTTGATGCCCGAGTCAATAAAAATCTACATATTGCCATGCTATGGCGGTCTAATGTCAAAATTATGGTAAACCAAAAGTTTGGAAACAGAACTGAAAATGCTTCTATCGTAGAACAAAAGCTGCCAGGTAAATCGAAAAGATTGTTCCCTGTTGTAGTAAGGCAATGTGCGTGTGTGAATTCCTCAGGGACCAAACTCTAACGTCATCGGTCCCTAGACTTAGACACTGCATAAACTAACTTATGCTAAGAACAACACACACACCCATGCCCGAGGGAGGACTCGAACCTCTGGCGGGAGGGGCTGCGCAGTTAGTGACATGGCGCTTCTGACCGCGCGGCCACTCCGCGTGGCAGCAAGGGAGTCGTGGGTCGCGTGGGGCGCAGGTGTTGTTTCAGGATTGTGAAGTGTGAGTGATCCTCAGCTATGAAAAAGTCCGCAAGAGCATTCCCGTGCACCAGCGTATAAATCGTCTGGGTCGTTTTCGGTTTTGTAGGAAAATGTTGCACCGTAGTGGGCATAAGGGTACTAAGTAGGAAGAGGGAGCGTGGAGTCATTTAGCAGTTAGTGGTGGGTAACTGAGGAGGCGGACTTAGCGACGTCTATACGATGGCTGATTCCATGTCCGATCATGGACAGTGGATAGAGGGCAGTGTAATATATACGCCACTGCGACACAAATTGACCGTTTATAGCTGTACGTGATGAGGTAGCGTGTGCATTGACCCATACAGAGAGTAAATGTGGAAGCCAATATTGTGTTGGGAGGCGCTATTCAGCAGTATATGCCCAGGAGGTGGTCGTATGGGACAATTTCATACACTGGGGTGGGGTCTAAGTGGAGGTCTGCTGTCTCATCTCGTTCGCTTCCCGTTCTGGAACTGACTGGAAAAAACCCCTATGTACTGCAGATCTGTTTTGTTAGTGAAATGCAACTGTCAGTCTTACTTTTAGTGCCAAAGGCTTTCGTACACAATCAATGGCTGCTGACAAAACAGTCTCAAGAATCGAAATGTACAGTATTTTACTGATTCGGAAGTTTTCTTAGCATTCCTGACCTACAACACGTATGATACAGGCGAGTGTAATAAAACGCGCAGTTTTAGAAGATCTCTTTTCACACACTTCTGACTTTTCCTTACAAGTTTTTTTTATTAAAAATATTACGAAAGTAAACTCACTTCATCCTAATGTCGAGATTGCAGCAGTTGATTTATAGTCACATTTGGCATTAAAGTACCCATATTTGATCAGGCTGCCGAAACCTACTCAGGTCGTAAAAACGCGACAGAAAAATCGGTTAGATGGTGCTTTTTCGCAACTTTCGTCGCATGCAAGAGTGGTGAGCGTGTGGTGAGGCCTCTGCCGTACGACCTCTGGCAGGCCGTTCTGGGATCGCTGATAGTCAGAATGTGAGGAGCCTGTTTCCGCCCTCTCTGCTGATACACTGCTTCGCGATTTGAGTTTCTCTCGTAAGTCGCCTGTGCGCATCAATGGCTATCTCGCAAACACTCGCCCTTAACTGGAACTTTACAGGCTGTGGTGCACCGCTAGAGACCACCTGTTGTGGGAGAGTCTTTGCGTTTTGCTAACCAGGTGCGTACAGGCCTCCCGGTTCCCCTTATGTAGGGGGAACCGTACTGACAGCGTATCTCGTGTACTCTTGAAGCATTGACACGTTGTACTGAACAGCTAGTAGACAACACTAAATTCTGGTTCCTGCGGCTAGTCCAGAAAATTTATTTAATGCTCCTCCCGCCCTCCCACTTCCGCGAAGCACCACCCCTATTGGTTTGTTGACGCACTTTCATCAGGCAATAGTGTCGCCGGGAGCTGTTCTTACATTTCACAGCCTCTGTCTTGTTTCTGTTGGAAATTGTAGCTCATCTTATTGTAATGAAACTGACAACGGCCACGAAAGCCGTATAAAACTTAGATGCTATTTCACGACTTCTTCAATCACCTATGAAAATGAACAAGATCATACTGAATGAAAGCAGTTAGTTAAATGAAAACGTAATTCTTTATAATCTAATTAAAATTCAGAATTTGGGCTTGCAAGAATACTGCGCTTTGGCAACGACAGGTTGGATGTACTAAGATCGATTTCGGAAGGGACACTCTTGAAGTATAAACACCACTTATTTAAACATAAACACAAGTTAAACACTATACAATGAACAGATTGTAATAACGCTTGCCTTTGCCTGAATTAAGTTTAACACTGTTTCAAATGGTTGAATGGCGACGGACCACATGAAGGGGAAGATATTTGAAAATTCTGGAAAGAGGATAGGATAAATGCACTTACTTACGCAAGATCCATACTAAAGAACAAAGCTTAAGATACATTGCGCCTTCACTAAAATCTCTGGGAAAGGGATTCGCGCCTTCCGAAGAAGTATTATTTCGACAAATGCAATTTGTTGACAAAATGGTTCAAATGGCTCTGAGCACTATGCAACTTAACTTCTGAGGTCATCAGTCGCCTAGAACTTATATCTAATTAAACCTAACTAACCTAAGGACATCACACACATCAATGCCCAAGGCAGGATTCGAACCTGCGACCGGAGCGGTCGCTCGGCTCCAGACTGTAGCGCCTAGAACCGCACGGCCACTCCAGCCGGCAATTTCTTAACATATTCTCGCCTAAATAAAACCGATACAATGTGGGGGAGGGGGACCACGTGGAAACTAGATTAAAGAAAAGGTAGCATATTTACCAGGTGGCTGAATATTTTCACAAAACTGTTAAGTTACATGCGCGAAGTGCAAAGAAAAGATGAAATGCAAGAAATTTATCCCTCGATGGACACAGAGCGCTGAGGGCTCAACTGGCTCGGCCAAGAACCTAGTTCACACTAACAAAGCAAGCACGTTATCCATCTGAAATTTCACACGGTAAAATACACTAAAATCCATTAATTACATAGAACATTCAACAGGACCTAAAGTCACTCTAGGGAACACGATTGATTACCGCTGAACAACACAGAACGCAAGTTCGCGCTATGGGGTGCAAAGTATAAAGGCAAATTTGTCAAACCAGAGGTCAAACCGAAAGAATTCAAACTGCAATAATAAATGAAAACATTCACACCAGGATGTAGCCATGTACGCCTACACACTTAGGTCAAGCTACTGTAACGTAATGACAGCATCACTACACGGGGAGCCTTTGCACACTAGAAGTTCTGGTAGCACAAAGAAAGTACCAGAAGACACTTATTAAAATTGATAAACTGCTCCATGGCCTATCCTGCTTAAACTGTAGATCGTATAATGAACCTATCGCTGTAATAATTAGTGAACTATATTACTTCAGCTAGCCTGAAGCCCTACACATCTTACCCTAAGCTCAGAGCTAAGCTACCGACTACACTCACCGACTGCTCACCGTCAAGTGCTTAACTACCTCAGAGCAACGATTCTCCACAGGTAGCCAGAATAGACCAAAGGGTTTGCTTCCGGTACCAACCTACCCACTGTCGATGAAGACGACTTACAAGGCACAAACCTCTTTGCTTTGACTGAATACCTTATGTTGGCCAGACTGACCACAGCAGACAGCAAGTTCCATACTACTACCTACGAATCGAAACACGAAAAGTACATTCGCATGCACTTTCACACAGACAGTAATGAGATGAATGGAAAACTAGGAGCATCTAACATTCTGCGTGGTGTCTGTTTGTTCTATATCGTGTCTCCCTACCACTTTCGCACAACGACGCTCTGAGCGTGTTTTTTAGGGAATTGACTAGTTTGAACCCGGGACCTGTTGCTGGTAAGGAGGCGCCAGACCACACATGACATGTAGAATTCAGAAGAGTTCAGTGAGACTAGCGATGATATAACCAAATATTTAATGATTTCACCGTCAGCTCCACTGCACTCCCTGTAAAAGAATCTTAATACTAACTAAATTTAGTGGAAGGGGTTGAAGGCTTTCCTATTTTTAGTTAGCTGGTAAAATAACGCCGAAAAAGCAGTTAAGTTTACCATTGTAAATTTTATTCTACTCATAAAACATCTTTTATAAATTGCACTATTGATAAAAGGAAATATTTTAATACAGGATGGTAAAAACCAACTGCGTTCAACAAAAATGTGAACGAATATTCCCTGAGTGGGTTTCCAAGTTCTACAATGGATCGAAGGATGACCTATGCCATATCACATCTATAATCTAGGTTTAAATTAAGTTTCACAAGAGAGGAAACTATCAATATGGTCTACAGTGACCCTCAATTATCTTTAATTACTTATCTATCTTGTCGTAAATTACAGTGGCTGATGTGGCTTCTCAATAACTGTATAACAGAAAAATCATCGCGTTTCAGATTTTTACTTCAAGTGGCAAATGTGAGCACCATGAGCTTTCATTGACGATCGACACTAGTATTACGCAAAAAGGGGATGTAACAGATGAGACTTCTGCAGTTCTGAGTGAAGCCATATGCGCTCAAAAATGCGGCATCGCGTGCGTTCATTACATTGTCAGTGTTCGTCAGGGGGCGGCAGACAGCACAGTTCCGCTCACCTCGCCGTCTCGGAAGCAACTCCCTCCTAACTTCTCCTTACTACAATTTACCGAAGTTGGTTTAAAAAAACTATCTGGCTGTGTTTTCATCTGACCAATCAGGGTCTCAATGTTAACCTTAAGCTCCGCCTACAAAAATTCTGTCTATCCAATGAGAAACGTTATACTTTTCGTGGTGGGGCAATGTTTTTAAAGTTTGCAACGTAACAGAGACGCGAAAAAGTCTCACGCTAAAACTTGCAGCTGGTGTGGTCCTTTTAGTGTTATCGTAAGATCTATGCTGTTGTTCTGGAGGGCTCTATCTTTTAACATGGGCTGGGGGTGGTTCTGACGTAACAGAGACGCGAAAAAGTCTCACGCTAAAACTTGCGGGCTGGGGTGGCCCTTTTTGTGTTATCGTAAGATCTATACTGTTCTTCTGGAGCACTCTAGCTTTTAACATGGGCTGGGGGGTGGTCCTAGCGGTTAGCTGGCGACGTGGGTGTCCGTCCCTTATCGTAGGGTCTTCAGCTTAACACGGTTCTGCTCTCGGCTTCTGTTCTCGTTTCTCCCCTCGGAACTGCGTCTGTCTCACGGTGGGAAGGTATGACATGCATTTAGGCTTTCTTGTGTTAGTCTGTGGTATTCCATTTTCTCACTCGTTACTCGTATTACTTTGGTTAATTTAATGTCACGATTTATTTGGAGCTATGTGACATACTACTGGATTTGCTTATCATGTCAGGGTTTTCATGGAAGGTGTTGGATTTGCCTGACACCTTACAAGCATAAAATATATTAATTGTAAATCTAATTTAGGGCTTGCATGTGAACAATTAAGTAATTTAAGTATTTTTATAGTGAAGCAGTACACAGAGACCTTTCAATATGTAGACCGATCAGCCAGAACATTATGACCACCTGCCTAATAGCTGGTACGTCCACGTTTGGCACCGATAACAGCGGCGATGCCTCATGGCATGGTAGGTCGGTAGAGGGAGCTGGAACCACAATCGGCACGCACAAGTCACCTAAGTCCCGTTGCCCTGCCAGGGGCCTCCCGGCCAATGACGCCAAACGCTCATTTCCATTTTACCTAATTCCAGTAAATTCCGGGAATGGTGGCGATGAGCTCTGACGCCCTTCAGTCACATTTAAGATGAGTTCGATCGGGTTCAGATCTGGGGAGTTGGGTGACCAACACATCAATTGGAACTCGTCAGCCGGCCGGGGTAGCCGAGCGGTTAAAGGCGCTACAGTCTGGAACCGCACGACCGCTACGGTCGCAGGTTCGAATCCTGCCTCGGGCATGGATGTGTGTGATGTCCTTAGGTTAGTTATGTTAAAGTAGTTCTAAGTTCTAGGCGACTTATGACCACAGCAGTTGAGTCCCATAGTGCTCAGAGCCATTTGAACCATTTTTTTGGAACTCGTGTTCCTCTCTATCACACTCCTGGCACTGTGACATGGCGCATTACTTGCTGAAAACTGCCACTGCCGTCGGGAAACATGATCGTCATGAACGGGTGTATGTAGTCCGCAGCCAGTGTACGATACTCATTGGCCGTCATGTTGCCTTACACGAACTCCACGGGACACACGGATACCCATGTGAATGTTCCGAACAGCATAATGCACCCGTCACCAGTTGGTCTCCCTCCCGTAGTACCGGTGTCAAGGAAATGTTTCCGTGGAAGACGACGGATTCGCGTCCTCTCGTCGGCTTGATGAAAAGGAATTGGGAATCGCCAGACCATGCAACGCTATGGCATTGCACAAACGTCCTGTGCCGATGGCCACGTGCTCATTTCAGTTGCCGATGTCATGGTGCTAATATCGGCACGTGCATGGATAGTCGACTGCGGAGGTCCGTCGTTAGAAGTGTTCGGTGCATTATGTGTTGAGGCACACTTGTACTCTGCTCGCAATTGAAGTCTGATGTTACTGTAGTTTCGCCAAAGTTCGCTGCCAGTCCCGATTTACTATTCTGCCCAGCTTACGACGTCCGACATCTGAGGACATGTTGAACAATTCAGCACAGCACACCTCGAGCAGCCGACAAGTGCAGTTTCCGAAATTCTCGTGCCGAGCCTCCGGGCCATCACAATCTGTCCTCGGTCATTCTCAGATAGGACTTCCTCATTCCACACACGGACAGCACGCTCACTGATACTACATGCACCGTTTGCATATCTGAATATCAACCAGTCCTCGCCTGGTGGTGCTGCTATCGCCTGAACGGGTTTGTATACAGGGTGATCAAGATGTCAGTATAAACTTGAAAACTTAATAAACCACGGAATAATGTAGATAGAGAGGTAAAAATTGACACACCTTCTTGAAATGACATGGGGTTTTATTAGAACCAAAAGCACCCCATAAACACCCCATATTGCTAGAAGCGTGAAAGATCTCTTGCGCGCGTCGTTTGGTGATGACCGTGTGCTCAGCCGCCACTTTCGTCATGCTTGGCCTCCCAGGTCCCCAGACCTCAGTCCGTGCGATTATTGTCTTTGGGGTTACCTCAAGTCGCAAGTGTATCGTGATCGACTGACATCTCTAGGGATGCTCAAAGACAACATCCGACGCCAATGCCCCACCATAACTCCGGACATACTTTATAGTGCTGTTCACATTATTCTTCGACTACAGCTATTGTTAAGGAATGATGGTGGACATATTGAGCATTTCCTGTAAAGAACCTCATCTTTGCTTTGTCTTCCTTTGATATGTTAATTATTGCTATTCTCATCAGATGAAGCGCCATCTGTTGGACATTTTTGAACTTTTGTGTTTTTTTGGTTCAAATAAAACCCCATGTCATTCCAAGCATGTGTGTCAATTTGTACCTCTCTATCTACATTATTCCGTGATTTATTCAGTTTTCAAATTTATACTGACTTTTTGATCACTCGGTAGATAGCAGGGCGGTGCTCAATAATGTTCTGGGTGATCAGTGTACGTTGGAACTACCATAAACGTTCAGTTATAGGCAAAGCAGGTGGTGGGATAGTCGGAAACACCTGTTCGTTTACGAAAGGTATTACATACAAAACGTTTGTAAGATAGTAATTATCTTCTTTTATGCTGTCAGATTCAACACTTTTGGAGTATATGGATATTACCAGTGACAGATCAGGAGACATCAAAAGGACGCCGCTAATAGGTAAAAGGCTTGTTTGATCTGAGAGAGAGTTTATTAGGTACGTTGAAAATTTAGGTGGACACTCGAAGAAAGACACCGCACACCTCTTTAGGATATTTTTAGAAAGCTGAACAGAAACTACGACTTCTTAGTCCTATACGTATCTATTCCTTAGATACTGTGCAGATAAAATCAGGCAAATAAACGTACACACTAAGGCAAACAAGCAATCACTTCCCCCCACCTGCGACAAGAATGGTGTGGAATTTCAGTCCGTGGTTCGATAAAACTTATCATCTACCCCACCAAGTATACATGTAGCTGTAAATTCATAGAAGTCATTTTCCATTAGCCACCTTTACGAGAAATGAACTAATGTTCTGCAGTGAAACACTGATAGGAAAGCACTTTTCTTACAGTTCCTGTTGCTCTCTGGTACATCGTTATTTGTCCGCATAACGTAACCGGTTTCTCTAAACGTGAGTCAGGTCAACTATAAATAGAGATCATACGCATATGAATATCTTTTGCCTGGAATATTTAGCAGCTTGTCTAGCGATCTGGTCACTCGTTAGAGCCACCCACACGAGAGCCGCCCGACTACAGTCCGCCGCTCTCATTAATGCAATATCTCGGCAATGCATCTGCCGCCACTACCTCTGAACACCGCCGCACGTGTGCCGGGGACGTGCGTCACCAGCGAATGGCTTCTACCCATCACACACTACGTAACCAATAAAAATAGTACGTTGGCAAGTAATGGCACAAGTTCAGAACTGCCTGTGCACGAACTACTTCCAGTGAACAAAATAGAATACGCATGCTTTTTATGGTGCTGGCATACACAGCTTAGTTGATACATTTTAACAAATATCTTTAAAAAATTTTTATTTAAATCGTCAAAAAAACTTCTGGAGACCGCATTACCTGTTGATAATTCTTTATTCTAAGACTATACGCTAGCGGTTTCGCGACATAGTTTGTAATCGCATCTTCAGGTGAAAAAATTAACTAGGCCATTGAAATAGTACTATCTCGCAACGGCATTTGTCCTGAACACTGCCAGTTAAAATGGATGTTGAGTAACCCAGAGAATAAAAACCAAGAACAAGTGGTTATAAGCCGTGTAAATAAACACTGAAGGTAGCGTTTTTTCTTGACTAGTGCTGCAAAATAGGTGAAAACAGCAGAACGCTACATGTAGTGACCGTGGTTATGCTTGCAGAAGGAAGATCGTACCCCATCATGAAGAGTTTTCTCCAGCATTTGGCCGTGTCTACGTCTTTAAAAAAATGCTTTGATGCGATCTTCCTGCTGCAGCCATAACCACTGTCACTACAAGTGGCATTTTTGCTATTTTCACTAATTTTTTAGAAATGGTCTAAAAAAGCGCGATTTGCAGTCTTTAGTTACACGAGCTAAAATCATTAATTCTTGGTTTTCTTTTTCTGGATTACTCAACATCCATTTTAACTGGCAGTGCTGGTGACAAGTGTCATCCGGACGTTGGAGAGGGCGTACTAACTCAAGTACCTGTATTTTTTCACTTGAAGATGCCATTACAATATCGCAAAACCGATCGTGTATAATTTTGGAATACTGGATTATGAATAACTAATGCGATTTCCAGAAGTTTGTTTAGAACATTTTAATAAAGAATTATTAAAGAAATTTGTTAAGATGTAAATCAGAGAAATTACTGTCAGTTCTGCTGTAGGCTAATTGTTGCTCATTTAGCACCAATAGATTACAGATTAGAATTTTTTTTTTTTTTTTAGAACTGAAAAAACGTTATGACATCTACATTTGCATCCATAATCCGACAGCCTCCTTAGGGTGTATGACAAAAGGTAACACCGGTACCACTAGATCCAAACATTTTATCCCTTCCCTGTTCCTTTGGCGAATAGTGCGTGTAAAGAACCGCCATATCAGCTGCAATTTCTTTGATCTTCTCGCCGTAGTCATTTCGCGGGACGTGTGTAGGAGGGATTAACATGATGTTCGACTTCTCATTGAACATCTGCTCTCAAAATTTTAAAATTAAACCTATCCTGGATTAATAACGCCTTTCTTACAGTGCCTTCTTATATAATTAGCCGAGCATTTCCGTAAAGATGCGTGAACAGCTACAGTGAGAGCCACCTGCTGTCAACACTGCCGCACGTTTAAAAGATGGTTCAAATGGCTCTGAGCACTATGGGACTGAACATCTGAGGTCATCAGGCCCCTAGAACTTAGAACTACTTAAACCTAACTAACCTAAGGACATCACACACATCCATGCCCGAGGCAGGATTCGAACCTGCGACCGTAGCGGTCGTGCGGTTCCAGACTGAAGCGCCTAGAACCCCTCGGCCACAGCGGCCGGCCGCCGCACGTTTATCCATTGAGTGTGTACACGCTCGCGAGCAATCTGCCCAACATAATGCTCAGGTTGAGCTCTCTGCGTCATATTTTCCTCCGTCCTGCTCATGAGCCCCTCGCAAACTTGTTGCTTGCAAGGGCAGCGTAACTTAAAGCTCTGTTGCATACCAAATGGTCCCCTGAGGAAACGCGTCTCTCTTCGTTGGATACATGCACGAAAGGCCCTACGCACTTATTGTGAATTATCCACATCACTCTAACGTACACCACTGCAGAACAATGAATGAATACAGCTATAAATATGACGAAAGAAAATTTTATATCGGTATAGTACTGACAGAGGGAATTGTTTCAGCGATCTGAAGAAGACAAGGTCATTCCCGGTTTAAGGAAGAGTCGAAAGACAGAATGCACCTAACTATAGACTAAAATGACTGACATCAATCTCAAGTAAAATTGTGGAATACGTTTTACTATTCATTGCTATCACCTAATCGGAAACCTCTCTCTAGGAATTGATACTAACCGTTAAAGAAGCGATTTTCCGAACCCAGTTCGCTCTGTTGAGCCGTGATGGCCATGTTCCTAGATTTCGGGAAGGCGTCAGGTGCAAAGCAGATGTGTGATTGGATTGAAGCTTGCTTAGCATATACGGGTAGATTCTGTATGTCGCTATTAACAGAGAAAATTCGTCGGAATGAAAAGTGCACACCTGACCATTAAAACTGCAACATCATGAAGAGTAGTAAATAACGTTATTGTATGTACGCATTCTAATGGGAAGAATACATGATTAAATGAGTAAGTGATATGCCGGCTGCAGTGGCCGTGCGGTTCTAGGCGCTACAGTCTGGAGCCGAGCGACCGCTACGGTCGCAGGTTCGAATCCTGCCTCGGGCATGGATGTGTGTGATGTCCTTAGGTTAGTTAGGTTTAATTAGCTCTGAGTTCTAGGCGACTGATGACTTCAGAAGCTAAGTCGCATAGTACTCAGTGCCATTTGAAGTAGGTGATTTGGGGGTACTTAGTACACGGAGCACCAATAATGGTTCTAACCCATCTGGGCATCGAATCGAACTGAGCCTGGATGACAGATACTAGTACGTCATTCCACGCTGCTCTATCTTTGTGTCTCAGTTGACGAAACGAAGACTAAGATCAAATAAGGTTGTACATCACATTTTTACCAAAGCTGAGTTTTCACTGGAACGAAGTGGTACAGCAAATGGGAGGTGCCATCATAACAAAACATGTCTTTATTTCTGCCCAGGAGCTGAGCAAATTGCGCATTTTTTTCAACAGAAGTTAGGAGGGGAAGAGAAGTGTTTCACTGCATGTTGATAGTTGATCGCCCCTGGTACTTTTACAGAATATACAACGTTGTAACACGGAAAGGTTCATGAAAATTGAGATAACTTTTAAAGCATTGCAAAACACGCTAACAACATGTTGATGTTCTGTAATATGTACTATAATACGTATAAATAAATAGTACCAAAGCAAAATAACAATTATTATTACTTCCTGAAAAATTACGAAACTAATATACTGCCTACACTGAGGGAGGTGTTTAGTTCTAGTGACTGGTGAGTGTTAGCGTGCCACTCTCTCCACAACCAATGACCACGCTGGATGAAAGATCTGGAAATCGTGCTGGCCAGGGTAATGTCGAGCAACCTGTGTATCGACTTAGGGCAGGATGATGTGGGCAACAAGGGGATTTGTTCGAAGGGGTACTCAGTAGAATAGAGGAGAAAATGAATATTTGAACAAAGTGGCCCACTGAGTTAGACGTTTGGTTGGTACTAGGGAGAAAGGCGGTAAATACTCCCAGTAACCATCCAGTTTTAGGTTTTCAGTGATTTCCCTACAATCGTTTTAGGCGAATTTAGGAATGTTCGCTTTGAACGGCCACGGCCGACGTGCTTCTAACAGCCTCGCCTACTGCAAGTAATGATTTTGTCTTCGAAGGGACGCTAACCCTAATATCTGTCTTATTACCTCGAAGCTGGAACAAGATGACGGGACTCGTATTAGGACATCCATACTAATAGGAGGAGCCATAGATGCCAAACACAGTTAGCCGCCATAGGCGGATGACCGGCTTTGTTGTTTTCCACATTTATGTCGTTTCTGTGAGATATACTAACGATACAGTGTTCGTCTATGATACGCCAGTATAAAAGGCGACATGAATGACATTTACAAATACACGCATCAAAAAAAGCTTTGTATACCTCTGTTCTGGAACGTGTACAAGAAATTGGAATAGAGATCAACATAAACATCATTTCCGTCATTTTTATTGCTCATGAAAACCACACATAGCATGTTGTACCGCACTACATCGAGACCTTCAGAGGTAGTGGTCCAGATTGCTGTACACACCGGTACCTCTAATACCCAGTAGCACGTCCTCTTCCACTGATGCATGCTTGCATTCGTCATAGTATATTATCCACAAGTTCATCAAGGCACTGTTGGTTCAGATCGTCCCACTCCTCAACGGCGATTCGCCGTACATCCCTCAGAGTGGTTTGTGGGTCACATCGTCCATAAACAGCCCTTTTCAATCCATCCCAGGCATGTTCGATAGGGTTCATGTCTGGAGAACATGCTGGTCACTCTAGTCGAGCGATGTCGTTATCCTGAAGTGAGTCAGCCACAAGATGTGCACGTTGGGGGCGCGAATCGTCGTCCATGAAAACGACTACCTTGCCAATATGCTGTCAAAATGGTTGCACTATCGGTCGCAGGATGGCATTCACGTATCGTACAGTCGTTACGGCGCCTTCTATGACTCCCAGCGGCGTACATCGGCCCCACAAAATGCCACCCCAAAATATCAGGGGATCTCCACCTTGTTGCACTCGCTGGACAGTGTGTCTAAGGCGTTCAGCCTGATCGGGTTGCCTCCAAACACGCCTCCGACGACTGTCTGGTTGAAGGCATATGCGAGACTCCCGGTCCATTTGGCATGTTGCTGGGCCCATCTGTACCACGCTGCATGGTGTCGTGGTCGCAAAGGTGGACCTCGCCGTGGATGTTGGGAGAGAAGTTACGCATCATGCAGCCTACTGCGCACATTTTGAGTCGTAACACGACGTCCTGTGGCTACACGAAAAGCAATATTCAACATGGTGACGCTGCTGTCAGGGTTCCTCCGAGCCATAATCCGTAGGTAGCGGTCCTCCACTGCAGTAGCAGCCCTTGGGCGGCCTCAGCCAGGCATGTCATCGACAGTTCCTGTCTCTCTGTATCTCCTCGATATCCGAACAACATCGCTTTGGTTCACTCCCAGACGCCTAGAGACTTCCCTTGTTGAGAGCACTTCCTGGCACAAAGTAGCAATGCGGTCACGATCGAACCGCGGTACTGAGCGTTTAGGCATGGTTGAAGTACAGACAACACGTGCCGTGTATATCCTTCCTTGTGGAATGAGTGGGACTGATAGGCTGTCGGACCCCCTCCGTCTAATAGGCGCTGCTCATGCATGGTTGTTTACATCTTTGGGCGGATTTAGTGACATCTATGAACAGTCAAAGGGACTGTGTCTGTGATATAATATCCACACCCAACGTCACGTCTGTCTACAGGAGTTCTGGGAACCGGGGTGACGCGAAAATTTTTTTGGTGTGTGTGTTTACATATACATGCTGACTCCCGGTAGTTCTTTTGAGTCGGAGTATAATCACATGCGTCAAGTAAGTTCACCTCAAAAACTTAGGTCCAAGCATTCCACGTTAAATTTAAACGTGTTATTCGTGTTGATTGTATCAGAACTCTTGCCTGTGCCGTGCTATATCGTTCATTTTCGTACGTTGTGTGCTGCGGAAAACGTGTTTTGTGCAATAACATCATCTGTAATTAACTTTGACAATAGTATCCTTGTTCACAGAATCTTACACCCCAATTTCAGTATATATCAACGTGATAGAACGTACATCTTATAACAATTTTTGGAACTTACGAGTGTTATGCATAATATATCTCATAGTAAGTCGCCGTTTGAGATATACAGTTACTACAGCACATTCGAGAGGGCACCCGAAGGAAACCATTTTTTAACCTATTTATTCACATTCCAAGTGCAAACCTTCAGTGCCCTTCAAAGTACTCAGCACTTGCACCAGTTCATTTGTCTAATCTTTTATTCTATCTGTCAAAACAGTGTTTAAATTCATCTTTTTGATGTTTAACAGCGCCTCCGTCTTTTTTTTATTATTATTCACCTCACGAACATCAGAAAAACCCTTTACTTTAGCTTCGCTTTTCATTTTGGGAAACAAAAGGGGTCGCAGGGACATCGGCGTGTGAGTGCGTGGGGGGCGTGGGGGAGGGGGATGAGGAACAGATGGTAGAGCATTGTCATTCCCCTTCAACGTCCTCCCCTACCATCCACATCTTTGTCCTCTCCTACCCACATTCCAAATTCCTCAAACCCAAATGCCCTCACACTCGAAATCTAAAAATACCTACCTAGCCTCCAGATCCAACAAATCATCAATAGAAAAGACTATGTGTCGCTCAACCCCAACTTCCACAGTGACCTCCTCTCCAAATTTCCTCACATTACCTTTGGTCCTAAAGCCTCCTTAACAACCCTTACCACTGCATCACGTCCCACACAATCCCAGCCTTTCCACCATCCTCTCATCCTCACCACAGTGATCACCAAGGTTGATCTTCAGATTACAGATGCGAAAGTGGAATCCGGACTGAGCATAAAAGAGAATTTAGAGGACTGAAAACCTCTTTGGATCAACAATAATCACGGTTCTACTCGCCTCGTCCATGTATTTATTGAATCCACCTCCTTAGAGAGGGAGCCCTGGTATATCACCATCGCCGCTTGGTTGAACCTCCCAAATTCCATTCCCAGTCCTACTGCTTTGAAAAGAGTCTTTGTTACAATAATCACTTACATTCATATTGTAAAGTCTACTATTTTCTTAAACAGTGCCATAATCTAGGTTCTCCTCAAACCTGCAACACTTGCAATGACTCCCACCCCACCTATTCTACGAAAAGCAAAGCCAAGCCTTAACCAATCCATCGAAAACGCACTGTCCCAATCCATCCCAATGATACTCCCTTTATCCCAGCAATTCCCTCTACCCTACTCCCACTTCTGAAAACATTATCAAATTCAAAACAGTCGTCCTCCAAATATTCATCGATTCCAACATACACACCTTCAACAAATATTACTTGCTGCTCATTATGTCTTTCACCTCAACACATAAGCCACCAACTCCCACAACCAGGTCCACTTCCTCTTCACCTGCGTCAATACCCTAGTTTAAGATCCATCTAGTCCTCAACCATGCACATCTCTGTTACTTTCCTTGTAATGGCGCGACAGCACTAGTAAATCTTGTACCACAACATCTGCTCCCTACTCACCAACAAACATCTTTAAATATATACCCCATCTCAACACATGGTCCATCCTTTATACTCAATGAAACGTTCCTCCAACTCCATCACCCGTCTGAACTCCCTGTATCGCCCTGGCCAGAGGTGGAGTGGTGATTGCCCATCATAAGAATACCCCTGTTCAACCACAAACACATGGCTGACGACATATAGAAGAGTGGGTCCAGCCGCAACGAGCGCTCAGCTAGACTAATGGTTAGGCGACCACTCGCGATAAGCTGGAAATGCGTCTCCGAGTACCGGTCTGGTACTAATTTTCATAGTCATCATTCCATTGTACAACTGATGGTTGTCCATACTGCCAACTGTGAATTCATTTCAAGATGGACAAAGTATTAAAAGACAGGAACATCTTTGGTAGAGCACAATTCCATAACGTAATAAGAAACGAGTAACTGTAGCACGTCTTACTGACAGAAAAAATATCAGGTTACGAACTGCAGCATAGTTCAACGTGAGTACGAGATGCTATAAGGCAGAACAGTCAGGCCCCAGCGCAATGCGGGATTCACTGGGAAGATGAGACTCGGAGAGGACCAAGAAGAATTTCCTGAGACGCTGATAACCATCTCACGATCTCTACAGCTTTTGGTGGCATGGCTTGGCAGTACAGTCCTTGAGTTGTGCCTCAGCGTTCCAGTGGCTAACAATCCAGAAAAAACGAGAAAAATTTTTCTTCTGACATCAAGAACAGTAGTGCAGTTTAGTTTAGAGCAGAGTTGAATTATGAATTAAGATTCTTTGGTGAAGCAGTGGGTTACAATACTGTAGCGCTCTGGCATTTGCCTTTCGGGTTCCGGATGAGCATATATCTGAGTACTAGAGAGCCAAAAGGTAGTACGTAAACATTTTTCTCCTTAGTTCATAATTATCTTCCTCTATTTTTCGCACTGCCTCGATTTCTCTTAACTAACTTATTTTTTCAGCATAGTTCCCACAGATACCAACATATTCAAAATTTTATATTAATATACACAAACCAAAATATAATGACCACCTGCTTCATAACGTAGTGACCTACTTTCCAAATGCAGTACCGAAGCGATCCTGCGTGGCACAGATTCGTTAAGTCCTAGGCTGATTTCTAGAGATATATGACACCAATATTAATGTCTACGAATACATTATGTGATCAAAAGTATCCGCTCACCTGGCTTAAAATGACTTACAAGTTCGTGATGCCCTCCATCAGTAATGCTGGAATTCAATCAGGTGCTGGAAGGTTTCTTGGGGAATGGCAGCCCGTTCTTCACGGAGTGCTGCACTGAGGACAGGTATCGATTTCGGTCGGTGAGGCCTGGCACGAAGGTGGCGTTCCAAAAGATCCCAAAGGTGTCTGATAGGATTCAGGTCAGGACACTGTGCAGGCCAGTCCATTATAGGGATGTTGTTGTCGTGTAACCTCTCCACCACAGGCCGTGCATTATGAACAGGTGCTTGATCGTGTTGAAAGGTACAAACGCCATGCCCGAATTGCTTTTCAACAGTGAGAAGCAAGAAGGTGCTTAAAACGTCAATTTAGGCCTGTGCTGTGATAGTGCCACGCAAAACAACAAGGGGTGCAACACCCCTCCATGAGAAACACGACCACACCATAACCCCACTGAGCCATGGGTGGCTTGTGTTCCCGCCATCATTTATTTTACACCCTGTTTTTAACGTACTTCCACCTGACTACGTTAATTTAAATTGCTACTGTCACTGAGTTGCTGCTTTGCCCGACCATGAGCGGCGTTAGGAGCGCGCATCGATATATCCCTTCTCGTAGTATCTTTGCTGGACTGCTATTACTTCCCGGTCATTGTCTGTCGTAAGCCAGTTCGGGTCGCGAGTTTGGGTCTGCCAGTCAGTTGGAACGCGTCTCGAATGCAGTCCGGACCTGCCAGTCGGGGAGTTGCAATGCGGCACTAGTGCAGTCGGGTTGTAGCAGCAGTGAGGTCTGCGTCGACATGGCTCGCCCGACCATTGCCACCACGCATCGCTTGTGACAGGCCACGGTCTTGGTGGATCGTCGGTCGGTCGTCCTGATTTGCCTTCATGCATCCTTACTGTTGCATATCGTTCAGGTCTTCGAGCAAGTGTTTGTCAGTTTGTGTGTGTAATTGGCGTTATTGCCACTGACGACTATTTTAGATGTTGTCGGCATTCTGAGGAGTCGGTCGGTTGCTGCGGACCAGGGAAGCTATCTCCGCGCGGTGCAGCCGGCTGGGTCTGCTGGCGGCTCCTGCACAGGGTCGGAACGCGTGTGGAGCTGTCCGACCGCTACGAGCTTCGTGATTCACAGACCCAGGACGTCAAAGTTGAGTAGTGGTTTCAGCTAGCCAAGCCACGTCCATTCATGTTGTGTGGTTCGTTTTGGTGGTTCGTTGTTGGAGAGGATTTCCCGTGAGCAACACCGAGTGTTTCTATTACTGAAATTTAGCTGCCACGCGGTGCAATTAACTATATTGTTTGACTACAATTCAAGTGCACCAGCAGAATTTTCTGCCTTGTGGCTATTAGTGTTCCGGTTACCTGCCCTGGCCACTGACGTCATTTCAGGCAGTGTCCTTTCCTCACCTGTTGTTGCTGTCCAACACGGTGTGTAGTTTTGACAGCTTAGTACATATACATGTTTGATTGTGGATGATAACGCCCATAACATTTTGTGTTTGAATTCTCATGTACCAAGTGGTGGCAAGCAAGTCGTTTGTCAGTCAGTCCGAGGCTGTCCCTTGGTTGGGTTCCGACAAATCAAATGTAGTTGGGCTCACCACCTGTCTCACCTAAGTGAACGAGGGCAGACCGAGCCCCTGGAGGCTTCTGAGTGCCGTTGTCTTTACTGTCTTTCTCACCAGTGTTTAGTTGTCTGTTTATAATCTATCATAGCCATCAGCTACTTACTTAAGGCTTATGGTTAATTTTTTTTTTTAATTTTGGAAAATTAATTGTGGGCGTTGTGGTGATATATTTTAAAATTTTCAAATTTGATTGTGGCATTCAGCCGCTTGTATTGCACCTTGCATGTGTTTCTTCTACGTACTTTTGCCTTGAGGCTTTCCAGCGATGTGATACCATATGTATTTTAATTATTTTATTTGCTACTTTAACTGCATTTTTATATTGTTGACTTTTAAGGTTTCTTGTTTGGAGGCCTTCAGCCGTGAAATAATTGCCTTTTTGAAACTTGTGATACTAAAGATTCGGCTATGTGCCGTTTTGGTTTAAAAGTGTTATTAAATTAAAATAAATTACAATTTTGAGTGAACCTCACCGACACCTTATTTGGCCCTTTCCACAACCTAATCACCTGTTCTGCCTTGCAGGTTTAGCGGGCGTCTCAACCCCCGCAACTACACACGCTGACACATGACGTTCACTGGGCATTCGCCATAGCCGCACCTTGCCATCGGATCGCCGCATTATGTACCGCGATTCGTCACTCCACACAACGTTTTTCCACTGTTCAATAGTCCAATGTTTACCCTCCTTCCACCAAGCGAGACGTCGTTTGGCATTTACTTGCGTAATGTGTGGCTTATAAGCTACTGCTCGACCATGAAATCCAAGTTTTCTTACATTCCGCCTAACTGTCATAGCACTTGGAGTGGATCCTGATGCAGTTTGGAATTCCTGGGTGATGGTCTAGATAGATGTCTGCCTATTACACATTACGACCCTCTTCAACTGTCGGTGGCCGTCTCTGTCAGTCAACAGACGAGGTCGGCCTGTACACTTTGTGCTGTACGTGTCCCTTGACGTTTCCACCTCACTATCTCATCGGAAACAATAGACCTATGGATGTTTAGGAGTGTGGAATATCGCGTACAGACGTATGACACAAGTGACACCCAATCACCTGACCGAGAATTCCGCGGAGCGCCCCATTCTGCTCTCTCACGACGTCTAATGTCTACTGAGGTCGCTGATAAGGAGTACCTGACAGTATGTGTAGCACAATGCACCTAATATGAAAAACGTAAGTTTTTGGGGGTGTCCGGATACTTTTTTATCACATAGTGGATGCCAAGCGCTTTTCTTAAGTTACGGGTCATGGTTTGAGGGCGCGGAGCTGGTTCCTGGTAGCCTCCCAGAATTGTTCCATCGGGTTCAGATGAGTCAATTTTGGTGACCAAGCTGTCAACGTTCGTTCCGTATTATGCACCTCAAACCACTGTAATAGAATTCTCGCCTAGTAACACGGACAGTTACCCTGCTGGAATATGCAATTCGCATCGGGTAAGACAACAAGCATAACTGGGTGCAGGTGGTGCTCAATGATGCTCACATAGTCTGCAGCTGCCAATGTGACTTCGATTACCACCACAGGTCCTATGGGATCGCAAATGAATGTCCCCGCATAACATGATACTTCCTCCTACCGGCGTTTGTCCGTGGCGCGGTAGCAGTTTTGAGCAACGTATCCTATCACTGAATGACTGCGTATCCCATCACGACCAGCAGCCTGATACTTAGGTTTCGCCTGCTGTGAAATTCATGTCTAACAGGGAGCATTGGAAGATGTGCTCCGAAAAACTTGTGAAACAGATCGCCACCCATCCTACTTTACAAAGCGGGAGAGCGTCCGACTTCACTTTCTGTAATGTGGCTTGGTTGTGTAATACCTTGTGGTTTAACTGCCTTTCAGCCACAATGCTCATTACGACGCTCGTTCCAAGGCACTGGACAGTAACAATCGTCCCTTTGTCAAGGTCGCTTACGTCAATGAATTTCCTTATTTGTTGCACGTATCGTCACTGGAAGGAGTCTCCACCTGTCTCGCCTCCGCTAATATTTCTCCCTTATCGTGTCACGTACACTCATCGCTACCTGACGGCATTCTATTTTGTGGTTAGCGGTTATCATAGCGTTTCGGCTCGTCAATATATTGTCCGCAGCTCGTGGTCTAGCGGCTAGCGTCGCTGCCCCTGGGTCACCGAGTCCCGGGTTCGATTCCCGACCGGTTTGGGGTTTTTCTCTGCCCAGGGACTGGGTGTTTCTGTTGTACTCATCATTTCATCATCATCGTCTTCCTTCGTGACAGTAGCAGAACTGGACTGTGTAAAAATTGGGACTTTGTACCGGCGCTGATGACCGCACAGATGAGCGCCTCATAAACCAAACATCAACATCATCGTCAATGAATTGAGTGTCATACATACAACTTTATGCGCAACATTTTGGTCTGTTTTAGCATCTAGATACCCTCCTCCCTAGCCGGGAGTCGACAACGCTCCCCCGTGCGGTGGCGTTCGACTAGTAGGTAAACTGGTTCGAATATTGGCTCTAGATGAAACTTTCGCTGTTAGTATTTGACCAGCATGTGGAGGAGACGTGATGGTACAAAGTTACTGGTAACCAGTCTTTGCGGGACTACATCCTCATCGAACGTGATCGCATCCCTTTGGAGCGCAGCGCGACCGCAATTTTCGTTCTAGTTTACAAACTGGAGCCACTTGGGACGGTTCAACAACATTCGACGAAAAGGGCTTATGCTTTTTCAGCACTTCTGTTTTGTGTCCTCTGGTGGTAGGATTTCGGGGGGGGGGGGGGGGGGGGGAGAATATGATATTGGAACATGCATGAGTAAAACGGAAAAGGGTAAGGTACCCAGTTCGACAAAACTCGCGGTGCCACCCACCCACTTCGTTGTGAACCTTTACATCCGGAACCTGTGATGAGAGTACCAGAAGTCTGCAGTCAGGATGCGCTATTGCTCTATCGTCGCTACAGCCCTGTTCTCGCTCCTCATAGTACGCCACCCGGAATTGGAGTGTGTCAAAGCGGTTGCCGCCGGCCGCTGTGGCCGACGGCTCTAGGCGCTTCAGTCGTAGGTTCACAGGTTCGAATCCTACCTCGGGCATGTATGTGTGTGATGTCCTTAGGTTAGTTAGGTGTAAGTTGTTTCAAGTCTAGGATCTCAGATGACAAGTCCCATAGTGCTCAGAGCCATTTGAACCATTTGAAGCGGTTGGCAGTCTGCGAGCGCCTAGGCGTCTGAAACGGGTTTTGTCTGTGTAGGTACATTTTTGAAATCCTGAATAAAGGTTGGCAGGTGCCAACGAGGGTTTTGCCGAATTGGGAAGGGGGGCGGTATTAGAAGGATCTTTGCCGTTTTATTCACGGTCCTGTTAACAGGAGGACACAAAATAGGTGTGCTGAAAAGACATAATCACCCTTTGCTGCTTCAGACCACGTTCAAATTTCGTAGAACCGTCTCTAGTGGTTCCAGACTGTACACGAAAGCAAAAACTGCGGTCGCGCTGCGCTCCAGACTGGTGCGATCACGTTCGATGGGTGTGTAGCCCACAATGTCGTTAGAGAAATTTTAAAACGCCCAAGCGTTTCATCAGTGTCAAACGTCGTGAAGAACGTCTAGCTCTTGCTCATCGCGTAGCGAGATGTCGTTTTCAACCGCGAAATGTGTGGGAATCAACGCCACAGGGAAAGGGGTGATTTCATTGACGCCCTTTATGCCATCCCCCCCCCCACTCCAAGCCCCCCCTCCCCCCCTCCCCCCCCTCTTCCCCCCCCCCCCGTTTTTCACGGCCACTTATAAGAAAACTGTGTGGTTTCAACGCGCAGGACATCGCTGTTCTGACGTCCACAGTAGAGGCGTCAAAAGAAGGGCAGAGCTGTGGTGAATGTTGGTGCCAACGTGACGTCATTAACCCACCGTACACGTTAAATGAACTTATGATTTTGGCCCTCTTTTTGGTATTTGTGGACACCTTGTTGTTTGAAGCGTCGTCGAGTCCAATGGTGACGCCTCAGCGGGCCACGATTTTGCATTATTAGAGAGGAAGCTTGCACATATCTTACAGCCAGATTACAAACTTAAGTGTTGCGACGGGTGAGAATTACGGGGCTTCAAAAAAGTGATCCTTTATTTCTGTTGCGCAGTGTATGTAACAGGTAGGTGGTAAACAGGTGAGTAAGGACTCTGGCATCTGGGCAGAGAACTTACTGAGCGGCACTGAGGGCGCCAAGGGACATGGGTGGGCGAGTGGTCCTCCCAGATCGCTCCTCAGCAAGTGGCTCTGTCCACCGACAGCGCTGTTGGCAGCCGGCAGCCGTCACAGACAAATGGCCGCCCGCGAGGCAGGCGGGCTGCGTGGCGCGCGCCGTCGATCGCCGCCGCCGTTTATTATACGGCCGCCGCGGCGCCCCGAAGCACGCCGCTTACACGACAACGCAATTATCTCCCGCTCTCCGTGCTCTGAGCGCCAAAGGAGCTAACGAGCGTAAAGTGTGCCTGCTTTATGAAAGCTGCCGGTAGAGCGGATTATCACAGCTACAATGCTGCTGTTGCCTTTTTAAGGCACGAATAGGAAATTATTAGCCTCTACCTTCTATAGGTGGAATACGTTGTTCGGAAAATCGACGGATTTTATGAGCCGCACGTCACGAAACGAAGGATGGACGAGAGGGCAAAATAAAGTGCTGAACTATCTGTGCGCCTGCGCCTGTATATGAACAGAAATTCTTCGCTGCTTTCCGAATACGTATCGAGCACATGAGCCAAGATATACAGCCAGCGTATCAGTACCATTACAGCCTCTCAGGTTTACTTACATGATTAATTAAAGACGTTCTTTCGGATATTCATCCGAGTTGGTGATTCCATTTTTCACCACTTGCGATGTTTCGACGGCCGACACAGTAATCTACTTCGGTTGCTGCGAGCTGTTTTATTATGCGTACTCGCTGCCTGAACTCCAATCCAAACTGTGAAGTGCTGTTGGTAATTCACTGCTATTTGTAGCCCTTTTTGTCTCCCAGCGTAAACTGAATCCCAGATCCCGAGCATTGCTCAGTTTAATAGTTTTTTTGTCACTTGTACTTCGATAGCTGGTCCAAAAACTTGGCATTTGCGCCACTATACTGCTCGCATCGTATTTTATTTCACGTTTATACTCGACACACTACTCATTTAATTCGTTGTCTTAGGCTGGTACGTCAATAATTTTTCTTGCATCTTTCCTCGGCTGTCCCACATAAAGCTTCCCACTTTCCCGTGGCATTCGGTATACAACCGGCTTTGGTTCAAAAATACCTCTGAGCACTAAGGGACTTAACATCTGAGATCATCAGTCACCTAGAACTTAGAACTACTTAAACCTAACCAACTTAAGGACATCACACACATCCATGCCCTAGGCAGGATTCGAGCCTACGACCGTAGCGGTTGCGCGGTTCCAGACTGAACCGCCCAGAACCGCTCAGGCCACAGCGGCTGGCCAACTGGCTTTAGCAGACCTAGAACATCCTTGATATTGCAAAGAATACTTATCTTTAATCAGGGAAAATAAACACATTCAGTGCCATGTTTTCGTAGGATCTCCCAATCTTCCCAGAGACTGGGCCAGTACACCATTAACGGATACATTCATCTACAGAAGAGAAGCATATGGAGTGATTTTCTTCTTCTTGATAAGGACCTTGAATACGCTGTGCTTTCGTCTCAGAACCTTTTATTCTATCTTTCTTACAGTGAGAACACTGTTGGCATGCCACACTTTACTGGAAAGGGTGTTTGTTCTAACTTGAGATAACTACATACCTCGAAAACACAGCACCGTACGAAAAAAATATTCTAGGTGAAACTTAATACCAGTAAAGGGACATCTGTCTTTGCTACAAGTCGACATCCCCTACCATCCCTCTTGCGTAGTGGGTGTCAAATTTGTATTTTCAAATGGCAATCCCCCATTTTTATTTCAGATTCCACGCCAAAAAATACACACATTTTACTCAAACCATTTTTCCCAATCGTGGTAGTTCGTTCTTTAATCGACAAATACAGAACCTGTGTGTTCTAACGTTTGGTACTGATGTTCAACCGTTACTTGAATGTGGCAAATGTCACTGTACAGTATAAATGACATGGTTAGACACTGATATTTCTGGCAAATAAGCTATTTATATGCTAACGTTGTTTTTTATTGCCTAGGGGTTGGTTGTTGTGAATCCCCAAACAATCGGAACACTTTGGTCGCACTCGAACTCCGCCTTCAGGATGACTGATTTCGCTCTGTGTTTCCATCCACCCGCTATGTGGCTAACGGCGGATTAGAAAGCACAGCCTCTGTAATATGGTAAAATGTCCCTGAATTCATAGCGACAGGCGCACCTGCCATGGATAACACAGAAATCGAGCACTCCAGTTGTGAGAAGCAAGGGGACTCATCGAAATCAAGCACTCCAATGGTAAGAGTCTAATTCGACCCGCCAATTCGAGCATCACGATGGGAACAGAAAACTATTACATTCACGTCGTTGTTTCTTGATCTTATTAAATGTCGTTTCCAATCATCCTTTGAAACAGCTAACCATATTGTACAGTACAATCAAACTTACAACCCTAAAGTAAGCGTCGAAAGTTGATAACAAGCGTTAGAACACAAAGGTTTACACTTACCTTGTAAATGAAATGTAGACTCAAATGCGTCGGTTCTTAATTGCAAAAACACTCACATTCGACATCTGTCGATTACAACGTCATGTGCCAAGAATGGAAAGCAATGGCGTCAGTACACCGTACGAATAGTTTGTCTTGGCCTCCGAAAATATAATAAAAAATGGGTGTTCCCATTTGAAAATACGAAGTTCACGTCAACACGAAGGAAGGGTGGTGAAGAGTTGGCCAGTTGTAGCACAGACAAAATATTAACTTTTCGCCTAGAACGATCTTTTCGTATGATTCGTCGTTTTCGAACTATTTATTTGTCTCAAGTTGAAACAAATATTTTTTATTACAGGCAGGGAAGCTAAGTAGTAGGCTCATGCGCTGTCCTTACAACAAATCGAAGTTCATTTATTTTTTGGTATTCAGCATTCTGCTTGTTTTCGGTAAATATGTTTTCGGTAAATACGTGATGATGGCGCAAGTTGCGTAAAGGTGTCGACATAATGTACATGTGATACACTAACATCGTTTTATACAGGGGTGTTCGAACGTCCAGATCATGTGACGAGGAAGTGACGACGCTTTTTTCTTACAAGGAGGGGGAGCCCCTCCACGCCCATACCGGCATGATGGCGATCTCTGTATATGTGTTAGTTTTCACTAAAGTGAGGTCTCGCAGGATGTGAGTACTGCGATGTTTGCGTACGACTGGTTAATGTTAGCGATTAATACGCGCTCACCTGTAGACAGATTGATTTGAAAGATAAACGAAGGGTAGAGGTTTGAAGGGCAGAGGGGAAGAAAGTGCCAAGGCAAGAACCTAGGGGAAAAAAAACCTGCGATCGTTTGGTCGGGATGTAAGAGTAGTAGCGGTTTTCTTCAAAAAAATGTTCAAATGTGTGTGAAATCTTATGGGACTTAACTGCTAAGGTCATCAGTCCCTAAGCTTACACACTTCTTAACCTAAATTATCCTAAGGACAAACACACACACCCATGCCCGAGAGAGGACTCGAACCTCCGCCGGGACCAGCCGCACAGTCCATGACTGCAGCGCCTAAGACCGCTCGGCTAATCCCGCGCGCGGTTTTCTTGCTGCCTGGGAGAGGTCATGAAAGGGTAGGCTTTGTTAGTATTGGGTGTAATGCAGGTGGATACCTTTGACGTTGTGTGGTCGTGTTACTCGGCGGCTGCTGCTTAGTGCCGGTGTTGGCTTCTCGGTCAGCTTCAGCGTACCTGTAACAGGTAGCTTCACCATCTTTAGTGTCCAATAGGTCATATTTTGGATTCACAGTGTAGGGTAGTGTTGGTCGTTTGTTTTTGCGTTAGAGTGCGAGCTTGTCGGCTTCCCTACTGTAGCCTGTTGGTCGGCTTTAGTAGCAACTGGCATATGCAGTAAGTGTTGCTGATTTGCAGGGGCTTGCCGATGTTGTCGCTTGTGGGTGTGTGTTAGCTCGCCATGGGAGGGTATACCCTAACTAGTAGTGTCTTTGGCCGCTTATGTTTCCACCTAAATGCTTGTGATCATAGTTTCCCAGAGTAAGGATGAAAGGACTGTTCGAGTGTCTCGAGTTCCTGTGTAATCGTGTGGCCTGTATTTTGAATACTTCCTTGACGGTTTCAAGGTAGTATTTATTGTGATGGTCTACAGTTCGGGTGTAGCGTGGAGCGTTGCTAATGATGCGTAGAGCTTTGTTCTGCATGATCTGCAGGCGGCGCAGGCGTGTAGGAGCTGCGTAGCGCCAGACGGAAGCTGCGTACGTCATCAGAAGTCTAATCAGTGCCATATATATGTACCTCGACACTATCTCATTCAGTGTACTTTCCTGTCGAGCATTGGGCAGAGTTGCTTGAGCCTCAGGTGCGCTCTGTTGGCAACGTATTCTGTTTGGTCCCCCCATGTAAGTTTCCGGTCCATCCAGGCACCGAGATATCTGACTTTCTCTCGGAAACGTAATGGACGTGCATGTAGTGTTACCTGTCGTCAGTGTTGTTTGCGCAGAAGCTTCGGTCTGCGTGTGAACAGACTTGCTTCGCACTTGTCGATGGTCACTTTAATACGCCATAGTTCCAACCGAGTCTCGGAAGTTGTGAGTGCCGTCTGTATTCGTGAACTTCCATTCAACGGTTTCCAATCTTGCGCAAGGATGGCTGTGTCATCAGCGTAGATAGCTAACGTCGTGTTCTGTGTTGCTGGAAAGTCATTAATATAGAGGTTGAACAAGATGGGCCCCAAGACGCTTACCTTGGGTTATCCAGCTTGGATGCCTTGTTGTGTCGATTGCCTGCCCTGCACATCAATGTTGAAAGATCTGTTCGTGAGGTATGAGTGTATGAGACGTAAGAGTCCGTCGGGAAAACCAGCATCATTTAGTTTGCTTATAAGGCTGTTGTGCCAGAGACGGTCGAAAGCTTTTTCCATCTCTAAGAAACAGCCCCTGTGGATTTGCTCGTGTTGTAGCCGTGTGTTATACGTTCGATTACGCGGAGGAGTTGTTGTGTTGTTGAGTGGTGATTCCTAAAGCCGAATTGCTCCGGTCTTAGAATGTCATTGGCGACGCAGTGTCTATTGATGCGTTTTTACCTTCTCAACGAACTTGCTGAGCGAGCACAGCAGAACGATGGGTTGGTAATTTTGTGGGTGGGAGTGGTCTTTCCATGGCGGCCTCAAAATTAGGACTCAGACCGCCTTCCAAAAGTCAGGGAAACGTTGGTGTTTTAAGATGGCATTCGTCATGTATTCTGCGGTTCTATACGTGAACGCCTAGTGGATACGGATCTGAATGCCATCGAGCCCAGGTGCTTTCCTCGCGTTGGTATGCTCGATAGCCCAAGTTACTACTAGTGCGTCTGATTTCGCCCGTGGGCTGTGAATACTGAAGGAGCCAGATTCAGCATGAAGGACGCTGCAAATGTTGTGGCCATAAGCTCTGCCTTCTCCTTCGCGGAGTAAGCTGGTCCGTCTGCTTCTTGTAGAGTGGGGATGTAGTGTTTCTCCCTGGTGAAGTCTGAATAGTTTCCACAAGCCAGGACGTGTAGTATCTAGCCCTGCGAGTTTCTGCCCCCGTTGCTCGTTTTGAAATGTTTGCATTCCGGCGACGCTAGGCGTAGGCGTCCTTTTGTATGGGGTACGGCCCTGAGAGACAGCAGGGCGTAGGCACTCTCTATGTTGCCCATACTCCACTCATCTACTCCACATGAAAAGGTGATAGACCCAGTAAAATTATAATTCCTGATTCGCTTTTGAAATATCTTTCTCCGCTTCACTCATTCTTCATGTTTTCTTGACGAAAACCGCTTTGTCGATTTACTGGGATAGTAGATCCTGGCAGTTCGGTGACATCTCTTCGTTTAAAAAAATTATAGCAGGTGTGTGAATTCCTAAGGGACGAAACCGCTGAGGTCATTGGTCCCTAGATTTACATACTACTTATCCCGCCCGGTTAGCCAAGCGGTCTAACGCACGGCATTCCGGAGCGGCGTGGAGCGCCTGGTCCCCGGCACGAATCCACCCGGCGGACTTGTGTCGAGGTCCGGTGAGGCGGCCAGTCTGTGGATGGTTTTTAGGCGGTTTTCCATCTGCCTCGGCGAATGCGGGCTGGTTCCCCTCATTCCGCCTCAGCTACACTATGTCGGCGACTGCTGCGTAAACAAGTTCTCCACGTACGCGTACACCACCATTACTCTACCACGCAAACATAGGCGTTACACTCGTCTGGTGTGAGACGTTTCATGCGGGGCCCATCGGGGACCGAACCGCACAATAACCCTGGGTTCTGTGTGGGGCGGCGGAGGGGTAAAGTGGACCGCGGTAGTCGTCGTGGGGTTGTGGACCACTGCGGCTGCGGCGGGGACGGAGCCTCCCCGTCGTTTCTAGGTCCCCAGTTAACATACAACATACATACATACTACTTTAAACTAACTTAAACATATTACGCGAAGGACAAAACACACACCCATGCCCGAAGAAGGACTCGAACCTCCGGCGGGAGGGTCCGCGCAGCTCGTGACATGGCGCCTCTAACAGCGCGGCCACTCAGCGCGGCCCGTCGTTCAAGGACCGGCAAATACTAAAGGACGTTTCGCATCACTGGGGAAGCGTCAGCGAACATTTCCTCTCTAACAAAAGTTGTTCCACATGACGCTGGTGCAAAGACTTTGATACACCATGTATAAACTGTGATACGAATGTCTTCGAGCACCAGGGCCTCTACTTGGTATTCTTGGTTTTTTAACAGAGCACAGTAATTCGTTTTCTGTATTTGAAGGGGAATAACGCTGCAATAACCTATGCTGAGTTGAAGCGTACAGCACCAATGCACAACCGCACAGTACAGTGGTTAGGGGGCACATGGTGTTCTATGTGGTCATACAATTCTGAATGATGATGAACGAAGCGGCAGACCATCGCTCTGTGAAGAAGCGTGAATACCAAAAAGAATCCGTGACAGAATTAAAATATCAGTTTTCTACATATTACACGGCATTTCGGAAGTTTAAAAAGTCCGCCAAACATTGGCATTAGCGCAAATGTAAGCCTGTTCCAAGCAAATACAGTTGACTTGGAAGGGATGTATCACTATGACGCTGACACAAAGCAGCAAAGCAAGCAAGGGAAACTTGTCGATTTGTTGTTGTTGTTGTGGTCTTCAGTCCTGAGACTGGTTTGATGCAGCTCTCCATGCTACTCTATCCTGTGCAAGCTTCTTCATCTCCCAATACCTACTGCAACCTACATCCGTCTCAATCTGTTTAGTGTATTCACCTCTTGGTCTAGCTAAACGATTTTTACCCTCCACGCTGCCCTCCATTACTAAATTGGTGATCCCTCGATGTCTCAGAACATGTCCTACCAACCGATCCCTTCTTCTAGTCAAGTTGTGCCACAAGCTCGTCTTCTCCCCAATTCTACTCAATACCTCCTCATTAGTTATGTGATCAACCCATCTAATCTTCAGCATTCTTCTGTAGCACCACATTTCGAAAGCTTCTATTCTCTTCTTGTCTAAGCTATTTATCGTCCACGTTTCACTTCCATGCATGGCTACACTCCATACAAATACTTTCAGAAACGACTTCCTGACACATAAATCTATACTCGATGTTAACAAATTTCTCTTCTTCAGAAACGCTTTCCTTGCCATTGCCAGTCTACATTGTATATCCTCTCTACTTCGACCATCATCAGTTATTTTGCTCCCCAAATAGCAAAACTCCTTTACTACGAGGGTTATTCCAAAAGTAAGGTCCGATCGGTCGCGAAATGGAAACGACTATGAAAATCCGATAAAGCTTTGCACAGATGTGTTGGGTAGTGTCTCTAGTATAACCCCAGTTAGCATCACGTCGCTCTTCTCATTTCTGAGCTCGCAGTGAGTGCGTAAAGATGTCTAGAAAATAGTGTCTGCCGCCAAGTACGAGGGCCTGGTGAGAAATTTCGCCTGAAGCTATGCAGCCAACATTACATAACTGTCGTGCTGTTTCGTCTTCACGACAATTCTCAGCCGCATTCTGCAGGGGCAATGAAGATGCTCCTGCATCGTTTTCAAATGGAAATGTTAGATTACTCACAGTACAGTCCGCAATTGTCTCCCCCTGAGTTTCATCTCTGGTCACATGAACCGCTGTCTTTGAAGACAATATTTTGACACAGACAACGAGGTGTAGGCCAGCGTGGAGAATTGGCGGAAAGCACTGGCGGCTGCCTTCTATGATGAGGCTATTGAAAAGTTGGTACAACGCTATGACAAAAGTCTAAGTCAGAACGGCGACTACGTAGAGAAGTAGCTGAAAGGTGTAGCTAATTGTTACAAGTAAAACATTTCTGATGTTCACTGTGGTTTCAATTTGGCAATCAATCGGACCTTACTTTTGGAATAACCGTCGTACATTAAGTGTCTCATTTCCTAATCTAATTCCCTCAGCATCATCCGACTTAATTCGACTACATTCCATTATCCTCGTTTTGCTTTTGTCGATGTGCATCTTATACCCTCCTTTAAAGACACTGTCCATTCCGTTAGACTGCCCTTCTAAGTCCTTTCCTGCCTCTGACAGAATTACAATGTCATCGGCGAATCTCAAAATTTTTATTTCTTCTCCATGGATTTTAATACCTACTCCGAACTTTTCTTTTGTTTCCTTTATTGCTTGCTCAATATACAGATTGAATAACATCGGGGATAGGCTACAACTCTGTCTCAATCCCTTCCCAACCACTGCTTCCCTTTCATACCCCTCGACTCTTATAACTGCCATCTGGTCTCTGTACAAATTGTAAATAGCCTTTCGCTCTCTGTATTTTACCCCTGCCACCTTCAGAATTTGAAAGAGAGTATTCCAATCAACGTTGTCAAAAGCTTTCTCTAAGTCTACAAATGCTAGAAACGTAGGTTTGCCTTTCCTTAATCTATTTTCTAAAATAAATCGTAGGATCAGTATTGCCTCACGTGTTCCAACATTTCTACAGAATCCAAACTGATCTTCCCCGAGGTCGGCTTCATCAGGTTTTCCATTCGTCTGTAAAGAATTCGCGTTAGTATTTTGCAGCTGTGACTTACTAAACTGATAGTCCGGTAAGTTTCACATCTGTCACACCTGCTTTCTTTGGGATTGGAATTATTATATTCTTCTTGAAGTCTGAGGGTATTTCGCCTGTCTCATACATCTTGCTCACCAGATGGTAGAGTTCTGTCAGGACTGGCTCTCCCAAGGTTGTCAGTAGTTCTAATGGAATGTTGTCTACTCCGAGGGCCTTGTTTCCACTCAGGTCTTTCAGTGCTCTGTCAAACTCTTCATGCAGTATCTTATCTCCCATTTCATCTTCATCTACATCCTCTTGTCGATTCACCACAGCTGAAAAAGGCGAAGATCCGACCATCAACGGATTAGGTGATGCTGAGTGCTTTTCGAGACTGCCACAGTGCGGCGCTAACGGATTGTGGTATAAAGGGCAAATCGTCATAGGAGCACACAACCGAAGTCTCCTGCCGAGTCTACGGGATGCTGTCAAGACGAAGCGATGCGGGAAGCTGCCCAGTGCTATACGAGAACGGCCCAGTTCGTTTTGTACAGGACATAGCGAGACATGCTGCTTTTTCGGGCTCTTTCGTTCAGTCCTCCCTGTCCTAGCACCATATAAATATCCTCTTTCTCTGATGAAGAAACATTTCGTAATTCTTTCTGGGACACCGTGGAATATACCCGCTTCAGCCCCTATAGTTTTGTGAACTTCCGATAGATGGCGGCACTATAAGAACCCTTCAAAGTGATGTCTACAATTGAGGTGCCTTCCTAGTATAGAACTGCTACTGACTTTCTTCTGGCAGAAAGCCAGAGAATTGCAGATATTCATATTCTCTTTTAGAATGTCTACGGACCATGGCAGTGAACAAAAGCACGGTGAGTCGTTGGGCGAAGTGACTCATCATCGCAGACGGTTGGGCAGTCTTGTTCGATCTCCCGCGTATTGGCCGGCCGCACACAATTTCAATGATGGAAAGTGCGAACACAACCATTCGAGGTCATCTCGCTATTCAACTGGACGTCTCTGTTAGTAGCACTGAAACATTCGTCCAGCAGTAGGGGTACTCAAAGGGATGTGTCCGCTAGGATTGTCGCCTAACAGAAGACCATAAAAAGCAACGAAGGACCTTCTGTGCTGTATAGCTTGTGCGTTACGAGGCTGATCGTGACAATTTTTCGTCGAACATCGTCAGCGCCGATGAAAGATAGGTTCGTCACTTCGAACCAGAAGCAAAATGGCAGTCCATGGAAATGCTCCTTGCCACGTCTCCTCCGAAGAAAATGTTCAAAGCCGCACCTTGAGCCGGGAAAATCATGGCAACAGACTTCTGGGACTCTGAAAGGGTTATTCTGTATTTTATCCTCCGTCAGTCTCCAATGATCAACTCTGAAGTGTACGTTGCTGTTCTCAGGAAACTGAAGAAACACATTCAACGTGTTCGTCGCTACAAAAATGCCAACGCACTTCTCCTTCTTCAAGACAATGCAGGGTCTCAGGCCAGTCTGCACACAAGAGAGGAGCTCACAAAACTTCATTGGACTGTTCTTCCTCATCCACCCTACAGTCCGAATCTCACACCTTCCGACTTCCATTTGGCCCAATAAAGGATACATTCTGCAGGAAGCAGTACGTAGATCACGGGGAGATTATTGATGCAGGGGAAGACGTTGGCTGCAATGTGGACCAGTAAAATTGCACCACGCGGACGTACACGTCCTCCCAGTAACGTGGCGTAAAGCCGTCGCATTGAACGAAGGTTATGTTGAAAGCTAGGGTTTTGTACTCAAAAGAGTTGGGAATAATATGTTGTATAGGAATCTTGAATAAAACCATCCCACTTTCAGAAAAAAATTGTTGCATTGCTTACTGAACAGCCGTCGTACTTTCTTGACAAAATGAAGCGACAGAAGCGCTGGTACAGTAATCCCTCGGAGACGGAGTGTTCCATAAACAATGTCGAAGGTGAGTTCTCAGAACCGTAGTTATACTGTTCTGAAACCCACAGAGCCATTTAATATGCGAATTATAGATTTAATGGACAGGCCGTTCCACGAGATTTTCGTTCTCGTGCTGTTCATTCTAGACTGGTTTGACGTAGCTCTCCACACAAGTCTATCCTGTGCATGCGTCTTACTCTCTGCGAAACTACTGCAAGCTGCAGCCACTAGGGCTGCTTGCTGTAGTCAGCTTTAGTCTCCTCCGTAATATACGTTTCCACCATCTTCAAAGTGGATCCGACGGTAACCTTCGGATTGCTCTGAAGTTCGTCGGAAAGGAAAAGAAGCAAGGTTTACGTGGTTGCATGCCCGAATTTTAACGTGCCACTCAGACTGTTGCCGCTGCAACTGATGAAATGGCTTGTGTCCCTTTTCAGAAACCATAGGTTACTCTGATCTCTCCACAGATACCAGTCAGCCCTTTGTGGTTACACCAACAAAACGTATATCTTTATCGTTTATGTACGCAGACTACCTATTTTCACTTTGGTGGATGCAATAGCGGACACAAGTTTCCGTCTCTTCTGACAAGAAAATGTCTGTTACTAATTGAATAACTAAACAGTCGCGAAGTGAATGCATTGCTTGCAGTATCGTCCTGAAACAGCGACGATTAAGCCCAGGAGATAGCCACATGTGCACTTAAACGGCTTGGCACTCCGCAGCAGCATAATATTCCTCCGTCAGTAACTTAAGAAGTACAACGCCTGGTGCAGAGATAAGTGTTCTGCAAAATTAGATCATTGCTCAAAGCTAGTGCAGCTCCATAATCTGTCAAAGAAACGTTAACTGGAAAATTACGACTGTTTTCAAGTCTAAACTCATTGCTTGTATTAGACTCAGTGACTTATTTCTGCTCAACGTTTAGGGAAATACGTTATATCTCTAAATTCATCTTAAGTCTTTACCGGGCTAAAAGTTTTTAAAATGCTTTTCTTTCTCAGCGGTCCAAGTAGCTCTACTACGATATAACACGATACGTTTGACGTTATTCGCGTGCCCTTCTTAAACCGTACCTGCTAGTGAATGTAACCCAGTTCTCGCTTTCTGGGACTATTATTAGACACAGTTAAGTGAAAATTGCGTCTCGTAATGTGATTTAAGCATTGGTAATTAACATTTTTAAACGTTTCAGAAGTGGTAACAATAAGACAGCTTACAATAGAACGGCTCTATAACTCTTCATGTTTCTCGTAAATGACACTGTGGACAGTGGTCATTGTTGGAAGTAGTAATGTAAAAGGCAACAGAAACAGCGAGAGCAGTAGTAACTTTTGTTTGCCAGGTACAACAGCGCTATCATTAGCGGCCTTATGGAGACAAATGTAAAGTCGTATACACAAAGTTACACAGAAAGAAAGTTATGTCAGGTAAGTCGAAACAGCGTAGCAACAAGCAGACTTGATTCTTTAGCATTGTCCACATAGAAACTGGTGTCTTTGTCTATAAGGCAGCTGCAGCAACAAAGATTGCCAAAGTACACGTACTGTTGTGGTCTGAATTCCAAAGACTGGTCTGATGCAGCCTTCCATGCTACTCTACCCTGTGCAAGGCTCTTCATCTCCCAATAACTACTGCAACCTACGTTCATTTGAATCTCCTCCCTTGGTCTCCGTCTACAACTTTGACCCCCAACACTCCCTCCAGCCACCAAAGTGACTGTTCCTTCATGCCTCGGGATGTGTCTTACCAATAAATCCCTTTTTATAGTTAATGTGTGCCACTACACAGCAGGGTTGGGATGTAGTGGGGTTTGGGCTGGAGGTTGTGCAACAGTGGGTTTATTTTACACAAGCGTTTATTAATAACGTAAGTATTTTCGCATAAACACAATGGTATCGACTGAATGTTACGTGATTAATAATAAAACAACAACATTCTGTCCAGAGCTAATGCTTCTCTGCTCCCAAAGACATCCACCAGCTGTTTGCAACTGCTTCGTGCAACAGGGCTACTATGGCTACTTAGACTATGGACAGCAGCAACAAAAAATTCAGAAAACTTTTATCTTTGTACTGGAGTAGAGGACCGCTTCAGCGTGATTAGAAACAGGATACAAAATGTTCTCTTCTACAATCGTATAATAAAGAACTACACCCTTGCACCGTTACAGACACGCTGTGTACTATAGTAACTTTCAACGAATACTTCGGGTTAAAAACACATAGGGGAGACCTGGGTACACTTGCCATAGGGGCGGGATGGCCAGTTGGCGTTATTATTTCGTTAAAAGGCAGTTAGAATGCTCAATGAAATTTGTAGCAACAGTACCGTAATCGTTCTAGAAACGCATCAGTGCATTTAGGTTACCCAGCGGTTAGGGCACGCATTCTATGTTTTCTTGTAAGCAAAATTCTGTTTGCTCAAGATATTTTGTTGTGTACTTTAACACAACGCTCTTAGTAAACAAGTAAGTTCAATGATTAAAGTATGCACACGGACAAATATTTTGACATTGTATACAGTCATAAATGTTTAAAATGTTTTCGTAGACGAACTAAAATGATTCCAGTTTCGCGATGGGCATAATTACCTACTTAAATTCTGACGCATCGGCCCATTGGCCAACTTGCCCCGCTGTCTTTCTGTAAGTGTTGTTAGTAAATTTAATGGGTCTAACGAAGTAAAAGTGTAGATCGTATCTAATGGAATTTAAACGTAATGAAATTGTATCCTGCATTGATTTTGAACCGGTAACGTTTGTAAGATACTAGATTTTTTCCTTTTCGTTTTTTTTAATTTCACCGGTGCCATCGTACATAGCAAACGTGCCTGATCCTAATACTGTTGGTTGCGGTTTAATTGCTGAAGCTAACCCTTCAATTTTTCGTGAACGCAGTGCTAGTCTATGCTATCAGGAAAACGTTTAACGTCACATCACCTGATCAATCATGCTTTCCATAGCCTGAAAAAGTCAGGCCATTTGAGAAATCTAAACCGCGAAAAAAAAGACATCAAACAAACGAAAAAGAACTTCACCGATACTGACACACACACGCTGAAAACTGCGGTACAATGCGAAGAATAAGTCTCCACAGACTGAAAAGGAAACACTTTAAAGAAGGCCACGATCATTGGCTTTCGAGCCAAGGGTGGAAGCACGTCCGATACAGCTAAGTTTGTAAACAGTCCGATTCCCCCGGTGGTTAAAATAAACCTTGCATGGTACTACTGCGAAGTAGTTAATTATGTGGACTACTGGGACCCACAACCGATAACCCACGCTCTAAACTTCGTAATCGCGCATAGTAGAATAGCATCTCACACCATATGACATTCATTCGAAACATCTGGTGCTGGTGGTAAGTTCCTGTGGAACCAAACTGCTGAGGTCATCGGTCCCTGGGCTTACACACTACTTAATCTAATTTAAACCAACTTACGCTAAGGACAACACACACACCCATCCATCCCCGAGGCAGGGCTCGAACCCCCGACGGGGTAGCCACATGAACAGTGGCAAGGCGCCCTTAGACCACGCGGCTACCCTGTGCGGCTCGAACCATCTGTATACACGGATCTGTCAGGCAGGTTCTCCAATCGTATTACCAATGTTTTTCTTTAGTCTCATCGAGACTTAAATGCAGTCTGCTCGACATAAAAAGTCGATTCTTGTACCGGCTTTTTTCCTTTTTTCCTTTTCATTTCTTTACCTGCGGCGTGAGGCACTTTCTGTCGCCGCTAATGAAGTGGGAGAAATATAATTTACATTACTGATTTGACAACTAATTTAACATTCATACTACTCGCCTCAGACATAAGGCCAGCTTCCTCCGATGTTTATCGCCCGAGACATTTGGCTGTCACCATCGAGGTTTGGTAGCGCAGCGGCGCCCAGGGTCACAGCCGACCGCGTGCCTTACCCGGTTTCGGCGCGCGTCTCTTTTTACTTTTTAGTCGCATGGACCTTGAAATTTGCTGCTGCCTGCAATGAATGACTGCTTTATCTCATTGTCCTCTCGCGTCATACATATTCATTCACGTTATTCGAGGACATAGCACCCTCTTCAGCTGAGCTATGGTCTTTCGTCCCACATACGCGTCGTCATACTCGAGAACAAATGCGCAGTGCGTCCTCCTCATATGGGCCGCCTGGTGAAACACGCCACTCTGAAACGCAGATTTAACGGTACACGGTCTTACGCACCCGACCACTACTGTCGCTGTCACACTTGATTAGCCGCTATTTCGGGGTGTGCTCGTAGCAGAAGTCTCTCAGCACCTCGTGACTGCATTAGCAAAGCAATTTTGGGCTTATGAGTTTTAAAGAATGAAAATATGTTACACATCATAACCAACGGCTATGGAATTTCCATTTTCTTACACCAGGAAATTAGTTACAAGTATTAGATAATGAAATCAGCCATTAGATAAAAAAGCAATTACATACGACCAGTGATAGTTTTTCCTCTATATTCGATATAGCCCTGTTCGTCAACAAAGTACTAGGCCTAAAACTATATGTTGTACTTTAAAATAACTTCAACATGGACAAAAACTTAGCTTTCATAATGCATTTTGAATCTTGCATTCGTCATGAAAATTAGGACGCAAAATATCTATGAAATTTATAATGCTCTACCTTACTTAAAGTCCGTACAACTAAGCCAAAATTACTTCATTGTGGCTCTGAGCACTATGGGACTTAACATCTATTGTCATCAGTCTCCTAGAACTTAGAACTACTTAAACCTAACTAACCTAAGGACATCACACAACACCCAGTCATCACGAGGCAGAGAAATACTTCATTGTATTTACTATTTTATATCATGAACAAAGTTTATGTAATTTAGTAAGGGAGACACGTATTTGCCGATAAATAACTCTTATCTGGCAAAGGCGGTCTCAGTATGTGGACTAACACCTTCGAACGTATGCATCCTATTAGAACATTCTGTCCAGGTTTGTTGAAATGCCTAGTCATTGGAACATTATGTTGCTTTGATCTGTTCTCGTCATTTATTTATATGTTCTTAACACACACTGTACAACAGCAGGGGACTGATGACCTAAGATGTTAAGTCCCATAGTGCTCAGAGCCATTTGAACCATTTTGTACAACAGCCCTTTTCATACACATATTCTACAATTTTCTTGAACTAAATAAGGCAGATAGTCGTACAGAGAACATCGTGCACCAAACTCAATAGCTACTAAAACCACTGTAACGCGACTGGTCACAAAAAATCTGTGTATCTATCACGAACCCAGATCCCGGGATCATCTAGAAGAGGATGTAGACCAAAATGGATGGAATGGAAATAAAGTCCCACGCTTCTTGACAGAGCGTAGACAAATGATGCGGGAGAACCTCACCGTGGTAATAGGCAAGGTTCTAATGGAGGTGGTTTTCCGTTATCTTCCTCCGAGCGTAACGGTGATGAATGATAATGACGAAGACGATACAACAACATCCATTCATCTCGGGGCAGGTGAAAATCCCTGACACCGCCGGGAATCGAACCTGCGACCCCGTGCTCGGGAAGCGAGAACGCTGCCGCGTGACCGCGAGTGGTGGACTCTCCTGGGTGAAAGCAAGGTATCCTAACCCGTACACCATACCAGACCAAAACGGATATTAATTAAATTTTTTCTCAGATTTAATGTATATAATATTTTCATGAAATAGTTGCATATGTGAAGATTTGTAAGCCTCACGGTTATTAACACGCGCTGCAGATTTTGACAATATGAATTACAGAAGCTTCCTGTTATTTTATAAGACCGATTTCATTACTGATAATAAAATTAGAAACATCTAAATGAAGACAGAAATTTTGTTTGTACGAAAACTGAAGGATAATATTATTGTGTTTACTGTAAAGTCGTTTTTATATCATTTAAGTTGACAGCAGCGATTACTGATTTTCATGATGTAAGATCGTTATTACAAATGGATAGATACGTTAACAAAAAATAATTTTCTGGCAACCAAATATGTTAAGAAATATCTACAGATGAGAAATATATCATGTAAGTAATAAAACTAACCCAATTGTCTGCCCACAATTTATACGGAATCGAACATTTCGGTTTACATGTGAAAGTTCTGAGGAGGCAAGTTTCATTACAAAGTACAATGCCTGTCAAAAAAGTAAAGCACCCAGACGACATGGGCAGATGTCAGTATAACCTCTTTCGTGTGCACGCTATCGGCTGGTGTATAAATGATTAATTTGCAGTTCTCTGTCACAGGTAGGACGGCCATTCTGTCATCCGAAACCACTGGTCAGAGACCAACAGCAACCGAGCTGCCTTTATTTACATATGCTACAGTTTGAAACGAGCCACTTAGGTTCTACGTGCAACATACACTGACGCGCCAAGGAAACGTATAAGCATGCGTATTCAAACACAGAGGTATGTAAACAGATAGAATACGGCACTGCGGTCAGCAACGTCTATATAAGACGACAAGTATCGGGTGTAGCTATTAGATCGGTTACTGCTGCTACAATGGCTGGTTTTCAAGATTTAAGTGGGTTTGAACGTTGTGTTATAGTCGGCGCGCGAGCGATGGGATACAGCATCTCCGAGGTAGCGATGAAATGTGGATTTTCCCGTACGACCATTTCACTAGTTTACCTAGATTATGTATCTGGTAAAAAAATCAAATCCGACATTGCTGCTACCGAAAATAAGATCCTGCAAGAACGGAACCAATGACGACTGAAGGGAATCGTTCAACGTGACAGAAGTGTAAGCCTTCTGCAAATTGCTACAGATTTCAGTGCTGGGCCACCAACAAGTGTCTGTGTGCAAACCATCCAACGAAACATCATCGACATGGGATTTCGGAGCCGAAGGCACTCTCGTTTACCCTTGATGACTGCACGACACAAGGCTTTACCCCACGCTGGGGCCCATAAACGCCGACATTGGCCTCTTGATGACTGGAAACTTGATGCCTGGTCGGACGAGTCTCGTCTCAAATTGTATCGAGCGGATGGACCTGTATGGGTATGGAGACAACATAATGAATCCAAGGTCCCTGCATGTCAGCAGGGGACTGTTTAGGCTAGTAGGGGCTCTGTAATGGTGTGGCAAGTATGCAGTTAGAGTGATATGGGACCCCTGCGACGTATAGATTCGACTCTGACAGGTGACACGAATGTAAACATCCTGTCTGATTACCTGCATACATTCATGTCCATTGTGCATTCTGACGGGAAATTCCAGCAGGATAATGCGACACCCCACACGTCCCTATTTCCTACAGAGTGGCTCCAGGAACACTCTTCTGTCTTTAAACACTTACGGTGGCCACCAAACTCCCCACACATGAACATCATTGAGAATATCTGGGATGCCTTGCAACGTGCTGTTCAGACGAGATCTGTACCCCCTCGTACTCTTATAGATTTGTGGACAGCATGCAGGATTCATGGTGTCAGTACCCTCCAGCATTACTTCAGGCATTAATCGATTCCATACCACGTCGTGTTGCGGCACTTCTCCGTGCTCGCGGGGGCCCTACACGACATTAGTTAATGTACCACTTCCTTTGGCTCTTCAGTGTAACAACAATGGAGGTAGCGGTTATCGGTGTTTGATGTGATGATAAAATATTACAGTAATAATTCATTTACTTCTGAGTACAGTAAAGATTTATCTGCCACTGAGACTACACAGCTGGGACTGACATTTAAAACCATCCATACAGCACCGGCCGGTGTGGCCGAGCGGTTCTAGGCGCTACAGTCTGGAACCGTGCGACCGCTAAGGTCGCAGGTTCGAACCCTGCCTCGGGCATTTATGTGCGTGATGTCCTTAGGTTAGGTAGGTTTAGGTAGTTCTAAGTTCCAGGGGACTGATGACCTCAGATGTTAAGTCCCATAGTGCTCAGAGCCATTTGGACAATCCATACAGTTGTGAAGGACTGGGTATCAGGTTTCACACCAAGCAGTCATCCACCCTGATGGACATTCGTCTATGAAAATGTGACGAAAATAATCCTCGTGAGATACTAAAACATTAAAACTAACAGGAGTTTACGCAGTAGCATAGTGGTTTTTGAAATACTTATCAAAATGATGTTGGTCTTTATGTTTGTCAATTTAATTTGGTTTTAAATATAATTCTTTATTTAAATTTAATTTCTGATCCCTCAAGACTCATTTCAATCGCTGTAATAACTTTGTTGCACAAATCTAATGAAGTGAATTTGTATAAAAAAATATGTGATTGCAGCAATGCGGCGTTTATATTTTCTCATGGTGCAAAAGATATTTATTTTTTAAATGTTTGTGTGATAATAACCATTCCAGATAATGTAGATATCATTTTGGGACCAATGCACAGTTTTTGATGAGCTATCCACCCTAGTTCCCTTCGGTACATGTCGTAATAATTCGATAGACGTCATGTCACTTCTCACTGCTGCCAGTCTGTCCGTGGCTGAAGTGTGGACATGTTCATATTAATTTCATATTCATTACTACAAATAAGTACTACATATTGACATAAGCGTATTTATAATAAACTCTCACGAAACTTTTCACGAAACAATTCTACCATAGCAGATGATCGTCCCGAAACACATGCTACGTCTGTCGCTAGGAACGAAATCTAAAACACTTGCAAGAGATTGTCGCTTTGCTGCAGTCGTCTGATCAAGACCCTGACACGGATACGCCCCTTATTAATTGTTACACAGGTACGTCCAAGCAACGCGATCCACATTTTCAGGTACTGAACCAAAATTCGAAGTCTGACTGGCTGTGAAAATTTAAGTAGCCGACTCCAAGACGAAGCAAGCGAAATAAAAAGTACTACTATTTTAGCCGCTCTGCTACACTCGATGAAGTTGGACAAAATCAGACAACCAGACAACATTCTGAAATTCAGGTGTTTATTTTCTTAGTTGACAATTGAAAGGAATCTATTGGGGTACAATTATATATGGCACACGAATATTGTAATTACACTGATATGAACTAAAATGAAACTATTATATTGTAAACGATGTATGTCTCTGAAGGACTCTATGAAGCGGATCGCTGTCTTTGCGCGACCGCAGAACCAAATTACTGCTTCTGGTCTGAGATTGTAGTGCTGGAGTAAGAGACTGCTTGGCTCAGAGCAGCGAATGTGTAGCAGCCTGTGAGCGATAGAGGATGCAGTAGGCAGTTTTCGTGGTGTGCTCTGTAAAGCCACCAAGTGTTAGATTAGAATGTAGGAATTTTCTCGTACCAGTATCTTGTGTAACATCGCACGTAAAATAGGTAGTTACAAATGATGAGTGATTTTATAATTGAATGTAAAGCGAAATGATGAAACGTAAATTTAAGTGTGACAAGAAAGGATTACCAGATTGATACTTAAAGAAGCTTTACCAGTACATGTATTATTGGAAATATAAATGTGGAAGCAGAAATCTTCTCGCAATTAAAAAAAGATGTTAATTTTTTACTACTTTCCTTTTGCTAGCACGTTAGTGTATATGAGCTGGCTGATAACTGAGTTCTGTGTTGAGTAACCCCATAATGTACGTAAATAGATTTGGTGAGTAGGCTAGTTAGATAATTTCCCTTCTGTAATGTTTCTAAGTCTTGTTAACACACATATACGCAATCTGATAATCTATCTTTATGCTTTTTAGTGATGTTAGATGATACTTGCTGTTCGAATCTCTTTGTTTGTGACTACGTTAGCAAAGAAAGGTTTTCATTCAGTAAAAAGGATGTAATTTTTCCAAATAATGTAGTTTCAATTGGCAGATGTTTCGAAAAGCTAAACTTAACTTCGGCTACAACTTCACTATCGAAGAAGTCAGTGTTAGTAATTCATTGAAATCACTACCGCCTCCCTGTTCAGGCCATGTGTTTCTTTAAAGACATTGACTTTTTCGTTTCATTTATCAGCCAAAAGAATTTCATGTTATGTCAAAGTATTGCGGCCAGCACTGCACACATCTGGGTCGATAGCTACTAAATTTTATTCTTCCTCAAGAGAGAGCAGAATATAACGCGATCCATCCTTGCTGATTTAGAGGTGAGACAATTTTATTTATCTGTTATGTGCACAGGGACCAAAGTTATTAGTTTTGAACAGGGCCCGATGACTCAGTACCTACGGGGCTGAATGTATTTTGCAGTGACTGTATTTCTTTATTGGAACTGGAAGTTGCATTGCCCAATCAGTTCGCATAAAGTTCTGCGACAATAACACAGAATAAGCACACCACTTGCACGCTGCATGATAAGCCCTGTTTTGTATATATTCCCAGTTCAGGCATTCATTTAAGAATTTCAGTTATTTTAAAGAACGTTACACATGTGCTTTCTGCATTACCTAAGGGCTTGGAAGGGCACCATCAGTTGACTAGTGTAGTTGGAGTACTTCAGCAGTTTAAGTCTTTAACAGCAGATATGGAAAGGAATTCCAATTGTCGTCGGCGCTTAGCCTAACGATTTAGAAGAAAGCCTATGTGAGGAACAGGTGCGGTTTGCTGAGCTACTTAAAACGGATGTGCCTGTTGCTATTGACAGCAAAAAGTACGAGGCCCTGGAACTGCAGTTTTACCAACTTTTTATGAAAAATTCATTACAATCTTGTTTTTCGAAGGTAGAAAGACTTTTCCGTATTTACTCGTCTTTGATGATCACCAGCAGCAGTGGGGAACATTCTTTTTCAATGTAAAAGCGCATTAGAAATGAGTTAGGGAACAACGTTGAGCCAATAATTTCTAAATAACCTCACCTTAATGAGTACAGAATTTGATTTACCTAGAGATATTGGTCTGACTAGTGTTATTTTTAAATTTGCCCAAATTAAACTGAGAAAAGTTATTTTGCAACGTGCTATTTTATTTTATATAGTAAACTTTGAGACCTAAAGCAAAACAAGGGCTTCTTCATAGCATTTGGCACAGGCACTGCGCTCGCTCAATACGGCACTGTATGTAAACATTCCCCTCTAGGACAACTGCAGTTTCAGATTTACTTGTCGTGTCTCACATCTGCCAGTATCAACGTGGTCCGCATCCAGTGGCATAACTAAGTTATGGCAGCCAGGGCACTTGTCCTGTACGCCGTTTCTATGGGCGCAATTTTGTGACGGCTGAAAAGAATAGGGAATGACGAAAGAAAGGGGAAGAGAAGCATGAAGAATGAGGGAGAAAAGGAACCGAAGAAACAATTGGAGGTCACTAAAATGGGAAGAGGACACACAAAAAATGCACTAGAAATACGCAGATGCTTACACCGTGTTTTCGGCTTCTGGATGGAGCTACTTTTATTACACCAAGTGAGGCAACACAGCGAAAGTGTAAAAAGTATATTTTGCTTTTGTGTTTTTCCTGTAACTTTGCCCTTATCGACAGTGAAACACTGAAAATGGAATCGCCTTTTTTGTTGCATGCAGTAAAATTATTGACTGGGTGCTATTCCATGCTTTTAACTGCACCACACAAAGAAGACTTATAGAAGTATGCTGTTTTGGCGAAAACTGACATGGAACAATAATGACTGTGCCTTAATATAGCTCAGTTCATATAATAAAGTGAAAACAGCAACCAGCCACTGTTGAAAATGCTACTTATTACGAAAATGTTCCGTCTTTACCGATTTTGAAGCGATGGGTTCATCATCATCAGTTTCTCAGTTTAGAATTACACATAGGCTATGATGTACATGCGATTTTCGCTGATTTCCGTAGTGCAAAGACGAAATTGTGCTGTTATTCCTTTTAAGAAAACTTATCATATGAAATAAGCAGTTTATTTAAAAGTAAAAGTACAAAGATACGCTTCATACACATAATAAATTAGAGAAGCTATCCACTAATATATTAAATAACAATAATCCCCACAATGACAGATCTAGGATATACATACTTACTCGTAAATTTATTTTGCTTTTGTCTTCCACGAAATTTAACAGAAGTTTTTTTTTTCCACAATATATTATTTGCTCGTGTTTTACTTGATTTGCTCACGTTAGTTGCAAGTAATGCTCATTACATTTACATTGCACGTAGGCCTACTTGTACTGTACCTACCCCATTCGGCCAAAAAATACGCCCGAGCGGAAGAAAGTTGCAACAAAGTCAGCAGCAGGCAGGCAAAAGTGTTACGCATTGCGAAGCAAATCAAAGCCGACAGGCGTTGCGAAGCAGTGCTTGCTGGGTGGGGTATAGCACCAGCCGACGCTGTAATACGCTAACGGAAGGGTGGAATCTTTTCCTCAAAAATGGTTCAAATGGCTCTGAGCACTATGCGACTTAACTTCTGAGGTCATCAGTCGCCGAGAACTTAGAACTAATTAAACCTAACTAACCTAAGGACATCACACACATCCATGCCCGAGGCAGGATTCGAACCTGCGACCGTAGCGGTCGCTCGGTTCCAGACTGCAGCGTCTAGAACCGCACGGCCACTCCGGCCGGCAGCTTTTCCTCACTTACCACCACAGAAGTGTTAAGAGTTTTGCCTTAAGCTCTAAACAAATACAGTCTCGAGCGCATAAGTACTCAGCCATTCGTGTACTATAATATTCCCGTCTACACCAAGAGCCTGTGACAACCGGAGCGGCAACCTGGAATGCAGTATGGGGTCCGCAGTTCGACACAGGACGGTGCAGTCTGCCCTGAGTCACTGGTGAGCCGCCGCTAGAGCAGAGATCTTCGCGCTCGCTGGAGGGCGACCAGATACCATGCCAGTTGCGCTGCAGCGTTGTCATCATGGTCGCAGCCACAGATGTCGCTGATGCGACACCCGGCCCTGCGCTTTGCGCTCTCAGCAGTGCTAGACGTCTATTGTCAATCCATAGAGGCAACTGGACAATTCTACCAACCTGTTCCTGATGTACCACGGCTTAAGGCCAGAATGAAGATGTTAAATGAACAAATCCACTGTCATCCTGATGTCTCATTTCACACTCCACAGTCGATGAACCATCTAGCATACTGAAGCATTTATGTGACACGAATTTTTTTTTTGTACCATTTCAGTGCACTATACTCGCAAATTAAGCTGACATTCAGTGCGCTGACAGATGGGAGCGACTGTAAATTGGAACCTGTGAGAAATTAAAACGCCTACATCCGTCCTTACTATTTTATTTCTTTTTTTGCAACCAGTTTCGGCGCTTCAATGCGCCATGTTCAAGCCTTTATGCGCAGAACGTTAACGATAGCATTATCAACTTATCGATCAAGCAACATAAAAACAGAAGAAAAACAGAAAGAGGAACAAGGACAAGACTCTGTAAGCGAATTTACAGCAAACATTTATAGAACGAACAGACATCCATTCTCACATATCTAAAATATGCCATAACGAATTTCCGCTCAATACATTGTACAATAATATTATTTATTCTTCTTTAAATAACTATTCATGATTTTTAGTGGTCTGTCGGACATACATTGTCTGTACAAGCCTGAAATAGCCTACTAAAAGACAAAATAACTGTAGAAGGTAATAAATGTACAAAGGAGACAATACCTCATGAACAGGTAGAAAGAAGGTACATGACCTATGTGCCGTGTCAAACACACAAATGAGTACTTTTTGAGCGGTGCTAGTCAGAAAGCTTTTCTGATATTTCATGTATGCAGGGAATGGAAGTCATTACCTGGTGTATACAGACGTCCTATCATCTGTCCCTTCTCCTTGTCAGTGTTTTCCACATATTCCTTTCCTCTTAGATTCTGCGCAGAACCTCCTCATTCCTTATCTTACCAGTTCACCTAATTTTCAACATTCGTCTGTAGCACCGCATCTCGAATGCTTCGATTCTCTTCTGTTAAGGTTTTCCCTCAGTCCATGTTTCACTACCATACAATGCCGTACACCAGACGTACATTCTCAGAAATTTCTTTCTCAAGTTAAGGCCTATGTTTGACACTAGTAGACTTCTCTTGGCCAGGAATGCCCTCTTTGACAGTGCTAGTCTGCTTTTGATGTCCTCCTTGCTCCGTCCGTCTTTGAGTATTTTGCTGCCTAGGTAGCAGAATTCATTAACTGCATCTACTTCGTGATCATCAGCCCTGATGTTAAGTTTCTCACTGTTCTTAATTCTGCTTCTTCTCATTACTTTCTTCGTTTTTAGATTCACTCTCAATTCCACATTCTGCACTCATTAGATTGTTCCTTCCATTCAGCATATCATGTATTTCTTGTTTACTTTCACTCAAGATAGCAATGTCATCAGCGAATCGTATCACTGATATCCTTTCACCTCGAATTTTAATTCCACTCCTGAACCTTTCGTTTATTTCCATCATTGCTTCTTCGATCTGCAGATTGAACTGTAGGGGTGAAACGCTATATCCCTGTCTTACATCGTTTTTAATCCTACATTCTACACACCAACGTGAGTAGTCGTTTTATTGCAGAATTTTAGAAGATCTGGTGGAATGGTATCTATCCCTTATGCCTCATTTGATCTTAAGTCCTCAAAAGCCCTTTTAAATTGGATTCTAATACTGGAACTCCTACCTCTTGTAACTCGAGTCCTGTTTCTTCTTCTCTGCCCCCTTGTAGAGGCTTTCAATACAGTCTTTCCACCTATCCGCTCTCTCCTCTGCATATGACAGTGCAATTCTCGTTGCACTCTTAATGTTACCAACCTTGATTTTAATGTTGCCGAATGTTGGTTTGACTTTCCTCTGCGCTGAATCTGTCCAGCCAGCAATCATTTCTTTTTCAATTTCTTCACATTTTTCATGCTGCCATTTCTTCTTACCTACCCTGCACTTCCTGTTTATTTCATTCCTCAGCGACTTGTATTTCTGTACTCCTGAGTTTCCCGGAACATTTTCGTCCTTTCATAGATCAACCGAAGTATTTCTTCTGTTACCCATAGTTTCTCCGCAGATACCTTCTTTGTATCTATATTTTTCGTTCCCAACTTCTGTGATGGTCCTTTTTCGAGATGTACATTGCTCTTCAACTGTTGTGCCTACTGAGCTATTCCTTATTGTTTTATCCAAAGCCTTAGAGAACTTCAAGCCTATCTCGCCATTCCTTAGTACTTTCGTATACCACTTCTTTGCGTATTGATTCTTCCTGACATATGTCTTAAACTTCAGCCCGTTCTTCATCACTACTACATTGCGACCCGAGTCTATATCTGCTCCTAGGTACCCTTACAATCCGGTATCTGATTTAAGAATCTTTATTTCACCATGATGTAATCTGAAATCTTCCCGAAACACCCGCTCTTTTTCAAGTATGCCTCCTCCTCTTTTGCTTTTTGAACAGGGTACTCGCTATTGCTAGCTGAAATTTATTACGAAATGTGCTTGCCCGCGAAAGGCAAAGGTCACGAGTTCGAGTCTCGGTCCGGCACACAGTTTTAATCGGCCAGGAAGTTTCATATCAGCGCACACTCCGTTGCAGAGTGAAAATCTCATTCAGGTGTATCCACGTCGACAAGGCCGTTCACAGCACGACACTTATGAGAACACGGTATACCGCCGTCTGCTTGCGGTCAGTTCCTTCACTGTACCTCACTGCCAGCTCCGGATGCCGCGCGAAGTAGCCGCGCGGTCTTGAATGCCTTGCACGGTTCGCGCGGCTCCTTCCGTCGGACGTTCGAGTCCTCCCTCGGGCACGGTTGAGTGTATTGGCCTTAGCGTAAGTTAGTTTAAGTTAGATTAAGTAGTGTGTCAGCCTGAGGATTGATGACCTCAGCAGTCTGGTCTCAAAGGAACTTATCACCACTACCACTACCATCTCCAGACTGCCTCTGCTACGCGACGCAACAATGCTACTTCCTCGCCTAGCTTTTGCAATGAGTTTATATCTTTGCCTGTGCCTTTTAACAAAAGTGATTACCTTTGGTTTATTGCGTAACATTCCAGTTAATCGCTAAAATATTTATCACATAGAAAATCTACTTGTTAAATGAGTGCAAATACTTGAACAAAGCCGGCCGCGGTGGCCGAGCGGTTCCAGGCGGTTCAGTCCGGAAACGCGCGATTGCTACGATCGCAGGTTCGAATCCTGCCTCGGGAATGTATGTGTGTGATGTGCTTAAGTTAGTTAGGTTTAAGTAGTTCTAGGGGACTGACGACGTCAGATGTTAAGTCCCATAGTGCGCAGAGCCATTTGAACCATTTTTGAACTTGAACAAAGAAAAAAAAATCTATGAAGCAAAATTGATAAAAAGAAACCTGACCACTAGTGCCATTCAACAGAACACAGTTTAGCAGATACTGGCAAACTAAACATTAATCAAAATTACGTACTGTATGAATGCTTTTAGTGAGTTGCACAACAGCAACAAAACTTACTATCGAGTAATTCGATGACCGACAGGAAAAACCTGAGCTGGAGAATTAACTGTATGAACACACCCAAAGAAATGCATTAGGTATGTAAGGGTATAAAAATTGATGCTAGGTTGTATCGAATCTCTGCTGGATCCTGTATCACAGCACAGGTGGAACAGAGATACCCCGACGGTTGTGGGGGTTGGGTGGGGGGGGGGGGGGAGCGGACGGGGCGAGAGGTTCTGGTGCCTGCAGAAAAGGCGTGGGCACCCGCCGGCTCAATTAGGCCCTCAAAGCAGTCGTTTTATGGTTTATATTGTGTAATACGAGTCAGCGAGTCAGTATATTTTTTGTCACGGTGACCGAACGGAATCAAACGGAAGCTGCTAGTCCTACAACAAGATATATTCGTAAATTTAAGATGTAGTAAACTCAGTGTTCTTCATAAGCTGTTTAATTTAACGATTTTTATCGTCATGAATGGTTACTGAGTGACTTACATTGACTCGTGGAAGCAGGAGATCGAAAGGACAAGTATCACATGAACATACGGTTGTGGACACAACCGCAAACAAAAGGGCAATCAATGAACGGGTCACAGACTCGCCAAACGGCCGTATAGCTTACAAGTGTGGCCAAAGACAGTTTTGCAGAACACTGTGGGAGAGATTCAGCGAGCGTTACTTTGGCGTTAGGTTTGATGACAGACACTGATTTCTGATTCGGTTATGAGTGCAAATAAAGCCATTGTTGCTGTAAGTCCTGTCCAGATGGGGACGCATTCACGTATACAAAGACAGCCGCTTTCATTTCTGACATCTAGAAACGATGCCAACTATTATAAATCTACAATATCAACTCAACGTCTACACGCGTGCCAAACGCCAAAATTCTTCCGTAAAAGACTTCCTGATAATGTTATACCAATCTCAGATTCGTAACTAATATCTTGAAAACCGGCTTGAAATAATTACTATCTTAATGGACAATTTATTGCTTTATTTTTAAGATTTTTAAAACTGACACTGAAATAATTACTAACATAATGGATGATTTATTGCTTTCTTGTTAATTATTTCTTAGATGGAAAATGTACATTTTTCAAAATATGTTTTGTAAAGGGTAGCTGCCATCTGTTACCCATAATAACAAATTTTGTAACAATGAATTGGTCATGTTATTGTAAGGTGCCAAATCGTCATTGTTGTTCCAAGAAAGTTTAAATTAGACCGTAAATGTTTATAGACGTCAGCCTGTCCACCAGCTTAAATTCTTTGACAAAAGACTTAACTTGTTACTTGCTGTAACCTGCATTTCGCTGTAAATTTTTGAATACAGTTTTCTTCAGTCTTAACTCTTCATGTCTTTACATAAAAACCGCTTTCATTTTTGCCTTATTGAGCTGACACTCTAAATTTTTAACATCGTTGTACAATATGTTTTCGATATCGTTACTGAACGTTTTCGGAAAGTAAAGTTGTTATGTCCTAAACCAGGTTCCGTGACGGTGTTTTTTTCCCCACTTAACTTTGAGTCTGTCACTTTACGTACTTCCTGGGATGCCTGCTGTTTCAAGAATTTGATTTATTCTAAGGCTTCTTTCATCTTATTTTCGTTCCATTTATGTCTTGCTTTCACCTTCTTTGCCTGATAAAAAAAACATAAAAATTAAGTTCTTATGCTACGTATTTTGTATGGTACAATCCAAAATTACTTTGGCCGGTACAACGTTAACGTAGTGCTGTGCTAGTTTAAAATTCCCGTTGTTATTATGGCTACAATGTAGAGAATAATATCAGTTGTGTCTAAAAGGGCGATAAAATGTTAATCTTATTTAATATCAAACAAAGCACAACAATGTACAGTTAATCTCAGGCTCCGAGTCGGAACGGACAGGTTGTTGCCATCCCGAAACGAACTGTTGTTTTGATTTAGAATCCTCCATAACTCACACTGCACTGGCACGAGAGGTGATGTCACTAGCTCTAGTGTTTAGAAACAGTTCTTATCCGATACAGTTCGCTGTGCGACACTATCCAACATTTTCCTAATGTCCATGAAAATTTGATTAACCAGTTTTTCTGAATCATGCTTGCAGGAAAACTATGAATAACCATACTGAGATAATTTACACAGAGGTAGAGGCACATGCGATGGCGAATCACAGCACGAACTACAAGAGAGCGTGAAAAACTTAGCACGGGAATTTGCACCCAAGACTTAGATTATTAGAGCCGACCAAGGGAATATCATTACAGACTCACACACCTCCGTCAGAGAATGGAGTGAACACTGCATCAAGCTGTTCTCTGGGGACTTACAACCAATATCAACGTTCAGAACACAACAGACACTGATCAGCGATCCTTATAGAAGAAGTGCGACATACACTGAAAAAGTTGCGGCATCAGAGGGCACCAGGCCCAGATGGAATTACTGCTGAAGTTCTAAAAACATGGGTAACTTGCGTGTGGACATCCAGCACAGGCAATTTCAAAAGATCTGAATGCCTGTAAATTGTCACTCCATTTTCCATACCACCGTTCAAGAAAGGTTCTCCACTTAGCTATGCGAACTGTCGAACGATAGCCCTTATCTCCCAAGCCACTAAAATCAGGTTCACTATATTAAATCAGAGGCTGAAAACCTTCTTATTTCCACAATTATCAGACGAGCGAACTGGGTTTATTCCAGCAAAGGGAGCTCATGAGCATACCCTAAATATGAGACAGCCCACAGAGAAGGCAAGGGAACGTCGTATTAAGATGCTCATGTGCTTCGCAGGCTCCAAGAAATCTTCGCAGTCTACAAGAAACGTTTCGACATGGAGAAATGGTCACAACTATGGACTGCCCTCATCCTGATGATTACTCTAAGGCACCTGGTATACCATATCCAGCAACTTTATTTTTCTAACACACCGACAGTAAGAATCACGCCGGCGTGAGGCGACGTGTCATTCTCTCTCCACTGATGTTCAGTGCACATAGTCGGCACATTATGAGAGATGTTCTTGAAGACTGGTATGACGGCATTTGTAGGTGGCAGAAAATTAACAATCTCAGGTATTCAAGCGACACTCTGATTACTGCAACAGCGAGCATCAACTAGAAACCATCATGCGAAGCTTGGTCCAACGAATCAGAGGATATGGTCTTGAAATCAGTAATTCAAAAATCAAGGTGATGGATGTAGACATCCCTAATGACAACAGACCTGACATCAAAAATATTGCTGACTACCAGGACTACTAAATTTAGGACCTGTTCTCACTGATACTGGAGATTTCGAGCCTGGCACCAGCAGGCGCATTTAGATTGCGAGAAATTTTGCAGCAAAACTTGCTCGTACCTGGAAGAACACTTTCATCACTGGTATAACAAAGCTCACTCTCGTCCAAACTCTGCTCTTCTCTATCGCGACCTACAATGAGGTAACAAGTCATGGGATAGTGATATGCATATATACAGATGGTGGTAGTATCGCGCACACGGGGTATAAAAGGATACTGAATTCGCGGAGCTGTCATTTGTACTCAAGTGATTCGTCTGAAAAGGTTTCCGACGCAATTATGGCCGCACGAAGGGAATTAACAGACTTTAAAAGCAGAATGGCAGTTGGAGCCATACAAATGGATATTCCGTTTCGGAAATCGGTGGGTATTCAATGTTCCGAGGTCCACAGTGTCAAGAGAATGCCAGATTTCAGGGATTACCTTTCACCACGGACAACGCAGGGGCCTTCACTTAACGGACAAGACCACCGGCATTTGCTTACAGTTGTCGGAGTTAACAGACAAGCAATACCGCGTGAAATAACGGCAGAAATCAATGTGGGACATACGACGACAGTGTGTTGAAATTTGGCGTTATTGGGCTAAGAAAGCAGCCTGCAGCGCCTGCAGCGCCTCTCCTGGGCTCATGACCATCTTAGTTGGACTCTAGATGACTGTAAAACCGTGGCCTGGTCAGATGAGTTCCGATTTCAGTTGGTAACAGCTGATGGTAAGGTTCGAGTGTGGTGCAGATCCCACGAGTCCATGGCACCAAGTAGTAAATAATGCCGTATGCAGGCTGGTAGTGGCTGCATAGTGCTATGGCTGTGTTTACATGGAATGGACTGGCACCTCTGGTCGAAATGGTCATGTTCGGCTATTGTAGACCAACTGCAGCCATTCAAAGACTTTACGTTCCCAAACAACGATAGAATTTTTATGGGTGACAATTCACCATGTCACCGTGCCACAGTTCTTGGCGACTGGTTTGAAGAACGTTCTGGATAATTCGAGCGCATTGGCCGCCCAGATCACTCGCCGCGAATCCAATCGAATATTCATGGGATATAATCAAGTAATCGTGGACGGCTATAGAGGCAGTATGGCCCAATGCTTCTGCAGGGGACTTCCAAAGACTTGTTGAGTCGATGCGACACGGAATTGCAGCAGTATGACGGACAAAATGAATTCCAACACAGTGTTAGAAGGTATCCCACGACTTTTGTCACCTCAGTGTATGCAGCAGAAACTTGGACGATGAGGACGCGGACCTTCATCATCTACATCTACATGGATACTCTGCAAATCACAGTTTTAAGTGCCTGGCAGAAGGTTCATCGCGCCACCTTCGCAATTCTCTATTATTCCAATCTCGTATAGCGCGCGAAAACAGTGAACACCTATATCTTTCCGTACGAGCTCTGATTTCCCTTATTTTATCGTGGTGATCGTTCCTCCATATGTAGGTCGGTTTCAACAAAATATTTTCGCATTCGGAGGAGAAAGTTTGCAATTTCGTGAGAAGGTTCTGCCGCAACGAACAACGCCGTTCTTTTAACAACGTCCAACCCAAATCCTGTATCATTTCTGTGACACTCTCTCCCATATTTCACGATAATACAAAACGTGTTGCCTTTCTTTGAACTTTTTCCATGTACTCCGTCAGTCCCATCTGGTAAGGACCCCACACCGCGCAGCAGTATTCTAAAAGAGGACGGACAAGCGTAGTAGGTCAGTTACATTTTCTGAGTGTTCTGCCAATAAAACGCAGTTTTTGGTTAGCCTTCCAATTTAAGTTGTTCGTAATTGTAGTATCTAGGTATTTAGTTGAATTTACGGCTTTTAGATTAGACTGATTTATCGTGTAACCGAAGTTTAACAAGTTCCTTTTAGCACTCATGTGGATGACCTCACACTTTTCGTTATGTAGGGTCAACTGCCACTTTTTACACCATTCAGATATCTTTTCTAAATCGCTTTGCAGTTTGTTTTGATCTTCTGATGACTTTATTAGTCGATAAACGACAGCGTCACCTGCAAACAACAAAAGACGGCTGCTCAGATTGTCTCCCAAATCGTTTGTATAGATAAGGAACAGCAAAGGGCCTAAAACACTACCTTGGGGAACCCTCGCAGGAAAGATGCTGTGGAAATGCAGTGCTATGGAAGATTTCTTCGAATACCCAGAAATCGAGCTAATGAATCGATCTTGAGACAGCGAGCCAACAGAACAAGACTATTGAAAATTGTCAATCAATATCAGTTGAAATATTTTGGCCTAATTTCCAGAAGGCAAGAAGTAATTGAAAGAACGATGACAGAGATAAAAGTCGATGGCCAAAACCCTAGAGAACGCGCACCGTTACGGTGGACAGACCACACTAGATGCTTGACCGGGACGGGCATCCAACAAGCAAATCACTGTGACCAGGACAGAGTTTCGTGGAGACAGGTCGTCAAGAGGCTTACCAAGTGATGCCACTACACCATTGCGTAGGGCTAGACCAAGAGACAGACACATGATTTGCTACTTATTGCAATGATTGTATCGTCTTCATTCTGCCTGTTCAGCTGGTAATCGCAATGTGTCAGGCATCGCGCGGTATGTGAAATAAGACTGATCCCAAAAGGTCAGTGCTCGGCCAAGCCGCAGCACTCACACAAGGCGTTGCCGGCACAGAGGGGCGTCGCAGCACGGGTCAACAGGGTCGTGCCTAGCGCCGTCGTGGGCGAACAGGTAATTTAGACATATATAAGCGACAGCCGGCAAGACACGGCCACTGCGGGTCGCCTTTCCTCCGAGCAAACGGCGCCTCTGTAAACGCTGCGACGCGACGAACCACAACGCAGATGCTCGACAGTCGGTCCACTCCTTGGCGCCAAAATACCCGCCTCCAGAGCTGGACGAGGTGGAGCAGTCGTGGCGCCGCAGGTAGTCGCCACACGTCCGCCCGCGTGTGCAGCTCGTGAGTCACCGCACAGCATTAAGTGCAAAGAGCACTTTCATATGGAACGCTAGGAACCGTTTAAAAGTATACACTACTGGCCATTAAAATTGTTACACCACGAAGATGACGTGCTACAGACGTGAAATTTAACCAACAGGAAGAAGATGCTGTAATATGCAAACGATCAGCTTTCCAGAGCATTCACACAAGGTTGGCGCCGGTGGCGACACCTACAACGTGCTGACATCAGCAAAGTTTCCAACCGATTTCTCATTCACAAACGGCAGTTCACCAGCGTTGCCTGGTGAAACGTTGTTGTGATGCCTCGTGTAAGGAGGAGAAATGCGTACCATCACGTTTCTGACTTCGATAAAGGTCGGATTGTAGCCTATCGCGATTGCGGTTTATCGTATCGCGACATTGCTGCTCGCTTTGGTCGAGATCCAATGACTGTTAGTAGAATACGGAATCGATGGGTTCAGGAGGGCAATACGGAACGCCGTGCTGGATCCCAACGGCCTCGTATCACTAGCAGTCAAGATGATAGGCATCTAATCCGCATGGCTGTAACGGATCGTGCAGACACGTCTCGATCCCTGAGTCAACAGATGGGGACGTTTGCAAGACAACAACCATCTGCACGAACAGTTCGATGACGTTTGCAGCAGCATGGACTATCGCTTGAAGACCGTGGCTGCGGTTAGCCGTGTCGCTGAATCACAGACAGGAGCGCCTCCGATTGTGTACTCAACGACGAACCTGGCTGCACGAATAGTAAAACATAATTTTATGATGAATCCAGGTTCTGTTTACAGCAAGATGATTGTCGCATCCGTGTTTGGCGACATCGCGATGAACGCACATTGGAAGCGTGTATTCTTCATCGCCATACTGGCGTATCAGCCCGACGTGATAGTATGGGGTGCCGGTCACCTCTTGTTCGCAATGACGGCACTTTGAACAGTGGACGTTACATTTCGGATGTGTTACGACCCGTGGCTCTACCCTTCATTCGATCCCTGCGAAACGCTACATTTCAGCAGCATAAGGCACGACCGCATGTTGCAGGTCCTGTACGGTCCTTTCTGGATACAGAAAATGTTCGACTGCTGCCCTGACCAACACATTCTCTAGATCTCTCACCAATTGAAAAAGTCTGGTCAATGGTGCCCGAGCAACTGGCTCGTCACAATACGCCAGTCACTACTCTTGATGAACTGTGGTATCGTGCTAAAGCTGCATGGGCAGCTGTACCTGTACACGCCATCCAAGCTCTGTTTGACTCAATGCCCAGGCGTATCAAGGCCGTTATTACGGCCAGAGGTGGTTGTTCTGGGTAATGATTTCTCAGGATCTATGCACCCAACTTGCGTGAAAATGTAATCACACGTCAGTTCTAGTATAATATATTTGTCCAATGAATACCCGTTTATCATCTGCATTTCATCTTGGTGTAGCAATTTTAATGGCCAGTAGTGTATTTGCACCACTTGCATATATGCAAATGAGTCGGTTTAACTTCAAGGCGAGAAGCGAATGGAAGAAACAGCTTTATTAAACTAAAAAGTATTTTAGTACAGTAGAGGAAATCAGCATAAAGGCATGGATTTTTGTAGGAATATTTGTGCTCAATATTATGAGACATAGTTTACCGAAAAAGTCTATTAAGTGGTATGGCGATTGGTGCCAATAGTACAGAATACAGAGTGAACATGGATAAAACCGACAAACTTTTGCCACTGATTCCTCCACGAAAATGGAGGAAAAAAAATTATGAAACTTCCTGGCAGATTAAAACTGTGTGCCCGACCGAGACTCGAACTCGGGACCTCTGCCTTCCGCGGGCAAGTGCTCTACCATCTGAGCTACCGATGCACGAATCACGCCCAGTCCTCACAGCTTTACCTCTGGCAGAAGTAGATGGTAGAGCACTTGCCTGCGAAAGGCAAAGGTCCCGAGTTCGAGTCTCGGTCGGGCACACAGTTTTAATCTGCCAGGAAGTTTCATATCAGCGCACACTCCGCTGCAGAGTAAAAATCTCATTCTGGAAACATCCCCCAGCCTGTGGCTAAGCCATGTCTCCACAGTATCCTTTCTTTCAGGAGTGCTAGTTCTGCAAGGTTTGCAGGAGAGCTTCTGTAAAGTTTGGAAGGTAGGAGACGAGATACTGGCAGAAGTAAAGCTGTGAGGAGCGGGTGTAAGTCGTGCTTCGGTAGCTCAGATGGTAGAGCACTTGCCCGCAAAAGGCAAAGGTCCCGAGTTCGAGTCTCGGTCGGGCACACAGTTTTAATCTGCCAGCAAAGTTTCATATCAGCGCACACTCCGCTGCAGAGTGAAAATCTCATTCTGAAGAAAGATTATGTGCGCACAACGACATCAAATCGTCCTGGAACTCAGAGCTGCATCGCATCCACGTCACAACACATATTCAGAGTGGCCTGCATGGGATTTCAGGGGATAGGGACAAAAGCGGTTGTCATGCAGGAGACACATTATTGTACTTTGGCTTACAAGATATCGGTGGGCCACTTGCCTGAAGCTTGTATTAGAGTTCGTCTCAATACCCTGTAGCATCCGGTCCTCCAAATCCGGTGTAGTCACAGTCAGGTTTCCTGCCTGCACGTTCGTCTGTCTGCAAGAACCCATGATCCCACAAATGCCCAAAACAGACTTGAAATGTTGTGGGATGTGGTTGATGTCCGTGAGGGTACTTGCTTTGGTAAAGCCGTGCTGCCTGTAGATCTTTTCTATCTGCTTGGCCGTACACGAACACCATCGCGGCTTGTTACCAACGTGAATACCAGAGCATTCTGCTCCTCCAGTGCGTTGTGTAAAGTCTGCAACACAAAGGAACAGACGGCAAGTGGTCAGAGGAAATGTCATTTGTCAGCGCCGTCTACCCCATGGCAACGATGCATTTCGTGGCACGTGTTCATAGGACCATTTGTCCTCAATTTCCAGTCAGGAATCCGTCCCTCCAGTTTCTCGGTTTTCTTAACGTTCACCCTGTATAATAAAACATCTTCGATTCATGTGGTAGAACGTGGATCTTGGAATAAAGCCAGTCGGCTCTGTATGATGTTTGTGTGTGGGCATGTGCCTTTACTGCCGATAAGAAACAGACACCATTAATGACAGTGCATGTGGTGTACATAAACCACGATTGTGATGATGTCTTGGGGGAAAAGTTATCATGTAATAAAAAACCAAAAATCGGCACGTACAAGGGAATGGTACCCTCTCATCGTCAAATCGCTAAGAAGCTGAACTGTTCAAGCAGAGTGATTGATAATTTCGTTACATCGGAAGTACGATGTGGACAGAACGGGAAATATGGGAGCAGCAAAAATTATCTGAAGTATAGAAAGCCGGCCACTGTGGCCGAGCGGTTCTAGGCACTTCAGTCCGGAACCGTGCTGCTGCTACGGTCGCAGGTTCGAATCCTGCCTGGGGCATGGTTCTGTGTTCTGTCCTTAGGTTAGTTAGGTTTAAGTAGTTCTAAGTCTAGGGGACTGACGACCTCAGTTGTTAAGTCCCATAGTAATTACAAGGGAACCTCCCCATCGCAACCCCCTCAGATTTAGTTATAAGTTGGCACAGTGGATAGGCCTTGAAAAACTAAACACAGATGAATCGAGAAAACAGGAAGAAGTTGTGTGGAACTATGAAAAAATAAGCAAAATGTACAAACTGAGTAGTCCATGTGCAAGATAGGCAACATAAAGGACACTGTGAGCTCTGGAGCGCCGTGGTCTCGTGGTTAGCGTGAGCAGCTGCGGAATGAGAGGTCCTTGGTTCAAGTCTTCCCTTGAGTGAAAAGTTTACTTTCTTTATTTTGCGCAAAGTTATGATCTGTCCTTTCGTTCATTGACGTCTCTGTTCACTGTAATAAGTTTAGTAGACGAAAGGACGTGCCTCTCCAATGGGAACCGAAAACATTTGATCGCAAGGTCATAGGCCAACCGATTCCTCCACAGGAAAACACGTCTGATATATTCTATACGACACTGGTGACGGCATGTGCGTCACATGACAGGAATATGTTGTCTACTCACCTAACTTGTACACTTGGCGAATGGGTAAAAAGATTCTTCTACCTTGCCCGATTTAGGTTTTCTTGTGGATGTGACAATCACTCCCAAAAATTGATGAAAATATAAGCGTTTGTTACATAAACTGAAAATAAAAAGTTGAACTTTTGACCCGAGGGTAAGCGTGAACCAAGACCTCCCGAGCCGCAGCTGCTCACGCTAACCACGGGACCACGGCGCTCCTGAGCTAACGTTAGCCTTGATATTACATATTATGTACATGGATTACTCAGTTGGTATAGTTTGCTTATTTTTTCATAGTTCCACACAACTTCTTCCTGTTTTCTCGATTGATCTGTGTTCAGTTTTTCAAGGCCTATCCACTGTGCCAACTTATATCTAAATCTGAGGGGGGTGCGATGGGAAGGTTCCCTTGTTAGAGCCATTTGAGGCATCGAAACTCTTACTTTTGCGCAAAGAAATGGCCACAAACAGCTATTCTTCTGAGCTTGTTGCTGATTTACAGCTGCAAATAACTATCAGAGGTATACTACAGATGTTGTTGCATAAGAAACATCTTGCATTCAAGAAACGACTGCAGAAACTTACTCAACATCCGAACAAAACAGGCCAGAGTCGTGAAGCAATAGAAACTTCACAATGGATAAAGTGATGTTCAGTGATGAGAAGTTTAATTTCGACGGTCCGATTGGATTTCAGTATTATTGGCATGATTTGAGAACAGAGTAGCAGGTAAGAATCAGCAGAAATTTGATAGTCGAAGTGTTATGGTTTGGGCAGTCTCCTCGTTAACGGTAAAACACCCATTACTTGGATGAACACTAGAATGAACTCTGACATGTGCACTACTGAGATGCTAGAGACAGAACTGATTGGAATGTATGAGGACGTAGGGGAAGATAGTCTATTTTTCTGGAAAATTAGAGCATCTGTGCATGTTTCTGCTACAACGAAAAAGTGGTCTGAAGATAACGAAATCGCTGTCTCCCCCTGGCCTGCACGTAACCCGGATTTGAACCCGGTGGGAAAGCTCTGGGGAACACCTGCAAGGTGTGTTTTACGCAATGAAAGGGAATTTAGGTCGTATGTCAGATGAAAAGAACGATGCGAGAAGAGTGGTAGAGAGTTCTACTGCAAGAACTGGAAACGCTACAAAAACAGTGCCAAAGAGTATTTTTGAGGTGATTAGGAAAAACAGAGGATGGACAAAGTAATAACGAAGTAATAACACAATAGGGCAGTGAGTGCCTTTATACCAGTTTCCACCTAGGAAATGCAAACGCCTTATTTTGTTAGTCGTGTTATGAAGGAAGTACGTCATGACTGTTCGTGTCATATGTCCCTACCACTTTCATAATAAATTCGATGCATGCATACTTCAGACAGTGTACTATTCCTTTCGTAGGAACTCTGCCTTTATACTGATTTTCACCACTACGGTAAATAAAAGCAAAACGGTAACCAAACTAAAGGCAGTAATTTTAAAAGCATACATCAGTGAAACCAAAATTTGAGTCTAGGTGTCTATCAGTGCTGTGTTGACGCTTTCAGTCCCCTATAATATGCTTGGGTCCTCATTGGCATGGTCGAGGCGATGGTGCTGAAGCCTGTCTGACTCTTCGACTGTGGTCCTCCTGAGGTCGTTCAGAGTTTGAGGAACTGCCAGCGACGACGTACGGCAAGTTTAATGTCTAATAGATTTCTCGGATTCATGTCAACGGTTGTGGGAATCTGTTCCATTAGATCGATTCCGTCTTCGAGGAAGTTCCTCATAATGTGGTCTCGGTATGCTTGTAAGCGGTACTCGTCACCAAAATATTGATTTAGGCCGGGACAATAAGCTGAAGTGTCATGCCCCGATATTGCAGAGCCCTCAAAGTACCACCTGTAGTCGTGAGTGGCGTCGGACATCCGTACGTGATACCGGCTCACAGCCAGAAGCATGAAGTACCACCGCCCTGTTTAACTCGTCGTGCGGGGCGGAGTCCTTATTACTATAAATGTTCAAATCCGCGTCCTTAATACTCGCTGTAGTTCTGAAAAATCGGACTTCCGGAGATCTGGGGAGTAACTGTCTTCACTACGAAAGGTGGACTGATCAGGTAAGGAATGAGGAGGTTCTCCGGAGAATCGGGGAGGGAAAGGCATAGATGGAAGACACTGACAAGTAGAAGCGACAGGATGGAAGGGACATTTGTTAAGACATCGCAAAATAACTTCCATGGTACTAGGGGGGACAGTAGAGGTCAATAGGCCACTGAAGGTTGGAGGAGACGATGTGACGACTCGTCGTGCTGTCTAAAAGCACTGCAGTATCCAACTTCAGGTGACTTTTACGCACACTGCCAGTGGCTTATAGCTCCACACGCGTATTGTACTCAGTATTCTATTCCGCTACTCCACATGGGTAACGTTGCCATTTGTTTTTTACTGGATGAGACAAATGAAAAGTGGCCCAGAGAACAGAGTTCCAAGGTACAAAGAAACATGGTAGAGGAAAGTAAATACAGTACTAATCTAACTATAGCAGATGTTGAAAGGACAGCTATTCATCTGTTGCCACTTTTAGACCGTAGTCAGCAAGTTGCTGAAGGCCAATCGAAACTGGACACCTGGAATTGCTGCAATCTCATTCGAAATGTTTTGTTGCGTTTCCTGAATGCTAAGAGGGTTGTTGCGTTACACCTTCGACTTAAGGGCTCACCACTCAAAGTAAGCGCTCACTGACAGATCAGGTTATCTGGGTAACCAGCTGGGGCCGCCACCAGATTGACGCAACAACTGTGTGTGGTGTGAAGATTGTGTACATGTGTTCCAACGTTCGGCCGGCTGTATGGGCAGTTGCTCAAACTGTTGAAAATAACCGTAGGTCTTTTCCTCATCCTTTAATGCTACAACAAGAGGGTTCAGAATATTGGCAATGCAATGCGCCTGTGTGACCGTCTGATGAAAGAAGATGGAACCAACAGTGGGAGTGCAGGCACTACACACTAAACCCCATCCTTCTCATCACGCAGTGGTGTTTCGTGGAAGTTATGCAGTTTCTCCGCTGCCCAGAATCTGTGATTCCTTGAGTTGAAGTACCCACTAAGGAGAAAGCAGGCGTCACCAGACATAAAGAACAGATCCATACTGTTATCTCAGTGAACAGCCACTCACAAAACTGGATGCGCTGAGAAGCACAGTTCATATATAGGGTTAGAAAACGCACAAGTTCGTACTGAAAACAACCCAGAACAAGATCTATCAAAATCTCAACATCCTATCAGTTGAGTAATATAGTTTTTTTTTTTTTTTTTTTTTTTTTTTTTTTTTTTTTTTTTTTTTTTTTTTTTTTTTTTTTTGGTCACCAGTCTACTGACTGGTTTGATGCGGCCCGTCACGAATCCCTTTCCTGTGCTAACCTCTTCATCTCAGAGTAGCACTTGCAACCTACGTCCTCAATTATTTGCTTGACGTATTCCAATCTCTGTCTTCCTCTACAGTTTTTGCCCTCTACAGCTCCCTCTAGTACCATGGAAGTCATTCCCTCATGTCTTAGCAGATGTCCTATCATCCTGCCCCTTCTCCTTATCAGTGTTTTCCACATATTCCTTTCCTCTCCGATTCTGCGTAGAACCTCCTCATTCCTTACCTTATCGGTCCACCTAATTTTCAACGTTCGTCTATAGCACCACATCTCAAATGCTTCGATTCTCTTCTGTTCCGGTTTTCCCACAGTCCATGTTTCACTACCATACAATGCTGTACTCCAGACGTACATCCTCAGAAATTTCTTCCTCAAATTAAGGCCGGTATTTGATATTAGTAGACTTCCCTTGGCCATAAATGCCTTTTTTGCCATAGCGAGGCTGCTTTTGATGTCCTCCTTGCTCCGTCCGTCATTGGTTATTTTACTGCCTAGGTAGCAGAATTCCTTAACTTCATTGACTTGGTGACCATCAATCCTGATGTTAAGTTTCTCGCTGTTCTCATTTTTACTACTTCTCATTACCTTCGTCTTTCTCCGATTTACTCTCAAACCATACTGTGTACTCATTAGACTGTTCATTCCGTTCAGCATATTATTTAATTCTTCTTCATTTTCACTCAGGATAGCAATGTCATCAGCGAATCGTATCATTCAAAAATGGTTCAAATGGCTCTGAGCACTATGGGACTTAACATCTATGGTCATCAGTCCCCTAGATCTTAGAACTACCTAAACCTAATCTAAGGACAGCACACAACACCCAGTCATCACGAGGCAGAGAAAATCCCTGACCCCGAATCGTATCATTGATATCCTTTCACCTTGTATTTTAATTCCACTCCTGAACCTTTCTTATATTTCCATCATTGCTTCCTCTATGTACAGATTGAAGAGTAGGGGCGAAAGGCTACAGCCTTGTCTTACACCCTTCTTAATACGAGCACTTCGTTCTTGATCGTCCACTCTTATTATTCCCTCTTGGTTGTTGTACATATTGTATATGACCCGTCTCTCCCTGTAGCTTACCCCTACTTTTTTCCGAATCTCGAACAGCTTGCACCATTTTATATTGTCGAACGCTTTTTCCAGGTCGACAAATCCTATGAAAGTGTCTTGATTTTTCTTTAGCCTTGCTTCCATTATTAGCCGTAACGTCAGAATTGCCTCTCTCGTCCCTTTACTTTTCCTAAAGCCAAACTGTTCGTCACCTAGCGCATTCTCAATTTTCTTTTCCATTCTTCTGTATATTATTCTTGTAAGCAGCTTCGATGCATGAGGGTTAAGCTGTTTGTGCGATAATTCTCGCACTTGTCAGCTCTTGCCGTCTTCGGAATTGTGTGGATGATGCTTTTCCGAAAGTCAGATGGTATATCGCCAGACTCATATATTCTACACACTAACGTGAATAGTCGTTTTGTTGCCACTTCCCCCAATGATTTTACAAATTCTGATGGAATGTTATCTACCCCTTCTGCCATATTTGACCGTAAGTCCTCCATAGCTCTTTTAAATTCCGATTCTAATACTGGATCCCCTATCTCTTCTAAATCGACTCATGTTTCCTCTTCTATCACATCAGACAAATCTTCACCCTCATAGAGACTTTCAATGTATTCTTTCCACCTATCTGCTCTTTCCTCTGCATTTAACAGTGGAATTCCCGTTGCACTCTTAATGTTACCACCGTTGCTTTTAATGTCACCAAAGGTTGTTTTGACTTTCCTGTATTCTGAGTCTGTCCTTCCGACAATCATATCTTTTTCGATATCTTCACATTTTTCCTGCAGCCATGTCGTCTTAGCTTCCCTGCACTTCCTATTTATTTCATTCCTCAGCGACTTGTATTTCTGTACTCCTCATTTTCCCGGAACATGTTTGTACTTCCTCCTTTCATCAATCAACTGAAGTATTTCTTCTGTTACCCATGGTTTCTTCGCAGCTACCTTCTTTGTACCTACGTTTTCCTTCCCAACTTCTGTGATGGCCCTTTTTAGAGATGTCCATTCCTCTTCAACAGTACTGCCTACTGCGCTATTCCTTATTGCTGTATCTATAGCGTTAGAGAACTTCAAACGTATCTCGTCATTCCTTAGTACTTCCGTATCCCACTTCTTTGCGTATTGATTCTTCCTGACTAATGTCTTGAACTTCAGCCTACTCTTCATCAGTACTATATTGTGATCTGAGTCTATATCTGCTCCTGGGTACGCCTTACAATCCAGTATCTGATTTCTAAATCTCTGTCTGACCATGTTGTAATCTAATTGAAATCTTCCTGTATCTCCCGGCCTTTTCCAAGTATACCTCATCCTCTTGTGATTCTTGAACAGGGTATTCGCTATTACTAGCTGAAACTATGTTCATAAAATGTCTGCCTTCAGTAAAACAGGAACACTTTGAAACGTTAGAAGTCGTTATCTTTTTATGGGTCAGAATGGATCGCATACAAAATGCTGAGAATACCACGCTGATGAATCATTCACTCACTTCCCGTTTCCCAGTTCCGGCACCTACCAGCTCCCTGAATTTTTCCTTCAATTTTTCCTCAAGAGGAAGTCAATTGCTTTCTCTTCAGCGCAGTGTATATCTTACTACCTTTCCAACCGACCATATTTTGTTTATACAACTTACACGGTATTGTTCAAAAATTCGTACGGCCTTAACGACTTCAAACTTGTTACACACTTGAAGTGCCATTAATAATTTTCACCCCGAAAAAATGATACGATGAAAAATGGAAACAGACGTGAATAACTCAAGTACTACTGCACTGACCATAGTATAGCACTAATGTTATGAATAGTCTACCTAGTCGCGAATTATCACCCAAAAGAGCTTGAAACTCCGTTTCCAGCGGAGTTTATAGATCCTAAACAGAAACCTTCGATCAAAATTATATGTCATCTGGAAATTAAATTTCAGTAATCGGAATACACAACGGTGTGCAGAACTTAAGGTCGAAAGTGGCTTTCGCGTGACGTGTAACTACTAAGTGACATTGCTCGACGATACATAGGAAGAACTGCTACAGTACAGAACAGAAGATAAATGAAAGAAATACAGAGCGACATCAACAGAAATGACACTCTTATTCAAGTCACTGCGATTCAACACGTCCCTCTATGCACTGTAGATGATGGAACATGGTTCTCAGTGTTTTGTATCCCGCCTGGAAGGCGGCGCGTGGATCTGCTCCTGAAATCTGACAAAGAGGCCGAATGAAAGGAAGCGAGTAGGAGCAGGTGAGGTAAGGCACGTCGTTAATGCAGGAGGTAAAGTAAAAGAGGTTTTTACTGGTGTATGAATATATACAAATGAATACGTATCTTTGGTACAGGTGAGCATGTAGTGGTGCAGCTAAAGTCCAGATAGAAAGTCTCAATAGCAACCTTAGCTAAAGCGATGGTTCTCGGCCGTCTGCTCTTCATGAACTGGACGAAAGTGGAGCGGCGCTCGTAGAGCTGCACAGCGTCGGCTAGAGGGCGCTGTGGTCGGCGAAAATCTTCCGCTCTCGTAGTGCGAACCTACGCTGTGGCACCGGAACTACCCTTCGACCATAAATATAATAGACTGGCCCCGACGTCATTTTCGTGGCTCCAACATCTCTGGGCTGAAGTCACGTGAATGTTGCCAAAACATGGTTTGGTTCGTGTTGCACTTATGGCTGTACTCAGCGTTTTGTCGGGGGAAATGGCATTACATTTCACGTGTAAGTGTTTCTATGATAGTGCAGATGCGTTTATTGAAATCTGTTGAAGTGACTTTTATATGTTTTTTACACTTGAAATAGAGTATCACGTAAATTAAAGTGTTGAAAGTGATGCCTGTAAAGTCAGACTCATATTACATTTTGGAAAGTATCTGTGATAATTCGGTTACAGAAGTAAGTATAACTGTTCCTCGTTCCTACTCATAGTTTCCCTAAGGATGAAAACCGAAGGCAGCTTTGGCTACAGTCCCTGGAAGGGAACAACTTTAAGCCATCTGCACATACGCGGCTTTGCTCGAAGCACTTCGCGGAGAAGTGTTTTGATAGGTTAGTTATTATTTCAATGTATATTTTTAATTTATATTTACAGTGCCTGTCATTTTTAAACCTAGGCTCCAAAATTATTTTCTTAATGTTCGAAGTCTCACCTTTCATCTAAAAGATCATTTTTTTAACTGATAGTTTAAACTTTTGTAAAAATAGTGGGAACTGAACCTTTGAAGTGTACCTAAAATTGATACTGTAAAATGAACCTGCTCCTAAAGTCGACAATTTTGGCACCTATAGTTGACATAATTCCCATATCCCATTTTCTTTTATAAGTGACTAGAGCTCAAAACGCGGCGAATCCAATGTTTAAAGTTTTGACACGAGCCCACTCTTACTGTTTAAAAGAATTTTAACGACATTTTATTTTAATTGATAGTTTATAGTAATTTCGTCCCTCTGCCCACCAGAGTGGCGTTCGATGTATTTGTTAGATTTTATAAATGGTACTGTGAACAAATCCAGGTCAAATGTAGTTCTGGCATAACTTTTCGCAAATAAAAAAGTAATTTTTGTAGAAGCGTTTGGCAGTCAATTGAGAAATGTGGGGAAAATACGACACAAACATAGGATGGCAGACCGCTGATTTGAAATACCGCCACATTTTGCCAACAGTCACGTGGTTTATGTTGGAGCCACACCAACCCTATAGCTTCTGCACAGCAAGACCAGTCTACTAGTATCTATGGTCGAAGGAACTACCACACTCAGAAGGGATGTGTTTATCACGGAGAGCAGTGCATCCTCTACAACGTGCTCCCATGCTCGCCACAAGGTTGGTAAAGTGTTTTTCTGGCATGTCGTCCCATTTCTCCACCAGCGTGGTACACGGCCGCTAGATGGTCATTGGTGCATTTGGAGGTTCTGCAATACGTCTCCCCACCGCATCTCACACGTGCTCGATAACATTTGAGTCGAACGAATGTGCAGGCCAGTCCATTTGCCGAGTATCCTCTCGTTCCAAGAGCTCCTCCACCGGCGCTGTCGCCCATTATCACCTATAAAAACGAAGTCAGAGCCCAATGCACCCATGAGAAGACGCGCATGGGGAATGAGTACAGTGACACGTTAAGGTTGACCTTTGAGCGTACCGTGTTCAGATATTTGGAGGCCATTACGCAGACCCAAGATTATGCCTTCCCGCACTTGGAGCACTGAAACAATCTTGTTTGACAACGCTGGATAGACATATGGAGAAAGGTGAGAACAGGTGATGCACCCAGAAACAGTGCCGAACATGATCGTTTTTGTGGGCTAGGAGTTATGTGAAGGGCAGGCATAATGCTGCGTGGGCGGACTGACCTCCAAACCTTTTAACACGGTACATTTACCGATCAGCGTTGCAGTGGCATTGTACCCCTTCTCTATGTGCCTCTTTTCATCGATACTTTCAGCCCTAACTTCATTTTCATGGATGACAGTGTCCGACTGCATCGAACTGCGCTTTTGGAGAAGTTCTTGGAACGAGAGTATATTCAGCGAATGGAACGGCCTGCCTGTTCCTCAGACTTCAGTGTCATCGAGCATGTGCGAGGACGTATTGGAGCACGTCCATCTTGCAGTTCTCAACCGTGCTGCTGGAGGAATGCAATGCCTTACCACAAAAACTCCTTACGAGCCTTTATGTGTTAGCATGGAATTCTACCTTTACACAACGACATAAGCTCAGCACAATAGGCTCTGGGGTGGAAGGACTGGACCAAGTGACACATCAGGCAGTCACCATCGATAGTTGCACTGAACAATTATTTGGCACATTTAAGCAAGACAAATAACAAATAAAACCATCATCACATTTTTAAAATTACCACACATCTTTAAAATTACCACTTAGATGAAAGCAAGTTCCTTCAAAATTGAAACATTCATAAAACGTGACACTTATGGCCTATTACACATTTAGTGAAATTAGTTAAAAATTATTTACTCAAAAACTATGATCAACCTGAAGAACAATTTACTGAAATTTAACGAGAAAATGTAGTCGTTCGTTACTGCAGTGATTGGTATTCCAAAAGTAATTTAGAGTACAGGCAACAACAAATCAGATACCACGGCACACAACGACATTACTTAAATGGCAGGCACCCTACAATGTAGGATATAGAATATAAAATTTCATGTGACCATGCAACCTCGTGGGATTCAACAAACTACGCCCAGAAACGGACGCCCGCTCATTCAGCTGTTTCCAGTACAGGCTCGGCGTGGACCCCCAAACGGGAGCAGCAAGGGTCACGAATAGGTATGAGAGCACGTTTCAGAGCACCCACTGCTCTCCGCAACAATCCACCACGCTATTAAAAACCATGCCCATAGCGTCCATGGGATGATCATGAAACGTGGTGACTCCAGTGTAATTACTGTCTTCAAATAAAAGTGACATATCTGTCCTCTCATTGTGTGTTTCCTTCAGTTACTCTCTGTATATAGCAGTTCTTTCTATATATGGTCTAAAGTTCATTGAGGTATGTTATTTGGCAGTGACATATCATGTGTAAGCTACTTTCGTCTTTAAGTTTTTCACAGGAGAATATATGAAGGGGGTAGGACGTCAAAAATTTAAAAAAATAGTTCAAAAATATGCCTATTTTGTAGTGCACATCTTCCTGAATAGTCTGATGTATAAAACACATATGTTTGAGAAATTATGGGGCACGTTATTTATTCTTAAGTTTACCAAGATGCAGCGCCACACCCCTTTGCGCACCGTTCTTCTGTCACACATAAGGGTAATTCGCTCTGTATAATTCGAATGTTTATATTTGAGCCAAAGATTGTCATACGTGAAACAAAGGAAGCCATCAAACCTATTGAAAGGGTACAGTACCGCCCGACATTGAAAATAGGTACCACATTCTCCGTTATTCTTGTCAGTACAACATATTTTTTCTAATAATAACTCAATTTCAATTAATACGGCGAAGCCAGATACCAGTGTGGGAAAGAATGACAATTTATTTATTTAATTGATCACATGTGCACTCCCACAAAATAAATCCCTACATCCAGTTTGGTGAGATCTGTGAAATGAATGAATGCATGGTCGTCTGCTAACCGCAGATAGTGAAGTGAATATATGATCATCTTCGAGACGACCCTTTGGTCACCTTTGGTAGAACCAAAGAGATGAAATTTACTGGAGCTCTGAGCGCCTGAAATGTGGCTGACCAATACGGTAGCAAGGTGCTCCCCCACTTCGGCAGAGGTGCGAGAGGACCTGAAGAACGGCCATGTTTTCAGCACTCTGCTGCTGGATCTTGTGTTGGTAAGACCTGTCTTAGGTGTGCTCCGTAAAGACAAAAGAGTGGAGACATGGTATGCATGTGAAATACTTAAGAGTAGTTTGGAATAATAATTTCTCTATTTCAGGAACTTTTGTGGGGAGAATTAAATGTCAGGCAGGTAATATTAAGGGGTTCGTAGTAATCTTCGGAAGTGACCAATGGTCACAATGAAACCACGTGTAGCAATAAGTTGAAATACTTCCGAGTGCTTAAGTAAAGCTGAATTACTAGCGCGTGTACTATAAGTTGTAAATATTTAAGAAATGACGTGTGCAGGACTTGAAATTAGAGACGGGTACTTCCACGTGGTGAGTACTGTGTAAGTCTCAATCTGTGTATGAGACAAAGGATAAAGAGAAGTACTTGTCCATGGTATCAGTTGAGGACTCGCGTGTGTGATGAATATGTTCTTAATATTACTTTGCGTGTTATGTTTCCGTGTGACGCTTGATTCAAACTATAATACTCTGAGAGAGAAGCAAGGTGAGTCAGCCGTCTATCCAGCAACGCCACTTGGCTTGCATTGCACAGGAAGACGTGCATATATCCTCCAGAGTTCATAGTAGGAAAGAAAAGTTACGGAGTGGGGCAGTGTCGTGTGAAACTGGGATAAATACTAATTGAGGTGGGAAAGCTGAAAGTGATGTGATTATAACGTTGTGACTATTCTTTGTATGTTGCCAGTGTGATGTATTTCATGAAATTTAAGTATGTGTGGTTGGCATGGGAGAGTAACAAGATAGTTTCAGAGGCAGTGGGTTATGAATGTTCCTTTTTGTACCGCTCGGTCTGGAGGAAATTTTCGTAATGATGGGTGTGAGAGTCGAAGTGTGAGATATAAAAGAAAGATCCACCATCCTATCCAGAAAGTGCACTATAGCGTTAAAGAATTACAAGACCATAAGATAGAGCATCACCAATGTAAAGCCATGCCCACTGGGCGGAATTTCTCATGTTTTATTGTTGTAGGTTATAGAATTTGTGTGTTTAGGTTATAGAATTTATCGGAATAAATAAGATAGTGAAAAGAAAAAGATTGGTGGCCTTTTCCTTCGAATAGTATGTTGTCACGATACCCAGAATTTATAATGTGTGCGCCATTCATATTCAGTGCGATGGCCACGTGTTGATCAAAGCCGTTAAATAAGAAAGAAAATGTGGTATTGCCAGTGCGTAGTGAGCAGTCAGAATTGTGTAAATTACTAATAGTCAGATTAGCGTTTCCGTACCCGTTGCGTAATATTCAAACAGGAGAATAAGTTGTAACTTAGTAGTGAGTACTAGAGTTCATGTTACTCGATAAATAAGAATGAGTCCACTCGTGTGGCAGACCACTCATCTTGTAGCCCTGACTGCTTGATGCCACAGTATGAGCAAGGCATGTGTGTGCCTCTCACTATATTCAGGGACCTTGCAAACGAAAACTTATTAAAGAAATGTCTTCATAGCGGTACCCAAAATCCAAATGAAAGTTTTAACAAATGTGTATAGGGAAGATTGCCAAAAACCAGTTTTATGGGAATAAATGGACTTGCTATTGGTATTTATGATGCAATTTCTACATCTACATCCACACTCCGCAAGCCACCTGACGGTGTGTGGCGGAGGGTACCCTGAGTACCTCTATCGGTTCTCCCTTCTATTCCAGTCTCGTATTGTTCGTGGAAAGAAGGATTGTCGGTATGCTTCTGTGTGGGCTCTAATCTCTCTGATTTTATCCTCATGGCCTCTTCGCGAGATATACGTAGGAGGGAGCAATATACTGCTTGACTCTTCGGTGAAGGTGTGTTCTCGAAACTTTAACAAAAGCCTGTACCGAGTTACTGAGCGTCTCTCCTGCAGAGTCTTCCACTGGAGTTTATCTATCATCTCCGTAACGCTTTCACGATTACTAAATGATCCTGTAGCGAAGCGCGCTGCTCTCCGTTGGATCTTCTCTATCTCTTCTATCAACCCAATCTGGTACGGATCCCACACTGCTGAGCAGTATTCAAGCAGTGGGCGAACAAGCGTACTGTAACCTACTTCCTTTGTTTTCGGATTGCATTTCCTTATGATTCTTCCAATGAATCTCAGTCTGCCATCTGCTTTACCGACGATCAACTTTATATGATCATTCAATTTTAAATCACTCCTAATGCGTACTCCCAGATAATTTAGGGAATTAACTGCTTCCAGTTGCTGACCTGCTATTTTGTAGCTAAATGATAAGGGATCTATTTTTCTATGTATTCGCAGCACATTGCACTTGTCTACATTGAGATTCATGTTTTAATGATGGTGTCCAAAGCAGGAAATATGTTTTAGAGAAAACGGGATTAAGCCCGTATGCGATAGACAGAGAGCATGTAGTTACAGCAGATAAATCATTGTTGGTGGTGATAAAATCAAGAAGAGTGCATCATAGGAATGTGGAAAGGAAGAAAATTGATTTAGCAAATGAAAAAGAACCTGCTTATGGCGCTGGACAGTTCTGAAAGAATGCCAAATATAAGCAGAAACCTAAACGGCCATTTTCCACAAAACAATAATTTCTGTACTTAGGTACAAGTAACATCCCAAATAAATATCCTGTTACTTTCAAACTTGGTATGCTTATTAAGTACAAACTCCTTAACGCAGAACTCTATAATTTTCCAACTCCATTAACAGTTGTGGTAAAAATTGAGATAATTAACTATAGTTTTTAAGTTTTTTCTAAACATGAAGTTTAAAATGCAACAGCTAATTCGTTTTTTCATAAATTAAATAAATTATATAGATTCATATACCGGTAAGTATGGTTTGTATGCTGTGCAGAATTCATCGAAGAATCTCTCTTACTTATGAAGAAAAGTGTACCTGTAGTGACAAAGTAGCGAATAGTAAGTGAAAAATGATGAAATTTCACACGTAAATAAATTTATTTTGTTATGTTTCTGAACTTCCACTGCTATGAATGTGAATCCTGAATCCTCCCTGGTCATGTTGACAGTGAAAATTAAAATATCCTGTGGTGCCTCTCCTGCTCCAAGTCGGCATGTTAGACGTCCTACCCCCATTAAGTGGTTTCACGAGTAACCACTTCTTGCTCGGCTGAGGCGGCTGGAGACAGACCTCGTATTCGTACAATGAGCCAGCATACCTGAGACATGCATTGGCACCCAGGGGCCTCCGTACTCTTCTACGACGATCATCAGGCGCCAATCAAATTTTGAACCGTTATGGAAACGCCGAAAGTACAACACATTGCCATGCATATACGGTGTAGGAAAACTGTTGGCCTTCAAAACAGCTTCCAGTCGTCTCCGAATGGATAAATATAGATCCTGTATGGTTTCCGAGAGAGTCATATACCATTCGACCTGCGAAAATAGTGGCAAGTTCTTGTAACGATGACGGAGGTGGACTACGATCAATCACCATTCTCTCCAAACTAGAGTACAAAGGCTGAGCAATATTGAGATCTGATGAGTGTTGTGGCCAGGGTAGATGCAACAATTCATGCTCTGCTCACAAAATGAGTCTTATGCGAGCTATGTGAACAGATGCCCTGCGTCATGCAACACAGCACCATCATTGGGCAATAAACATTGACCATGGGATGGACCCGCCTTGCAGTTCCCTGCTTGTGGAGCTCCTTTCGTGTTGTTTTGGTGCTAACAGTGTTAGTGAGTGCGACATTCAGTTTTGCACTGACTTTTGCAGATGTCGGCCTTTTCTTTTCCATCACACTCCTCTTCAGTGACTTTCCATCACGATGACTCAACACAAACTTTCAACCACAAGGCAAGTAAGCAGATGATGTTTTTCAACCTTTCCTGCATGCGGTATAAGCATTCGATACGGTGCCTGCTAAAACAACCAAACATTTCGACTCCCTTGGTGACGAAGTACCCACTGTACGAGCACCAACAATTTGCCCACATTCTAATTCACTTATCTTTGACATAACGCACTCACAGCTATACAGAATATAACTCTGATCACGACTGACTCTTGCTACGCAACCTGCAGACTTGGTTAGCAACTGCATTTACATTTAGCCGCGCGTTTCTCACGATGCAACCATTTTTTTGTCTCCCCCCCCCCCCCCCTGCCCCCTCAGAACCCTCCTTATGTTCTAATAACCTTTCACTCCGTGAAGAGAGAATGCTCGCAAGGCTTACGCTTGAAATGACTCTTTGAGGCACGCTCCACAGACTAAACGGTGTGCACAGACCGCGTTGTTTAGTACGCGACTGACGATGTTCCGCGCTCTACTGGACTGCACGGAGAATGCTCGTTTACTTTTACTGCCATTACCGGAGCAACTTCCTCTGATCAAAAGAAGCTTGAGAAGTGGGTTGCTGATAAGAAAAAAGTACGAACTATGCAAGTGGGGTGTAACTTGTTTTGCAGTCATGTACTGTGCGGCTAGTCCCGGCGGAGGTTCGAGTTCTCCCTCGGGCATGGTTGTGTGTGTTTGTCCTTAGGATAATTATGTTAAATAGTGTGTAAGCTTAGAGACTGATGACCTTAGCAGTTAAGTCCCATAAGATTTCACAAACATTTGAACATTTTTTTGTAACTTTTTTTCACCAGTTTACTTGTCGACTTACGGTGCCTGTGAGAACAAATAACCTAGCAGAAGGCAGCGGCTTGTGCGAAAGAGAAGTATTATGGCTAAACGTCCGGCGACTTTGTGCTCATCAGTAACGGAACCCAATCTCAAAATGGTTAAAAGTGAGTAAGGGATCCAGCCCTATCCTTTTCAGTGGAATCCCTCCATTTGCATCAATTGAATTAGAGAAACCACAAAAAATGGCAATCTGAATGACCGCCTGGAGGTGAATTTGAAAAAATGTGAGTCCAGTGTTACATCTTCCTTGTGTAAGAAAAGAAAGCGATACAAAGTACGAGCAACACAAACTTCATCGTTTATGTATCAGACAAGAAAAGACAGGAGAAATTTATTAACCGCTTAACGCCGTCTGTCACGAACTCGCGTTGTACCAAAACGACGCCAATAAATGGAAGGCCGCGAGGGGTAGCCGTGCGGTCTAGGGCGCCTTCCCACGGTTCGTGCGGCTTCCCCCTTCGGAGGTTCGAGTCCTCCCTTGGGTGTGTGTGTTGTCCTTATCGTAAGTTAGTTTAAGTTAGATTAAGTAGTGTGTACGCCAATGGACCGATGACCTACATCTACATCTACATCTATACTCCGCGAGCCACCTTACGGTGTGTGGCGGAGGGTACTTATTGTACCACTATCTGATCCCCCCTTCCCTGTTCCATTCACGAATTGTGCGTGGGAAGAACGACTGCTTGTAAGTCTCCGTATTTGCTCTAATTTCTCGGATCTTTTCGTTGTGATCATTACGCGAGATATATGTGGGCGGTAGTAATATGTTGCCCATCTCTTCCCGGAATGTGCTCTCTCGTAATTTCGATAATAAACCTCTCCGTATTGCGTAACGCCTTTCTTGAAGTGTCCGCCACTGGAGCTTGTTCAGCATCTCCGTAACGCTCTCGCAGTTTGTTCCCATAGAACTTATCACAAATTTCTAAAAAATAAATGGAAGTTCAGCTGTTTTTGAGCGCTAGTCACGGTACGTGCAGATTCTACACGAAGCTAGAAACGCCTCTGACATGTGCTGCCATTTCCTGAGTGTTGTGAGTACTTCTAGGATGATTTCCTGTTCGCGTCTTCGTTCACGGCATACACAAAAGATGTTATTGTCTTTGTTTAGAGAATTACAGATAGATGTAAAGCTAAGTTCAGTTCTGAAAATTATTTGTTTGTTGTATGGTATCTGTGATGTAACGTAAATCCCATTTAATGTAATAAACCAGTTGCACGAGCAAGTGAACACAGAAGTATTTACAAGAACATTATATGATAACATTTCATTTCACAGGGGCTTCATGGAACCCACTTCAAGTTATTTCTCTACCGGTCTACTCCCGAACAGAGCGCCGGATAAAATAAACACATTTTTCCGTAAGAGCTCTGATGTCTCTTATTTTATTAGGATAAACATTACTTCGTATGTAGGTGGCGCCAACAAAATAATTTCGCATTCCAAGGAGAAGGTTGGTGAATGAAGTTTAATGCGATCATACCGCATCGGCAAACCCCTTTGTTTTAATGAATGTCACACCTATTCACAAATAGTATGCGTGGTATTGTGTCCCCTTTTCGCGATAATACAAAACGAGCTGCCCTTCTTTGAACTGTTTCGCTTTCCTCAGTCAATCCTGCCTGTCGCGCATTCATCACCGCACAGCAATACTCCAGAAGAGGATGGACAACCGTGGTATAGGCAGCCTGGTTAGCCAATAAATCGCAGTCTTTGGTTCGCTTTCCCCACAACATTCTCTATGTGATCGTTCCAATTTAAGTTATTCGTAATTTCAATACTGTTTGTATAAAACGCGCATCATAAAACGTTTGTGTAGCTTTGTGGGCGCGTGCCCAAGATAAAATCAAGTGAAGTTAAAGCCAGTATTTCGCTGACTTGTATCATCAGAGTACACAGGTGGCCAATTCTGTTTATTATTTACGTACATATTCTGTAATTTATTTCAAATTTCGAATAATTCATATGAATACCCATCCTCAGCACTGTTTTGACAGATTAATTTGACTTTCATTGCGATGTGAAATTTTAATGGTCAGTCAATAGTGCGAAACGTTTATTTTTTTAGCGATCCCCGAAATTTTATCCTCCACGAAATGCAAACGGGCATTTGAAAGCTCGTGTACGACCTGCGAGGAGGTTCTACGACAGTTTGCGAATTACCCAAAGTAAACAACATGAGCTACTGGAATTCAAATACAGAATATCAAAGGCGCTCAGAATGCGTGGAAAAGACGTGACAAAACAAGAAAGGTGGGTCTTCAGCCGGTATAGAGGCAGAACAACTATGCAAAAGCATCTGGCTCCATCAAAACCGGTTTCGGATGAGTCTACTCGAACTGATGCTGCATTTTATAGGCCTCAGGTTGCAGACACAAGGCAAAGATGTAGAAGACCGAATTGTCAAAGACAGACGGTCTTCTTGTGTAGCATCTGTTTCCGAGAATTTCACGAAGACGACTATGTTGCATTACATATAATTATTTAAAAAATATGTCACAACGTATTTCTCATCTTTAACCACGTAAACCTCATAAATCTATCATCAAAACGTTATGTAAAAATCATTTGCTAAATGAAATGTTGTAAGTGTTCATCAATTTCTCAAATACCCGTGGTCGCAAAAAATGCGACAGATCCAATTAGACCTGAGAGGTATAACATATCTTGTATGTACAGGACAACACTTCATTACTGGTTACAAAATATGGTTTTATGATTTCAATTATAAATTTATTCAGGTACTAAAGGATTAGGAAATAATTGCACCTTTGATAATTCTCTTATGAGAAGTTGTTCTTGGTAAATGAACGGACAGTTGTTGAAAATTTACGAGCGACTTTGTCTCGCCTCCGTTGTAGCTCTTCTACAGTTTTTGTCTCTCTCTCACACACACTTTTTATAATTTATTGGCTTTCGGGGCGTGCACGTAAAGCTACCTCGATAGCAGAAAGTCAATTACGTCGAAACTAACCTAAAGACAAGGAGACACAGAATACCTGATAGGAGAAAATCCCCTACCCGGCCAGGAATCGAACTTAGACTCCTTCGGTTAACAACCCGCCGCGCTGAGCGCGCTGGTACCGGGGCGGACACACTCACTCTCACTCTTTGTCAGCTAGAACAGGGAGACAAGAAGCCAGCACCTGCCGGTCACGACGTCCATTATGCGGCACAGCACGGCGCTCCTACTGGCCTAGCACTCGCCCCGAAGCCGAACCCGCGCTTCTTGTCGGCTGCTGTCGGCATCTTAGGGCCTGACAGCAACAGTGGCCGACTGCAACAAGTAGAGGATGCGGAAGCTCGCTCTGTAACTGGGTGTTCTCTCGGTGGTCGTCTGTGCGAGTCTTGCTGTTCCAAAAGTAACCTGACTACAGTTACATGTTCTATCACGCTGTAAGACAAGCGACTACATTCGGTAAAATCCTGGCTGACTTAACTTTAAGATGTTCATCATCCAAGTACGGATTTCTATACTTGTTAGACAATCATTGACACGAATAAATAACTCCTCCGAAGTGTCAAACGGAGTGGCTTATGAGGGCAAAGAGTAAAGTTTCTTGGATATCACAGAGAGTGCGTTGATATCAATGGTATTTTTTCATTGGTTTCTTAATAAGTCACAACTGCGAAAAGATGAGTGATTATGATCTGTTTCTTCAGTGGAAACGAATGACTATAGTGTAACACTTGCCCAATAAGGAAGTAATCTTTATGATGGAAATTACCTTTATTAATTTCATTTAATGACGCTCTCTCCACAAAATATGAGAAACTGTGCCACGAGGAAGATTTAATGAAACTGATCATGGCATAAAAGTCATCTTCTCATACGATAGTTAACAACTCTGTTCCATGTTTAGTGTGATTACATGCCGAGTAAACTCAAGAAGTTGAAGAATTACTTCCCTCGAGATTCAGTTCTCTAACTTACAATCTTCAGTGTATAAACACACCATCTACCAGAAACTGTGTGTAACAAATTTATGTAGACCTGCTGACTGTCTAGTGACTCAGTGGACAAGTATCTCAGAGACAGAAGAAATGACAAATGATCTGTGTTTCTAAGTACATTCACTTTGTACGCTTACAAACTCATTGTCGCTAAGACTCAACGTCGCAGTTCTTCCGCGTACACGTTTTTGCCCGGTATTTTAATATCGAAGATGCCACTACCAGTGACGAAAGAGACGTGTTACAGAAAAATCAGTCAATAGACATTTGGAAATTGCTTTTAACTTCCTAAACCCGTTATTCTCATACGTCGTTCCCAGGAACGTAGGGCAGAGGGTGAGTGTGAAAAGTTCGGTGACATGATTCCTGTCATTAGAATCGACAGCAAACCAATGCCGAATGTGTCTTAGGTCTGCATTCCAAGAAGCAACGGAAGATGAAGACATACAGATGGTGCGAGTATTTAAATATGTGGGAGATGAAAAGCCTAATAATAATGGCGGACTGGAATGCAGTTCAAGGGAACAAATAAAACAAAGGAATATGGGAGAAGATGGGCTTGGTAGTAGGAATGAGAGAGAAGAAAGATTAAGTGAGTTCTGTAACAAACTTTAGTTTGTAGCCGGCCGAAGTGGCCGAGCGGTTCTAGACCCTTCAGTCTGGAACCGCGCGATCGCTACGGTCGCAGGTTCGAATCCTGCCTCAAGCATGGATGTGTGTGATATCCTTAGGTTGGTTAGGTTCAAGTAGTTCTAAGTTCTAGGGGACTGATGACCTCCGAAGTCAAGTCCCATAGTGCTCAGAGCCATCTGAACCATTTTTTTTCAGTTTGTAAAGGTGTATACTCGTTTCAAGAATCGTCTGGAAAAGGTCTAGAGAAAAGAGAAGATTCCAGCTGTATTACATCATGGCCAGGCAGAGCTTCCGAAATCAGATATTCGAGTGTAAGGCGTGCTCAGGAGCAGATAGAGACTCAGTCACAGCTTAGAAATGATGAAGAGTGAACTGGTTGAACTGGTGGTTGAGAAAATCGCACGGAAGAATCAGTGTTACAGGAAGAGGGAAACTGCAGTACTGAGAAATAATGAGACGCGTCGTTTGAAGTTCGCTAAAAATGTGGATAATGCGATAAAGAATACCGCAATAGACAGTTTAGTTGAAGAGCAGAGGACATCGCTAAAAGGATGTTAGTAGGACAAACATAGGTACTTGGAAGGTAACGGCGAAGAAACAGTTGGTTGACGAAAGAAGGAAGTACAAAAAAAAAAAAAGGTTCTGAGAAAGACAGGAATATAGCAATATAAATTACTCAGGTGTGAAGACAAGACGAAGTGAATACAAGAAAAATGTAAACAAACAGAAAAAGAAATGAACGTCGGAAGGAACGACACATTTTACTGAAAAGTCTAAGAAACTTTCGGTGAAATTAATAGCAAGGGCGGTAACATTAAAACACTGGGAATTACATTGTTAAGTGCGGAGGGAAGAGCGAATAGGTGGAAAGAGTACGTCGGAGGCCGCTATGAGAGGGAGGAATTTTGTAATGACGTGATAGAAGAAGAAGTTATAATCGATATGGAAGACATAAATAACCGAGCACCAGGGTCGGGACTGAAAAGCTGTTTGGAAGACTTAAGATCAGATAAGGTATAAAGGATAGATAACATTCCATCGGAATTTGTAAAATTGTTGGGGGAAGTGTCAACCAAATAAATACTAAAGTTGGTGAATAGAATCTGTGAAGCAGGTGACTATCAGACATTCGGAAAAATATAATCACATAATTCCGAAGATACCATGATGTTGCGTTTGATAGTGGAAGCAGCACTGAAGAAAATTCAAGACACGTTCATAGGATTTGTAGAACCTAGAAAAAGCGATCGACAACATAAAGCGGTGAAAAATGTTCGAAATTCTAAGAATAATTGGAGGAGGTTATAGGGAAAGTTGGGTATTATACAATATACAGGAACCAAGAGGGAATAATACGACAAAGACCAAGACAGAAGTGCTCGTACCAAAAAACGTGTAAGACAGGGATACAGTTCAGTTAAGACATAGAAGAAGCAATGAAGAAAATAAAAGAAATGTTCAAAAGTAGGCTTAAAATTAAGGTTGAATGGATATTAATGATACTACTCGCTGATGACATTGCTATCTTCAGTGACACTGAAGAAGAATTGCGCGATCTGTTCAACGGAATAAACAGTCTAGTAAATAAAGAATATGTTTTGAAAGTAAACCGAAAAAAAGACGAATGTAATTAGAACTGGTAGAAATGAGAATAGTAAGAAACTGAAAATCAAAATTGGTAATCACGAAATAAATGTTCTGTTACCGTGGAAGCAAAATAACCAGTGACGGAAGAAGCAAGGAGGACACAATAAGCAGACTTCCACAGGCGAAAAGAGCATTCCTGGTCGATAGAAGACCGCTAATATTAAACGTAGGACTTAATCTGAGAAAGAAACTTCTGAGAATGTACGTTTGGAGCACATCAATCAATGGTAGTGAAACATTGACTTTAGGAAACACAGAACACAGGAGAATCGGAGCAACAGAAGCATGTTGAAAATTAGGTTGGATGGTAAAGTATGGAATGAGGCGGCTCTCCACAAAATCAGCGAAGAAAGGAACGTATGATAAACACAGAACAAGGGAAAGATGATAGGGATTGTGTTAAGACATCAGGGAATAGTTTCCGTGGCACTAGAGCGAGTTGTGTGGAAGACCGCGATTGGAATACATCCAACAAATAACATTGATGGTACAGGGTGCAAGTTCTACCTTTGCAGAACTGAAATGCATCTAAATTATAGAGAAGGCCGGCAATCTGCGATAAGGGCAAGGTTGATCATTCATACTAGATTCCCAAAATATGTAGCATTCCGAATGCAAGGACCATTATTGATGTGCACAAACGGCGACGAGACACGGAATCTGATCGTCCTCGATGTGAGGGTCGTGGGCCAGTGTGATGCTATAGCATTAAGGAGTGAGGAGGAAATTCTATGTATACTGAAGAAGAACCCAACGCAAGTACACGAAGGTCGGCACGTCAGGCAGGAACATATCATATGACTATTCATCGCGCGTTGCGTGAAAATTTACTGCATCCTTATCATCACCAGAAAGTTCAGCATCTTCACGAAGTGGACTAGTCACGAAGAACTATGTTTTGCACTTGACTCTTGGAGCAGTGTGGAAACAAAGTAGAGATTTTCGGAAAGTTCTGGTGAGAGACGAATCGACTTTCAATCGCAAAGGTCGTGTGATAATTTGCGCACCTGGGTAAATGAAAACCCTTACATTATTCGAGGTGCAGGTTTCAAACCAGATAATCTGTGAACATGTGGATCGGAATCGTCGGAGATACTCCTCTGGCGCCTGTTACGGTCATCAGCCAGAGTTTCTGAATGACATTCCACTTCAGGGACGTCTCGAGATGTACTTAACGCACGATGGAGCACCTCTTCGTGCCGACAGAAGATTTCGTCTGCATTTAGATCGGCAGTTTCCCAACAGATGGGTTGCCCGAGGAAGCGATGTATGTTGGCCTCGCAGATCCCCAAATTTAAGTCCACTGTATTTTTATTCTGGGGATACACCAAATGAGCTCATCTAGAGAGATGTAGTCGACTATAAAGCCACTGTAAGACGCTTGAGTACGGGATGGGTCAGAGTATAGTGGTATCGTAGCTTACAAGCCTGCGTTGCAGCTTGCGGAGTCCATTTCGAAAATCTGATTCGAATGCCGTGACAGAAATCAGTGTTATTAGTTCCTTATCTAAGCTCATAATAGCCTTAATTTCGTATGTCCTGATTTTCTCACGAGCCGAAGAATGTGCAATATTCTTTTCTTTTGGAACGTAAGTGAAGTTCTGTATTATGTACCATACCTTCATATTTTCAGTTTGTTGTGCTGTTTTGGATAATGCATCAGTGATATCCACATGAATAGAAACAATGCAAGGATAAGCATTGGCAATGCCAGGATAAGTTATAAAGCCTCAATTAAATGTTTTTACACCTTTGTGCTCAATGTTGCCCTTGTTTGTAGTAACGGACGCTATAGATAACACAAATAATGTTTCACAAATGATTGTTATTTCACACTAAGAATGTGTACAACAAGTAATGCCTATTTGGGTAGGTACGAAGCATGACAAGTTCCTCCATCTGTTGTTAGTCACGGGAGAGTGACCAGCACATTCGCTATCACGAGACGTACCGCACCGCTTTACCCCTCTTAGCAACCCCTCCCGTAATCTCGGTGAAAATAGACATAAATGCCGTGCTTGTGCCATGCATACGTGGAGGTACTACCCACCCTAAATAATATGCTGCTTGTAATAGCTATAATTAGTCTGAAAATGACCTAAATACTGCTGTAATGTTGTTCAGTCCACCGGCCTCAGTCATCAACAAAATATCTGCACATTTACCCGTTACACCCTATACATATCATACGTTGAAACTTCTCATAAATAGAGAGTGGAAGGAGCATTCTGTACTTCCTTTGAAGACACTTTTAATAGCCACGGTCGCTTCCAATACTATTTATTCCTGATGACCGGTTTCGAGAGTTAAGGCTATCATCTTCTGATGTTCAAAAAATATGTTGTTATACGTCCTTTTCTATTATGACTGTATTACATATGGCGTGTCGGCTGGAATTATAGTGGATAGCATGTAGCACATTCCACACAGGTTTGCTAGAAATGAAAACAGGTTAGTCACAAGTAAGACCAGTGCACTTAAAAAGCGCCTTTTGTTACTAGTAATGTCCAAACACATAAAATTCCACTGATCCTTGTTAGATGTTGAATCGCGTAACAGTGTACATTTGTGCCTATGTTTACGTTTACATGATGAGTTTAATACGTCATGAATCCAAATTCTTTGAACTACACAGTTCAGCTTCAAAGGATGTGTAGGCATTATTTATTAACTCGTCGCGTAAACAAAGACATGTCCACAACATGTGCGCCGTGACGCAGTTCCTCATATAACAAGCATCAGGAGACTGCTATGTATGTTGACATCCCTAGTTACACAAGGTGCTTTTTTAGTGTATTGTTTTTATTTGTGCCATATCTGTTTTATTTTTAACAAAACTGTGTAGAACGTACTACATGCTGTCCACTGTAATGTCAATGTGACATATGTGATACACTCATAGTGAAACAGGATGTATAACAACAGGTTTTTTGAATATCAGAAGATGGTAGTCTTACGTGTTGAAACTGGACATTAGTAACGGATACAATCTTGGCTATTAAAAGTTTCTTTACACAGCGTGTCGCACCTAGCTTTGCCATCTCATATATTTCCGAAATGAAACAAAATATGAAAATCCAATTGGCCAGGGATGCACCTACGTCAGGGGCTCACACAATGAGTAGGAATGCACAATCGCTACATGTATGTACTTTTTTTTTGCCGAAATTAGGTGTATAGTTAGAGATGGCAGACTTGGTTTGACTGTTCTAAACTTTAAACCTTCTGGAATACTGAGACTTTAAATAATGGAAACAGTGCCACCATTTTCGTCGTGCTGTTGTAATGCCGTTATGCGGGTTGCCTGCCCTGACCTGAAGCCTGATGTAGGCTGCCTTTGCTCTGCACATTACGGCAGAAACTGTGGCGCCGTTGTCATCTTTTAAAAGTCTACGTATTTCAAAAGATATGAGATGCGGAACAGTGGAAAAGAGATTCCCGTCACTAATTGTACCTCTGGTTTTCATTTCTGTAGAAAAAACATACCTGCGGGTTTAAAACAAAAAGGTAACTTTTACGTGGAAGTGATGTTCGTTTACATTTGTGGATTCTCCATTCGTGTCCATTGTGTGATTCCCTAACGTTGATGCGCTCCTTATTTTGCAATGTGCCGCGCAGCTGAGTAAGTTTAGTTTTACTAGATGTAGAGAACATACTTAATCTGATGGCTTTGTGATGTCTTCGTATTATGTTTGTTTCTGTAATAAAATAAAATATCGTGCCCTCATGAAATTCTTAGCTTTGTGCTATTTATAGCACGCAGAAAATCATTCAGAAGTAGTCATGGTCTGAGATAACTGATACTTCATTTTCAACAGAAAATACAGGGTCCGCTGAATTTAAACCTTGACGTATTACTTTTTAAGATAACTCATGGGAAAGGTGTTAAAATTTTATCCCAAGTGGAAAATTAGGGAAAGTGCAGAAAATTGTACTGAACAAAACTGCATGAGAACATAGACTCTAGCATCACGCTTTATTACAAGGAAGGCTAAAGCACATATTTCATGATGAATTAACTACGAAAAAAGCTGTCAGTTACGTGGAATCTTCGTTTATTAAAACATGATCAAAAACAAAGTGGTTCAAATGGCTTTGAGCACTATGGGACTTAACTTCTGGGGTCATCAGTCCCCTAGAACTTAGAACTACTTAAACCTAACTATCCGAAGGACATCATACACATCCATGCCCGAGGCAGGATTCGAACCTACGACTGCAGCGGTCGCGCGGTTCCAGACTGTAGCGCCTAGAACCGCTCGGCCACTCTGGCCGGCTGATCAAAAACAAGATCGAATTTTTCTGAATTGTTTGGATCGCTTGAATCAACCTGCAAAGTAAACTGCACAGATTTCATTCTCGAGGAGAGAAACAAAACGTAAATTAAAATATTGACTGGAAGATTGTGCTCCTGTAACAATGGTAATGAGTATCTAACTAATTATTATATTTCATTAGGACTACTCGCTGAAGTTTTTTGGCAACGAGAATAGTGAAGTATTTGTTCGAACAGTCAACTGATCTACCACATCTGGTACCTACTGAGTACCACATATTCTCATATCTTGAACTGTAAAATTGAGGTAGAGTGAGGTTTCGACGGAGGGTTGTACAGATTGGGGCTCAATTTAATCATTATTTTATTTAATATAACAATGCTTCTGATAAGAGAATAGAAGTACACTTTCAGTAATACAAAATATTGCTCTAGCCCATGAAGGTCCTTCAACAGGGCTCCACCGACACAGTGCAATAAAGTATCCCCCATATATCGACACACATTATAAAAATACATACATGTATGCGTGTATGAATACATATCTGTGTGTATGCATTTATGAATGCATGTATGCATATTTGTCCATATGTATGCATGTATATGCGTGTTCCACATCTCCTCCTAAACTGCTGGATCTAACTGAACCAAACTTGGTACACGTATCATTTACTTTCTGTTGACAGTAATCACATATATGTTAAATGTATCTGCAAAATTATATGATTATATGACGTAGTTCAGGAGATATAGTAGTGTAAAAACCTAAGATGCGTGAAAAACTGCCACATCATGTATTACTTTTTAATTTATTCCTTCTTTACTACTGCGTCTAATCCGATCACATTTCGCCGATAGTATCCACATATGCTGCTGAATGCATCTACAAAATTATATCATTGTATGACACGTAGTTCAGGAGATGAGCTGTCATAAAAATTGAGCTTTATGAAAACTAAACTGCTGGCGAATTTCTCTAGAGATACATATGATATAAGAGTACAAATATGTGTGTTTTACTAAATACACGTGACATGTGCATACAAGATGGGGCCACACTTAAAAACCTCCTGCTGAACCCCTGTGTAGATTTCAACCAAACTTGGTGCAAATGTTGCTTACTGTCTAGAACAAAATACTATGGGGGTAAGGACTACCAGCCTCCTATTGGGGTGAGGGCAATGAACAGAGAAAGATGGGTGAGATGGGGAACAGAGAGAGGGAAAGACGACATGGACACAGGTAAGAGGAGGAAGAGATGGACAGAGGGATGGGAGGAGTAAATGCATAGGGAAAGGGTGAGGCAGAGATGAAGAGAGAAAGGGGTAGGAGGAGATGGACAGAGGGAAGAGGAGGAGATGGATAGAGAGAGGGAGAGGAGGAGATGTAAAGCAGGATATGGACAGAAAGAACGAGAGGAGGAAATGAGGAAATGAGAAGAAGGGAAGGGGGAGAACAGAGAGGGGTGGAGGAGGAGATATAGAGAGGGAGACTAATAGAAGAATGGAATAAATACATACCCATACAATGCCAGGTTCTGTGCTAGTTAAAGAATAAAATCCAACCTTTGTTCTAGCATACACAACTAGGCAACAGCGTCAATAGCGTGCTAGTACTAATGAATCATATGAATGAAACTAATGATTGATAACAGACATTCTGGAATCTGAAATCTACACAGTGAGAAAATTTTGAACAAAGCGCATTCACCAAAACGGGGTGTGTAGAAATAGAAGTGTATTTTCGACGTGCAATGCAGTCTCAACCTCCCAAACTGAGAAATTTTTGTCCTTATTCTCGTATATATCTAGTAACAAGCCCACATTCATTTCAGTCATTTGAGATTTTGCTTAAACAGTTGAAAGTGACTAAAAGTGTCAGTAGAAAACGTTAAGTAGCGAGTGCGGGTGTTCAAACCTTGGCATACATTCTCTAGGACGTTCCTGCTCATCCACCGAATTGTTATATTATATCGTACTTTTGTTCAACATGCTTCTTATCTTGGACATAGGATGTCCACAACTATTCTTATCCATTTTAGAAAATGAGCATGGACTTGGGTAAACACGTATTTATTAATACGACACGATTCGGCCGTTAGGTCGTTCACAGGTGCCCAATTACTTATCACAACAGGAATAATGTTCTGTGTCGATGAGCGCTCAGGCTTAACATATATTATTATACATATATACACTGTTGCCTTCGGCAACACAAAATAATCACTGAAAGGCCGCATTAAGATAAAGGGTAATTGGTACTCTTCGTCTTCACACCATGACAGAATCGTGCAGTCCGATCAAGTGAAATGTTAGCCTGTCTGTATAGGCAGCAACGTGCATGGTCAGATTCGGGGCAGAACAGTTTGGGCTGTTCGTATACTAAGAGTGTGAGGTGAAATTCCTCTCGTGGTGAGTGTGGATCCAGAAGCAGTGCGGGAACAGGCTGTAGTGAGGAAGACACTGTAGTGAGAACCGAGGTCTTTGCGTTCTTGAAGTCAAAGGGAAGAGTGAATCTAAAACGAGAGGGGAGCTGTCGGTTACCAGGTGCCGTGGCTCACACCTGACCATCTACGTTTACGGCGCTCTCCGTGAAGTAACACTGCTTTCGTCTTCCGTCACGTTCTAACAGACGCGCCGCACTTTGCACGGTGAAAGTGGACATGAGTTCACTATAGCTAAGGACAGAATTCTCCTTCTCCGCTGTATTACAGTACAGACCACTCTAGTAACGGATGAGTTACATCTGCGGAAAATTTGTATCCGTTTAGCATTCCTTTATCAATTTATTTATTCTTTTTCGTTCCATGCATTTATAAGACTCTTCAGTTTCTCCCGAGGTTAATGATAGAAGAATAAAATCGATTCTATGTCAGACGTACGGCTGCACCTCTGGCTATCTAGTGGTGACCTAATTTTTTTATATATGTGACTCTTCAATTTCTCCAGTCGCATTTTATGACGAAATAAATCCCGGGTGAACAGCCTGGTTTGAGTGTGCATAGGACACAATATTTCGGCAGTCGACCACGTTGCCATCATAAGGCGCGCTGATGTACTGACCGGCGGTTGGCCGGCGCCATGTATATATGTCCAGCAAAAAGTTCTTTAATTCAATTTTTAACTCCGCTACGAGCTCCACTGTATTATCTAAATGACATTTAACGAGCACTGTTCGGTTGTTGAAAACATGTGTACCCATGCTCCTGACTGCTTTCTGTACTTGGGTTAACCCCTAAAAGAGTTTGTAGAGGTTGCTTTGGTCCTAGTTTTATATTCAAGATTTGCCTAATTTTTGAGAGGAGAGAAATACTGGTAATGAAAAATAGGAATGAACATATCACCTTAGTGAATGGAAATATTCAGAACACACTATTTTCTTTTCTGAATCACCTGCAGCAGTGCTCATGCGTACTGAAAACGTAACTGAAATACCGTACGTAAGGCACGTCATTCATTCTCAGCAGTGGGCTACGTCAGGGTTGCGTCTATTAATAGTCGCAATAACTTACAATTTCTATTTCTCGCAGTACACTGAGAAGACCATTTTATTGGTTCTGGAGTTCTAAGGAGGTTGTAAACTACATATACTGAGCCTTGTCAAAATTCAGCGACAATCTAGTCGCCTTGAGAAATCCGTTGAAGTTTCCGAATATTTGATCAAATGTGCTGATAAATATACTGCCAATCGTTTCTGCTTCTTCTCTGAGGAAGGTCCCATACTACCAAGTCCTAAACCTTGCGGATTTCAATTATATCAGTCATAAACGCAATAAAATATTTAAAGGTCTTTGAGAGATTTTTTTGTAGCTAGGGTCGAAATACGCATTTGCTTAGGCCCTAAACAGCCCACTTGGAAATGACGAGACGTTGTATGACCAGGTCTACAAACAATACATGGGACAGGCAGGAAGAGCAAAACACATAGGAAAAAAAACTTGTAGGTATGTTGTAACTCTTCAGGCTTTCCCGGCGATCTAATGACATCTTGGGTTGTTGGGTGCTCTGCCGGATATCAGCGTCGTACTTGCACGATATGTGGGCAAATGCATTCACCACATCCGCAACTCAGAAGATTTCCTGCAACGCCTCAAGCAACTGCACATCACAGATTCGGACATCATGGTTAGTTTTGATGTGGTATTGCTGTTCACCAGGGTACCACTGAAGGTCTCACTAGAACTGATTGCAGAGAAATTTGACGGTGCTCTGTTGGACCTGTTCAGTCATACACTGACATCCACGTATTTCCTGTACAGAAACCAATATTACGAGCAAACCGAAGGTGTAGCTATGGGCAGCCCACTATCCCCTGTGGTTGCCAACATGTTTATGGAGAGTTTTGAGGAGAGGGCATTGGAGACAGCCACATTTAAACCCACATGCTTCTTTAGGTATGTGGATGACACCTTCGTGATCTGGCCACATGGGATGGACAGGCTCAATGAGTTTCTTGAACATCTTAACTCATGCCACCCTAATATCAAGTTCACCATGGAACTGGAGAAGAATGGCCAGCTGCCATTTCTGGATGTACTAGTCCAGAGGAGAGCAGATGGATCAATTGGCCACAGTGTGTACTGAAAACCAACACACACTGATTTATATCTGCAGGCCAGCGGCTGTCACCACCCTGCACAGAAGAACGGGGTTCTGAAGACTTTGGTCCACAGAGCACGTGCCCTGTCAGACCAAGAGAATCTACCTATAGAGATAGAACGTCTCAAAACAGTTTTCTCCAAGAATGGATACACGGACAGACAAATTGAGAGGGCACTCCAACCAGCCACTACACCACAGGTTCCTGAAGAAGACCAATATGAAACAAAGAAGGTGGCATATCTACCCTATGCTGGCTCTATTTCTGCCAGAATCAGTAGGATCCTCCGTAAACACAATATCAAGTGTGTTTTCTGTCCATCCAACAAGATCGGGGGACTGATGGGGAGTGTCAAAGACAACCTGGGGTTACGAAAACCAGGGATTTACAATATACCTTGTCAATGTGGCATGTCCTACATTGGCCAGACGACAAGAACTGTGGAGATCAGGTGAAAAGAACATCAAAGGCACACTAGATTAAGACAGGTGTCTAAGTCAGCCATTGCTGAACACTGTCTAGAACTAGATCATGCCACGAAGTATGAGGTTACCAAGATTCTAGCACAAACACCCAGATTTTGGGACAGTGTTATAAGAGAATCGATAGAAATTAAAATGGCTGACGATCTTATGAACCGTGACACAGGGTACCAGCTAAGCAGAGCCTGGGATCCGGCTCTGGAATTGTTAAAGGAGCAACGGGGCCAGCTGCAACACTACACAAACAGAAGAACCAGAGACATGGAGATGGAAAACGAACCCCTGACGGACTGCCAGGCGCACCAGTCCGAAGATGGATCACCCAGAAGTGGGATTGGTGGGCGCGGACCGCAGAGGGAACATCCAGAGCCGCAGCGGACGAAAAACGGAGCGGCAACGCTCCAACAGGTCGTGGTGAGTGGGCGCGGACCGCAGGGGGAACGCTTGGTACCCCAGACCGTAGATGAAACCCCCAGGAGCGGGTTTGGTGGGCGCGGACCGCAGAGGGAACACCTAGAACCGCAGCGAACGGAAAATGGAGCAGCAACGCTCCACCAGGTCGCAGGGAATGGGCGCGGACCACAGAGGAAGCGCCTGCAGCCGTTGGTGGAGGGGGAAGGCCATAGGCATAAATACTGGACCAGGTCCACTCGAGGAGCAGTCTCAGGTCGCACCTGATGAAGGTTACGAGCTACGTGACCGAAATACCGTGCAAGTACGACGCTGATATCCGGCAGAACACCCGACAACCCAAGATGTCTGTAGGTATGTTAATTGCATGAGTTTGGAAGTGGAGATAATAACGACGTGGATACAATGAGTAACTGGCAAAGCACAGAGATTATTGAATAGCCTACAAAATGTACATACGGTTTCAAATCTTTCATAACAGCAGCTGTCGGCAGCTCACCTGGAAGACTATTCAGGCCATATACTTCACCGGCCTGAAGTAATAAGGGGTCACATAAAAAAAGGAAAATGTGCCATATTATGTATCAAAGTGGTAATACGTGCCCACATTGGTTTAGACAAAATCATTGTAGTAGGATAACTTGTAAGGTGGACCTGTCATTTTGAATTTTGTACTTTATCGACGTACACGTCAGAGAGATAGCAAGTTACGTTAGTGTTACATAATTTTTGATCTTATAAAACGTAACACGTATTACGTGACAAAAAAGTCACAGGTGTAGTACTTCCCTGCTAGTAACCCATAAAGGTTCTGACGCCCATGGTGTTCAGAGACTGTATTCAAAGTGGCATGTGGTGAATACCGTCGATGGACGAGGGTTTGGCCTTTATTACCATTCCTCGCCTTCCTCAAACTCTCCCCCTCCGTTTTCGTGCCTAGGTGCGCTATTTAGGAACAAATTTAGAAACTCCAAATCTTTCACAAATAAATATGTTATTACATTTTTTTCATTCCCAACCCGCCAGGTTAGCCGACAGCGCTAATGCGCTGCTTCCTGGACTCGGGTAGGCGCATCAACCCCGGATCGAATCCGCTCGGCGTATTAACAACAAAGGGCCGATGTGCCAGCCAGCCAGGATGTGGTTTTTAGGCGGTTTTCCACATCCCACTAGGTGAATACTGATCTGGTTCCCACGTGCCGCCTCAGTTACACGACTTGCAGACGTCTAAAACACAGTTGCAGTATTTCATGATTTACACTAGACATAGACAGCTGGGGTACACTGATCCTGTCTTGGTGGGTATGGGTTGGTGGCAGGAAGGGCATCCCGCCACCACTTCAAATTAACCATGCCAAATCCGACTGTACCAATGCCGACCCTACGAAAAATGCGGGACAAGGCACAAGCGAATGTTTCAATGTTATAAATTTCTGTGCCACTGAAATAACATTAAAGTCGGCAGTTGTACTGTTTATTACCCTCTGCAGAAAGCAGTTTTATGTACTTAACAACAAGGAAAAACACACAACTGATAATGAACGTTTAAACGACCAACTAACAACAGCTAGCCAGTAGTACAGATAAACTCACAAAAGGACCATTAAACAAAATTAATCATGGATTTTGATGAGTCTTAGGTGTGTGGTAGAGGGACGTGTGCTGAGTAGCTGGCTAACGGCTTTACATGGGACGGCGCCTAGATTCTGATAAAATCGACGTTGAAGTTTTGTGCGTACGCGCTATATCCGTCACGTTAAGTCTGTATCGACTGGAGTGAATGTAGCGCAGGGGTTAGGGTCTATGGCTATCACGCAGCCAGTCCGGGTAAAATCCCCGTCCATGTTTCATTCTATTTCAGTTTCATCGCATGTAGTATCATTAAATCTTTTGCGTCTCGCGACATTATTAAAAACAAGTCATTTTCGCCATAGTAATTTCATTAGTAAATGAATCATTACAGGAAAATTTCTTCAAATGGGTATTCAGGTTGTTACAGAATAGATAACACAATCGTCATATTCACTATAGCTCGCATTGCTTGCTGAGACAGAACAAAATTTCGGATGGTATTTGTCGTAGAAGCAACCAAACAGAAATTCGTACAGCAAAACGCGCATTCCCCCACTGCATTGCAGGCACACAGGGTTTTCAGAAACGATGCTGGAAAACACATTTTGTTGAAATTCAAAAAGATTCTTCTTTATTCCATGAACTTCGATGCGAACCACGAGTATTTGATTATTCCTGTGAAAGCAGATGCACTGAACTGATGCAGTATTTAACAACTTATTTCTGTAGAATCTTCCCTCGAAGCAGTTCATCTGATTGATGTTGTTCAAATAAATTTCCGCTCCTTCTCCCGCAAGGGATCTATTGTAAGTCGATTGGTACTGGCAACCGGCTTCATCAGAATTAATAACATAATTGAATTCAGCCTTAGAGATGAGTACTTTCGTGTGTATCTGGAATCCTTCTGCAGCTGCTAATAGTTCGTTGTGAACTCTTTGAAGCTGTCTAAATATTGGAAATTTTAACTGACAAGATGAATAAACATTTAAAGATCTTTTGCTGTATTTATTTAATTATTAATGAAATTACTGTGGTGACAATTATTTTGAGTCGTTTTGTGTGACAGCGTCACGTATATTATTGAGAGATACTATGTACGATGAAATTAAAAAAAGGGGGGCGGGGTGGGACTGAATCCTCTCCACCCCAGCGCTACTCACAATCGACTGATACACGATTAACTGATGGATATCGCAGGCACACATAAAATTTCAACATAGATTTTCTCGTAAACTAGGGTCCTCAGCATGAGAAACCGCTAGCCAGGTACTCTTGGACAGGTCACTCTATAACATATTTAAGGCCCATCGAAATCCGTTGTTAAAAGATCTCATGGTCGCCTTGTTAGTTACAAAGCAGGTGGTTCCAGAATGAGATTTTCACTCTGCAATGGAGTGTGCGCTGATACGAAACTTCCTGGCAGATTAAAATTGTTTGCCAGACAGAGACTCGAACTCGTGACCTTTCCTTTCGCGGGCAAGTGCTCTACCATCTTTTTCTTTATCTCATTTTGTTCTATATTGTTCGTTGAATTTGTTCGTAACGGATGTCCGATGACACTCGTTCAGGTTGTTCGTTAATTCGTTCACTCAGGTTTTTTTTTAATTACAGAGGGTAGCTAAACCCTCTGACCGAACACACTGAGCTACCGTGCCAGCACCATCTGAGCTACCCAAGCACGACTCATGCCCTGTACTCACAGCAGGTTCGCAGGAGAGCTTCTGTGAAGTTTGGAGGGTAGGAGACGAGGTACTGGCAAAAGTAAATCTGTGGGGGACACGGGCTGCTTCGTGCTTGGGTAGCTCAGATATAGAGCACTTGCCTGCAAAAGGCAAAGGTCCCGAGTTCGAGCGTTGGTCCGGCACACAGCTTTAATATGCCAGGAAGTTTCAAGCACGTGGTTATTTATTAATTAGTTTCTGAGCTGTACAGGTTTGGCCTTCTATCATTTCACACCTCGCTGACGATCTTCGTCTGTATAACTTTGGAGGTACGCCGGTGGCGCCACCGGTAGGAACAAAAGCCGCGAAGCAGAAAGGTTTTGGGGGACTCATTGTGTATTGTACGGGACGGGTCGGCTGGGGACGCGCGAGGTTTGGAGTTCTGGATGCTACACTTGAGAACGAATCGGCTCCTATGAAAATCTGGTTACGATTGTCGGATATCGCTTGCTTCGTGACGTGGTTTTACTGAGGGGACACGATGTTCTGGAAACCACATCAGCGACTTGGTTATTTCTTCTGTGCCATGCTAGAGAAGGCGGTCCGTTCTCTTGCAGTCTTAAGGGATGGAAGTACGGCCACCATCTTATCGAAGTTAAATAATTCCGTCTATGTCCTTACCTCTCGCTCTCCCCGCCATCCTCCACCCCCCTCTCCCTCCCCGTTGGGGTTTATACAACCACCACTCGTGTTAATTATTAATAGGAGAGGTTTCAAAATCATTTCTTTAAAATCTGATGAGAGAATTTTGTCTAACTGTAGCTACTTTTTCAGTGACTGTTAACTGTTTTTAAAATACTATATTTTAATTAAATGGTAGAGGGTTCGTAATTGATGCCTGCTATTTAAAACTCATTTGCTTAAAATCTGCTCAGTGAACTTTGGTTAAATGAAGCTGCCTATTCAGTGACTGTTAACAGTTTTTAAAATTCTGTACCTTTGCTTTCTACTGAGTGACAGTGGGTCAAAACTAATGGCAGCAGTTTAAAGGTAATTTAGTTACAAAAAATGTGCTCTGTGAATTTTGATAACTGTAGTTAATTGTTTTTAAAATTCTGTACTTTTGTGTATACTTAATGGCTGGTGTTTGATAATTAGTAGCAACCGTTTAAAAGTCATTTTTCTAAAATTTCCTCAGTCAGTTTTACAGTTCATTGTTTTTAAATCTCGTTTAACTTCAATTCTTTCAGACTTGAATTTTTTCTGAAGGAAGTAAAATTTTTCTTTATGTCGTAATGCTCTTAGCTGATTTTTTTAATGATTTTAGATGCAAGATTTAAACAAAAATATGTGCCCGTTTACAGAACATAGTTTGTACAATTGACTTAATTTTCATGAACTAAAATAACTAATCATGTAATATTCTCTATTGTAATAAATAGTAAAATTATCATTCAGTAATTACCATACATAATAACAGTAACAACATTCAATTATACAGTGTAATACTACGAACCACACGCATCCGTCTATTCTGGTAGTCACGAGCTGCCGCGCACTGCTAGAATGATTTGCGGATAGTTTCATAGCGATGCCCAACAGTTGGCAGTACTTACGCATTATGGAAAGGTTGAACATTCACAAATATGTAGCGCAGGTTTCCATAGCGTAAAAATACTTATGTTGCAGCTAAGGCACAGCAAAAGTTGATGTATACAATTGTAGCGAGAGGATCTGAAAGGTTTAATAAAGGCATGTTATGTTTTAAAGGTGATGGACGCTGAAGCAGTTATGTGGGGACCACAGTCCTTCCTTTAGGGTGACTCGACCCCAAATCTTTCCACCCGAATTCTTATCAACTCGTTGGGTCACGATGCCACAGCGTAACAACCAGAGACTGCAATTAGATTCTCATTTGCGCCATGGCGCATATTCACTTATGGTTCTTGTATGCCACTCCGATTGTATATGGGATGTTGTCTGACTTCCTGAATGATACTGAATGGTACGCTCTCTAAATTTTAACAGTAACCCTAGACGTTACTCCACGCGCCTCTTTTGTACCATCCGTCACTAATGAGCATCTCAATATCGTTACTTATAATCCGTCTTGATTGCAAAATTTTTTATTCATATGACCGGTTTCATTTCATCCAGAACCATCTTCAGATCTGATATTTCAGTTACAGGAGTAACCCGTCCAAATCCAGCATGTGAAAGTTGCTGCATTTGGATGGGTTACTCCTGTAACTGAAATATCAGATCTGAAGATTGTTCTGGATGAACCGAAACCGGTCATATGAATAAAAAATTTTGCAATCAAGACGGATTATAAGTAACATTATACAATCACTGATTGCTGCTATCCAATCAGACTTTATGTCTGTTTTTGCATCTCAATATCGTATCAGCTGTTCCTAAATGAACCTGTCACAAAAAGTGACTCCCTTGTTTGGATATTCTCTATCAGTCCTACCTTGCAACAGGTGACCGGCGAGCAACGCTCACGAATAAGTCGAACGATTGTTTTGTAAGCCATTTCCGCTTAAATTAAATACATTTGTTTAGAATTCTTTCAATGTACGGCAGCCTTCCATTACCTTTAACTTCCACCGCCTTTAAGTGGCTTTTCGGTTGTTACAGTTGGTAGTGACTTTTCACCTATGTTGCACTCAAAGAATAATGGTTCTCTTCGCTTTTTCTCTGCTCTACAGAGGCGAAAAATTTCATACTCCTGTTAAACTTCATCGGACTCACTTTCATCACGCAAGTGCTGTCGGCTAACATAAAATTGCCATTTCTTGTTTTCAGTGAGGTAAGACTCGGTTCACTGCAGCCAGTGACCATAGAGACAAACGCCCTTGTTTACCATCAATTCGTTCCCGGACGTCCTGTACAACTGGTGCCTATGCCCTTCATGTTCCCGTTAACAAACCCTGACGACGGCAGCTCGAGGGCACTGCGCACGTAACCGTTAAACTCAGCGCGGATGCAATGAGCAGAACGGAGAGAGACGAACGAGAACAATACGGCCTCATACGTAATGCTGCCCTACTGAAGGTACCTACGTCATCGCCGGCCGCTTAGAAGGGGGTACGGAACACCCGGCCTTCCTCCGGCTTACTCAAGGCCGTAGTCTCACGCAGGCAACTGCTCGCCGCTCGGCGATTTTTCTTCCGAAAAAAAAGAAACAAAGAAAAGGAATAGAACAAGAAGCAATAAATCGGCTTGCAACATTTCTCGCTATTACTGCCCCGGCGGATCGTGGCGGCGGCGGAGCTCCATAACTCGGTCCACAGCACAGGTAGGGCTCTCGCGGGTCGTTGCGCACCTGATTCAGGGCTGCCACCACCGCAGCGGCACAGCCACCGACGCCGCCGCCGCCGCCGCCGTGCGCCCCCGCGCGTCCAATCACTTGCTCAACAGGTCCGCTGCCCCCGGGGTCGTGACTGCCGCCGCTGCGGCGGATCCGCGGCAATTAACGTCGCCAGCTCGCTCATTTCGAACTGTCACTCTGCACCGGTTGCCTTTCTTTCGGCCGTTTCTCGAGTCACGATTCCGTAGTTTAGTGTTTATAATAATCGGGCACAATAGCTCGCGCCAGGTGAGCGTTCAGAAGGCTACGTTCTCCGTGAACGCGGTGCTGTCGGCCGCGGGGTTTTAGTCTCGCTAGCACAGGCCGCGACCTGCTGGGCAAGCGTCGCTGTTAGTGGTGAGAAATACCAGTAAAAGCGTTTCTGGAGCGCAAGACTGTTGTAACGGTACTTAGGTAGACTGACAGTGATAATATAGTCCTTTGTCTTGGCTAGTGCATGTCTAGTTCAGACAATTTCTTTTATTTATTTGTGTATTTAACCTGACATGATTAGGGCCATCTGGCACTTTGTTACATCGAGCTAGGCTCTCACACGTATAATACCTTCCTTACATCGTAGGTACACTTATCAGATAGTTTCCTTTGGTTAAGGGATTGGGAATCTGCACTTGCTTAGGGCCCCTTACGGTATGTACCATGTCTGGGATTCACTGGCGAATAGGATGTGGACTCTTCCCTTCCTGACGCGGGCCATAGATCACGCAACAGCAGTCATCCGCCGGTAGTGCTCGTGTCTCAATATGTCTATGCGACCTATTGGTTTCTGATTCCTGACAGTCAGTCGGGTGGAACAAGCCTAAAGCCATCCTCTTCATATTGCTAGGATGTTTTAATATTTCAGTGACCTCTCCAGTCTTTTATCAACCCTGGGTGCTTGGTAAGTACATACCGGTTACCTCTTCGAGAACGCGATGAATAAACAAAACAGCAACGATTTAGCAAGTAGCGCTACATGCTTGGCGGTAGCTATCAGCGTGGGCCAAGGCAGTACAGTCGCTTCTGGGGTACTGTCTATTCTTCGAGTTTTACTGTACCTATTCGATAAAATCAATATCATACTTGTATGGATATGGCGTCTGTTCTTTCGGGCATGTTCGAAAGAACAGACGTGTTTTTTCGGACAAGTCCGAAAGAACATACGCCATATCCATATAAGTATATAGTTCTGGCTCTTAGCCGAGTGGTCTAAGGCCTGCGGTCATGGACTGTGCGGCTGGTCCCGGTGGAGGTTTGAGTCCTCCCTCGGGCATGGGTGTGTGTGTGTGTTTGTCCTTAGGATAATTTAGGTTAAGCAGTGTGTAAGCTTAGGGACTGATAACCTTAGCAGTTAAGTCCCATAGGATTTCACACACATTTGAACAGTTCTGCCAACACCGGCCATGGCCTTCGTCTTCTGTGCGGATGCACACATATTCCCCGAACTCTTACGGGACTTGGTGAGAATGTCTTCCACGAGTAATGGGTGTGTTGGGGTGGGCACTACGAATGTATGTGTGGACATAGAAGGTGAGAATGTGGGTCTCGCGGGAGGCGTGCGGGAGATAGTCCCTGGAGTAACACAATCCTCCGTGCCCTCGGTGGCTCAGATGGAAAGAGCGTCTGCCATTCAAGCAGGAGATCCCGGGTTCGAGTCCTTGTAGGGGCACATATTTTCACCTGTCATGGCACACATTTTCACCTTGAAACATCCCCTTTGAACAATTATACATGACTGTGCTTAAACTGACATACAATATTTTTAGCGCAACGCAATCTGACTTTCAAAAATCCCTACAAAAGAATGGCCCTGACTAACTTTAACCTATACGTTTCACAAATCACTTACCTCACAAAAATCTTCGTTACTGGAACTACTGCAATACAGCGAGCAACACTACTGCCAGCTAAATAAAAGATTCCGACTACTGAAGGCACTAACTACTGATAGGGATAGTTAGCAAATGAAAGATATTAATAGAGAACAAACAATGTATTTACCTTAATATCATCAAAAGTCATAATATATATAGGAGTTCATAACATCCATTCTTACAAATATCAAAACTCCGCCATTTCTCTCTCCACATCCACCACTGCTGGCGGCTCACCTCCAACTGCGCAACGCTACGCGCTGTTCACATCCAGCTGCCGCTGCCCAACACTACAATGGCAGACAACAATGCAAACTAGCCACAGACTGCACACAGCACAGCCAGTGATTCTCACACAGAGCGCTACGTGGCGTTACCAATAAGAAAACCTAAACAGCCTACTTACAACCTGTCGCCGTTGACATATATCAACGCCCGTTAGCAGCTGAAGGTATTATTAATATAATTCTAATATCTTACTAATCTGGGACTGCTCTTTAAAAAAAACCGACGCTTTCGGTCGATACTGGGTATCACCTGGAGAACTTTATGAGCTACAAAATGCAAAAAAGAAATTGACAATACCTGCTGAAACGTCAAAGAAAATGCGCCTGATGACTCTTATGAAGATCACTCTAAATGTTTCGTTGAATTTTAGTTTCTTGGTTCCTGGGTTCGATTCCCGGCGGGGGTCAGGGATTTTCTCTGCCTCGTGATGACTGGGTGTTGTGTGATGTCCTTAGGTTAGTTAGGTTTAAGTAGTACTAAGTTCTAGGAGACTGATGACCATAGATGTTAAGTCCCATAGTGCTCAGAGCCATTTGAACCATTTTAGTTTCTAGCAGCTGTCTTTCTGAGTTTCAGTCACTGAAGATTTTTAGATTTGTTGTGCCGGTCAAGGGTAATGTAGCGATCGTGCTCCGAAACCCGAAACATGTATTGCTAAAAAAAAAAAAAGAAAAAAAAAGATGGACTACGGGCGTGCGAATTGGACATTGTTCAAGGAAACGCTCGACAGCCACATCCCACCCATACACGAAATTAATGAAACAGCACAAATTGACGAGGCAGTAGAAACCCTCACAAACGCCGTCCAGGACGCAATGGCAGGCGCCATACCTGATCGCACCTCACAACAACGCAGTGCGGCCCTGCCCCAGGAAACCCTGGGCCTAATCTCAATGAGGAATCGCCTCAGGAGACAATGCAGCGCACCAGGCGTCAGTACTTCAAACGGCACATTAACAGGCTACAGGGCATCATACACGATAAAATACAAACACATAGAACACAACAGTGGAACCAAAAACTCGAAGGGCTGGACACCGCACGACCTGGCGTGTGGCAACTAGCCCGACACTTCACCAGGGAGAAAATATACACCCCAACGCTTCAAGGGCCTGACGGACCTGCATACTCAGCGGAAGAGAAAGCAGAACTAATGGCCCGCACACTCGCAGCGTCATTCACACCGAACCTGGTACCATCAGATCCAGTGTTCACACTTGCTACTGACCAAGAGATTACACGCAGTCTAGCCCAACCATCGCGCGACGACATTCGACATGCTAGCACAGCTGAAGTCTCTTGGGCTATAATGCATTCCGCTGCTAGGAATGCCATGACGGCATTCAAAACTGTGTCCTCCAGGAGTTCACGGATAAAGCTACTGAGTACCTAACACACATAACGAATGCCATACTAAAACACCAACACTTCCCTGCCTTTTGGAAGACGGCCAAGGTCATGACGTTCAGGAAGCCGGGGAAAGACCACAGCCTCCCACAAAATTACCGACCCATCAGCCTTCTGAGCTCGCTCAGTAAGATTGTTGAGAAGGTGATTCTCAAACGCATCACTAGGCACTGCATAACAAATGACATCCTGAGACCGGAGCAATTCGGCTTCAGGAATCACCACTCCACAACACATATAACACATGGCTTCAACATAAACAAAGCTACAGGGGCGGTGTTCCTGAACATCGAAAAGGCTTTCGACCGTCTATGGCACAACGGCCTCATTCGCAAACTCAGCGACGCGGGATTCCCCGGCGGGCTGGTGCGTCTAATACACTCATACCTCACAGACAGGAGTTTCAACACTGACGTGCAGGGAAAACAATCAACACGACACCGTATACACGCGGGAGTACCCCATGGAAGCATCCTAGGGCCCCTTCTGTTTAACCTCTACATAAACGATCTCCCAACCACACACAACACAACGATGGCAATCTACGCGGATGACACAGCCATCCTTGCGGAAGATTGGAAACCATCAAACATTACGTCACGCCTACAGGCTGCACTCAGAGTGGCTGGGCCTTGGTTGAAGAAATGGCGTGTTAGAGTAAACGTCGACAAGTGCGAAGCCGTTCTGTTCACTAGAAGACCGAAGCAACTGCGCAAACACCGATACGGCAGACCAATAACTCTGCATGCACGCCCAATACGTTTCCGTGAGAAAGTCAAATTCCTCGGTGTCTGGCTGGACTGGAAATTACTCTGGGGGGACCACATACAACACATGACCAACCGAGCTAGCGCGAGGCTCAAACAGCTCTACCCTATGCTCAACAGGCGTAGCACACTGAACAGAAGGGTGTCGAGGTCCATGTACATGACACTTATCCGACCCCTGATGACGTACGCAGCTCCTGTCTGGGGATACGCTGGGCCTACACGCTTGCGCCGTCTGCAGCCCATACAAAACAAAGTACTCAAAGTCATAAGCAAAGCTCCACGATACACACACATCGCGGACCTTCACCGGGAATACCGACTTGAGACTCTCACGGAGGTAATCCACAAACTCACTACAAGACTATACAGAAACTCCAGACATTCGCAGAACCCGTTTATTCTGAATCTGGGGAACTACGACCACAACCATAGATGGAAACATAAAAGACCAAAAGACATACTTGCAAGGACATAACATCTATGGCCAAGCATACGGCACAGGCGAGCCCCTGTTAATCAGACGCATTTACTGGGTATCCAGCTGGAATACACTGCCGAATAACTGGCAGCACGCAGGGAAGCCGTACCGTACACTGCATGCAGACAAGCTCCACACATCCCCTACACTGTGAGATGATCTATGGCCGATCTCCCACTACTGTATAACGATCTTGATTGTTCCAGGAATGTAGCGGCTGGAGCAACTGGGATACATCGCCATCGTTTGCCACGGTAATGATGCATGATACCCATACTAACAAATCCAACCTTGCATGAACTATGGCAGCTATTAAGCCACTACTGCTCTAACTACCCATCCCACTGTCGCAGAGGTTTTTTTCCCACGGCACGAGCCTTGGCACTTTTTCCCTCTGCTCTTCAAATCGCTATCCTCACTCGCGTTTCGTCCACTATCTATCACCTGATGGACCGTGTTAATGCGTAGTCTTACCCAAACGCACGGATAACATCACAGCCCAGCATCCTGTGATCCACTTACTAGATAACTAGTATGTTGACGGACGTGACAATAGAACTTTTGGTTTGGTCACCACGTTGGTGCGGGCGTGGAGCGGCCCCCTCTCTGTTTACTCGATTCGATGAGCTCTTTCATTTGGTAGATGTATCATTTTTGTGGCTTAATTAGTACAAATATCATTAAAGTTAGCGTAAAAAGTCGTTGTAGGTTCCTTCTCCACCCAGTAGCTAATTAAACAGATGACGATCCTAGTCAATCTATATATCGAAACGGCTCTGAGCACTATGTGACTTAACTTCTGAGGTCATCAGTCCCCTAGAACTTAGAACTAATTAAACCTAACTAACATAAGGACGTCACACACATCCAGGCCCGAGGCAGGATTTGTACCTGCGACCGTAGCGGTCGCTCGGCTCCAGACTGTAGGGTCTAGAACCGCACGGCCACTCCGGCCGGCTGAGTATATATCGAAATAATCGTCTTATTACTCTCTCTGACTCATTGCATAGCAGGCTGCTGTAAGTATAGAACAAATATGGACAACTATGGTTAATCTTTGGGCCTGCTGTAGCAACTCTCGTGACGTCACGGCCGACGCTAGCGAGTTTCACAGCAGTACGTTCGACAGCCGTTGCCGCCTCGCTGGTCTATGCGCCTGCCAAGCGCCCCCTTCAAATCCCGGACGGCGAGCTGGCGAGCGGCACGACTCAACCCAAACCAGCCAGCTCGGACCACATTTCTGTCTGTCGTGTCACAGGTTCTGTCAGTGAGTTCGATTTTATACGTTCATTGTCATACAGCTTTCGTGCTTTCATTACAAAATACGACACCTTGGTTCAAAAGTCAGCTGTCACGAAATGACCGCTTGGAACACCTGTGCCGGCCGCAGTGGCCGAGCGGATCTAGGCGCTTCAGTCTGGAACCGCGCGACCGCTACGGTCGCAGGTTCGAATCCTGCCTCGGGCATGGATTCATGTGATAGGTTAGTTAGGTTCAAGTGGTTCTAAGTTCTAGTGGACTGATGACCTCAGATGTTAAGTCCCATAGTGCTCAGAGCCATTTGAACCATTTTTTGGAACACCTGTTTTCATCTTCTTTCTCTGTCGAGTAACTCTCAATACGTATGTTTCTGGATAGGGTTCGCCTTTAGCAAAACACAATTTTGTTTTTTAACCCAAACATGTTTCACTGCAGTTGCAGCATCTTCAGTGGGCTTTTATTTTATGGCTGTTAAAGATAAAGATTGTTCTTTACTGTTTGTAAATAAGTAACTATTAGTTTTAAATCGTAATTAGATATTTGAAAAAACACATAAAATTATGAATTCATACCTTTTTACCACATGGTGTGGTTTTTCTGATGTGTTGTGTTCCTACAGTGACTGTTTTGTTGCACAGTTTGTCATCTTCAACCCCTTACACCTTAAAGTAGATAAATTGTTTAAGCGAAAATTACGATTTGAAAATTGTCATTTCTATGCCTGAAATTAATTAGCCTAATTCTGTGTGTGTGTGTGTGTGTGTGTGTGTGTGTGTGTGTGTGTGTCTATTTACATTATGTTTCACTTACGTTTTCTTTTTCCTCATCTTCATCGCTGTCAAACACTATATATAAAGTTGCCACTGTCACTGTCACTGTTTCACAGTTTATCAGCTGTAAAAACAAACATGGCGGGTAGTGGAACAGTTGAAGGTGTAAAAACAAGATGGCTGACTGTGGAACAGTTGAAGGTGTTCATTAAAGAAAAATGGTTCAAATGGCTCTGAGCACTATGGGACTCAGCATCGGAGGTCATCAGTCCCCTAAAACGTAGAACTACTTAAACCGAACTAACCTAAGGACATCACACACATCCGTGCCCGAGGCAGGATTCGAACCTGCGACCGTAGCGGTTACGCGGTTCCAAACTGAAACGCCTAGAACCGCACGGCCACACCGGCCGGCAATTTTCTTCAATTATTAGTTTTTGTGGGGGGCTATTTTCAAATCAGTATTTTGCTAAAGGCGGGCCCTATCCAAAAACATATGTATTGTTAAAGCAAACACGGAAAGAAAGAGATTCAACCACAAATGAGTAACTCTCATGTTGTTCCTTGTCTTTTCACACACACTCGTTGTGATCGTTATTACTATTCTCGTCGCTGGGTAATAACCCGAATTTTCCAGATGCGCCACGTTATTTCGGAAGGCCTCGTAATCGTACAGACGACCACAGCAGATACGACAGCCATAATCTCTGAGAGTATGTCTTACAACTGTTTAGAAGCCGTCATAATAATTGTTCCAACCCCACAGTTGTAGCAACTGCCGACGTTATGTTCCGGGTTTCTCAACACCGTGATGGCATGAGAGGTCGCTCTGGGATATCTGCAGATGAACACATAGATGCTCTAACAATGCAAGCACCTCTGCATGGTGCTACTAAATATGATAAACTCCCTCTCACAGTTATGATACCCATGCTCAGAAAGCGGTTGTCCGACGACTGGCAACAGTAACTGTCGCAAACATCTAAAATGAAAGGCACTCACTATGCACCGTTTCATCACATAATTCCAAGAGTAACACGGTATAATAAGGCACCAACGTCAAGAAGTTCACGACAGCTATAGTACGGCTGAAATTTAATCACTGATGGTTCACCAAAACCCACTATTGGCTCAACTTAAGCGCCATCCCTCTGGCAAGATAAACCGTACCGACGCTGTTATATGCTTGATTTAAGATAAGTGAGCTGAGAAGACATGTAACGCTTGCCAGATGCGAGGGAGGTGCGCTGGAATAATTGCAAACCGGACACTATTCGCGTACCGATCTCCTTCGTCAGCAGCAAGCCAGCTGCTCTTTGACAAAAGCTGTGACTGTTGACATGATCAGCATTCGACAGCGCTGTGATTAAGATGTCAACAATTTATGAGGGACTTCGCTTACACCTTTTAGCATGTAAAAGGCCGTCCAAGTACAAGTAGTGGTGAAGTAATAATGACACAGTAAGTGTAATTAAGTTGTCAGTCATAACTGTGCAGGATTCTGCGGCCACAGACCATTAACACAAGTTTTGTAGGTACGGAGCGGCGACATACTGAAAATAATTATCACTGGATAAGCCAACGTTTCGGTCACGGTCACATTAGCCTTCTTCTGGGTCTGCGTCTACTGGTGTATTTATTATTCAATGCTTTTTCATTCACCGCGCTCCATAAGGGGCGGAGGGTGGGCTCTCAGCGGCACAGCATTCCGCTCTTTAGCCAAAAGAGTTAAACATATCACTAGGGAGAAAAGAAATAGAATAATTATGAAAATGTGAAAAATTTTACAGATTTCTTTGAAATCTATAAACAAAATTAACTTTGTTGGAGTTAACATTAACCTGTTTATTATCTTTCTTGTTTAAATAACATAAAACGACTAAGAGGTAAGATAAAAACTAAAAATATATATCTAAATCACGTTCCAGAAGCGGTGACGTTCTTTTAAAAAGAAGCATTGGATTATCACCAAAAATGGAAGAACGTGCACCCTATAAAATGGATAGGAGGTTGGGAAAAGTTGTTCTGTGAGGTTAAGGATCCGTATATAAATGTAGAGTCTCTGCTCATTGGGTTTTATTTTATTGTTCAAAGTCCATTACAGACTGTACTGCGCACGATTGGTTGGTTTGCAGAAGGGAACCAAACAGCGAGGTTATCGATCCCATCGGATTAGGAAAAGATGGGGGAAAAAAGTTGGCCGTGCCCTTTCGAAGGACCCACTTCGGCATTTGCCTGAAGCAATTTAGGGAAATCAGGGAAAACTTAACTCACGATGGCCAGTCGCGGGTTTGAACCGTCGTCCTCTCGAATGCGAGTCCAGTGTACTAGCCACTGCGAGTGATCACAACATAATGTCACAGTACTATACCAATGTATATTATTGGTCTCCTGTGGCGAATGGAGCGGGAAACTTGATTGTAATTGGTTCCTGTAGTGAAGGCAGGGGTATCTCTTGTTGTCGGTTGCCCCTTCCGGTATGCACGATATCTGGTTGTCATCGACGAAGGCGGTGTGGTATCATCTTCTCCTTTTGCGAGACAAGGGTTGCGCAGTGGCAGTTACTTGCTGTGCACGTTCGGCACAGAGTATATCGGAAGCCAACACACGCAGACTGGAGTTTACATGCCGAATCCCATTACCGCCAAGCGCAGAAGAACTCAGTCGTCCATTTGCTGACCACTGGTGCGCAGCGCCTAAGTGATGATCTCAGTATAACACCTGCGTTTAAAGGCCTGTGAACAACGTCCTTACCCAATGGTTGGAAACAACAACCATGGCAACGAGTAATAGATCGAAAGAGAGGCAGAGATTGGCGAACGGCAGCCAGCAGCAATCTTGCCTTATGGAAAGAGTGTCAATCACCGAATTAAATACCTTCGCCAGTATGTTGTGAAGCCCGTCTTCTATAGCAACCGCAACAGCTAAGATGTTTTAGGTTTTAGGCTCCTCCAAGGACAAGAGATATTCTCTACACACTGCGGGCGTGTACAGGGTGGACTGTGAGTGTGGTAAAACCGACAGGGCAATAGCAACACTTGATTAACCAACGAGATGTCTAAATAAAATCATTAATTAAAGTCATCAAATCGGATTATACAAGACAGCTACACGAACAGCGTTGCAGCATACGTTGAAAAAGGTAAACACGCATCGTAAACAAATGGTTCAAATGGCTCTAAGCACTAAGGGACTTGACATCTGAGGTCATCAGCCCCCTAGACTTAGAAACTACATAAATGTAACCAACCTAAGGACATCACACGTACCCATGCCCGAGGCAGGATTCGAACCTGCGACCGTAGTAGGCGAGCGGTTCCGGAATGAAGCATCTAGAACCGCTCGGCCACAGCGTATCATAAACAGCGGGTAGATCGTAATGCTTGTTTAGTTGTCGATTTTGATTAGTTAATTAGATTTTTTAGAGTTTAGCGCGTTACTGAAATTCTATTAAAGTTAGTAAATTTAAATAACACCAATGGAAAGAGCAGTTTATTTCCTACAAGACTGATGTGCCACTTGTATATACCGTAAGTATTCGAGACACAGTTAACAGTAACTAAATACCAATCAGGTTTCCGTAAACATCGAAGCACAACATCCGCTCTGATAAAGGTAACAGATGACCTGAAACTTGCCATGGACAGACAAGAAGCGACTATCATTTGCTTCTTAGATTTCAGCAAAGCATTTGATACTGTCGACTTCGACATCTTACTAGCCAAACTTAGCGGTCTAAATTTCTCACCAAGCGCAGTGCAATGGTTTCGCTCATACATGACGTCTCGTCAGCAACGCGTCCTGTCTGGGGATATAAAATCACAATGGCGGCAGGTAGTGTCAGGCGTTCTCCAAGGCTCAGTATTAGATCCTATACTCTTCTCTCTTTATGTCAATGATGTGTCATCGGTCCTGACCTATTGCAAATACCATATGTATGCTGATGACCTTCAGTTGTATCTAAGTGCGAAACCAAGCAATCTCAAGAAAGCTATTGAAAATTTCAATACTGACCTCAACGCACTGTCAAAATGGGCACAGGACATAGGTCTAAAACTAAACCCATCTAAAACACAAGCGGTACTTGTTGGTCACTCTAAGCTTATTAACCCAAAACATCGGGAATCCGTACCACCTCTTATCCTAAATGGAACAATTATTAACTTCTCGCCCTCAGCAAAGAGTTTGGGAGTAATAATAGATGAAAATCTAAATTGGACAGAGCACGTAACTGCAGTGTGCAAAAAAGCGTCAGCATCCCTTCATGTCCTACAAAAATATAAAAAACTCTTCCCTTTCCATCTGAAAAAGAAATTAGTACAAACGCTTATACTCCCAATCATTGACTACAGCGATATTATCCTACAAGGCCTCTCTCAGGAAAATTCCCGACGTCTAGAACTGGTCACGAATGCCTGCGTCCGATATATCTGTGACGTTCGACTTTTTGATCATATTTCACCAGCATATGCAAAATTGTCCTGGCTGCGTGCAGACAAACGCAGAGATTTCCATACACTCTGTCTCATCTACTGCCTTATAAATGTACACTGTCCCTCATATCTCTCCTCGTCCCTAACACTCATGTCGGAACAACATGACAGAAACACACGTTCCCATCATAATAAAATCCTCTCCGTTCCACTGCATCGCTCAGTCACCTTCTCCAAGTCCTTTACAGTAGCGGGAACCCGACTCTGGAATAACCTCCCTCGTTATGTTAGAGAACTTAAAAACATGACCGGCTTCAAAAAACAATTAATGACGTATCTACTTAAGCAACAGTAATGCCTTCCTCTGTACATGAGTGCACTTCATCTCATTACTTCCCTCTCTCCCCCTCCTTAAACCTCCCTTACCCAAAACTCGCTATACTAGTAAACATCTACTTTACACACCAAAATATTGATGTACATCTGCACAAACCTTCATTACTATTGCGAATCTTTCTCATGTTTGTCATTATTATTTGATTTTTTTTTACTGTTATTATTATTGCTTTCACCATAATCTGTATGTATAGCACCTGATGTAAAAATACTGCCAGCATTTACTTTATTAGGTCTTAGTCATGTTTATCATTATTATTTGATTTTTTGTTTTACTGTTATTATTATTGCTTTTATCATAATCTGTATGTATAGCAACTGTTGTAAAAATACTTCCGCATTTACTTTATTAGGTCTTAGTCACTAGTCTTTATTCATATTGTCATTAGAGTAAGCTACTTTTCTCATTTAAACTATGTTCATGATGTTACTCTGATGTGTGAAATGCTGCATGTGTGGAACACTGGTCCGATGTAAGAGAGGGCCTGATGGCCCTAATCTGATCAGGTTAAATAAATAAATAAATAAAATAAAATAAATACTGTTTTCATTATGTGAAATTTGCTATCACTGTAATTAAGACAGGCGCGAAATATTTAAACAAAAAATTATTATAACGAGTCATTTTAATTAGCGTTTCAGCGCGTATCTTCTGGTACTTCCAGTTTTAAGAGATCATATAAGAATCAAAATATGTATTTCAAATTGATTAAACTTTCTGCTTGCTGTTTGACGTAATTCACGAGAAACACGGACCGCTGTTATAAAATGGCCATTTGTCAATTTTCCGGAAGCAAGGCAGGAGGCAAAAATCTGTCTTTAGGCGATGATTTGGCTGCGCTCCATTTTTTCGGACTTTGAAGATTTTGCGTCAGTAGACACAGGGACTTTGAATAATTTCGCAGTGGGACGGTTGGACTTGGGTTTTCGCTAGTAGAGGCAGTCTGGAGTTTGAAATTGGCGTTGAGTCTGGACTTTAACGCTACTGTGGACACCTGCAATAATTTGGCAGTTTTTCGGATTTATTTACATCTGTGGTGATTTTTCAAACGCTATATAGGGGCTTGAGTTAGAGTTAGATCTAATTAGCGATACCAGTATGTGGAATTATTGAAAAACAACAGTTAATATTTCTGAAATCTAATCTCGTTGTTGAGTTACTTCATTTACATGTCCTACCTCTTATCCAAACTAACAGGCGTTTTATCCTTATTATGTGTAACAGTGGCAATTAACTGAATTTACTGAGAAAGCGACGAGTACGATCACAAAGAATATGATACAGAAGCAAAGCAAAGACATTATCCGGTGGTCGCAATGATTTGAAGTGAACCGAATTTTATTACTGTACTTTGGTATGCTCTTTGCATAAAAAAAACAAAACCAAACAGCGACTGGTTGCCGCTACGCTATCAGTATACTTTACCACACAATAGCCATAGTTGTCCACTACCTGAAAAAGTAGGACACCTAGACGACTCGCAGGTACGAGGTAAGTCTCCTGTAGTCACTAACTTCTGTTTTCAAAGTATTCCTGGCATGCTCACGATCTTTGAGTGATGGATCGCTTCAGAATAACGGGACTTTGGTTTTCTAATCTCAGTTTACACTTAACAACACATTTTAATGTAGTATAATTTTAGGTTATGTAATTTGATCTCCCGCTTTGAGAGAAACAGCACGGTCACATCAAAAAGCTTTTTATAAGAAATAAACAAATTGGTGAAGTTTTTTTGTGCCGCTGTTTGCTGGGATTAGCTCATGAATGCTGCTTCCTATACAAGCTGTTATCTCACTGAAAGCAAAAGGTGTTTCTGTGAGATATTTTAAAATTTTCAGTATGACCCCAATAAAGAAAACCAAAAGAACGAAACAGGTGTCATATTTGGCATCTGCTTTAGAACATAGTGTAAAATGTTTGGTACTGAAAGGAACACTGCTTGTATTTTGCAACGCGGGGTAATTGCTTCGCCCGCATCTCGTGGTCGTGCGGTAGCGTTCTAGCTTCCCACGCCCGGGTTCCCGGGTTCGATTCCCGGCGGGGTCAGGGATTTTCTCTGCCTCGTGATGGCTGGGTGTTGTGTGCTGTCCTTAGGTTAGTTAGGTTTAATTAGTTCTAAGTTCTAGGGGACTGATGACCATAGATGTTAAGTCCCATAGTGCTCAGAGCCATTTTTGGTAATTGCTTCCTCTAGGGAAGACTTAGCTACCTAGGGGTCCCACAATTCTCCACGCCATAGTGGAGGTCGAGAAGTTCTTATCCCAGATCGTTTCAGAATCGTCTAACGTGGGTTTACGCCCTTCGCTCAGCCTCGGAACCAAACACAAACTGCGAGCTGTGCTTTCACTTTGCCAGCGAGGCCACCAGACTACACCACTTCAGCCGACCCTGTAAAGGAACCGAGGATGGCCTGAGAACGTGGGCAGCACGCGTCAATCGTGCCGACGTGAGCAGTGACAGCCACCGGCAGAGAACCTCCTCCAGGCCTCGAACGAGGTCTCCCGGCAAATGAGCCACATGTGCTCTGGCCTTTTCTTCCATCCTGCCTGCTACTTCCCCTTATACGTCTATCGTTACAGCTTACAATGACCAAGAGGACAACCGTGTGGCCTTTCCCCACATCTGCATTCCGCACAGAGATCTGCAAAACTATTTTCTTTCTCGAGAAAGATTTTCTTGGTATAGCCGGTCTGCATTTTGCGTCCTGTTTACATCTGTCGTCGACAGTTAGTCCGCAGCCGAAATAACAAAACTCGTCCACTACTTTTAGAGTCTCGTTACCTAACCTAATTGCCTCAGAATCTTCTTATTTAATTCGACTACAGTCCATTACCTTTGGTTTATTTTCATTGATATGAATCTTATAAGCGGTTTTCAGGACCCTAATCACTCCGTTCAACTGACCTTCCAAGTTCTGAGCCATTCTGACATAATTACGATCTCATCGGAAATCTTATGTGTATATTTATTTTCTCTGAACTTTATTTCTCGGTATCAAAATCTCCTCAGTTTCCTTGAGGGTTGGATGTATAGACTGAATAACATGCAAGACATGCTACAGCCAAAGAAAGACGAAATAATTGAGAAGTTGCAGAATGAGAGAAGCGTCCACCTCAACATCAATACTGAGATCCACGTAGTAGGCAAATCGGCTGAACCCCACTAGCAAAATAACGTATGAAGCAAACCAGGAGAAGCAAAGAGAGGATTCTTGGCCAAAACAAGCCATCTAATATCAGATGCCCTTAACATAAAAAGATATTTCTGATAACATACGTATGGAGCACAGCATGTTGTGAAAGTAAATCGGGGGCTTTGATACAATCGAGAAAGGAGCATCGAAGCGCTCGAGATGTAGTATTACAGAAAGATGCCGAAATTAAATGGACTGATGAGAAATGAGGTTCTCCGGAGAACCGACAAGAAGAGGTTTATTTTCTTAACACTGACAGGAAGAATGGGCAACGCGACAGCGTTTAGACACTTGGCAATAACTTGTGTGATACTGGAGACAATCGTAGAGGGTAATTTGTTTGGGGAAAGAGATGGGAATACATACACAAAATAATGGAGTACGTTGAGTGTAAGCGCTACTCCGCCACACACCGTCAGGTGGCTTGCGGAGTATGGATGTAGATGTAGATGTACTCCGATATTAGTAGAAAAGAGGAAGTCCTGGAGGGCTGCACCATGCCATTTAGAAGACTGAAGATCCACCTCCCACATTCCCCAACCTCCCTCCCCCCCCCCCCCCCCCCCCCGCCCCACCACCACCACCACCACCAGACAGATGGAGAGAGTCAGAAGTTTTGTATAAAAGGTGATCAATCTTAGAAAATTATTTATCTGTGGTTTATTTCACCTGGATAGATGCGCATCCTTCAGGCACCTCTCTCATACCTAAACAGAAGTTCTTGTTAACAGTCCGCAGTGTAGTACATCAGTAGTATGTAATGATACGCTCTAAGAGAAAAAAAAGACGCACCACAAAAGAATTATCCAAGTGGGACGGAAGTCGGTAGATGTGATGTACATGTCCGGCCAAACAAATGATAACAAATGGTTCAAATGGCTCTGAGCACTATGGGACTTAACATCTGTGGTCATCAGTCCCCTAGAACTTAGAACTACTTAAACCTAACTAACCTAAGGACATCACACACACACACCCATGCCCGAGGCAGGATTCGAACCTGCGACCGTAGCAGTCCCGCGGTTCCGGACTGAGCGCCTAGAACCGCTAGACCACCGCGGCCGGCCAAATGATAACAGTTTCAGAAAAAGAGATTGATTTATTCTAGAGAAAGAGCGTCACAAAGTGAACAACTCAATAATGTTTTGTTCCACCTCTGCTCCTTATGCAAACAGTTACTCGGCATGGCACCAATGGACATACTTGTTGGAAGTCCTCCTGAAGGATATGGTGCCAAACTCTGTCCAACTGCCGCTTTAGATCGTCAGAATCCTGAGGTAGTTGGAGGACTCTGCCCATAAAGCTTCAAACGTTCTCAGTTTTGGAGATCCGGTGACCGGATCCGGTGACCGCAGTGTCGAAGGTAGTTTTTGGGAAGCACGAAGATAACCAGTAGAAATTCTCAACATGTGCGAGCGGGTGTTATCTTGCTGAAATCTATGCCCAGGATGACTTGCCATGAAGGGCAACGAAAAAGGGAGCAGAATTTCGTCGATGTACCGCTGTGTCGCAATCGAAAAGGTTCTACTACGAAATAAAACGACATCCCAGACCATTATTCCTGGTTGTCGTGCGTATGATAAGCGAAAGTCAGGTTGGTATCCAACCACTGTCTGCGACGTTCCCAGATTTGACTTCGCTGGTCATCGGACTCACTTCGAAGCGGGAGTCATCACTCGGGCTCACTTCAAAGACGTACTCATCACTGAAGACAATTATACGTCATTCAGTGAGATTCCAGGCCGAATATTTCCGACACCATTGCAAACGGGATTGTTGGTGAACAGAAATCAATCGTACTCAGCGCAGGGAGCGTCGTGAGCTCAGCCGCCTTTGTATGAGCAGCCGATTAAAGGTCCTTGTGGTCACAGAAGCATGAGTTGCACGTCGGATCGATGATAATGATGAATCTGGGACTCTGAGTGCCTCTCTGACGACTGCTCGGTCATCTTGTTCTGTAGTCTCTCTAGATCGGCCGCTTGCTTCTTGATGCCGTGTACCGCCATGGTTTACCCATTCCTGCCAACATCGTCGAATCATGGCAACACTCCTTTCCAAATGTCGAGCGATTCACCGATTACTCCAACAGACTTCCTTGAGGCCAACTGCACGTCTTCTCTCAAATGCTGACATCTGCGTATATTGTTCAGGCACCTGTTTGCGAGGCATAGTTACTGTCCATTTGGGTACACGGAATAAAATTCGCAATGGCTATATGCCCTGATATCGACATGTCCCCTGTTAGCTATCCTTGCGAAGTGCCCGGCGAAACTGCACTGCTGCGTCACACATTCATCCATCGGTCGTCAGAGTTTACACTTGTACATTTTCCATTGATACCTGTACGAATATCAATTTGTGACCAATTTGTATAACTCCCTCGTGCTGTCTACTTTTTTTGTCTTAAAATGTTGAAACTTACAATTATGGATAATGGTATGTAAGGCGAAAGGTGACCAATTTCTATAACTCCTTTGTGCTGTCTACTTTTTTTGTTTTAAAATGTTGAAACTTACAATTATGGACAAAGGTATGTAAGGCGAAATGTTAGGGCCTACATACCATCATGTGTCATTTGTTGTTACTGCCTTATTGACACACGCAAAAATACCTCTAAAACAGGTAGGCCTTTGGCAATCACAATTTCAGTTAATTACAATACAGATTGAGTAACATACCATATCTCAATAATAGGGCAATAAAAACAGGTAGGCCCTGATTAATAAGTGTTTCAGCTAAGACAAATTATGAAATAGCTCTTCATTTAATTAAAAGGGAACAGTCAGGACTTCAATAATAACAACTTCAGTTAAGTAGAATTATCAAATAGAAAACAGGCAGGACTTCAATAAAGACAGCTTCAGTTAAGTAAAATTACCAGATAAAAACAAGCAGGCCATAATGATATCATCTTCAGTTACGTAAAATTATCAAATAGAAAACAGGCAGGACTTCAATAATGATAACTTCAGTTAAGTAAAATTACCATATAGAAACCAAACAGGCCTTCAATGATAACAGTAAAACTAGCAAATGCAAAACAGGTAGGTCTTCAAAAATAACAGCTTCGGTTAAGTAGAATTACCAAATAGAAAACAGGCAAACAGCTTCAGTTAAGTAAAACTACCAGAGAAAAACAAGCAGGCCATAATGATACCATCTTCAGTTACGTAAAATTATCAAATAGAAAACACGCAGGCCTACTTTAACAACAACTTCAGCTAAATAAAAACATGGCATTTCAATCTTTGATCGCTATTTTTTTATTTTCAATGAGCGGTTTCAGGGTGGCTGCCCATCTTCAGATCTGTTAGATAAAGTTAAAAATATAATTAACAAGAGAGGTATAGTTACTGACAAAACTATCTTAGTTTACAAAAATAAATTTTGAGATGTATTAAATGTCAGCATACCATATATTGCAGATAGAGAGTAACCTGTCAGTACAGAACCATTGGTTTGCTGTCATAACTAAAGCAAGTTTTAATCTGCTAAAATTTATATTACAGTTTGGAGTAACCTGGTTGGTAAAAGTAAAAAGTGCCCTCTATCTGCAAGAATTGTGCATATGTGCTAAGATGTTACTTTTTCACCATACATATTAATAGCGAATATACTTTTTAATAAGACAATTTTTAAAGAAATAACATATGAATAATCTTTTTTGAGTGGACCATGAACTGAAATACTTTACACTAATTTAAAAATTTATAAAGAAACTTAAAAATATAATTAAAACATATACACATTCTTTCGAAAATGTGCGTTTCCTCTTCTTCGTATTGATTGGTAGTGGAGAGGATTTCCCTACGTCAGAACGTATACAGCGCCACGCCAAGTCCTCTTCCGCCGCGCCAAATTCACCTCGCCGCCAGTACGCTGAGGGCCGTTCCGCTGCAGCTGGTTCTTACTGGAGCGCGCTGTTGCATTCAAGAGTAAGCCTAAAACAGATCTTTAAAAATCTCATAGTAACTCTTGTGCATAAAATCACTTTGCTCATTAAGTAGCAGGTCTGGGTTTTTCCTTTGATGAGCGTATATTTCAATCTCTTCGAGCACGTTGAAATAGAGACTTTTGGGAGCTTTATGTAGCACCTCCATTTCTTGATTTATATTGCTCATTTCATGTTTACTATCCTTTACATGCCCTCTTAAGCTGTCAGATTGCCATGACTGCGATGTTCCCAGTATCGATTTTCAAAATTCAGCCATGTCTGTCCTATATAGTAACTGTCACATTCAGCACATTTGATCTTGCGTACTCCAGAATTGTTGCATTCCATTTGTTTTTTCGTTGCTGGTTTATGTCTTAGTCTATGTGCCATTTACCCTTCATTTTGGAATGCCACAGCGATGTTTTTTTAGAAAGCATTTCTCAAGTCTTTCCGACGCACGCCCTTTGTACGTCAGGGTGACAAACTTCTTCTTAACTTTAATTTTCCTAGAATCATTACTGTTCCCTACGGATTTGTTTTTGATCTTGTTAAACATACGTGTATCATCTTGTGTCCTGTACCCATTAGCTGCTGTTACTTGTTTAATAATGCCTAGTTCTTTCTGCAACTCATCTTCCTCTAGTGGCAATCTCAGGGCTCTGTTGCACATTGCATGAAAGTAGGCTCTTTTATGATGTTGACGGACCAAGTGTCTTTTCTATAGACGCCGAAAACGTGCCTACCTCCCTCCTTTCTGACCGTCAGATCTAAATAGTTAATCGCCCCATTGTTCTCCATTTCTGGCGTGAATTGAATTTTTAGATGCTGCTCGTTTATAACTTTAGTCATTTCCTCTACTTCTTCTTTTTTCCCTTTGAATAATAAAATAGTGTCTTCAACATATCGTCTGTATTAAATTAACTTATCTTTAATTTCTGAGTCGGCCACTGTGACCGAGCGGTTCAAGGCGCTTCAGTCCGGAAACGCGCTGCTGCTGCGGTCACAGGTTCGAATCCTGCCTTTGGCGTGGATATGTGTGATGTCTTTAGGTTAGTTAGGTTTAAGTAGTTCTAAGTCTAGGGGACTGATGTAGCATATCCACGAGTTCAACGATTTCACCCACGCTCATTGACCTATTTTTTATCAGGTTTTTCTTTATAATTTGCAAAGTTTCTGCAATTCGTATATTATTGTAGAGGTTCACGATGTCCAACGAGGCTAGGACATTGCAATTGAAGTGAAGGACATTGTAATTCCAGAGGACAGATAGAGGGCACTTTTTTCTTGTACCAGTCAGGTTTCTCCAAACTGTAACATAAGGTTTTGACAGATTAAAAATTATGACAGCGAACCAATAGTTCTGTACTGACAGGTTACTCTGTAACTGCAGTATATGGTACGTTGGCATTTTAATACATTCCAAAATTTCTTTTTGTAAACTAAGATAGTTCTATCAGTAACTATATCTCTCTTGTTAATTAGTTTGTCTAAGAGATCTAAAGGTGGGCAGCTCGCCTGAAACCGGTCATTGAAAATTAAAAAAAGCGATAAAAGACTGAAATGCCATATTTTTATTTAAAGAACGATCGCAGCAATCCCATTAAGACATTCATGTCTAGTTTTGATAAACTTCAGTTAAGTAAAATTACCAGATAGAAAACAGGCACGCCTTCAGTGATAACAGCTTCAGTTAAGTAAAATTACTAAACAGAAAACACTAAGGTCTTCTCCAATAGCAGGTGCAGTTCAGAAAAATTACCAAATGCAATAAAGGCAGGCCTTGAATAATAACAGCTTCAGTCCAGTAAGGCTACCAAATAGAAAACAGGTAGGTGTTCATGAATAACTTGTTTAACTAAGTAACCATGTGTTGAATTGCTTCTCTCAAGCGGTGCACCGGAAGGCTTATATGCAAGGAGCGCAAGACTACAGGAAGGCTAAGTAAGGTCACAACAAGAGGGCCGGCCTTCCAATGCCCGTTTTCGTTGGGTACAGACCGGCAAAAGAAATATTAACAAAGCAAGGTTAATTACGTGAAAGTAACAATAAGTGACCAAGCGGTATACCCGGGTCACTGCAAAATACCGCCTCTACAACGACGGCGAAACGCCCATAAGAAAATTAGGCTGCCAAACCCAATTACACAGCCTCAGCAGTTGTAAATTTTGAGACCCAGGCACCTCCTAAGCCAAGATAATTAACAGAGCGACGATGTCTTCAATGCCCGAACGTATCTCGAAACCGATACCCAGCCGTATTACAAGAGAAAGCCGGCTGGAGTGGGTGGCCGGGAAGGGATGGGAGGGAGGGGAGAGTGCGGAGTCCTGCCACAACATAGTAGAAACACGTTATCGCTACATTTCTCAAGAAACACATCGGCTCACATATTTTAAGATGCCCTTTTAACGAACAACTAAGGTCAGTATCAACTCAGAAAAACCAAACAGCTACAATCCAGGAACCAACTAGTGGTGAAACAGATAAGCTAGAAGTCACAGTGATCACAACATACCTGTAGATACCAGTAAGAAAATATCAGTTAAGACCTCAAAAACGAAAATTTAACTGAAGTTCACGAATCGAAGCTGAAGCTTGCCGTTTCCAAAGGGCACCCAGAAGTCAGCACAGCGAAACTGACTTCAACTCTCCCATCGGTGTGACACATCCCAGAGCTGGCTGGCCAGGCTACGCACAAAGACGGCACTCGAAGTCAGCCAGGGATTCAAATTGGCCCACAGATATGCCCAGCAACCATTCACCGGACTCCGTGCCCAAGACACTTGCGCAAGTGGTCGCCTTATTCGCCGGGCGGACCTTTCACACCGTCCTCCTCGCTCTGTTACCACTCTCCAAACCGCCACCCCACAACACGTCCCGTTCCCATCAACATCCTCGAGCAAAGATCTTAGTGGCATCAGACCAGAAAGCCATCACACGACAGATCAAGCAGATGTGATTCATCTGTAAAGGAGACCGATAATAAAACACTAATACGACCTATTCTTGAGTACTACTCGTGCGTTTGGGATCCCTATCAGGTCGGATTGAGGGAGGACATACAAGGAATTCAGAGGCGGGCTTCTAGATTTGTTACTGGTAGGTTTGATCATCACGCGAGTGTTACGGAAATGCTTCAGAAACTCGGGTGGGAGTCTCTAGAGGAAAGGAGGCGTTCTTCTCGTGAATCACTACTGAGGAAATTTAGAGAACCAGCATTTGAGGCTGACTGCAGTACAATTTTACTGCCATCCACTTACATTTCGCGGAAATATCACAAAGATAAGAAAGAGAGATTAGGGCTCGTACAGAGACATATAGGAAGTCAATTTTCCCTCGCTCTGTCTGGGAGTGGAACAGGGAGAGAAGTTGCTAGTTGTGGTACGAGGTACCCTCCGCCACGCACCGTATGGTGGATTGCGGAGTATGTATGTAGATGTAGATGTAGGCGCCAGGAATTCGAAAGGCGACGCCAGCAATCCCACCACAATTGTAGTGTAATAATAATGATAACGATATTAATAATAAGAATCATAATAATCATAACATACAGTATTCATTACACTATGCAGAGAACATGATGAGTAAATAATAATATAGTAACGAATATTCGGTTTTCAGAAATGTCAGACTCATTTTGATTTGCTGCTCCTTGTGTTGGCCGTGTTTGCAGTTAAAATTGTTAGATGTGAGGTCCGCCAGTTATGCAAAACACCGTTTTTTCTCTCAGTACCCAAACATGTGTCGGCACCCCTGTGCCATCATCAGTGGGTTTTCGTTTTTATTTACTATTTACGTTTGGTGTGCATGAATTTTCCGGATCACTTGTGTGTTAATTACTACAGGTAGCTTGTCACGTTTTCATGTAGCAAGCGCTTTCATTCTCCGCATCACGGTGAGGTGTTGTGATGCACACGTAACTATAACAAGTATTTTCCACAAATAACGTAGTAAAACACTTTTCACTTTCCCTCTTTTTTGTCGAATCGGAGTAACGGCATGTAACAGGGATGGCAGCATTAAAGGAGGAATAAACACAGTGTGTTTTGGTGAAGTGAAAAGTGTTCTACTACGTTGTTTGTGGAAAATACTTGTTATAGTTACGTGTGCATCACGGCACCTCTCCGTGATGCGGAGAATGAAAGTGCTTGCCACGAGAAAACATGACAAGCTACCTGTAGTAATTAACACACAAGTGATCCGGAAAATTCATGCACACCAAAAGTAAAGAATAAATAAAAACGAAAACCCACAGATGATGGCACAGTGGTGCCGAAACATGTTTGGGTACTGAGAGAAAAAACGGTGTTTTGCATAACTGGCGGATCTCACATCGAACAATGGCAGACTCATTGAAATGGCTCTGAGCACTATGGGACTTAACTGCTTTGGTCATCAGTCCCCTAGAGCTTAGAACTACTTAAACCTAACTAACCTAAGGACATCACACACATCCATGCCCGAGGCAGGATTCGAACCTGCAACCGTAGCGGTCGCGCGGTTCCAAGACTGTAGCGCCTAGAACCGCTCGGCCACTCCGGCCGGCTGGCGGACTCAATAACATTCCCTCGTTTTTGTCGAATCGGAGTAACGGCATGCAACAAGGATGGCAGCATTAAAGAAGGAATAAAATTTGGAGAAGCTGACTGGTCTGTAACAGAGCAAGAAAATAATATAGTAAGGTTAACAGAAGAGTTGGAGGGAAGAAGTCGCATTGGATGAGGAAAGCGTGGATAGTTTTAACAACGTCACAGACGTACTGGTTTGCTGTCGGACAGAAGGTAGACTGCTGGGTAATGCTGAGAAGGAGATTACGCCAGCGCCGGCCGGAGTGGCCGAGCGGTTCAAGGCGCTACAGTTAGGAACCGCGCGACCGCTACGGTCGCAGGTTCGAATCCTGCCTTGGGCATGGATGTGTGTGATGTTCTTAGGTTAGTTAGGTTTAAGTAGTTCTAAGTTCTAGGGGACTGATGACCTCAGAAGTTAAGTCCCATAGTGCTCAGAGCCATTTGAACCATTAGATTACGCCAGCGACAATAGGTAAAGTTTTAATCTCTTCTGACACCCTGTTCCCTTTCGTTGTAATCACATTGCTCCTGAGGGAACGCGGTGCGCGAGCCTACGACTGAAGGCATCGGCCTCGGGCCTCACCAGAAGGCCGCGGATCCCTTCCTACCGTGCATTACTGCAGGCTCCGCGTAGCAACAAAGAACGCGTGGTATGGGGCAGGGCGGGGTGTGACCTGGCGCAGCATTAATTACGGAGCACCGCGCAGATGCTGCGATTACCTGGAAGGCCCAAAAACAGGCTGCCACCATTAGCGGATTCGGTGGCCAGTGCGCCCAGGCACAAAGACCCTCTCGTCTGATGAGCGTCCTCTTTCTCGCCTTTGTGACTCGCGTGGGACAGCACGTGGCTTCCTCGTTTTTTACCGGGAAAACTGGGACTCATTCTCACCGGGACACGCAAACTTGCTGGAGAGATGCCACCGATCACACTGCCTCTCCACTTCGCAATTAACGGCACTGTTTCCCCCGTTTCTTCTTTCCAAACGCCCGTATAACAGTATGAACGGGTTGCTCCAACGAACGGCAAGGTTTTAACTCGCAGAAAAAGTTGCATTGAGATGCGACATCCTTCCAAAACAAGGATGGCCTTCCGCACTGCTGTTCCTGGAGTTTCTTCAATACTGATTGCGTACTTAAATGGCTTTACGAGCAAAACGACATTTACAGTTACGAACGCTGAATATATTATCAACTGCCAATATCGCTAAAATCATTTATTAATATAATTACCGGTTGCGGCAGTTCACTGTCGCCATCTTCTGATTCATGTTTACGTCATCACATAATCTTCTCCTTCAGCACAGTAAGAGTGGTATACGTAAGTCTGTGTTGGACACTTACTGTGCTGAAGGAGAAAATTATTTAATGGTGTAAATGTAGACCCGAAGATTGCAACAGAGAATTGCCGAAACCGGTAATCTATATGAATAAATGATATTAACCATCTTGGCAGTTGAAAATTTATTCATTTTTCTTAATACTACAGATCACCTCCATGCAGACGATGTCAGAAGTGTATATTTACGATTACACTAGATCTCTGAACTGTAATTCCGTTACATAATCGCACATATTACTTCTTCTTATCTTAACAACCGCGATGGTGGTACTGTGAACAGTGCATTAAACCCGTATTCGAGAGTAGTAGGGCATGTACCCCTGTACGATCATCCTGGATTAAACTTTCATGCCGGCCGCGGTGGCCGTGCGGTTCTAGGCGCTCCAGTCCGGAGCCGCGTTGCTGCTGCGGTCGCAGGTTCGAATCCTGCCTCGGGCATGGGTGTGTGTGATGTCCTTAGGTTAGTTAGGTTTAAGTAGTTCTAAGTTCTAGGGGTTCTGATGACCACAGCAGTTGAGTCCCATAGTGCTCAGAGCCATTTGAACCATTTGAAACTTTCATTCCTGACCCCTATTACTTCACGCGAATGTCAAAAACGTTCCTTTAAGAGGCTACAACCGATTTCTTCTTCTCTTTTCCCAAACTAAGCCAGTGCTCTGTCAGATTTTATAAGGAGCCATCATACATTTTAAAGGGTCTGTGAAGTTTCCGCAGTTTCAGCCCCTTTGAAAATCCTTGGAACTCTGTGGAACAATCTTATGGAACACTGTGCAGTTCAGGCCACAAATTGCTCAGGCTGAAACAAAGCCTTATGGAGAGCTGTTGCTAACTTATAGTGACTTGGACATATTTTTTAAAGGCATGTAATTTAGACGACACACTTATAGTTAATTTCAGTTGCAAGTATGTTGAAGGAGAGGGTGATTAGGCCACCTACATCTTACTACGGGTTACCGATTTAAGCTAAAATAATTCCTTTAGTAATCAATAGTTTACAGAATTTCATTTAGAGTCATGCTTAAATTTCCTAACATCCGGTAGGTTAGTATTTATCACTTGAAACAAATTATCCTGAATTGTAGCAATGGTTGATCTCTTTACTACAGATGCACCATGTCCGTTTTTCGTCATAAGTTTTCTGACTGGTTTGATGCAGCTTGCGATGAATTCCTCTCCTGTGACAGCGTCTTCACCACAAAATACGATCACTTACAACCTACGTCCTCAGTTTTGTGTTCGATATATTCCAGTTCTGTCTTTAGTCTCTACAGCTCCCTCTAGCACCATGGAAGTTACTCCCTGATGTCTTAACACATGTCCTCTCATCCTGACCCTTCTTATTGTCAGCTTTTTCCATATATTCTTTCTTCTCCAATTCTGAAGAGAACCACCTAATTCCTTACCTTATCAGTAAATCTAATTTCCAGTGTTCTTCTGTAACACCACATTTCAGACCCATTTGTTCTCTTCTGTTCCGGTTTTCCACAGTCCATGTTTCACTATCACACAATGCTGTGCTCCATACGTACATTCTCAGAACCTTTTTCCTCAAATTAAGGCCTATTTTTGATACTAGTAGACTTCTCTTGGCCAGGAATGCTCTCTTTGTTTGTGCTAGTCTGCTTTTTATGTCCTCCTTGCATCGTCCGAAAACGGTTGTTGTGCTGCCTAGGTAGCAGAATTCCTTAACTTCGTCTACTTCATGGCGTGCGATTGCGATATTAAGTTTTCGTTGTTCTCCTTTCTGCTGTTCTCATTAATTTCGTCTTCCTTCAGTTTCTTCTCAGTCCTTAGACTGTTCGTTCCATTCAAATTTTTTTCACCTTCACTGAGGATAGTAGTGTCATCAGCGAATATTATCATTGGTATCCTTTCACCCTAAATTTTAATCCCACTCTTGACACTTCTTTTATTTCCGTTATTGCTTCTTCGGTTTATAGGTTGAACAGTAGGGGGCAAATGTCGCATCCCCATCTTCCACCCTCTTTAATCTGAGTACATTGTTCTTGGCCTTCCAGTCTTATTGTTCCCTCTTTCTTCTTAGCTTCCTCCTTTTTTGTCAGAATTTCGAACATCTTGCACCACATTATCGAACGCAACGTCAGACGTAACTTTACCTTTCCTACAGCCAAACTGATCGTCGTCCTCCGCATCCTCAGTTTTCTCTTCCATTCTTCTGTATATTATTCATGTTATCAAGTTGGATGCATGAACTGTTAAGCTGATTGTGCGATGGTTCTCGCACTTACCTGCTCTTACTATCTTGGGAACTGAACGTATGATATTTTTTCGGAATTCTATTGGTACGTCGCCCGTCTAATAGATTCTACACATAAAGTTGAAAAGTCGTTTGGTTGGCACTTCCTCAGCGATCTTAGAATCTCAGATGGAATGTATCTACCTCTTAAGCTCAACTTAATCTCAAGTGTTTCTAAGCTCTTTTCAATTCTTACTCTAATACTGGATCCCCTACCAACTACATAGCCACTTCAGTTGCATTTTCTATCACATCAGTCAATTCCTCCCCCTCATATAAGCTTTCAATATACTCTTTCCACAATCCTACTCTCTCTGCATTTAACAGTGAAATTTCCATTGTACCCTTAATGTTGCCGCCCTTGCTTTTTATCCCCAAGGAGATTGTTTTGACTTTTCTACATGCTGAGTCACACCTTCCGAGGATCATTTCTTTTTCGATTTCTTCATGTCTTTCCTGCAGCCATTCCACGTTGGCTGCCCTGCACTTCCTATTTATTTCATTCCTGATTATTGTCTTCACATTAACATTTTTGTACGTCCCTCTTTCGTCGAATAAACTAAGTAGTTCTGTTACCCAAGGTTTCTTCGAAGTTATTTCCAGGTACCTATGTTTGTCCTGTCAACGGCTGTGATTGCTCTTTTTAGAGATGACTACTCCTCTTCAGCCGAAATGTCTACTGTAGTATTCCCTATTGCAGTATTCTCATCTTTGGCGAACTTCAAATGCTCCTCATCATTCCTCAGTCTACCCTTCGTCGTTACTTAATTGCAATGCGCCGGCCGGAGTGGCCGAGCGGTTCTAGGCCTTTCAGTCTGGAACCGCATGACCCCTACGGTCGCAGGTTCGAATCCTGCCTCGGGCATGGATGCGTGTGATGTCCTTAGGTTGATTAGATTTAAGTAGTTCTAAGTTCTAGGGGACTGATGACCTCAGAAGTTAAGCCCATAGTGCTCAGAGCCATTTGAACCATTTGAATTGCAATGCGAGTCTGTATCTGCTCTTGTGTATGTTTAACTGACCAGTATCTGATTTCAGGATCTCTGTCTGACCAAGCTTTAATTCAGTTGGAATCTTCCCGTATCTCCAGGCCAGGATATCACTTCCTACTACGATTTTCGAATCGCGTATTTGCTAGTATTGATAGAAATTAATTGCAGAACTCATCAACACCTACTAACAAAGAATATTAGAGAAGTTAACAGCCATAACTCTGGCCAATGTATCTTTCGTTACCATGTGATCACTCATGAGAGAAAATAAGTTTTTTCTGCTATAACCAGTGACAGAGAAACAACCGGCGACGTCACATACCCGCAGCAGGAACATGAAGGATTCCTCTCCAGATCATTTCACGTGGTGTGATTCCCTCGTCTCCGAAGCAATGTAGAGTTGCCGACACGCTGATAACTCATTCTAGTACTCATTCCTACATGCTAACCAGATACACGTTGGCTACTATTCTGTTGATACACAACGCTGCGAACTCAGACTATGTTTGATGTTTAGCTGAGTTTCTCGTAGCATTAAGACTCAAATGGGCCTTCCTCTGTAGGAAGCAACATGGGTGCGTAAGCCGGCCGGAGTGGTTGTGCGGTTCTAGGCGCTACAGTCTGGAACCGAGCGACCGCTACGGTCGCAGGTTCGAATCCTGCCTCGGGCATGGATGTGTGTGATGTCCTTATGTGAGTTAGGTTTAATTAGTTCTAAGTTCTAGGCGACTGATGACCTCAGAAGTTAAGTCGCATAGTGCTCAGAGCCATTTGAACCATGAGTTCGTAAACAATGATCGAGTAAACCCAGTTCCCGAAAGCAGTAGATACCGGCGGCCAAGGAGATGCCGTATTCCTTGACTTCCGACAGAGCTTCGGTACTGTTCCGTATTGTCGTCTAATGAACAAAATACGACAGTATGGAATATCAGACCAGTTGTGTGATTGGACTAGAGAGTTTTTAGCAAACAGAAGACAGCATGTTATTCTCAACGGAGAGAAATCTTCATACGTAAAAGTAACTTCATACGCAGCCAAAACAGTGTTATATTCGTAGGACAAAATCTTTTCAGTATATATATATATATCCCCTTACAAAGATGGGAAAGAAAAAGGTCACATGGAAGGGAGAACCCACTATAATCGCATCAAATCTCCTTTGATAGTTCACATTTATTTACAGAACAAATTCCACTAACAAACCGAATACAACATTGACCATGCTACAGAATGAGTGACAGAACTATTATTTTTTATTTTACAAATAGTCCATTTAATCTACTGATCAAAGGCCCCAAGCCACAAGCAATAAATCGGTAACAAATACAAAATTGCAAGATAATAAGGTGAGACATGTCTTAATTGAAGCAATTTGTTCTTGTAATAAGAAGATCAAATCGCCACCTACAGCTCTTTGAAGGATTTGAAATTAATTTTAGTATTAATAAGACTAGCCTTTGAAAGGAACATCCGTAGCTGCGATTACTAATTACCAAATCGCAAGTTCAAACATTCAATGTTCAGAACAGACTAACCATGAAAGGTAGGTTAAACGCCAAGAGTTACGATCCAGCAATATTTTCTTTTACATGCATGGAACAATACAATATGGAAGTTATGGCAAAATAATTAGAAAAACGCCTCAAGCTCAAAGTTTCCAAATATTAGCCATTAAATAAAGGCTGTAACAATCTGATTTACTAAATCTGAAGGTTAATCATAAATCGGATAATAATACACAACTCAGGAGAGACGTGAAATATTTGGCGGAAAATATTAACATAAGAAAGTGTAAATAAGAATGCAGAACAAACTTAAGACACACGCTGCTAACCCGAACGGCTTCATTAAGGTAATGTCGGGCAGCCACAAACGCTACGGAAAAACACAATGCCGGTGCGTAACAGCAACAGGATCCCGCGACCAAGCACCCCCCCCCCCCCTCCCGCCCTAAACAGTGGATCTGCAACTCGTAAAACTAATAGTTGCTAACAGACACCACCCGGATGAAACATAAACTGAAAAAAAGTTAAGAAAATGTAATTCGCCCACGCCTTAATAACTGAATGGCAAAACAACCTTAAAATCTGCCATAGTAAAAATAAAACAGTAACGTTGCTCGAAAATGCAGAAAGCAGGCACCGCTCAATAACGAAGGATGGTGAAATTATGGCATAATGTACGCCTCCCCCAAAATAACTTTACTGAATGGGGTGAAACCATTAACCTCAGAAAGTTACGTCAGATAGAAAAAACAGTCAATAAGTCACCTAGGCTACACAGCCGGTGACTTGTTTGCACAAAACAGAAATTTCTGTGAGAAACAGAACTCACCTCTAAGAGGTGATACCGGGTGATCAAAAAGTCAGTATAAATTTGAAAACTTAATAAACCACGGAATAATGTAGATAGAGAGGCAAAAATTGACACACATGCTTGGAATGACATGGGGTTTTATTAGAACCAAAAAAAAAAAAAAAAACCAAGTTCACAAAATGTCCGACAAATGGCGCTGGACAGCAAAATGTCAGTGACTGCGCATGGCAATCGTGTATAAAAGGAGGTGTAATGAGAGAGAGAATCAGATGCGCCAGCAGTCGCAGCATGTTGACGTTACCTGAAAAGGCGCTTTTAGTGAAGCTGTATTATCAGAATGGGGAATGTGCTAGTTCAGCTTTGCGATCCTATCGCCATAGGAAGAGGATTTGAGCGGGTAAAGGTCCGTGGACAAATGCAGCTGTGGCGAGAATGATTTCGAAGTTCGAAGCCACGGGTTGTTTAGACGATAGACCCTGTAGTGGCCGACCGAGCAAGAGGCGTAATGCTTCTGAGACAGTTCAGAAAGAAATAAGACTGTAGCGGGTTCGTCTATGCACGGGGAAGTCAGCGCTTGTGCAGTTGCACATCGCACCGGCATTCCATACACTACTGTTTGGTTGGCACTTAGGCGTACCCTCCGATGCTATCCGTACCAAATCCATCGGCATCATGAACTGTTACCTGGCGATTTAGTGAAACGAAGGGTATTTGCGGTGTGGGCGTTTCAAAATATGGCAGAAGATGACGATTGGTTGAGTAATGTGTTGTGGACCGACGAAGCTCATTTCACGCTCCGAGGGTCTGTCAACGCCCACAATTTCAGAATTAGGGTTACCGAAAATCCTAGAACTGTCGTGGAAACTCCATTGCACGACGAGAAAGCCACGGTATGGGTTGGATTTATCATGTCTACCGTTATCGGGCCTTTTTTCTTCGAGGAAATGCTTGATTCTGGTTTTGTAACTGCTACCGTAACGGCTGAGAGGTACGGCGATATGTTACAGAATCGCATCATCCCCAGCATGGCTGATAAACACCTGCTGGAACGTACGACGTTTATGCAGGATGGCGCTCCACCCCGTATTGCTAGACGCGTGAAAGATCTCTTGGCGCGCGTCGTTTGGTGATGATCGTGTGCTCAGCCGCCACTTTCGTTATGCTTGACCTGCCAGGTCCCCAGGCCTCAGTCTGTGCAATTATTGGCTATGGGGTTACCTGAAGTCGCAAGTGTATCGTGATCGACCGACATCTGTAGGGATGCTGAAAGACAACATCCGACGCCAATGCTTCACCATAACTCCGGACACGCTTTACAGTGCTGTTTACAACACTACATTATTCCTCGACTACAGCTATTGTTGAGGAATGAAGGTGGACATATTGAGCATTTCCTGTAAAGAACATCATCTTTGCTTTGTCTTACTTTGTTATGCTAATTATTGCTATTCTGATCAGACGAAGTGCCATCAGTCGGACATTTTTTGAACTTTTGTATTTTTTTGATTCTAATAAAACCCCATGCCATTCAAAGCATGTGTGTCAATTTTTACCTCTCTATCTACCTTATTCCGTCGTTTATTAAGTTTTCAAATTTATACTGACTTTTTGATTACCCGATACTTAACTGCTAGCATTTACCAGTGAGGCTGGAACGATCTAAAACGAAGTTTGAACAGTATACATTAGCTCGACATATTTCCTTAAAATAGTTAAAAGGTTAAATAATTAATCCATGAAATTAGTTCAAGGGGTTTAAAATAACAACTTAATAAATAAGATTTACCACAAATCTTACGAGTAATTCAATAGTATTAAATCCCCAATTTGAAACTTCCTGGCAGATTAAAACTGTGTGCCGAACCGAAAATCGAACTCGGGACCTTTGCCTTTCGCGGGCAAGTGCTCTACCGACTGAGCTACCCAAGCACGACTCACGCCCCGTCCTCACAGCTTTAATTCCGCCAGTACCTCGTCTCCTACCTTCCCAACTTTACAGAAGCTCTCCTGCGAACCTTGCAGAAGCTGTGAGGACGGGGCGTGAGTCGTGCTTGGGTAGCTCAGTCGATTGAGCACTTGCCCCCGAAAGGCAAAGGTCCCGAATTCGAGTCTCGGTCCGGCACACAGTTTTAATCTGCCAGGAAGTTTCATATCAGCGTACACTCCGCTGTAGAGTGAAAATTTCATTCTAGAATCCCCAATTTCATTAAACACTAGGGTAACAAAAAACGGTCTGAAGGTCCACAGGAAAATAACACTGATTTGAAAGAAACTAGATTTAAAGTGCGAGATAACTTGTGACGTAAACAAGTAACAGTAAGGCAAGACTTCAAGTAGCACCTATAATAGCAAGCAGTCACCGTTACACGTGCGAAACAAGCACTAATCATTAAATGGATCAAACTCAAACAGAGCAGTTGTGTGGTTGACAATGAGAGAAACATTTTTTGAGATTCATAAAGCGAGAGTTCCAGACGCGGGCGTATCACAGCGCGAGCGACACCAACCACTGCTACATCAAGAAGTCATTATTCCATAATTTCGGCTCAATGGAAATCGTAGCCATCCAAAAACGCACAGCCTTGACATAAGGGAAGACAAATCAGCTGAAGCACACTGAAGAGCGTGGTGAAAACTTTGAGCAGACACTAACGGCACTTTCCCCACTAATCAGTCAATGCACAAATACAACCAACGGCCCAAACAACCGACGGGGCGACCACTGTCCATTTTGACCTCTCGCCACGTATCCAGACACCTGCAATCCCACACTCTCCGACGTGTTTTCAAGACTCCGCGTCAGCGTTAACACACAGTAAGCTAAGGGTAAGTCATGCCCCCAAACGGGGCGCCAGCAAATGAAGGGAGAAGAAGAGATGATATGAAGCCGACACGGCTCCTAAATGACCTAAGCATAACGTCGGAAGTCCCGTGAGGTTTTGACGGATGGTGCTTCTGTATAAAAAAAGGTCCACGCGCTTGAATACTGCAGCGAAATGCTACAAGACTTGCAGAAGACTGACAGCTGGTGCAGGGCCTGATAGTTGATTCTCCATAAACAAATGTAATTAACTGCGCATAAAAAGGCAAAAAGTTCCAGTGTTGTATGATTACAGGAGGACTGCAGCGGAGTCACCGGGAGCAGTCAAATCCATAAAATATCTTGGCACATGTGTGCGGGGACATTTAAACTGAAAAGATCACATCAAATAATCGCGTGTAAGGCAAATGCTTGACTGAGGTACACTGGAAGAATTCTCATGAAGTGGAGATCATCCTTAAAGAAGGTAGCTTACAAAACCCTCGTTCGACCAATACTTGAATAATTCTGGTCAGTCTGGGATCCGTACCTAATATGATTAATGGAGCAAATGTCGAAGATCCAAAGAAGGGCAGCGCGATTTGTTACAAGTTCATTTCGTTAGTGCGAAAGAGTCACAGAGATACTCAGGCAACTGCAGTGCGTACGCTGAAAGAGAGACGATCTGCATCACAAAGTTTTACTGTGAAAGTTGAGAGACCGTTCGTTCCTAGAAGAAGCACCCAATATATTGCTTCCTCCCTCGTATATGTCGCGAAAAGATCGCGATGATAGAATCATAGAGAATCGAGTTCGCACCTAGGCTTGCCGACAATTGTTCATCCAGCGAATTTCTCGCAGCTGGAACAAGAAAGAGGTAAAACGACAGTGATACACAAAGTACCCTCCGCTAAACACTACAAGATGGCTTGTGGGGTATATATGTAGATGTATGCAAGTACATGTCATATGTCGCAGTATTCATTCTTTGTGTAACCACATTCAGCCAGAAGATTTTGTGAAGTTACAGTGAAAACCAGACCATTAGCTGCTTACAGGCGGTAATAAGTATCAACGGGGACAGTTGAAATTGTGTGCCCCTACCGGGTTTGAAAGCTGGAATCTCCTGCTTACACAGTAGACGCTCTATCCGACTGAGCCATCGAGGACACAGACGATAGTGTGACTGTAGCGACTTATCTCTTGCATGCTCCCAGTGAGCCACACATTTCCAACGTCACACACTACATCTGTAGTGCCCCCGCCCACTGTACACATCACTCGCAGTCAATCTACCGATTTCCGTTAGAGTTTGAGCGATGTGAGTGCATCCGCACTGAAGAAGATCATTGGCCGGTAAACATTATCTATATGAAGATGGTATCTGTTCTTTCGGACATGTCTGAAAGAACAGATACCATCTTCATGGAGAAGTTTCGTTGTTAGTTGAACTCTTAGCCTATTCATGAATCGTTACTAGTGTTTCTATTCAAATAAAGAGTATAGAAACATCGTTTCAACAGTTTCAAATGCATACGTTAGTAGAATAGGGGAAAAGGTTTCTGGCCCACAACCCTTCATAGCGTTATTAGTCAACGCACGACACAGAAGTGTATTGACGGTTTCGGACGTGACTTGAGAAAGAGACGGTTTCAGAATAACAACATGGAATTGTAGATCCCTGATGAAATAAATTTCAATGTGCGGTTTCGTCGAAACAGCTCAATACTCCCTATCGATGAGTAATTATAAACTCAAATGGCTCTGAACAATATGCGACATACCTTCTGAGGTCATTATTCGCCTAGAACTTAGAACTAATTAAACCTAACTAACCTAAGGACATCACACACATCCATGCCCGAGGCAGGATTCGAACCTGCGACCGTAGCTGTCGCTCGGTTCCAGACTGTAGCGCCTAGAACCGCACGGCCACTCCGGCCGGCAATTATAAACTTAGATCACCACACAACAATACCACACGACTTTCATTTTCTGGGTATTATTTCCCTCTAAAAACACTAATATCAATGGAAAGCTCTTACGGTTGAAACTCATTATTTGAAGGAAAATATGGAAAAAAAACCATGTCTAATGTTTGGAAACACGTTTCCAGATTCAGCATTTCTGATCACTGAAGCCATATTAGAATCCACGGGTGATATAGCTCAGGCCAGATGCAGTAATGCAATAAAGTGAGTGACGTGGTGTACTGACTGAAATGCTGGAAGCGTGCTGGACAGGAGTGAGAGTTCGGACACCTGTTCTGCAATTCTCACTTACGTTCCCTGTGGTTCCCAAAATACTTCAGGCAAAAAGTAAGTTACTTACAAGAAGATGGGTGTAAGAAACACACGAGGACTCGAAGTACACAAAATGGACAGTTGTACGTGGCCTGTAAGGGAATGGCAGGGTTTGCACGTACCCAAGATTTGTTTCCCGTACTGTGTGCTTTATTTCATGATGAAGGGGATTTCCCGCCTTGCTTTATGGATGTAACAAGTTTGCCTGTTCCCTTATGAATGTGTCCAGTGATCACTGGAGAATTGGAGCCCATTCTAGGAAATGTGTTGTGCTAATTAAATGCACACCCTAGCTGCAAACAGGCGTTGATGCACTTCATTGGGGACATGTTGAAAATGTGTGCCGCAGCTAGAGTGTCCATTTAACTATCATTTCATTTCCAGCAAAGCTGCATGGTCATTCACGGTAACTGTTCTTTCGGGAACAGATACTACCGTCATATACAGGGTATTACAAAAAGGTACGGCCAAACTTTCAGGTAACATTCCTCACACACAAAGAAAGAAAATATATTATGTGGACATTTGTCCGGAAACGCTTACTTTCCATGTTAGAGCTCATTTTATTACTTCTCTTCAAATCACATTAATCATGGAATGGAAACACACAGCAACAGAATGTACCAGCGTGACTTCAAACACTTTTTGAATATTTCCTGTAACAATGTCCTCCGTTAGCGAGGATACATGCATCCACCCTCCGTCGCATGGAATCCCTGATGCGCTGATGCAGCCCTGGAGAATGGCGTATTGTATCACAGCCGTCCACAATACGAACACGAAGAGTCTCTACATTTGGTACCGGGGTTGCGTAGACAAGAGCTTTCAAATGCCCCCATAAATGAAAGTCAAGAGGGTTGAGGTCAGGAGAGCGTGGAGGCCATGAAATTGGTCCGCCTCTACCAATCCATCGGTTACCGAATCTGTTGTTGAGAAAAGTACGAACACTTCGACTGAAATGTGCAGGAGCTCCATCGTGCATGAACCACCTGTTGTGTCGTACTTGTAAAGGCACATGTTCTAGCAGCACAGGTAGAGTATCCCGTATGAAATGATGATAACGTGCTCCATTGAGCATAGGTGGAAGAACATTGGGCAGGCATTGTTGGTGATGTCTTGATTGGGCCCCAACGTTCACAGAAAATCTGTGTTGATGACGTGCTTGCGGATTCTCGTCAGCCCACACATGTTCATTGTTCAAAAAATGGTTCAAATGGCTCTGAGCACTATGGGACTCAACTGCTGAGGTCATTAGTCCCCTAGAACTTAGAACTAGTTAAACCTAACTAACCTAAGGACATCACAAACATCCATGCCCGAGGCAGGATTCGAACCTGCGACCGTTGCGGTCCTACGGTTCCAGACTGCAGCGCCTTTAACCGCACGGCCACTTCGGCCGGCCATGTTCATTGTGAAAATTTACAATTTGATCACGTTGGAATGAAGCCTCATCCGTAAAGAGAACATTTGCACTGAAATGAAGATTGACACATTGGCCTCCACGGATACACTTCTGTTGGAAGAACCATTCGCAATTAGCTGCTGATAGTGCCTGCACACGCTGTACATGGTACGGAAACAACTGGTTCTCCCGTAGAACTCTCCATACAGTGACGTGGTCAACGTCACCTTGTACAGCAGCAACTGCTCTGACGCTGACATTAGGATTATCGTCAACTGCACGAGGAATTGCCTCGTCCATTGCAGGTGTCCTCGTCGTTCTAAGTCTTCCCCAGTCGCGAGTCATAGGGAGCACGGAACATTCCAGCCTAAGACGCCGATCAATTGCTTCGAACGTCTTCCTGTCGGGACACCTTCGTTCTGGAAATCTGTCTCGGTACAAACGTACCGCGCCACGGCTATTGCCCCGTGCTAATCCATACATCAAATGGGCATCTGCCAACTCCGCATTTGTAAACATTGCACTGACTGCAAAACCACGTTCGTGATGAATACTAACCTCTTGATGCTATGTACTGATGTGCTTGATGCTAGTGATGTAGACCAATGAGTCGCATGTCAACACAAGCACCGAAGTTAACATTACCTTCCTTCAATTGGGCCAACTGGTGGTGAATCGAGGAAGTACAGTACATACTGAAGAAACTAAAATGAGCTCTAACATGGAAATTAAGCGTTTTTGGACACATGTCCACATAACATCTTTTCTTTATTTGTGTGTGAGGAATGTTTCCTGAAAGTTTGGCCGTACCTTTTTGTAACACTCTGTATAATGTGTCGTGCGTGATCAGTAGGAAAGTCGAACGTTCAGAATTTCCCTGGTTCCCCTGGTTAACAAATATTTGATTCACATACGCTCTCATGGGCCGCCCCAGAAAGCACCTGATAAACCAGTTGCCTTTTCTAATAAACACCCCCCAGGAATCTAGAAGGGAGAGCGTCTTGAGTTCTGGAACTTTGAGGGAAAACGTACCGCTGAGGTCAATCAAGACGGGTCGCTGCAAGCTGGCACTCCGACACTTCGCATTTCCTCGTTCGTCCCATGGTTAACAGTGGCACAGAATTCTACAGAATGTGGCAAATGGACAGTGGTAAAGCATCTGCGAGTGGTTCGACAAAACCACTTCATCTACTTCCTGATCACCAGTTATCACATTATGTTTGTCGCTGTTATCATTTATGCTTCTTCTCATTACTTTCGGCTTCCTTCTATTTACTCCCAGTCCATTACTGCATGCATTAGACCATTCCTTTCAAAGAACCTTAATTCTCCCTCTTTCACTCAGGATAGCAATGTCGTCAGCGAATTTTAATACTAACAGCCTTTCAACTTGAATTATAACCCCATTCTTGAACCTTACTTTTATTTTCGCCATCGCCTCTTCGACATGTAGAACTTTAATGTTCAACCTTGTGAGATACCGTTGCGTGTCTCAGTTCGGCTCTGCCATATCCGTGTAGGACAGTCTATTGTAACTGCTCCACAGTTTAAATATTGGCCTTTTTTATTTTAATTCGTTTGGGTTTGTCCGTTTGGTGCCCATAAAAATAGTTTATTATGTTACAACGCAGTCGATTCGTTGATCAAAACGTACAATTTCAGTTTATTTAAATAGAAGAAGAAGCAACCTTTTTCCTTCTTTCACAGTCAGTTTTCGGACCAAGGATGTCGATATGGAAGGAAACTTCGGTTTTCATTATTTCGCTTAAACGCTATGATTTTGGTCACGCTTATGATACAGGCAAGTCGAAAAAAAAATACAAAATGGAAGTAAAAGGTATACACACGACCTGGAGATAAAAATTTAGTTTGAATTTTACTACTACGTGTCCCAACACATATCTCAATGAATTGTCGGTAGTTCCTTCATTAATAGTGTGATTACCTCATACAGGGAATTCGGAAATTCCCGTTACAAATTTATATGACTTGTAGAGGGAAGTGAGTACATAATATTTTGAATAGGTACTCATGACCGGAAACGTACTGTTTCCGTTCTACGGTGGTTTAAATTAAAATTTTTAACTCATCCACTTATGCTTGAGGAATTTTATTAGACGTGACGCATTGCAGTCATTAGGTAACAGTTCGGAAGGAAACATAACGAAACATCCACTTATTACTTAAGCGCAATTCTTTGTATTAACACTTAAACATTACGTGTTACATTATTCCGAAACAGAAAAGAACCCAGCATACTGTACATACACAACAGGACTGATGCCCTAAAACAGCGGCTCGATGTGGCGACCACCAACGTTGTTACGGACACTGTACCTGCGAAGCGTGTACTGGTACACACTTTCCATCGCTCCTGTTGTCTCTTCTGTTTCTAGTGCAGCGGCCAGAATTCGTGCCAGCTGATCTTCCCCTGTCTCTGCAGTTTAATTTGCTAGTAAATTAAACTTCACATAGTACTCCACAAGAAGTAGTCAACAGGAGTTAAATCCGGTGATTCCGGTGGACACAAGGTTGGACCACCTAACTTACCCATCTTTCATCATATCGCCTTTGAGATGTCTCCAAGCTCTACATGAATAGTGAGGTACTGCATCATCATGCTGAAACCACATTCTTGACGGGCATTCAGTGGCACAGCTTCCAAGAACGGGTCCAATGTGTTTTGTGGGAAGATCGATTCTGCAGGACCCGTAGACTGAGTGGAAGCAGATATGCACGCATTAGACATCTGAAATGAGGACGTCCTAGAATCGAAACGGTACGTTACCGGACATGGGTTCTTATTCAGAATATTATCTACTCGCTCCCTTCAACAAGTTCTAGAAATGTGTAACGAAAATTTCCAAATACCCAGCATGTGAATAAAAATGCTCAGTTGATGACACGTACGGCTTGGCAGTATACAGTAGCTCCGAAGCACCAGCTCCTCATGTGGTCTGGGTAAATAAACACATGAAAAAAAGTTTTACATCACCTCGGTTCCGAGAGTTCCGGAATCTGTAGAGAAAATTAGAATAGACATAAAATAAACATCATTTCCGCCCTTTTTATTGCTCATCAAAACCACACATTGTACGTTGTACCAGGCTGATGTACACACCGCGTCCTCTTGCATTGATGCATGCCTGTGTTTGTCGTGGCATACTATCCACAAGTTCATCAAGGCACTGTCGGTCCAGATTGTCCCACTCCTCAACGACGATTCGGCGTAGATCTCTCACAGTGGTTGGTGGGTCACGTCGTCCATAAACAGCCCTTTTCAGTCCATCCCAGGCATGTTCGATAGGGTTCACCTCTGGAGAACATGCTGGCCACTCTACTCGAGCGATGTCGTTATCCTGCAGGAAGACATTCACAAAATGTGCATTATGTGGCCGAGAATTGTCGTCTATGAAGACGAATGCCTCGCCAATATTCTGCCGATATGGTTGCACTAACGGTTGGAGGATAGCATCACGAATCGTACAGCCGGGTTGCCTCCAAACACATCTCCGACTATTGTGTGGTTGAAGGCATATCCGTCACTCATCGGTGAAAACGTGATGCCAATCCTGAGCGGCCCACTCGGCATCTATCTGTACCGCGCTGCATGGTGTCGTGGTTGGAAAGATGGACCTCGCCATGGACGTCGGGAGTAAAGTTGCGCTTCATGCAGCCTATTGCGCACAGTATTGCGTAACACGACGTCCTGTGGCTGCACGAAAAGCAACATGGCGGTGTTGTTGTCAGGGTTCCTCCGAACCATAATCCGTAGGTAGTGGTCATTCACTGCAGTAGTAGCCCTTGGGCGGCCTGATCGAAGCATGTCATCGACCGTTCCTGTCTCTCTGTATCTCCTTCATGTCCGAACAACATCGCTTTGGTTCACTCCGAGACGCCTAGACACTTCCCTTGTTGAGAGCCCATCCTGGCACAAAGTAACAATGCGGACGCGATTAAACCGCAGTATTGACCGTCCAGGCATGGTTGAACTACAGACAACACGAGCCGTGTACCTACTTCCTGGTGGAATGACTGGAATTGATAGGCTGTCGGACCCCTCCGTCTAATAAGCGCTGCTCATACATGGTTGTTTACATCTTTGGGCGGGTTTAGTGACATCTCTGAACATTCAAAGGGACCGTGTCTGTGAAACAACATCCACAGTCAACGTCTCTCTTCAGGAATTTTGGGAATCGGGGTGATGCAAAACTTTTTATGATGTGTGTATTAATAATAAATAACCGAAAACGGTCTTCACCAATTCAAAGAAAAGAAATTGAGATTTAGACTCATTTTTTATTCTTATGTAAAGGAAAAAATCACTGATGTTCAGACACAATGCCAAAATTTGGTAGCGTAATTTCTCTTCCATAGTTCTACGTCGGTATCGAAGGCAAGGTGCCACTGTGATCAGTAGCCGAAATTCAGAACGCTAATGAAAATCTCGCCTTTTGTGGGAAATTTTGCGCAAATTTCTTATGCATGCAGCAAGGCTCATTGAGCGGCTGGGAAGCGGAACTGCTGTTAGAGGCTTTTTAAGGCGTCCTTGAGGTTTTACAGGTAATAGAGATGGCCTACAATTTGCCACGTGCGCGTTGCGCCAGAGGCGCAGTAAAACCTTTCGGTGCCGCTCACTCGACCTGCGAGCACACACCGCTGGCCCGCTACCCTTGCTTGAGACGTCTTGAAGGCTCCAGGCCGCAGGGGGCCGGCAGTCACGTACCGACGCTCAGCCGCGGCGACCACAAAACCGCAGACTGTAAAGAACCATAATGCCCACGTTCTCACTCATCCATCACGGGCGGCCGGTGTGCCTCCAACCGAAGCAGCCAGGGCCGGCGCCTCCGCTTGTCACACCGCTGTCCCCACCAGAACAGCTGATCTGCTTAAGACATAATGCTAGATGTACGCATCGGGCACGGTTTTAGAAAACCGCGCTCGTGCGAAGCGAAGGTTGTCCTCTTCTCATTTTATTTACAGGGTGATTATAATTAAAATTAAACTTTCAAAACGCTGTAGAAATAACACCACTGCTCATAATGACGTCAAATTGCAACGGAATATTATCGGAAAAAGGGGAAAACGTATGGCAGAAGAAAAAAATAGAACGAAAATTGATCAATAGATGGCGCTGTATGTGTCACAATACGTAAATGAGAACACCTGCATGCGCACGACCTATTGAAGTTCGTATAAACACGGCGGGTACACGGCTTTTAGCCTTCCGGCTATCCGCGAGGTCCGGTGTGGATGGTTTTTAAGGCGGTTTTCCATCTGTGTTGGCGAATGCGGGCTGGTTCCCCTTGTTCCGCTTCATTTACACTATGTCGGCGATTCTGCGCAAGCACTGTCTCCACGTACGCGTACACCATAATTACTCTACCACGCAAACATTTGGGATTACACTCGAATGGTATGAGACGTTCCTTCGGGGGGGGGGGGGGGGGGTTCATTGGGGGCTGAAGCGCACAATAACACTGGGTTTGGTGTGGGGCGGCGATGCGTTGGGTGGGATGCTGTGGCCTGTTGTGGGGCTGTGAACCACTGAGGGCTACAGCGGGCCGAAGCCTCCCCGTCGTTTCTAGGTCCCCGGTTCAATACACACACACACGGCTTTTCGTCCTTTCGCGTCTGCGGCGTTCGCCATGACTGTCTCAATGCAGGATTGCGCTCTGCTTGTACACCTGTACTATAAGAACGATGACTGTGCACACGTCGCTCTGCAGAAGTTCCGGACACTGAAGGGTTTGAAAAAAGGCTTTGGTCCAATGACTGCCGTGGGTCTGGAGAAAATGATTCGGAAATTCAAAAAGACGGGTAGAGGGAGGAAACGAATTGATTCGACGTCAGTGGAAGCAGTGGCCACAGCAGTGCTGGAGGAGACGAGTCACCTGCAAACGTGTAGTGCACGGAGAATTGCCCGAACGTTGGACATACCCATCAGCACGGAACGTAAAATCCTACGAAACATCCTTCTTTGCTATCCATTCAAAATTACCCATGTGCACAAGTTGCTTCCTGTTGACCTGCCAGCAAGAGAGACTTCTGCTTTAGAATTTTTTTGCTCGCATGGAAGTGGAAAATGATTGGATGTGAAAGATTTTGTGGAGAGAGAAGCCCACTTCCATCTGACAGCATTGTCAATATACAGAACTGTCGAATATGGACAACGGATAATCCACATGCATTTCAACTAGAACCACTTCATCCTGAGAAGGTCACTGTGTGGTGCGGGTTTAATGCACCATTTATCATATGGCCACATTATTTCGAAGAGACAGGTGCTTTTGGTCCTGTTACCTGTACCCGGACTGGTAAGTGCTGAGTGTTTTTGCGCAACCGTCATTCCAACTCTCCAACAGCTTGGTTGTGTGGATGGTATCATTTTTATGCAAGATGGTGCACCTCCGCACGTTGAAAATCCAGTTAAGCAGCTTCTGAAGCGCCATTTCGGAAACGCTAGAATTATCAGCCGCCATTTCCCTACAACCTGGCCGGCCCGATCACCTGATCTTAATCCGTGTGACTTCTGGCTGTGGGGCTTCCTGAAAGATGTCGTGTTCAGTGTTCCGGTTGCAAACTTACCTGCATTAAAGGCACACATTGCACAACACGTTCTAAACGTGACCCCGGAAACACGTCGATCAGTTGTGGAACATGCTGTTTCTCGATTTCAACTTGTTGCAGAAAACGGTGGACAGCATATTGAACATGTTTTGCGCCAGTCACACGGAAAATAATAATTCGATTTGATTTTGATTGATGCTTTTTATGTGGTTTTTGGCCTCACAACAATTAAAGCACCGATATGATAGATGATTTTTATGTGTTTTTTGGCCTCAGGACAATTAGAAACTGATTTGAGTGATGCTTTTCATGCGGTTTTTGGCCTCAGGACTATTAAATACAGATTTTTTCCCATCTGATGTGATAAGACCTTGCCATGGTAGATAGGCTTACGTGACTTACAGTATCACACCTGTACAACCACGCACACTGAGTCGTACATTTTGTTTAACGTCAAATATACAGCTTTGTCACTGTCGCATGGTTCATTTGTCATTTGCAGTCGACCACTATTAAATTATAATGCTTACAGCACCATCTATTGCTACATTCTGTAACTATTTGTTTTTCTTCTGCCATACGTTTTCCTTCTCCCATAACACTCCGTTGCAATGTGACGTCATTCTGTCCAGTGGCTGTTATTTCTACAGTGGTTTGAAAGTTTAATTATAATCACCCTGCCGAGCGGTTAAAGGCACTATAGTCTGGAACCGCACGACCGCTACGGTCGCAGGTTCGAATCCTGCCTCGGGCATGGATGTGTGTGATGTCCTCAGGTTAGTTAGGTTTAAGTAGTTCTAAGTTCTAGGGGACTTATGACCACAGAAGTTGAGTCCCATAGTGCTCAGAGCCATTTGAACCTTTTATAATCACCCTGTATTGCAAAGTATGGGTGAAAGGCTCAAGCAAATCCCATATTTCTTAATTTACGGAGAGCATTTGGCACGGTACTCCACTGCAGACTGTTAACGAAGGTACGAACATGTGGAATAGGTTCTCAGATGTGAGAGTCGCTCGAGAACTTCTTAAGCAATAGGACCCAGTACGTTGTCCTCGACGGCGAATTTCATCAAAGACAAAGGTATCGTCAGAGTGCCCCATGGCAGTGTAATAGAACCGTTATTATTTTCTATGTGCGTAAAAGATCTGTCGGGCAGTGTGAGTAGTAATCTTAGATTGTTTGCTGATGATGCTGTGGCGTACGGTAAGATGTCGATGTTGAGTGACTGTAGGAGGATACAAGATAAATTAGACAAAATTTCTAGTTAGTGTGATGAATGGAGCTGCCTTTAAATGTGGAAAAATATACGTTACTGTGGAAGCGTAGAAAAAACAAACATTTAATGTTTAGATATAGTATTAGTGGTGTCCTGCCTGCCACAGTCAGGTCGTTTAAACACTTGGGCCTAACGTCGCAAAGCGAAATGAACCAGAACACGCATGTGAGGACTGAGGTAGTGAAGATTAATGGTCGACTTCGATTAACTGGGAGAATTTTGGGAACGTGTGGATCATATAGGACGCTGGTGCGACCTGTTCTTGAGTACTACTCGAGTGTTTGGGATCCGTACCAGGTCGGATTGAAGGAAGATATCGAAGCAGTTCAAAGCTGGCCTGCTAAATTTGTTACGGTAGGTTCGAACAACACTTAAGTGTTATGGAGATGCTTCGGGAACTCAAATGGGAATCCCTGGCGGGAAGGTGACGTTCTTTACGAGAAGCACTACTGAGAAAATCTAGAGAACCAATATTTGAAGCTGACTGCAGAACTTCATCACTTTCGCAAACGTACGTTTCGCGTAAGGACCCCGCAGACAAAATACGAGAAATTAAGCCTCGTCGTTTCCACCTCGCTCTATTTGCAAGTGCAAGTGCAAATGCAAGTGCTATAGGGTACCCTCAGCCACACACCGTACTGTGGCTTGCGGAGTATGTATGTAGATGTAGATGATGGACAAGTCGTTCACATAAGATAATAAGTGGTTGAATACAAAATAGATTTTGTGAAGACGACTAGAACAACAGTACTTCAATTGATAGGATATGTTACTAAGTGAATACTAGTCAAAACTCTACTAATCTCTGTACGACGACATCTAACACATGACTTGCGAACCGGTTGGCACAAAAATCAGAGGGACAAATATCAGATTCGAATGTTTCGTTTTGAGTCGGACCGCTTTGGCACCCGCTCCCTAAGACCGTCTCTCTGTCTTTAGGGATGCAAAAGTCTCTGTCAGGTTCTCCTTTAAAAATTTTAGTGGTAGACCTTTGAACATTCTCCTTACAGCCCCGATGTGTCCGTATGTGACTCGCTGCTTTAAACAGACTATGAAACGTCAGAGAGTCACCTGTGGCAACAAAGTGTATCAGGCCGTGGGAAACTGAACCCGTCAGCAATCCAAGAGTTTCTACACGCAACCTAAGTCCTCAATTATTTACTGGATGTAATCCAATCTCTGTTTTCATCTACAGTTTTTATCCTCTAAAGCTCCCTCTAATACCATGGCATATATTTCGTGATATCTTAACAGATGTTCTCTCGTCTCGTCCTTTCTTTTTGTCAGTGTTTTCCACATTTTTCTTTGCTTACCAATTCAGAGACGAACCACCTCATTTCTTGCCTTATCAGCCACCTAATTTTCGACATTATTCTATAGCATCCCATCCTAAATGCTTCGATTCTCTTGTTTTCCGGTTTTTCTACTGTCCATGTTTTACTACCATACAATGCAGTGCTCCAAAAGTACATTGTCAGAAATTTCTTCCTCAAACTGAGGTCTATATTTGGTGCTAGTAGACTTCTCTTGACCAGGAATCCCCTTTTTGCCAGTGCTAGTCCGCTTTTTATGTCGTTGCTACCCAGGTGTCAGAATTCCTTAACTACGTCTACTTCGTGATCACCAGTCCTGATGTTAAGATTTTCGTTGTTCTCATTTTTGCTGCGTCTCATTACTTTCCTCTTTCTTCGATTTACTCTCAGTCCATATTCTGTAGTCATTAGTTGTTCATTCCAGTCAGTAGACTCTTTAATTCTTGATCACTTTTCGTACCATTGATATCCTTTCACCTTGAATTCCAACTCCACTCTTTCACCTTTCTTTCATTTCCACCATTGCTTCATCGACGTATAGATTGAACAGTAGAGGCGACAGACTACATCGCTGTCTTACACCTCTCTTCATCCAAGCACTTCGTTCTTGGTCTTCCACAGTTATTGTTCCGTCTTCACTCATGTACATATTGTATATTGCTCCTCTTTCCTATGGCGTAACCGCATTTTTCTCAGAATGTCGGACATCTTGCACCATTTTACGTTGTCGAACGCTTTTTCCAGAGCTACAAATCCAATGAACGTGTCTTGGTTATTGTCTAGTCTTGGTTCCATTATCAATCGCAACCTCAGAATTGCCTCTCTGGTGCCTTTACCTGTCAGGTAGTCTGTGCAGTTTCGCTTTGTCTGGCTTGGAGCTGACGGACTGGCTTTTCGCTTTAGGAGAGGTACGCAGCATGTGCTGTGAGTTGTGATCAGAGCCAATTAGGCTGTGTTAAGAGCTAGAGACTTTTCCAAAACGTCAGTTTATTGCCCGGCACCTTGTAAGTTAGAACTAAACTTGTGGAAACTGGTATGTAGCTTATTTTTCCAAAATAGTGATGTTAACGGGAGAAAGGGATGCCGAATGAGATGTATCGTATTCTGCACTTGCAGCTGATCGAAAGGCCTGAATGTTTTAGTTTCAGGAAATGCTAGAAGCTCGAAAAATCAAAGGAGCCGGTCGACAGCCCTCCTGGGTGCAGGGGCAAATCGTGGGCGGAGATGGTGTTTAAAAGTGATCCATATTTCTGAATTACTGAGCAACAGTGATCGGTGTTATTCGGCCACTATGGGAAGCATAGAATAATTAACAACTGCGTTCCTGCGTCCGAGTGTGGAATTCTGATCAGTCAGTTTCCTCTTCAGGCTTCCGTACTTCAAATGGTTCAAATGGCTCTGAGCACTATGGGACTTAACTTCTGAGGTCATCAGTCCCCTAGAACTTAGAACTACTTAAACCTAACTAACCTAAGGACATCACACACATCCATGCCCGAGGCAGGATTCGAACCTGCTACCGTAGCGGTTGCGCGGTTTCAGACTGTAGCGCCTAGAACCGCTCGGCCACCCCGGCCGGCTTCCGTACTTCAATCAGTAAAAAAAGAATCCTTATGGGATCACTTTGTTGTGTGTCCAATTGTTAAAAACCCATTTTCTCAGGAACTGATAGATGCATAAAGTTGAAATTTATATCACATACTAGGATCTACGGTGGCTTAGCGGTACACAAAATTGAAGCTTCTAAATCAACACCTCCAAAAGGTACGGCCATTTATGTCACATACTTTGATACTTGCAAACTCACTCATCAAAATTTATAGGGTACTTCCCGTTAGCCTAGAATCATGGCATTTGGTAAGAACCAAATATTCACGGTACCAATAAAGGGAAAAAATGAAACAACCCGAAAATTGTTAATTTTTAATAACATTATTCGAAAAAAGTTTTTTTTTTTTTTTTTAAATTAATATCCAACAGTCTGTTTGACCATCCATCTGTTAAGACCCGTTTCCTTAGGAAACAGTAAACGTAGCAAGTTGAAATTTATGTAATATGCTAAGGTCTACGGTCCCGTACTGCTGTAATAAATATAAGCTTCTAAGTCAATGCAATCATAAGGCCGTTTATATCGCATATTTTGATACTCGCCAACTCACTCATCAGAACCTATAGGCTTCTTCCCGCTAATCTAGAACGCTGACATTAGGCAAGAAAAGAAATTTCACTCTAAAAATGAAGGAAAAAATTCTAAAATTGTGAATCTGTAGTTATATCACAGATTTTTTTTTTTGTCATTTGTTATCTGACAGTCTGCTGTCCGTCGGTCTGTTAAGACACTTCGTGGTCGTGCGGTAGCGTTCTCTCTTCCCACGCCCGGGTTTTCGGGTTCGATTCCCGGCGGGGTCAGGGATTTTCTCTGCCTCGTGATGGCTGGGTGTTGTGTGATGTCCTTAGGTTAGTTAGGTTTAAGTAGTTCTAAGTTCTGGGGGACTGATGACCTAAGATGTTAAGTCCCATAGTGCTCAGAGCCATTTGAACCATTGTTAAGACACTTTTCCTCAGGTATGGGTAGTCATATCAAGTTTAAATTTTTGTCGCATACTAAGGCCTATAATACCTCGGCTGTGCAATAAACGTAATCTTCTAAGGCAGTGAACTCAAAAGGTACGGCTATTTATGTCGCATATTTTGCGCGAATTCATTCATCAAAAGGTTGGCCTAAAGTCGTGAAATTACGCAAGAAGCAAGGTTTAAAGGTACAACTAAAGGAAAAATCCGAAAAGTTTTAATTTAATATTTTATCAAACGAAAAAAAATTCTTTGTCATGAGTTTTCTGACTCTCTGTGCGTTTGTTAAGACCGCTTGTTCTCAAGAACGGTTTAATGTATCAAGTTGAAATTTACGTCACATACTTAGGTGTATGGCTTCTTGATGGTGTAAGAAAGTCATGCTTGTAAATCAATGTAATCAAAAGATGGTTATTATGCCGCATAATACACTCCTGGAAATGGAAAAAAGAACACATTGACACCGGTGTGTCAGACCCACCATACTTGCTCCGGACACTGCGAGAGGGCTGTACAAGCAATGATCACACGCACGGCACAGCGGACACTCCAGGAACCGCGGTGTTGGCCGTCGAATGGCGCTAGCTGCGCAGCATTTGTGCACCGCCGCCGTCAGTGTCAGCCAGTTTGCCGTGGCATACGGAGCTCCATCGCAGTCTTTAACACTGGTAGCATGCCGCGACAGCGTGGACGTGAACCGTATGTGCAGTTGACGGACTTTGAGCGAGGGCGTATAGTGGGCATGCGGGAGGCCGGGTGGACGTACCGCCGAATTGCTCAACACGTGGGGCGTGAGGTCTCCACAGTACATCGATGTTGTCGCCAGTGGTCGGCGGAAGGTGCACGTGCCCGTCGACCTGGGACCGGACCGCAGCGACGCACGGATGCACGCCAAGACCGTAGGATCCTACGCAGTGCCGTAGGGGACCGCACCGCCACTTCCCAGCAAATTGGGGACACTGTTGCTCCTGGGGTATCGGCGAGGACCATTCGCAACCGTCTCCATGAAGCTGGGCTACGGTCCCGCACACCGTTAGGCCGTCTTTCGCTCACGCCCCAACATCGTGCAGCCCGCCTCCAGTGGTGTCGCGACAGGCGTGAATGGAGGGACGAATGGAGACGTGTCGTCTTCAGCGATGAGAGTCGCTTCTGCCTTGGTGCCAATGATGGTCGTATGCGTGTTTGGCGCCGTGCAGGTGAGCGCCACAATCAGGACTGCATACGACCGAGGCACACAGGGCCAACACCCGGCATCATGGTGTGGGGAGCGATCTCCTACATTGGCCGTACACCACTGGTGATCGTCGAGGGGACACTGAATTGTGCACGGTACATCCAAACCGTCATCGAACCCATCGTTCTACCATTCCTAGACCGGCAAGGGAACTTGCTGTTCCAACAGGACAATGCACGTTCACATGTATTCCGTGCCACCCAACGTGCTCTAGAAGGTGTAAGTCAACTACCCTGGCCAGCAAGATCTCCGGATCTGTCCCCCATTGAGCATGTTTGGGACTGGATGAAGCGTCGTCTCACGCGGTCTGCACATCCAGCACGAACGCTGGTCCAACTGAGGCGCCAGGTGGAAATGGCATGGCAAGCCGTTCCACAGGACTACATCCAGCATCTCTACGATCGTCTCCATGGGAGAATAGCAGCCTGCATTGCTGCGAAAGGTGGATATACACTGTACTAGTGCCGACATTGTGCATGCTCTGTTGCCTGTGTCTATGTGCCTGTGGTTCTGTCAGTGTGGTCGTGTGATGTATCTGACCCCAGGAATGTGTCAATAAAGTTTCCCCTTCCTGGGACAATGAATTCACGGTGTTCTTATTTCAATTTCCAGGAGTGTATGATACAGACTCACTCGAACCCCTACACGATAGTTTCCGTTCACCTAGAATCATGAAATTTGAGACGAAGCTGGATTTCACAGTACAAATAAAGGAAAAAGTCAAGAAATTGTTCATTTGTAGTTATATCACACGAAAAAAAAATTTCTTTTGGTATTTGTTATTCGACTTCAAAATAAAAATTAAAACATCCTCGAAAGTCTTGCAATTTCCAGGACCAGCATCTTTCCAGTTTCAATGATAATGACAGACAAAAATCGTCGAGAATCCCGATTCCCGGGATGGTCTGTCTAGATATATAATTATATTCGTACTTGACCAATTGTTTTACGTGGCTTCTACTGAATATTTCCACGATGAGTAGGCAGATGACTCGTACTAGACAGTGGAGCTGTTAGATGACCGAAGCTGTATTTAACTAAAGAGACGGACTTGTTGTAATCTAACTGAAACCAAAAAACTGCATATGCTCCTGTGTAAATTTCTTTACTTGAGTATTGCGTTACCTAGCTGTGAAGTGCCACCTTTTTGCCACTCTTGCGAGAATTTCTGAGGAAGCTACAAGGAACCGATTGGAATTGAGAGCACTTGTTATTTGATTGTTAAATGGGCAGCTATAAATGAACTGGTTACGGTACTGAAACATTTTTATACAGACGCTTTTCGGGCGCAGCCCATATTCAGAAAGTCTGCCCAACAATATACAGATTCAGATTTACCAAAGTCATCAACAGTAAAGATGTCGGAGGTATTATAAAGACATTTTAAAATGAAGTAATCATTCAAAGCAGGACTGCCTCAGCATTAGTGCTCAACTGATGAAAAGGCGTCTTTAAAAAACCTAGGTTTTGACATAATGGCCGCAGGCCTCCTACGCGACTTTATGCCATATTTTAAGTGACCTGATAGGAGCCGATGTACTGTTTGACAGTGAAGAACGTTCGAATCTTTCCAAATGCAATTAGATTTCTACAGACGCGTATCATTGGTTTTTCGAGCAGTGACCATTTAGTTCTTGCATGTACAACTTCTTGAGTTCTGGCACCTCGTCATTCTTTCCAGAATCTTAGAATCCGACGTTTCCGAGAGCTGGCTTCACAGAAAGGTACACTACCAAACCTTAGGGAATCTGAGGGGAGTACTGTACGCGTTAATCACTGTAAAAGTTGATGAGTGCCTAATTCATTGAAGCTGCCCAGTTTCGAGGGAGTGTTCACTGGTGTACAACTTGTTGCAGGGCGGGCTGTGAGCCTACCTACGTTTGTTTTTACGTTTTAATACGCTGCTGACGTCCCCTTACCACTGAAGACCGGCACCCAAGCTATGGTCACGGTTAAAAATGTTCTGGGGTTTAGCAGTAACGACTGTCCTCTGACTTTTCATTAGCATTGATGCAGTGCCTTCGCTAAGGCGTGAACATTAGCAGAGTCTATATTTTGAGTGAATATTTGAAAATGACACGCTACCCCTCACTTGCTGGATTGCTTGAGGGGCACATGCCGTTCGTGCTGATTTAGACGTTCTTTAACTGTATGACCTACGTATACCGTACTACATCTGCACTTAATTTCGGTTACTCCAGCAGTCGGTACTGTCTCTAGCTGGACTTTCGTCTATCTGAACATATATTTCATTCTATGACTTCTTGAAACAACTAGCTTTTGAACTTTATATCATAGGAGCTTTCATTAATTAAGTTATCTGGCTACGATGTGAAGCCAAAACGGAACTCTGAAACCTAAAAGTGTAACAGATAAGAAAGAAGCTGGACTTTCGTCTATCTGAACATGTATTTCATTCTATGACTTCTTGAAACAACTAGCTTCTGATCTTTATATCATAGGAGCTTTCATTAATTAAGTTATCTGGCTACGATGTGAAGCCAAAACGGAACTCCGAAACCTAAAAGTGTAACAGATAAGAAAGAAAGAGAAGATGCAGAATCACAAAAACTGGTGATCCCGCCAAGCATACAGACCATCACCAATCTGCATTGTAAGTACCCTCCAGCAGGTATGCTGGTAGTGCGGCAGGGGTTTCCTAATTGGGAATGAATGGAAGTGTGCTACCAGTTCGGCAATTGCCATTTTTTTTTTTGGCCATCAGTCTACTGACTGGTTTGATGCGGCCCGCCACGAATTCCTTTCCTGAGCTAACCTCTTCATCTCAGAGTAGCACTTACAACCTACGTCCTCAATTATTTGCTTGACGTATTCCAATCTCTGTCTTCCTCTACAGTTTTTGCCCTCTACAGCTCCCTCTAGTACCATGGAAGTCATTCCCTCATGTCTTAGCAGATGTCCTATCATCCTGTCCCTTCTCCTTATCAGTGTTTTCCACATATTACTTTCCTCTCCGATTCTGCGTAGAACCTCCTCATTCCTTACCTTATCAGACCACTTAATTTTCAACATTCGTCTATAGCACCACATCTCCAATGCTTGAATTCTCTTCTGTTCCGGTTTTCCCACAGTCCATGTTTCACTACCATACAATGCTGTACTCCAGACGTACATCCTCAGAAATTTCTTCCTCAAATTAAGGCCGGTATTTGATATTAGTAGACTTCTCTTGGTCAGAAATGCCTTTTTTGCCATAGCGAGTCTGCTTTTGATGTCCTCCTTGCTCCGTCCGTCATTGGTTATTTTACTGCCTAGGAAGCAGAATTCCTTAACTTCATTGACTTCGTGACCATCAATCCTGATGTTAAGTTTCTCGCTGTTTTCATTTCTACTACTTCTCATTACCTTCGTCTTTCTCCGATTTACTCTCAAACCATACTGTGTACTCATTAGACTGTTCATTCCGTTCAGCAGATCATTTAATTCTTCTTCACTTTCACTCAGGATAGCAATGTCATCAGCGAATCGTATCATTGATATCCTTTTACCTTGTATTTTAATTCCACTCCTGAACCTTTCTTTTATTTCCATCATTGCTTCTTCGATGTACAGATTGAAGAGTAGGGGCGAAAGGCTACAGCCTTGTCTTACACCCTTCTTAATACGAGCACTTCGTTCTTGATCGTCCACTCTTATTATTCCCTCTTGGTTGTGGTACATATTGTATATGACCCGTTATATGACCCGTGTCTCCCTACAGCTCACCCCTACTTTTTTCAGAATCTCGAACGGCTTGCACCATTTTATATTGTCGAACGCTTTTTCCAGGTCGACAAATCCTATGAAAGTGTCTTGATTTTTCTTTAGCCTTGCTTCCATTATTAGCCGTAACGTCAGAATTGCCTCTCTCGTCCCTTTACTTTTCCTAAAGCCAAACTGATCATCACCTAGCGCATTCTCAATTTTCTTTTCCATTCTTCTGTATACTATTCTTGTAAGCAGCTTCGATGCATGAGCTGTTAAGCTGATTGTGCGATAATTCTCGCGCTTGTCAGCTCTTGCCGTCTTCAGAATTGTGTGGATGATGCTTTTCCGAAAGTCAGATGGTATATCGCCAGATTCATATATTCTACACACCAACGTAAATAGTCGCTTTGTTGCCACTTCCCCCAATGATTTTAGAAATTCTGATGGAATATTATCTATCCCTTCTGCCTTATTTGATCGTAAGTCCTCTAAAGCTCTTTTAAATTCCGATTCTAATACTGGATCCCCTATCTTTTCTAAATCGACTCCTGTTTCTTCTTCTATCACATCAGACAAATCTTCACCCTCATAGAGGCTTTCAATGTATTCTTTCCACCTATCTGCTCTCTCCTCTGCATTTAACAGTGGAATTCCCGTTGCACTGTTAATGTTACCACCGTTGCTTTTAATGTCACCAAAGGTTTTTTGACTTTCCTGTGTGCTGAGTCTGTCCTTCCGACAATCGTATCTTTTTCGATGTCTTCACATTTTTCCTGCAGCCATTTCGTCTTAGCTTCCCTGCACTTCCTATTTATTTCATTCCTCAGCGATTTGTATTTCTGTATTCCTGATTTTCCCGTAATATGTTTGTACTTCCTCCTTTCATCAATCAACTGAAGTATTTCTTCTGTTACCCATGGTTTCTTCGCAGCTACCTTCTTTGTACCTATGTTTTCCTTCCCAACTTCTGTGATGGCCCTTTTTAGAGATGTCCATTCCTCTTCAACTGTATTGCCTACTGCGCTATTCCTTATGGCTGTATCTATAGCGTTAGAGAACTTCAAACGTATCTCGTCATTCCTTAGTACTTCCGTATCCCACTTCTTTGCGTATTGATTCTTCCTGACTTATGTCTTGAAGTTCAGCCTACTCTTCATCACTACTATATTGTGATCTGAGTCTATATCTGCTCCTGGGTACGCCTTACAGTCCAGTATCTGATTTCGCAATCTCTGTCTGACCATGATGTAATCTAATTGAAATCTTCCCGTATCTTCCGGCGTTTTCCAAGTATACCTCCTCCTCTTGTGATTCTTGAACAGGGTATTCGCTATTACTAGCTGAAACTTGTTACAGAACTCAATTAGTCTTTCTCCTCTTTCATTCCTTGTCCCAAGCCAATATTCTCCTGTAATCTTTTCTTCTACTCCTTCCCCTACAAATGCATTCCAGTCGCCCATGACTATTAGATTTTCGTCCCCCTTTACATACTGCATTAACCTTTCAATATCCTCATACACTTTCTCTATCTGTTCATCTTCAGCTTGCGACGTCGGCATGTATACCTGAACTATCGTTTTCGGAGTTGGTCTGCTGTCGATTCTGATTAGAACAACCCGGTCACTGTTCACAGTAACACACCCTCTGCCCTACCTTCCTATTCATAACGAATCCTACATCTGTTATACCATTTTCTGCTGCTGTTGATATTACCCGATACTCATCTGACCAGAAATCCTTGTCTTCCCTCCACTTCACTTCACTGACCCCTACTATATCTAGATTGAGCCTTTGCATTTCCCTTTTCAGATTTTCTAGTTTCCCTACCACGTTCAAGCTTCTGACATTCCACGCCCCGACTCGTAGAACGTTATCCTTTCGTAACATGTATCCAAATAATTGAGGACGTAGGTTGTAAGTGCTACTAAGTGCTACTCTGAGATGAAGAGGTTAGCACAGGAAAGGAATTCGTGGCGGGCCGCATCAAACCAGTCAGTAGACTGATGACAAAAAAAAAACCTCCCGAAGAATTTGATTAGAACTGGGAACTGAAAGTATTCACATATTTAATGTAAGCTATTTCTGCGGTAATGTTGTCCATTGTCCCAGACAGAAACCAACACGGTCTCTCTCTCTCTCTCTCTCTCTCTCTCTCTCTCTCTCTCTCTCTCTGTATGTGTGTGTGAGTGTGTGTGTGTGTGTGTGTGTGTGTGTGTGTGTGCGTGTGTGTGCACCCTGACTGTCATTATGAACATAACATCAGAGAGATTTAGCCACTGGTGAAATAGTATGGTCTGACTAGTGATCCTCTTATCATTCACTAATTCTTTTGTGGTTACATTGCTTTTTACTTGTAGAATGAGTTATCACAAAGATAAATAAGTTCATTTTATTAAATTTATGTAACTGTTTAATTTAATTTTCTGTAAATATTTTTGCATGCAGCCGTATATACATACAAATCTTACATAAATCGCCTTTAAACTGATTCATTCCACATCGTTTCGTTCGAAATCATACAGATGATCTGATGAACGCATAATTAACTTATCAATTAACTAACAGACACCCTTTTCGAAGAAGATGAAGTATAATATGTCGTCCACAGTGAGATAATCACGGACAGAGCAGTATCGCAGTGGAGTAAGAATCGAGCCGTCGTTACATTGTTCAGTAAACTGTGCTGCCCATCGACTCGTGATTTGCGAAATTCACGCAGTAACTAAATTTGAATGGCCAAACAGGAACCTGGATTCCTTTACTTTAGAACAGAAGTCTAAAGTCTTTAACTGCGCAACTTGGCTCAGCCATCAATGCGAACAAGACAGCTACAAAGAATGCAGCAACACCTGTCGCTGTTACAGCAAGTGAAGGCGTGTTTAAAGATACGTGAAGGGCCACCAGCGCTCCAGCGCTTAGCAGCTCACCATGAAAAAGAATCTTTATGCCCTTAGAGCGGATGTGGTATCTCAGCGAGATAACGCAAGCGTAACCCTGGCGAAAATACCTGAAAGTTATTGCATGTGCAGGACTAAGGCTTCCAACTTCTGTCCGTTGCGCAGTTGAGTGTTTGTAGTAACAACTCGTGCGGCATTCGACGCTACATTAACCCCAATACTCCTTCTCCGCCATCAGTGAATCAACTTCTCTTCCACACGAATGTGCAATGATTATTGTTCTTCAGAATGAATCGGGATTAACCCACACGGAACAGATTCATTCACGGTCTAATGCCGATGCTGCCTATTCCATTATAAAAGGAACCATCTCATCTCCGCTGTACATGGCAAGATTGAAGCTCCGCGGAACTTTTAACATACAGACAAGCTGCGCCGAAGTTACGTCACTTAGTCTGAACGAAAATTGCAACTACTGAACCAGCTGTAAACTTGGGAGACATCTTTGTACTTCGTCACGCATTTGCCACATATTGGTCGTGTTGTGATTAATACGGTCCTTAATAGCTCAGTCTATTGTTCGCTGATCTGTTTTCATCAAATTTACTAAAATACTATAAGTACCGAGCGACGTGGCGCAGTGGTTAGACACTGGACTCGCATTCGGGAGGACGACGGTTCAATCCCGCGTCCGGCCATCCTGACTTAGGTTTTCCGTGATTTCCCTAAATCGCTCCAGGCAAATGCCGGGATGGATCCTTTGAAAGGACACGGCCGACTTCCTTTCCCATCCTTCCCCAATCCGATGAGACCGATGACCTCGCTGTCTGGTCTCCTTCCCCAAACAACCACCCGCCCCCACCCCCAACCCCCAGCCCCCATACTATAAGTTGCATGATTCGGATGACACTTCTTACACTTCCTACCATTTTAGCAAAATAAAGAGAAAAATGAACTGTTACTGTGTACTAAATTCTTACAGTATCTCACTAATTCTATGACAAGTCTTCTTTAATGCTATCCTGATGCATACAAAAGAAATTTTTTATTATGCTCTTAACGCTTGCTCAATTAATAACTACCTGCACAAGTTTACTATTCCATTGCACTGTCTCATTTCTTCCTTTGCTGCCACAAATGGTTCAGATGGCTCTGAGCACTATTGGACTTAACATCTGAGGTCATCAGCCCCTAGAACTTAGAACTACTTAAACTTAACTAACCCAAGGACATCTCACACATCCATGCCCGAGGCAGGATTCGAACCTGCGACCGTAGCGGTCGCGCGGTTCCAGACTGTAGCGCCTAGACCCGCTCGGCCACTCCGGGCGGCCTTGCTGCTACAACCAGTATATGTACTCACACGGTCATAATATACAACAAAATACGGAGTATTAACGTACAAATACACTGAAGAGCGAAAGAAACCGGTACACTTGCCTAATATCGCGAGCACGCAGCAGTGCCGCAACACGACGTGGCATGGACTCGACTAATGTCTGAAGTAGTGCTGGAGGGAACTGATACCATAAATCCTGCAGGGCTGTCCATAAATCCGTAATAGTATGAGGGGGTGGAGGTCTCTTCTGAACAGCACGTTGCAAGGCATCCCAGATATGCTCAATAATGTTCATGTCTGGGGAGTATGGTGGCCAGCGGAAGTGTTTAAACTCGGAAGAGAGTTCCTGGAGCCACTCTGTAGCAATTCTTGATTTTTGATGTGTCGCATTGTCCTTCTGGAATTGCCCAAGTCCGTCGGAATGCACAACGGACATGAATGGATACAGGTGGTACAGGTGATAACACAGGATGCTTGCTTACGTGTCACCTGTCAGAGTCGTGTCCGGAAGTATCATGGGTTCCATATCACTCCAACTGCACATGCCCCACACCATTACAGAGCCTCCACCAGCTTGAACAGTTCCCTGCTGACAAGCAGAGCCCATGAATTCATTAACTTGTCTCCATACATGTGTAGGTCCATCCGCTCGATACAATTTGAAACGAGACTCGTGCAACCAGGCAACATATTTCCAGTCAACAATTCAATGTCGACGTTGACGGGCCCAGGCGAGGCGTAAAGCTTTGTGCTGTGCAGTCGTCAAGGGTACACCAGGAGAATTCGGCTCCTAAAGCCCATGTCAATGATGATTCGTTGAATGGTTCGCACGCTGATATTTGTTGATGGCCCAGTATTGAAATCTGCAGCAATTTGTGGAAGGCTTGTACTTCCGTCACGTTGAACGATTCTCTTAAGTCGTCGTTGGTCCCGTTCCGGCCGTAGCGATGTTTGAGAATTGACGTTCTACCGGATTACTCATATTCAAGGTACATTCGTGAAAGGGTCGTACGGGAAAATCCCCATTTCATCGTTACCTCGGAGATGCTGTGTCCCATCGCTCGTGCGCCGACTGTAATAACACATTCTAACATACTTAAATCATAACAACAGTAACCGATCTAACAAATGTTCCGACCGTGGAGCTGTATTCTGCCTGTTTACACATCTCTGTATTTGAATACACATGCCTATACCAGTTTCTTTGGTGCTTCGCTATACATTAACTACGTGAGTAAACGACGATGTTAGTCTCGATAACTGTACAGAAGCTATATTTCAACGTCAGCATAATAACGAAACATGGTCGTTACTATACACGTCCTTTCAGTGAATTAAAAATGTGCTGTCAAATTAGGTAAAATATTTACAAGTTTTATGTGTGTAAAAAAAATGTATTTACGTTGACGCTGTACGTCTGATAACTGTGAGAAAGTCACACGTAGAGACCGCTCAGGATACGATGGCCGATGCGCAGTGGCGAGTTTTCGTCCAAAAGTGCTGGGCGAGTTCATTTGTTTGTTTGCCACCTTTTCAGCCGGTTGGGCGCTGAGAGAGTCGAGGTACACGCTCTCTAATCTTACTCAAGTGCTTTTATAGAATTTAATCTTTAGCTTTGTATGTCTGGTTTATGATGATGTGCCCATCATTTCGTTAATGGTCATAGTTATATTGATTTACGTGGAAGTGAGACACCGAAAAATTCGAAAAAGTTTGCATTGAAAAATAGGGTTCGGTATGATTTTGCGTCTGGTACATATTACATAATATGTTGCTGCTTATGTAATTTAGCTAATATATGGACCTGGGTGGAGCCCTCTGTCACCAGCCTCGAGAAAACTGATCGCGTCGCTAGCCAGTGTGGCTGAGCGGTTCTAGGCGCTTCAGTCTGGAACCGCGCGACCGCTACGGTCGCAGGTTCGAATCCTGCCTCGGGCATGGTGGTGTGTTATGTCCTTAGGTTAGTTAGGTTTAAGTAGTTCTAAGTTCTAGGGGACTGATGAACTCAGATGTTAAGTCCCATAGCGCTCAGAGCCATTTGAACCATTTGATCTGGATCAAATGGTTCAAATGGCTCTGAGCACTATGCGACTTAACTTCTGAGGTCATCAGTCCCCTAGAACTTAGAACTACTTAAACCTAACTAACCTAAGGACATCACACACATCCATGCCCGAGGCAGGATTCGAACCTGCGACCGTAGCGGTCGCGCGGTTCCAGACTGAAGCGCCTAGAACCGCAAGGTCACTCCGGCCGGCTTTGAACTGATCGCGGCAGCGATAGAGTCAGACTGACATATCCATAACATTCCTCGTATTCCATAAACGTTTTAAGGTGTCGAAATGAGGTTTTGCAAATGATAGCACATAGAGAGATAGAGAGAAGAGTATTTTGTCGCATGTTTGTTATGCATTATCTACCTTGTTGTTGTACTAACTGAAGACTTTGCCGATGAATGATTATAATTTTTAAGAGCTGTCGATGGTTGCTGAAATGAGAAATGCTGTGGGTTTTGGACCAATATACGTGAGATCATTAAACGTTTATTTTGTACCGACGATTTGCTTTTTCATAAGACTCTGATTTTATTTTTCCTCAGCTCCTCATTTAATAAATCACCATTTCAGAATTCTCTTCGCAGTTGCGTCTGTACATCACGTTAGTGAGGTGAGACTGTGTAAACTCCGCTGAGTTTTGGCAAGATAAGTAAATTTTAACGTGGCAACAAGAGAAATGTTTAGGTTTTATTCAAAATTCTGCACTTATGGCACTTCTCTGAAAGTTACGAATAGTTAACAAGCCAGGCGAAAATAAATCGCTGCCTTTTTGGCAGAATTCTTTTTAGATACTAAGCAAAGCAGAGGCGACAGATCCTTTTGAATGATCACCATGCAAGCGTGGGCGTGGAGAGGCCCAACTTAATGTTTACAAAACAATGTGAGTGTAGGCCTCAATTAGAACAGCACTCCCCTCCCCGCACTCGGCATTTCCCCTACAGCGACTACCCGCACCCGCCGCCACCTCTACCGCACTCCACGCATGCCCTCTCATCTGTGCATCTACCGACCATTGCATTCTGCGCGCACTATACGCCCAGTACTGACACCGTGAATTAACTCCTGCATTTTTTAAAATACAAAACAGTTTTGGGCTTTTATTATTTAGTTTCTTGATGTTCAACAGTGCTCGACTGTGCTGTAAATCATTAAATTGCCCTCAGATACAGGAGTTTGCATCTTAGGGCATCGATGTACACACGTTTTTGGGTGATTTGTTTTGCATGTAGGCCTATACACAAAGATGTAATTCTGAGACTCTGTCCAGCCTGAGTCCAGTGACAGCTGCTGGCAGCGAAAGCTGGTGGCGTTTCAACTTTAGTAAATTATGTAAAAAAAAATTTCTCGAACACTCAACTCCAAAACTCTACTAACTTTATATACTTCTCATAGAAAACTACATGACAGCACTTAGATGTGATCTGTAGGTGAAGTACACACTGTATATACTAATAACGCACTTGCCCAACAGATTTGTTTGACTGAACGATGTACACTTCCTCACCTAATAAAACTGAACTGATCAAAATTGTTCTAATAAAGACCGATATTAACGTTCACAAAAGTCTGATCAACGAAGTTCGTATGTTCGTTACCATTCACCTGCTTTAGACAGGGCAAGGAAGCCTTTTACCTAGTTTAACGAGAAGTTAGATAGATTCAAGTCCAATCAGTTGATCAGATCTTCAAAACCGCGCCGCATCTGCCATCCACCATTACGCAGTTCTTCATTCTTGCTCTCTTCTTTTCTTGACATAACATCATCAGCCAAAATTTAATTCCGCTTCTTTTTCCGTCATCAGATCAGCCGCTTCTCTTCTTAAGTCGTCTTCACTGCTACTGAATATTTTGTATGCTTGATGTTTAATTACGATCCACCAGTACCTTACACCAAGAAGCCACTGCTTTATCCCTGACAGAACTGCGCCTGATAATTTTACAGAACCACTCCATTTTAACTTCTCGTAACCGTTCCTCTTTCTCCTGCTCTACGCACCACAACCCGTAACTTGTCTCAGCACAGAACAGGTAGCTGGAATTGTGGAAAGGGGCCAAAAGGAGGCTGTCAGTTACACTCAAACACATATAACTTTATTTAGTTGGCCAAACAGTACAGCAAAAATTTTTGGACTTAGTTATCGACTGTATAGGCCACACTATCTTATGCCTTAAGGGTACAGCCACTTAAATTTTAAGAAAACGGCTGAAAGCCATTAACTTAAAATTCAGACTCGAAACAGAATATTTCGAAGGCAGAAAGTCTCCGTAAGTTCTGTAACTTGGCTGAAGGCCCAGGATTTAAGATTGCAGGTAAAATTAATTTAAAAAAAAACACAAGGCAGAAGGCCTTACCTTCAATTATGGTGAAGGCCCCACACAGTCTGACACTTGAAAGACAAGAACTTTAATTTAAAAACGACTGAAGGCCCATAACTTAAAACAACTAAAATCATTTTTAGAAGTCAGAAGGCCCGAAGCTTTATCTTTAAACAATATTTTACACGGGCTGAAGGCCCAAGCAATCTAAGATTTAACAAGTAAGGAATTTAAATTTCAAAGCGACTGAAGGCCCATTATTAAAAAAGACAAATACAATAAATTTTCAAAAGGCAGAAGGCCCAAAGCTTCATCCAAAAAATATTTTTAATGAGGCTGAAGGCCCCAAACAATGCAAGACTTGACAAGTAAGGGACTTCCAATTTGAAAGTGGCTGAAGGCCCATTATTTAAAACCCAACTAAAAGGATACAAATTCAAACCATCGGCTACAAGCCATTAAAATACACAATCAAACACCAATAAGAAAAAGCAGTACAGCCAGCAGCGCTCAGAAGTTTCCGGGGGTCGGTCTGCACTTGAAATATTAAAGTTCACTTGGGGGAGACAGGTAGTCGGCCCAACCATATCCTTTCCGCCGGCAAACCAACCAAGAGACAGTCAATGGACCCACCGACAAGACGACTTGCTTTCCACCCGACCAGTACACAAGGAACTCAAAACGTAAAAGGAGTATCCGCCCACAACCAAGTATGCATAAACTGTCAAAACTACAACCACGTGTTGGACTGCGACAGCACGGTGAGGAACGGACACTGCCTGAATTTTACGTCAGCGGCCAGGGCAGGTAACCGGAACGCTAACAGCCACAAGGTAGAAAATTCCACTGGTGCACTTGGACTTCAAATAACCAAAATACAGTTAAACTCCACCAGATGGTGGACAAACGTTCGTCAACTCGAACACTCGCTGTTGCTCACGGGAATACTCCCAACGGCCAACCATGAAAAGCAACGGCACAATGTGAACAGTCTGGCTTCGGTAATAAAATCACCACTCAACTTTGATGTCCTGGGTCGGCGATCCACGAACCTCGTAGCAATCGGAACAGCTCCCACACACTCCGACACTGCGTAGGGACTGCCAGTCGGCCTGGCCCACTGCACCGCGCGGAGATTTCCTGGCTGATCCACGCCAACCGACCGACCGATACACGTCAGCACAGAAACAGCACTAAAATAACTGGGCAGTCGACATCACAAGCTACACACAATAACACAAACACTTGGACGAAGAACGCGACCAATGGTATAACAGTAACTATGCAGTGACGAGGACGATTGAGACACACACATCGACGATCGGCACCCAATCACGTCGTCCAGTAAGACGACCAATCGGCGATCAACCAAAACCGTCCCTAATGAAACCATGTGTGCCGGCAGCGGTCGGGCGAGTCATAGCTATCCGAAACTCACTGCCGCTCCAACCTGACCAACTCCTGCCGCGACCCAACCGTCCGACTGCCAGGTCCGAACTCTACCTCTGGCGCGTTGCAACTCACAGCCAGATACGAGCCAACTCCGAACACACGACAACGTGGAAGTTATAGCAGTCAGCAAAGATAATACGCCAGGGCTTATATCGATAAGCGCCGCTGCTGCCGCTCGCGGGCAGGCAAGGCGGCAACTCAGTGCCACCAGTAATTGAAATTAACATAACGAGGTGGTAGTACAGTAAAAACAGGATGTCAAATGAGATATGGCACGAACACGAGCCACGCACGGCTCAGATGTATCTCGGAGTCACGTCATAACAATATCTGAGGTCATGTTAATTTTTCATTATCAAAAAAAGGGCGCCATTATAGTGGTTGAATTGTATCTGTTTGAGTAACCAGTTGCGTGTGTGTGTGCGTGTGTGTGTGTGTGTGTGTGTGTGTGCAAATCTATTAAATATTTCAGTATATGATTATAGAGCATTTGTTGGAATTAATTAAGTATTTTAAATGTCCTTCCATGTCAAATTCATTCAGATTTTTGACCATTCAGCATTTTTAGCTGTTAGAGCATCAACGCTGACGAGCTGCAGGCGCCGCCATTACGCGGCAAAAATGAATTTAAACTAACAGTGCAAAAGGCGCACGATCTGCAACGATTTAAATTGTGTCTTGTTTAGAACAAAAGAGAAGCTGAGCAGTACAATTTTCTTACTAGATTTTGACTTAAAGCGCAACTTGAGTCTTGGTCTGGACTAAGGTAGGCATTTTTGTGAACAGTAAAGGGTTTTCCTGGAGAAAGTCAATGAAAGCACTAAGAAATATAACAAAAGCGTTTCTCTCGCAGTCAGTATTATTGCAGGTACTAGATAAATTCTGCGTAGGCCACTGAAGTTCATTGTATTAATTCCTGCAGGGCATAATATATAAAGCAGAATTGGTTGTTATATTACTGTATACGTCGCAGCTTTACGTTTAAAATGAGCGAGTGTTGGAAGCGTGCTGAACGCCTGGAGTGCGGAATACTGTCGGATTATATGGATTTGGGTAGTCTGTAGTGCCCCTGAAGCCAATGAAAGCGAATGCTATGACGATTCCTTGGAAAAGGAGACAGCCGATATCTTGTCCACAGTTCTCTGGTCAAGTATCGCTGTTGCATCTCCATTCACCGCAATTAGATCAGACTTCAGTCAATATAAACCTCGCTCGATGGATCGATTCTTGAGTTTAGGTCGTGACATTGAGCCAGGTAGGGATTAATAAGAAGATATAATTACGAAGATGGATTAGTAGTAGACAATGGACTCGCATTTAGGAGGAAAGAATGAAGTTGGATGTCGGACGCTCGACGGCATGGTCATGATACACAAACCTATGAGACCGAAAAGATACTAATAAAAATGCTGAGCTATATGGGCGAGCTATTCATTCAGTGGAAGCTGATCTATCCTCGCCAGCAATTTATAGATGATACCCGAAAGTTGACAGAATTTCAGAATCCACTGCCGTAACCCGATGAGGATCGCGACATACGTACTTCAGCAGCTCACGCTCTGATCAGAGGTGAAGCGGGGGGGGGGGTTGTTTTTTTGGGAAGGAGACCAGACAGCGAGGTCATCGGTCTCAACGGATTAGGGGAGGACGGGGAAGGAAGTCGGCCGTGCCCTTTGAAAGGAACCATCCCCGCATTTGCCTGGAGCGATTTAGGGAAATCACGGAAAACCTAAATCAGGATGGCCGACCGCGGGATTGAACCGTCGTCCTCCCGAATGCGAGTCCAGTGTCTAACCACTGCGCCAGAGGTGAAGCGGGTTTTTGTGGTCATCCATTTCTTGGTTCGTGAGGACTGCATACAGGATTGTAGCAGTGGTGGTGTCAAGGTGAGATTTGACATGTCATGTGACTTGAGATGGGACGGACAGACGCAGATGCTAAGCTATGGAGGTAGATGCGGTGATGATGGAGGAAATGAGACTCTGGGTTGGCTTCCTCGCCTGCTTATTATTGCTTATTCATGTGCTAGCATAAAACATACAGAAGAGCACAGACACTAGTTTATAACTTCAGTAAGCGTAAAACATATTTGAGATTTACAACCAGTTACCACAAAATATCGCCACCCCGGCCTATAGCTTCATTAACGTTAGAATATACACAGTAACGGGTGGAACTGTAGATCACGAACCATGGAAGTGTCGGATTCTATTGCTCTCATAGAAACCTTAGTTTCAAGTACTCGTCTAGATGTAAGTGACATACAGACGTAGGTACAACCAATTACCAGAACAAATGGCCACCTCAGCCTGTAACTTGGAGTAACATTCGGCATGCACAGTAATGTACGGAACTACTAATCTCCGAACTATGAAAGTCCCGAATTCTACTGCTCTGACCCAAACCCTAGCTACAAGAAATTGTTACGCTGTAAGTGATATGCAGAAGTCGGTGCAACCAATTAATAGATAATGGTCACCCCGGCCTACAACTTGATTAACATTCCGCTATACACAGTAATGTATGGAACTACAAATCAGGAACCATTAAAGTTCCAGATTCTACTGCTCTAATCGAAACCTTAGGGCCAAGTACTCGTCACGATGTAAGTGACATACAGACGTAGGTACATGTAGACAGAGGTATGACGGAAACTAATAACCCTAGCCAAGAGGTACGTACGGGCAAGCTTTGCACAAAGTTAGCTGATTATACTGCTCACGTGGTATCTGCTGAGGGCTGTCGGTAATCCGAGGCTAGAACCTTGTCGAGCTTAGTGTTTGGTGGCCTCTACATATGGCGTTTCAGGCTGTTTGCTAGGAGATGATACGTGACTGTGTCGCTATTCACCTCCAATTCGCAATCGGTGTGCGTGAAATCAGCGGTTTCTCAATCCGTGCGACCTCTTAATGGACTCACGAAATCGTCTTGCACTGTGCGCCTGTGCCTAAATTACAAGACTTAACACTAATATTCATACTTGGATGGGTTTTTGTTTCGGAAACCCTTCATGATTAGGTCGTTATACCATTTTATACTGGTGTCGACGCCAGCGAGAATTGTGGAGAGAGCTCAAGCGAAACCAAGAGCTGCCCTGATGTCAATATAAAACGAAGAAACGCGTTCAAATCCGCACCTGGCCACCCTTCCTCAATGCAAATTTTCTCCTCTTTTAGTGTGCACAGTCGATAGCTGACTTTCAATATTATTTTGAAACACACTCTCTTCGCATCTTGATTGCTGGAGCGCCGAAGACATGGCTTTGAGTTGACACACACACACACACACACACACACACACACACACAACACACAGACTCGTCGCGACGGGACATGCAAAAACTCAAGAATTTGTGTATAAGATACATTTATTCATGTCTCATGTATCAGTCATGATTCGAGCGACCACGGGATGTGACACATACCAGTATTGATACACTACTGGCCATTAAAATTGCTACACCACGAAGATGACGTGCTACAGACGCGAAATTTAACCGACAGGAAGAAGATGCTGTGATATGCAAATGATAAGCTTTTCAGAGCATTCACACAAGGTTGGCGCCGATGGCGACACCTACAACGTGCTGGCGTGAGGAAAGTTTCCAACCGATTCCTCATACACAAACTGCAGTTGACCGGCGTTGCCTGGTGAAACGTTGTTGTGATGCCTCGTGTAAGGAGGAGAAATGCGTACCGTCACGTTTTCGACTTTATTAAAGGTCGGATTGTAGCCTATCGCGATTGCGGTTTATCGTATCGCGACACTGCTGCTCGCGTTGGTCTAGATCCAATGACTGTTAGCAGAAAATGGAATGGGTGGGTTCGGGAGGGTAATACGGAACGCCGTGCTGGATCCCAACGACCTCGTATCACTAGCAGTCGAGATGACGGGCATCTTATCCGCATGGCTGTAACGGATCGTGCAGGCAAATCTCGATCCCTGAGTCAACAGATGGGGACGTTTGCAAGACAACAACCATCTGCACGAACAGTTCGACGACGTTTGCAGCAGCATGGGCTATCAGCTCGGAGACTATGGCTACGGTTAACCTTTATGCTGCATCACAGACAGGAGCGCCTGCGATGGTGTACTCAACGACGAACCTGGATGCACGAATGGCAAAACGTCATTTTTTCGGATGAATCCAGGTTCTGTTTACAGCATCACGATGGCCGCATCCGTATTTGGCGACATCGCGGTGAACGCACATTGGAAGCGTGTATTCGTCATCGCCATACCGGCGTATCACCCGGCGTGATGGTATGGGGTGCCATTGGTTACACGTCTCGGTCGCCTGTTGTTCGCATTGACGGCACTTTGAACAGTGGACGTTACATTTCAGATGTGTTACGACCCGTGTCTCTACCCTTCATTCGATCCCTGCGAAACCCTACATTTCAGCAGGATAATGCACGACCGCATGTTGCAGGTCCTATACGGGCCTTTCTGGATACAGAAAATGTTCGACTGCTGCCCTGGCTAGCACATTCTCCAGATCTCTCACCAATTGAAAACGTCTGGTCAGTGGTGGCCTACCAACTGGCTCGTCACAATCCGCCAGTCACTGCTCTTGATGAACTGTGGTATCGTGTTGAAGCTGCATGGGTAGCTGTACCTGTACAAGCCATCCAAGCTCTGTTTGACTCAATGTCCAGGCGTATGAAGGCCGTTATTACGGCCAGAGGTGGTTGTTTTGGGTACTGATTTCTCCGGATTTATGCATCCAAATTGCGTGAAAATGTAATCACATGTCAGTTCTAGTATAATATATTCGTCCAATGAATACCCGTTCATTATCTGCATTTCTTCTTGGTGTAGCAATTTTAATGGCCAGTAGTGTATTAATCTCCCCATCATCCATGTACTGTTTCCCCCGGAGGGCATCCTCTATTGGGGCAAACAGGCAGAGGTCGGAGGATACGAAATTTGAGCTGTAGGGAGGATAAGGGAAAAAAAGTCCAGTGGTGCTTTGCGAGCTTCTCTCGGGTGCGAAGACTTGTGTGACGACTTTTGTCTTCATGGAGAAGAATGAGTTCAACTGCATTTTTATAGCGATGAACACGCTGAAGGCGTTTCTTCAATTTCCTGAGGGTAGCACAAAATTCTTCAAAGTCGATCGTTGAACCATTTGGGAGCACATCAAACAGAATAGCCCCTTCAGAGTCCCAGACTTTACCAGCCGAGAATGCGGCTTTGAAATTATTCTTCGGAGGATAAGCGCACTGGCGCGACTCCATGAATTACCGTTTTGATTCGGTTCCAAGTAGCGAAGCCATGTTTCATCGGCTGTGACGATGTTCGGCAAAAAAAATCATAACGATAGCCTCGGAACAAGCAAGCTCTGAGATCGTCTTCCGTTGCCCTGTACGATCTTCTGTTAGGCGGCGAGTATCTTAACTGCTGGACGAGTGTGTCAGCACTACCAACAGAGATTTCCAGTTCAGCAATGAGGTGTTCGATTTGATTGTGGACCGTCGATTATCTCGAATGAGAGTGCTCGCCGTTCAACATTACAGGAGTCACAACGGTTGAGGCCGGCTGGCAGACATGACTTTGTAGGCTATGCATAGTGCCTGCACCAATCGGAAATTCATGAAACGACAGGGTCCGAAGCAGCAGTAATCCAAATGTGTCCCACACAAATTTCGCACTTTTTCACCAAAAATGGCTGAGAAAAAATGTGTTTCATTCCTTATTGGATACCTCTCGTACACGCGTATTGTAAATATGCGCGAGATAAGTGAAAGGCGTGTTAAACATGGTAAACTCTTTCCAAGATAATGCAGTTCGTCGTTTTGTTTTGTTTTTTTATTTGTGATTGTGGTGGAGCTTTATTGCCTTTCCTGATTTTGCTGTCTGTGGATTAGGTAAGAGAGATTTCGGACTTCATTTATTGCTCCATATTTATAGGTCTTGGGCACGCAAAGGGGTCATTTCCCCTGTTGGGAAGGTGGGCGTGCTTTTATTTTTCACTGTCATTCGTACTCTGAATGATATTAATTAGTGTCCTGCAGATGAACCTCCATCGTCTGCAAACACAGATCGTGGCACGATACATTTGTGCCATCGTTGGAGAAGAATTGTGAAATTGTCGCTAAGTGATGGGTAGTGTGACGTAGCGCGTCGATCTCGTCAAACAGCTATTGAGCCCTTTTCCGAACTTCTTGGCGCAGATACTTTTTGTGGGGTGCAGGTGGAGTTACTTTGTCCTTATCATCCAGTGTGCTCTGATGGACCATCGGAGACATTTGTTTTGTCTGACTTGGAGCTTCTTGAAATTGGTGTCGCATGTTGAGCCACAGGAAGTCGCTCCATAAAGCACTGCGGCCTCCACTATGGTTCGGTACAGACTCATCCTCGTGGAAACATCCAGGACCTTACTCTTGAAAATGATCATGAGAGGTCTCAGAATCGTCGATAATGTTGGACGCGACCGTTGTGTTGAACAGAACGAGAGGGGGAGTTGCGTCTTGATGCCCGCAAGGCGATCTCAATGTTGACTGAAACATCACATGTGGCTCCTCAACATAGCCTCAACATAGTCTCAGAGCGTGCAGTCACTTGTAGGCCTTCGCTAGTACACACTACTTTATATGTAGGGCAACCACAGCCGAAATATTCTATCATTTGAATAAAAGAGACCGCTCTGACTGTTAGAATTCTTTATTAGAGAACACGAACGGTTTCGCAAATTAAATTTGCATCTTCAGGTCTTCACTACATACAAAGGGATGAAAGAACTTACCAGAAATTTAGACATGCCAAGAAACGGACAAATAAAAGCAATAAGGTCCATGTCTAGTTAGAGTCAGATCTTAAAGGTTCTCTTTAAATCGGATAAAGCCATTCCCAACATTTATGTGAAGGTATTTAAGACTTCTGACTCACGAATGTGCGGGCATCTATGATAAAATGTATTGGGGGCTAAGGCCATCTCCAACTTAAAAAGCCGGCCGAAGTGGCCGTGCGGTTCTGGCGCTGCAGTCTGGAACCGCGAGACCGCTACGGTCGCAGGTTCGAATCCTGCCTTGGGCATGGATGTGTGTGATGTCCTTAGGTTAGTTAGGTTTAACTAGTTCTAAGTTCTAGGGGACTAATGACCTCAGAAGTTGAGTCCCATATTGCTCAGAGCCATTTGAACCAACTTAAGAAAGAACCCAGCAAAAATGTCAATAAGAACGTAATAGACATTAAAATAATTTACAATAAAAAATTTGAAGTGCTTAGTAAAAGCGCTGCGTTTGTAACATTAAAAGAGAAGTAGTTGTCGATAGTGTCACAGTTTACCTCAATTGTAGACAGCCTGGCGTGGAGGGGGGGGGGGGGGGGAGGCGTTGCTGTTGCCGGTGGCAACTATCCGCTATCTGCTGTAGCGAGGCCTACGCGAAAAACCGCGCATGTGCTGTGTCCGCAGAAATTAAGTAACCAAACACACTGAATGAAATGTTGTGGGCTAGCTGCACATTTTAAATTACGAAACTGCGATAATTAGAAATAATGCACAATGTTTATGAGTCGCAAAAGTCAGAATTAAATTCAAAAGGCTTCCTGATATTATCTGGGATCCTACAAGCCAGCACTATCCAGAGCAGTGTCCTTACAATTGACAAATTGTTTTCACAAATGAAATTTCTGTTACATTAATAAAAAAACAATGGCAGTGCGGGAAAACGTTATTCACTTGAATAATCAAAATTGCCTAGGACGTTTCTGTGACGTAAACCTGTCTGGCAGTTGAGGGCATTTTTTCGAGTTCATTTCAACGCTCGAAAAATCTCCAATTCTTTTAAAATATTTAGCACATTACGCTTCTTCTCCCTGTGAAGTATCTGAAGATTGGTGGCAAATGAGAGACTGCGCATCTAGTCTTCTGAAATTAAGCACTCAAAGATGAGTTTGTGGTGGAATTAGCATTATGCTCGCTAAATCTTACAATAAAAGTTCTCCCCGTTTGGCCTAAGTGCTTTGTGTATCCCCCCCCCCCCCCCCCTATGAACCAAGGACCTTGCCGTTGGTGGGGAGGCTTACGTGCCTCAGGGATATACATAGCTGAACCGTAGATGCGATCACAATGGAGGGGTATCTGTTGAGAGGCCAGACGAACGTGTGGTTGCGGGGGCAACAGTCTGGATGTTAAATTGATGAGGCCTTATGACATCAACCAAAATGGCCTTGCTGTGTTTCTACTGCGAACGGCTGAAATAAAGCGAAAACTCCAACCGTAATTTTTCTTGAAGGCATGTAGCTTGTATGGTTAAATGATGATGGCATCCTCTTGGGTAAAAAATTCTGGAGGTAAAATAGTCGCCCCATTTGGATCTCCGTGCGGGGACTACTCAAAAGGACGTCTGTATCAAGAGGAACAAAACTGGCGTTCTACGGATCAGAGCGTGGAATGTCAGATCCCTTAATCGGGAGGGTACGCTAGAGAATTTGAAAAGGGAAATGGATAGATTAAAGTTACATATTGTGAAGCTCGGTGTCAGAAGGAACAGGACTTCTGGTCAGTTGAGAACAGTGTTATAAATACAAAATCAAATAGGGTTAAGGCAGGAATAGATTTAATAATGAGTAAAAAAATAGGAACGCGCATAAGCTACTGTGAACAGCATAGTGAACGCATTACTGCACCCAAGATAGACAAGCAGCCCACACCCATCAGAGTAGTACAAGTTTATATGCCAACTAGTTCCGCGGATGAGGGGAAGATTGAGGAAATGTATGATGAGATAAAAGAAATTATTCAGGTAGTTAAGGGAGCCGAAAATTTAAGTCATGGTGAACTGGAATTCGATAGTAGGAAAAGGGAGAGAAGGAAAAGTAGTAGCTGAATATGGACTGGGGGGAAAAGAATAAAAGAGGACGCCGCCTCCTAGAATTTTGCATAGACCATAATTTAACTGTAGATAACTCTTGGTTTAAAAATCGTGAGAGAAGAGTGTACACGTGGAAGAGACCTGGAGACATGGACACCTGAAGGTTTCAGATTGATTATGTAATGGTAAGACAGAGTTTTCGGAACCAGGTTTTAAATTGTAAGACATTTCTAAGGGCAGATATCCACAACTTATTGATTATGAACTGCAGATAATAACTGAAGATACTGCCAAAAGGCATAAAATCAAGGAGATTGTAGAGGGTTTCAGAGGGAGCATTAAGGAACGATTGACGAGAACAGGGGAAAGGAACGCACCAGAAGAAAAATGGGTAGCTTTGAGAACTGAAGTAGTGAAGGCAGCAGAGGATCAAGCAGGTAGAAACACGAGGGCTAATAAAACCCCTTCGGTAACACGAGAGATATTGAATGCCAGCGAAGAAAGAAGATAATATAAAATTTTAGAAAGTGAAGCAGGTGAAAGGGAATACAAACGTCTAAAAATGAGATCGACAGGAAGTGCAATATGGCTGAGCAGGAATGGCTAGAGGCAAAAGTAAGGATGTAGAACCATGTATCACTAGGGGTAAGATATACTGCCTACAGGAAAATTAAACAGACCTTTGGAGAAAAGAGAACCCATCTGCTGCTGTTCCTCGAACATATCCACATACTCTACACCTCCCGCCGTCTTGGTCCCCCTCACCCCCTGGTTGCTCCTCTCCTCTCCCGTCCTTGTCCCCTGCCACGCCTTTAATGTTGTGTCCCCCCTACCCTCCATCTCTACACACTTCCTTTCCCAAGGTGGCTTCCATCAACTCCCCCTCCTGGATGATGCCCTCTCTCCCTCCATTTATCCCTCCTATCAACTCTGATCCTCACCCCTCCCTCCTTTCCTCCATCCTTTTCCTGGGCTCCCTCTCCCCCCTTCCATCCTCTTTTATCCCCACCTACCCTCTCTCTGTCCCCCTTCTCTCCCCAGAGTCCTTTTTGCATTTACCTCCTCTGCCTTTTCCCATTCCTCTCGCGTCTGCCCTGCCCCTCCCCCCCCTTATGAGTCCTCTCCCTCCTTTGGTTCCCCCTCCCCTTTTTTCCTCTCCTCCCTCCTTGTTTTCCCCCTCATCTGTCCAGTCCAACACCCCCCCCCCCATCTGCCCTTCGCTATGGTGTGTCCTCTTTGTGCCAACATTTTAGTGCAGTGTTTACAGTGAGTGTTCAGTGTTGTGTGTCTTTTATGAAGTGTTGCCAACGGACATCATACTGTCGCTGGGTGTGACTTTTATATCTCTTGCGAACAGAAACCGGACTGTCGCCATGTTTTTTAATTGTCTGTCTACTATGTCCACCTGTCTGTTTCCTGTGTATTTTATACGCTTTGCCAACCCTTTGCTTTATGTTTTAACTTTCCACAATTTTCCGCCGTTTTACAATTTAAGTCACCGTTTTATCGCCTGCTTTTATTATTTCTTATCTTCTTCTTACGTTTTAAAAAGTCTGTAGGCTGCAGAGCAGCGTAATAAGCTGTTGCCAGCTCGCCCCTTTGGTGGGGGAATCGAAATTCAATAAAGGAAAAAAAAAGTAGGATTGTTTTCGGCTGAGGAAAAAAATGCGGTGCATCACTTTCTGGGCAACCCTCGTAGTACTATTTGTGAAATACGTTCTTGTGGAAGTTACTGTGGTGACACCAAAGTGGGTACAGCTGTGGCCTACAGGGTACTGCGAGGTCCCGGTACGGTACGGCGGGCTGGGTTCCCGGCAGCACCTGCCGAGGCGCGAGCAGCCGGTACGCGCGCCGCGGGCGTAGGCCACTACCGTGGGCCGGGCCGCGGCTGTTAGGCTACCGGTCTGCGCATTAGCATACAAATATCCGGCGGCCTCGCAGCCACGCACAGTGTTCCGCGAAGGCAGACGGGAGGGGGGCGGCCGGCGGGCTCCCGCTTTCGCCCCTAATTGCGCCTCCGACTGTCGCAGCGCCTCCTTGCCGGGGCAGATAAGAGCCAGGGAACAGCTCAGCGCCGCCCACGCACTCCGTGAAATGTCGTCCTCAGAGACAGGAACGAGACCGCTCGAACGATGGGACACACTTCAGGTTTGCATTGCTTTGTGGCCGAAACGAGGGTGGCGCCACAGCACTGCGAACAGCGGAGCAAGACAGGAAAGAAGTGGGTCGCTGTGTGTTCCGTGTTCACTACGGGCGGATGCAGTCCGAGGGAAATAAAAGCAATACAGGCTATAATGGGGCGAGGTGGCGCGAGCAGCGGATGCGCATTTAACGTTTCAAAATTACTTAGCTAGTTCTAAGATCACACAATTGCCATTCGATATTATCTTCATTCCTCTTTCCCCAGTATTCCTTGATTCTCTCACTTACTCTTTTGGCTGTTCTTCCCAGACACAGAGGAATTAAAGTCTTTAGCTGCCAGTGGGCTCTGATTTATATCAATGGGGCAAGTTGAAAATTTGTGCTGGACTGGGATTCGAAACCAAGTCTCTTACTTACTTGGCTGACGCGCTGACCACTACGCCATCCAGTGGTCACCACACCCACCTGCACAGCCTACCCTAGCACGCTTCCAGTCAGATCCGCTGTAGGTTCGAGTTCTCCCTCGGGCAAGGGTGTGTGTGTTGTTCTTAGCATAGGTTAGTTTAACTTGTGTGTAAGTCTGGGGACCTATTACCTAAGCAGTTTGATCCCTTAGGAATTCACACACATTTGAAAATTTTTCCTGTCAGATCGAAATTCTCAACTTTTACGACGCTCTACAGATGTAGTGCCCCTGCTCATTAGCCTCATTACTCGCGACATTTAGCTGATTCCCGTAAGAGTTAGAGCTTTGTGTGCATCTGCACAGTGAATTGATCATTCACAAACGGTTCAAATGGCTGTAAGCACTATGGGACTTAACATCTGAGGTCATCAGTCCCCTAGAACTTAGAACTACTTAAACCTAACTAACCTAAGGACATCACACATATCCATGCCCGAGGCAGGATTCGAACCTGCGACCGTAGCACCAGCGCGATTCCGGACTGAAGTGCCTAGAACCGCTCGGCCACAGCGGCCGGCGATGCTTCACAAAACCGACGAACTGTAGGGATGGTTTCCTGAATCGAAATGGAGGAAGAAACGTCCTATGAACCTGAGACTGGAAATGCATCGACGTCACGGTAGATGGTGGTGACGAGTGACCAGTTCCTCTAACCAAGTGCCGTGTTTCCTTCTGTGTTGCTGGCTGTGTAAGCGTACTGTATGCAGCAGAGTGGTCAGGTATTCAGTCGGGAATAAGCCGGGATTGTGTTTGTGTACGACCAACCACACCAAACGGTCGAGAAGCAGCATGACAATAGCAAAACAAGTATCCTCACAGACGTCATCCACATCACACAACATTTCAAGCCCTTTTTGGGCGCGTATGTGGCCTTGGGTCTTTTCCGACAGATGAACCTGCAGGGAGGCAGCAGACTGTGCGTACACCAGATTTAGAGGACCGAGTTCTGCAGGATACCGAGACGAACCCTAGTACAGGCTCCTGGCAAGTGGTCCGCCAGCATGATGTAAGCCAAAATAAGATTATGTGTATCATACATGACAACCGCAACTATTACTGTCACCTGCAATCCCAGGACGCCACTTTGAACATCTGTCCGCAGCTCGTGGTCGTGCGGTAGCGTTCTCGCTTCCCGCGCCCGGGTTCCCGGGTTCGATTCCCGGCGCGGTCAGGGATTTTCTCTGCCTCGTGATGACTGGGTGTTGTGTGGTGTCCTTAGGTTAGTTTGGTTTAGGTAGTTATACGTTCTAGGGGACTGATGACCATAGATGTTAAGTCCCATAGTGCTCAGAGCCATTTGAACCATTTTTTTTGAACATCTGTTGTGACGTGGATGTGATGCAGCTCTGCACTGATTTCCGAGACAATTTGTTATCGTCGCAAGCACATCGTCCATTTCATGGGACCATTTTCCCTCCAGTTCCAGTCTGGAATTCGCCCCTACAGTTTGTCGGTTTTATTAATGTTCACCCTGCATATTACCTTCCGAGAATAATCTTCCTGTCCTTATGGCTTTCTCATCGGTTAGATCCTCCACTCTCGTTATATGCTGCGAACCTCTCTCTCTTTTTTATTTGTCCCTCACTTCCCAAAATCGATACCTACTTTTTTTAGCCTCCAGGCTTGTGTGTTTGTTTTCTCCTGGTAAGTCAATAATATTTAGCAACCTTTCCTCGTTTTATTCTGTTGGTATATTGATATAAATCCACCGTACTTTCCTCTCTGGTTGCGATTTTTCCTAACTTTTCATATGATTCCTTGTTTCACCTTAAGCGGAATATAAACTCATGTGCTGTTCCTTTTCCGACACCAGAATTCATCTTACCAATTTGTTTCCGTTTTCTCTATTTCTGAGATCGTTTCTAAAATTTGGTGCTTCCATTCCCTAAAATATTACTTCAGTTTTTGTAAATTAGTTTTAATCTGTGAGTGACGTTCAATAAGTAACGCAAATTTTGTTTTCCGGAAGTAGGTTGGTTTTATTCAGGATTCCAGGACACCATATTATGCCCTACTCTTTTGGCTATAAAACCCTGTTTTTCAACATAATTTCCGTTCTGTCCGATTGCCTACGTCATCTTATGGGAGTGCCTGTATGCCCGCTTGGCACCATTCTACTGGTCACGTCGCAGCCATCGTCTTGTTGCGAGAATAACCTTCCAGTCACCCACGTACTGCTTCTCTTGGAGAGCATTCTTCACTGGGCCATGCAGATCGAAGTGCGAGATCCAGGCTCTAGGGTGAATGAGGAAGAACACTCCAATCAAGTTTTGTGAGCTCTTCGTTGGTACAGACTTGCGTGAAGCCTTGCTTTGTCATGGATAAGGAGAAGTTCGTTTGCATTTTTATGGCGATGAACACGTTGAAGTAGTTTCTTCAATTTCGTGAGAATAGTACAATCCACATTAGACGTCGAATGAGAGTGTCCGCACGTTCCAACATTGCAAGAGTCATTGCTGTGTGCGGCCGGCCGGCACCCGGGACATCTGACAGGTTTGCACGACCTTATTGCTTTACTGTATGATTAAATGATGATGGCGTCCTCTTGGGTAAAATATTCCGGAGGTAAAATAGTCCCGCATTCGGATCTCCGGACGGGGACTACTCAAGAGGATGTCGTTATCAGGAGAAAGAAAACTGGCGCTCTACGGATCGGAGCGTGGAATGTCAGATCCCTTAATCGGGCAGGTAGGTTAGAAAATTTAAAAAGGGAAATGGATAGGTTTCTGTTAGATATAGTGGGAATTAGTGAAGTTCGGTGGCAGGAGGAACAAGACTTTTGGTCAGGTGAATACAGGGTTATAAACACAAAATCAAATAGGGGTAATGCAGGAGTAGGTTTAGTAATGAATAGGAAAATAGGAATGCGGGTAAGCTGCTACAAACAGCATAATGAACGCATTGTTGTGGCTAAGATAGATACGAAGCGCACACCTACTACAGTAGTACAAGTTAATATGCCAACTGGCTCTGCAGATGACGAAGAAATTGAAGAAATGTATGGAGAGATAAAAGAAATTATTCAGATAGTGAAGGGAGACGAAAATTTAATAGTCATGGGTGACTGGAATTCGAGTGTAGGAAAAGGGAGAGAAGGAAACGTAGTAGGTGAATATGGATTGGGGCTAAGAAATGAAAGAGGAAGCCGCCTGGTAGAATTTTGCACAGAGCACAACATAATCATAACTAACACTTGGTTTAAGAATCAGGAAAGAAGGTTGTATACATGGAAGAACCCTGGAGATACTAAAAGGTATCAGATAGATTATATAATGGTAAGACAGAGATTTAGGAACCAGGTTTTAAATTGTAATACATTTCCAGGGGCAGATGTGGACTCTGACCACAATCTATTGGTTATGACCCGTAGATTAAAACTGAAGAAACTGCAAAAAGGTAGGAATTTAAGGAGATGGGACCTGGATAAACTGAAAGAGCCAGAGGTTGTACAGAGTTTCAGGGAGAGCATAAGGGAACAATTGACAGGAATGGGGGAAAGAAATACAGTAGAAGAAGAATGGGTAGCTCTGAGGGATGAAGTAGTGAAGGCAGCAGAGGATCAAGTAGGTAAAAATACGAGGGCTAATAGAAATCCTTGGGTAACAGAAGAAATATTGAATTTAGTTGATAAAAGGAGAAAATATAAAAATGCAGTAAATGAAGCACACAAAAAGGAATGCAAACGTCTCAAAAATGAGATCGACAGGAAGCGCAAAATGGCTAAGCAGGTATGGCTAGAGGACAAATGTAAGGATGTAGAGGCTTATCTCACTAGGGGTAAGATAGATACTGCCTACAGGAAAATTGAAGAGACCTTTGGAGATAAGAGAACCACTTGTATGAACATCAAGAGTTCAGATGGAAACCCAGTTCTAAGCAAAGAAGGGAAAGCAGAAAGGTGGAAGGAGTATATAGAGGGTCTATACAAGGGCGATGTACTTGAGGACAATATTATGGAAATGGGAGAGGATGTAGATGAAGATGAAATGGGAGATATGATACTGCGTGAAGAGTTTGACAGAGCACTGAAAGACCTGAGTCGAAACAAGACCCTCGGAGTAGACAACATTCCATTAGAACTACTGACAACCTTGGGAGAGCCAGTCCTGTCAAAACTCTACCATCTGCTGAGCAAGATGTATGAAACAGGCGAAGTACCCTCAGACTTCAAGAAGAATATAATAATTCCAATCCCAAAGAAAGCAGGTGTTGACAGATGTGAAAATTACCGAACAATCAGTTTAATAAGCCACAGCTGCAAAATACTAACACGAATTCTTTACAGACGAATGGAAAAACTGGTAGAAGCCGACCTCGGGGAAGATCAGTTTGGATTCCGTAGAAACACTGGAACACGTGAGGCAATACTGACCCTACGACTTACCTTAGAAGAAAGATTAAGGAAAGGCAAACCTACGTTTCTAGCATTTGTAGACTTAGAGAAAGCTTTTGACAATGTTGACTGGAATACTCTCTTTCAAATTCTAAAGGTGGCAGGGGTAAAATACAGGGTCGAAAGGTTATTTACAATTTGTACAGAGACCAGATGGCAGTTGTAAGAGTCGAGGGACATGAAAGGGAAGCAGTGGTTGGGAAGGGAGTAAGACAGGGTTGTAGCCTCTCCCCGATGTTATTCAATCTGTATATTGAGCAAGCAGTGAAGGAAACAAAAGAAAAATTCGGAGTAGGTATTAAAATCCATGGATAAAAAATAAAACCTTTGAGGTTCGCCGATGACATTGTAATTCTGTCAGAGACAGCAAAGGACTTGGAAGAGCAGTTGAATGGAATGGACAGTGTCTTGAAAGGAGGACATAAGATGAACATCAACAAAAGCAAAACGAGGATAATGGAATGTAGTCGAATTAAGTCGGGTGATGCTGAGGGAATTAGATTCGGAAATGAGACACTTAAAGTAGTAAAGGAGTTTTGCTATTTGGGGAGCAAAATAACTGATGATGGTGGAAGTAGAGAGGATAAAAAATGTAGACTGGCAATGGCAAGGAAAGCGTTTCTGAAGAAGAGAAATTTGTTAACATCGAGTATAGATTTAAGTGTCAGGAAGTCATTTCTGAAAGTATTTGTATTAAGTGTAGCCATGTATGGAAGTGAAGCATGGACGATAAATAGTTTTGACAAGAAGAGAATAGAAGCTTTCGAAATGTGGTGCTACAGAAGAATGCTGAAGATTAGATGGGTAGATCACATAACTAATGAGGAAGTATTGAATAGGATTGGGGAGAAGAGAAGTTTGTGGCACAACTTGACCAGAAGAAGGGATCGGTTGGTAGGACATGTTCTGAGGCATCAAGGGATCACCAATTTAGTATTGGAGGGTAGCGTGGAGGGTAAAAATCGTAGAGGGAGACCAAGAGATGAATACACTAAGCAGGTTCAGAAGGATGTAGGTTGCAGTAGGTACTGGGAGATGAAGAAGCTTGCACAGGATAGAGTAGCATGGAGAGCTGCATCAAACCAGTCTCAGGACTGAAAACCACAACAACATCATATTGCGGAGATGACAGGTGACTCGCCCAACGACTCACTACGCTTTTGTTCACTGTCAGTTCTCCGTAGACATTCTACTAAGGCCTATGGTGATCTGCGATGCTCTGGATTTCCTCCAAAAGAAACTCAGTGAGAGCTCTGCTTGGAACGTACATCCGTTTCAGACGGCATTTCGAAGACTCTGTATAGCGCCGACACCTACTGGAACTTTATAAAACTACAGAGCTAAATCGGGAATATTCCACTACGTCCCACAAAAAGTTAGCCGAGAAAAAATGTGTTGCATTACTTATTGAATGCTTCTTTTAACTATGTCTGACTTGTAAAACTGATGTGGCAGAGCCTGTGTTGAACTCTTCCCTCATTCACGATCAAACTGAAAATGAACCGACTAGTCATGCGGCTGCACACAGCTCTCGTGCTGTACCGTCGCATGTATCCAGTCTGAGCACAAAAGCTCTTGGACGAAAGGCGCAGTTAGCCACAGGGAGCTAACAGAGGACTGAAACAACACTGCTAATTAAAACGCATCAGGACTTTTAGTGCCCGTGCGTTGGCTAGGAAAATAAGTATTACGCGACAGCAACACTGCCATTCATAATGTTAGCCGTGGAACCGTTACAAACGGCTGTTAAATATACTGGTTACCTGAGTGAACCTTTCACTACGTAGCAGACTGTGTGCTAATATAAAACTTCCCGGCATATTACAGCTATGTGCCAGACCGGGACTCGAACCAAAGGACCTTGCCCTTATCTGATCGACTAAGCTGCCCACGCATGACTCAAGACCTTCGCTCACATTTCAAATTCTGCCTTTACCTGGTGCTGCTTTCCAAACTTAAGTGAAGCATCTGCTGCATACCTCGTGGGAGAAGCGCTCCTGGGTGAAAGACTATCGCGGAGAAATGGCTTTGACTCAGCTTTGAGTGCTGTTTCCACAGAGATCCGTTCACTTTGCGGTGGAATGTGCAATGCTTTGAAACTTTCAGGAAGATTAAAACTGTCTGTCGTAGTGGGACTCAAATCCGAAAAGTCATGGTTTTAGGTTCGTGTCACGACGTGGCACACAACTTGAATTGGTCATTTCATTGCTGGATTTGATACATCGGTCGCCAGTTTGTTGTACAGTATCGTTCACTGTTTTGTGGTTGGCGTGGTCCTCCGGCGTTTCTGAACATGCAACAAAACTGAAAAAGCCACACACAAATATAGCTGTTATGGAGACGAATTCATCCGAGTTCATAATGTGCAATGCTAAATATCTTGCTGAAAAGTAAAAAGATGCACTTCTTGACTAGGGAGGATTTGTTATAATTTGATGTTATCCAAGTCCTGAAGGAAAAACCTAACACAGTGTTATAAGCAAAAAAGGTCGTGCGGTAGCGTTCTCGCTTCCCACGCCCGGGTTCCCGGGTTCGATTACCGGCGGGGTCAGGGATTTTCTCTGCCTCGTGATGGCTGGGTGTTGTGTGATGTCCTTAGGTTAGTTAGGTTTAAGTAGTTCTAAGTTCTAGGGGACTGATGACCATCGATGTTAAGTCCCATAGTGCTCAGAGCCATTTGAACCATTTTATAAGCAAAAAATTATAATTGTGATGGATAACTGCGTACGGCAAGGATTCAGATCCTTTCCTTGCTGACAATAATAGCATCATTTGTAAGAAAAGAAGCAGTTAGATCTGGCATTGTCCAAAATTGTAAGCCTCATACATTTGGTGAAATGGGTTATGAAAGAGGATTGGGTTGGGTTCTTTGGGGAAGGAGACCAGACAGCGAGGTCATGGGTCTCATCGGATTAGGGAAGGACGGGGAAGGAAGTCGGCCGTGCCCTTTCAAAGGAACCTTCCCGGCATTTGCCTGGAGCGATTTAGGGAAATCACGGAAAACCTAAATCAGGATGGCCGAACGCGGGATTGAACCGTCGTCCTCCCGAATGCGAGTCCAGTGTCCAACCACTGCGCCACCTCGCTCGGTATATGAAAGAGGCGAAGACATCATCGAAAAGTAGTAAGTTTCACACCACGTTAGAGATATTCAGAAAAACCTTTAAAGACAATAAATTGAGAGAAAAACAATTTTAACGAACTATGAGAACAAAATTCTAGTAGCAGGAGAGAGTTTTCTAACGGCTTCTAAATGTGTAGGCCTAATGTCATTTATCACATTCCAGACAACGATATAAGAAAGGGTTTAAATGCGAAACCAGTGATGTTTAGATCTCAGAAAGTGTTAACTGCTATGTGTACAGATGTTGAAAAAAAGGAAGGATGCCTAAAGTAATGACGTCATATCGACCCAAATACGGGACGGAAGACGAAAATCTGCTGTTTTTCAATCTTATGTGACCGATTAGCGGTATTATCTGAATTGAATTTCCTTCTGCATCTAGATACATATCCAGCAGGTCACCACACTGTGCATGATGGAGGGTATCTTCTACTACTGCTGGTCATTCCATTTCCTGTTCCAAACGGAGCCAAGGGAAACGCCTGTCTATACGCTTTTTTACAAGCCCTGAAGTCTCTTATCCTGTCTTTGCAGTCCGTACGTGATATGTGTGTTGCTTGCTATAGGATCGTTCTGCAGTTCTCAAAACTTCCTCAACAGTGTTTCGCGAGAAAAAAAGTTCTTCCCTCAAAGAATTATCATTTAAGGTAACATTTCCGTGATACTTAAGTGCTGTTCAAGCTTACTGGTATAAATCTAGCAACACGGCTCTCAATAATTGCTTTGGTGTCATCCCATGACTTGACATCGTCGGGATACCAAAGACTCCAGCAGTAGTCAAAAATCGGTCTCACAAGTCTTCTGCGTTATAGATGAGCTACACTTTCCTAGAATCCTTCAAGTAATTCGAAGTCGACCTTATGTGTCCGTTCCATTTCACAACGCTTTGCAAAACTCCTAGATGTATAATCAGCGTGGCTTTATCAAAGAGAACACCACTAACACTGTATTTGAAAATTATACTCTTACTCATCTTCAGTAACTTACGTTTTTAGTATATTTAAGAATAATCCGCTATTCATCACACCGAACAGAATTCTGTCCAAATTAATCTATATCCTTCTACACTCGCTTAAAAAATGACAATGCCACGTACACTACAACTTCATCAGCAAACAGTACCTGATTGTTGTTCACGCTATCTAAAAGATCGTGTGTGTATTTATAGGAGAACAGCGGTCTTATACAGGGCTCTGGGGCACTCCTGACAATACCTATGCCTCAAATGAACGCATGCTATCCAGGACAACGTACTGGGTTCTATTACCTAAAATGTAAACAATGAGTTTGGAATCTTACCCTCTCCGAATGGATGTTGACATGTCTGTTCTTGATAGTGTGGTCTTACACTGGAGACGATGCATAATGCAGACCCACTGCCTTATGGAGTCGCGCTGCTTGAGCTTCTAGTGTTTCCTATAAAGATACGAAAAAACTTCAGCAAAAAAATACTGTGTGAAGCGTACACTGTTACATAAATATCTCTTCCTGATTACTTTACACCGCAGTCTTCAGCTTTAACCATTAAACACTGGTGTGAAAAACGTAGGGACGGAAGAAACTTTTGCATTATGTACCGCTACCCATTAACATAGCACGATGAAACTTGGACCATACACTCGTAGAAAGAGGTATGGTACGTTGAATAACTGTACGAAATACAAATGGTTCAAATGGCTCTGAGCACTAAGCGACTTAACTTCTGAGGTCATTAGTCGCCTAGAACTTAGAACTAATTAAACCTAACTAACCTAAGGACATCACACACATCCATGCCCGAGGCAGGATTCGAACCTGCGACCGTAGTGGTTGGTCGGTTCCAGACTAGCGCCCAGAACCGCACGGCCACTCCGGCTGGCGTACGGAATACACTATGAAATAAACAGGAATGACGCTCTTATTCAAAGACAATAATTACCCTGGAATCACCGCGATTTATGATGGTCCCCTTGACAACACAAAAGCTGGGACACGCTTCTTAAGCCGGCCGGTGTGACCGAGCGGTTCTAGGCACTTCAGTCTGGAACCGCGCGACTGCTATGGTCGCAGAACCAAATCCTTCCTCTGGCATGGGTGTATGTGATGTCCTTAGGTTAGTTAGGTTTAAGTAGTTATAAGTCTAGGGGACTGATGACCTCAGACGTTACGTTACTTCAGTGCTCAGAGCCATTTAAACCATCTCACTTTGGTTTAGAAATAACAATTTTTTATAGTGAAACGATAGAACTCTTACTAAACATATTGTTTATCACTACGAAAGATTACGTCTTCTCTTTCCCGTAAGTTGTATTATTGTCCGACTTGTTACAGATACCTACCAGGTATCGGTTACGTACGTAAACATTCTCTGAATTATTCTCCGTTCCACGATCACCAACGTCTCCCTCAATTTTTAAAATTTTTTTATCTTGCTATTTACGCTGAAACTCGCTGTTTTGATATACTTGATACCTACGGTACACTCTCACAATAACTCTATCATGGACATTGTGATAGATGGGACGTGACTCCTACTTACCATAAGCGCCTTCTGGTTTCATTTATGCATGGGTTACTGTTCAGCGTCACGCTCCATGTTATTCTTGCAAACCTTTCATAATAGCTTTCCCAGATCAATAAGTCGTCACTTCTTTGATCATTTTCTAACAACTATCGCCAAGATTACGCTTCCTACAACTTCTGTAATGTGATTATTGTTGTTTTTCTTGTTGTAGTCTTCAGCTAACTTTTTTTTATTTTTTTGTTACAGACTGCCGACATATTTGATGCGGCCCGCCACGAATTCCTCTCCCGTACCAGCCTTTTCTTCTTAGAGTAGCACTTGCAGCCTAGGTCCTCAATTATTTGCTGAATGTACTCCAGTCCCTGTCCTCCTCTACTGTTTTTACTCTCTGCAGCTCCCTGTAGTACCATGGAAGATATTCCCTGATGTCTTAACATATATCGTATCATTCTATCCCTTCTCCTTGTCAGTGTTTCTCACATATCCCTTTCCTCTCACATTCTGCGCGGAAGCTCCTCATTCTTTGTCAGTCCATTTCATTTTCAACATTCGTCTGCAGCACGACATCTGAAATGCTTCGATTTTCTTCTATTTCGGTTTCCCCAAACCCCATGTTTCACTATCATACAATGATGTGCTCGATTTGTACATTCTTAGAAATTTCTTCCTCAGATTAATGTCTATTGATGCTAGTAGATTTTTCTTGACCAGGAATGCCCTTTTTGCCATTTTTAGTTTGCTTTTGATGTTCTAGCTCCGCGTCCGTCATTGGTTACTTTGCTGCCTAGGTAGTAGAATTCATTAACTTCATCTACTTCGTTACTATCAATCCTGATGTTAAGTTACTCGATTTGCTCATTTCTGCTACTTTTCATTACATTCCTCTTTCTGCCATTTACTCTGAATCCATATTCTATACTCATTACCCTGTTAACTCAGTATGTAATTCTTCTTCACTTTCACTCAGGATAGCAATATCATCAGCGAATCATATCGTTGGTATCCTTTCACCATGGATTTTAATTCCACTCCAGAACCTTTCTTTTATTTCCATCATTGCTTCTTCGACGTATAGACTGAACAGCATGGGCGAAAGTCTACATCCCTGTCTTTTCATCCGAGCACCTCGTTATTGGTCTTCCACTCTCATTGTTTCCTCTTGGGTCTTGTACATGTTGTATATTACCCGGATCTCCCTATAACTTACATCTTGCACCATTCCATATTGTCGAACGGTTTTCCCAGGTCGACAAATCCTATGAAGATGTTTTGATTTTTCTTTAGTTTTGCTTCCATTACCAAGAGCAACGATGCGTCTCTTGTGACTTTACCTTTCCTAAAGCCAAACTGGTCACCATCTAACGGATCCTCAGTTCTATTTTCCATTCTTCTGTATGTTATTCTTGTCAGCAACTTGGATGCATGAGCTATTAAGCATGTTGTGTGATAATTCTCGCAATCGTCAGCTCTTGCAATCTTGGGAATTGCGTAGATGTTGTTCTTTCAAAAATCCGATGTATATCGCCAGTCTCAAACATTCCACACACCAATGCGAATAATCGTTTTGTCATTTACCCAAATTATTTCTAGAAATTCTAATGGAATGTTAACTTTTCCATCAGCCTTATTAGATTTTAAGTCCTCCAGAGCTCTTTTAAATTCTAATTCTAGGTCCCCTAGCTCTTCCCCGTGGATTCCTGTTTCTTCCTTTATCACGTCTTCAAACAGTTCCTCCCCTTCAATTAGGGCCTCAATGTACTCTTTCCATCTATCCGCACTCTCCACTGCATATAGCAGTGGAATTCCCACTGCACTCTTAATGTTATGGCTCTTGCTTTTAATTTTACCAAAGGTCGTTTTGACTTTTCTGTAGGCTGTGCTGACTCAGCCCCTTCGTCAATCATTTCTTTTTCGATCTCTTCACACTTTTTTATGTACCCATTTTGTCTCAGCTTCCCAGAATTTCCTATTTATTTCATTCCTAAGTGACCTGACTTTCTGTATTCCTGAATTTCACGGAACATTTTTGTACTTCCTTTGTTCGTCGATCAACTGAAGTATTTATTGATGGTTTCTTCGTATTTACCATCTCTGTACCTGTGTTTCTCTTCTCAACTTCTGTGATTGATCTTTTCATTCCTCTTCAACTGGACCGCCTGCTGACGTATTTATTAGCACGATCTCTACAGCCTTATAGAACTTGAACAGTGACTCTTCATTCCTTAGTATTTCAGTATCCCACTATTTTGCACGTTGATTCCTCCTGACTAGTCTCTTAAATTTCAGTCTCTTCATAATTATTAAACTGTGATGCGAGTCTATAGCTGCTCTTCGGTACCCCTTACAATCCAACATCTGGTCTCGGAATCTCTGCCTGACATGACATAATCTAACTGAAATTTTCGGTCCCTCTTCTTGTGATTCTTGAAGATAACATTCGCTGTAATCATCTGAAATTTATTGAAGTATTCAATTAGTCTTTCTCCTCTCTCATTCCTAGTACGACGGCCATATTCTCCCGTAACCCTTTCTTCTACTTTTTCCCCTACAGTCGCATTCTAGCCACCCATAACTATTAGATTTTCATCTCTCCTTACGTACTGAATTATGTGTTGAATATCCTCGTACACCTCTTCATCTAACTTTTGCGACGGTGTTGGTTTTCTGGCGATTCTGACGAGAACAACCCTATGACTGAACTGTTTATAGTAACCCACTCTCTACCCTATCTTCCTGTTCATAATAATAAATACTGCTCTTGAAATACCATTTTCTGTTGCTGTTGATATTACCCTACTCATGTGGCCAAAAAACCTTACCTTCCTTCAGTTTCACTTCAGTTACCCCCACTTCACCTAGAGTGAGCCCCGGTGTTTCGCTTTTCAGATTTTCTAGCTTCCCTAACACGTTCAGACTTCTGATAGTTCACGCCCCGACTCGTAGAACTTTCTCCTTTCATTGGTCATTCAATCTTTTTCTTATGGTCACCTCCTTCTTGGCAGTCGCCTCCCGAGATCTGAACGGGGGACTAGTCCGGAATCTTTTATCAGTTGAGAGACCATCGTGGCACTTTTCAAATACAGGACACATGGCTGGTGTATACACATTATATGTCTTTAATGCAGTGTTTTCCACTGAATTTTGTATTCTCATGCCGTTAAGCATTGCTGATTCTTAAGATTATTAGGAGCAGTTCTCCAGCCAAGGGAAGAGAATGCCCTGAACCTTTGTCCGTACCTCTGCCCTCTTTGAGAAGGCCGTTGGCATAACGAGAGTGACTTCTTATGTCGGAAGTCTTCGGCTACCATTGCTGATGACACTTTTATTCATAATTTAAGCAGTGCCGACGTCGAACGCGGGACCGAGGACTATTTGATTACTAACGACAGACACTACCTCTACACCGGGTGCAACCTACGTGGATGGGAACCTGCCTACTGTATTGGAGCCGTCGGTCTCCTTCTACACGCTTCCCGCCAGTATCAAATAGAGGGTTCCTTGATGTCTCAGAAAATGTCATATCAACGGACCCATTCATTTAGCCAAGTTTTACCACAAATTATTTAATTGCCCCTAACCGATTGAGTACATCTTCATTAGCTTCTGGGTCTACTCATCCAATCTCCGGCAGTCATCCGTAGCACCAGATTACAAAAGCTTGTCCTCAGTCTTGTATGAACAGTTTTTTGTTTACGTTTCACTTCCTAACAAGACTGAACACCAAACAAATGCCACAGAAAAGATTTCTTGGCATTTAAATTTATAATCGATGTTAACAGGTTCTTCTTTTTCAGAAATTCTTTTCTTACTACTACCCGTCTACATTTTATCCCCTCGGTATTTCGGTCATCGTTAGTTATTTTGCTGCCCAAATAGCAATACTTATCTACTACTTTCAGCGACTCATTTTTTAATCCAATTACCTCAGCAACGCCTGATTTAATTAGACTATATTCTATTACCCTTGTTTTACTTTTGTCGATTTTCATCTTAAAATATCTTTTGAAGACATCCGTTCAGCTACTCTTCCAAATTCCTAGCCCCTCTGAAACAAGTACGTCATCAGCAAACTTTAATTCCCCTTTCAAATTTCCTATTCTTTCACTTTATTCGACTCTTACAACCACAGTCTGATTTCTGTACAACTCGAGAATAATCTTTCGCTCCCTGTGGGCAACAGGTGGTACTGTTTCTGACCCTTGAGTTTACAATCTCCTCATTCTGTAAAGTCTGAAACGAGTTTGTCATTGTTTTCGATACTGTTTCTCAGTGATAGAGAAATTCTAAGAATTAACGAAACAGGATCTGTGATTAAATAATTTAACTCTTTTAGTTTAATGCTCAGTCTTTTGACGTTATACATTTTACTAGTCTGTCATCACTCCAGATTAAAAGAGATTTGCGAATGACAGAATCTAACTAATTCCTTCATTTTTTATTATAATCAGTCACTATTATTTTTAACTTCGTTTCTTTCCTTCCTAATCCTTCTACTAGTGTCGTTTTCTTGACTTTTATATTTAGGTGCACACTTTGTTTTTCTCAGTTATTAAGTACCGGGAATTTATAACGTTGCTAGTAATTACCAAATGCGGTGTTTGCTAAGGCAAACAAGGTTTTGAGACTTCATCCTAAATTTTACATTTAGTATGCCTGTTATCGTCTAACTTCTTTTTACAATTTTTATTACTCACCGTAAGTTTTTTGGTTGAGTGTATGAATGTTGTGTAATAAACTCGTATTATTTCCATGGAGTATCTTCTCTTCACTTTTATCATTATCATCAATAATGTGTCAGATTACTTGAAAACACGTAAATGTATTATTAATTAATGTAAAATGTTCTGAAAGGTGCTTGAGGCTACATTTTAACACTGATTTTAACAACCACCCTAACGTATCCGTCATGGATAAAATCAAAGATCTTTTGTTGTTAATATCAGCGTATATCATCTTACTGGATACCTTACACGTTCATTACCTGTTCTGCAATATAATTTACCTGACTACAGATGTGGCTGGTCTCTCTCGCTCTCTCCCCCTCTTTTCTCTCATTTCCTTCTGTGTCTCTAGTGTGTCTCTCTCTCACTTTTCCTTAATCTTGTGGTATTTATCGTCTCTGTACGGAGTGTACTAGCTGTAGCTGTCTATTACCAGCGCTAGTTTTCTTTCGCTAAACATCCAGCTGAAAGAGGCAAGCAAGGACTTAGGTGATCCATCACGCCTTTGTTTAGTGATAAATGTTATTGATGAATAAAGTGGAACACTAATAAGCATGTAAGCCACCCACAGTTGAGTTACTCGTCGGAAACACATAATGCAATGGTATTATGATTACAACGAAAGGGTGTGAAGTGATCAATTATTTGCTAATTTTTGAAGTTGAACGCCTTTTATACAAATCACCATTTCTCTGTCTCTGTCGCTCTCTCTCTCTCTCTCTCTCTCTCTCTCTCTCTCTCTCTCTCTCTCTCTCTCTCTCTCTACCGCTGTTTTAGAAGCTTTCTTACCGATTTTCTGTCCTGTGGCAACTGACAACCTCTTCATGTCACAGTAGCACTTGCATTCAACGTCCTGAATTACCTCTTGTATATATCCCAACCTCTGCCTTTCCCCACACAGTTCGCCCTCCATGGCTTAATTTAGTACAATGAGAGTTATTCCCTGATGTCTTAAGGCACGCCGGCCTGAGTGGCCGTGCGGTTCTAGGCGCTACAGTCTGGAGCCGAGCGACCGCTCCGGTCGCAGGTTCGACTCCTGCCTCGGGCATGGATGTGTGTGATGTCCTTAGGTTAGGCAGGTTTAATTAGTTCTAAGTTCTAGGCGACTGATGACCTCAGAAGTTAAGTCGCATAGTGCTCAGAGCCATTTGAACCAATCTTAAGGGACGTTCTTTCGTCCTGCACTTCTTATAGACAGTTTTCTTTTGACGCTTTCATTTCTTTCCTTACTCTACGAAGAATTTCATGACTTATGCTTCAGCATGCTTCTGTAAGGCAACACCGCGAGCACTTCGATGTTCTTTTTTCTCGGGTTTTCCCTCAGCTTATGTTTCACTTCAATACAGTGCTCCGCCAGATGTAGGCCTACGTTCTCAGAAGTTTCTTTATCAAACTGAGACTTATGTCTGATATTAGTACAAGTCTTTTGACAAGTAATGTTCTCTTTGCTTATGCAAGTCTCGTTCTTATAGTCTCCTTGCTTCTTTTCTTAATGCGTTATTTCGCTTCTAAAGCAGCACAATTCTTTGAATTCGTTTTATACTTGTACTGTACACACTGAAGTTAATATCTGTATTAGACATAATTATTCCTTTTTTTATCAAATTTCTTTCAATTTTCTACATTTTTGTACCCACGTTATCATTTACAAACGACCAGATACATTACACGCTTGAATAGTAAAATACTTGTTTTTTATCAAGGATTTCCACAATTTCGATGCTTCTTTACATACACTTTTCTAAAAAATCCGCGGGAATACTTATGTAGAAAAAAACGGCAGTACAGTTATAACTATTAAAGATTATCGTAACTATTTGTATCCTCGTGTGTGATATTCAGTAACACTAGACTCTAAAAGTACACCTTGGAAAATTATGTAGGTCTTACAATTAAACTGCAAAGGTCCACAGATCGTCTTATTCAAATTCTCCGATTAATAATCGAAGACGTGTGAACTTCCGAGAATTGAAAAGCTCGGGCGATTGATGTAAGGAAAGATGCACGCCGCAGTAAAGTCCGGCATCACCTTGCGCGTGTTAACGGCAGCCCAACTCCGAGCGAGCTCCACATACCAGCTCACTGATGGCAGTTACAAAACCTGCAACACACTTTTTTGTGCCTACATGAAACCATCGGTGAGACCTGCTCGCTGTTCTGGAACAACTACCTGCCACCTGTGTACCGGTTCCCCGAGATGAACTGCTCCGTCTCCAGCCCCCCCCCCCCCCCCCCTGACCCTTCCTTCCGCAGATCGTACTGCTACCGGCACGTTTAATCTGACTGTCCGTTTCTCTCACCTCCGTTCCCCCTCGAAGCACCTTTCAAATCGCGCGCGACTTGATTCTAGCTGTACCAAAGTGTGTATAAACGGCAAAAAGGGGCTACATCGACCTGGCGAGATACCCGGACTTGATGAATGCCGGCGTTTGCGGACGCGAGAAAACGCTACCGGAGAGAGAGAGCATTAATAAATGGAGCCTCCCGCATCTACCAACCGGTAATTACTCCGGCAATGAATCTCCTCCCGGGCAGCTTAATTACATATTCATCTCCGGTCGCGAGTTAACAGGTAGCAGCCGAGGCGGGCCCCAAAGCGCACGCTCCGGCGTCAAAATGCCGCGCCGGACGCTTCAGAAACGTTAAGCGCGTAATTTTAATGCCTTCGGCAGGAGGTGCGGGGAGGAATAAAGAAATTATTTATTCAGTGCGTGAAAGGAAAATCGCTCTTCGTGGGTCAAGAGTTCACAGCAAAACGACAAGAGTTGCGAGGTACCGTATAATTCGAAGAGCTGCGCCGGACATGGGAAGACGAAATAATTTTGCCAGCGGCAGCGCGGCTAAAGCGGAAAGATAAGCCATCCTAGGTGATTTATTTGAGCCCGCAGCTTCCTTATTTACTGGGCACAGGCTGAAGGCAGGTCACAGGTCATGCGTTCTACACTCGATAAGGCGCAGGAGAGACACAGGCGGAGAAATTAAAAGATTCCTCTTAGATACTCTCCTACTACATTTTGTAATTTTTTTTTCGCTAGGCAAGCGCTTCAAGACGCAAAAGGAAGTTAAGTGTACGTTCAGCAATGGTTAATAGTCATGCTGCATATTTCTGAAACTACTAGATAGAAAAGTTTCTAAACAGCAAGCGTCTCATCTGCAGCTCCACAAACGCTAAACGAAAGGAAGTCGTTCTCACCTGAGTTACTCAAGGCAACGGGAGTCGACGTGTTTGCAACATGAGTACAAAGCGGCCGTAAAAAAGGCACCGGTAATTCCCGCTTTCAAGAAGGAATGTCACACAGAAGCATATAATTACAGTTCAGCATCGTCTGTTGTGGAAGAGGTATTACGACTTCTTCAGAGACGAACATCCCGTCTGTTGGAATCAACATTTACCCTGGAAACATCGGTCCTTCTATAATCAGGGTACCTTGTTCGTCCACAAGTTATAGAATGAGGTAGAGAACGGTATTTTGGTTGAAGCTGTTTCCCTTGAATTCCGGCAGGCATAAATCCGGCTCCCCGCTATCGCTTACAGAAACAAAATACGAGTTTACCAAGTACCAGACCATTATAACACCCCAACGACCCCCTTAAAGTCAATTAAGACAGAATATCATAATATGAAGTAGGGAAGAGTTATCTTGGCAAATACGACAAAGCTAACACCAAGAAGTTTTGATAATAACAACATTATACATCACTGAGCGTTTTTGTTATGAAAATAGGAGGAAGAAACCTCAGATTTAATTAATGGAGAAATATCCAAGTGATAATTGCAATTAATATCTTGAAAGCTAAGTCCAAGGTGTGGAAGAGAGTTGTAAGCGCAACAAAGAAATTCAATGTGCCTACAATACTCTTTCACAGAAGAAGTCGCTTGCTGGCTCTCGTCCTGTAAAGACGTGCGAGAACAATTCTTGTCTTAGTTATTGAGAGTACGGAACGCGACGAGATTGTTTTGCGTTCAGAAGTGTTTCTTGCGTGACGTGATTCACGAACTTCGGAAACTGATTTTCTAAGCAGAGACAGGAACTGATAGACGCTATTAACCGTGCATAACGGGTTACTTGAGCTTTATTGACGAAACTAGTGAATATTGGACTTGACTTTCAAATTTTTTTTTGGTCATCAGTCTACTGACTGGTTTGATGCGGCCCGCCACGAATTCCTTTCCTGTGCTAACCTCTTCATCTCAGAGTAGCACTTGCAACCTACGTCCTCAATTATTTGCTTGACGTATTCCAATCTCTGTCTTCCTCTACAGTTTTTGCCCTCTACAGCTCCCTCTAGTACCATGGAAGTCATTCCCTCATGTCTTAGCAGATGTCCTATCATCCTGTCCCTTCTCCTTATCAGTGTTTTCCACATATTCCTCACCTTATAAGTCCAACTAATTTTCAACATTCGTCTATAGCACCACATCTCAAATGCTTCGATTCTCTTCTGTTCCGGTTTTCCCACAGTCCATGTTTCACTACCATACAATGCTGTACTCCAGGCGTACATCCTCAGAAATTTCTTCCTCAAATTAAGGCCGGTATTTGATATTAGTAGACTTCTCTTGGCCAGAAATGCCTTTTTTGCCATAGCGAGTCTGCTTTTGATGTCCTCCTTGCTCCGTCCGTCATTGGTTATTTTACTGCCTAGGTAGCAGAATTCCTTAACTTCATTGACTTCGTGACAATCAATCCTGATCTTAAGTTTCTCGCTGTTCTCATTTCTACTACTTCTCATTACCTTCGTCCTTCTCCGATTTACTCTCAAACCATGCTGTGTACTCATTAGACTGTTAATTCCGTTCAGCAGATCATTTAATTCTTCTTCACTTTCACTCAGGATAGCAATGTCATCAGCGAATCGTATCATTGATATCCTTTCACCTTGTATTTTAATTCCACTCGTGAACCTTTCTTTTATTTCCATCATTGCTTCCTCGATGTACAGATTGAAGAGTAGGGGCGAAAGGCTACAGCCTTGTCTTACACCCTTCTTAATACGAGCACTTCGTTCTTGATCGTCCACTCTTATTATTCCCTCTTGGTTGTTGTACATATTGTATATGACCCGTCTCTCCCTATGGCTTACCCCTACTTTTTCCAGAATCTCGAACAGCTTGCACCATTTTATATTGTCGAACGCTTTTTCCAGGTCGACAAATCCTATGAAAGTGTCTTGATTTTTCTTGAGCCTTGCTTCCATTATTATCCGTAACATCAGAATTGCCTCTCTCGTCCCTTTACTTTTCCTAAAGCCAAACTGATCGTCACCTAGCGCGTTCTCAATTTTCTTTTCCATTCTTCTGTATATTATTCTTGTAAGCAGCTTCGATGCATGAACTGTTAAGCTGACTGTGCGATAATTCTCGCACTTGTCAGCTCTTGCCGTCTTCGGAATTGTGTGGATGATGCTTTTCCGAAAGTCAGATGGTATATCGCCAGACTCATATATTCTACACACAAACGCGAATAGTCGTTTTGTTGCCACTTCCCCCAATGATTTTAGAAATTCTGATGGAATGTTATCTATCCCTTCTGTCTTATTTGACCGTAAGTCCTCCAAAGCTCTTTTAAATTCCGATTCTAATACTGGATCCCCTATCTTTTCTAAATCGACACCTGTTCCTTCTTCTATCACATCAGACAAATCTTCACCCTCACAGAGGCTTTCAATGTATTCTTTCCACCTAACTCCTCTCTCCTCTGCATTTAACAGTGGAATTCCCGTTGCACTCTTAATGTTACCACCGTTTTCTTTTAATGTCACCAAAGGTTGTTTTGATATTCCTGTATGCTGAGTCTGTCCTTCCGACAATCATATCTTTTTCGATGTCTTCACATTTTTCCTGCAGCCATTTCGTCTTAGCTTCCCTGCACATCCTATTTATTTCATTCCTCAGCGACTTGTATTTCTGTATTCCTGTTTTTCCCGGAACATGTTTGTACTTCCTCCTTTCATCGATCAAATGAAGTATTTCTTCTATTACCCATGGTTTCTTCACAGCTACCTTCTTTGTACCTATGTTTTCCTACCCAACTTCTGTGATGGCCCTTTTTAGTGATGTCCATTCCTCTTCAACTGTATTGCCTACTGCGCTATTCCTTATTGCTGTATCTATAGCGTTAGAGAACTTCAAACGTATCTCGTCATTCCTTAGTACTTCGGTATCCCACTTCTTTGCGTATTGATTCTTCCTGACTAATGTCTTGAACTTCAGCCTACTCTTCATCACTACTGTATTGTGATCTGAGTCTATATCTGCTCCTGGGTACGCCTTACAATCCAGTATCTGATTTCGGAATCTCTGTCTGATCATGATGTAATCTAATTGAAATCTTCCCGTATATCCCGGCCTCTTGTGATTCTTGAACAGGGTATTCGCTATTACTAGCTGAAACTTGTTACAGAACTCAATTAGTCTTTCTCCTCTTTCATTTCTTGTCCCAAGCCCATATTCTCCTGTAACCTTTTCTTCTACTCCTTCCCCTACAACTGCATTCCAGTCGCCCATGACTATTAGATTTTCGTCCCCCTTTACATACTGCATTATCCTTTCAATATCCTCATACACTTTCTCTATCTGTTCATCTTCAGCTTGCGACGTTGGCATGTATACCTAAACTATCATTGTCGGAGTTGGTCTGCTGTCGATTCTGCTTAGAACAACCCGGTCACTGAACTGTTCACAGTAACACACCCTATGCCCTACCTTCCTATTCATAACGAATCCTACACCTGTTATACCATTTTCTGCTGCTGTTGATATTACCCGATACTGATCTGACCAGAAATCCTTGTCATCCTTCCACTTCACTTCACTGACCCCTACTATATCTAGATTGAGCCTTTGCATTTCCCTTTTCAGATTTTCTAGTTTCCCTACCACGTTCAAGCTTCTGACATTCCACGCCCCGACTCGTAGAACGTTATCCTTTCGTTGATTATTCAATCTTTTTCTCATGGTAACCTCCCCCTTGGCAGTCCCCTCCCGGAGATCCGAATGGGGGACTATTCCGGAATCTTTTGCCAATGGAGAGATCATCATGACACTTCCTCAAACACAGGCCACATGTCCTGTGGAACTAAAGGAAGAGTGGATAGTATATCAGAGGACTACACTCAATTAGTCTCGAGTAGGACACAATTACACGACTTCACGAAGATAATACAATTACGCTGAAGAGTCAAGTTGTCGGAATTGTCAAGAAACTTAATTTTAATAGAACTGACTTTACCAACCAACTGCGTGTGCGTGTGGTGCGAAAGTTATAAAGTAATTAGTGGCCAAGGAACAATAAACTGTTCGTTCCAAGAGAAATATCAAGCATGGACTACATTATTAAGTGATTTAATCAATGATAGTTAAGCAACGACTGTTCAGCAGGGACAATTTAATCTGAATATCAAAATACCTACTTCATTAATTGAAAAGAGAACTTTTTTTTAACATTACGGCGTCGGTTCACTCACAAGGGGAGGCCGCCAATTGTGAAATTCAGATTCGATTCATGCTGCGCATAATAAAAGCTCATGGCCAGAGGTTTAATGTGACAAAGCACCAAGATGCACTTCTCAGCCGTTGTCGAGAAAACCGACAGTTAAAAAAACCGTTGCGGTGAAATACTCTCTACGAATAATGTTTTTCTACAGCGTCGTGGCGCAGCGGTAAGCGCTCGGGTTCGTAATCCAAAGGTCGCCGGATCGAATCTCGCGCCATGGAAATTTTTTGATTATTTGTTTTTTGTAATTCAAATGTCTATGTACACGCACACACACGATAGAACAATTTTTCAGAATGTCAATCAGGTGTGTTTCCCAACAGATAATTTAAAAAAAAAATTGTTCTTGTGAAAACGCATCGTTTATCAGACGTGCTCCATGCCGTGCTATTTTCTGCTTTCCATGTTTCTATGACAATTATCACTCTGGTTCGTGCGATACTCCAGCTACTTCTGGTCACTAATTGTTTATTACGTGCAAGTGTATACCGAACTTGACAATAAATTGTGTCCACTTGAATATTATTTGTGATATTGTGTTTTATTTCAAATATTATTTTTCCACGACAAAGACTTTCAACAACATATTATATGCATAATTGTTGCAACTGATTGCCGGAAATTATATATATATATATATATATATATACACTCCTGGAAATGGAAAAAAGAACACATTGACACCGGTGTGTCAGACCCACCATACTTGCTCCGGACACTGCGAGAGGGCTGTACAAGAAATGATCACACGCACGGCACAGCGGACACACCAGGAACCGCGGTGTTGGCCGTCGAATGTTGTCGCCAGTGGTCGGCGGAAGGTGCACGTGCCCGTCGACCTGGGACCGGACCGCAGCGGCGCACGGATGCACGCCAAGACCGTAGGATCCTACGCAGTGCCGTAGGGGACCGCACCGCCACTTCCCAGCAAATTAGGGACACTCTTGCTCCTGGGGTATCGGCGAGGACCATTCGCAACCGTCTCCATGAAGCTGGGCTACGGTCCCGCACACCGTTAGGCCGTCTTCCGCTCACGCCCCAACATCGTGCAGCCCGCCTCCAGTGGTGTCGCGACAGGCGTGAATGGAGGGACGAATGGAGACGTGTCGTCTTCAGCGATGAGAGTCGCTTCCGCCTTGGTGCCAATGATGGTCGTATGCGTGTTTGGCGCCGTGCAGGTGAGCGCCACAATCAGGACTGCATACGACCGAGGCACACAGGGCCAACACCCGGCATCATGGTGTGGGGAGCGATCTCCTACACTGGCCGTACACCACTGGTGATCGTCGAGGGGACACTGAATAGTGCACGGTACATCCAAACCGTCATCGAACCCATCGTTCTACCATTCCTAGACCGGCAAGGGAACTTGCTGTTCTAACAGGACAATGCACGTCCGCATGTATCCCGTGCCACCCAACGCGCTCTATAAGGCGTAACTCAACTACCCTGGCCAGCAAGATCTCCGGATCTGTCCCCCATTGAGCATGTTTGGGACTGGATGAAGCGTCGTCTCACGCGGTCTGCACGTCCAGCACGAACGCTGGTCTTACTGAGGCGCCAGATGGAAATGGCATGGCAAGCCGTTCCACAGGACTACATCCAGCATCTCTACGGTCGTCTCCATGGGAGAATAGCAGCCTGCATTGCTTCGAAAGGTGAATATACACTGTACTAGTGCCGACATTGTGCATGCTCTGTTGCCTGTGTCTATGTGCCTGTGGTTCTGTCAGTGTGATCATGTGATGTATCTGACCCCAGGAATGTGTCAATAAAGTTTCCCCTTCCTGGGACAATGAATTCATGGTGTTCTTATTTCAATTTCCAGGAGTGTATATACACACTCCTGGAAATTGAAATAAGAACACCGTGAACACATTGAGTAGTGCACGGTACATCCAAACCGTCATCGAACCCATCGTTCTACCATTCCTAGACCGGCAAGGGAACTTGCTGTTCCAACAGTGTATATACACACTCCTGGAAATTGAAATAAGAACACCGTGAATTCATTGTCCCAGGAAGGGGAAACTTTATTGACACATTCCTGGGGCCAGATACATCACATGATCACACTGACAGAACCACAGGCACATAGACACAGGCAACAGAGCATGCACATTGTCGGCGCTAGTACAGTGTATATCCACCTTTCGCAGCAATGCAGGCTGCTGTTCTCCCATGGAGACGATCGTAGAGATGCTGGATGTAGTCCTGTGGAACGGCTTGCCATGCCATTTCCACCTGGCGCCTCAGTTGGACCAGCGTTCGTGCTGGACGTGCAGACCGCGTGAGACGACGCTTCATCCAGTCCCAAACATGCTCAATGGGGGACAGATCCGGAGATCTTGCTGGCCAGGGTAGTTGACTTACACCTTCTAGAGCACGTTGGGTGGCACGGGATACATGCGGACGTGCATTGTCCTGTTGGAACAGCAAGTTCCCTTGTCGGTCTAGGAATGGTAGAACGATGGGTTCGATGACGGTTTGGATGTACCGTGCACTACTCAGTGTCCCCTCGACGATCACCAGTGGTGTACGGCCAGTGTAGGAGATCGCTCCCCACACCATGATGCCGGGTGTTGGCCCTGTGTGCCTCGGTCGTATGCAAACCTGATTGTGGCGCTCACCTGCACGGCGCCAAACACGCATACGACCATCATTGGCACCAAGGCAGAAGCGACTCTCATCGCTGAAGACGACACGTCTCCATTCGTCCCTCCATTCACGCCTGTCGCGACACCACTGGAGGCGGGCTGCACGATGTTGGAGCGTGAGCGGAAGACGGCCTAACGGTGTGTGGGACCGTAGCCCAGCTTCATGGAGACGGTTGCGAATGGTCCTCGCCGATACCCCAGGAGCAAGAGTGTCCCTAATTTGCTGGGAAGTGGCGGTGCGGTCCCCTACGGCACTGCGTAGGATCCTACGGTCTTGGCGTGCATCCGTGCGTCGCTGCGGTCCGGTCCCAGGTCGACGGGCACGTGCACCTTCCGCCGACCACTGGCGACAACATCGATGTACTGTGGAGACCTCACGCCCCACGTGTTGAGCAATTCGGCGGTACGTCCACCCGGCCTCCCGTATGCCCACTATACGCCCTCGCTCAAAGTCCGTCAACTGCACATACGGTTCACGTCCACGCTGTCGCGGCATGCTACCAGTGTTAAAGACTGCGATGGAGCTCCGTATGCCACGGCAAACTGGCTGACACTGACGGCGGCGGTGCACAAATGCTGCGCAGCTAGCGCCATTCGACGGCCAACACCGCGGTTCCTGGTGTGTCCGCTGTGCCGTGCGTGTGATCATTGCTTGTACAGCCCTCTCGCAGTGTCCGGAGCAAGTATGGTGGGTCTGACACACCGGTGTCAATGTGTTCTTTTTTCCATTTCCAGGAGTATATATATATATATATATATATATATATATATATATATATATATATATATATATATATATATGTGTGTGTGTGTGTGTGTGTGTGTATACATTTGAATTACAAAAAACAAATAATAAAAAAAAAGTTGCACGGCGCGAGATTCGATCCGGCGACCTTCCGATTACGAATCCGAGCGCTTACCGCTGCGCCACGACGCTGCTGAATATTATTAATCGTAGAGAGTATTTCACCGCAACGGTTTCTTTTAACTGTCGATTTTCTCGACAACGGCTGAGAAGTGCATCTTGGTGCTTTGCCACATTACACCTCTGGCCATGAGCTTTCATTATGCGCAGTATGAATCGAATCTGAATTTCACAATTCGCGGCCTCTCCTTGTCAGACGTGATCAGAGAGTATCTGTGGATCTCGCTTCATACAGGTTTAACAAGTCCATAGCAACGAGCCAACAACGTACGAGAAGACTGATAATTACAATGTTTCCTCGCAATTGGTGGTGTGTACGATGCGGATGAGATAAGATTTAAGGGGGGTAGGACGTCAAACGGGCCGACTTGGAGCAGGAGAGGCATTTTCTACTGTCTATACTTTTACAAATAAATTCGTAAAACTTGGTCAGCATGACCAGAAAGGATTCAGGATTTACACTCATAGCAGTGGAAGTGCAAAAACATAACAAAATAATTTTTTTTAGATATGAAATTTCATCATTTTTTGACTTACTGTTGGCTGCATTTGTTGCTCTAGGTACATTCTGCTTCACAAGTAAGAGAGATTCTTTGATGAATTTTGCACGGCATACAAACCATACTTTCAGATGTATGAAACTCTAGAATTTTCCAAATCTATTAAAAACTGTGGTAAAAATTGAGATAATTAACTAAAAAATTTAATTTTTTTCTAAACATAAAGTTTAAAACGTAACAGCTCATTCATTTTTTCATAAATTAAATAGATTCTAGAGTTTCACACACCTGTAAGTATGGTTTGTATGCTGTGCAAAATTCATCGAACAGTCTCTATTACTTATGAAGGAAAGTGTACCCATAGCAACAAATGCAGCCAATAGTAGGTGAAAAAAATGATGAAATTTCACATGTAAAAAAAATTATTTTGTTATGTTTTTGAACTTCCGCTGCTACGAGTGTGAATCCTGAATCCTTCCTGGTCATGCTGACAAAGTTTTATGAATTTACTTGTAAAAGTATAGACAGTGGAAATTAAAATGTCCTGTGGTGCCTCTCCAACTCCAAGTCGGCTCGTTTGACGTCCTACCCCCCTGCATATCCGGGCAATGAATCATTCAATCTTAAATCAGAAGAAGTATCCATCGTACGAGTTCGCATTTCTGGCTCCCATTCACCAACGGGGACCTACGTCATCGCGCATCGTGTCTCAACTCCACTGCGAGAGCTGTGGCAGTAGCAGCTCTACGGCGTCGACAATATCAGCACGCGGTTGGAGTGCGGGGACGCTACACCACCTTTCTGACTTGATTCAGTATTTCCTAGTTTATCTGACTCAGGTAGGTTGGGGAGTGCGTTGAGGGAGGGTTATAGTTCATAGCAAATACAAAAGATGATAATGAACGACGTCAGAACCTCCGTGAGGCTGCTCATTTGTCGTTCAACATAAAAAAATGTGTTGTACTACATTAAAAAGAGATAGAAAGGCACATTACTGTTCGTTTACCCGTTTAGGGATAAATCACTGCAAACGGTAACAACTTTACCGTGTGCAGGAGGAACTGTTAGGAGCGAGCTAGATCGAGACAGTGAAATAAAACGTAGTTGCACGAAAAACAATTTAACGCGAATCTAACTAACTGAAAGTTTCCGACCCGGTTAAGAATTCATCTTTCTGCTTCTTTACTTAATTGTAAACTTACTCTATTGTAAACAGTTCTATCTCACCGTACTGTTGTCAAACTGGCCATACTTCCATTCGACTTAAGACGATTATTTAAAGCAAAGAGCTGAAAAATCCGGCACCACCTGGGAATTCATTCTTCCAATTTTCTGTTAGAAACGATAACAAAAATGAATTGTTATTGCAGTGCAGTATCGAAAAATGTCATTCTCGTGCATTCGCGAAAATACCTTTCAAATTATGAAATATTTTCTGTGCCCTAGGCCGTGCTGCTTCGCGTGTCTACAACTCGATTTTGTAATCGTCTCTAAGGCAACGCCTCTCCACAGCTATGTAGACGGCTATTGTTTTCGCCTACAGCCGTTTGTGTTTCGCGGTTGAAACCAGTCGAAAGCGCTGCCAGGTGTCACGAATTTCCTCAAGGTGACGCGACCTTAGGAAAGTCTTACTAGTAAAGAATAAATGTATTAAAACTTCATGCCTGGTGCGTCATTTTTTCACGCGTCTCAGCCTTTGTGATGTCACATCTCTTGAACTACGTGTCGTACAGTGATATACAAAGTGAAGAAAAAAATGTCCCACTAGGAGGTTGGCATGCGATTCCTCACCCATATAAAAGACAAAATTTTTTGCTACCGTTACGATTCACAGTGTCTAAATATTTAGTAAAAGAATACACTGTCCGCTGTAGGCTGTATTGCCTTCTTCTTCTTCTTCTTCTTCTTCTTCTTCCGTCGTGCATTAGCCTTTCCCTCAACGTGTTGCAGCTACGCCTGGTCTTTCCATCGTTTTTCAGGTCTTCCAATGCACCTTTTACCTTGCGGAGTATATCGCCTAAAATGTAACGGATGGGGTATCCATTTTTGTCGGTATTCGTCAGCCTTACTGTTTATATCGAAAATATTTAATTCATCCTAATATCAGCTTTTTTTGTGTAGTCTAGCATGGTGTACCCCACTATGTATCTGAGGAATTGGTTTGCAATCTTATTTTATCTTTCTTTTTCACTACCCAAGATTCACTTCCATATAGTAATGTTCGTACTGACATAACTTTATAAAATTTTGGATATGTTTCTGTTCCTACTTTACGCTGGAAAGTTCTTCTGATAGTGCATTTAAGTAGTTACATTTCTCAATTTTGTCTTTCTGATGTAGGTCTTCCCTGTACGACAGCATGGTTCCTAGAAATCTATCTATTTGTTCTATAATCTTGCTGTCTATAATTATTTTTGTTCTTACTGCATTTTTTCCACACAAAGCAATGGATTTTGTTTTTTGTATTGATATTGACGTATTATGTACCTGGCATGTTTCGTATAGTTCGTAGGCAGCTCTCTGCAGTCCATCTTCATTGTAGTCAATGTATATATTAAAAATCAGTGGAGAGAGGCTGTAACCTTGTGGAACTCCTAAATAAATAACCTTTGTTGTTTCTTCATAATCCCCTATTATTTGGATTCTTGTATTAGCATAGATCTTTAGAAATACCTGTACAATCTGTATTGGTATACCTCTTCTTACTAAAATTTCCCACAACAGCTATTTACTTTATGAAAAGCGTTTACATAATCGACTAAGAGGGTGTGTGTTTCTTTATTGAATTCCTTATGTTTTTTTCATGATTTGCTGTAGCATGAATATGTTGCTTGTACAGCTTCTCCCCTTTCTGAATCCATTTTGTTCTTCTGACAGCAGATACTCCATTATGGGTTTTAGTCTTTCGGATATTATTCTAGCATAGATCTTATACGCTGTATTTAATAGTGACCTGCCTCTATAATTTTTAGGTTTTGATCTGTCTCCTTTTTTAAATATTGGTTTTATAATTGAGATCTTCCTGTCTTTTGGTATTTCCTTTGTTATCCAGCAAAGATTCAAGAATTTGAGGAACGTATTTTTAAATGCTACTGAATAATATTTTATCAATTCGCTGTTGATGCCATCACTTCCTACTGTCTTTCGATTCTTTGGGTATCTGAGAGCTTTTTCTAATTCTTGGAATTCGAGATGATGTGGATTTGTTTCAAGATCTTCATCATTTTCTGTGTACATTTCATCAGTCCACATTTCCTTGTTCTTTATTATATTGATACCTGCCACTTCTTTTCGCTGTTATTCAAGTGTCTTACCATTATATATGCAAGTGTTTGTCTCCAATGGACATCGTTTTCGATCCTGGCAGCAAAGCTATCCCAACCGTCTTGACGGAGCTTCCTGCTTAGTTTTTTTACTTCTGCTGTATGCTTCTTATATGCTTCATTATTCTCCTGAATTGGGTGTTGCAGATTTTTTTATATGGTGTTATGCTTTATTAAGATCATGCTATTAGCTAATAATACGGCTTACGGCCAAAATTACACAGCCTACAAAGGACAATGTGTTCTTTTATGCAAGGCAAATGTGTATCTGGTGAAACCTAGACCCACCAATTGGCTTAACAGAAATGAGATTTTAAAGATGAGGCTCCGCAATGCGCGCTGCGCGGCCAAGAACAGTTGGCCACTGAGTCGGAGTTGTCACATTAGCTCATAGAGACAAGGTAATGCCATGGGGTACAGATATAAAGACTTGATCTGATTTTTGAATCGCTTTTATTTTCAGTTAAAGCAGTCTGGTTATCGGATGCACCCAGCACCAAGAGCGTATCGACGTGTTCATCATTAGTGTACTCTACCGGGAGACTGTCCTACATCAACTTCACAGAACCAGTTATCGGCGTCCACTGCACTATCAGTAGACGCAATAATGCAGTTTAATTTATCCATCTGTCAAGTGATAGGTTCCTGTCATTTGACAAGATGATGTCCTGTAATAAACGACGAGGACAATGTAACGGACGTCAAATAATTAAAAATTAACTTGACGAGGATTCGAACCATAGTTGCATGATTAATCTGTGCTCTATGTCGCAGAAGTTTACTCAGTGAACTATGACGGCTATTACAGTAGAGCGGGTTGACAGGCATTCCTCTGTACGTCCTGATGCGCTGCACGATGTGAGAGTGTTGCGAACTTCACGTTTTCACACATGTGTTTTCAAAATGCAAGCGATCTGATTTTTCTGTTTAACATTGGTCTCGAATGTGGACGGGGTATTGCATGCCGACCTCCAAGTGTGGCATTTCTTCTGTATCCAGTATTTGTGTAGGTAGGTACATTCATAAGCACATGTGGATATTGTCTGCCAAATATGTTGAGAAAAGAGATAACAGTAAAAATGTAACAAATGTGTTATGCATTATGTGGCCGTTTTTCACGCTTCTCAGCGTTTATGACATCATATCTCCTGAACTACGTGTGGTACCGTGATATAACTTGTAAGTACATTCAGTGCCATATGTTGATCCTGTCTGTGAAATTGGTATTAAAGATGTAATAAATTTAAACGTCATGCGTGATGCGCCAATTTTTCACGCATCGTACAGTTTATACAACCTCATGTCTCATAATGTAAGATAGGTAGATGGTTCTTACCCCCACAGCGATTGTTGCCTAACGGTAAGGGATACGTGTACCAAGTTTGGTTCAAATCTGACCAGAGTTTTAGGGGCAGATGTAGAACATACGAGCATGAATTATACACTACTGGCCATTAAAATTGCTATACCAAGAAGAAATGCAGATGATAAACGGTTATTCGTTGGACAAATACATTATACTAGAACTGACATGTGATTACATTTTCACACAATTTGGGTGCATAGATCCTGATAAATCAGTAACCAGAACAAACACCTCTGGCCGTAATAACGGCCTTGATGCGCCTGGACATTGAGTCAAACAGAGCTTGGATGGCGTGTACAGGTACAGGTGCCCATGCAGCTTCAACACGATACCACAGTTCATCAAGAGTAGTGACTGGCGTATTGTGACGAGCCACTTGGTAGGCCACCATTGACCAGACGTTTTCAATTGGTGAGAGATCTGGAGAATGTGCTGGCCAGGGCAGTAGTCGAACATTTTCTGTATCCAGAAAGGCCCGTACAGGACCTGCAACTTGCGGTCGTGCATTATCTTGCTGAAATGTAGGGTTTCGTAGGGATCGAATGAAGGGTAGAACCACGGGTCGTAACACATCTGAAATTTAACGTCCACTGTTCAAAGTGCCGTCAATGTGAACAAGAGGCGACGGAGACGTGTAACCAATGGCACCCTATACCATCACGCCGGGTGAAACGCCAGTATGGCGATGACGAATACACGCTTCCAATGTGCGTTCACCGCGATGTCGCCAAACACGGATGCGACCATCATGATGCTGTAAACAGAACCTGGATTCATCCGAAAATATGACGTTTTGCCCAACGTGCACCCAGGTTAGGCGTTGAGTACACCATCGCAGGCGCTCCTGTCTGTGATGCAGCGTCAAGGGTAACCGCAGCCATGGTCTTCGAGCTGATAGTCCATGCTGCTGCAAACGTCGTCGAACTGTTCGTGCAGATGGTTGTTGTCTTGCAAAAGTCCCCATCTGTTGACTCAGGGATCGAGACGTGGATGTACGGTCCGTTACAGCCATGCGCATAAGATGCCTGTCATCTCGACTGCTAGTGATTCGAGGCCGTTGGGATCCTGCACGGCGTTCCTTATTACCCTCCTGAACTCACCGATTCCCTATTCAGCTAACAGTCATTGGATCTCGACCAACGCGAGCAGCAATGTCGCGATACGATATACCGCAATCGCGATAGGCTACAATCCGACCTTTATCAATGTCGGAAACGTGATGGTACGCATTTCTCCTCCTTAAACGAGGCATCACAACAACGTTTCACCAGGCAACGCCGGTCAACTGCAGTTTGTGTATGAGAAATAGGTTGGAAACGTTCCTCGTCTCAGCACGTTGTAGGTGTCGCCACTGGCGCCAACCTTGTGTGAATGCTCTGAAAAGCTTATCATTTGCATATCACAGCATAATCTTCCCGTCGGTTAAATTTCGGGTCATCTTCGTGGTGTAGCAATTTTAATGGCCAGTAGTGTACATACATCCCTCTTTATAACATGAACAGATGCCAGCTCTAAAAATGAGCGTCACTGAAAAAGAAAGACAATTTCAAATATACGTACGTCGCAGATAGTTATTTCAGTAACCTTAAACTAAAAACAATTATTGCCAGTATTCCAAAATCAGCACTTTCTCCATCGCTATATGTACTTCTTACCTCTGGAATAATTGGACTAAACGAAGGGCTCGGCTGATAGGACGCATTCTAAAATGTCAAGGAATCATCAATTTAGTACTGGCGGGCAGCAGAGGTCCCGGACGGGGGACGGAGACGGGGGGGGGGGGGGGGGGTGACTCTAGCGGGAGCCCAGGACACGAATACATTAAGCAGGTTCAAATTGATGTAGTTGGCATTAGTTATTCGGAAATGAAGAGGCTTGCACAGGATAGAGTAGCGCACAGAAATGCATCAAGCCAGTCTTCGGCCGAAGACTACGACAACAACAGCTCCCATAATATTCAAACGTTGTCATTATAATGAAGGGGCGTCAGATTTTTAAATAAACAAAAAATGTACAAATTACTTAGAAAAGTGTGAAGAAAACCACATTCACTGACATATAACTTTATAATAATCCTTATACATCACAAGATGAAAGAAAGATCATCTCTTCAAGTCAGAAGACACTAACTTAATATTTGTAACAGCTGGCCAGAGTGGCCAAGCGGTTCTAGGCGCTACAGTCTGGAACCGCGCGACCACTACGCTCGCAGGTTCGAATCCTGCCTCGTGCATGGATGTGTGTGATGTCCTTAGGTTAGTTACGTTTAAGTAGTTCTAAGTTCCAGGGGACTGATGACCTCAGAAGTTAAGTCCCATAGTGCTCAGAGCCATTTGAACCAATATTTGTAACATTTCTCGTGAAGTTTTGTAAACAGCGTATGTGTTACGTTCAAATGTAGTGATCACCAGGGAAGTATAGCTTACATTTCTTGTCGTAGTTGCACGAAGACATTTAAAAAAAAAATGTAACAGTGGCAATATCAACAAATAATAAGTTAGGAAACTTACTCGCCCATAATATAGAATCAAATACGCAAACATACAACAACAGCGGAGTGTACAAAGTATTATGCCCAAGTTGTCCTCCCTACTATGTAGGGAAAAGAGGCAGAAACTTTAAAGCCCGTTTTCAAGAACATGTAAATGCTTTTAGGCTCAACCGCTTAGAAAGATCAGTCATTGCACGACATATGGTGGAAACGAAACATGTCATCAACAGTCTAGAAAACAATTTGGTTGTACTGTATAATGAAGCTAATGGTAAGACCCAAAATCTGTTAGATCAACTGAAGATATACCTCCACAAAATCAAAAAACCAGAATCTCTGTTAAATGAACAAACAGATTTCGCAAGAGACAGTTATTTCAGTAATTTTAAAGACCTATTCTAAAGTTATTTCCTGCATATGTCAATTGTTTTATAATTGTATCTTTAGCTCCACGAATAAATTCATCTTTAGCCACACCATGTACAAAAACATCTCTGACGTGTTTACAAACATTTGTATGAAAATGTGCCTCTTGAGTGAAGTGATATGTCCGAAAATGATGGAGAAAAGAATGTCTGCTGGTGCTAAAACGTTAAAAACGCTTTTCTTAAATTATGTGGTAAGTTTACACTGTTCATCTTTTCTATTTTGCACATATTTTCCGAGTTTGACTTACGAAATTCATAACCAATTATCAAACCTTTTCGTGGCAGAAATATGCATTTAACCTCATTCAAGAGAAAAAATTAAGCATCTATTAAGACATATTACACCTGAGGATGGACCCACAGGGTCCGAAATGCATCGTATCCTTAATAAAACAGGAAAAGTTGTGACTCGAGACGTTTTATAATTCAGACCTCGAGTGTATTAAATACAGTCACGTTTGAAATTGCAAAATATGAATAAAATTAAAAGGAATATTGCTTTCCTATTTTCAACTATTTTTATGCTATCATCTTAAAAATGAGCAAAAGACTAATTGGCATACATGAAGATCAGCAGAGTCGTCAATAATCTAAGGCAAGCCGACCAAACTAAATTTTGTTTAAGTATAATTTGCTCAACAGAAGGAAGAAAGAGATTGTATTTCTCTTAGCTTTTGCTGTACGCATTAAAAAAAGTACGAAAGCTGCATGATTGGAAAACAGCTGGCAATACATCTATAGACAAAGGGGGAAAGGCCATTTCAAACAGCACTTCCTTTGTTGTTCAAATGAAAATATGACAGCACCTAAATTTTTTGCCTGTAAACGGGTCTTCACTGCTGTAACCTTGGAGACAGCGAATACAGAAGTGGTTTTGTGAGAGAGAGTCCTCTGTGAACGTCAGTTTTGGAAGTACTGGGATTAATGCCACAAGAACTACAATTACAAGTTTCGGAGATATCAGGTGGAAAAATACTGCATATGGGGAACGCTCGAAGTGAAGTTAAAATCTCCTCATCTGCACCACGTAGCAAAGCGTACAGTGGCAACTGAGTTAATTGTTCACGTAGAGAAAAGTAAAAGTTTTACAATGCTATTAAGTATGAAGGCTGTGAGCAAGGTAAAAAGGAGAGTAACATGTTATTTCCGTGTTTTGACTTCAGTAGAATGTTTCCCTTTATAGAATACTTGTGCAAGAGGTCTTTCACTGTATACAGCTAACATTGAATACGTTCTGCATTCAGCATGCAAAAACTAAACAAAGCACTTCCTACGTGTACCACGCAGTGAATGGACGCAAAAGTTCCAACGAAGTATGTAGTTTTTAACCTAGTACTTAAGTGAAAGTCCCGATTACGTAACTGGCCTGACACTCTTTTCTGATAATTGTACAAAACAAAACAAAAACCACACGCAAGTCCCTTACTTGGTGTCACTTAATGATTCCACAAAATTCAGCACTATTTTCCTATTAGGGGATATAGTTTTTTGCTTTGCGATCAGGTTCTCGGAGTCATTAAGCGAATGGCATCCAAGCATGACAGTTCATGCTCTGTCCATGAAGTAACCAAGCTGTTCAAAGTTCTCCACCTGGAAAATTCTTTGTGAAAGAAGGGTAGTGTTCCAAAATCTACAACTGCAAAGAATGATGGGGGCAGTACAATAATAAGATCTCTGTATTTATAGAAATCCAACAAAAGCCACTAAATGAAGTGTCTGTTTCTCCAGTTCTGCCCTCCATGATTTAGTATTTAAATGTAGAACAGGAAGGTGCATCACAGGATAAGAAATTCTTAATAGACTCATTGTGAATACGTCCCTAATGGCACAGCAAAGAGTTTACAAAGTACTTCTCATAAAGAAAACTGTCAATTAAATAAAGCAAAAATGTGGGCAGAAGGAGATTGTGGAAAGGATTAATAGTGGATAATTTTTTATTCCCGATTAATTTTTCTTTCGTTATCATGTCTGGCTTTACACTCACAAGCTTAGTTTACTATTGATCCAGAGGTAAGTAAATTACGTTTGCTAAATAGTCTCTTTCACCGCTGAGAAACTGTTCTGTTTTAAAAGGAAATCATTTTAGAATACTAAACATGAGTGTAATACTTTTAGCCATGACATATGTAACTTCACTCTTACGTAGAAACGTAGGCCTAACCTCTGCACTTGAAAGCAACATGATATAAGGAAGTTAGATTTATTAATTAACTTTGAGAACTAAACAGATTTTTATCATAACTGCAACAGTATTGTATTAGTACTGCGTTGTTATCTATTCTTTCTTTTATGAGTTGCTTACTTTGTCCTAAGATTTTTGCATGAGATACTTTTCTTGTATTTGAATGAGATATTTATACAAATATTCTTCTGATAATTTTCATACCTTGCTTCATAGTTGTGGGGTGATGGAAATATTGTTTTTAACTGTTCCGGAACTGTGGAGTTATTAGTGTCATAATTCTAACATTCATAATTTTCTTTATATCTTGTGCTAAAAGTGCTACTTGTCATTCCAACATACACTTCATTGCAGCTCACTCAATTTTGAGTTAGTATCTCTTGGATATTGTGGCATTTGTTTGTTTCGTGTGCTAATCAGAGACCTTGTTCCTTTAGAATGTTTGCACCTATGTTAGTTTATGCATGCATGACGTTGTGTAACAAGCTGTTTACTTTTGTGTAGTGTGGTCTGCATGTGTATGTAGGCTGTTTGCTTTTGTATTTTCCTCCAGTGTGAATGTGTGTGTGTGCGTGTGTGTGTGTGTGTGTGTGTGTGTGTGTGTGTGTGTGTGTGTGCGAGAGAGAGAGTGAGAGAGAGAGAGAGAGAGCGAGAGAGAGAGTGCTTTCTGTTATTATTTTAGTTTTAGTTTTTATTTTGTAATACAAGCTTGCGTACTAGTTGTGTCTCACACCCACTGATCATTACTCTTCCTTCATCTTCAGTTTTCATGTTAAATGGAATCTTGTTTACTCAGTGTAACTTGTGCATTAGTGCAGCTTGCTCGTGGTTGTGAGCATGATTAGATGTGTAGTGTACGATTTTGTCTATGGATGTAGATTTTCTGTATATGTCAGGTGTTTATCATTTTTGTTTGTCTTCTATGGATGTAGATTTTTGTATTTCAGGTGTATATCATTTTTGTTTGTCTTGTTATATCAAGAAAAAATATCAGATTTTTATAAAACTCCTTGATATAGTGTTAACATCAGCCGACGATTGACAGATCAACAACAGTTTTTTTTTACCGTTTACCGTAAGTTTGATGTGATTGCCTGGTACTCTTAAAAAAATAGCCTGAGAGGCTGAGAACCATATGTGCCTGAAGCACACCATCATGCAGCATACATTGAAGTGAATATCAGAGAAATCAGTGAGACAGCATATATATTTATATATACAGCGTAGGCCTGCAGCATAGATAAATATGACTACAGATGTCAGAAACATGCATAAGTGCTACCGACTCACAATCGTCGATGGTCTGCTTTAGATTCACACTGTTCTGATCGCCTCAGTCCATTCCCTGACATTATGGCCATTACAGAGAGAGAGAGAGAGAGAGAGAGAGAGAGAGAGAGAGAAAGATACTTCTTTCAGACGCAGGGACGGATCAGCAGGCCACAGTTCCTGTGGCGGGACGACCTTCTTTCGGAAGCAGGTAGGGACCCAGCCGGAACCTGTGGCGTAACGGCAGGTCTGTGTGTCTGTGTGGCGCATAACCTGCGGAAGGAGCAGCGCCGGCTTGGCGGTTGGTCCGGTGGGAACGCACGGATGGATGTACAGGTGGTGGCGGCTACCTGCAGCCCCCCGCTTTCATGCCCTGGGAGCCTCCCCTGGGGCCCGCTCTCAAGACACCCTCCACCTCCTCAGCCGCATTATTTTGCACGCATTACTGTAACATATCTGCCCTCCGCCATCGCCGCCATGACCAGGAATTGGGTTCACCGATGAGCGCTATACCAGATGCAGTCCTTGTGTTTGCTTCTCGTTCGTTCTTCCCAGCGCGTTGTGTGGGCACAAACAAGGACCGTAAGCGAGTCACTTCATTATACACTACCAGTGCGTGCATTAACTACAATTTAACGTAGTCATCTTACGGAATTTTGTAGATTCGATGTTATTCCTGCTGCCGTGGTTACGAAATAGATGTGGCTTTTCAGTTCCGCGTTACGTAAAACACCGAATGCTTTCCTTTTCCGCTTTCATTATACGGGAAAAATTTTTAAAGATTTGACTGATGTCGTCCAGTCGTTTCAGGACAACAAAGAAATATCTCTTTTTACTGTTGACACAGTTGTTCAGTTCCACGTGAAACATCTATGATTTGCCTCAACGTGATACCTTCTCGCGTATTTTACAATCTGACACAACGCATCTGCAAAATATGCTAAAAATATCTTTGTTTTTGTCAAAAAGTAATATTGTTGAGAAGATTATTTCCGGTAGTATCAGTTATTGATAAGCTACAAACTTAAATTTACGTGCCATGTTGTGCTTACTTGGTACGTTGTTTGATGTGAACTAAGCGCAATCATCAGACTTGTGACTGCTCTGATGCGATTCGTCATGAAATTCTCTCTTAGACTCTTCACCTCATCCGGCCGCTGTGGCCGAGTGGTTCTAGGCGCTACAGCCTGGAACCGCGCGACTGCTACGGTCGCAGGTTCGAATCCTGCCTCGGGCAAGGATGTGTTTGCTGTCCTTAAGTTAGTTAGTTTTAAGTAGTTCCAAGTTCTTGGGGACTGATGACCTCAGATGATAGGTCCCATAGTGCTCAGAGCCATTTGAACCATTTTTTCTTCATCTCAGAGTAGCCGGCCGAAGTGGCCGTGCGGTTAAAGGCGCCGCAGTCTGGAACCGCAAGACCGCTACGGTGGCAGGTTCGAATCCTGCCTCGGGCATGGATGTTTGTCATGTCCTTAGGTTAGTTAGGTTTAACTAGTTCTAAGTTCTAGGGGACTAATGACCTCAGCAGTTGAGTCCCATAGTGCTCAGAGCCATTTGAACCATTTGAATCTCAGAGTAGCGCTTGCTACCCGCATCCTCAGTTGTTTGCTGGATGTATTCCAGTCTCTGCATTCTTCGGCTGTTTTTACAAGGTACTAGTGGGAGCTGTAGAAAGTTGCAGTATTCGTACTAAATCTTTTGTCACTCAGTCCTATCTCGTGTCGTCTATTTGCAACGACAAAAAGTATGGAGAAAAACAGTAAGTGAACCACTCAAAAGGGGACGTTCTGCTACTGCTGTTTCTCGCTTGTTCATCGTTTTGAATCTTGCCTGCCAGTTGTAGAAGCCAGAGCGCAGTAACCAATTTCACATGACAAGTACTACAGGAGGTTAAAAAAATTATTTATGAGTAGTGGTAGATTGGGCCAAAACAGGAAAAAACCCAAGAAAACTTAAACTGTAAAACACATATCTTACTAGCTACGAGTACTTATTCATCTTCCGTTCTGTAAAACACATATCTTCCACTGCAAGCTCTTTGCTATTACGAACGAACTACGAAATGCAGCGGCAACAGTCTTGCCGCAATGGATACACTGGTTCCCGTGAGATCACCGAAGTCCGCAGCTCGTGGTCGTGCGGTAGCGTTCTCGCTTCCCGCGCCCGGGTTCCCGGGTTCGATTCCCGGCGGGGTCAGGGATTTTCTCTGCCTCGTGATGACTGGGTGTTGGGTGATGTCCTTAGGTTAGTTAGGTTTCAGTAGTTCTAAGTTCTAGGGGACTGATGACCATAGATGTTAAGTCCCATAGTGCTCACAGCCATTTTTAGATCACCGAAGTTAAGCGCTGTTGGGCGTGGCCGGCACCTGGATGGGTGACCATCCAGCCCCCATGCGCTGTTGCCACTTTTCGGGGTGCACTCAGCCTCGTGATGCCAATTGAGGAGCTACTCGACCGACGAATAGTAGCGGCTTCTGTCAAGAATACCATCATAACGGCCGGGAGAGCGGTGTGCTGACACCACGCCCCTCCTATTCACATCCTCCCTTGAGGATGACACGGCGGTCGGATGGTCCCGGTAGGCCACTCGTGGCCTGAAGACGGAGTGTTTTACGGAATGCAGTAAGGAAATGAGATTACAGTATTGCGTTATTGTGAAACAGCAGAGCTTCTAATGTAATCTGCTTATTATTTCATGCGATCTTACGTGTGAGCCATCTTTAAAGGAGATGCGCAATGTGTTGTCCATTCTAGCAAGCCATGCCTCTGTCCGACGTCTTAGTAAATATCGTAGTCGCTGTAGAAACTCTAGGTTGGTCACGAATGCGCCGGCAGTCACTGATGAAGCGTTCCTGCAATGTTTACACGTCATTAATGTGGCTTGCATGCATCATAGATTTCAAGTATTCCCACAATCAAAATTCCAAGGGATTAAGATCAGAGGAATGAGCTGAACAATGTACTGGAGTTCCCCGACCTATCCAGTGCCCGTTAAATGTCTGTTTGAGGTATTCTGGTCATTTTGGCCAAAATGGGCTAGTGCCAGGGCCTATTAGTCTCTGGAAAAGCCGGCTGAATAATCATGCACATAGTATCCTGCATTGTGGTTATTCTTCAGCACACAGGACACGGGCTCGACGGTTGTCTCCGTTTGCCAGACCACGAAAGAAAATCATGTGTGCCATTTCCCCCGTGAAATAATAGGATTCCACTATGCAGGGAAATCCAAAGATAAAACTACAATTTAAAAATGTGTTACAAATGTATCAAACACAGTCCGGTTCCACTAGTACTAATTTATGGGCTGCATTTACCCAGAACTGTGAATACAGTTTACAGTAACACCACTAACGGAAGTTTACTGCTTGTTATATCCATGGACAATAACAGAGGAATATATCCTCATTTGTTTACTGCATTCTGCAGGTCGTCCGTAACAGAAAAGAGTTTTGCAGTAGAATAGGTGTGTTCCACAAAAGTCAAGATGAAGAAGTATTCATCACTCTGAAGATAGCCATTTTAGAGTCCATGTTTACTGGACACAATAATCTTGTTTTTGTTCGTACTACCATCTCTCAAAATAGGGATTACATTTTTAACACACTGTATATAAAGTTTTCAGTACTTGTTTAAGAGTGCAGAAGATTCCAAATGCCCACTAAACACACGTACTGTCATAGACGCTCGCAGAATGCCTAAGGAGATCTTGCAGTGAACAAAAGCACGTTGAATCGTTGGGCGAGGTGTCTGTCATCATCGCAACAATGTCGCGCAAACCTTTCTGATCTCCTGCGTGCCGATCGGCTATACACAGCTGTGACCCCTGCAGTGCTGGAACGTGCACACACTCTCATGCGAGCTGCAACAAACTTCTACTTCTCTGTGACAACGCAAGGCCTCACACAAATCTGTACACCCGAGAGGAGCCCACAAAACTTCAGTGGATGGTTCAGATGGTTCAAATGGCTCTGAGCACTATGGGACTTAACTTCTGAGCTCATCAGTCCCCTAGAACTTAGAACTACTTAAACCTAACTAACCTAAGGACATCACACACATCCATGCCCGAGGCAGGATTCGAACCTGCGACCGTAGCAGTCGCGCGGTTCCAGACTGTAGCACCTAGAACCGCTCGGCCTCTTCGGCCGGCACTTCATTGAACTGTTCTTCCACATCCGCCCTACTGCTCAGACCTCTCACCTTAAGACTTTCATCTGTTTGGCCCAGCGAAGTATCCACTTTGTGGGAAGAACTACATGATTGATGGGGACGTTACCCATTCGGGTATGCAGGCCCTCCCAGCAAGAGGGCATAAGACCGTCGCATTGAACGGTGATTATGCTGAAAAACAAGGTTTTGTAGCCAAAAGAGTGACGAATAATATGGTGTATTGGAATCCTGAATAAAACCAACCTCCTTTAAAAAAAAATCTGTTGCATTACTTATTGTTCGCACCTCGTGCGTACACAGTTACGATACGAGGGTAATCCCAAAACTAAGGTCTCCTGATTTTTTATAAGTACATAGACCTGTTTATTTCTACAATGGTTTACATCTGTTTACAGCTTGAACATTTAGCTATTTGTCGACATAATCACCATTTCTGTCGAAGCATTTTTGTAGTCGCTGTGGCACTTTTTGTATGCCCATGTCACATCAGCTCGTCGCCATGATGTTCAGAAAGTTATGAACCTCTTCATTCACCTCGTCGTCGGAGCTGAATCGCTGGGACCACAATTAACGCTGACAGGTACTGTGAGACTCCGAAAAAACTCAAACGGGCAATTTAGAGCCGGAGAAGAGGAATGTTGGGCAAGGGCGTACACATTCTCCATGACAACGCTCCCTCACACATCGCTCGGCAAACCGTTGCTCTCCTGCAACAGTTTGAGTGGAACAAATCACCCACCCACCCTATAGTCCTGACTTGGCGCCCAGAGACTATCACCTGTTCCCTAAGTCTAAAGAACATTTGGCCAGAAAGCGATTATGCTCCGGCGACGAGGTGAAAGAAGAGGTTCATAACTTTCTGAACAGCATGGCGGCGAGCTGGTATGAGATGGGCGTACAAAAACTGCCACAGCGTCCACAAAAATGCATCGACAGAAATGGTGATTATGTCGAAAAATAGCTAAATGTTCAAGCTGTAAACTGATGTAAACCACTGTAAAAATAAACAGGTCTATGTACTTATAAAGAAATAGGAGACCTTACTTTTGGGATTACCCTCGTACATTATGCATTGTAGCAAAACCAAAGCAGCACCAATAGCATTACTTAATGCTTTAAAATCCCACTTTTGGACATTCCACAGATTCTTAATCGCTAAGATAAAACTTATTTTATTTTGTAGCTGTAATTGTAACGGTAAAGCGCTTGGTGATGGCACAATGCTGCCTAAACGTGACGTGCTAATAAATGCAGAAAAATTACTTTATTAATTTAGCAATACGGTTGCTGGCCTCTAGAAATTCCGTTCAACATAGATAAATACGAGGGTCATTGCAAAAGTCATAGCGACTACCTTTTACTTCGAAAAATGGTAAATAATTAAAAAATTCTGAAATATACAAATGGAAGGTTAGTTCATACGTAAACATACCGCCATGAAGTTATAGCACGAGAAAAAAGACGAAAAAGATTGTCGTTGCGAAAGTGTTGCAATGTCTATTGCAATAGTACACAATAGTACATCACAAACTACGGCCATGGCATGGCATCAGGAGTCTCCCCAAGAATCAACAGTAACATGGCGTGACACTAGATGGCAGGAGAAACGAAGCGTGAAGATCCACGACAGTATGAGTTGAGCAGACATTCTGGATGGACGTCACCCGACTTGAACAGCGCTCCCAATAAGTCTATCACACACTGCCAATCACATACTGCCAACGCTGCGTAAGGTGCCGAGTACCTGTGGCCTCACCATTAGCGAATTGTCGAACCTCACTCGTCACTGCTGTGACAGTGTCTTGACGCGTTCGAAATCGCGTTCCACGCAATGGCTCTTTCAGTTTTGGTATAGGTTATAACTGCAAGGTGATAACCCTGGTGAATACGGTGGTTACTCCAGTACTTCTCACCGCATCGCGCAAGCAGATACTGTACACACACAGCTGTATGGGCTCTCGCATCGCGTAGATCAAGACCAAATGGCAAAGTGGCACAAAATCACTCGGCATAGGCTGTGATGATCATTAACTTGGTGGGAGAGGGATTGTGATGAAATTTCTTCTCGGATGGAGCCATTTCACTGACTGGCGTTTAAATTCTGACTCATAGACCGTGGACTAAAATTCACCTATGACGACGAGTCTCACAAGCATATAATCTCCGTTCCCCTCGTAACGCGCGAGATTCACCCAAGTTTCGTAACGTGCCCATTTTTCCACTTCACTTAGTGCGCGAGTCTTCCTCTCTGCAGTAAGTTTATGCATGCGTACGTTGTCGCATGGAACCCTGTAGATTGTTATCTTCTCAATACCACTAAGGCGCTGTAATTCCGGCAGCGTCCATCTTTTGGCATTCTCCAAACATTGGGTGATCTAGGTACGACCACAGTCCGTTGGCACACTGACAGGCTGCCACTGCAGCTCTGCCACGCGTGAATGCATCCACCCCCAAGCAATAGTTAGGTACCGTACAGCAGCATTTCCTACCACTTCCACAAGCTCTTCGTGGTATTGTTGCACATTCCTACCACGGAACACTGCAATCATTGCTTAACAGCGCTCTTCAAGTCGGGTGACGTCCATCCGGAATGGCTGCTCAACTCACACTGTGGTCTCTCGTCACGTTTCGTTCTCCTGCCATCTAGTGACACGTTACGTTACTGTGGATTCTTGGGGAGACTCCTGATGACATGAAATGGTCGTAGTTTGTAATGTGGTACTGTGCGCAGTTGCAACTGACAGTAAAACACGTTTGCAACGACAAACTTTCTTGGTTTTTTTTTTCTTGTGCTATAACTTTATGGCAGTGTGTGTGTTCATCAGTCTCTCTACATGTAACGTTTACGTATGACCTAACTTCTATTAGCATATTTCAGAACTTTTTAAATCGTTACCATTTTCGAGACAAAAATAGTTACCATGACTTTTGCAATGACTCCCGTAGAAGTTTAAAAATATTGCTTTCTTTTTTACGAAAGACATTTTTTATAAGCTGAATGTCCACGAGTCCGACGTAACTCAAAAACATTTCACACAGTGGAAGCAAATGGTCTCTGAATATGGCATGATATTGTCCGGAAAACGATTTTCGGTAATGGCAGTCTTTAGTGGTATATAAATGTATTTAATACAACATACCGAAAATGTGGAGTGCAATAAAAATAAGATAGCAATTCCTACCATCTACCTCTAATAAAATAACTTCTACGAGAAGACAAACGAAATTACGAGTGGAACTCATACTCATCCAATATTCGTTATCTGGAGTGTACTCCTGCCACACTTACTAAAGAAAAATATTTTCTTATTCTTAACGTTCATTTTAACTCCTCCTTACGTGAACGATAGTGTAACACATGACCCTAAGGCTTTTTTCAACAACAAATGAGTGTCACGAAGAACAAATGGATTGCGTCAGACGGTTTCTAAGCTGTCTTGTTACGAAGCTTATTACAGTTACTATTATTATTATTTCACCTACATCTTTAAGTATGTAGGTACACAAGCAAAACCCTGGGTACACACGTGGTGTTGTAAAGTGGATAGCTTTATTTTTGAACACGGCTCTCACAGCACACAAATTCATAATGTTATCCTTCGCAATGCCGCTTTGCTGCATTTTCCAATGGGTGAACAAGCAACGAAGTGTAAAAGGGGCACAGTACACCTACTGGGATTCCCTGTACGGGAATACAGAGCGCACGTGTTTCCCGCCTCAGCGAAGATCCAACACCGTGTCTGGAGGTGAGGAATGTATTGCTGTCAAATGGCTGACTTACAATCTGTATCAGACGCTTTACAGAGAAGTGCAATGCACTAGCGACACCAGCTGTTGTACTGTGTGTAATGCCGCAAATCCCTCGCAAAAATCCTTCGACAAACCAGCCATAAAATCTCGCCCTAATATATACTCCTCTGTTTCATATCACCGATGCAGTGAAAACATAAATTAATAATTCAGCTGTCTATTTCAGCGTATGTGTTTCCCATTTTCCAGTTTGTCTTTGCGTGATCTGTTGAGAAGTCAAGAAGTTTGATCGTTGTCGGTTTATAGGGTAGAAGAGCTGCTATATGGAATGTTCAGTAACAGTCCGAAAAAGAAGTAAGAGGTTTAATTTGTTTGTGTGTTGCAGGGGAGGTGGCGCCAAGAAATAATTGTTTAGCATTTGCACACGCTAAAATGCGGGCAGTACACAGACGTACATGGGTCCGCGAGTTACTACTTGTTCAAATGCTCGTTACCGATTAAAATTTGTGTGTTTGCGGAAGTGACAAATTTAAGCTATTTAAGCAAAAGCAAAGTTTGTTCCGTTTGAGGAAACCAAATGGTTCAAATGGCTCTGAGCACTATGGGACTTAACATCTGAGGTCATCAGGCCCCTAGAACTTAGAACTACGTAAGCCTAACTAACGTAAGGACATCACACACATCTATGCCCGAGGCAGATTCGAACCTGCGACCGCAGCAACGGCGCGGTTCCAGACTGAAGCGCCTAGAACCGCTCGGCCACTCTAGCCGGCTGAGGAAACCAAACGAAGAACAAATTTGGCAGTACTGTCTCAGCCAGACCGCTTCAATTTGCGTGTGGGATGACCTGATTGCATAACTTCAATGCTAAATACCTCGGAATCAGCGCAACGTATCGAATTTTTTTTGTTAACAGTCACTTCTCGGCACAACCTCGCTGCAACATCCTTACAAACAAATTAAACCTCTTACTTCTTTATTTTTGCATATACATAGTAAGAATAAAAAGGAAAATTCATTTCCTTTATTGAAAAGCAGTTTGAATAACAGGGTCTTCGGTCAAATCTTGATTTCGTATCAAATTATCAGTACGAATACTTTGTTGGAAATTCTAAAATGACGCAGTACTTTGCAACCTAGCAACTGCGAATATTTAAACAATATTGCTACCAGTTCCGCATCGAGAACCGGTCCCAACTGGTACCGCGCCCACTACACTGGTCGTGTTCCGCTTCATGTCTCTAAATGAGCCGACCATTAATGCGAAATTACGTGCGAAGCATTTTCCTCAGTCTACGTGACTTGCTTCTTGGCGCATTACTGATATGCAGATTAGCCACGAAAATTGTTCGCGCTCGACAATACGAGCATAAGAGGAACGCAGAACTGTTAAGTCAGCAGGCAAAGTAGTCTCGTAGCAAGTGGCTGGTGTGTTATTTGCAATTAAATGACAACTTCCCCCTCGCCTCTGCCCCCTGCCCCTTCCATTCGGTTAGCAACTAATTTAGCCGTGGCCAAAAAGTGAGTTTACTCTGGGACTAAATCCGGTGACTTGCAGGAGACGGCCGTGTAACGAGGCGCCGCTTTGTGGGGCGGACGTCTGGAGTAAACAACGTGTCCGGGTGACAGAGTCCTCCGTAATTGGATGGCGACAGCAATCTGTGGCTCTGCCAGTCACCACACCGACACTGCAGCCACGGAACGCCCACCTGCCCGGCGCGCCACCAGAACAATCCACTACATACGTACTCTCCAAGCCGCTGTTCATCGCTTGCTGGAGGCTACCTCATACTGGTACTAGCGATTACCTGCACAATTCCATTCCTGTGCTATCGCCAAAAAAAAAAAAAAAAAAAAAAAATGACTGCCTATATGCCTCTGAACTTGCCCTAATTTGTCTTACTTTCATACGCACCCAACGTTTGCCATCGCTGCAGTAGCAAGAATGTTGGAACATTTTTCCTTCTGTACTGATTCACTAATTATAAACATCTTCTTAAGGCATTTATCAAATGGCTCTGAGCACTATGGGACTCAACTTCTGAGGTCATTAGTCCCCTAGAACTTAGAACTACTTAAACCCAAGTAACCTAAGGACATCACACACATCCATGCCCAAGACAGGATTCGAACCAGCGACCGTAGCGGTCTCGCGCTTCTAGACTGCAGCGCCTAGAACTGCACGGTCACTTCGGCCGGCAAGGCATTTATCGTCAAGTAAATATTTTATAAAATGCATGACACAAAAATGCTGACTTTTATTTACATTTTATTCCGACCTCTTCCGGTCATAACGCACGTTCTCGGTCCTGTTCAAAAAATGGTTCAAATGGCTGTGAGCACTATGGGACTTAACTTCTGAGGTCATCAGTCTCCTACAACTTAGAACTACTTAAACCTAACTAATCTAAGGACATCACACACATCAATGCCCGAGGCAGGATTCGAACCTGCGACCGTAGCGGTCGCGCGGTTCCAGACTGTAGCGCCTAGAACCGCTCGGCCACCCCGACCGGCTCTCGGTCCTGTATGGCATACAAAACAAAAATTATGTCAGATACAGAAAGGAAATGACCTACAAAGTCACAAGATTATTTCGAGTGTAACAACAAAAACAATTACTTGCGTCGAAAATTTAATCTGTTACCTGAAATTACATGCCAAAACTAAATGTATCTTTCATTACAGGTATGTTGTCTGGGTGACGAGCAAATGAATGAAGAGAACCGCCACAAGACAAACACTGGCATTACAGGCCCAGAGCTCACAGTAAACAATTGAAAGATCAAACACTAAAAAGATACTATATTCGAAGCCAGGATGAAGATAAGAGTAATCATATATCTCGTAACAAAACTGTATTCTAACCAAAAAATTTTCATATTTGTCATCTAATAAAAAAGTCAGATTGGGTGATTGATAATAAGTAAAGCATGTGGACCGTTTATGATCATAACAAACAAAATTGTAACAGAAAATACCATATTGTCACAGTGTCCACTGAAGATGCTTTAAAATAAAGCGAAACGCGTCTGGTCTTAATAAGAATTTTATTTCAGCGGCAATTAACCTATACAGTGGAAAAAAGAGGCCAAAAACCAAAGAAGACAACGTGCGAAGACTAACACTCAGAAGTAAGACGGCACATAAAATAATCACGTAAGATCGCAAACCGAGAACTGACTGCACATAAAATAACCACGTGAGAACTCAAACCGTGAACTATATGACAATGCACATTCCCAGAAAATTGCAAGGCAAATGACAGAACTCGATTCTAACAATTTGCTCATGTGGGAACAACAACGCCTCTACCCAAGCGCACTCAAGTTTTAAACACAGTTTCCCAACGGCTTTACTGCCATTAGCAGGTGCTACGGCTTAGAATCCAAGCGGAGTAGACAACGTGCTGCTCTACTGGCGTACACAGCACATCTTCCCCACCCGCCCTTCAAGTGGAACAGGGTGGGGCAGGGTAGGGTGAATCGGACAATCTCCTTCATTAATATCCTTTCCCTTCCCGGAGAGCGTGAGCTGACTCGCATGTGCTGTAATAGTTTTTCTGGAGGCAGGGTCCTGGATGACATAGCTCACAGATGATGTTACTCTAACCACCCTGTATGGCCCCACGAGCCGAGGCACAATCCTGAATGTGACCCGGTCCCCTCCTTTATGTCCAGAACGTCGTGAGCAAAACGATGTAACGTGACAGGATGGCTGCTCCTGTCGCAATCCATCCGGATGTCATTGCGGGCAGCCTCCAAGTTACCCCTATTGGTTTTAGGATCGTGGATAGACCATAAAGTAGACATTTTTGAAGGTCACTGCCAACGGCCGTCAAGTAATGTATAAAACGTATGTTTGGCCATCAGCTGCTTTTATTTTAAACCCAAATACCAATCGGTTTCAGTCGTGGACCATCTTCACAGATATGTTCTGTGTTTGAACTGAATATTGTACTACCACTTCCCGTTTATCTGAGATCCCTTATTTGAATAAACATCATTCAACTTAATTCAGTCATCAGTTACATAATGTTAAAATACAGTCGTAGTTATTAAATTAGTCATTTAATTTTTATTTTGTATTTCTGTGTGTTTTATTAACTCGTAGTTCTAGCCAGTGCATAGACTACTGTTTGCAGCAAATTAGCTGCGGGGTATGAAGGCAAATATGCCTGGCTCAATTCTATGACTACATCGAGCTATTGTTTTTAAACAGAGTTTTGCATAGCCCAAGTACCTAATGTACGAGTAACCATAGGTAAAGACCCAACTGGTTTGATCTTACGGGATGCTGTTTAGAAGAGAAACACAGCAGCAGTAACGGTTAAGTACCATCCCGTACTCCAAGTTATTAGTTACCTCCAGTTTCTCGATAACTACCTTGCGATATTAACAACCTTAAAGAATTTTCATTCCTTGTTCGTGTCCAAGTGCTAACTCTCAGAAGGTGGCAGGCTGGATGTGGCGGAGAATACCCTTGCTTTTTTTGGTGTCCATACCAAAATATTTCGTTTATCAGGTGTAAACCAAAAGGAATAGTGCACTCAGCATAATTTATCATGCAGCCCAAAAGCCCAAAGAAATCTCGTCCCAATAGAACCCTCACAGTCAAACCTCTGACAATCGTGATCTCCACCAGCCAGAAAAAGTCCTCAATACTTAAATACAGTCACATGTGCCCCACTACCATGAGTGCTTTCCGTTCACCAACCGGCAGACTAGATCCGTTTTGTGTATACCAGGTAATTTATGTATCAAGGATAAACAGGTACACCAACTCCAATCCACTAAGATCTTGATACCCCCAGATCCCAGGTGCGCATGCACTGATTAACAGTTAACAGTCACGCAGATAAACAGTAAGCTAGTGTGAGAAAAGGTTTTGACTTTCCTACACTTCCTCAGTAACCCTCGCAGGCTCATGCAGTAACCTGCTCTAGCCTGGCTTCAAATCTGTCCTCCTTCCTCATATGCAGCAGGGCAGTTAGGCACTGGGTGCCCTTCCTGGTGACAGTGGTAACACTTCCTCGCTGCACCTGTTCCATGCATGGTGACGTTCTAGATACTTCACATTCCAAGCCCATTGACATGCTTCCTGGGGATGCTACCTTCCTTTCCTCATCACTGAAATGAACATTCTTCATAATAATCTCCAGATGATCAAGTTGGTGAAAGGTCTGTGGCTGACTAGCAAACGAAATTTGGTAGTGGTCTTCTGGACACTTGCCTTCTAAGATTATGCCTGCAGCCTCCCTTTCAGACTCTTTGATGCAAAGACCAGATTCATCCTCTATGAACTGAGCCAATGACTGGTTATTCCCTTGCATCCTATGGAAATGTTGGGTGGTCAGATAATTGCAGCACCTAGCTGATAAACAGTCCTTCAGTAGTCATTCCTAAAATCACTGAGATTCTCTCTTACACTAAGTGCTGGAGATATGCATTCATCAATTTCCCCCAGGCGAGAGGATAAAAGGCTTGAAATATCATGGAGTCATAGGCACCCACAGCCCTTTCCTGTTTTTCAAGCCACACAGTTAAGCACAGTAGACTAATGCCTTGCTCACCACTGGTGTCTACAGCTAGAGGTTCTAATCCTCCACTGCAATTTAGTAAACCAATCCCAAGTTAATCGAACTGTGTGGGTGTTTTGTGGGATAGCCAATCCATGGTCGGCCACCTCTTTCGGTCGTACACTTCCTGCCTGCACAGCAAACTACTCTCGAGCTGCAAGTGCAGTTCCCTAGCCCGCAAACCCTCATTCACCTCCTTTAGTTCAAGGTCCTTGATCCAGTTCCCCAGATGGCTAAGTTGTGCTTGACTTCCAAGCACTTCTAGTCATGATACTACCTCCAGCAACATCGGCCTATGCCTCAGACAAGAGTCCAGCACAACAGGCGTCACTTACCTCTCTGATAGTTTGAGGACGAGATTCTTGTCCAAGGGCCGGTTGCAGCCATTGATTACAGTGCCCTCACTACGAGTTCATATTGCAACTATTTATTGGTGAGGTATGAAACCCCTATTACTGCTCTCTGCATGATGATCCTTCCTGAGCAGGCGGAAACTGAAGCAATACAACTACCCACAGTACACAGTAATAAGGTACGCTATGCTAACAGGGTATCATAAGCCCACCCCTCCACTTACGATTCTGGCTGGAACAGTAAACTGCTGGTGCTGAAATAAACACAGTCTAAGGCCAACAATAAATTCGTTAATAGTTAAAAAAAAGAGATATTATTTCCAGATCTCCACAAATCTCAGATCACAAAATTTTACCCAATAAAAGAATGGGACAGCTCAATTTTACTGTGTGTTCCTAATTCGTCAAATTTTTAGTAAGTAGTTTGGAAAAGAGAAATTTAAATGGCGATTCCGCACTACATTAACTAACGGCTGTCCATATTTAGACACAATGATCAAATATCATAACAGAAACAACATTAATTACCACAGAATGCACAATATAAAAGAACGGCCCTTTACGAGGCTCAAGAGCTGTCAAAACAACTCCGAAATATTATTAATATGAATACGAACCAACAAGCGTCAATGTAACCAACACACAGTACAATAACAATTACGTCAGGTTGGTGACAGCTTAACTAATAAACAGTCACATTAAATTACAACTTCCAGTATTTGACGATGGTGCCAGAGCTTGTAACAAGAATTTCAGTAGGTCAACCTTTGAAGTACTTATCCCACCTGCACAGGCCTCGAGCTAACAAAATTCATGGTCCGGTTTCCATTTCATATAAGGAACTGCTCTTAATTATACGTATAAAGCGTCTTTCGAACGGCCACACAAGCCTTGACTTCAGAAGCAAGAAAATGCTGAAATAATTTATACAGGCGCCAAGGCTAATATCTAGATGTAAGACGGTGCATACAACAACCACCTTAAGAACTAATGTCAGTGCACATACGCTGAAAATTTCAAGGTACCCTAACAGCAGTCTGATAATGGACTCTACTTTCTTCCAAAATAAGAACAAACAAGCATCCAAATGTTTAACACGATATCATTAAAGTGCTGGAAAATAAGTAGTAGTTTAAGGGGAGTTAGAATGAAATTTTTTTTCATATTTTCGGATTTTTGTCTCATTATAAAATTTGCAATTTTCAGAAAAAAATTATATACACATATATATATATCACTTCTAAACTTACATGGTAAGCATTTTATTTTATTTTCTAATATAATCTACACAGGTTGAAAATGTTAAAATTTTTACGTGCATTACTTCAAGATCTAATAAAAATGGTAATTTTTTATATAGAAGGCTGGAATGTGTTGGTCATGTTCAGAAGAGGATGGGCACCAGGTTGAGGAAGTTGAAACAAAGTTTGAGAGACAAGAAACTTTCTGATGGTAAAAAGATAAGAGGCAGGCTGACAGACAAAATTGATGAACTACCGCAGTATTATGGGATGGCCATTACAAATAATACTGAGGATTTGTTGAAAATGAAGCAGGTAGTATGGGCTACCTTCTTCCACAGACTGTCAACTGATGAAAAACCAGTACACTACCTTTGCCCTCCTGGACCTGATTCATGGTGCAATTACCGCAATTCCCAGTACTCAAACAGTTCATACAGCCATAAACATTCCATCCCAGCAGAAATCATGGATATCATAAAACCTATTTACAGAGATCTGGCAAATCCGGAATTACTGAAGAGCTGTCTGCATGGTCAGACTCAAAACCCAATGAGTCGTTCAATAATCTTATATGGAATCGCTTACCAAAAAATGTTACTGTTGGGATGAAGACATTAAAGTGGGCGGTCACTGAAGCTGTTATTGCTTTTAATGATGGCAACACTGGTAGGATGAAAGTGCTACGACATATGGGAATTAATCCTGGAGCAAACTGCATCAGAGAACTTGACCGGATGAACAAGGTTCGCATTGGTAAAGCAGAGTATGCAGCACAGTTGGCCACTAAGGAGTCCAGAAAGAAGAAACGAAGAAAACAACAAGGAAAAAGATCGAGAGTGTGATATACAGTATGGGTCAGGGTGCTTCTGAGTGACTAAAAATAAAAAAATTAAGCACGTATTAAGTGAGTTACAGTCTTTTGAAACTGTAGAAGCCGTTCCTGAAAATTTACATATTCTGTTGCATTTTTCCCTAAATCTCAGAAACCACTTAGAGTAGAGTATTTAAATTTTCAGGGAGTAATAACATACAAATCCTGAGTCTACTGAATTAAAAGAAGAACATAATGTTATGTATAATTAAAATTATTTAAAATAACGTACAAAAAAGTACATACAATTTTACTGTATAGTTAAAAAGTAGTACTTTTTAATTATAGTGGCTGAAATGCAATTACTGCACTTCAGTAGACTAAGAACATACAGTTTAAGTTCCTGTAAAAGTTTCATGTCAATGGCTACAGTGGTTCCTGAAATACAGGGAAGCCAAGTCACTAAATTTAACATTGTCGGGATAGGGCGTTCCAACTACACTCACGATAAGCACTCCAGCGGCAAACCAGTATCCAGGCAGAGTGACATAATAGTATGTATACAGCAAACCGTTTTCTGAAACAGAATAATCGCAATAGAAACACAAAATAAACACACTCGACAACATAATAAACGACGAAATATACCTTGTTTCGCCACAGGCATAACCCACCTAGTGTGAACACTTGGCACTGACAGTCATTCAGTGCCCAATGCTCCACCTTCCTCACTAACAAGCGCTGAACCCACAAGACTCCAGCCTTATTTTCAGCAGTAGGACAGTAAGCAGTAGGCAGTACTGAGCCACCTGAAGAGTTAATCATCCCTTTCCCTCCCCCTCCATCAACACATTGTTCTGTTATGTTGTATATAACCATCACAGGGTTGATTTATGACCCCCTGGGGATAATCAGTCTCCTCAGAAACCCCCAAACCTCCCCATCCCCCCTCCTCCCCCACATCCCTCTGGAGAAAGGTGCACTTGTTCACTTCTGAGCCACTTTTCTGTCTCCTGGAAAATCTCTCAGTTCTCCCCTCTTCTCCCCTACTTTTCCCTTCCTGTCACCACCTGAAAAGCTCGTAAAGAGACTCAGTCTGTGCTAGAGAGGAAGGATCTCCTGACACAAAATTCAAATTAGTGGCTGCATATTCTTTATTTTGTCAGTTTTCGGAAGACAAGGCTCCTCCCTAACGGGAAATAACTCAATTGCAGTACCTCCACTCTCATAACATCACCTCGCATCCTATTGGTGGGTACTGGTGCATTTACGTCAAAATCCTTACTGCATCGACCCCATCCCATCGGTTCCCCGGAAATATTGAGTCACTTTTCATTGATGAGTTGCATATTTGGAGGGAAATATCTCATCCAATTGACTGAGGGTGTGGAATATTGCAATTTGCAGGAAAAACACTCATCACACAGCTGAGTCCCTGTATGCATTAACACGTGATTACAAAAGAACCCTCCTCCACCACGACAACCCATATCGGGCGGAGAACAACTTCTAATCGCGACTTCGCACCGACCGCAGGCAGATGTGCCAGCCACATCGCGCATTCCCAAGCACGTAGGTCAGGAGAGAAGCCAAACAAAGCTTCAGGTAATGGCAACTCTTTGTGCAGTTCTGCTGAGAGGTAAGATGTGGTACGAACCACTAGCTTTCTGCTGTCACACACGTCTTACATGATGACCTGCTTTGATTAGAGTGCCACGGATTGACAGTGGGAATAACATGTCACACAAAAAACATCGATAATGAAGACCTAAACATCCCACAAAGATCGCGAAAACCCACCCAAATGTATACTACAAATAGACTCTATAAAACACATACCCGCCAACAGCGCTGAGCAGATGCACGGCGCTAGAAAAATAACTCTTATTGCACTTCGCTGCCACCATCACGACAACATACTCGTATCTACTTCCAATGGTGTCTGGAGTCCTTACACTCAGGCCTGTAAACAACTAGCGAGCAATCCTAGCGCCTCAAGCGATATCTGTGGGTGCTACTGACTGATCATCGCATCACAAATAGTGACACGATCCATCCCCCCATGTATAGACAGACAGAAGCAAATCAAGTAACTAAATTTCAAAACATCCGCCACATATCGGACGTCTTGTGTGCAAACCTAATAAATACCTTACAGAAAATTTGCAGCATGGTTTTTAACAACATTATGCTGTATGTATACCAAGCTAATAGGGATACGTACAAGTTGATTGCTGTCTTGGATGCTTTCCTATACGAGAGAACCATCTGCCTCTAAATTGGCACGTATATGCATTAAATGATGATAGAACATCGATGGAGTAATCGGTTGAGGGGCGATTATAATGGGGAATGATTTAATGGTGCACTGATGATGCCTTCCTGAGAGAAGGAGATGTTGTTTTAGGTCATTTATCACACATTTAACCATTTTTTCCGTTGTTCTCTCGGGCTGTATCACTTGTGTGGTACAACCTGCGTTTGACTCATATTCAACTGCCTGTTCTGTGTGTGACTTAGAGAGCTAACTACCTCCAGTCATTAACAGCATATGAGAGTCAGCAGAGGACTTCCAACGTGTGTGTGACGATTAATGCCCACCAAACAGATGGAATACCTTTTTCGGCACCCTCCTCTAGATGAATGAAGATGTAAGCAAAGTACTTCATTACCCTGCCACATCTTGGACATAAATCGGGTCTCAGTTTCATAACTGCAGTGATTCTAACTTGGTGGCGTGGATTTTTGAAATACTGCAATTCCTCTGTATAAATTTGCTTGACAGATATTGTGTGTGGAAGAGACTGTGTTCTGTTCAAGGAGCTGGTGAAGCATGACGTATAATTTCATACGTGAAACACCACTGCTGTCTATGTGTCTATTTCTGAACCATAATCGGATGTGACAGTGGGCACTATACACATCCCGAAAGCTATATAGTGCATGTATCACAAAGAATCGGGGTTGTTTTCTTCATTTGGTGTAGAGGACAGTAGTTATACTATCTTCAAGTTTCTCATAATAGTGAGTGGGTTAGAAGACTTGCAGAATCAATGTATGTCAGTTGTTGGAAATATATTTCCTGTATTGGAGTATTAGCAGCATTTCATTCCACGTGACTAATACATCGGAAAAAAAACGCTGCTTTAACACTATAGCATGCTTAAGTGAAGAACCGTATAGCCTTATGAGTGTGTGTTTATGATCTACGACTATTTCTTTCTTCCCAGTACCTTCTTGGTATCGACTCCAAACACTACAACAATACTACATAACTGACAGCACAAGTGATTAACGTAAAATATTTTAGACTCCTTCCATCTGGAGCTCCATCACGCATAAACCATTCGATTCTTCTTCTTCTTCTTCTTAATCGTCTGTAATATCACCACAACACACTCAAATATATGAGCCCTTATCTACTACACACCAATAAGGAGTACCAACCTCCTCACACGCATGCATCTAGAGAGATCGTGTATAACAGTGCTCTCTTGGTTAAATCTGGAGACCAAAGGAGAGGCTAGTTTCGAAATAAAGGGCAAAGTGCTGCTATAGATATGATTCGTTTGTTGGGGCGGTATTCATCAAAGGTGTTGGTGAGATATTTTAATCTTCATCCTACAAATGCCAGAATATTTTGTGTCTCCCATCCTCATAGTGGGAGATGGCAAATCGTAATAAAATCTTACCGAATTTATCAGTGTTTCGGCGAAGGAATGTAGTTTTAGCACCTCCTCTCTGCTGATGGCTATTTCCTACTCTAAGAAACAGTACTTGTGACATGTGATGTAGGCAGTATAACAGTTTCGCAATATGTTCACGTGTGTATGACCCTCACAAGTTAATGGAGGGAGTGGTTTAGCAATGATACAGAAATTGAGAATCATGGTATAATGTCATCTACTGATAGCATCACGAGGTCGATGTAATGAGACGTTCCCACAATGGTTTTTGGACCTCTGTTAAGAGGGTAGAACGCGTTGAAAATACAGAAAACCTGATAACTTTACGAAAATTGATGGAAAATACGTAAAATTGATGCAAATATGACAAAAATGTATAGGTATGAGAGTACTTACATGCTCATCTCAGTGTATGAAAATCATTCCATTCTTCCACCAGTGGAATTGACAGCTTATGCCGCATACTATCCGTACTCTATGGGTTAAAGTCCTGCAGAGTACCCCCTTCTTCCACACATTGGTTATGCATTGTAGTCAATAAAAACGAAAGACACTATGTCCGAAGATTTGGAAGTCTGGATGGCTACAACTAGGACACTGAAACAGCGATCATATACCTGTGTGCAATGTGCACAACCAATATGAGTAATCAATGCTCTTGGTCTCTTTGAAAATGGAACACTGTGACAACTGCTGCCCCGTAACTGGGGAAGATGAGATTAAATGTAGAGGTCATCACCTTCGGACTGCTGTTTGAAAATGCTCCACAATGCCGGAAATTCTTCCAGTTTCCATATGTTGTGATGCCTTCCTCATTTTTTTCAATAAGAAACACCGCCTCTGTCTTTTACTTAACCATCTTGAGTACTGTGGGAGCAGTTTAATTTACACCATGCAACATGCAGATTTCTGTGAGAGACAGTAGATCGAAAATTGAAACGTGTCAATATTGGTTTAACACCTGATGAACCTCAAAGTCATGGTAGAAACACAAAATTTATGGCTGTGTATACAGCTATAGTCATATACTGCTTTGATGTGTTACAGCAGAAAACATGTATCAAACTGTTTATGAAACAATAACACAAGAACCCTGTATTGTGATTGATAGTTTATGGGATGTCGCCTTCCTCCAGTACAGGCGACAAGACTTTATACCGGTCCATGGAAGCTACTTCGATCACTGGCTGCCAGGTCCAATGGATCAATATATGTATATTTAATGGGATCACAACATATGGTCGATGTCTTCACGCAGACAGTAAGTGTTTCTATTGTATTGGAAAAGAGAAATGCAGTGAAATCTTATAGAGTTCACTACAAAGCGATGTTAGTGAAGTTTTTATAGTTCGTAGTTTTAGTCAGTTAGAAATTAAAAAAATAACAAGGAGAGAGAGAAAGACAGACACTGTGCTGCAAACGAATACTCTGACACCATTACACTGTCATATTTCTAGCGTGGCACTCACAGAAATACGATAAAGAATATTAGGACATGTACAGGGGGATATTTATAGACTGTCATTTGATATTGATGAATTGTAGGTGTTATGCCTCTGAATTTGTTTTTGCAGTCCGCGTATACTCTGCTTCGCTGTGAATTTCCTTCTGGAAGTCAGTATGCTATTTTTCTTGTGTTGATAGCTCTCTACCAAGTCAGTAACAGGTGGGTGACTAGACAGCCTTCTAATTATGGAACAGTGCTGTCGGAACATGAAGGGATTTCGAGATAATTAGCAGGATTCTGTGACTTAGCTGAGGATACCAGTTCCTCTTGCTCTGGTAAACGCCGACTATCGTCGAAGAACGCATGTAATATAAGTAACAGACGCAAAGGCATTTAATTGTAACTACACCCTTTATTTCTCGACGAATATGTGATGACGACGACCTGGAGAGAGGATTTTGCTACCGGGAAATAATGATACGCTGTGCAAAAAGACACCCATCTGTTGTGAGTGGAAACATATCATAATATTTCGGACGCTTTGAGCCTAAAAATGGTAATCACACTGCTTGTCGGGAATGTTATGCTGTTGGAATTTAATGTTACTGTGGTTGGTGTTCCAACATATCGTCAGGCGTGTGTGGGAAGTGACAGACTACTATTTCTGTAGAATAATACATATGTCTAGCCATAAGAGGGGGGGGGGGGTTTATTTGACATGGGAAAATGTGATTTCAGTGTACTGACGAGTCTCTCCAATCGTAAGAGGTGAGAGCTTCATTCCGCAAACAGCTGCACAATATAGCAAAGCAAGGGTTCAACTGGATCTATTGTGGTGTACAACCAGGGCAGGAAACATAGCTGTAACATGTAGAACATCGTCTGATCGGCTCCCCTAGGCAGATTCTCACATGTCCTTTATCACTCTATTAACTATGATGTTTATTACATTACACCGACCCATATCAGTGATGTCTTTCCAACACGTCCACCCATGGGAGCGCTGTTGTTTATCACATAGTTACGGAATCCTGTACTTACACCACTTGTTTGGGAGAGTCTTGGTGGGATGCAACACCTTCTGGAAGCACTGACTGAAAATACCCACAGTCTGTTCTCGAATCTGATTGACTGTAAGACGTAAATGTCAAATAATTTCTTAGAGATAAGGAGAATCGAGAAACCTAGCTTGCTTGAGTGTGGACATACTATACTTTTTTTTGGACGCTACACACATATAAATGATAACTGCAGTGCTTGTCTGTAATGTGTATGTACTGGAGTATAAAGTTACTGTGGTCAGTGTTCCGACGTGTACAAAGAAAATGTGGCTGGGATTATGTCAGGTCTTAAGAGAGGTATAGATTTGACATGGAAAACTGCGATTTCAGTGCATTGCTAGCCGTAAGGGATAAGAAAGATTTTGTGTGGAAAATTATGTTCAGTTACAAGGCAGATACGGATTTAAGTGGGAAGGCACAGTTATCATGAGGAGGTATTTTCCATACTTAGGTTGTAGTTGAATGTCACCAGATTGGCGCTGCTATCGTAATATTTAATAATATTTACACTGATAAATATATGGTGGGTTTCCTAGAACGACTCTGCTTGGTGAGTGGGTGCATGGCGGAGGTATCCAGTGGCCAGGATGAATGGGTGTTTCAGGCTTAAGGCGCGAGCCACCACTGAGCCTCCTGAAGCGGGACAGGCGGGGTGCGAGGATGTAGCTGACCTGACTGTGTCACCCTCTGGGCAGGTGAACAGCGAACTAACACTCAGTATGTGTTGGGCAGAATTCGTGATCGCATGTGTTGCGAGTATTCTCCGAATTTTATGTGGAAATTTGAGAAGATTCAATATGGCGAGAGTTTGCACTGATCGATTATTCCCCCGCATAAATTTATGGGTTGATTGCTTGGCGGTTTCGGTATCAGTCTCTCTGGCCTCTGAGCATCTGCTACAGCTGGAGATATGCACATAAGATATGTGCTGGTCTCGCCTGATCAGCGTGCACACCAAGATGCAATGCCCTGGCCAGCATGGCCACGGCTCTCCGGCTGTCGGTGGATGGTGCACGCTCGGTGCTCGTCAGTGTGTGTAATCAGAGGGTATTTTTCGCCAGACATGTCTAGTGAAAACGATGGGGTGGAAGAGTGTGCCTGTATCCCCAAATGTCGACACACACAGATCTAAGATATATTTAGTGCTATCATCTATTTGTGGCGGAAATTTAATTACTTGAGTTGCATAATGTTTGCGTTGGAGACGTTTGATTCTCAAATGTTGAAAATACGAGTATGTTTTATTACGAAGAAGCTCCATATTATAGTGGTGGTGAATGTTTCGAGCGATCTATTTGACATCTGTAAATCATTAAACAGTTTGATAGGGTAGTGCAAATGGAGTTGCCCACCATTTTCTATATCGCTATTCCGTGACGTCTGTCTTTGTCCATTGCATTAGCCAATAGGAACACAGTATTCTGAGGAAGGATGAAAACCTCCATCTGCGTTGTTGGAGACGTTGGTTCATGCACAAACAGAATGTAGCCACTTGAGAGAGAACGGAGGTACTTTCCCAGGTACCAAATATCAAAAAGATGCTGACTTGTGCTTTGTAGTAGCTGGACTGCCTAGGGGGTACTTGTTTTCTCAAACATTTCTGCGTACAAGAATTCTTTGATATGGTGGGTGTTTTTGAAATTTAATTGATTTGCTTTCGTCTGCGTATACACGTGAAGATGGATCACACCACTCTTTGTGATGTGATCAGCAGTCAGCAGCTCCCGCCGATGTCACTTGGGGCGCTGAGATCGCTAGCAAGTTGTCTGCAGGCCATGCCACAAGGCTTCCGGCCACTGTGGGAAGCAGACGTTGTTGCAACGGCCCTGTCGAAGTGCAGTAAGGAAGTTACTTTTCTAGCACCGTGCATCTGCTCAGAGGTGTTAGTGGGTGCGTGTTTTATAAAGTCTATTTGTGGTATACATGTTAGGAGGGGTTTTTAGCGATTTTTGTGGGATTTTTTTTTCTGATATGTTAGTCCCACCGTCAGTCTGCAGCGCTGTAATCAGAGCAGGACATCGTGTCTGATGTTTGTAACAGCAGGAAACTAGTGCTTCCTACCACATTTTTGCTGTTGGCAGAAGCGCGCGTATGTTTGCCATCACCTAACTCTTTGTTTGGGGATTTGCGTGACTTCCAGTCTGCGTGCCACAGGAGCCAGCCCTCTGTGCGGGCGTCTCTCCCTACCTGTACCCAGAGAAAGACCGGAGGTGGCCAGCACGCCTGACCTGTGGTCGGTGCAAAGATACAATGGGAAAATTTTTTTCGACGAGTATTGGGTGTGGCAGTGGAGGGGGGGGGGGGGAGTGCTTGTGTAATCAAGTGTCAGTGTCTTGGATATATGACGATTGTTTTTCCCTCAAATTGCAATATTCCACACAGGCAATCAATTGGATGAGATATTTCCTACCAAATATCCAACTGATCAATGAAAAGTGCCTCGAAAATTTCTGCGGAACCGACGGGTTGGGAGGTCGATGCAATAAGGATTTTCACCTAACTGCACAGTATCCACCAACAGAATGTGAGGTGACATCATAAGAGTGGAGGTACCGCAACTGAGTTGTTTCTCACCAGGGAGGAGCCTTGTCTCCCACAAACAGTTTAAATAAAGAATATGCAGCAATATATTATTGACGCTGATATGAAAATTGTGTCATGAGATTCTTCCTCTCCTGCACAGATTGAGTCGTTTTCCTGCCAATTTCCTGGTTGGGATGAGAGGTGGAAGTGGGTGGGTGAAAGGGGTGGGGGCTTTTTCCAGGAGTGAGAAAAGTGACTCAGAACTGAACAACTGCCCCTTTTTCCAGACAGGTGTGGGGGAGGAGGGCGAGGGTTGGAGAGTTTCTCAGAAGGAGTGGTTATCCCCAGGGAGGGTCATAAATCAACCCTGAGGGGATCATAAATCACTTAATAGGACAACAGGTTAAGGGGAGTGGGTTGGTTTAATTGATCTATTTAATTAATTAGCATACCAATTTGATATCAAAAGGGTCCAGTACCGCCTTCATCCTGCTGCTAATATCATCATTACACACACAATCGATGAAACTGAAATATAAATAGCGGTAACAATGGTAAATCACAACATATAACATAAATTAGCCAAAATCAAGCACTGAGTACAAAAAGACATAGTCTCGAGCAGTCAACTAATATACAACAGGATCCACAACATAATTTCAAACAGAAAATACCTTTTCTGCTGTGGCCATCCTTACTCAACATAGTTCCTCAAAATTCTGTAGCAACTAATATGCGTCAGCCGCACTTAAAAACGGAAGACGCCAACTTCACACAGACCTGACCTTTCTGCCAGTCATACAGTGAAATGACTGCAACATTTATACATAAAGCCAGTTAATAAATGAGAAAAACACAGGTACACAGTCACTTGCTGTTGAGCTCCAAACACTGAGCAGAATAAAGTAGTTACAACTGCTGTATGATTTGCAAACAACTTAATCGAAACTTAAGTCTGAAAACAACTTTAAATAAGGTGCTGACAAAAGATATAGCATAATCACGTGAAAAACCGGTAAAGTACAAGAAAACAAATACACAATCACTCGCTGCTTAACTTTGAACAGTCAGAAGTACAAAGGAGATACCCAAAATAGCCATGTGAGTTGCCACACAATTTACTCAAGGCATACAACTACGAACAAGTACAAATGAGATACAGCAGAATTACCGTGAAATCAGAACTACAGTAATGACAAACTAATTGTACATGTATGTTCTGGCCATGCAGAGTCAGCACAAGTTCAAGAAATGACCAAGATTTAGCACTTCCTAACCACAGGCCAAAATAGAAAAGTCCTCACCGAAAATGAGGTGGTTAATCCAGTAGCAAAATAACAAAGGCAGCCCTTCCTGGGAACTCCAGTACATGTAGCAAGTGGCACAACTGTTTCAGTGCCCAACAGCTCCTTCTTCCAGCGGTTGCCACCAATAGCAATATTCAGCCTTCTGCAGCAGAGTCGCACCTTGCTCACCAATACTGAGTGTGTACAGGCGTCCTCGTGGCAGTGACACTTCGTTTACAAGGGAACATCTACTCCTCTACCTAAATCCAGTCACGTCTTAAATATACTTTCCCAACGGCTTTTCTGCCCTCGTCAGGTGGGGCGGTTCCGCCAAAGATAAGCTCACGACCAAAACGAAGTCGATAACATTCCGCGCACTAGTTGCACTGGCCTGCACAGCACGATTAAAGTGGGGAAGGTACGTGATATTGTGTTGGGGAGACCGGGAGTTTCATTTGTGAGGCAGCAGAAAATTTCTCTGAATATATTAAAAAAGGAGCACAGTTGAATTTCCAATCACCGGAACAAAAATTAAAAATGCTGTTGGGATATTAAAGCAAATCCGTAAGAAAACAGGTAGTTTCAGATGTAAATATTGATGGAGAGTTGTTCAACCATGCAGTGCTTGTAGTTCCACGGTTATTTTATAAATATAATAAAAGAACAGATTTTTTGGATGAACATGAGGTAAATACTATTTTACAATGGGTGCTGGAATTGAATATTGGAGTTGTCAGGGAGAAAGTAAAATTTAAGAGTAATTTGACTGGGAAAGACTTGGTGACTAGTTCTACCCATTTGGTTGTGAATTAATACGCAAATGCAAATGAAAAGTATATGATTTTTTGTGTTTAAGTTAATATTTTGGGGCTACATTTTTGTGGACCGTTAGATTTAAAAAACATGGAAGGGCGAAAGTGTTTTTGTATGATATTAAATAAGTGCATTTACGTTTTCACTTGTGGGAGGTACATTGTTAACAACAGATGGCTGAGAGGTTGAACTTGGTGCTCAGTAGGCTGTAACATTGTAGTTACTTTACAGTTTTTAATGTATATTTAATTTTTTCGTACAATGAAGATGTAGATAGTATAAGAAAGTTAATTCTATTTATCTGTGGTTACAAGACTTAATAATTGGAGTTGCTTTTGAAATAATGGCAACTCTGTTTTGGGCACACACCAGAATTTTTTATGCCTCAGGGTCAAATTTATACCAGATAGCCTATCAGCGTTTTTTAAAAATGTAAGACTGAATGAAGTGGTTAAATGTGGGTAACATAAAATGTCAGCGTAGGTTTGTTTATTCGTTGTATAAATGGAGGTTTATTAAATTTTAGTGCAGTAATATTTCATGGTTTTCAAATTGTTGTATTAAACTTGTGATTAATCAAGCAAATTTAACAGCACTTATTTTCAGACTTTAAAAGAGAAGAGTTTGTTTGTTTTTTGCTTATGCTTGTTCAAGAGAGGAATATATACCCAAAACTTCTGAGCACTATTTACGCCACATTTTGATTTCATTTTTGTTTGGAGAAACTTTGTCTCGATGTGTTACAGTTGCAATGGCTTAGGAACTTCTCTCCATGAATGTCACAAGTTGTTGCTAGCGAAACGAGAAATCTGTACTTAGCATGTATTCCTTGCGAACACTACAAACTGTTTGTTATGTGTCAGGTTTCTTTCTAAGATTTGGTCTTTGATTTTGTCATGCCTGAATGGAAAACGAGATGGATTTCAATCCGACCGGTCCTTAGTCTTCAGACGCATGCAAATGATAGGTCACTCACTGGTTACTTTTCTTTTTTCTTGACAGCGTCGATGTGAACTGGTTGACAGGAGAATTTAAGAAACAGCGCCAATAATTTGAGCTACTTTCTTGTAACGAGTGTGAGAGATGCTTATGAAGGCAGCAAAAGCGTTTGTGAAAAGTGTTTTCTGTTTGTGTTGTGACCAACCAATAGAAAAGTGCAACGATGTTTGATTCAAAAGGACAGAACTGATAAGACGTATAAGGTAAAATCTTTTGGGCTGTGAGGGTGCGTCATATTTCTTCTTCTCCTCTGTATTTCAACCCCTCTGCTAGCATCTTCTTCTGAATCTTGTGGTGTTCACAGTTAGCTGATATTGTCAAAGACCATCTTCGCGTTCTCGTATGAAAGGGAGGTCTCCCAAGCTTATTCTGAAGAGGTGGTCTTATTGACTAAAATGGCCACTATTATTGGGTAGAAAGGGAATTTTCCCGGGATTATGCTGACGAGTTATTGGTTGAAGTTCTTCCTGCTAGACTGTTTGGCCACCGTCATTAGATAGATGGGAAACGCTCACAGCAAAAGAGAGGGAATGTTTCTCAAAAATATTATTGTCCACAGAACTAGCTTCCCACGTGTTGTTTGTATTCCTTGCGCACCGCGGCTACGTATTCGCCTCGTTCACGACGGGAAGCCACGAAACCGAAGCCTACACCTGTCCTCTGTGTAGCAGTAACATTCGTGCTTAGAAATATCACTCGCTTCATGGACTTTTCTAGTATAAATATTGGTTTCCTTGTCTACATCAGTGTCAGCAGTTCTCTTAAAACTTCCGTTATTGCAGATTTCCCTCTTTGTTTTAACAGCGTGTGGTGTTTGTGTTCGTTAAAACATTCTTTGACAGTCTTTCCCGTTTCACCAACATACACTTCTCCACAGCCAAACGTCATTTCGTAGGCTTCCGCAATGCGGAGGTAATCAGGTGCGTCCGTTTTGAGTTGCGTAATGCGCCCAGCACCATTGTCAAACATGATCGTTTTGAGGGTTCAGGTGATATAGTGTGGGGATTCATCATGTTGCAAGGGCAGCCTCACCTCCAAAACTTTGAACATGGTATACTCACCAGTCATCGTCATTGTGTCCTTATACTCTTTCCATATGTGACCATTTTCAGGGGTACATTCGGCCCTGACTTCACTTTTACCGATGACGGTGTGCAACCGCATAGAATAAAGCAGGTGGACGAGGTCTTGGAACGAGAGGATATTCGGCGAATGGATTAGCCTGCCCGTTCTCCCGAATTAAATCCCTTGGAACAAGTGTGGGATGAAGCACAAATGGTTCAAATGGCTCTGACCACTATGGGATTCAACATCTTAGGTCATAAGTCCCCTAGAACTTAGAACTACTTAAACCTAACTAACCTAAGGACATCACACACACACCCATGCGCGAGGCAGGATTCGAACCTGCGACCGTAGCAGTCCCGCGGTTCCGGACTGCAGCGCCAGAACCGCACGGCCACCGCGGCCGGCGATGAAGCACATCCACATGCACCAACGACCATCCAGCAGTTATCAGCCACATTGGTGGAGGAATAGAACGCCCTTACTTAGGAACCTCTTACTAGCCTTGTCGTCAGCAATGGTGCAAAGCGTTTATTATGCTGACAGTAATCGTGGAATTCGGAAATGAGAACCTGGACTGTCCGAGGGGAGAGGAGCGGTGAGGGGGAACAAGCCACGCCTCCCCCTCGAAGGGTTGCCATCCTACGTCCACGTTCTGTTCTTCCGCGAAAGCAGAACCGACATAACGGTCATAGGTATCGCTGATTCCTTTTCTTGTGATGAGAGCCTCATTCAAAGCCCTTTATGCACCAGGAATAGTCTCTTCACTGAATTCAAAATTAGAAAAAGATACAAGCTATCCAAAACGCAAAGGAAATTGGAGTACACATAGCATTTAACAGTACCTACAGCGCAATTTTTTGCTACGGCTGGCTGTGGCAGTTCCGGCTCGACGTATACCGGTATCTTACGCAGCGATAGTTCAGAACACTCCCCACCCGAAACTGCCACGATATAGTGTCCGCGTAATATCGCCATCCATAGTGATCACACACTTTCTTAATGTCCAGGGGGCCATCGTAATCCGCGGTGACTTCAGTGTTATTATTGTTTTTCAATAAAAGTGTCATTTCTGTTCATTTCATTCCGTAATTTTTTCAGTTACCTTTTGTATTGTAATGTAGCAGTCATTTCTATATGTGGGCCAAGATTCATCGAGCTGTGTTTTCTTGCCGTTGACATACCTCGCGAAAGTTAATTTCGTCCTCAAGCTTTGCACACCATTGCATGTGGAGATGAACACAGCTTTTTTAAAGGCGTTTCATACTTGTTACTTTCAGTTCACCAATAAGCAAGATGCTATCACATGAACTTTCTTAACAGGTACGTGATTGTCTCGACGATGATGAATAATCGTAAAAACAAATTGAGTGACTTGACCAATACTTCCAGTTAGTGTAAAAACTGGGAGCTGTCTTAAAAAGTAAATTACGTTTTCCACTGCTGAGCTAAATCGCTTCAGGAAATAAGGGGACGTGTCCTCTGAAAATCATCCGTCCAATACTCTTTCACAGCCCTCCCCAACCTTATACCCAACTGCAACTACCATACGTCTAAACGTTGTTCATTTTCCTTTCAAATGCAAAAAACTTCAAGAACGAAGAGAAAGTACCTAGTACCAACCTGTTAGTTTCGAAGCCCGTTACATAGTTCAAATATTGAAAGGTAAGACTTCCAACCATACACTTGCTCGTATGGTGTAATGCACCCATGAAGGTGAGCCGGACCCGGACCAACTGTGGCTGGTGCATCGAGCAGCCTGTGGTTTTTAGGCGGTTTTCTACTCTTTATTAGGCAAATGCTGGGCTGTCCCGCTACTTTCGCCTCAGAAAGTACGATATGGAAATAGTCACTATAAGATTAAGCACAGAACAAAGGTTACACCGCTCACAGACAAGTGGCGCACACGATCCTTAGGTAACTAGCGACTGTGGCGACAGCAAGGGCGTCGATCCGGAAATTTAAATAAAATAACAAATTTGTCAAATCCAGAGAGAGGAGTACGTCATGGACGGGCAGAAGCTAAGGCAAAGTAGAAGAAAGACGTATTAAGCAAACCATACGAAATCGAACGAACACGCAAAGTCAGTAACACGGCAGACGAACTGAAGACGTATATTCGTTGGAAACGTCTGGAACGGTGCGGGTCACGTGTAATAGAAACTGTATCTAGACGTTAACGTGACCAGCCCTGCAGACCTCCAACAAATTGAGAGACGCGATGTTATGATGGTAACACACTGGTACTGTACGTGTGAACGTGAAAGTCTCAGAGTAATTAGAATCCTCGCAAGGAAGGCGACAGCATCTCGCGAAATACCTTTAATAGAGAAGTGGGATGTGAGCAAGAGAACCTGTTCCCTACATCGAATATCTAGCGTGGGAACCACCGGAATAAAATAAATGCGACTGGGGTTCATATATAGGGATGTAGACAGTTATTTTTCTCTCGCTCCATATGTGAAGAAATAAGAAGTTAATACTGGTGCAAGGTATCCTCCACCATACTCTGCAGAATGCCTTGTATAACGCATATGTTAGAGGGTCGTTGAACAAGTAATGAAACACATTTTTTCTCAGCCAATTTTGGTTGAAAAAATACTGAATTTGGTGTGGAACATCGTGGAATATTCCCGCTTCAGGCCATGTAGTTTCACGAAATTTCGATAGCTGGCGACGCTATACGTAGCCGTCAAATTGACGTCTATGACGGAGGTGCGTTCCAAGCAGAGAGACGTCATTGGGTTTCTTTTGGCGGAAAACAAGAGCATCGCAGATGTTCATGCGCACTTGCAGAATGTCTACGCAGAACTGATAGTGAACAACAGCACGTTAAGTCGTTGGGCGAGGTGTCGTCTGTCATCACTGCAGCAAGGCCGTACAAACGTGTCCTATCTCCCCCTTGCCGGCTGGCTACACACAGCTGTGACTCCTGTAATGTTGAAACGAGGGGACACTCTCATTCGAGGTGATCGACTGATCATACTCAAACACTTCTCCTTCTCCATGACAACGCAACGCCTCACACAAGTCTGGACACATGAGAGGAGCTCAAGATACTTCACTGGACTGTTTACCCTCATGCGCCTTACAACCCGGATGTGGCGTCTTCCGACTTTCATCTGTTTGGTTCAATGAAGAATGCATTCTGCGGGAATCAGTACGTGGATGATTGTAAGATTATTATTGCAGCAAGACGACAAGTAGAGTGGTAGCGTGCGGGCATACAGGCCTTTCCAATAAGATGACACAACACCATCACATTGAACGAAGATAATGTAGAAAAAAAAGGGAATAATGTGGTGTATTGGAATCGTGAATGAAGCCAATTTTCTTTCAGAAAAAATGAGTTGCATTAGTTACTGAACATCCCTCGTAGATGTCGGCGAGGGGCCGTGGGGTGAAGTTCGACAGGCGTGCGTTACGTAACGGCATCGCGTTCAACATGTACTCTTCTCTCCCTCAGTCTCATGAACTACACAAAGATGACATTACATTCCATACGCACCCCTCGCAGTTAGTTACACTAGATACTTCAATCACCCTTCGCAAAGAAAGGGCCAATGCGAGGAGAATAAAGGGATCTCTCCGATAGAACTACTGTACCATCTACATGTGTTCAGTTTACCATATCAGGTCGAGCTGAAGGTGTTGTATTATTATACAGTTTCCGGTTCTCATTTAATACATGTGTGTATTCTCTCTCTTTAACCGTCACAAATGGCTCTGAGCACTATGGGACTTAACTGCCGTGGTCATAAGTCCCCTAGAACTTAGAACTACTTAAACCTAACTAACCTAAGGACATCATACACATCCATGCCCGAGGCAGGATTCGAACCTGCGACCGTAGCGGTCGTGCGGTTCCAGACTGAAGCGCCTTTAACCGCGCGGCCACTCCGGCCGGCTTAACCGTCACAAAGACACACACACACACACACACACACACACACACACACACACGCACACACACAATCACACATGAGCACCTCTCAGAGGAAGGGAGAAACACACGTTCCTAAGAGCGTACACGCCCATTCTAAAAACCTCTTGAAATGCCCTATGGAATAAAACCATTTGACTACCCTTAAAACTACTTTCTGAATACGCCGGAAACTTAAATTCACCTATGAAGTTGTCAGTAACGATGGAAAGAACAACTTTCACCGCTAAGTCCCCTGTCCTCACGACTGGCAGACCGAATTAAAACTGTATGTAAATAGCACATAACGTCTGATGTAACTACGTTCGACGAACAAATGATAACAAAATGTTACATTTAAATCACCTCACTTTATCACCGTTTATTATTTTGCCTTAAAGTGTAACGATATAAATTTATTGTCATACTGTAAGCCAGTATACTCTATAAGTTTCCTTGATTTAACACGATAGTACACCAATTATGATGCTATGGAGCTAACTTAAAGAGGATTGCAAGAGAACATTTGATTACCAATGGTACTAGTTCATGAGCCTTAACAATCACCTCATCACAGTCTACCATCGATAGGAAACCAGTATGCAAGTGCAGATTTTTTTATATCTAATTCAACGTATAGGCCCCCTCCTACAACATACGGTGTTACAAAACTAACAAACATATTAGTTGCTCTCTGTTGTCATGCTGAATAAGTTTGCACGTACAGTTAGGCACCCAACTGAAAAGATTTCCAAAGTGGACTGCTGTCACGCCTTTCCTGCCATTTGAGCCACCAGTTTTCAGGAAAATAAAGCACTTATTGACGTCTGCTGCGTCCAAAAAGGCGCCCATACTGAACAACAGTAATGTGAGTTAAAAACTTGGAGAGAGAGCCTCTGTCCATTGACATGTGTAGATGTTCCGTATGGCTTGTAGCTTTTCCGCAGTCGTCTTCTGAAATCCAAGAGCTGCTTATTAACAGCCCTGTAAGAGGATGTGTGGGGTTGGAAAGTTAATCACAAAAGAAACCTCAACCTTGCCTGCCGCTGCTATACCACTCGTTGGATTGTCAAGTCTCCATCTCTACATCACTGCCTCCTTCGTCTTCCTGCCAGCGTAATTTTACAAGCGCCATTCCTATCTCGGGTCCATTATCTGTCTCAGTCATTATTTGGCATTCATACAAATACCAATAATAAACGTCGCCATTTCGTCAGATTCGGACTGGCAAGCAAGTCTTTTCTGACATTCATTCCTTCTGACCACAAGCAAATACGGACATTATCCGGAAGGGTTGTGACTGCTTGCATTCTCTGTCAATCAATATGTCATTCACTGAGTCTTGTACCACACGGCTTATAAAGTCCTGTGTCTTCTTTGAGGCAACTAATGCAAAGGCTGTACGGTGAAAGACATGTGATCGGGCGTCCACTCTAATTCAGCACAGCTACCGTTTTTTGGGCCTTCTTCCTTTACTCATACTGTGTAAGCTCATAGGCAAGGCTCAAGAAAAAAACTAGTCTAAAACAAAGGTGATGTTTTGTGACAAAGGAGCGCAGGCCACAGCCATAGTACGTGTTACAAGCTACTGCAACCAGTTTAATCATTTACTTACTTAGAAAGCAAGATCACTAGAAAATCGAAGAAGCAGAAACGGAAAAAGAAGCTGAAATTCTGAAATAAAAATTACTTCACTAAAAATTAGAAAGTATTGAGCCATGTATCGACTCGTGCTACACCTCGTGTTTAGATTTCATTGGTTTTCCTTTTCTTCCCCTGACATGTTTGTTTGATATGCTGTCTGTTATTAAGTGGCTGCTTGGTTGTCTTTTCCCTCTGCTATCGATATCTGCGTTTTTGCTTCCGGGAAACTGCTATGGAGGAAGTTAGATCTTTAACCGGTTGTAGCCTCGGGTGGTGGCGCGGAAGTAGGGGCGTTGCGCGCAGAGAGTGTGGTGGACGAGGGCAGTGTGGCTCTCCAGCGCGAAGCAGGCGTGGTCGGTTGTACCGAGTCGCCACGTGAAGTATATTGGTTGTGTGTCACGAGCGGGTCGAGTTGACGGAAGAGCTCACCGCGTGTTGGTTGTATACAGAATCGCCCCACGAGTAGTTGCTGTTCATTTCGCCTTGGTGGGACGTTAACAAGCTTCTTTACATCCTCCGTTTCAACACTGGAGTTTAAAAGGAGACACCTAACATGAAGGAGCGGTCACTAACCGTCAACGTTGCAGAGAAGACGTGAACTCCGGTAACAGAGCGTGTTGTCGCGTGACCGTGGCGTGTTGGGTACGCTGGCGACGCGTGTGTGGTCGGATGTGTGGATCCTTGCCATCGGAGGTCGTATACTGCCTGTTCGAGCACAATTGCAAGTTAAGTTCGTGGAAGGTTTAATCATTAAGTAATAATTTTATGTAACCAGTGTCTCTTCTGCCTTGTGGCCTCCGGCGACCGGGTTTCCTGTCCCGGGAACCGGTGTTATTGAAGACAGTGATCTTTCCTCCTCCTCTCGTAACTGTCCGGTGGGAGGTGTAGTTTTGGGCAGTTTGTTTCCCTATTCTGTCGTGGGTTATGAGTAAATTCATGCTTCTTGTTGGTTGATCATGTGGTCGCTCATTCAGGACTGGGTGGTGTAATGTTTCCTTGCACGAGGTTGGCTCTAATCCTGTCAGAAAGTTAAGCCATCTTATAACAAGTTTTCGCTGGGTAAAAGTCGGTGCAGTGACCAGCCTGACAGTGGCGATTGTGTTTACGGGCGTGTTTAAATTGGTCAGTATTCTGTCTAGCCTGAGCATCCCTGAGTGGGTGATTTGTGGCCTCCTTACACGGGTCCGTCATATCTGTTATGTTCTAATCATATTCCACGACACTTTTGTTTAAAAAAATTTTTAAATTCCTCCGAGTTTGTAAATTCTTTTTATTGCTATTAATCGTGTGTTTGCTGAGACCTGTGGTTCTAGGCGCTCAGTCCGGAGCTGCGCGACTGCTACGATCGCAGGTTCGAATCCTGCCTCGGGCTTGGATGTGTGTGATGTCCTTAGGTTAGTTAGGTTTAAGTAGTTCTAAGTTCTAGGGGACTGATGACCATAGATGTTAAGTCCCATAGTGCTCAGAGCCTTCTTCTTTTTTTTTTTTTTGTTCGTGGTGTGGGTTCCTGTAGTCATGTCCTAGTTCATGAACCACGGGCAACGTATGAGTGGCCAAGTAAGTGGTCCCGACAGTCGGGATACCAGTTACTTTGGAATAAGGCTGGGCATCTCGGACATATTCTGAGTCGTGGTCACCTTTGTGCTCATACGGCAAAGACTACCAAATCCACCGGTTATTCCCTCAGCCGTTAGGGGTAAAACCCAATGGGACTCGGGACAAGTAAGGCTAGCAACCTGCTTCCCTGGTACTTTAAATATGATGCTGGCAACAATCAGAGCAATGCCTCGGACCTTTGGAGGTGACGGAGTCCCACCTCTAACTGACAAACCAGGGACTCCTAAGATACGACTTGGCAAACAAATGGTAATGAGATGGGGAGCTATTAATATCAATGGGGGCTACTCTGGGAAGAAGGTAGAGCTGGCAGAGGCTGCAAGTAAGATGGGGCTGAACGTTTTAGCTGTTAGTGACATTCGGGTAAGGGGTGAGAAAGAAGAGGTAGTGGGAGAATACAAGGTCTACCTGTCAGGAGTCAAAGCAGGAATAGCACAATGGGGTGTAGGGCTTTACATCAGGAAAGAAATGGAACCCAGCGTAGTTGCAATAAGGTATGTAAACGAACGACTGATGTGGATAGATTTGACAGTGTCTAGCAAGAAAATTAGGATTGTGTCAGTATATTCGCATTGTGAAGGGACAGATCAAGATAAGATGGATAGTTTTTATGAGGCGCTCATTGATGTAGTTGTTAGAGTAAAGGACAAGGACAGTGTTCTGCTCATGGGTGATTTTAACGCCAGGATTGGAAATCGAACAGAAGGGTATGAAAAGGTTATGGGTAAATTTGGAGAGGATATGGAGGCCAACAGGAACGGGAAACAACTCTTGGATTTCTGTGCCAGTATGGGCTTAGTAATCACAAACTCCTTTTTTAAACATAAGAACATTCACCGGTATACTTGGGAAGGCAGGGGAACCAGATCTGTCATTGACTATATAATAACAGATCAGGAATTCAGGAAGGCTGTGAGGGACACACGTGTATTCAGGGGATTCTTTGATGACACTGATCATTATTTAATCTGCAGTGAAATTGGGATTGTGAGGCCGAAAGTGCAGGAGGTCAGGTCCATATGTAGGAGGATAAGAGTGGAGAAACTTCAGGATAAGGAAATCAGGCACAAGTAAATAACAGCGATCTCAGAAAGGTACCAGTTAGTTGAGTGTAGTCAATTACAGTCATTGGAAAAGGAATGGACAAGGTACAGGGACACAGTACTAGAAGTGGCTAAAGAATGTCTTGGAACAGTAGTGTGTAAAAGTAGGATGAAGCAAACAGCTTGGTGGAATGATACAGTCAAGGCAACCTGTAAAAGGAAAAAGAAGGCGTATCAAAAATGGCTACATACCAGAACCCAGGTAGACAGAGAAAGTTATGTTGAAGAAAGAAACAAAGCCAAACAGATAATTGCAGCATCCAAGAAGAAATCTTGGGAAGACTTTGGAAACAGGTTGGAGACTATGGGTCAAGCTGCTGGAAAACCATTCTGGAGTGTAATTAGCAGACTTCGAAAGGGAGGTAAGAAGGAAATGACAAGTATTTTGGACAGGTCAGGAAAACTGCTGGTGAATCCTGTGGATGCCTTGGGCAGATGGAGGGAATATTTTGAAGAGTTGCTCAATGTAGGTGAAAATGCGACCAGTAATGTTTCAGATTTCAAGGTAGAATGGGATAGGAATGATGATGGAAATAGGATCACAGTTGAGGAAGTGGAAAAAATGGTCAATAGATTGCAGTGCAATAAAGCGGCTGGGGTGGGTGAAATTAAGTCGGAACTCATCAAATACAGTGGAATGTCAGGATAATTGAAATGGCTTGGGAGTCGGGACAGGTTTCATCAGACTGGACAAAAGCAGTAATCACACCAATCTTTAAACATGGAAACAGAAAAGATTGTAACAACTACAGAGGTATCTCTTTAATCAGCGTTGTGGGTAAAATCTTCTCAGGTATTGTTGAAAGGAAAGTGCGAGTATTAGTTGAGGACCAATTGGATCAAAATCAGTGGGGGTTTAGGCCTCTTAGAGGCTGTCAGGACCAGATCTTTAGCTTACGGCAAATAATGGAGAAGTGTTATGAGTGGAACAGGGAATTGTATCTATGCTTTATAGGTCTAGAAAAGGCATATGACCGGGTTTCTAGGTGGAAGTTATTGTCTGTTCTACAAGATTATGGAATAGGAGGCAAACTTTTGCAAGCAATTAAAGGTCTTTACATGTATAGTCAGGCAGCAGTTAGAGTTGACGGTAAATTGAGTTCATGGTTCAGAGTAGTTTCAGGGGTAAGACAAGGCTGCAACCTGTCTCCACTGTTGTTCATATTATTTATGGATCATATGTTGAAAACAATAGACTGGCTGGGTGAGATTAAGATATGTGAACACAAAATACGCAGTCTTGCATATGCGGATGACTTAGTTGTGATGGCAGATTCGATTGAAAGTTTGCAAAGTAATATTTCAGAGCTAGATCAGAAATGTAAGGACTATGGTATGAAGATTAGCATCTCCAAAACGAAAGTAATGTCAGTGGGAAAGAAATATAAACGGATTGAGAGCCAAATAGGAGGAACAAAGTTAGAACAGGTGGACGGTTTCAAGTACTTAGGATGCATATTCTCACAGGATGGCAACATAGTGAAGGAACTGGAAGCGAGGTGTAGCAAAGCTAATGCAGTGAGCGCTCAGATACGATCTATTCTCTTCTGCAAGAAGGAAGTCAGTACCAAGACTAAGTTATCTGTGCACCGTTCAATCTTTCGACCAACTTTGTTGTATGGGAGCGAAAGTTGGGTGGATTCAGGTTACCTTATCAACAAGGTTGAGGTTACGGATATGAAAGTAGCTAGGATGATTTCAGGTACTAGTAGATGCGAACAATGGCAGGAGGGTGTCCACAATGAGGAAATCAAAGAAAAACTGGGAATGAACTCTATAGATGTAGCAGTCAGGGCGAACAGGCTTAGATGGTGGGGTCACGTTACACGCATGGGAGAAGCAAGGTTACCCAAGAGACTCATGGATTCAGCAGTAGAGGGTAAGAGGAGTCGGGGCAGACCGAGGAGAAGGTACTTGGATTCGGTTAAGAATGATTTTGAAGTAATAGGTTTAACATCAGAAGAGGCACCAACTGTTTAATTTTTTTTAATGGCGGTGTTGGTAGCTTCACTACCTCACCGTACCTTATTAACAAAGTTAGTTCTGTATTTACTTTAGTAGCCTGTTTACTAATGTTCTTTAATTTTTTAAATTGTTGTATTGCTATAAATTACTTTGACTGGCGTTAGCGGCGTGTTTTAAAAGGTAGCTTATTGCCGTACTGCTCGCTTCTGTGTTTTTTTTTTTAAATTTGAACTGTTGCATTGCTATAAATTACTTGATTGCCGTTAGCGGCGTGTTTAAAAGGCTGTGTATTGCCGTACTGCTAGTTTCTGTAAGATCCGAATAAAACATTTGTGAAAATCTCAACTCGACAATAAACTACCAGAAATTTGGCCCCGTTTCCCAACTTGTGGTATGGCTTGTAGTAACCGTAACCACTGTGTGTGTCACGTATTAACCTCAAAAAGTACAAGTCAAGGAAAGGATTCTGAAAGCATATGCTCGAAGCGTGACTTTCCATTCATTTGAGATCTGGACTACGGGAATTGAATTCTTTTGAGATTTGGTATTAGAGGCATGTATCGAAAGTCATATCTACATAAGGGAATAAGTCCTCAAGTCAGTGAGAAGAGCTTTGCGTAATAGTAATGTAAATGTAATAATTCAGATTATTAATCATATACTGAAATATGTGAGGCTCCTAAAGCAATAAGAGGCATATCAACGAAAAAAAACTCATAAATGCAGAAGTCAGAAAGACGTAAAGCCTGGAGGCCTGCTGCTAATCGTGCTACTGCCAACCATAAAACGCTTCCAACCAATCTTTAGACTGAAAGAAAGAAAGAATGGAGAATGAACGCCCATGTCCAGTGAGGAAATGCAGTAAATCATACGATTTATTTTTAAGTCTCTCTCTTATTTCTGGTAAGAAGCAAAAACGTTTCATCCAATTCCGGGTGTTTTTCAACTTTTTTAAAAAACTACTTTTTGTAAACATTTGGTTACACTAGCTTAATTCGAGCTTGCAGTAGCCCTGACATTACAGACACAACTAAAGGAGACCTGCATACGAACATATGGATACCGTTTGTACAAGCTTACGGGACTTGTCAAAACAGCTCATAATAATTGTGGCGGAAGGAAAGCGGTAAGAAGCCAAAAATGCTATCATCAGTTTCGGAGGCTTCCCAGCTTGTGTAATGAATCTTCTTCCTCAGAACTTTGGTACGTCAACTGAAACATTCGAATCCGTATAAATTGATCTTAGTTGAGTTAATTTTTAAAAGTAAATTATACAGTCCACATCTAAAGACAATTTTGTATATATTTGATCACCAAAATACTATTTTTCTAATAATATAATTTCGTTTTTCATATCGATGAATTTATAAATATCGATCTCGAAGCATGAAAGTTACAAATAACAATTGTTAAGTTAAAAAGAGTCAAAAACCACTTTACAGCGAAACTAATGTTATTATTCTATAGTTTTCATGTAAACAAAATTTCTGTTTTCATTTTCAACTTTTCTAATTTAATATCGATAATTCAATCGACAGTTACACAAAGACAGGAAGTTGATAGTTTTTATATTAATTATTTGGGGCAAAATCTTTATATAAATAATTATTTCTAGAAAAGTAATTTCAATTAAGACAGTCGTAACAAAATTCGTTTGAACTACACCCTGTTCTAGAAGGATTTGGAAGTTATGTACGCAAAACTTACAGAAATTTTAGACATCAAACGCACCATAATAGTTTCAGTTGTTGTCGAGACAGGTCGGTGTAACTATCATTTTCATTGTGTTGTGTTGTAATTTACTTACAAGTAACTTACTTAACAAGTGGTGTTGTAGAAAGTATCAAGAATTTACGAATAAATGCTGATGATGTTAAAAAGCAGCAACATTTCAGCGACTCTTACTGAGACAAGAAACCTTGGACCTATTTATTGGAAAGCATAAACTGGAACCGACACCTTAGACAACGAAACAGCCGTAGCAAGTTAAGTAACATTAATCTGATAATATAATGTTTCTACCCGTATGAAATTATATAAACGTTGGCAACACTAGAATAGTAGGATATTAATTTTCTGTACATCTACGAACATTTTGACAGTAAGGGAAATGTAATACTGTAGTTGTCAATTACCTGTTGAACATACTTTCTTTACAGTACTTGAAAGCGAGTGTGCATTAATTTTTTGTGGCCCATCTTCCTGCCAGAAGGTTTCAGGCACTTCGGTCGTTCACTTATGTACTCAAATGAAACACCACCACCCATTCTTTCGATGTTATTTATCTTACAGCAACCAGTTTCGTTGACTGAGTACACTTTCTTCAGGCCTTAACTGCCGCTGAGGGAGTGAATTCCAGTCGTATGCACGATCCCATCAGTGATCAACACCTATGAACTGGTTTCCGTAAGTTTTGTAATAGATTTGTTTTGTCTGCAGCTATCAACTACCAGCTCCAGTTGATAGTTGATGGCTGTAGCTCAACGTCGTTGTTACAATAGCCTATGGAAACCATTTCACAGTTGCAGACAACTTTGTAGATAGGACAACCACAGCTATCAGCAGTTCAAAATGGTTCAAATGGCTCTGAGCACTATGGGACTCAACTGCTGAAGTCATTAGTCCCCTAGAACTTAGAACTACTTAAACCTAACTAACCTAAGGACATCACAAACATCCATGCCCGAGGCAGGATTCGAACCTGCGACCGTAGAGGTCTTGCGGTTCCAGACTGCAGCGCCTTTAACCGCACGGCAACTTCGGCCGGCCTATCAGCAGTTATCTATGGTATTAACAACCGCTTCAGCTACATTTAGTCCTTTAATATGGGATCAATACCGGTATCGTGGCACTAAGTCACTTCTTCAGGTGAACATCTGTATAACAATAAATCCAGAAGGAATAACAACACTGAGACTTGTATGGTAAACTATTATTTTTTAGTATTAAAAGCCAGTGTATATCTCAGGGTTGTTATTCCTTCTGGATTTATTGTTATACAGATGGTCACCTGAAGATGTGGCTTTTGGCGCCACGATACCAGTACTGATCTTATAAAAGGAACTAAATACAGCTGAAATGGTTGTTAATACCCAAGATGACAATTCATAGATTTTATCCACCCTCTCAGCCTCAGTTAAGATCCGAAGATTGTGTATTGAGTCACCGAAGCTGCTTGCTCTATAATAAATAACATCGAAAGAACGAATGCAGGTGTTTCATTTTTTACATAAGTCTGCATTAATTCTGAAATTATGGAGGAAGGTAAAAGAGATCTACACACTTAGGTTTGCACGCCGATAGTTCAAATTCACGAGTCTTGCGAAATACCCTGCTGACGTTAGGGTGCTAGTATAAAAGAAACAGCACATTTCAGGGTCCCTAACCCAAGTAATAACAGGTATGGCGATGCTGATGTTCTTGTAATGAGGAGATAACTGTACCATTAACCGGTATTTATTCAGAGGCGGGCTATTTCGAAGTCCGGGCGCACGCCTTACGGCAAGCTTAGCGCTGTGTGCTCTGTGCCCACGGAGCCCAGAAACCAGCTCGGCGCCGTGCCTTCCACACGCGGCCCACGCCGCGCAACGACGAGTTTAGATTCTCGCAGCGTACCGCGCGAGCGCTCCTTCCATCATACAGCCCAGGGAGGCCGGTCGGATTTAAAATGGTGGCAAGATAAATGTCCCCTGATTTTAAATCGGTTTATGTGTCCGGCGCACTATTCAGCTTTAACGACGTCATCTACATATCGAAATGGAGCGATATATGTTACCTGTCCCCGCCGTCCATCAGCATGCAAACGCAGGCTGCAGGACTTTCGTTATGCTGCATACGAATGCCGACGTCAGCTGTATCAATGGACTGTGTCGCGCGCACAAGCGTTTGTTACCCTCGCAGAGGCTCCTTCCAGTTTAAAGCTAATTTGGCGCTCGTGTCTGTGCTCTGACAGTGTGCTATCTCTTCTCGCTTCAGGAAAACTCTTAATTAACTTACACTAATTAAGGTCAGGTATTAATGGCTCCACTCTCGTATAAATATCGCGAACCAAACTCAGTGCAGCTGCACAGTATCGACAGATATTAATGGGAGGCCAAAGTCATAGTAATGGGTCTTTCCGTCACTTCTTAATGCTGATATTTCAAATTTAATAGTGAACAACACAAAAATTGTAAACAATCTACAAGGAATTTTTTGTAGAAATGCACTGATCAGCCAGAATATTATGGCCACCAACCTACTATCGACATAAACCCGTCCAGGTGATAGCAGCGTCACTTGGTGAGGAATGACTGCTAGTCAGTGCGTGCAGTACCAGTCACCGTGCTGTCCATATGTAGAATGGGGAAGGCGCGCGATCTATGTGAGTCTGACCGAGGGCAGACTGTGATGGCGTTTCGGAAACTGCACGACTTGTCCGGTGTTCGAGTAATGCTGTGGTGAGTGTCTTCAACACGTCCAGACGTCGTGGGACTGGGCAGCCATTCTTCATTACAGATGTCTGACGTCATAGGCTTGACAGACTGGTAAAACACGACAGGCGGGAACCTATGGCGGAACTGACATCACACTTCAATGCAGGGTAGAGTAGAAGTGTGTCTCAACACCCAGTGCACCGAACACTCCTAACAATGGGCCTTCATAGCTGACGATCTACATCTACATCCACATCCACGATCCACAAGCCACCGGACGGTGTGTGGCGGAGGATACTTTGAGTACCTCTATCGGTTCTCCCTTCTATTCCTGCCTCGTATTATTCGTGGAAAGAAAGATTGTCGGTATGCTTCTGTGTGGGCTCTAATCTCTATGATTTTATCCTCGTGGTCTCTTCGCGAGATATACGTAGGAGGGAGCAATGTACTGCTTGACTCCTCGGTGAAGGTATGTTCTCGAAACTTCAACAAAAGCCCGTACCGAGCTACTGAGCGTGTCTCCTACAGAGTCTGCCACTGGAGTTTATCTACCATCTCCGTAACGCTTTCGCGATTACTAAATGATCCGGCAACGAAGCGCGCTGCTCTCCGTTGGATCTTCTCTATCTCTTCTATCAACCCTATCTGGTACGGATCCCACACTGGTGAGCAATATTCAAGCAGTGGGCGACCGAGTGTACTGTAACCTACTTCCTTTGTTTTCGGATTGCATCTCCTTAGGATTCTTCCAATGAATCTGTCTGGCATCTGCTTTACCAACGATCAATTTTATATGATCATTCAATTTTAAATCACTCCTAATGCGTAGTCCTAGATAATTTATGGTATTAACTGCTTCCAGTAGCTGACCTGCTATATTGTAGCTAAATGTTAAAGGATCTTCCTTTCTATGTATTCGCAGCACATTACACTTGTCTACATTGAGATTCAATTGTCATTCCCTGCACCATGCGTCAATTCGTTGCAGATCCTCCCGCATTTTTTTATGGCCTCCTGAGTCTCGTGGGCGAATAGCGCGAGCTGGGTTTCACACGATCGTCTTTATCGAAACCCATGCTGATTCCTACAGAGTAGATTTCTAGTCTCCAGAAAAGTCATTATACTCGAACATTATACGTCTTCCAAAATTCTACAACTGATTGACGTTAGAGGTATAGGTCTATAGTTCTGCACATCTGTTCGACGTCCCTTCTTGAAAACGGGGAAGACCTGTGCCCTTTTCCAATCTTTTGGAACGCTACGTTCTTCTAGAGACCTATGGTACACTGCTGCAAGAAGGGGCAAGTTTCTTCGCGTACTCTGTGTAAAATCGAACTGGTATCCCATCCGGTCCAGCAGCCTTTCCTCTTTTGAGAGATTTTAATTGTTTTTCTATCCCTCTGTCATCTATTTCGGTATCTACCATTTTGTCATCTGTGCGACAATCTAGCGAAGGAAGTACAGTGCAGTCTTCCTCTGTGAAACAGCTTTGGAAAAAGACATTTAGTATTCGGCCTTCAGTCTGTCATCCTTTGTTTCAGTACCATTTTGGTCACAGAGTGTCTAGACATTTTGTTTTGATCCACCTACCGCTTTGACATAAGACCAAAATTTCTTAGGATTTTCAACCAAGTCAGTACATAGAATTTTACTTTGGAATTCATTGAACGCCTCTCGCATAGCCCTCCTCACACTACATTTCGCTTCGATGCATGTGCCAATGTTAACACCATGATATCGGCAATTACGACTGAATTGGGCACGTGACCATCGGCACTAGACGTTGGCGCAGTGGCAAGGCGTTGCATAATCTGATGAATCCCGATACCTTCTTCATCATGCCGATCGGAGGGAGCGAATCTGTTGTCTTCCAGCGAAACAGCTCCTTGACACTTGTGAGGCGAGACGGAGACGAGCTGGCGGCGTCTCCATTATGTTCTGTGGAACATTCACGTGGACATCCATGGGTCCGCTGAAGCTCGTGGAAGCTACCGGGACCACCAAGGAGTATCGTACACTAACTGCAAACCAGGTAAACCCCTTGACGATCGTGTTTCCCGATGGCAGTGGCATTTTTCAGCAAGATAATGCGCCATGTCACAAGGCCAGGAGTGTAATCGAAGGGATTTGAGGAACACAGTGGCAAGTTCCGATTGATGTGCTGGCGACCCAACCTGCCACATCTGAGTCCGATCGAAAACATCTGGGATGTGACTGAACGTGGCGTCAGAGCTCATCGAACTCCCCCTTCCTCTCTCCGGAGTTTGCGGGACTTAGGTGACTTGTGTGTGCAGATGTGGTGCCGAATCCCTCCAGCAACCAAAGGCCTCATTGTTTCCATGCCAAGATGCTTCGCCACTGCTATCCTCGCCAAAGGTGGACACACTGGCTGTTAGGTGAGTGGTCATAATGTTCTGGGTGATTAATGTAGTAAGCAGCCAGTCAGGTGGAATTGGAAGTTATGTTAAAATTCCTCTACCCTGGTTTCAACGTTTATAAAAATGTCTTCTTCACAATGAAATAGACAACTGGATTACATGTTGCGGAAGAGGTTCGGTGAAGTACAGCTTCTGCCACAACGTGTAATCCGGTTGTCTACGTTTCCTTCTGAAGAAGACGTTTTTATAAACGTTGAAACCAAGGCAAAGACTTGAATGTAGGGTTTCCCGGTGCATAGTGCTGATGAAATCTTCTCGGGCTTCCATCTTTGCCAGAAAATAATGAGAATGACACTCATCGAAACGTCGCGGACTTTCGACGCAGCTACTGGGATGGAAGCCTGACAAGATTTCATCAAGGTAAACACGTTTCAGTGAAACTTCCAGTTTGCAGCTAATTGGCTTTTTACAATTTCTATAAGAAGATTTCATTCCATGATTACTGCTCTAGCCATGTAGAAAATTTTAGAATCTACAAGGATTTATGTATCAGCTTGCGGTATCATCTTCATGAAGGACAGAAGGAAGGCAAGGCTGTTTTTTGACTCAGACATTTAGGCCTTTTTTTGTTAACGAGGAGGGGGGGGGCTGTTCAGATGCATCCTATGGCAGAGCGCGGTTTTCTACAACTACAACGCAGCGAGTTGCGAGGGAGAGGGGGGGGGGAGGGCAAGACCTTCCCAGTTCGGAATACTTTTGGGGAAATACCAATTCCGAATTCCGGCATCTGTCCTAGGCCGAGGAAACCGCCTGAAAGCGTTGGTCGGTGGTAACGGGAAGGACCGTTTCCGAAAGAAATATTTAAGTCTCATCCGTGCAGGAGGTGGTCTTATTAGGTACATTTTTGGGAATCAAAGGGAACACTACATATGACTACATATAAAACGAATGTATAGCAAACGGTGTGATAGTGCCCCCAGACTACCCTATCCATCCATCCAAGAGTGTCCTATCCAGTGATAGCCTGAAAAGTATATATATTGGACTATATAATTCATGGCTTTACATCGCCAATCAAATGAATCAGTTTCCTAGGAGATGTAGCATTCTGCCTCATAGCGTAATGAAGGCTTTCACGATCGGATTTATTAGCTGCCGGTGAGTATTTCGGGTTGTATGGTCGTGGTCCAAGAAACATTTCGGTTCCTTATGTTTCGTCCAGAGTTGCTCAAGACATCTTCGAATGTGCTGTGGGTGATGCTCAGTCTTGCTGACTGACGAACCGGACGTCGGAGAGCGACATAAATACAGCGTATAATGGGCGTGGTCTGGTTTACACGTAATCCTTGTCAGAGATAAAACTTAACTATTCATTGTCGCCTGTCAAGGATAAAACTTATCTGTTGTTTCTGCTGAGCCACTGTCCATATACCCCTAATTTTCACGGCTTCTTCTTTTCTGTTAAAGTTATCACCATGCTTACATATATCGCTAGCTTCTTTGTGTAGCCGTGGATAAACGCTTGTCATTGTAGACAACATATTGGTTTCTGAAAAGTTCACCTCATGATTTTCTGACTGAAAAGCATGCTCTATTTTCCCTAGTCGGCAAAGACTTTTTTGTTTTTTCAGTTATGTATTCACGCTTGTCTTCGTAGTTCCACTGCAGACCTTCCCACAAGTACACGGAATCTTATCTACCCCTCACGCCGACAGATGAGGCCACAATGCTTGACATGTATTGTTAGCAAAAACAGACATAATGTCTTATGGGATAACAGCAATCAGTGATTTTATGTTACTTTAAATCCGTCTTGATTGCAAATTTTTTTTTTATTATTCATATGACCGGTTTCGGTTCATTCAGAACCATCTTCAGATCTGATATTTAAGTTACAGGAGTAACCCGTCCAATTCAGCAACTTTCACATGCTACTTAAATATCAGATCTGAAGATGGTTCTGAATGAACCGAAACCGGTCATATGAATAATAAAAAAAAAATTTGCAATCAAGACGGATTTAAAGTAACATGTATTGTTAGATTGTCTAAAAATCAGTCAGATGTTATGTTTCTTTAAAATCTTCCCGAGCTAACTAGTTACTTTTTTGATAATAGGAAGAGAAACTTTGTTATTCCACCGTTATGTTTTAACATTGTCCTTTGGCCTACAATTAATTGATAGCAGAACCCTATTTGCTTCTTTTCAGAATAACTATTGTCCTCGAAAGCATTCTCCAGATGGTTTTCTTCAACGTTCAGGTGTTCCGGCGATAGTAGGTTTTTATCCCTGACAGGCGATAATCGTTAGTTAAATTTTATCTCCGAAAAATGGTTCAAATGGCTCTGAGCACTATGGGACTTAACATCTTAGTGTCATCAGTCCCCTAGAACTTAGAACTACTTAAACCTAACTAACCTAGGCACATCACACACATCCATGCCCGAGGCAGGATTCGAACCTGCGACCGTAGCAGTCACGCAGTTCCGGACTGAAGCGCCTAGAACCGCACGGCCACCGCGGCCGGCTATCTCCGAAAAAGATTATCTCTGTTGATCCCATGTAAACTCGTCCATGCACATTTTACACAGTATTTACGTCGCTCTCCGGCGTCCAACTCTTCGATCGGCAAGACTCAGCGTCGCCAGGAGCGCTTCCGAAGATGTCCAGCGTACTCCTCGATGAAACGACAGGAACCGAAAAGACTCTTGGACCACGGCCACACAACTCAGGAAGACTATACCTAATCCAACACATTAACCTTTCATAAAGGTCTTTTTTTATCTTTCAACGCTATTTTACGAATTCTACCTTTTTATGTGAATAGAGAAGTTCTGAAAGTAGTCTGCAAATTACTGAGTAACTCACACTTCGCTGCAGAGTGAAAATCTCATTCTGACTGATTAACTAGAGACAGTGTTCTTGAAGTGGGATACGGTAACTTACGTACTTCTGGGTTTAGGGCAGTGAAAGGGAGGAAACTGTTTAGAGCAGCGTTAGCGTTTAGCCACACCTCTCTGCACGCATTGAGACCAAACTGCAGTGGTTCTGAGCCTCTGTCGTGTTTCGCTTGCGAGCTTTATCCGCTGTCCAGGTCAGCGCTACGGTCCGCTGCGGTTGCAAATAACCTACCGGCCCCACCATATGTTCAGGGAGGGTAGGAATATATGTATGCAGATAGCGAGCAGTCAACGGGCGAACAATAGCGGCGAAAAGTCACGCATTGTGATCTTCCGAACGGAATGAAGCAACAAATGAACTGCTCCAGTTAGTTGGTTTGTTCGTTATTCATCCATGGATCATATTACGGATGGTATTCGTCATGCCGCCTTAATATAAAAATAAGACAAAAGTAAAATGTAACTAACAGGTAGGTGTACAACTGTTTACATGTCTAGTTAATTCCCAAACTAATGTTCCACTATTAGCATCTCATCGGAATTTACTCCACACTTTTAGCCGGCATCAGGAGAATAATGATAATCCTGCCTCTCCATTACTTTCTCTGAGCGTTTCCATTTGTCATTATCCAAATAACAACGTAGACCCTGGTGAAGCAGAGGGGCCAATTACGTTATCCTGTGGCGCTAAATCAATCAAATCTAGAGTGATAAAGCACTCCGTCTTCAGAGCAAGAGTGGCCTACCGGGACCATCCGACCGCCGTGTCATCCTCAGGGGAGGATGCGGATAGCAGGGGCGTGGGGTCAGCACACCGCTCTCCCGGTCGTTATGATGGTATTCTTGACCGCAGCCGCTACTATTCGGTCGAGTAGCTCCTCAATTGGCATCACGAGGCTGAGTGCACACCGAAAAATGGCAACAGCGCATGACAGCTGGATGGTCACCCATCCAAGTGCCGGCCACGCCCAACAGCGCTTAACTTCGGTGATCTCACGGGAACCGGTGTGTCCACTGCGGCAAGGCCGTTGCCAAATCTAGAGTGATAGCGTAGTTCAAATTCGAGAGATGAACTTATTTTGCTGCAGGAGGAACTACACTCCTGGAAATTGAAATAAGAACACCGTGAATTCATTGTCCCAGGAAGGGGAAACTTTATTGACACATTCCTGGGGTCAGATACATCACATGATCACACTGACAGAACCACAGGCACATAGACACAGGCATCAGAGCATGCACAATGTCGGCACTAGTACAGTGTATATCCACCTTTCGCAGCAATGCAGGCTGCTATTCTCCCATGGAGACGATCGTAGAGATGCTGGATGTAGTCCTGTGGAACGGCTTGCCATGCCATTTCCACCTGGCGCCTCAGTTGGACCAGCGTTCGTGCTGGACGTGCAGACCGCGTGAGACGACGCTTCATCCAGTCCCAAACATGCTCAATGGGGGACAGATCCGGAGATCTTGCTGGCCAGGGTAGTTGACTTACACCTTCTAGAGCACGTTGGGTGGCACGGGATACATGCGGACGTGCATTGTCCTGTTGGAACAGCAAGTTCCCTTGCCGGTCTAGGAATGGTAGAACGATGGGTTCGATGACGGTTTGGATGTACCGTGCACTATTCAGTGTCCCCTCGACGATCACCAGTGGTGTACGGCCAGTGTAGGAGATCGCTCCCCACACCATGATGCCGAGTGTTGGCCCTGTGTGCCTCGGTCGTATGCAGTCCTGATTGTGGCGCTCACCTGCACGGCGCCAAACACGCATACGACCATCATTGGCACCAAGGCAGAAGCGACTCTCATCGCTGAAGACGACACGTCTCCATTCGTCCCTCCATTCACGCCTGTCGCGACACCACTGGAGGCGGGCTGCACGATGTTGGGGCGTGAGCGGAAGACGGCCTAACGGTGTGCGGGACCGTAGCCCAGCTTCATGGAGACGGTTGCGAATGGTCCTCGCCGATACCCCAGGAGCAACAGTGTCCCTAATTTGCTGGGAAGTGGCGGTGCGGTCCCCTACGGCACTGTGTAGGATCCTACGGTCTTGGCGTGCATCCGTGCGTCGCTGCGGTCCGGTCCCAGGTCGACGGGCACGTGCACCTTCCGCCGACCACTGGCGACAACATCGATGTACTGTGGAGACCTCACGCCCCACGTGTTGAGCAATTCGGCGGTACGTCCACCCGGCCTCCCGCATGCCCACTATACGCCCTCGCTCAAAGTCCGTCAACTGCACATACGGTTCACGTCCACGCTGTCGCGGCATGCTACCAGTGTTAAAGACTGCGATGGAGCTCTGTATGCCACGGCAAACTGGCTGACACTGACGGCGGCGGTGCACAAATGCTGCGCAGCTAGCGCCATTCGACGGCCAACACCGCGGTTCCTGGTGTGTCCGCTGTGCCGTGCGTGTGATCATTGCTTGTACAGCCCTCTCGCAGTGTCCGGAGCAAGTATGGTGGGTCTGAGACACCGGTGTCAATGTGTTCTTTTTTCCATTTCCAAGAGTGTATATTTTCGAGTGGGCATGTGAGTGAGTGTAATCAGGACACCGTATACCTTTTCATTCGACCATCAACAATTGATACGAGAAACTGGGTTACGTTCGCAACTATTTTCAGAGTGACTGTGGTTACCCACGGCCGCACCACATTCTCCACTTCGAAGCGAACGTCCTGCCTCATGAAGAAGATAAACCGACGACTAGTAGTCGACACATTGCACGTTCCATGACCTCCTGCGGAGCAAACGGGTCAAACCTCACTGTCTCCACTGTTTGTGTACCGTGAAGCGTGAGATCCAAAATTACTTTACGCCCAAATGGTACATTTCCGAACTTGGGATCCTCATCTAGAGCCCGTCTACTAAGTCCCCTCTATAGTCCTTAGAAGCCTAGTATAGGATGCTTTTTGAGTTGTCGGTGTCTTGAAGATGGATAACGTATATCCCATATGACACTGCCTTCGCTTGTAACCTATGACATGACCAGTTGTTTACATTGGAATTCACTCAACGGAGCAAATTGAAACTTTTTACACACACACACACACACACACACACACACACACACACACACAAAATACTATATCGTATCTCTCTCTCCCCACTCCTCCCTCTATCTCTCACACACACACACTCACACACACCCACACACACACACACACACACACACTCTTGTGTGTATTGCGTATATTTCGCACACTCGTAGTAGCAGCTTAAATGTACGCTAACGATCATCAGCTTCGCTGCTTAGACAAATAATTCCGAGTAAAGGTACTGGGTTGGGTTGTAACGATTGACTTATGTTGTCAACACGCACAGCTAGCCCAAAAATACCAGTGTTTTGTTTAGAATTGTGGTGGCTAATGTCTGATAAATATTGTTGCAGAGACACACGATATAACTACCTAAGTAGCTGCACTACTATTCTCAATATTATGTCAATTTTTTGTTAAAAACTGACGTTTTATATTGTTCACTATGATCTGAATAACATTTACGGCGGTGAAAACAATATTATTACCACATGAGCCTCGTATTATTATTTACTCTTTTGCGTTCGTTGTGTATATTCAGTGAAAACATTTCTGCAAAAAATAATTTCTTTTCCTGATAGCAAAGATATTTAAAGTATTCTTTTTTTCTGTTATGTTGTGGCTGAAGCCCAAAAATCATGTGATTAATTACATTTCACGTAATGGCAGAGAATGCGCCTTTACTACCAAAGAATGGCAGATGGCCAAGGATAAAACTTGAATTTCAGCCATAGTTAATTATTTATAGTTAATCATACTCACTAGAAGGGAGAGGTATGAAATGAGATTACAAGGAAAAACGCTTTTTATACATATATCCTGAAAAAACTTACGTGCAATTAACAAAATCGTGCGTTCAGAAGTAACTTCGAGAGCTGACACTAGGGTGGTCATTTTATTCAGCCGCGTTTTTGTCACACAATTAGATAGAAATTCCATGACGTGATGTACTCATAATATGTACTCATATTCTTAGTATTTGTTACACAGAAATATATTTATTACTAATATACTCAAAATACGTAAAGGCGGACAGTTTTTCTCGTTCAAAAATAATGTTCGATAAATGATAACACATTTACATAAATAAACATGCTTATTTGTTCGTTATTGACACAGTTCACTTGTGGCTATCGTAACATTTTACTACGGTTTTTAGAAGGCTTTCCAGGAGACTGTACAATACCACCAAAGGTTAATATTGCATTAAGTGTCATAAAATGGCACGCTAACTGGCTGGATTTGAATCGCGATTATTTTTACTCTTAAACAGTACATTCAAACGATCATACATATTATTTCTCATATCCACATCCTTTTTCCTCAGCACATATTGATCGTACAGGGATGAATGACATCGTTAGAAAGGTTTATTGACCGGCTTGTGACACTGCATACCGATTTTGTGCTAAAATTTATTTGTGAAAACGTTTAACTCAAAAGAGACTTGTTAACTACCATCGGCAAAAGGGCATCAAAGATACCCAGCTTAATACCTATATTCTACGAAGCTAATTTATTAATCACGAATAAGAGACTCCCTTTTCAAACTACATTACTAAAAATGAAATTTCATTTGTTTTAAAGTGCTCACTACCTGGACAATTTGTATACAGCATTGTTATAGATAATATCCGGAACCAATGCGGTAGTTCATTAGCTCTGCAGCCGTACAACTAGGCTTTTATAAATGAATGTAGTTTCCGAAAAGACGCCCTTAATTGTAATTGCTACTACAGATTAATCTGCTTACTCTGACTGAAAATGTTTATCGAATTAAAGTTTTACGTTATGTTGCGCTACTGATAGTCCATGATATCTGCCCGTCGTACAAGCCGGAACAAATATTACGAATGCAAAGAGCGTTTTTGGACCCATGGAAACGTATATGCAAGGGATGCATCGTAAATTCATGATTATTATTTCACGTCGATCGGTTCATTTTTAAAGATGTTTCCTCTTCATTCCCCGCCAACTACCCATATCCCAACGACTACACTTATTCCAAATACAGTCATTATTTCAAAATATAAAAATGCGAAAGCATCGCACGGGTCCCCTGGTCATATTACATTACATTCATCGATTTCATAATAATTCAACTATATACGAGTAATTGCAGTGACTGGATCTTAAAGTCGTAAAGTAGGAATAGGATCTTATTAAAAATTACGAAAACCCATACTGAAGAAGAATGACAAAAAAGAACAATGCAGAGTACATGAGCATCTTCCAACGTTTTCATTAGCAGCTAGCGGAGCTGTTCCTTTGTTCGAACGACACAGAAACGACGTATTTCTTACGAAACAGGAAGTGAGAACCTTCGCATTAAGTGAGAGAACGGCAAGTTGCATACAGATGAAAAAAAGAAGTTCCCATTAGCCTTGCCGCTACGGTGGCGCAGGCTTTGCCGCAAGTTGCACGTCACTTCATTAAGAAAATGCCAAATAAATTTGTCTGACATGTGTTTGTGTATGTGACCGACATTTCATACTATCCAGTGAACGGGTATCTCTTAATAGACGAGATCAGCTGCCGTAAACAACTACGTGGCCTGTTACTTAATTAGAAGCGTTTACCAGAGTCTCTTGCATGTCACGTATCGGAGGGAGACACTGAAATGCTTGCGAGAGGAAAATTCCTCCAGGGATCTACGATGAAGAAATCCGTCATGCAACTACGGTGTTTAAAGACAGCTGTTTTCATCCTCACGACAACGTGAATGTGTATCACCTTATAGCCAATAATAGAGGTATGAGATATGTTTCCCGAACGCCGATCATTCTGCCCCACTCGGTTTCATTACATTCTAATGTTGTGCCCTCCCACTTCATCTATCAGCCGGCCGACTGAAACTTTCTTTCACGTTCCGATATTACGCAGGTGTACCAGTTTCTTTCGCTCTTCGGTGTATACATACTGAAACGCCAAAGAAACTGGAATATGCATGCCTATTCAAATACAGAGATATATAAACAGGTGAATACCGCGTTACAGTCGGCAACGCCTATATAAGACAACAAGTCTCTGGTGCAATCGTTAGATGGTTGCTGCTCCTACCATGGCAGGTGATCAAGATTTAAGTGAGTTTGAACATGGTGTTATAGTCGGCGCACAAGGGATGGGACACAGCATCTACGAGGTAGTGATGAAGTGGGGATTTTTCCGTACGGCCATTTCACTAGTATACCGTGAATATCAGGAATCCGGCAAAACATCAAATCTCCGACATCGCTGAAGCCAGAAAAAAACTTGCAAGAATGGGACCAACGACGACTGAAGAGAATCATTCAACGTGACAGAAGTACAACACTTCTGCGAATTGCTGTAGATTTCAGTGCTGGGCCATCAAATGTCAGCGTGCAAACCATTCAACGAAACATCCTCGATATAGGCTTTCGGGACCGAAGGCCCACTCGTACCCTTGACTGCACGACACAACGCTTTACGCCTCTCCTGGTGCCGTCAGCACCGACATTGGATTGTTGATGACCGGAACATGTTGCCTACTCGGACGAGTCTTGTTTCAAATTGTATCGAGCGGTTGGACGTGTACGGGTATGGAGATAACCTGATGAATCCATGGACTGTGCACGTCAGCTTGTGTACGGATTTGGAGATAACCTCATGAATCCATGGACTCTGCATGTAAGCAGGGGACTGCTCAAGCAGGTGGCTGGTGGAGGGTCTGTAATGGTCTGTGTCGTGTGCATTTGGAGCGATATGGGACCCCAGATACGTCTAGATACGACTGTGACACGTGTCACGTACGTAAGAATCCTATCTGATCACTTGCATCGATTCATGACCATTGTTAATTCTGACAGACTTGGGCAGCACTACAGCATCTTCCTCCACCCTAACCTACTATTCCTCTCCTCTCCGCCCCATGGTTCTTCTAGACACCCCCCCACCATCCACCCAACAGTTCTTCTGGACCTCACCATCCATACCACACAAGATCACCACTCACAGTGTCCAGATACGACATTGGCAGAGAGACAGAGACAGGGACAGGGACAGGGACAGAGACAGGGACAGGGACAGGGACAGGGGGAGAGACAGTGTTTTGATTGGATGAAGAACTTTCATTTCAGCTAAAAATAACAAACAGTCTACTTCCAAATGCAGTTATCTGCACTTCCGCTGGCCACCAGACTCCCCCGACATGAACATTACTACTCATATCTTGGATGCCTTGCAATGTGTTCAGAAGAGCCTCCACCGCGTCGTATTCTTACGGATTACTTATGGACAGACCTATTTGTTTCGTGGTGTTAATTCCCTGGAGCACTGCTTCAGATATTAGTCGAGTCCATGCCGCGTCGTGTTGCTGCACTTCGGCGGGCTCGCGGGGTCCCTACACGATATAACGCAGGTGTATCACTTTCTCTGGCTCTTCAGTGTGCTGAATGACTGCTTTTACTTGAACACTCGAGAAATGAAATTTTACCTCGCCACCACATGGATAATGAAGCTACTGGGCGTATACTATCGCCACTCAGTCAAACGTGCTCTGTACTCCAGAAAAATAAAATACAATAACCTTTGCGAGAATTATAAATCGCGTTAATGAAGAGAGGCACCATCTGAGCTCCTTACTATATTTTACTCGGATACTGGGTTCCGATCCGTAATACAGACCGTGCAACTATTACTGCGAAGTGCGACCTGCCACTAGGTCGTGGATTCAGCGGAAGCTCTGAATCCTCGCCCAAAAGACAAGCTGCACTTACCAGAAGTTGTTACGTGGATCTACAGATAGCCTATATTCCAGGTCGAGACTGGTTAAATAAAACATAGAAAGTGATCCAAACTGTATTTTTGTTCATTATAGCTGCAGCAGCCACGGCTCCCACCTAAATAATTGGCCAAATGAGTCCAGACTATGTACCAGCAATAAGTGACTAGCATTATGGAGAGATGACATGAATTTAGGTCTAGCGGTGCCCTTTATTGCGTGTCCGGAAAGGTCGAAATTATGTCAATCTCAGCCACTGATGTGTCATACAGCGAAGACGGAACGTGAAAGAAAGTTTCAGTCGGCCTGTTGTTAGACGAAGTAAGAGGGCACAACAGAAACATGTAATGAAACCTAGTGGGGCAGAATGATCGGCATTCGAGAAACAGACATCTCATAGCGCATATTTCGGACTTTACACGACAAGCTGGTACAACTGTGATGCATATTTGCTTGTAAGAGGGTCAGGATCATATGGAGAAGAGAGGATATAGGGGCACGCATCATGGGATTTACCCTGGCTTGTCCATACGGCTGCAACTGACCTCACAGCTTTGTAAACAATTTTTACTCAATGCTGAAGCACTGTAGCTGGTATAGACCCGTTTTCGTAGACAGATCTACAACCTCTGCCGGTGCTCGACTACAGCGAAATATAGGAATGGGTCACCTTCTGTGGTTCAGAGACCACAGACGCCTCTGACTGCAATTGGCAGTTGAACGTTAGTGACTTTATGGCGTAACGTAGCATTTTCAGACTAGTTCAGTAGCGGTAACCTCACCCACCTTACGCTCCATGTAATGAGTGCAATCTTCACTGCGGGACACAAGTTAAATGTGATGTTTACTTACTAAAGCTTCACTGTTAAATCGACTACACTGAAAGTACCGTAACGTCATTAATTTGTGAATACAATAGGCTGTGATGCAGAAACAGCACTGCAATAAGACGACCGAAATATGGCACAGTAGGGTCCCACGTTACTAATCTCTCCCGTTTTGGCCTCAGCCGGGCCAGTCGGGACTGATCGACCGCCGTGTCATCCTCGATCAATGGCCTCATTTGTGGTATGGTGGGGCATGGGGTCAGCACACTCCTCTCCCGGCCGTTGTCGACTATGCAGACCTTGGAGCGGCAGCTTCTCATCCACGAGCTCCTCAGCTGGCATTATGAGGCTGAGTATAACCCGTTCCAGTCCTCCCACCAACAAAAATTACTGACATGACCTGAAATTGAACAGGAGTAGTGATGACAGCCTGCCTCGCTGACCACACAGCTATGGAAGCGAACAACGTTGTTAAAAGTGAAATAAAGGCCACCTGTTTTAATTTTTGGTGAGCCGCGGCGGCTCGTCTCGAGTCGGTCCATCACTGCTTCCCTGTCTTTGGTTCGGTGTCGCAGCGTGCTGCTAAGTGGCGCTCAGGGGCTGAAGGCGAGCGAAGCGAAACGTTGGCAATGAGGCAAGTGCACTGAGCTTATAAGGAAGTGTGCGCTACTGGACGTGTTGCACGCCGATGGTAAGTCCACAGGCCTGGGGGGCCTGGCAGCATTAGGCAGCGGTGACTGTCCTGGTGGGCGCACCGTATTTTGGTTGCACACTAGCTGACGGGGAGAACTGATTTTGGAGTGTGTCCGTTTGTCCATTAGAGCCATATATACGGAGAACGAAATCGATCATGTGGAAGCGCAGGTATTACCATCCTGAACTCTGGACCGAAGCATTGTAAATACTTCGGGTTGCATGTGTATTGCCAACGTGGCTGAGGGCTGGCTTGCGATTGTACTTTAAAATAATGGCTTCATAGTTTGGCTCCGGATATGAGCAATGTTAAGCTTGTATGTGAGCGATTCGTTTAAAATTCATTTATTTATTTGAATTGTAATTAATGGAAATCTGGTGTGCGCTAAGTTTAAACTAAGGTTTCGTCACCAGACGGTTGTTCTGTTGGGTGTATCTAATCTCTTACTCACTCGTGGGCTCACTTCTGGAGCCGTGGTAAACTGTAATATATTGAAGTTTAATTTATCTTTTTAAAGTTTTGGAATTTTACGTGTAGCGCAGCATTACAGATCTCGGTGATGTTAATTAGTAACCTACTTAGCATGTTATTGCAGATTTTATATTTAAGTTTTCTAGTCAGCAGATTAGTTTCATTTTATTGCGTCTGTGAACACATTCGTGTTATTGAGGTTTCAAGATGGTAAGGCCCAGGAATTTCGCGCTATTGCTTAAATCTGTGTCAATCCCAAGCAAAGCGGCCTGGTTCAAGGACTGTTAACGGAAGTTTAGTATTTATACTGTAATTCAAATTTGGTCTACCCCTCTGTGCAGTTAAGGTGAGTTTTTCCTTGTATCTCTGCTATCCTTTGTCTGCCTCGGGTCCTCGTTGTATGTACTTGCTTATGCAGGCCTACCTAATTTGTGTTAATCGCCCACGCTTGGGTCGCTGAGAGGGTCGAGCTAAGCAGTTAACACACCTGCGCCGCAAGGGACACCTAGACATCAGGCGACACAGCTTGTTGTGTGTGATCATCCCAGGGCCTCCGTCTGTATATTGTGTCTGTTTCAACTAGTAACTAGTAGACACAACTAACAGACAAAGATTTTTTTTTCACTGTGGTTGTAAACTGGTCCGGCGACTTAATATTTCATGTAACAACTAAGAGTTTAATTTTCATGTCCCATGAAGCAGCTTACGGTACAGTTTCACGTTCTTGTATCTGGTCTGTTACCTTGTTGATTAACAGTTTTATGCAACTAGTCTTTCCTAGATAGTATGTTATTCTGGGACATATTTCTCTAAGGCAATATTGTTGGTCAAATGTTAATTATTCTTGTGAATGTGATCCAGTTAAATATCCTAAAGGGTGCAATTTTTTTATTTGTCTAGTTGTGCCTCAGCAGCTGGTTCCCCGTCGTAAACGAATTCGACTTTTACTTAAAAAAAAAGAACTTTTAATGTACAGTTTTATTCTATTAACCAACCTGTTAATCTTAATTATGGTGTAATTAATTAGTCACATTACTTCTTTTTGAGATTGGTAAAAGAAGTTCTGGATTAGCTAATGGCTTGAAGTAACCTTCTTTAATTGATTACTTGTTTAACTATATTGATTGTTTTGTGAGGTGTCAGGCAAATCCAACACCTTCCATGAAAACCCTGACATGATAAGCAAATCCAGTAGTATATCACATAACTCCGAATAAATCGTGACATTAAATTAACCAAAGTAATACGAGTAACGAGTGAGCAAATGGAATACCACAGACCAACACAAGAATGCCTAAATGCATGTCATACCTTCCCACCGTGAGACAGACGCAGTTCCGAGGGGAGAAACGAGAACAGAAGCCGAGAGCAGAACCGTGTTAAGCTAGAAGGCCCTACGATAAGGGACGGACACCCACGTCGCCAGGTAACCGCCAGGACCACCCCCCCCCCCCCAGCCCATGTTAAAAGCTAGAGCCCTCCAGAAGAACAGTATAGATCTTACGATAACACTAAAAGGGCCACACTAGCTGCAAGTTTTAGTGTGAGACTTTTTCGCGTCTCTGTTACGTTGCAAACTTTAAAAACATTGCCCCACCACGAAAAGTATAACGTTTCTCATTGGATAGACAGAATTTTTGTAGGCGGAGCTTAAGGTTAACATTGACACCCTGATTGGTCAGATGAAAACACAGCCAGATAGTTTTTGTTTTTCAAACCAACTTCGGTAAATTGTAGTAAGGAGAAGTTAGGGGAGAGTTGCTTCCGAGACGGCGAGCTGGATGGAGCTGCGCCGGCCGCCGCCCCCTGCCGAACACCGACAAGGTAATGAACGCATGCGATGCCGCATTTTTGAGCGCATAAGGCTTCACTCAGAACTGCAGAAATCTCATCTATTACATCCCCTTTTTACGTAATACTAGTGTCGATCGTCAATTAAATCTCATGGTATTAACATTTGCTACGTAAGTTAAAATCTGAAACGTGATGATTTTTCTGTTATATAATTATTGAGAAGCCACATCAGCCACTGTAATTTACGACAAGTTAGATAAGTAATTAAAGATAATTGAGGGTCACTGTAGACCATTTTGATAGTTTTCTCTTTTGTGAAACTTAATTTAAACCTAGATTATAGATGTGATATGGCATAGGTCATCCTTCGATCCATTGTAGAACTTGGAAACCCACTCAGGGAATATTCGTTCACATTTTTGTTGCACACAGTTGGTTTTTATCATCCTGTATTAAAACATTTCCTTTTATCAGTAGTGCAATTTATAAACAATGTTTTGTGAGAAGAATAAAATTTCCAATGGTAAATTTAACTGCTTTTTCGACGTTATTTTCCAGCTAACTAAAAATAGGAAAGCCTTGAACCCCTTCTACTAAATTTTATCAGTATTAAGATTCTTTTACAGAGAGTGCAGTGGAGCTGACGCTGAAATCATTACGTATTTGGGTATATCATCGCTAGTCTCACTGAACTCTTCTGAACTCTACATGTCATGTGTGGTCTGGCGTCTCCTTACCAGCAACAGGTCCCAGGTTCAAACTAGTCAATTCCCTAAAAGACACGCTCAGAGCGTCGTTGCGCGAAAGTGGTAGGGAGACACGACATAAAACAGACACCACGCAGAATGTTATAGTTTTGTGAAAGATTCTAATAAATATACGTTGTATGTGACATTAAACGGTGAATGCTGTTGAATAACCCTAGGGTCAAGCTCTCTTGCAGGTGTTTTTCCTACAAATTCTATGGGGAGTAATTTGTCGATTTCGTTTTTCAATGTGCAGAGAGCATGAGTCTATTTCATTCTAAAGAGTGCAGTAATCTACAATAGTAAAGTAAGACTTTGGTGAAAAAGAAAGTAGAAATTAGACACACTTTTGTTCGAAATATGACTTTTTTTAACAGCAGATTCTCTTAAGACCTTTCTCGAATATCGTTACAATGCATAGCAACCGCAGTATAACACAGCGGCTGTTTAGTCAGACAAAGCAGCTTGCCCTACACTTTCTCATACCGGATAAACTTCCACGCGCTCTTTGCTAATTACCTGCCCTTTCAAGGTCGTAGCATCGGACACGGCGCAGTTCCAATACACGGTTATTCATTAATAACGAGGGGTGAAACGATCACCAGTGTTTGAGAATACGTTGAAACCGAAAGAGTCTTTGATCTCAAATTTGTTTATTCAATTTGATGACCGCTTTCCATCTTTACGATCATCATCAGACTGATTTTCTAAAAACAGGACGTGCATATTAATGAGTAAAACCATTACCAGCAGGAAAATGCTCATATTGGCATGTGAACATATTCACACTCTTTTGAACACGCAGCTCACGTTTCATTCCCACAAGCTACCTTAACTGTAACTCGCTCACACCCACTATTCCATCGCCTTAAGGCGCTCGTACCCATCCGCTCCCAAACACCCATTCACTCAGTCAGCGCAGCTTATTGTCGTTATCTCTTTGTCACTGTCTCCTGTCTCGCAGCCAGTCTTCGACATTTTGTCCTACTGTAACTGTCTTCTCACAATGTCGCTTTCTCCCTTTCGCTCTCTCTTACTGCTACCATCTTATTCATTGCTCCCCACTGCAGATGTCTCTTCTCACTGTCACTGTCCGTCTCCTCCTTGTTGCCACTGTCCACTTCCAATTTATACTCTCCAATTTGTATTACTCTCCCACATTTGTCCTAGCACTGTGTCCCTCTCTTTCTCTCACATTGCTGTTGTCTCCTTCACTCTTTCTGCACTCAACCACTGTCTATTAACTTCCAGTATTTATTATTCTTCCGTCTCTTTTCCACTGCCACCGCCTCCTTCTCTCTCAACATAAAAAAACGAAGAATATATTCGCATGACAAAATTTTTGAAGACGCTGAGGAAGGCAGAATGAGGCGACTGGTAAACCCACTTTTCAGCCAGAGTCTTTTAAAAAGGAACATACTCGAATTTTTTGTGCTGCGATAGAAGCATTTTTCCGCTGGTTCCCTTTCTTCCCTCTACAGCAGGCCATGTTATCATATGAAAAGAACTTTACGGAGCAGTAAAATTTTGATAGTTTACTATTGTGAAATTAAATATTGCAAAACTAATTTTGCACCTCAGACCGGATTTTGCGCACACAGAAACTTTTTACGTGCTTCAGTTCTACAACTTGAGGTTCCCGCTACCCTCCTAGCACACTTTACAGTATATTTCTCCGTGCTACATCACTTTATACACTACGTTTTCGCCACACACCGCATTCTACTTGCGTGTTTTACTGGCACAAGTAGGGTAACTTGGAACCTCTACATCTCGGAAACGGATAAAGATATCAAGAAGATTTTCAAGGTTGTTCGAGATCGGGATCTTAGCAATGTGTCGTAAATATTGCAGCCATTTTGTCCAAAGCCGTATTGGAATCCCCTGGTCGGTTTTGTCACGCATAAACCGTATTTTTGGGTGTATTCCGAGCACCGAAAAAGGTTCTTGAAAACGGGAAGATGGTTCTTATAGATAAATGCCTAAAAAGTACACCGTTAAAATTTGAGCAGTTTGTTGCGTTTAGTTATGTAAGTATCCACTGATGGGAGCGTAAAAATGCTGAACAAACGCTTTGTTCGGGTTTTCTCAAGAACAGGCTATGAATCAAATGGCACCTCCGTGAACCACTTAAGATGCACGTAGGCCATATCTAATACAAAAAGAACCAACCGATTCGTTCCATTCTCCTGAGATGGAAGAAGAGTGTAATATTCAAATTTTGACCCTGTATTGTGGAGTATCCTTCTGATATGTATACAAATGGTCCATAGCCCATGGGCGTTAGACCTTATCTTTCTAACACCAACAGAAGCCGAGGTATGAGATACGAAAAAATCCCGTTGTCATGTATGGCGTTTCCGAACATATTTTTAGCAGATGCTGTCACATGCGTACCAATGATAAGTTACATCAGAAAAAGTAATGATGTTGATTCACATGAGCAGAGAAGCAATCATCGAAACACGTACCTATCTCCTGCAACTCAGAAAAATAAGTAAATAAAAGTTTTAACCATGACTGGTATCATCACAAAATACGGGGTGTTTCACAATGTTTTGACAGTTTCAAATTTGAATAAAGCGCAAACTAATCACGAAACAAAGTCGAACATTTTACACAAGGTGCAACATTTATTCAAGTCTACTTAAATATTTCATCGCACAAGTGATACCATTCGCGGCTACACAACAGCAGCGGCGGTTCACCAGTTTTTGTAGATATCATCAGCAACGTCTGGAGGATCTCTGGAAATTTCATCGTGAATTCGATCTGTTAACTGTTACAAGCTTCTCTGACGCTCGGAGTACACTCTTGTCTTCAAATTATCCCACAGGTATAAGTCTGGCATGGTTAAATCAGGCAACCGATGCTGCCATGAGACTCATAATTTGTACGGATGATAATGCAGAGCACACCGGTTTATGCAATGGAAGGACGTCGGCGAAATGTTCAACGTTTGGGCACGTTTTCATAACGAACAAGAACTGCTACGCACAATTTCGATGTTCCCGGTTTTCAGACGGTCTTCCGATGGCCTGTTGAGCGATTTGCTGCACTGGCAGATCGAGGGAAATTTCTTACCCAGTTCAATATTCTTCCACGAACAGGTATTGGATATCGCGGCTGAAACTTGTCTAACGGAAGGCACGTTGCCTGAGCACGACACATTTTCCGTAGCGAAAATAGCTCTCCATCGCGAACGCACGGTTTGCTTCGACAGTACGACACGATTACTGGCCTGTATACAGGATCAAACTTGACGCTCCGCAATACTAACAGATGGAGCCATTGTCGCTGTATCTTGTTTTTAGCGCATGTTATTCAAATCTGAAAGCTTCGGAACGTTGTATAATAACATAAGATTGTAATAAGCGTTCATGGCCCGTGATGTAGGGATGTTGTTACCACACTGAGCTTACAGCTGCAGTACAAACAGCTGAGGGAGCTTCACTGCCAGTGTACGTGTTCCTGGCCGTATCCACAGACCACAATGACATGTTAAAAAGCCAGAGACAGGAATTTTTAAAATTCTACGTGAGCCAAAATAGGATCAGTTAAAAGTGTAATTAAGCAACAGCTAATACCATAAAATGAGTAAGCAGTAAAATATTATTTGAAATTATAAATGCCATCTCTCAAATAGGTGTCTACTTCGTGTATAGTAAATAACAAAATTAATCGAAAGCAGCGTACTGAGACACAAAAAAAACGCTTCAGGCACAACATGGTCGCTCAGACAGCGCCGAGAAGACGTAAACGGCCGTGAGCAGCACGTGAGCAGGGCTGGGCCAGGGCCAGGACACAAATGGAAAAGGTCGGAACGTCAGCACGTGCTAAAACTACGACAGTCTGCCACTGTGATGAAGATAGTAAGGATCGAAACCAGTTATTGAATTAAGTAGACAAATTTGCGATCAAAGACTGTTTTGGTTTCCTCTTCATTCAGAACATTAGGTGCAATCCGACGTCCCCTACTCTGCTCTCATCTTATTATCCGATTGAACTGAAGAAAGATGTAAATATGTACGTTGTTGGTGTGTGTGTGTGGGGGGTGGAGGGGGGGGGGCGGGGGGGGGGGCGAGGGGGCACGTAGTGCTGCGACACAGAGAGCAATCAAGTCAGTGCAAGTGTCAACTAGTGACAAGTTGCATCATAATAGTATTAGACATGGTCAAAGGGCACCGCATTTTAAGATTTATTCCAAAATAATCGACATGAATTTTCACATAGATGTTTGGGGGGGGGGGGCAACAGGAGGAGTTACGGAATTGACACCTAAGATTCTTTAATAGGCTGTGAGGAGCTGAAGAAGGCAGCAGTATATGTATCAATATATCCAGCGCTGGTGAGGTATGGTCCGCCGAAATTGTTGGAGATACTAATGAGGCTGTTAGAAAGGGCATTAAATGGAGAAGATGCTCTGTCGCAATGAAAACCATGTTACGTAAGACCTGTGTATAAGAAGAGTCACATGATGCCTAAACAATTGTAGGGAAATGACAGTGATCCCTGCCGTTGGAAGACTCTACTCGAAGATGCTGAAATATCTGGTAGAGGAAGAAACAAGACACAAGTAACAAGAAGAATAAGGGGGATTCCGAGCACAAAGATGGGAAATGGACGACATCTTCACTATGAAACTAACATGTGGAAAACGCGGAAAGCTTGGACTGGAGACGTATGTTGCTTTGATTGACCTAGAGAAAGTATCTGATAATGTACCCACCACTAAACTGTGGGACAAATTGAAAGTGATTTAGATCAAAAATTGCTAAAATCTGTTATAAAATTATATGAAAATAACACAGCGAATGTAAGGATCAGGAATAGTTCGACAGAAGAATTCTAGGTGAATAAGAGCCTGCGGCAGGAATGTGGGCTGTCACCGACCCTCCTCAAGCAGTGTCTAGGACCGATACTACAAACTTGGCACCGAGCGAGGTGGCGCAGTGGCTAACACATTGGACTCGCTTTCGGGAGGACGACGGTTCAATCCCGCGTCCGGCCATCCTGATTTAGGTTTTCCGTGATTTCCCTGAATCGCTCCAGGCAAATGTCGGGATGGTTCCTTTGAAAAGGCACGGCTGACTTCCTTCCCCGTCCTTCCCTAATCCGATGAGACCGACGAGCTCGCTGTCTGCTCTCCTTCCCCAAACAACCCAACCCAACAAACTTGGCGTAGAAAATGCCAGGTTATGGGACTGACACTAGAGGACACCAATATATTTAGCCTGTATTTTGCAGAAACTAGACTGCACTAGCAGAAGATGAACATCATGTGAGTTATATCATGAGAAAGCTTCAAGAAGGAAACAATAAGGCTGACCTGAAGATGAACGTGGAAAGATGTGAGTACTTGGCTCTTGACACTGAAAAAGTAATACAGAGAAGTAATTCTAGAAGTGGAAAAGGCGAAATATCTTGGGTAATTATTTAGTAAACAGGGCACAAGCAATGATAAAATCAAGTGTCCGAATGTATATTCTCAGAAATTTCTTCCTCAGATTAAGATCTGTGTTCAATACTTGCAGACTAATGTAGACCAGGAATGCTCTTTACGCTTGAACTACTGTGCCTTTTGTGTCCTCCTTGCTTCGTCCGTCACATGTTGTTTTGCTTCCTTCGTAAAAAAATTTCATCTGTTGCGTGATCACCAGTTTTGTTTTTAAGTTTCAAGCTATTCTTATTTTTGCCACTCCTCATTATGTTCGTCTTTTTTCTGTTTACTCACAAACCATATTCTGTACTCATTACACTGTTCATCCCATTGAACAGATCCTGTAATACTTCTTCATTGTCAGTGAAGATAGCAGTGTCATCAGCGAACCGATCATCAATATACTTTCAACCTCAGTTTTAATCCCGCTCTGCCGGTCGGTGTGGCTGAGTGGTTCTACGCGCTACAGTCTGGAACCGCGCGACCGGTACGGTCGCAGGTTCGAATCCTGCCTCGGGCATGGATGTGTGTGATGTCCTTAGGTTAGTTAGGTTTAAGTAGTTCTAAGTTCTATGGGACTGATGACCTCAGAAGTTAAGTCCCATAGTGCTCAGAGTCATTTGAACCATTTTGAACCATTTTTTCCGCTTTGTGCAACAAAAAGGTAAGGAGAACGAGGAAGAAGAGAATGTATAAGACAATAGTCCAAACTGTTTTTTGTACGGAATAGAAAAGTGGGACGTTAGCGAAAAAAAAATAAAGTGTACAACGAATAAACTGCTTGTCACTGGTGGATTACTTAAGGCGAAGCTCAAGATGTTGCAGGATGGATGGGATAGGAAATGACGTAATCCGACAGAAGATGAAAATCGTTAGGGCTAACTGTCAGAACATCCAACAAAAACAGCTGTTATAGTTGCGCCGTATGAACAGGATGAATAGAGAAAAGATGCCAAATAGGATACTGCAATGAATACAATTCCAGAGGAAGAATAAGGGTCACCCATGATGCCACTGGCAAATGTGCAGGAGAAATGGAAACAAGTAATATGATCTTTGAGAAAAAAAAGAGAAGAAGACGGAGACTGCGGACGGAGAACCACCACCAGCCGTAGATAATCCGCGGGAAGAAGTAAAATCATATAAATGATAAAAATTCCGATGGCTTATGTTCGAAAATGGGTTACTATACGTATTTGTCCCTCCAGTACTATCTCTCTTTGTTGCCATAAAATTCGTAAACTTAGTCAGGGACATAGGGACAGTCGCTCTTCTCGCATACCATATCGAACGGTACGGGAAGGAGGAGAAACGATTCCTGCATACCGTGTACTCTCCACCACACTCTGGCACGGCGCAGGCTGCGAGCGTGGCACCACCGGCAGAGGGTGGGCGGCTCTGGGAAGCAAGTGCGGGCGCGGCGCGGCGTCGCATTAGCGCAGCGACTGTGACGGGGAACAGGTGGGGTCGCTGCGGCGGCGGACGTTGGGGCACGCGCGCGCCACGCGCCGCCCGGAAGCGCAGCGCCGATCACCTGCGATAAGCGCCGCACGGGTGGCTGCCCTGCGCGCCGCCGTCACACGCGGCGGCGCCACAGCTGACGCCGCGCCGCGCCGCGGGACAGCCCCGCGGATGCGGGCGCCGGACGGAGCAAGCCTGGCCAGGCGGCGCGGGGGCGCAGGCGTCGGGCGGAGGGGGGTTAGCTGCAGCACTGCCAACCACTCAACGGGGACCAAATATCTTTTGACGAACTTGAAGGATATCGCACCAATATCTCCCAAGGAATTAACACGCAACTCCCATCCATTCACAGTCTACTTGTACACTGTTGCGTGCGACTTTGTACGGTTGGTTGGTTAATTCGGAGAGAGGGGGGGGGGGGGGGCAAGCAGCGAGGTTCAAAAATGGTTCAAATGGCTCTGAGCACTATGGGACTTAACATCTGAGGTCATCATTCCCCTAGAACTTAGAACTACTTAAACCTAACTAACCTAAGGACATCACACACATCCATGCCCTAGGCAGGATTCGAACCTGCGACCGTAGAAGTCGCGCGGTTCCGGACTGAAGCGCCCAGAACCGCTCGGCTACAGAGGCCGGCAAACAGCGAGGTCATCGGTCCCATCGGATTAGGGAACGGTAGGGAAGGAAGCCATTTCAGAGGAACCATCCTCGCATTTTCATGAAGCGACTTAGGGAAATCAAAGAAAACCTTAATCAGGATGGTCGGACGCTGGTTTGAACCGTCGTCCTCCCGAAAGCGAGTCTAGTGTGCTAACCACTGCGTCATCTTCACTTGGTTACACAATGGTAAGGAGAGGTGGCCTTTGGAGCGCTATGGCAACTGTCGTTATAGAACAGCTGGACAGGATCAGGAATGATTAGCGAACAATGTAACATAGAAAACAAAACATTTACTTGTATTTCTTTGAGCATACAAAGGCTCATTACAAATAATGCACTAAGAAACAGAGCCCAGCTCTCAACGTCAACGAGGAAGAGTCTCGCTGTGCTAAACGCGAACGATGGTGTTGTAGTGAAGAGGTTCCAAGAGCAATTGGGGGTCCTATATCGTAGCAGCAGAGGGTGCTTGTAATACAGAGCCGCTGGACGTGTGGCTCAGCAGGCACACACCACTGGGTCTGCCAGATCCTGGGCAACTGCTGTCGGAGTCTGACAAATACGTGCACTTCTGTTGCCAACTTCGTAACGCCCTTGGGGTTGTATGAATAAGCAATACCATAAGCTGATGGTAATTCCTATCCCTAAGATAAGTTACAGAGTAGTACCCGTCTTTTAGATAGTACCATCAGACATCACTAGATCGTTGGACGACTGAGAGATCGAGAATTTACGAGATACACACATCAAAAACAGTTTTGCATCACCTCCGTTCCAAGAGGTCCGGAATGTGTGCAGAAAACTGAAATAGAGAGCAAGATAAACATCATTTCCGCGCTTTTTATTGCTCATGAAAACCACACATTGCATGTTGTACCACCATACAGCGAGACCTTCAGATTCCTGTACATACCGGTACCTCTAATATCCATAGCACGTCCTCTTGCTCTGATGCATGCCTGTATTCGTCGTGGCATACTACCCACAAGTTCATTGTGGCACAGTTGGTCCAGATTGTCCCACTCCTCAACGACGCTTTGGCGTAGATCCCTCATAGTGGTTGGTGGGTCACGTCGTCCATAAACAGCCCTTTTCAATCTATCCCAAGCATGCTTGGTAGGGTTCATGTTTGGAGAACTGATGGGCCACTCTTGTCAAGCGATGTCGTTATCCTGAAGGAAGTCATTCACAAGATATGCACTATGGGGGCGCGAATTGTCGTCCATGAAGACGAATGCGTCGCCAATATGCTGCCGATATGGTTGCACTTTCGGTCGAAGAATGGCATTCACGTATTATACAGCCGTTACGGCGCCTTCCATGACCACCAGCGGCGTACGTCGGCCCCACATAATGCTACACCAAAACATCAGGGAACCTCCACCTTGCTGCACTCGCTGGACAGTGTGACTAAGGCGTTCAGCTTGACCGAGTTGCCTCCAAACACGTCTCCGATGATTGTCTGGCTGAAGGCATATGCGACACTTATCGGTGAAGAGAACGTGATGCCAATACTGAGCGGTCCATTCGGCAATTGTTGGGCCCATCTGTACGGCGCTGCATGGTGTCGTAGTTGCACAGATGGACGTCGCCATGCACTTCGTGGGATTTGCGCATCATGCGGCCTATTGCGCAGAGTTTGAGTATATCACGACGTCCTGTGGGTGCACGAAAAGCGTTATTCAATATGGTGGCGTTGCTCTCAGGGTTTCTCCGTGGCATAATCCGTAGGTAGCGGTCATCCAATATAGTAGTAGCCCTTAGGCGGCCTGAGCGAGTGATGTCTCTCTGTATCTCCTCCATGTCCGAACATCATCACTTTGGTTCACTCCGAGACGCCTGGACACTTCCCCTCCTGGCACAAAGTAACAATGCGTTCGCGATCGAACCGCGATATTGACCGTCTGGGCATGACTGAACCACAGACAACACGAGCTGTGTACCTCCTTCCTGGTGGAATGACTGTACACCGTGACTGCTCTCCGTCTGTAGATTTCCGATTTCTGAATGGAAAAGTTAAGCTGATATACTGACCGATTCATACACATAGCATATAACACGATGGGTTATCTAAACTTTCTTGAAATCAGATTATGAAATTATTACATGATTACAAAATTCACCTAAATATTTAGTTATGCCCTCTAGCCTTTCTTTAGGCAAAGTAAGCTGTAACTAGTCTTCAATATGTTATCTTCTTTTTCAATCACAGATAGCGTTATAAATCATTTTTGGGTCTAAACTTCGTGCAGGGAAGATTATTCGTCCAGGATAGGTCTCTGAAAACTTACTTGCGTGTATTCATATAAGACGCTGGCTCCCGTCAGATCACCGACGTTAAGCATAGTTGGGCTTGGCTAGCACTTGGATGGGTGACCGTTCGGGCTGCCGAGCGTTGTTGGGCAAGCAGGGTGCACTCAGCCCTTGTGAGGCCAATTGAGGAGCTGCTTAACTGAAAACTAGCGGCTCCAGTCACGAAAACTAAGCACGGCCGATAGAGCGGTGTGCTGACCACAAGTCACTCCATACCCGTCCAGTGGTGCCTGTGGGTGAGGATGACACGGCGGTCGGTTGGTCGGTTGGTCGGTACCGCTGGGCCTCCTGAGATCTGTTCAGACAGAGACGAGAGAGATATAAAACATGAGAAGGGCGTTAGCTTGCAACATAAACTTTATTAATCAATTTCGAAAATTGTATGAAGATTGTATCCCAATTTGGTATACACACTGAGAATGTCAGGCGTTTAGTATAACTTTATCTCTGAAATAATTTGGGTGGTAAATCCAAATTATGTCTCTGAGACTTTGTAATAAAAGTATCTTGAGGAGTCGAACGATAGTCGTCGAGAGGAGTGTGGTTGAACTGCGACAGACGACGCGAAAGTTGGTGGCTGTGTCGTTTCGGAGAAGAGAGCAGGGGGTACTTCTGGTTGTGAGTCACACTGCACGATAAAAGGTTCACTATATATTGGCCACTAATTATGGGACCCCAAGACGTCTAAGCGAATGAGTACTGCCATGTAGTAGAAACCTCTTGGCCAAAGCAAGTACCAAAAACATTAGCGTCCAGGAGCGACCCAACACAGCGTGAAATAATAAAACATTGTCATCGCCAATCTACGACTTCGAGTTTCCAGAAGTAAAGTTATGAGATTAAACCACTATAGATTTTAACAGCGTAAAATACTGGCTATTGTTTTGTGTTACACAAATAAACGAAATAAGTGTGGATCACATGCAGAGTGAGTCACTAACTATTGCCACCAAGAATAGCTCCGAAAGTATGATAGGAGGTGAAAAGTTTTTGGGATAAAAGTTGTATGAGACAACGGGGGCCCCAATATGACGTTGGTTTTTTGTTGCTAGGTGGGGTCGCTTCAGAGATACTAAGGTCAACTTTGTTTTTTTTTAGATGGGATGCTATAGTTTGGTACTTACTAATAGCGGCTACCGAGACGTATCCAGTGATGTGTAACAGTAAGGTCTTTGAAGGTCGTTGAAGGTCACATAGGTGGCATGAACGTCCATTTACAGAAGGTGTTCGAAATGATGACCATTGGTATCAATGCAGTGCTGCAGTCTTCTTAGCATGGATTGAGTGGTATTCCTTATCACATCGGCACTTATCGAAGCACATGAACTGACAATTCTCTCTCGCCTATCTTCAGGTGTAGTTGGAACGTCTTTACAAACAATGTCTTTTACGAGTCCCCACAGGAAAAAATCCTCCTGGCGAAGGAGCGGGCCGCGACACATCTCCTCCGCGTCCAATCCAACGATTTGGGAATTGTGTCTGCAACTCATTTCTAACCATCAGCGAAAAATGTGCCGGGCACACATCGTGTTGATATCACATTCTGTTCCTTGTTCCTAAAGGTGTTTCTTCCAATACCAGAATTAATGTTTCTTGCACGTCCTACCATTAAGATTTCCTTCGATGAAATAGGGGCCTAAAATTCTGTCCTCTAGAATCCCACACAATACAGTCACTGACCACGGTTTTTGGTGTGCAACTTGCCGGAGCCAACGTGGATTTTCAGTTGCCCAATAATGCATGTTACGCAAATTAACATTTCCGTGATTCGTGAATGTAGCATCGTTATGTAACCTCCCCACAAAAATTTAAGAGGAATGTAATGACAATACTTAATAGAAATGGGAGCCAAGTGTAACCTCCCCACCGTAATTTAAAAGGAAAATGAAATATGACAATATTTAATTATGAATGCTAATGGACACTGCTCTAAGCGTAACCTGCCCACAATGAAATGTACTGACAATGGCAACAAAATGTGAAATTCGCAATCTGACTCAAATATAAATTCTTCACCAAAAATTAAAGTCCATTCAGTGATAAGAAAATTCAATTAAACCGAAATATCGGTCTTTGGCCCTGTGCAAAAATCAAAATTAAATTCTTACCTCATTGCAACACCTAGTCAAATTTCTGCTCTTGTTGTTGCGCACCGCTTGGAGGAACTGCATTGCAAATCATAATACTCCTTTTTTTTTTGATTTTACTGAAATTTTTCTTTAACGGAAGTGGAATGAAAGGGGAAGTGCAATTAAATCTTTAGTTCAATAAACAATAAATTTTTTTAAAAAAATGCTTTGAAATCAAAATTATTATTGGGGCATTTGTTGGAAATTAATTACAATAAACAAATTTTTTCATTATCTAATGATTATATTAATTAACAGTATACCTCATTCAGCATCTTGACCAGTGTTGCCGACCGCCTACATCACACAACCGCACTGGGCTGCTACTACTGACCGACCGCTCTGCATGACGACTATTAGCGTACTGCACGCGACGACTACTGACAGAGTACTGCTCTCAACTAGACAGAGCTACAGACTCGCAACGACTGACTGACTGACTGAGAACCGCTCGCAACACTCGCGCGGTCAAGCGCAAACTCTCTGGTCACAGATGCTACAATGCCTCGCCATCGCTGCTGCGTTACATACGTGTTTCAGTTAGTAAGTAATATCAGTTTAATAAATGTGTCATCTCTCTGAATCTGAAGTTGAGCCCATCGGTAGAATTCAGTTCGACGCATACAATCCCTACCAGTTAATTATTGGTGGAGACTGATACGGTAAGGATGATAGTTATGGCGATGCAGAACACGAACAACATTACTGTGGCTCATGCCAGATTCCCTTGCGATTTGACGCGAACGACAGTGGCAAGAGTACCAATTTCCGTTTCCTCGTTAGTAACTTTCCTCTACCGGATATGTTAAAGATCCAGTTGTTCTCAACTTATTATACACGTATTTAAATGTACGACACGTAGGGTGAGTACGTTGAGGATATCTTTCAGCGTATAAATCTCTAGCTCTCACTGTATTTCGTTGGCATTCTCCGTAAATGAGAAGCATATCGACCTGTTCTTCGTAGGAATACATAATTCACATTCGCTTGATTCGACGATGCTAGTCTTGCCGTTCCAATTAGTGTTGTATTGCGAAACCGTCGAATGGTGTTTACATGTTAATGGCACGCTGTATTCGGTGAATATTTACTGTTTTCACGATATACGAGAGAGAATTGTCAGAGTATGTGCTTCGATAAGTGCCGAAGTGATAAGGAATACCACTCAATCTATGATAAGAAGACTGCAGCACTGCATTGATACCAATGGTCATCACTTCCAACACCTTCTGTAAATGGACGTTCATGCCATCGTTGTGAGCTTCGTTGACCTTCAAAGACCTTACTGTTACACATCATTGGATTCGTCTCAATAGCCCCTAACAGAAAATAAGTACCAAACTATAGCAGCCCATTTCAAAAGCAAAGTTGACCTTCATATCTCTGACGCGACCCCACCTAACAACAAAAAAACCAACGTAATATTACGGCCCCCGTTGTCCAATACAACTCTTGTCCCACAAACTTTTCAGCTACTATCATACTTTCGGAGTTATTCTAGGTGGCACTAGTTAGTGACTCACGATGTATAACTGAAGTCACTGGTGATTTTTCTCAACTCCAAAATGGTAAGGCAAGTATCGCGTATTCCAAGTGTTATACTATGACTTTCAGATGAAAGGAAGGAGGAAGGAAGATTGGCTTTAACGTCCCGTCGACATCGAGGTCATTAGAGACGGAGCACAATCTCGGGTTGTGTCAAGGAGGGGGAAAGAAATCGGCCGTGCTCTTTCAGAGTAACCATCCCGTCATTTGCCTGGGAAGATTTAGGGAAATAACGCAAAACCTAAATCTGAATAGCCGGAAGCGAATTTGAATCGTCGTCACTCCCGAATGAGAGTCCAGTGCGCTAACCACTGCGCCACCTAGCTTGGTTTCAGATGAAAAGTCATGTTCATTTATGCTGCCAGCAAGCAAAAGTAAATTTTTCTCAGATTGAATGTTCAAATTGTTTCGAAGTAATTAACTCATTAATCGAAAATTGGTAACAATAATAATATTAACAGAAGCTTTAAAATTAAAGTTTACAAGTAATGATGAAAGACTATATCCTAGCAATTTTGATAACCTTCTTTGGATTTAGATAATCTTGAGTAATTTTGTACTGATCGTAACTGTCTTGATATCATGGTTGTTGTGTTCCAGCTCATATGAAAGTACTTTAATACTTTTAAATTGTTACTGGTATGCTTCCAGACGTTGATTCCATTTTTATGTACTAATACGAAAACTAAAAAGAAAGGAAAATTTAGTTGCTCTAAGAAGAAACAGTGTGTATTTTTATATTGAGAGGATGGGAGAGTGTACTGGTTAGTATAACAGTTAATCATTACATAAGTATTATTACACAAGTCTCTATGGAGAAGACACTGTGGGTAAATGAGGGTACCAAAAAGTAGCATTATACACAAACATCGTACAAGGATCATCATACGTACCAACATACACTAAAAAACCATGTAACATCGCCATACTAATTAATGTGTGAAACTCATTACAATGGGACATGTGTGAATTGTTGAAAGCTATGAGTATGAGGCTTCTGGGCCATAAATGTAAAATTTCTTTGTTTTTGACGTTTTGAAGTAGCTACGTAATTGAAATCTACAGGCCTTCGTGAAGTACTACAAAGGTAATTAGCTTGTGACGGCAACTAACCACATCCTATCCAAAAGCACGAACTAGTAAAACAGAAAAAACGTAGAAAAGACACGGAAGTTACTAACTGCACTCGTTGTAGGTCACTGATTAGTATGCACTTCTAAACCGCTGCTAAATGCCTGAACAGCCAGTTTTTGATACAATGTGTTACCTCAAAAACAGCGTTTCCAGACCCACATATCGACATTTTTCTTACATATGTTTGCATAGGTTACTTGTTACCTTTCTTATTACAGCAACCAGAGTATTATTTTTCAGTCGAATCTTTATTGGTATGGAAGAAAATCTTCAATATGAGAAAGCAACAATGCATACAGGGAGCACACGGAACGTACATCTTCAGTCTAACAAAAGCAAATTTCCTGTCTTTGTATTGCTGGACAGCAACTTTCTAGTAAACTTTTCACGGGTGACTTAATGATATAGATTCTACTGCTACAGATAAACTCATTACCCAGGCACGGTTGCGTGGCAAATAGCTGGCATAATGTAGTAACAAAATTTTATAAACAAAAGGAGTTAACACAAGAATTCTTAACTCTCGGTTTTAACAAAGCACATTTTCAGAATGCATCGCTTGCATAGATACATCCATCACTCTGCAATTTATTACGATCACTTCAAAGAGAATATCGAAGCACACGTGAAAACGATATTACGATATAGATACTTAATCAGCAAACCAAACGGAATTTAATTTAAGTAGGTAATTTCGTATTGTATCGTCACAAATTCAGCCTGGTTGGAGACAAACCAAATGTATTTGAAAATGCTAGTGGCGGCTTTCCGTTTGCCAGAGTCCATCTACTTGGAAGGCGTGATCGTTGGAGATGCAGCAAAGCTCGGAATGGATAAGGACGGCAAACAAAATCACCCATTTCCTTTCCAATGGAAGTTCGCCGTCATTCGCCTCAGTCGGTTTAAGGAAACTGGTTTCCACATTCTGAGTTCCACAGTCATCATAATTCGGTTGAAAGAAGCCATGCACCACTGAAACTGGCGTCTTTTGAGGAAGAACCCTTTCTTTGACATCTCTGATCAGTTTCAACCCAATGTTTCTTGTCAGACTTCAGCTTATTTCAACAGATTGCAGGAAACCACGTAGAAACTAATTGTACATCTAAATACATAGTCTTTAAATCATAGTGAGGTGCGTGCCAAAGGGTACTTATCATGGTAACACATTTTAGCGTTTCTTTCCTTTAGAATCGCGTGTGGAGCGCGGGAAGGATAGCTCGCTTAGATACCTCTGCGCGCGTTTAGCTAGTCCAGTCATATCGTCACAGTCCACGGAGGAGCAATACGTAGGGGACAGAAGAATATCTCTAGATCCTTTACTTCATACTGGCCCTTGAAATGCGTAAGTAAGCTTTCACGAGATATCTACATCTACATTACTATCATGCAGTTCACATTTAAGTGATTGACAGAAGGTTCATCGAACCGCCTTCAGACTCTTTCTCTGTCGTTCCACTTTCATACAGCGCTTTCCCAAAAAGGAACATCTAAACCTTTCCGTATGAGCTCTGATTTCTCTCATTTTATTACGATAATCGTTTCTCCTCTGTAGGTGAGTGTCAAAAAATATTTTCACTTTTGTAGGACAAAACTGGTGACTGAAATTTCGTAGAAAGGTCTGGCCGCAACGTAAAACGCCTTTGTTTTAATGACTGACGTCTTATCTCTCGTATCATGTTCGTAAGAGTCTCCCCTATTTAGCCGTAATCTCTGATCTCTTTCGATGTGCTGCGTCAGTTCTTTCTGGTAAGGATCTAATGCCGTGCAGCAGTACTCCAGAAGAGGACGGACCATCGTGGTGCAGGCAGACTATTCGGTAGCTGCCAATAAAACGCAGTCTCATAATCACCTACACAACATTTTCTATGTGATCATTCCAATTTAAGTCGTTCGTAATTGTAATCCCCGGGTATTTAGTAGAGCCTTTAAATCTGTACCATTTACCGTTTAATTGGGACTTAAGGGAGTTCTTTTATACTCATGAATATGTCGTCACGTTCTTATTGTTTAGCCAATTCTCATTATTCACCCCACACAGAGGTATTACCTAAATCATTTCGTAATTGATTTTGATCTTCTCATGACTTTACAAGACTGTAAATGACAGCATCATCTGCAAACAATCTAATATGGATGCTCAGACAGTCTCCTAAATCTTTTATATACATTAGGAACAAATGAAGGCCTATAACACTTCTTTATGGAACGCCAGATATCACCGCTGTTTCACTCGATGGCTGTCCATTACTACGAAATGTGACGTTTCTGGTAAGAAATCACAAATCCAGTCGCACAACAGAGACAGAACGCCACACCACAGGTACCCTATTTGATTAGAAGCCTCCTGTGAGGAAAAGAGACAAAGGCCTACTGGGAATCTAGAAATACGGAATCAATTTGAGATCCCTTGTCCATAGCATTCATCACTTCGTGTGAATAACGAGCTAGTTGTGCTTCACAAGAATGGTATTTTCTGAATCCCTCCTAACCATGTGTCAATTAAAGTTGTATGACTACATAGGTTACCGCAGACCATCATAAGTAAGTGAACACTACGGTCTTTTCCTGGTAGCCTTGGTAAGTTAAGGTCGTACCCGCGTTATCTGTACGTTAGGTGTGTTACACATCTACCGAGCATTACCTCATATCGATCGCTTTGCTGACGTATACAACCACTGTCTTACTAAGATTCCGCTCAAAAGTGGAAGCGTTGAACTGCATGGGATCTGAGTAAGGATATACGTATAAATAGCCACGCAAACTACGTAACATTTTTGTTCTACGTAGTTATCCTTCTGTCTGTCACTTAGAAATAAATAGCATTTATAGGAAAATTGAAACTGTGAATGTTTAATTCAGGATTTATTCGGAAGTTGTTGATTTGTAACTCGAAATAGAGGGATGTTGTAGTAAAAACAAAAAACAATACATATTTATCGTATACCACACGAAAACGTTATTTCTGCAAAAAAGGTGAAGTAAAAGAAAACGCGAAACAAAAATATATCAGACATCGCTTCAGTACTTCGTTGACCTTGTATAAAGGATGTATCTGTTAGTACAAACAACTTTCGCGTTTATCAGTAATTAGAGGAAACTCTCGCCTTTGCTCATGATGAAGAACGTTCTATAAAGGTAATATGACAACGACGTACTGGCAGAAGTGAAGCTGTGAGGACGGGGCGTGAGTCGTGCTTGGGTAGCTCAGTTGGTGGCGGCACGGTAGCTCAGCGTGTCCGCTTCAACGGATATCATGTGACGTCCGCAACGACCATTTACAACGATCAGACATTTTAAAAAAAAAAGTTGGTAGAGCACTTGCCCGCGAAAGGCAAAGGTCCCGAGTTCGAGTCTCGGTCCGGCACACAGTTTTAATCTGCCAGGAAGTTTCAATAATTATATGGATTATGTTTGTCCGTAGAAGCTGACTTTTTACGTCGTATCTAAGGGCTGTCGTTACATAAAAGTGCAGAAGTTACGCCATCGACTATTTTTTATTAATTATGAAATGCAAGGACATAAAATACACAATGTACTAACACCGAATGATGTGTGGTTCTAATTATGAGTAAAAAAATAACCAAACAAACAAATTAAGAGAAGTCACAGGCTCCCAATTTCTCTCTTACACATTCATTTACGTTTGTTTCTCTACCAATACTACCAACACTACAGGTGAGATTACCATTTACTACGTCATTTATGCATAATACCGAGCGGCAGTTTACGTAGAGTACACCTCTTGTGTCAATAGGCGTTTGCTTCGAAGTAATTCATAATGTTCGAACATAGTACATGTTCCAGAATCCTACTGCAAATCTACATCAGTGATATGCTTCTATAATTCGACTGACATGCTTCTGTAATTCATCGAATTACTTCTATTTCCTTTGTTTACTGGTGTGACCTTTACAACTTTCTAGTCCTTAGACACGGATCCTCCGTCGACCGTACGTGATTACTAACAAGGGAACCTCCCCATCGCACCCCCCTCAGATTTAGTTATAAGTTGGCACAGTGGATAGGCCTTGAAAAACTAAACACAGATCAATTGATAAAACAGGAAGAAGTTGTGTGGAACTGTGAAAAAATAAGCAAAATATACAAACTGAGTAGTTCATGGGAAGATATGCAACATCAAGGACACTAGGAATGCAGGAGCGCTGTGGTCTCGTGGTAACGTGAGCAGCTGCGGAACGAAAGGTCTCTGGTTCACATCTACCATCGAGTGAGAAGTTTAATTTTTTATTTTTAGTTCATGTGACAAATTCTTATGTTTTCATCACTTTTTTGGGAGTGATTATCACATCCACAAGGAAACCTAAATCGGGCAAGGTAGAAGAAACTTTTTACCCATTCGCCAAGTGTACAAGTTAGGTGGGTAGACAACATATGCCTGTCATGTAACGCACATGCCGTCACCAGTGTCGTATAGAATATATCAGGCATGTTTTCCTGTGGATGTTTTCGGTTCCCATTGGAGAGGCACGTCTTTTCGTCTACTAATCGCACGGTTTTGCGATACGGTCGCAAAACACAGACACTAAACTTGTTACAGTGAACAGAGACGTCAATGAACGAACGGACAGATAATAACTATGCAAAAATAAAGTAAAATTTTCACTCGAGGGAAGACTTGAACCGAAGACCTCTCGTTCTGCAGCTGCTCACGCTGACCACGAGACTACGGCGCTCCTAACCTCACAGTGTCCATTATGTTGCTTATGTGGCCCATGGACTACTCAGTTTGTATATTTTGCTTATTTTTTCAGTTCCACACAACTTCTTCCTGCTTTCTCAGTTGATCTGTGTTCAGTTTATCAAGGCCTATCCACTGTGCCAACTTATAAGTAGATCTGAGGGGGGTGCGATGGGGAGGTTCCCTTGTAAGTATGGAGCAATTATATATTAGCACACCCTGGAAGGAAACTAAATTGCATTCCATCTGGACCGGAAGACTTGACTTTCTTAAGGGATTTAAGATGCTTCGCTACACCGAGGGTATCTACTTCTAAGTTACATATGTTGGCGACTGTTTTCAATTGCAGTTCTGGGATATTTACTCCGTCCTCTTTGGTGAAGGAATTTCGAAAAATTGTCGTTTGTCATAAAGCATGTGAGCTAAACAGATCAGTGTACATTCAAGTTGCCCGTCTTCCTAAACGCTCAGTATGCCCAGGTAGTCCTATTTGCTATGGAGTCCAGACACTTAAGCAATATTCTTAGATGGAATGCACAGTCATGTCCAAGCGGCTTCCTTTGTAGACTGCATTTCGTAAGTATCATGCCAAAGACCTGAGGTCTGACACCTACCTTACAAATGATCTAATTTATGTGGTCATTCGACGTCATGAAGTTGCTGTTGTTCAAAAAATGGCTCAGAGCACTATGGGACTTAACATCTGAGGTCATCAGTCCCCTAGAAGTTAGAACTACTTAAACCTAACTAACCTAAGGACATCACACACATCCGTGCCCGAGGCAGGATTCGAATCTGTGACCGTAGCGGTCGCGCGGTTCCAGACTGAAGCGCCTTTAATCGCTTGGCCACACCGGCCGGCTGTTGTTGTTGCAGTCTTCAGTCCGAAGATTGCTTAAAACAACACTCTTCGCTACTCTGTCTCTACCTTCTCTGCCCTTTGTTGCATCATATATTCACTTGAACCTACTTACTGTGTTCGAATCCTGGTATCCCTCTACATTTTTTACCCTTCACACTTCCCTGCAACACCAAACTGATGATTCCTTGTTGCTTCACGACGTGTACTGCGTGTGAATAATGCACCCGTATTTCTCTCTTCTTTTATTTTATTCATGATATTAAAGATTTGTTTCGCAGTTGTCCATCACATGCCGTCTATGTCCGCAGCTTCGATTTGTTTTTATTAAAGGGGACCTTCTTTCTGAACATTAAACATCTATTTTAGCAACAGGCTACAAAAAACAGTGCAGCATCGCTTTTCTTTCAGCCTTACCTCCGAGTATGAACCAAGCTACAAACAAGATTACGTAAGTACCAATTGTCCGCTAACTTCACAGAGTTACTAGGGTGTTTAAAGTGTAATCTTTGCGTAGTTAGAAACTTTACCTGGTGCGCTTGTGTTTAAATAACAGTAAATGAATTCCGTTGCGCTTAGTTGATCGGTTAGTCAGATGCAATAAATGTTGTTAATCAGATATAGCCACATATTTTACTGTAAACAAATTCCTGTCATTCACTTCTTCTACAAAAATCTTAGAAACTTTCTAGGCTATGCCATAAAACTTTTTATTCGCCAGTTTTAGAGCCTCCTGACTAGTCATTCGATCGACGCATGAACAGCATTCTTCTGTAGTACCTCATTTCAAAGTTTCTGTTGTCTTCTTTTGTGAACCGCTTATTGTTCCCATTTCAGTTCCGTAAAAGGTTAAACTTCACACAGATACTTTCAGAAAAGATGTCCTAAAAAATCAATTTATATCTGACGTTAACAGACACCTTTGCCGTATCTGACAAGACTATAATGTTGCTGGTGGGCCTCAAAGCTTTCATTTCTTTTCCATGAGCTTTAATTCTGAATACAGATTTCTCCTGAGTTGTCTCCACAGATTATTACACTTCAGCAAAAATGGTTACATCGAGGTATTTTAACGAGCTGACAGATCCAGCTGTGACTCGTAGTCATAGGATATAAATTTTCTGCCTATTATGAAGGGCATAACTTTACATTTCCCAACATTTAAAACAAGTTGCTTGGGACTAGTCTGAAATCCTATTCAAAAGCTATTTCATGGTGAATAGAAGCTTCATACGCAAAAGTCTGACATTACTGATAATATTGTCTTTCTGGTCGGTTGTATGGACAACAAGGATCCCAACGCACATCCATAGGGCTCGACTGATAACAAGCTGCGTTCTTCCCACCAAGAAATCCTCGATGCCGTCACAATTTTATTTTATTTTTTTTTTTTTTTTTTTTTTTTTTTGGTACGTCATATTATTGTAGTTTTGTAGATAGTCGTGTGAGTAATAGCTTTTCAAATGCTTTTAGGGAGTCAAGGAACGGATGCCATGAGAGCGAAGTGGAAGCTGGATTTTGATGACAGAATGAGATTTTCACTCTGCAGCGGAGTGTGCGCTGATATGAAACTTCCTGGCAGATTAAAACTGTGTGACGAACCGAGACTCGAACTCGGGACCTTTGCCTTTCGCGGGTAAGTGCTCTACCAACTGAGCTACCCAAGCACGACTCACGCCCCATCCTCACAGCTTTACTTCAGCCAGTACCTCGTCTCCTGGAGCCTTGGAATTTGATGATTTTTGGGTGATTCCAGGGGGTAGAGGGGGGCGAAATTGTGTTCCAAGTACCTCATCATCCTTGAGCTCATAATTTGTTATTCTACAACATAACGACGTCAGTGAGATAGGATAGTAATTTTTGGATCGTTTCTGTTACTATTCTTGTAGACGAGTGTGACTTGGGCTTCTTCCAATCATATGGCACAGGTTTTTTTTTGTTCCAGGATTGTACGATATATTATGGTTAAAATAGGAGCTAGCTCAGCTGTAAATTTTGGGTAGAATCTGACAGCGATTCCGTGGAGTTTTTGATAATTCTTCCGGGTTATATGGCCGTGGTCCATGGAATTCTTCTATTCCTAACGTTTCGTCCAATACTACGTTGGGCATCTTCAGAGGTATGGCTGGTCCTGCTAAGTCCTGCAGCAGGTTTGTGACGTCATCGCTCAGAGATTAAGGGACAAAAGTTAAAGTTCTTATACATTGGAAGGCCTATGGGACTTTAACTCTGAAAACTTCGTTATTTGTAAATATAACTGGCTGATACTCTGACAGTTGTTTATTAGCAACTATATGTCTCATTTAAATAATAGATATTTGAAATATCATGACTTTCAGAAAATGACAAAATGCCGTACGCGTGCTGTAGTCGTACTAACAGCACGGACGTACGGGTAGGACCAGCCATACCTCTGAAGATGTCCAATGTAGTATTGGACGAAATGTTAAGAATAGAATAATTCCATGGACCACGGCCATATAACCCGGAAGAATTATCAACGACAGTACCACCCGGTCGTGAAAGCCTTCGTTGTATGATTCCGTGGAGCCCTGCAGCCTTGTTTAATTCCAGCGACTTTAGCTGTCTCTCAGCGTCTCTCAGTGTCACTGACAATAACGTCGATATCACAGATATTTTAGAATGGCGGAAGAAATAATCTGGGGACCCTCTGATTGGTCAGATGGGGATTTTAATCCCATTCTTCCCGTACGCGCTACCTCGCTGACCAGGCTGACAGGGCTCTGGAAGAAGGTGGTGGCTGACTCGACGCGCCTGGCCTCCAGCAGGAGGCGCAGCTAAGCGGACCGACGCCAGCGCCGCTGCCATCAGCACGAGCAGCAGCAGCAGCAGCAGCAGTTGGCGACGGCCGGAAGCCGGGAGAGCGGTGGCGCGTGTCTGCGGCCGGAACAGGTGACACCTGGAGGCACCGCCTGGGCCCGCGCCCGGCCCCGGGCCGTGTCCTACGGGATATCGCGCGCCGTCACGGCCGGCGAGCAGCACCGCCAACGGCCGCACTCACTCAGCCCAGCCGCCCGCGCCCGCACCCCTGGTACCAAGCAGCACCCGCACTGGGCTTGTCGCCGCCAAGAGTGCGTTACAGGACTCCACCTCGCTGCACTAGCCGCAGTGCAGCATTCTTCGAAGCGGACCTCTACGTCCCCTCAAGGCGGCTTTTTTTTTTCTGGGATCGAGGGTTATCTGATTTTTGACTGGTCTTCTCGTTGCCTCTCCAGCGCCAATGTCGTCAGCTCAGAGCAACAGTTCAAATGTTTGTGCAATTTGATTAATACAGGATATCCGATGTCCATCAAAACACCCATTTCATCATCTGTCACATTACCACACTCTTCATGCATAGAATCCTTCAGTATAGTCCTTCCACCTCTCTGCTCTCTCCACTGCGTTTAGAAGCGGATTTTTTTTATTTTTTTTATTTTTACTGGAGACATTTCACTTTAGCTTCCTTCACATCCTATTAATTTCAGTTTTATGTAGCTTACCTTGCTGTATTCCTCTCTTTTCCTCTTTTCCCGAATATTTATATTTACTTTCTGCGTTGCTCAGTTAAAGTATTTCTTCTGTTCAGCACGATTTTGGAAAATATAAAAAAATGGTTCAAATGGCTCTGAGCACTATAGGACTTAACTTCTGAGGTCATCAGTCCCCTAGAACTTAGAACTACTTAAACCTAACCTAAGGACATCACACACATCCATGCCCGAGGCAGGATTCGAACCTGCGACCGTAGCGGTCACGCGGTCCCAGACTGAAGCGCCTAGAAACGCTCGGCCACCACGGCCGGCTGGGAAAATATACTCCTGGGGTAAGAAGCCCCTGGCACAATTACAGATGGGGTCAGGAATGAAGGTCAGAGGGGATGGGATGTGGAAGCACAGAAAAAAATCGAGAATTATTGTCTAATCAACAGGGGATCCTTGGAGTAAATCCAACCACTCGTGGAACACTTATTATCTGGAAAAGTGCTATTGAATCAGGACATCCCCAACAGTTCTAGCGATGGTGTGGGGACGTGGTAGGGGAGGAGGCGATGTTTTTGGCATCCTTTTCATCTCAGAATAGCACTTGCAGCCTACGTCCCCAATTACCTGCTGGATGTTTTACAATCTCTGTCGTCCTCTATAGTTTTTACCCTCTACATCTGCCTCTAGTACGGTGGAACTTATTCCTAGTGTCTTAATAGATGTCATCAGTCATATCATCCTATCTCTTCTTCTTGTCAGTGTTTTCCATGTGTTCCTTTCCTCGTCGATTCTCCGGAGAACTTCTTCAGACCTTGCTTTATCAGTCCAATCATATTTTCAACATTCTTCTGTAGCACCACATCTCAAATGCTTCGATCCTCTTCTGTTCCGGTTTTCCCTCAGTCCATCTTTCTCTGCCATGAAATGCTGTGCCTCAAAGGTTCCTTCTCAGAATTTATTAAACAGTCGAAAAATGCGCATAATCAATAATTGAACAAAAGCAAAATTTTTAGATAGAATTTTCTTCTGGGATAACTCATTAAAAAACTTCTTAAGTAGAGAAAAGTGTACATGCAAGGAAACATAGCCTTGGCAATGAAATTTTCTCTACGTAACATAATGTTAGCTGATTTGAATTGTTCCGTTACCTGCGAGGCGAGAACCACTGAGAAACGGAGCTTTAATGATCTAAGTCAAGAATGCTGCCAATGTGTCATGATTACGTAAGCAAAACAATCATGTCGTCAAATAAGCAATAAACCGATCGTACTGTGACATAAATGAATCGTCAGAATGTCGTCCCGCCATATTTCTCAGTACAACCGTCTTAGAAAGGGGCAGTTATTTCATTTCCTCTCTCAAATATTTGAATCACGTGCTGTTTCGCAAATTCATATCTCAGGAAGAGGATTCGCACCAGCTCTCTCAGCCGCAGTCCACGTCCAACCCGCGTAACGCATAACAAAGTGTTTCGGAGATGCGGGCTTCCGTCCGAAGACGAGCCGTACCGTCAGTTGGTTAAAAAGGAACAAACGGCCTTTATCAGTCGCAAACGTTCGCTTTTTTAAATAACTATGATGCAGCCACCTGGTTAGACATATCCATGCTCGGCTGCCCGCGTGTTCGACTTTCCATATGTCACTAACTGGAATTTGCGGGAAATCACTTGTGATGCAATATTCGTGAAATTTGACTATCATCATCACATAATAAATGATGCTCTTCTGAGAACCATAAGGCGATTTCCGTTCGCAGTGAGGAATGAAGCGATGCAGAGATCACACATTGCTTTCCAGAAACAGATTGGAGTGGAAGAAGTTTGCCATTACTTCCTTCTGTTACAAGTTGTCACATGTTTATCTGTCTTCTGTGAATATGTGACAGGAGCTCCTGTAGTGTAGTGTTGCGTTTCTGTCATTATGGGCGAGTAGGGACTGAACGGCAGGGAGGTTAAACCTGCTGCCGGCACTTGGAAGTACTTGGAGTACGTGACGACAAACAGTAGGTGTACATTGCTATCATATATCTGCTTCGTGACCATGAAAGGGGAAAAGTGTGCGTGAACTGTGGAGTCGTCATATAAGATATTTGTTCTGAATGGAACCCAGGGGGCTGCCGAATTTCACGAATTCATATATCGGATTGCTATGAACGTGAATCCAATATTGACTAAGGAGAAAATCTTCGAATAACAGCAAATTTGTGTGACTGGTAATTTGCGTCGCAAGCGTTAATACATGCTAGATAAAGAGACACGTAATGTGTATCCACAGGACATGTGGCCTGTAATTGAAGAAGTGTCATGATTATCTCTCCATTGGCAAAAGATTCCGGAATAGTCCCCCATTCGGATCTCCGGGAGGGGACTGCCAAGGCGGAGGTTAGCATGAGAAAAAGATTGAATAATCAACGAAACGATAACGTTCTACGAGTTGTGGCGTGGAATGTCAGAAGCTTGAACTTGGTAGGGAAACTAGAAAATCTAAAAAGGGAAATGCAAATGCTCAATCTAGATATAGTAGGGGTCAGTGAAGTGAAGTGGAAGGATGACAAGGATTTCTGGTCAGATGAGTATCGGGTAATATCAACAGCAGCAGAAAATGGTATAACAGGTGTAGGATTCGTTGTGAATAGGAAGGTAGGGCAGAGGGTGTGTTACTGTGAACAGCTCAGTGACCGGGTTGTTCTAATCAGAATCGACAGCAGACCAACACCGACAACGATAGTTCAGGTATACATGCCGACGTCGCAAGCTGAAGATGAACAGATAGAGAAAGTGTGTGAGGATATTGAAAGGGTAATGCAGTATGTAAAGGGGGACGAAAATCTAATAGTCATGGGCGACTGGAATGCAGTTGTAGGGGAAGGAGTAGAAGAAAAGGTTACAGGAGAATATGGGCTAGGGACGAGGAATGAAAGAGGAGAAAGACTAATTGAGTTCTGTAACAAGTTTCAGCTAGTAATAGAGAATACCCTGTTCAAGAATCACAAGAGGAGGAGGTATACTTGAAAAAGGCCGGGAGATACGGGAACATTTCAATTAGATTACGTCATGGTCAGACAGAGATTCCGAAATCAGATACTGGATTGTAAGGCGTACCCAGGAGCAGATATAGACTCAGATCACAATATAGTAGTGAAGAAGAGTAGGCTGAAGTTCAAGACATTAGTCAGGAAGAATCAGTACGCAAAGAAGTGGGATACGGAAGTACTAAGGAATGACGAGATACATTTGAAGTTCTCTAACGCTATAGATACAGCGATAAGGAATAGCGCAGTAGGCAGTACAGTTGAAGAGGAATGGACATCTCTAAAAAAGGCCATCACAGAAGCTGGGAAGGAAGGTAGCTGCGAATAAACCATGGGTAACAGAAGAAATACGTCAGTTGATTGATGAAAGGAGGAAGTACAAACATGTTCCGGGAAAATCAGGAATACAGAAATACAAGTCGCTGAGGAATGAAATAAATAGAAAGTGCAGGGAAACTAAGACGAAATGGCTGCAGGAAAAATGTGAAGACATCGAAAAAGATATGATTGTCGGAAGGACAGACTCAGCATACAGGAAAGTCAAAACAACCTTTGGTGACATTAAAAGCAACGGTGGTAACATTAAGAGTGCAACGAGAATTCCACTGTTAAATGCAGAGGAGAGAGCAGATAGGTAGAAAGAATACATTGAAAGCCTCTATGAGGGTGAAGATTTGTCTGATGTGATAGAAGAAGAAACAGGAGTCGATTTAGAAGAGATAGGGGATCTTGTATTAAAGTCGGAATTTAAAAGAGCTTTGGAGGACTTACGGTCAAATAAGGCAGAAGGGATAGATAACATTCCATCAGAATTTCTAAAATCATTGGGGGAAGTGGCAACAAAACGACTATTCACGTTGGTGTTTAGAATATATGAGTCTGGCGACATACCATCTGACTTTCGGAAAAGCATCATCCACACAATTCCGAAGACGGCAAGAGCTGACAAGTGCGAGAATTATCGCACAAATAGCTTAACAGCTCATGCATCTAAGCTGCTTACAAGAATAATATACAGAAGAATGGAAAAGAAAATTGAGAATGCGCTAGGTGACGATCAGTTTGGCTTTAGGAAAAGTAAAGGGACGAGAGAGGCAATTCTGACGTTACGGCTAATAATAGAAGCAAGGCTAAAGAAAAATCAAGACACTTTCCTAGGATATGTCGAACTGGAAAAAGCGTTCGACAATATAAAACGGTGCAAGCTGTTCGAGATTCTGAAAAAAGAGGGAATAATAAGAGTGGACGATCAAGAACGAAGTGCTCTTATTAAGAAGGGTGTAAGACAAGGCTGTAGCCTTTCGCCCCTACTCTTCAATCTGTACATCGAGGAAGCAATGATGGAAATAAAAGAAAGGTTCAGGAGTGGAATTAAAATACAAGGTGAAAGGATATTAATGATACGATTCGCTGATGACATTGCTCTCCTGAGTGAAAGTGAAGAAGAATTAAATGATCTGCTGAACGGAATGAACAGTCTAATGAGTACACAGTACGGTTTGAGAGTAAATCGGAGAAAGACGAAGGTAATGAGAAGTAGTAGAAATGAGAACAGCGAGAAACTTAACATCAGGATTGATGATCACGAAGTCAATGAAGTTAAGGAATTCTGCTACCTAGGCAGTAAAATAACCAATGACGGACGGAGCAAGGAGGACATCAAAAGCAAACTCGCTATGGCAAAAATGGCATTTCTGGCCAAGAGAAGTCTACTAATATCAAATACCGGCCTTAATTTGAGGAAGAAATTTCTGAGGATGTACGTCTGGAGTACAGCATTGTATGGTAGTAAAACATGGACTGTGGGAAAACCGGAACAGAAGAGAATCGAAGCATTTGAGATGTGGTGCTATAGACGAATGTTGAAAATTAGGTGGACTGATAAGGTAAGGAATGAGGAGGTTCTACGCAGAATCGGGGGGAAAGGAATATGTGGAAAACACTGATAAGGAGAAGGGACAGGATGATAGGACATCTGCTAAGACATGAGGGAATGACTTCCATGGTACTAGAGGGAGCTGTAGAGGGCAAAAACTGTAGAGGAAGACAGAGATTGGAATACGTCAAGCATATAATTGAGGACGTAGGTTGCAAGTGCTACTCTGAGATGAAGAGGTTAGCACAGGAAAGGAATTCGTGGCGGGCCGCATCAAACCAGTCAGTAAACTGATGACCAAAAAAAGAAAAAAAGAGAATATGTCAGACAATCTCCATCTTCTATCATCAGAATGGAACACTGGTAAATTGGAACTAATATCCATAACGTATATGAATGGAGTGTTCGTCCACACCCATTCACACTCTCGCAAGTAATGTGTAAATGCAACGTATCTGAATTACCTTAGATGTGCTATTGTCATTGTACTCTGTCTCATCAATAACAAATGGAAGAATTTAGTACAGCACGTTTGCACGTAGCTCTCAAAATCAACCGCAATGAGACTTTCTTAGGTACGAATGCGGTAGCATGCGCTACCAATATGTTCCAAAACACCGCATATCAAAACGAGAGTTTTTCAGCACTCATACCTCGAGTTCTATTGGCGATAGGAAGATAGTATCGAGTGTTCTGGATAGTCCTTAGTCCAGAGACCCTTTGTATAACCAACAGAAGGATCGTCTTACTGTAATTATCCTATAGTACAGGGCAAAAGCTTCAATGTTACACATGTCCTTTAGCTTAGGCACATGGTGCAAATCATTTGATTCTTGTTGCATTAAATGTGGTCTACAGTGCGACAAAGGGGCTTGTGGACGCACTGTTTATTTCCTGGGAGATTCCTGACAAAATCCGAGAAAAGAGTTTTCACTATATTTTCGTCGTCAGCAGCGGTTATCTAAATAACTAACGATGTGAAATTACTCAAATTATATTCTCTAGGCATATATCTAGAAGTACCTTCTTCTCGTTTTCAAAAATCTTTATCCGTTATCGAAAAACGTCCCAAAAACTTGGTTCTTGGATATCAAATCCAAGCCGCGGATTCCAAGGCAGCAATGCACAGCAAATGACTGTAATTTTTACGATACGTTTCTATGTTCGCGATCTCGGACCACCACGAAAATTGTTTTGATATCTTTTTACGTTTCTGATATAGAGAGGTTCAAAGTTATCCTACTTGAACACGTAAAATACGCACGTTCATCCCGTGTGAGTTGAAAACATATTTTATAAAGTGACGTAACACGGAGAAACGTGTTGTAAAGTGTCTCCGTTTTCATTAGAAGTGTTCTGGGAACCTCATGTTATAGTACTGAAGTACAAGCAAAATTCTTCAGCACGTCAAATCCGGCCTGAGAATTAAAATTAGTTTTGCGTTATTTCAATTCCACATAAGTAAACTATCAAAATTTTACGTAAGCAATATATATAGTTAGTTTCATACGAGCTTTATGTCTTGATGTAGCAGGGAAAAGAAGGGAACCAGTGGGGAAAATGCTTCTATCGGATCACAAAAAAGGCGAATTTGCTGATGTTTAAAAGCCTCTGACTGAAAAGTGGGGTACCAGCTGCCTCACCTTCCTTAGCACCTTTAAAAACTTTCCCAAAAATTATGGCATGTGAACATATTCGCTCCTTTTTATGCTGAGAAACTAGGAGACAGTGACAGAGGGAAAGAGACGAAAAAGTGATGCATACTGGAAAATAGTAGACAGTGGTTGTTTTACAGAAAGAGCAAAGGATACAATGGTAGTGTGAGAGAAAGTGAGGGACGCAGTGGCAGTGGAACATAGTTGACACTGACAGAACATTTCTAGGAGAAGAGTGAAGGAGAAAGTGCCAGCGGGAGAGGAATAAAGAGAAGGAGAAAGTGGAAGTTGACCAGGTGAGAGACAATGACAATGAGAGACAGAATTTGAAAATATCAACGAAGAAGAGAGAGATAATGACGGTGAGAAGAGGCAGGAGCAGTGGGACGAGTGAATAAGGTAGTAGCAGTAAGATAGAGCAAGGAGTCAGTGATAGTAATAGTAGGAGGACAGAATGAATAAGAGTCTGGCTGTGAGACAATGACAGTCACAGAGACACAAACAGATAATGATGATGAGCTGAGCGGAATGAGTGAGTGAGAATATCAGATGGTAGTGGACGGTTATGAAAGACTTACAGCAATGGACTAGTGATTGTCTTCGAGTTACAATTAGGGGAGCTTATCGGAGTGAGAGGTGAGTTACATGTTAAAAACAGTGCATATGCGTTCACATTCCAAAATTTTTGGGAAAAATCTTTAAAATATTTGCTGAGAAATGTAGTATGAGGCAACAAGCACTCCAGTTTTCAGTCAGTCTTTTAAACAGGAGCATATTCGTCTTTTTTGTGCTCCGATAGGAACATTTTTCGGCCGGTAATATAGAAGTAATATCTCGAAAAGAAAATTATACAAATTAACAATGAACTCATGCAACCAGTTGATGAGCTTGTGTATTCTATGATACTGAAGAGAACTGTTCGATGGACAGCAAATGCCACGCGGAGTGGCCGCGCGGTTTGAGGCGCCATGTCACGGACTGCGCGGCCCCTACCGCCAGAGGTTCGAGTCCTCCCTCGGGCATGGGTTTGTGTGTTGTTCTTATCATAAGTTAGTGTAAGTAGTGTGTACGTCTAGGGACTGATGACCTAAGCAGTTTGGTCCCTTAGGAATTAACACACATTTGAACATTTGGACAGCAAACGAAATAAAAGTAACAGTTGGAATGGAGTGATTTTTGTAAAGTGAATAGTCTTCGAAACTTTCTATGTGTCTCAAATAGAAAGTTTGAAATCAGTATGTATATCTAGCTTTCACGTATTGCAGTGGGACTTGTGATGCGAAAACCTGCTGGCCTAGTAATTCAGATGTATATTTTAGGAAGTTCTAGGAGAGACATAAAAATAATCAGGGAAAAGACGCGGATAGATGAATTTGTGACTGTCATAAAAATTAAATGGAGGTGAACAGGGCCTATAGCCAGGAGAATATATATAGGACACAGAAGTTGTTTGGTGGACCACATGAGATCAGAGGAGACCGAGGTAACAGCCCAACGACACGTAGGTACTTGACATAAGAAATGTAGGACCAGTGTGGGTGCATATTGCATGAGAAACCTTGGAGGAGGATTTCATTGATCAGTAATGGCATATATCCAACGATCACAATGATAAATCACCTTTTACTAATATCCACAAATGCTGACAACATACTGTGTACGGGCAAAGGTTTAGCAAAAGCAGTCGTCGTTCAAATACTTCCATGTTGTATTTACACGGTGGAAAATGAAGTGATGTGTGGGACACAGAGCTGGTTCATCCTTCACCGCATCTTTGGGGTGACACAGGAACTAAGACAGTCAGACCCCTTCTCGTAGATGTATTTAGACTCCTAAGGAAAATCGTACCCAGAAGCAGAAACATGCGCTTACATTACAAAATTACGACCAAAACTATATTCTTTCAGAAAGCCACGAACTTTGAAAGACCCATAGAATAGCATCTGATTTCGGACAGAAGTTGACACGTTTTATAATGCACTTTGAAGATACTACTTTTCTCCATTACTATTTCCTCTCAGACATAATGGTGGTACGTTTCGGAGATCTGGCTGCAAACTTACTATGTTCCATACATTTCATACAGTTACAGTCACATTTCAAGCTATCTCAAGGCAACTTGTATGGCTGTAGGTTAACGGCGTAAGTAATACATAAAGAATTAAAGAGAGAGCTTGATATCACGTCGAAATAAATGGTACAAGAAATATGATATGAAATAATTTAGGCCCAAGGCCTTGAGCACAAAAATTTTCTCGTTCTTCACTCCCCCCAATCCCCAACCATACATAAATCGATGCTTCTACACCGTCGAGTTTCTGTGCCTATAAAGGGTAAATGATATTGGACAAACAAATTATTGCAGGTGAGGTGACTGCCGTTGGTTTGACCGACAGCGTGAACGTACGCTGTAGATATCACAAATTAATGACAACTCAGAAGACGAATTTTGCCATTCTCATTACGTGTTGGTTTTTTAGTTTAAATTTGAGACAATAGTTACAAGCGAATTCAATTTGGCGATCGACATCCATTCTAAAGCAGTGCTGAATTAATCAAAGGTGATCTCTAGATCTAGATATCGAAAATTTTAGGTAACATGTTTCTATAACAAAATGAGTCGGTTCAGCAGTTAAAATATTTGATTTTCATTGGGAAGCAGTCAACTTAAAATTCCCGTCATGTCACCACAATAGATATTTCCTCTATTCCCTTCATCATATGAGGTTAATGAAGGCATGGCTGCTGATACAAGGCGCTGTCGATGTCTTTCCCTATCTTAGAGCTGCTCTAGTTTGAGCTCCATCTCTAATGCTGTCGTCGTTGGCAAGCCGTTAATAATGCTTTTCTTTTTGCGCTCCTTTATTCAATACGGCATCGTTCCGACACTGACAATGTTGAGTGTTTATGGAAAAAGTTCAAAGCAAATTCGTTTTAGACATGTACGTGCCGATAAAAACTGTGAGGGACGGGAAAAACCCACCGCGGTTCAACAACAAAGTTAGGAAACTACTGCGAAAGCAAAGAGAGCTTCACCGCAAGTTTAAACGCAGCCAAAACCTCTCAGACTAACAGAAGCTAAACGATGTCAAAGTTAGCGTAAGGAGGGCTATGCGTGAAGCGTTCAGTGAATTCGAAAGTAAAATTCTATGTACCAACTTGACAGAAAATCCTAGGAAGTTATGGTCTTTTGTTAAGTGGCTCGAAACAGCATATTCACACTCCGGGATGATGATGGCATTGAAACAAAGGATGACACGCGTAAAGCTGGAATACTAAACACCTTTTTCCAAAGCTGTTTCACAGAGGAAGACCGCACTGCAGTTCCTTCTCTAAATCCTCGCGCAAACGAAAAAATGGCTGACATCGAAATAAGTGTCCAAGGAATTGAAAAGCAAGTGGAATCACTCAACAGAGGAAAGTCCACTGGACCTGACGGGATACCAATTCGATTCTACACAGAGTACGCGAAAGAACTTGCCCCCCTTCTAACAGCCGTGTACCGCAAATCTCTATCGGAACGGAAGGTTCCAAATGATTGGGAAAGAGCACAGGTAGTCCCAGTCTTCAAGAAGGGTCGTCGAGTAGATGCGCGAAACTATAGACCTATATCTCTGACGTCGATCTGTTGTAGAATTTTAGAACATGTTTTTTGCTCGTGTATCACGTCGTTTCTGCAAACCCCGAATCTACTCTGTAGGAATCAACATGGATTCCGGAAACAGCGATCGTGTGAGACCCAACTCGCTTTATTTGTTCATGAGACCCAGAAAATATTAGATACAGGCTCCCATGTAGATGCCATTTTCCTTGACTTCCGGAAGGCGTTCGATACAGTTCCGCACTGTCGCCTGATAAACAAAGTAAGAGCCTACGGAATATCAGACCAGCTGTGTGGCTGGATGGAAGAGTTTTTAGCAAACACAACACAGCATGTTGTTCTCAATAGAGAGACGTCTACAGACGTTAAAGTAACCTCTGGCGTGCCACAGGGGAGTGTTATGGGACCATTGCTTTTCACAATATAATAAATGACCTAGTAGATAGTGTCGGAAGTTCCATGCGGCTTTTCGCGGATGATGCTGTAGTATACAGAGAAGTTGCAGCATTAGAAAATTGCAGCGAAATGCAGGAAGATCTGCAGCGGATAGGTACATGGTGCAGGGAGTGGCAACTGACCCTTAACATAGACAAATGTAATGTATTGCGAATACATAGAAAGAAGGATCCTTTATTGTATGATTATATAATAGCGGAACAAACACTGGTAGCAGTTACTTCTGTAAAACAACTGGGAGCATGCGTACGGAACGATTTGAAGTGGAATGATCATACAAAAGTAATTGTTGGTAAGGCGGGTACCAGGTTGAGATTTATTGGGGGAGTCCTTAGAAAATGTAGTCTATCAACAAAGGAGGTGGCTTACAAAACACTCATTCGACCTATACTTGAGTATTGCTCACCAGTGTGGGATCCGTACCAGGTTGGGTTGACGGAGGAGATAGAGAAGATCCAAAGAAGAGCGGCGCGTTTCTTCACATGGTTATTTGATAAGCATGATAGCGTTACGGAGTTGTTTAGCAAACTCAAGTGGCAGACTCTGCAAGAGAGACGCTCTGCATCGCGGTGTAGCTTGCTGTCCAGGTTTCGAGAGGTTGCATTTCTGGATGAGGTATCGAATATATTGATTCCCCCCACTTATACCTCCCGAGGAGATCACGAATGTAAAATTAGAGGGATTCGAGTGCACACGGAGGCTTTCCGGCCGTCGTTCTTCCCGCGAACCATTCGCTACTGGAACAGGAAAGGGAGGTAATGACAGTGGCACATAAAGTGCCCTCCGCCACACACCGTTGGGTGGCTTGCGGAGTATAAATGTAGATGTAGATGAAGATGTGATGATATTATCGAACTTGCCGGACTGGTCAACAGAGAAGTCATCACAGAAGCAGCAATCTACCGTTTGCCAGTTATTGTATCCTTAAAAATAGAAATAACAAGGTGTCCGAACTTATTTCTTTACTTCGTGAAAATATTGCACAATACGCTCTCGAAGAAACATTAATGTATTGGCTGCCCGATTCGCCGTGTTGCAAGTCGGCGGTGAGAGGGCGCATTTCGCAACAGCAATGAACCAATGCTACCATAACTTTAACAGAATCTGATAATGTTCGTGGAATTTTCCCGCATCTGTCGACAGCTAGGTGTAAAATTGTGGCTAAATATGAATTAGCACTTTCGATGATCCCTTTGCAGCAAAAGAGGGGAAAGGATTTGAGCGGCACATAACGAATGTATTACAGTTCCTGTTTTAAATTGTATATTCACTGGCACAGTAACACAAAATTTCAACAGAAATTCCCGATTACGGTCGATGACGTCATGCTAGTCTTCATTACGACAGAAACAACGTTCTCTCCAAGAAGTAATGCGGACCCGACGAACTTGGCGATTCTTTGTGTGTGAAAGAGATCAATTCGCTCCAAGGCGATGAGCTTTTCTAATCATCTAGCCTCTGGCTGTGAAGAGTAGTATCACCTGTATAAGGAATACGGAGGCTCCTATATACAACTTAGTATACAGTAAGAACTTATAAGAAATAGTATGTACGTTCTGTACTACCTTGTACCAAACGCCAAGTGCCCGAAAAAGTTACAGTATCTAGCGCAGTAAACTAGCTTACGAAGTATTTCCAGTATTTCAGTGATAAAGCACAAGCGGTATTGATTTGTTGAAAATTTGTGGAACTGTAACTGGAAGTACAAACGCATTGTAATAAAAACAGAAAGTACGTGGTGAAAACTCACTTTTATGTTGTCGAATCCTAGCCTGTCAAAAATTATAGTTGGATCAATCGTGGAACGCATTATTTGTGCAATAGGTACGAATGAATTATGTCAGCGATAGTGTTGTGCTGATAGTTACATTAAATATCACCCATCACTACGGAGACAAATTAGGTGTACAACTTTGCTTCCTCCGTTTTGCAACAGATGGTAGTAGGACACCTACAGAATATTAGTCGATTGGTAATTGCATAATAAAGTTATTCTCAATTGAATATGTCACCATACGAGCCCAATTCTCATCATTTGTGGAAAGTTTTAATTTTCTACTTTAATGTAAAGAAATCTGCTGCTGAGTCTCTTAAAATGCTGTGTAAGACCTATTATGGAGAGGCACCTATTAACGAAAGAACGTGCAGACCCTTCAAAAACGGTGAAATGACGTCGAAGACTTCCATGGCGGTGGAAGAGAGAAGGTTTTCGAAGCTACTGATGGCCAGGCGGTTCTAGGCGCTACAGTCTGGAACCGAGCGACCGCTACGGTCGCAGGTTCGAATCCTGCCTCGGGCATGGATGTGTGTGATGTCCGTAGGTTAGTTAGGTTTACGTAGTCCTAAGTTCTATGGGACTGATGACCTCAGAAGTTAAGTCCCATAGCGCTCAGAGCCATTTGAACCATTTGAAGCTACTGAAACAGACGGAAACATTCACGGGAGATCGTTATCCAAAGCAGTCAATTTGTTTGACCCGAGCACTGAAAGGCAAACGGCCACAATATAGCGACAGACACGTCGCAAAACTCGTTAAAACATGACTGGAAACGTTGAAATGGAAGTCCTAAACCACTCACCCTATTCTCCAGACATTGCTCTCTCCGACTACCACCACTTTCGCTCAATGGCACCACGACCTGACTGATTTGGAGATCCAGTCATATGAGCAAGTACAAAATTGGATCGGTTCAAGAGTCTCCTCAAGAGATGCCAGCTTCTTCCGCCGTGGTATTCGTATGACCAATACTTTGAATCGTAAAGTTTTTGGAAGTTTATCACAATAAAGCCTCGCACTGCGAGAAAAAGTGGAGGAAGTGAAGTTGTAGACCTAATAGAACGGTAACAATCTCCTTTTGACTTCGAACTGGCTCTCTGCAACATTCTCCGCATAGTCAGCAAAGCAAAAGGTGCCAGAAAAACAGTTCAAAGATTTTAATCTTTGGGCTGGAGACTGCTTCACGCTTAGATTGGTATTTTGAATAACTTTCAAAGTCTCACTTTAAGGATGGAATTACGACGGTTATTCGGAAAATAAGGTCCGACCAGGTGCGAAATGGAAACCTCAATGAAAATCCGATGAAGCTTTACACTATCATGTAGGGTAGTGCACATAGTAAGCACGTAAAGGTGTGCAGAAAATAGTGTCGCCCGCCAAGTATGAGGGTCTGGTGAAATATTTCGCCTTATGTCATGCAACCCACATAAAGCAACTATCATGAGTTTCCTTCCTCAAAATTCTCGGTCGCACCCTGCAGGGGCAAAGCAGAAATGCAGATGCTCCTGCAGCGTTTTCGATGGAAAGTGATCACCCACAATAAAGTCTGTGATTGGCTCCCCCCGACTTTCATTTTTGCTCACATGGACCGACAACATTTTGTCGCAGACAACGAACTGTAGATCAACGTAGACAATGTCGCTGTTGGTCCATCATGGACAGGCGACGTCAGTCGGTTAAGTAGTTGTGAATTAAATACACCAGCAGCCGTGTAACTTAAGATGTTACTTTACTGAATTGGCGAAAAGCACGCACGGCCGCCTGCTATGACGAGGGTATTGGGAAGTTTGTGCAGTGTTAGGACAAACGTCTGCACAGGGCGGCAACTACGTAGAGAGGTAACTGGGAGGTGTAGCTAACTGTTTTATATAAAACATTTTTTATTTTCACAGTGGTTTCCGTTCCGCGGTCGATCGCTCCTTGCTTTCCTAACAGCTCCTATAGGTGGGGATTTTGAATAACTTTCGGAATCGCATTTCAAGGACGGAATTATTTCAGTCGGAAAACGCGCATTGAACTAAAAGGGAATTTCGTAGAAAAGAAAGGCACCCTTCAACTAAATTCTGTCACTCGCCGTCAGAGCGAGCATGTATCACGTCGATTCCTTGTTATCTGAAGAATCCCAGCCGATGCTCAAGTTCCAGGTAACTGGCTTCCTACCGCTAGTTCCTGGAAGCGTTCAATGAGTTCTCGTACATTAGCTTTAATGCGGAGGTTTGACACAGGAGCAGCTACCGTGAAATCAAATTTTGCCCATCAACTGCTCCGGGTGCGCATCTGAATAGAAACAGCTCTGGGTAAGCGAGTGCTCGCTTAAACTTGTGCCTCATCAAGACGAGCTGCTCTGCAAAAAGCGGCCGGACAGCTAGGCTAGCAGGTGCGCCGTGACCGGCATGCGGACGGCCGCTGAAATCTTAATTCAATTAGGCAGCACGGGCGGCCATTGCGGCGTAAGGCGACACCGCAGCAGCGGCGGCGGCAACGCTCCGCCGCAAGAATGCGGCTCTGCTCTGCCGTGCCTGCCCGGCTTGGCTCGGCTCGGCTGGGCCGCTGAAATACTAACTGCGGCGCCGCGATTTATCTACTGGCGGGCTCGCGAAAACCCGGCCGGCTGCGGCGTGTTGAGCGCGCCGCGCACCTTGTACCGCGCAGGCGCGTGAGTTACCGCCGCTCCCTGCTACCTGCAGCCGACCTAACGCTGTCCGCAGATTTATTCACTCGATCGTGCCGCCGCGTCCCACTCACAGCACTTCCAGCAATTTCTTTTGAAAAATTAATGACGCAGCCTGTTACTGTACTAAACAGCTCGTCTGCCCATAATTATAAGTTGCACTGGATTCCTCCAATCGCTATTTTATATCCTGTTAGCCACTGAAACTGTAGCACATCGAAGGGTGTATGCAACAAACGTCAAATTAACATGAAATGTGCTACATATAGCTACGTGCAAATGATTATCATCTCAGCGCAACCGCACAAAACAGTGTAAGTAGGATGTTTAGGTTTTTATGTTGGTAACGCCACGTAGCGCTCTGTATGAAGATCACTGACTGTGCTGTGTGCAGTCTGTGGCTGGCTGGGCTCATTGTTGGAATATTCGCTTATGTAGTGCTGGGCAGTTGGATGCGAACAGCGCGTAGCGTTGGGCAGTTGGAGGTGAGCCGCCAGCAGTGGTGGAAGTGGAGAGAGAGATGCCAGAGTTTTGAGAGGTTACTATAAGAGGACGATCTGGACGTGTGTCCGCCAGAAAAACGAAATTTGTTCAGATGGTCATGAACTGATATGCAGGGTGATCAAAAAGTCAGTATAAATTTGAAAACTGAATAAATCACGGAATAGTGTAGATAGAGAGGTACACATTGACACACATGCTTGGAATGACATGGGGTTTTATTAGAACCAAAAAAATACAAAAGTTCAAAAAATGTCCGACAGATGGCGCTTCAACCGATCAGAAAAGCAATAATTAGCACAACAATGTAAGACAAAGCAAAGATGATGTTCTTTAGAGGAAATGCTCAATATGTCCACCATCATTCTCCAACAATAGCTGTAGTCGAGGAATAATGTTGTGAACAGCACTGTAAAGCATGTCCGGAGTTATGGTGAGGCATTGGAGTCGGATGTTGTCTTTCAGCATCACTAGAGATGTCGGTCGATGACGATACACTTGCGATTTCAGGTAACCCCAAAGCCAATAATCGCACGGACTGAGGTCTGGGGACCTGGGAGTCCAACCATGACGAAAGTGGCAGCTGAGCACACGACCATCACCAAACGACGCGCGCATCTAGCAATATGGGGTGGTTATAATGAAACCCCATGTCATTCCAAGCATGTGTGTCACTTTTTACCTCTCTATCTACACTATTCCGTGGTTTATTAAGTTTTCAAATTTATACTGACTTTTTGATCACCCAGTATATATATACTTAAGGAAACATTATGCAGCGGAAATCTCATTCAGAAACCGCATTTGAATGTAGATTGTTTGTGAGCAGATTGTGATACGCCTCTTGGCACGTGTTGGAATATTGCAGCGGCAGGATATATATATATATATATATATATATATATATATATATATATATATGACTTTTGAACATTATTAAGGTAAATACATTGTTTGTTCTCTAAGAAAATCTTTCATTTGCTAACTATGCCTATCAGTAGATAATGCCTTCAGTACTTAGAATCTTTTATTTAGCTGTATTGCAGGTAGTGCGTGTAACGAAGATTTTTGAGAGGTAAGTGATTCATGTAAGATATAGGTTATAGTTAGTCAGGGCCATTCTTTTGTAGGGATTATTGAAAGTCAGACTGCGTTGCGCTAAAAATACTGTGTGTCAGTTTAGTGATGATCAGAAGAAGTAAAGAGAGAACTGTCTGAATACGTCAGTTTTACTCAGCTGTCTCTGTATCAAATAACGTAGAAGTTTACCAGCACAGTAATTCATAATTTTTCAAAGGGGACGTTTCAACAGGAAAGAATAAAACCATCGACTTTCTCTGAACGACTTAAGGAAACATTGTGCAGTGGAAGTCTCATTCAGAAACCACATTTGAATGTAGATTGTTTGTGAGCAGATTGTGAAATGCCTCTTGTATGGTGGATCGACATCTTCCAGTACGTGTTGAAATATTGCAGCGGCAGGATGATCCCCTGTCGAGACTCCCGTTTATCGTTCCCCCATGTTGCTAGTCGTCGGTCGAGATCCCACGAGTGTCATGCAGACATAGTATCAGTGACATCAGAACGAAATTTTCACTCTGCAGCGGAGCGTGCGCTGAGGCCGCAGAGCACTTGCTCACGAAAGGCTAAGTTCTTGAATTTAAGTCCGTCCTACATAAAGTTTTAATCTACCAGGAGTTTTCATAGAATGAATGAGTTCACGAGGGCCTAATTCCTCCACTGTCACAACACGACTAGGGCCCGAGAGGAAAGGCACATTGTTCTCTCCACTGTGCAGGATCTTATTGCCACGACGCGTAACTTGAGTCCGCAGATGCCCTTGTTTGCAGCAAGACAAGTACGAGGGTTGACTGAAAAATGATGCCTCCAGCTTCTTAACTCTTCAACAGTTGGCAGCATTGGTACGCGGCAGTTACTGGTATGTTCCGTAGCCTCTTCTCTACAGCTGTACGCCCCGATAGCTGAGTGGTCAGCGTGACGGATTGCCGTCCTACGGACCCGGCTTCGATTCCCGGCTGAGCGGGGATTTTCTCCGCTCAGGAACTGGGTGTTGAGTTGTCTTCATCATAATTTCATCCCCATCCGGCTCGCAGGTCGCCCAATGTGGCGTCGAATGTAATAAGACCTGCACCAAGGCGGCCGGACCTGCCCGTAAGGGGCTTCCCGTCCAATGACGCCAAACGCTCATTTCCATTTCCCTACATCTCCAATTGGAGGGATGCCTTAGCATTGAACGGTTGTGTTGTTACAGTGTAAAGTATGGAACACTGCGCAGACGGTCGGTCAATGCAATTTAAGCAGGAGGTGTCACCCCAAAGGAGATTAATCAGCAGGCCGGAGTGACCGAGTGGTTCTAGGCGCTACAGTCTGGAACCGCACGACCGCTACGGTCACAGGTTCGAATCCTGCCTCGGGCACGGGTGTGTGTGATGTACTTAGGTTAGTCAGGTATGGTGATGGTGTTGATGTGAGTACTGTGCGTCGCTGGGCGAGTAAGTTTAAAGATGTTGAGGCGGTAACATCTGACCTACGTGACAAACAAAGATTTGGACGTCCTCTGATAGCAACCACCAAGTTTCACAAGAAAAATGTTGACAGATTGATTCAGGACGATCGTCGTACCACTCAGAGAGAAACTACAAGCACAATCGGCATTTCACAAGAACGTGTGGGTCACATTATTGCTTTGCTTGGCTGTCGGAAGATCTGTGCACGATGGGTACCCCGGATGCTGACTCCTGAAATGAAAGCGCACAGAGTTGAAATTTACCAGGAACTCCTCTCCATTCAATCATGGAACATCATTATGCTTCTGATGAGGAAATTGAGAGAACTGTGAGACTTTGGTTGCGCAAACAGAGTGTCGACTTCTTTCGTGACTGCTCTCTACCTAATCGACGTACTGATTAACTCTGGCATCAATCCGTTGCATCGTGGGATGATGTACTCTTTTCTGTCATCCAAAAATGTATATTGTATACTATATTTCGCATCATGTATACCCGACACCATCTCCATTTCAATTAAGTTGGTGTATACGCACCCCCCCCCCCATGAACCATGGACCTTGCCGTTGGTGGGGAGGCTTGCGTGCCTCAGCGATACAGATAGCCGTACCGTAGGTGCAACCACAACGGAGGGGTATCTGTTGAGAGGCCAGACAAACGTGTGGTTCCTGAAGAGGGGCAGCAGCCTTTTCAGTAGTTGCAAGGGCAACAGTCTGGATGATTGACTGATCTGGCCTTGTAACAATAACCAAAACGGCCTTGCTGTGCTGGTACTGCGAACGGCTGAAAGCAAGGGGAAACTACAGCCGTAATTTTTCCCGAGGGCATGCAGCTTTACTGTATGATTAGATGATGATGGCGTCCTCTTGGGTAAAATATTCCGGAGGTAAAATAGTCCCCCATTCGGATTTCCGGGCGGGGACTACTCAGGAGGATGTCGTTATCAGGAGAAAGAAAACTGGCGTTCTACGGATCGGAGCGTGGAATGTCAGATCCCTTAATCGGGCAGGTAGGTTAGAAAATTTAAAAAGGGATATGGATAGGTTGAAGTTAGATATAGTGGGAATTAGTGAAGTTCGGTGGCAGGAGGAACAAGACTTCTGGTCAGGTGACTACAGGGTTATAAACACAAAATCAAATAGGGGTAATGCAGGAGTAGGTTTAATAATGAATAGGAAAATAGGAATGCGGGTAAGCTACTACAAACTGCATAGTGAACGCATTATTGTGGCCAAGATAGATACGAAGCCCACACCTACTACAGTAGTACAAGTTTATATGCCAACTAGCTCTGCAGATGACGAAGAAATTGAAGAAATGTATGATGAAATAAAAGAAATTATTCAGATTGTGAAGGGAGACGAAAATTTAATAGTCATGGGTGACTGGAATTCGAGTGTAGGAAAAGGGAGAGAAGGAAACATAGTAGGTGAATATGGATTGGGGGACAGAAATGAAAGAGGAAGCCGCCTGGTAGAATTTTGCACAGAGCACAACATAATCATAACTAACACTTGGTTTAAGAATCATGAAAGAAGGTTGTATACATGGAAGAACCCTGGAGATACTAAAAGGTTTCAGATAGATTATATAATGGTAAGACAGAGATTTAGGAACCAGGTTTTAAATTGTAAGACATTTCCAGGGGCAGATGTGGACTCTGACCACAATCTATTGGTTATGACCTGTAGATTAAAACTGAAGAAACTGCAAAAAGATGGGAATTTAAGGAGATGGGACCTGGATAAACTAAAAGAACCAGAGGTTGTACAGAGATTCAGGGAGAGCATAAGGGAGCATTTGACAGGAATGGGGGAAATAAATACAGTAGAAGAAGAATGGGTAGCTTTGAGGGATGAAGTAGTGAAGGCAGCAGAGGATCAAGTAGGTATAAAGACGAGGGCTAGTAGAAATCCTTGGGTAACAGAAAAAATATTGAATTTAATTGATGAAAGGAGAAAATATAAAAATGCAGTAAGTGAAACAGGCAAAAAGGAATACAAACGTCTCAAAAATGAGATCGACAGGAAGTGCAAAATGGCTAAGCAGGGATGGCTAGAGGACAAATGTAAGGATGTAGAGGCCTATCTCGCTAGGGGTCAGATAGATACCGCCTACAGGAAAATTAAAGAGACCTTTGGAGATAAGAGAACGACTTGTATGAATATCAAGAGCTCAGATGGAAACCCAGTTCTAAGCAAAGAAGGGAAAGCAGAAAGGTGGAAGGAGTATATAGAGGGTCTATACAAGGGCGATGTACTTGAGGACAATATTATGGAAATGGAAGAGGATGTAGATGAAGATGAAATGGGAGATATGATACTGCGTGAAGAGTTTGACAGAGCACTGAAAGACCTGAGTCGAAACAAGGCCCCCGGAGTAGACAATATTCCATTGGAACTACCGACGGCCGTGGGAGAGCCAGTCCTGACAAAACTCTACCATCTGGTGAGCAAGATGTATGAAACAGGCGAAATACCCTCAGACTTCAAGAAGAATGTAATAATTCCAATCCCAAAGAAAGCAGGTGTTGACAGATGTGAAAATTACCGAACTATCAGTTTAATAAGTCACAGCTGCAAAATACTAACACGAATTATTTACAGACGAATGGAAAAACTAGTAGAAGCCAACCTCGGGGAAGATCAGTTTGGATTCCGTAGAAACACTGGAACACGTGAGGCAATACTGACCTTACGACTTATCTTAGAAGAAAGATTAAGGAAAGGCAAACCTACGTATCTAGCATTTGTAGACCTAGAGAAAGCTTTTGACAATGTTGACTGGAATACTCTCTTTCAAATTCTAAAGGTGGCAGGGGTAAAATACAGGGAGCGAAAGGCTATTTACAATTTGTACAGAAACCAGATGGCAGTTATAAGAGTCGAGGGACATGAAGGGGAAGCAGTGGTTGGGAAGGGAGTAAGACAGGGTTGTAGTCTGTCCCCGATGTTGTTCAATCTGTATATTGAGCAAGCAGTAAAGGAAACAAAAGAAAAATTCGGAGTAGGTATTAAAATTCATGGAGAAGAAATAAAAACTTTGAGGTTCGCCGATGACATTGTAATTCTGTCAGAGACAGCAAAGGACTTGGAAGAGCAGTTGAATGGAATGGACAGTGTCTTGAAAGGAGGATATAAGATGAACATCAACAAAAGCAAAACAAGGATAATGGAATGTAGTCTAATTAAGTCGGGTGATGCTGAGGGAATTAGATTAGGAAATGAGGCACTTAAAGTAGTAAAGGAGTTTTGCTATTTGGGGAGCAAAATAGCTGATGATGGTCGAAGTAGAGAGGATATAAAATGTAGGCTGGCAATGGCAAGGAAAGCGTTTCTGAAGAAGAGAAATTTGTTAACATCCAGTATTGATTTAAGTGTCAGGAAGTCATTTCTGAAAGTATTCGTGTGGAGTGTAGCCATGTATGGAAGTGAAACATGGACGATAAATAGTTTGGACAAGAAGAGAATAGAAGCTTTCGAAATGTGGTGCTACAGAAGAATGCTGAAGATTAGATGGGTAGATCACATAAATAATGAGGAAGTATTGAATAGGATTGGGGAGAAGAGAAGTTTGTGGCACAACTTGACCAGAAGAAGGGATCGGTTGGTTGGACATGTTCTGAGGCATCAAGGGATCACCAATTTAGTATTGGAGGGCAGCGTGGAGGGTAAAAATCGTAGGGGGAGACCAAGAGATGAATACACTAAGCAGATTCAGAAGGATGTAGGTTGCAGTAGGTACTGGGAGATGAAAAAGCTTGCACAGGATAGAGTAGCATGGAGAGCTGCATCAAACCAGTCTCAGGACTGAAGACCACAACAACAACAACATACGCACCATCAGTAAAATTACGTCATTTTCCATCTTTGCTGGCGTTGCAATTCAATGCCAGAAGTGCAATTACAGTGCCTTCAGCCATAAGCCTTTTTTGTGTCTTTAGTTTCTGATTTCATGTATTTCCATGCTTACTGAGTTAAATACTGGGCTAGTACAAGGTCTTCGCCTGGGAAAATACGGTACAGAGGTTGGTGAAATACGATAATACACTGAAAAAGTACACGATTTACAGAGAGAGGAGTTCACAACGTCCCTACTTTAAGTTAATTGGCAACGGTGGTGACAGAAAAGGCACCGCTGCAAAGTTAAAATAAAGCAAAATTCGCCAAATCACAAAAACAGCGTACGCCTTGCAACGGGATAAACACTACGAAAGAGTGAGTCTATTGATTTCACCTATTGCAAAAGCTTCCCCACCACCCACAAGCATTTATACCAAACTTCCTCAGTCACTAGCTGTTTAAATTCAAATCTTCGTCACCTCGCAAAATTTTTGACCCCCCAGTCGTACTTTCTGCTACCATGTAACTTATTGCCTGACATCTTAGCACATATTCCGGCCATTTTTATAAAGTAAAAGAAACGGAAAGCGTTAAACCACGAAGCAACAGACCATTTTTCTCAAACTTCATGGAGGTGTTCATCACATCTCGGATATTAAATTATTGAATTTTCATTTCGACCATATTCAACATCAGTATGTGGTTTGACCCACATGAGTATGGATAAACACTTTTAACCGATATGGCATGGAAGCAAACAGCTTCCGAATGACATCTTCTGCAATTTCTTACCATGCCTGGTACACATGATGTATCATTTCATGAAGACTGGTATGAAAGCACACGTCTTCTCATTATATTCCAGACATTCTCTGAGGGTAATAAACCTAGGTACTGGACAGAGCACTCAAGGCTCTATACATTCCACGAGGGTCTGTGGTGCGAACTGCTGTATGGGGTCTTGTATTATCCTGCTGGAATATCTCATTTGGGACGCTGGTCATGAGGGATATGATAAATGGGTTTATCAAACTCGCCACATACTGGCTATAATTCAGATTCAACAATTGCCAAATCAGTGCAGCTGCCGTATCCAGCGGCTCTTCACACGTCGGACGTCTGGAAAATCGCTGCATCCTGTGACCTTTCACCGGGTCGTCTACAGACGCTTAGCGACCATAAGACAGCCACAAGCAGAACCGAGACTTCTAAACGCCACAGAAAGTCACTCAATGTCCCATCTGACTCATTGTCTACTCTATGTATATCTCTGTTGTCTGTCGTTCGGTGTCAGCGCTTGACATCTCGAGGCATGAGCTCAGCTGGAAGTTATATGTTCCCAGCAGTTTGACATTCGTTTCTTCATCAGAGGCAGTCGAAGAATCTTGCGATTTGCTTGGGGTGTACATTGTGTGTGAAAAAGGTAATGAGCCGGCCGCGGTGGTCTAGCGGTTCTAGGCACTCAGTCCGGAACCTTCGCGACTGCTACGGTCGCAGGTTCGAATCCAGCCTCGGGCATGGATGTGTGTGATGTCCTTAGGTTAGTTAGGTTTAATTAGTTCTAAGCTCTAGGGGACTGATGACCACAGATGTTTAGTCCCATAGTGCTCAGAGCCATTTGAACCATTTTGATAAAGGTAATGAGACAGATTTCTCATCTACCAAAGTTCTTTTTTTTTTTTTTTTTTAAAAACAAGAATATTGTCCCCTTCATAGACGTTCAATTCGGCACCAATACAACGGTGAAGTCGCTGTTCCTGGTCTCGTTAGTAGCGCTGAAAGGCTTCAACAGGTAGGGCCTTTTACATGTCGGACATATTCTTTAGAAAGTTCTCCAGAGTCCCACAATGACATCTTTTTAGGACCTATTTCACTTTCGAGAGAGAAAAAATCCAGTGATGGAAGTGGCCCTGGGACATGGGGCGTTGTAATGATGCAGCATTCGCTTGTCTGCAACGTCCGGTCTCATTCAGTTCACACTTCTCCTGAGCCTGTCAAGGATATCTTTATAAAGCACTAAGTTGACAGTTCGTCCTGCAGGAACAAATTCTTGATGCATGATACACTTACTGTCAAAAAGGCTTCAGCATTGTTTTCACCTTTGATTTGCTCATTCGAGTTTTTCTCGGTCGGGGCTATGTCTGAGTGTGCCACTCCTCACTTTGCTGCTCTGTCTCAGGATCGTACTCAAAAATACAGGATTCATCACCTGTGATCACACGGCTGAAGCATTCATGCTCACTGGCAATCCTCTCAAGAAGATCGACGCACACGTTTCACCGACAGTCCTTCTGCTCAGTTGTGAAATTTTTCGGCATCTTTTTGGAACAAACCTTTAGCATGGGCAATACTTCGGTCAGAATGCGATGTACGTTGAAAGTGTTTAACAGGTCACTCATCATTCTTATTGTTAAACATCTGTCTGATCTCACAAGAGCACGCACACGTTCGACGTTTTCGTAGATTTTCGAAGTTGGTCTCCCTGAGGGAAATTTATGTTCAACGTGTTCTCAGCCTTCCAGAAATGATTTCAGCAAGCAAAAAATTTGCGCTCTTGATAAGGAATGTTATCCATAGGCCTGTTTCAACTTTTCAAAGATCACATTCGCAGATTCCTCGTGTTTAACACAAAAGTAGATGGCATAAGGTTGTTCTAAATTCAGCTGCTCCATTTTCGTAGCACACAGCAGGAACGCAACTTCACTTATGGCCCTCTCAAAAATCACGTGATGACTATACGGAGTTGAAACTCTGACTGAGCATCTGGAAGGGATGACACACCGTCCTACACTAGTAGAACAACACGGCGTTGTCAGATCGGTCGAAGTGTTGTCACTCTCATTACTTTTCTCACACACATCATAGTTTTTCTGGAAATACCCACGCCTGCTTCTCTTCCAAAACAGTTGTCCTGAGTCCATTTCGTCAGTATGTGTTCTGCATATATTGTATTACAGCCAACTTTCTTTGTGATCTGTCGCTACGATTCTTCCAAGTCTCATATGTCAACGATCCCGAAAGATGGCGATAAGCTACACGTCACCATGCTCAGGGTATGCTGTGTAACCATGTACACATGAGAAGTTCCAGTACCGTTAGTCGCACCCAATAGCTATTATGGGTATGAATGGCGTTTTCCACATTTAAAATATCGAAAATAAGTTGACTTAAGGAAGAAATATTCACCAAAGTGTCCCACAGGCATACCCAGTGGAATATCAGTTTGGTAGCAATAGGCCAGGATTTTCATGATGTATCACTTTATATTTCCGTCAGTGCAGTTATGCAGACATGAAGAGATTAATACTACGTAGTAAAAGCTGGGCTGCCTCAAACCAGTTGAATCACTGATGCCTTAGAAATAACAGTGGGAATAATTAGAATCAGCAACTTGCAAAAGGAACGAATTACACCTTTTGACAAAAACGAGTTTTTAACAATTTCTTGGATTTAGCAACAAATGGATCCAAGTCCATACATTCTTTATGTTATAATGACCTGATTAATTCCCCTCGAATTTGCAAAAGTTGAAGGTATAAACACAAAATAATGGAAGAAAGAATGGCAAAAAAGAGAAAAGAAGTGATCAACAAAGATCTATGTGAGAGAAGCATCATTAAGAAAGCTAAAATTAAATGTTTGACTCATAAGAATCACAAAGGACAGGAAGTTCTTGCAAGGACAACTCGACTCCTTGCAGATATCTCTAGAGGTTATGATATCCTTCTGCTATGCGTTACAAAACATGTCATATTGGTGAGTTATGTTGATATATTTTCATTTTCAGATGTAATAAACATTACTTTAACCATTTTATTGAACATCAGAAAATAGGACTAATCCAGCAAGCAAACAAATTGCATACGAAAGATGAACATGACGTATAGCTGCAAGGGTTAACTGAAGCAATAACTATAAAACGTAGACGTCCTCGAAGTGGTGAAGGATCAATGACAGCATGTCCTTTAATATGAAATGTAGCCGCGCGGGATTAGCCGAGCGGTCTAAGGCACTGCAGTGGAGGTTCGAGTCCTCCCTCGGGCATGAGTGTGTGTTTGTCCTTAGGATAATTTAGGTTAAGTAGTGTGTAAGCTTAGGGACTGATGACCTTAGCAATTAAGTCCCATAAGATTTCACACATACATTTGAACAATATGAAATGTACTTAGTGATGGACTAAAAATAAATGTGAGCCGTGAAGCATTTGTGAACTTACATAGAATTACTTCAAATGTCTCAAACAGCTTTTTGGATTGCTATTGCAATGGAAATCAGCAAAGGATGCTCTTGGGATACGCAGTAACTCGAGAGAAATACCTGCAGATGAACTTCAAAAGATAAATGACCATGTAAATTCACTTCCTGTACATGAGTCTCGCTATTCTAGCAGAGAGAAGTACTAAAAGTGTCATATAAATACTAAACAAAATATTTGAAAGCAAATTTTTAGCTGACTTTTGGATACACTCAAATAGATATATGTTGTAGGTGCGAAGACCCGTCCGTGAAAATTGAAACCCTTGATTAAATGAAGTTTCAAAGATGTTTGCTGTGGTAGAGAAATAGTACACCTGAGACGAGCAGAAGGATTCCACAGACATATAAAAGTGGTAAAAGAGACGTGTGAAAAGGACAATATTGCAGCAGCGATTGTCATGGACTATATGGAGAATCCCCCGTTGCCATACATACCAGTGCAGTAAATATTTTATTTACAACAGTTATGGGTAAACGAGTTCAATTCCAACACTAAAAAAGTGGTAAACCCATCTTTTATGCCTACCAGGAAGGACAGGCTCAGAAAGGACCAAATGAGGTACGTTCCTTCCTGCTACATTATACAGATTCCAGTAAAAGGCCTGAGGTTAAACAATTACGTATTATGATGGTAGCCTTGACGAGAACAGAAATAACACAGATGCAAGGTTTTTGTTGTCTTTGACAGACACTGGTGACTTTCAGAAAATCGTCCAGTTTTTTCTTTTCGTAGGCATTCGTACCCTACGTGCGACAAGAATATTTCAGTAGTAAAAAAGGGCCACAAAAATGATTGACAGAATATACTCTGTGAAAGAATTCAAATGGCTCTGAGCACTATGGAACTTAACTTCTGAGGTCATCAGTCCCCTAGAACCTAGAACTACTTAAACCTAACTGACCTAAGGGCATTACACACATCCATGCCCGAGGCAGGATTCGAAACTGCGACCGTAGCGGTAGCGCGGTTCCAGACTGTAGCGCCTAGAACCGCTCGGCCACCCCGGCCGGCTGTGAAAGAGTATTTGGAAATTACTCTTAGACAAAAAGGACATCATGGTAGTCATGGTAGAAAGGGAAGGCACCATTGACTTCAAAAACTGGTGGCCTACTGAATGTAAGAAAACAGCTAACTCTTTAGAAATAGCAAAAAGGGAAGTGGCAAGATAGAATGAACACTTTGCTATTTCCAAACACAACCAATTTCTGTGCACATCTGAAGTCAAACGAACTATTGAAGCACTCGAGTATATAGAGCGATTGGCGAGTCATACATTTTATCTCCGGTTTCCAGGGAAGAATCAACAATGGCAAAAAACAGGTCCTACGTGAAAGGAAAAGTTTCCGTTAATAAGACTAAGCTGGAAGGTATTAGAAAGTCTCTGCAGTATACTACAGTGAATGACGAAATAATCGTGTTCTGTGAGAAATTATTAGCTTGACCAGTCATAGGATGAGTGTTCTTGCAAACTTCATGTTTCTGTTTACTTATCGAAATAAATACTAAGCAGACTTTTTTGTAAAGAATGTACGTAGTATTTGCAATTCATATTGGAGAAATATGCATCACAAGTAATAATCACACTAGAGTTTTATTTCCAAGTCCTGCATTTTCAATAATTCACAAGAATGAATAAATAAATAAAAAATTTTACAAATGAGCAGCAATACTATCCACTGGTCCTAAACCACATGAAATACAGGGTGTCCGAAAAGTCTTTCCCTGATTACATAAATTGATAACTCAGGCTAGAAGTCAGATACAAATATGAAACTGGTGTCTAATTGTTTACAAACTATCAAAGTTTTTTTTCACACATCAGTAAACTTCCACATGAGCAGCCTTGGTAGCAGGTAGCACATCTAGGCGATATTCAGTTTCCGTCCACACATTAGCCAACATCACTGGAGGGATCGATTCAACGACTGTGGTTATCCGTTGCCATAGGGTTTCAAGATCTGGTACACGTGTTCGGTAGACCTCGTCCTTGACATAACCCCATAAAAAGAAGTCTAATGGGGTTATGTCAGGAGAGCGTGGAGGCCAAACCGTTGGCCCATCACGATCAATCCATCGCCCAGGAAAGGTCATATCGAGATAGGCGCGGACGTCCAAACCCCAATAAGGCGGTGCACCGTCTTGCTGAAACAAGACATCGGGGTGATACTGTAGCAGCTGAGGAACAGCATACAGTTGCAACATGTCCAGATACACTGCAGTTGAGATGGTAGCCTCAGCGAAGAAGAATGGCCCGATAATTCGATCTTGCAATAGCGTGCACCAAACATTCACCTTTGGACTTGCTACCAAGGGTGCTCATGTGGAAGTTTACTGGTGTGTGAAAAAAACTTTGATAGTTTGTAAACAATTAGAGACCAGTTTCATATTTGTATCTTACTTCTAGCCTGAGTAATCAATTTATGTAATCAGGGGAAGACTTTTTGGACACCCTGTAGTACCATATGTACCAAAAATTATACCACGACTCCTAGGAAAGAGTTTTTTGTTGTTTTCTTCATATTTGCTACTTTTTAACTTAGTCGTTTTTCCAATTTCGAGATGCATTAATTGTATCTGTGCAGGGATGAACAGGTTGATAAAAAGCAAGGTGGAGTGGAGTGGAGGGTTAGTTGGAACCACCTGAAGGTTTTCAAGTAGTTGAGACTTGGCGCAGCAGGTTGAGCCTGCAGGAGAGTGGCGCGCCGCGCTCCGCGGAGCGTGAAGCCCCGGAGGGCGCAGGTAGAGGGCCGGGCAGCCCTGCAGGACGCCGGCCTCAGGGCAGGGTGCGCCCGGCGCGCGCGGTCACGCCCCACTGAGGCGCCGCCGCCGCCGCCGGCTGTCCGGATATCCGCACGTCCGCCGCACCTGCCGCCGCCAATTACTCGCGTGTGCCAGGGTGAAAGCCCCGAGCAAGCACTCCGTGTGTCATTCCTCGGCCCTTCGAAATGGATAGCGTCCAAAAGGAATATTGCGCAATGTAGGAGCTACAGGTTGTATAGACCAGATATTTATCCTGAAGCAACTGATAGTACATTGGGCCTTAAAACACAAAAAGACAGTAATAACCTTCGTGGACTCCACAAAGGCATATGACTCCATAGGCAGACAGACTCCTGTTAGGATCCTGAAGAACAGAGGACTCTTGATAGAACATTGGGCCTTAAAACACAAAAAGACAGTAATAACCTTCGTGGACTCCACAAAGGCATATGACTCCATCGACAGACTGACTCCTGTTAGGATCCTGAAGAACAGAGGACTTGATGGAACTACACAAGAACTCATAAAAGAAATTCTCAGACACAAAAGCAAGGGTGAGATTCAGAGGAGCACTGTCAGAAGAATTTGGGATAAAGACTGGTGTTGAACAGGGAAATGGATTTTCACCATTGTTGTTCATTATAGCAGTGGACGAAGTGATCAGGCAGTAGAGAGCAATAAACGAGGAAATGGGAATACCAAAGACCCATGTGGGGGACAACAGGGCTCAGGTGGACTGCCTAGCCTTTGCAGACGACATAGCAATAGTGAGACGGAAGAAGACGCAAAGACACAAATCGACAATTTAAGTAAGGTAGCCAGAAAGGTGGGACTGAGGATCGCCTACAACAAGGCAAAGACATTAAATACCACTGCAGACTGGGAAACACCGGAAGGCACTGTGCAAATGGTGGACAAATTTAAATACCTGGGAGAATTTATAACAGGAAGGAACAGGAGCAAGGATGGAATAACAGAGAGAATAAAGAAGATGCTGAGCTCACGAGTCATGCGTCGGTGGGAGGATCAATGGCTGGAAGTGGCTGACAATAAGCTCCGTATAGCCAAGCCCACAACGCGTGTCTGGTGTACTTCCTTTCAGCCCCGTCGACTGGACGAGGTTCTCCTCACTCGGCTTCGGATAGGCCTATGACGCATGGCTTCCTGCTCCGGCGAGAGGACCCTCCAATGTGTGGTCCTTGTGGCGTCCAGGTCACTGTGCGCCACGTTTTATTGGATTGCGTTTTATTTTCTGACCAGCGGGCCGCGGCTGACTTGCCAGTAGACCTGCCATTTCTTTTAGGCAACACTCGGACGAATGTGGCTAAAGTTTTAAAGTTCTGTGCCATGTCAAATGTTTTTACAAAGATTTTAGGGAGAGGATCTTAATTTGCTCACTGTGTGACAAGCTCATCCATATTTTATGTAAGTGGCCAGCCAATGACAATTTACTGTGGCATACTTGTTGCTACGTTTTCCCTTTCCTTACGTTTTATTTTCTTATGTAGCATTTTCCTTCTTTTCCTGCTTTCCTTGCGTGTGTGCTTCAGTTTTATTCGGTCTGCCCACATTCGTCCCCTTTAATGTGTGTCAGGGCGCTGATGACCTCACGTTGAGCGCCCATAAGCCCCAACACACACACGATAAAGATGTCAGCCTTCCGCTTGACGAGAGAGATATACAATAAACAGAATATACGCACAGAGCCAAAGATAAGCCAGTACAAGGCAACAGTGAGGAATGCAGTATTATATGCTGCTGTGCGACGACACTAGGAAGAAATGGGGTAGAACAACTAGAGGAAGAAGAGAGAAAAATACTGAGAAAAATACTAGGTCCGAAAAGAGGTGGAGAGAGGTGGATGCGAAGACCTAGGGAAGAATTGTACCGGAACATGAGAACAATATCCGGGGAAATCAAACTCAAAAGGGCAAGGTTTGCTGGACATGTAGTTAGGACGAGTATGGACAGAATGACGAAGAGAGTGTGGGAAACAACAGGGAGGACAAGGGGAAAGACAGGAACCAAGTGGGTTGTTGAACTTCGGAAGGACTGGTTGGAATTGGGGATCAAGGTCGAAGGAAAGGAAAATTGGAGGAACAAATTTACACCGACCAATACGCCGGAGATCAATGACAGAGAGGAATACTGGAAAATATTAGAGTGTCACCAGTGGAGCCGACAGGAGAAACGGAAACTGAAGGTCTCAGAAGAAGAGCGGGAGAGAAGAAGACAAAGAATGAAGAGGTTCTGGGAGAAGAAGAGGAAAATGCAGTCCACGAAGGGGCTACCCGTGGTCCTACAGAGGCCGTAACGCAAGAAGAAGAAGAAGGAGCTACAGTCGTTGCTCAGCTTAAGCACGTCTGTCTGATGACGGTTCATAAGAAGCTGGTCTGCTCTGACTGAGGTGGGTAAATCAGAGGCGCATGTGGCATTTCAGCTGAACAAACAATGAGATAACTGAACCTTCTCTGAGTTAGATTTAGCTTGGCGTTGAACTGTAAATGGTCAAACATCATCTGATGAGGGAAGCTGTAACTGGGCTGCTTCTGTGTTGGCAGTGCTGTGTAGCGCTTTGCATTGGATCTCTGACTGCTCTTTCTTTGTAAGAGACTCTGTGGCTGGCTGGACTCGTTGTTGGAAGTAAATCGCCAGTAGTAGTGTTAGGCAGTTGGAAGTTAGTCGCCAGCATTGATGGAAGTACTGTTGGGCAGTTGGAGGTGAACAGCCAGCGGTGATGGAGTTGGATGTGAAAAGTTAGCATTGATGGAGCGTAGAGGTCTGAAGTGTTAACGTAGGCTAACGATCTGGAAGTATCCGACTTGGAGACTGAAAATTATTCATGATTATACAGGGTGAGTCACCTAACATTACAGCTGGATATACTTCGTAAACCACATCAAATACTGACGATTCCACAGACCGAAAGTGAGGAGAGGGGCTAGTGTAATTGGTTAATACAAACCGTAAAAAAATGCACGGAAGTATGTTTTTTAACACAAACCTACGTTTTTTAAATGGAACCTCGTTAGTTTTGTTAGCACATCTGAACATATAAACAAATACATAATAAGTGCCGTTTGTTGCATTGTAAAATGTTAATTACATCCGGAGATATTGTAACCTAAAGTTGACGCTTGAGTACCACTCCTCCGCTGTTCGATCGTGTGTATCGGAGAGCACCGAATTACGTAGGGAGCCAAAGGGAACGGTGATGGACCTTAGGTACAGAAGAGACTGGAACAGCACATTACGTCCACATGCTAACACCTTTTTATTGGTCTTTTTCACTGACGCACATGTACATAACCATGAGGGGTGAGGTACACGTACACACGTGGTTTCCGTTTTCAATTACGGAATGGAATAGTGTGTCCCGACATGTCAGGCCAATAGATGTTCAATGTGGTGGCCATCATTTGCTGCACACAACTGCAATCTCTGTCGTAATGAATGTCGTACACGCCGCAGTACATCTGGTGTAATGTCGCCGCAGGCTGCCACAATACGTTGTTTCATATCCTCTGGGGTTGTAGGCACATCACGGTACACATTCTCCTTTAACGTACCCCACAGAAAGAAGTCCAGAGATGTAAGATCAGGAGAACGGGCTGTCCAATTTATGCGTCCTCCACATCCTATGAAACGCCCGTCGAACATCCTGTCAAGGGTCAGCCTAGTGTTAATTGCGGAATGTCAGATGCACCATCATGCTGATACCACATACGTCGACGCGTTTCCAGTGGGACATTTTCGAGCAACGTTGGCAGATCATTCTGTAGAAACGCGATGTATGTTGCAGATGTTTGGGCCCCTGCAATGAAGTGAGGAGCAATGAGGTGGTCGCCAATGATTCCGCACCATACATTTACAGTCCACGGTCGCTGTCGCTCTACCTGTCTGAGCCAGCGAGGATTGTCCACGGACCAGTAATGCATGTCCCGTAGATTCACTGCACCGTGGTTTGTGAAACCCGCTTCATCGGTAAACAGGTAGAGCTGCAACGCATTCTCTGTTAATGCCCATTGACAGAATTGCACTCGATGATTAAAGTCATCACCATGTAATTGCTGATGTAGCGACACATGAAACGGGTGAAAGCGGTGACGATGCAGTATGCGCATGACACTACTTTGACTCAGTCCACCGGCTCTCGCAATGTCCCGTGTACTCATGTGTGGGTTCATGGCAACAGCAGCTAACATACCAACTGCACCCGCTTCTCCTGTGACGGGCCTGTTACGGACCCGTTTGCGTGCTACGACCATACCTGTTGCATACAGTTGGCGGTAGATGTTTTGCAACGTGCCGCACGTTGGATGCTCTCTGTCCGGGTACCGTTCTGCATACACCCTGCAGGCTTCAGCTGCATTTCGTCGACACTCGCCATAGATGAGTATCATCTCCGCCTTTTCAGAGTTCGAATACACCATGGTCACAGTTCCTACAACACTACACTATCACAGACGTCTGGTAACACGGTGTACTACAGTTGGTCTGCGTGCGGAGACGAATGCAGAACAACAATAGCAGCAAGCGCTACATGCGGACACTGCGACAGCTAGACCGAACCACAACAGTGCACTTCAGCCACACTCGTAAACACGGTCGTCATCGTAAACATGTCCCTGCAGATGCTGCTCGCCGACCGTGGCCCGTGTTTGTTACAACATGCAACTGAACGTCGTAGGTTTCAAGCGTCAACTTTAGGTTACAATATCTCCGGATGTAATTAACATTTTACAATGCAGCAAACGGTACTGATTACGTATTTGTTTATATGTTCAAATGTGCTAACAAAACTAACGTGGTTCCATTTAAAAAAACGTAGGTTTGTGTTAAAAAACATACTTCCGTGCATTTTTGTATGGTTTGTATTAAACAATTATACTAGCCCCTCTCCTCACGTTCGGTCTATGGAATAGGTTCGTCAGTATTTGATGTGGTTTACGAAATATATCCAGCGGTACCGTTACGTGACCCACCCTGTATATCTTTGAACTGGATGTCGATGACGATTTAGATTTGTGTTTGAACTGGGTGTCACATTATTAAGGTAAAAAAATACATTATTTGGTTTGCAACAAAATTTTTCCTTTGCTAACCACACGTCTATTAGTAGTTAGTGGCTTTAGTAGTTAGAATCTTTTATTTAGCTGGCAGTATTGACGCTCACTGTATTGCAGTAGTTCGCGTAATGAAGATTTTTGTAAGGTAAGTGCATAATGAAATGTATAGCTTATTGTTAAGATTTCTTTTTAGTCACGGCCATTCTTTTTAATTAATTATTTGAATTCAGATTCTAATTTTTTTTGAGCAGTCAGATTGCGTTGCGCTAGAATATTGTGGGTCAGTGTCGACATGACCGGTCATCCTATGGAATGCAACAACACGGAGATTCTGGCTTGCACGTCCAGCTATTGGGATAGTGTTATTAAGGAAGCTGTTGAAATCAAACTATCAAGCAACCTTATTAACAGAGATGGTGGATTTTGTTTAAATGCTGCTTGGAATCCGGCTCCATCCCTCATCAAAAAACAGAGGGACAGAATTAGTGCTACCTCATCTGTTGATTAATAGTAACTATCGATATTTCTGATGTTGGTTATCTTTGTTTGTGTTGACACTTGTTCTGTGTGTGGTATCTTCCTTGTTTCTCCTCTGTGAACCGAGGTATTAAATTTCCTTGCACATTTCTTCCTCCTTGCATTTGTGCCTTGAGAATGGCAGGGTGTGCTCCTGTCGAAATATCGGCAGTGTTCGACGATGTTACAAGGTAGCAAACCCATGAGTCATTTGAACCAGGAATAGTTGCTTTACTGAAATGGTTTTATCCTTAACCTTAAACAGCATTGCAGAGGCTCTCCAGCTGCATTGGAATAGCGCCTCAGCGTAAAGTGCAAATGTCAGGGTGGCGTAGTGGTTGTACGTCCGTGTAGTGAGCAGGAGACCCGTGTTCGAATCCCAGCCTTGGTGCAATTTTCACTTGTTGCTTCAGTATGCGTTTATACACTACAATTGTTAAGACCTGAAAATGTTCGAAGAGATTTCGGGATTGCAGCCGGTAGTCGTAAACTTTACTCCGCGATATTTCAACTGGATACCTGCCAGTCATCTCGAGGTGAGCCACGATGGATGTCCAGTTGAAGTATCGTTGAGTGAAGTTTACGACGACCCGCTGCAATCCTGAATCTCTTCGAACATTTAATTCGGGGAAAATTTTAAATTTCTCACTTTAAAAGGTCTCTGGAACCACACAGTTTCATTTTATTTCACTTCTGAAATACCTGGAGTCCATAACCATCAGTTTCCAAATAATGATCAGGAACACTCACTTCAACACAAAATCTAGACTGCCAAATGATGATTAGATTACGAATATCATAATATTGGAATTCGAAGTAAAATGAATTCACTTAAGGGCTCTTTGTGTTGCGGGAGAGCAAATGAACGATGACTTCATGGAGATGACAGAAATGTGCTTCGATAGGTAACTACCTGACTTGTTGACTACAGGACGTTTAACTCCATTCAGAACGTGTTTCTCATCGTCTCATCGCCTTATTTGCTAGCATAGAGCCACAAGTTGCCTGTTTTGCAGCTGGATCTCAACGTGGCTTGGGCACTGAGATCAGAGCGTATAAACACAGGGAATGTTTAGCACACGGAAGGAGTACTGTATTTCGGTACCAGTCTTCTCAGGGGATACCAGAAAACGTTCTCTCTGGGGAAGCCATTGCATCGACAGATGGTGTACTTACATTTAAGTTGCCCTACTCTGTTCCGCTTCACGCAGCAAAACGGTTCCCTGTAAAGTTTCCGCGCGCGATAAATGGACGAGAAGACAGTTTTAAATGAAACAGGTGACTGCGTTATTGATGAAAATATTATCAATGAACTATGATAGTTCTCCGTTCGGAATTCGGTAACCAGAGCTTACAGTACATGGTGATCACTTTAGTAACTTTTCTTTCCTCTGCCAAAATGTTTAGACACACATAAATTCACGGATTAAAATTGAAAAAGGTATCAAATAATTACTTAGTATACTAGCACTGGGTATTTCTTAATACTACGGATTTTCGAGTGTATCAGTATATTAGAATTTCATGTCACAATCAGTCTAATAAATCCTTGTCTTTCTTCTGTCTGTGAATTGCAAACTCACAAGATCTTGGAGCGTATCTTACCTCTGGATATGCTCCAAGTGTGACTGTAGAGGGCATCTGTCATTGACAAAACGGCCTGTTACAGGTGACTGTAGAAACAGGCTTTCGTACGCAGATGCTGCCTAATGAATACATTTCCTAATCTTTAGAAAGCCGCCATAATATGAAATTCTTAAACAGGGTCAGAAATTGTTTCTGTTAAAGGAATCCGATTTTGCTTGACGGTTCTCCTCCTAATTTGTTTTCAGAGATCGAATTACACCGTCCATTAACATTAATGTAACCGCCGCTTATGTTCGACATCAATGTGCAATAATCACTCAAAGAAGGTGTGGTGTGCGTACTGTAAGACCTTCGGTACACACACCATCAGATTATTTGAGTTGTCGCTCTAACGAAGTAGGCGAGTGTCAGCAATATGTCTCGTGGTCTTATCGTGGTGTGTTTATCTTCTGCCATTAGGTCAGACGATAGAAATGCCACTTGCACGCTTAGAGTAGCAGACTGACAGTGACTAACTTTAAACAGAACTTGATTAATTTTCACAAACATTTATTAAAATAATAAAAAAGCATAGACATTACGTAACTTGATTCTGGATGCTGTTTACAATTGACAATCTCAAGTTCCTTTGGTCTAGCTACATTAATCTTATTCTCACATACCTCTGATACTTGACAAAGTGTCTATACATTTCTCTTCAGGGCTATGTACAGGAATATGATAATCTTATTAGGTATCATGTATCACTGCGAAAGTGTGATCCGCGAGGAGAAAAGGTTCTACGTTAGCAGCAATCTCATTGGCTGCGTTACATATTAATACGCGGATCGGCGGAAGCAGAATTTGGTCCGTCTCTAAGGCAGCGCCATCTCGTAGTGCGGAGACAGACGAGCGCTGCGCCTGCGCCTGCACTGTTGTGCTTAGCGGAGCGCGGACTTGTACACAACAGAAGGCAAGTAGAATCACTAGCGCTGGACGGTATATAAAGCGTGTCGGGGGATGCGTGAAAAAGCGCAGTCGTTGTCTTAATACGGAAAGGGAGCGATTTATCTGACGTCCAAAACGGCATGATCATTTGCTTTCGGGGCAAGGGTGGCAGCACTTCCGAAACGGCTAAGTCTGTAAACTGTTCGCATGCCGCCGTGGTTAAAGCAAAATGTACGCGGCAAAATGGTGCTATACAGAACTGGTACCGAGGCAACTACTGTGCGACACGGGCCATAGGTGACAGGGGTGAACGAGGGCTGCGAAGACATGTGCCGACAAATAGATGTGAAATTACTGAGCAGCTGATGGCCCAGATGAACCAAAGGGTTATCAACAATGTCTTAGCAACGATCGTTCAGCGAACGCTGCTGGGTGTGGGACTCCGTAAGAGCACCTGATTCATGCACCTTTTCTGACTGCTGTTCATCAGTGATGAAGGCTGGAATTTCCACGCCAGTCCCAACTAGTCGTCCACTGAATGGCGACAGGTGGTCATTTCAGATGAATCATGTTTTATGCTCCATCGGTCAGGTAGTCATTGGCGTGTACCGCGTTGAATGTCTGAAAGAAAATCTCCCGGCTGGAGAACGGTGTGGCATGGTCTGACGAATGTTTTCGTGGCATTCCCTGGGTGATCTCGTCATTATAGAAGGCACAATGGTTCAACACAATGTGGCGTGTGTGTGTGTGTGTGTGTGTGTGTGTGTGTGTGTGTGTGTGCGTGTGCGTGTGTGTGTGTGTGTGTGTGTGTCGGCTCGATGGAAATGGATGTTGAAGTCTGGATAATACAGGTCGGCGTCCGTCGATCGCGACAACTCAGATTTATATCTGTGAAAACAAACTACTCGCTTTGTTTGGGTAGTTTCAGATACTATCTCCATTTTAACAGATATCCGCGCATCGATGGAGTAGCACGCCGAAATGTATGAGCGGCCCTTGCTTATAACTGAAGCAATGGTGTTCGAAGGATGTGTGTCTTCTTTACTGCTACACACAGCGACTGCACCACTCGGTACCGCAACAACTCCCTTTGTGTGAAACAATAAACCAAATATCCTTCACGTGTTCGCGACGGGCTTATAAGATTACGCGAAACTTGATAACAGTAGTTTTTATGTCCGGTATGCAAATGATCGTTCAACCGTAGATAATGTGATATCTCCAATTAAAAGTTCCACCATTCAAGCCGATGCCACATTATAGTCTTGCGGGGATGTTGATTTGTGAAGTATTATAGCGTCGTTAATGCGTCGCTACGGTGCTAATTCAACAACTCCTAAGTCGTAAATCCAGAGATAATGTATTCTCTAAATAATGTACAGAAAGCGTCGTAATAAAATGTTCAGTTACTGTTCCCTGTTAATAATGTCACTCAGTCACCTTTAGCTTCGGCCTTCTATCAAGAAAATAATTATTTCACATTTACCCAATAAAATTCAATTAAATGATGTAGACGACACGAAGTATTAAAGTTATAACTGACTTTATTGAACTTCTGAATTATCTAACCACTGCGCTAGGAAGCACACCGATCTGCCACACAAGGAATTGAAGCTACGATTTACATCAGCAATTCTGACATTGACTACAGCTTCCGACAACACGGCGTACCTGTGAATTCTTCATGATTGTGTGTATATGTTTCCTACTCAAGTCTATTTGTAGAGTTTGTCGGCGTTTGGTATATTTCTGTGTCCTTTAATGTTCGTGATGATCACAGATCAAGATGACTAAGTCCCAAAATTGATTAAGTATCACAGGAGTTACTTTTGCTTCGCGTAATATATCTGTTCCGTTGTCTGGCTAAACGGTAAATGTTCTATCACCTTTCTTCAGAACTTTGACTAATACGTCAAGACCATACTTGAAAAACTTTAAAATTCCAGATCTGTCTGAAACAATCTAGTATCGGTCAATAAGTGTGCTTCTATCGCGACGTCTACAAGAGAGCGAATTAACATCTCCATTGAAGTTTTTTATCGTAGTCGCAGCGAACTTACAGCTCGATGCGGCTACAACTCTTTTCTTGGATAAATGTTATCTCTGATAACTCGTCTAGGTTTTAACCTTTGTAAAGCATGTATTTTGAATTATTTATTTAGAGTTTCATGCTTCGTAGATTAAGTGATCATCTGATAGTCTTTCATTTACTGCTTTCCGTGGAATAATCGTTGTTAGTTCCCTAGTGTTTCTGTTGGTCAAACTTCCAATAGTGTTAATATTTTGTTGCCAGTACGTCAAGGTCAGGATAACTAATTTTTATATCTTTTGTAGTCAAAAGGGATGTCATTAGGGGCTCTATATTTTGGAGTGTTATAACAAGTACGTATCCGCCCATGGACTCCATGTCCATTCCTGCATGCGTTTGCCTTTTCCTAGGCAAGATGGTATCTACCAGCAGGACAATGCAACGTGTCACACAACTCACAATGTGCGTGTGCTGTTCAAATTCTTTTTGAATCCTTTTTGAGCTCCAGGATGAGTTCTCCGGCCACCAAACCCCTTGGATTTAAACGCAGTCAAGACTCTGTGGTACCACCTCGATCGGGCTGTTCGTACCATGGATTCTCAACCGTGAAACCTAGCGCAGCTGGCCGTGGCTCCACATCCTGTCGGTATCTTCCAGGACCTCACTGCCTCTCTTCCTGCACGTCCGCTCTGCAAAAGGTGGTTATTTAGGCTCTTGACAGGTGACCAGATTAGTATTGCTGGACAGTGTAAAAGTATTGTCCGATTAGCAAGAACAGGTTAATGGTTTCGTCAGAAGTTCTGTTTTTTTCTACAGTCATGAAGAAATTTTCCTTTGCCTCATTCTCGATGCGGTCGTGGCATAGCGCCAAAGCCTTCCTTGCGACCGTGGACAGAATCCACGGGCTCTTAGCGTAGGCCAACTGCACGTTAGAACTGGAAGCGTTTATTTGCGTATCCGGATCAGTTTAACGCTCAGCTACACTCGCATAAAATTTTTAATAAAGGCCATCAGCCTTGTTCTGACCCAGAAGCTAGGTTTAAATTTGACAGAACTCCAAAACAAGTGATTAAAACTATCTAACGGCAGTCGGAAAGTTCCGAAATTCGATCTCAGGACTGGGGGTAACAGTCCACACTCGCCTCCAGTTGGTTTCTCGAAAATTTCACCAACAATCTCCAGTAAGCAAAACAGAAAAACTTCGAAGAAGAACCGTACCTTGCTCACAATACGCAAAACAACGGCATGGAAGCAAATGTAATTCACTAAGCCTAGCCTAATCTGTCACTTATTACACAACACGCACACCTAACTAATGTAAAGCTACAGCTAGTCAGTCACAACGCGGACAGCCACAAATCAATAGTTTTTATTCTAATGTCGTTTCTCCATAAGATGATATTTTCCATACTCAGTTTTTCTAATCAAATAAACTTGCCACTGTACGTTTACTGACCTCTACGTAGCAAATCTATGAGCAGACAGAGCCAAGCATTTTTTAGCAATCGATCAGGGGGTGCGGGAGAGAGGCCACGTGAGTGACTCCCGCCTCTGCCTGCAGAGAGGGGCTCGTGAATTTCTCTCTCTCTCTCTCTCTCTCTCTCTCTCTTTCTTACTCTCTCCCTCTCTATTGGATTTTGTCTCTACCCCAGTGCAGCTGGTTTATGCCCCTTCTGACTTGTGTCTGAATTGTGATCCAGAGCACTCTTATGACTTGTTCCTGCCAGTTTCTCTTGTAACTCATATCTCCCCACCTTTCTACTTTTCAGGATTCGCCCCTGAAATTACATCGATTCTTTCGAAAATCTTTCAACTTTTGTCCACCCACCCCTGCTGGCACGTTGTAAGTACATCCATCCTGGAGGATCCCATCGCAACCCGAATCTTCAATAAACGCAGACATTATCTTCACTGTAACTATAACTATAACTTTTAATCGTCCCTGAGAACCGGATCCCATTCGCTGTCCTGTCCGCGTATGGCTTGAAACTCTCGTGCAGGTCACTAAACTGCAACACGTCCTATCAAACCTTGACACGACCAATCAGAATATCACACACATGCGCGGGAACGTACATGTCTATTCTTCTGTTGTGGTGTCTTAGAGACGCTTTAAATTATATTACACACTGGTGCCAGATGGAGATGTTTTGATATATTTGGAAATCTTGGAGATTCGTAAGATATTTAGGAAGAAAGACAGGAGTATTCAGGTTCAACATTACATCCACAACGGTGACATTAGAGGCAGAACGCAAGTTGAGATTTAACAAAGGAATAACGCACTATCTGTGGACATTTCGTTCGTCTCGAGTGATCTAAGGAAACCATGGAAATCTTAAATATAGGTGGGCGAACTGTATCTCAACTGCGAATAAAGTGCTTTAATTTCGAAGGAAACTCATTAATGAGTAGCATAAAGAGTAATAAAAACCAACTTGATCTAAAAATATACTGTCGTTGAAAATAGCGTCACTATCACGAAAAAATGTGGCAATTATGCTCGTGGTATTCGAAATTATTTCTGTTGTACACTTCTTTATTTTTGTGTACAAACAGTTGCATTGATCTTACAAAACATTCTGAATATTAGAGGTCCAGAAATGAGCAGCCATTAACATGTAACATACAGGCAGCAGCCTTCTTTTATGAGGTGGTCATAATAACTTATGAATACACCACAAAGAGGAATGGTGCAGAGTTATATCTAAAGCTTCTTTCACCAAGCTAATTGAAATATATTGATCCAGCCAGCTGCATTACACCAACGAGAATTGCTCATTTCTCATGAAACTTGAGCTCATCTTCCTGAAGGAGATTTTCAAAACATTAACTTGCACAAAAGTGCGTTGTGTACGTTTAGATGCCAAAGATTCTGTGGCAGTCACGAGCTGTAATACTTCATGCCCGTAACCTACTGTATACGGATTGTTTTATGCAATCTTTTTTCCTTGCGGTATTTTTGTTTAAAAAAAATGGCTCTGAGCACTATGGGACTCAACTGCTGAGGTCATTAGTCCCCTAGAACTTAGAACTAGTTGAACCTAACTAACCTAAAGACATCACAAACATCCATGCCCGAGGCAGGATTCGAACCTGCGACCGTAGCGGTCTTGTGGTTCCAGACTGCAGTGCCTTTAACCGCACGGCCACTTCGGCCGGCTATTTTTGTTACTTCAATAGTATTTTTTTTCTTTGTTTAGTGTGGTTCTTTTTGTCAATTGATCCATCACTTTTTACAGTCAGTCTTTGATGTCCCTAGCAATATTCTCCTTCGTCAAGTACTTTTCCTGTGGTGCTAGATTTGTAATGTAATTTTACAAGATTACTGAAACTTACTACCTACTCATAATAGTTTTATCCGACTAGTCACACTTATTTCCAGTTCAGATATAATTGACCGTATTTCTTACAAGGCTTTCTTTATTTCTCGAGGTATGTCCCATCGCTGTTATTGAGCTCTAGGCGGACGCTATTTACTTCCCTGAATAAGTTCTTTCAAACTGATTTGGTTTCTAAACAAAAAGTAGCTCGAACAAGATGGTGAGCCGTGCTAAAATGAAATCGGTTTACTGTTAGTAGATACCTAAATTTACTAATGTCTGTCGTTAAAACGTAGACCATTTCGTTCCTGTAACTGTTCTCTTAATCGTAGCTGCTATTCGTCGTAAACACGTATGACTTAAATTCGTTGTGTCTGTCCTCAGTCCTCTCCTTTCTGATAACCATTCTCTCATTCTCTTGGCTTCTGCGTCAAAACCATTGAATAACGTCTCCGAACACAGTGGTTTAGGCTACCTTGAAGTTGCTCAAAGCTATATCCAGCAGGATGTAAATTTTATCGTCGCTGGTTGCAAGTACGTAGACATTACTGTTAAGTCAGTTCTATTACTTAAAGTTACATTTTTATCTCGGGTGAATTGCGAATCTGTCACTCTTTCTTATGCATTATTTTATCAATAAATCTTTCTGCTACTGCTTCACTGCTTCACAGAATATTACTGTAATCATCTTTACAAACTGTGGCCTAAATTATACATGTGTGAGGCTATTGCGATTTTCTTGCCAGTTTGTCCTTTGTATGACTGGAAACATGTCTTATGTGTTTATAAATTTTGGCCTTGTGGATAGCTAGAGTTATACACTGACTTGTAATTTATTAATTGTAGAGCAAGAAGAGAATAGTAACTTTTGAAATGTGGTGCCACAGAATATTACTGAAGACTGGATGGGAAGACTGGATATTTAACGACGATGTACTGAATGTCACTTGTGACGAAATAGATTAATGGCAAAACTTCACTCAAATGAGGGAATGGTTGAAAGGAAATATCTTGAGGTATTAACAGCCATTTCGGGGGAGGGGAAGGGAGGAGGGTAGCAGAAATAAGTGTAGAGTGAGTCCAAGCCGAAGCAGTTTTAAATGGGTGTAGGCTGCAGTAGTTATGCGGAGATGTAGGGGCCTGCAGGGGGTAGAAGAGCGTGGGGACCTATATCAGTTCAGCCTTCGAAACAAGCACCACAGTAACAACATGCAAAGCTATTCTTGTTTTGTGTAACCAGGATTTACTATCTCCTGTGAGATGTTATCTTTGGATGGAATGCTGCCTATAGCGGTATATGTTCGTACAATACTTCTTTTTCTGAATTAGTCGTATGTGACTTTATTTCCTTTTGCATCCTATATACAAAAGTGAGGGGAAGTAATTAGCTCTCGAAGGTCGTTTACGGCGTTTGCTTCATTCTAGAGACTGTTCAGTGGCAATGAGTACACTCTACGCACCACTGACTATGCAGCATATTTGTGACAATAGGCATAGCGTGACGGTAAGTTTACGGTAGTATTGCTCGTTGTTTTCTTTCCGAGAACAGTGTATCAGCCTTCGTTCGAGGTGGGTAGCCTCGTATCCCACAATGAAAGATATTTTAGTACGTAAGTTATTGAAATTATTCAGAATAACTGTGAGGTCGCCAGTGGCCTACTGTTTAATGTAGGCTTCATTAGTCGTCAGAAAATAACATATATGTAAACTTCGTCCGAACAGGCGTCCGGCCGCTGTGTCATCCTCAGTCCACAGGCGTCATTGGACGCGGATATGGAGGGGCTTGATGTCAGCACACCGCTCTCCCGGCCGCATATCAGTTATTACGAGACCGGAGCCGCTACTTCTCAATCAAGTAGCTCCTCAGTTTGCCTTACAAGGGCTGAGTGTGCCCCACATGCCAATAGCGCTCGGCAGACCGGATGGTTACCCATCCAAGTGCGAGCCCAGCACGACAGCGCTTAACTTCGGTGATCTGACGGGAACCGGTGATACCAGTTACCACTGCGGCTAGGCAGTTGGCAGCATATATGCAGTAAAAGTAATATATTGTTCTCTAGTCCTGATGTGTAAGGATCAACGATGTAATAGAATAACTACTCAGTGATGAAAAGTCATTTAAAATTCTGAAGGAAGCAAAAATAAAATACAGGGAACGAAACGGTATCTGTAACTTGAACAGAAATCACATTGAAATTAAAAGACTTGAACGACGTAGCAGCAGCAAAAAAGATTTTCTGCACTGATCAAAGAGAGAAGGAAAATTGTGAGAAATTAGTGAAGGGAACTGAATTTTTTGCCATAGACGGTAAATGATTTCAAGGATGGGTTGAACTGACCGGACAGTATCTAGGAAGGAGTTTATAACGTGAATATTGATAAAAGTAAATCACGGGTAATGGAATGGAGACGAATTAAATCAGTGACGCGCTGAAAATCAGGTTAGCAAATCAGAAGCTGAAAGAGGTAGATGAATTTAGTTACTTAGGCAGGAAAAAATGTCAGTGACCGAAGTGGAGAGAATACAAAATTGATATTGGCAATAGCACGAAAAGCATTGTTGGAAAAGAAAGATTTGTTAACACAAAGTATAAACTGAAATGTTACAAGCGTTTTCTGAAGGTATTTGGAGTGTAGCTTGTACAGAAGTGAAACGTGGGCGATAAACAGTTCAGACAAGAAGAGAATGGAAGCGATCGGTAGGTACACGGCAGCGCCAAAGAAATTGGCATAAGCATGCATATTCAAATACAGAGAGATGCACACAGTCAGAATACAGCGATGCCGTCAACAACACCTATATAAGATAGCAAGTGTCTGGCGCAGTTGTTGGATCGGCTACTGCTGTTACAATGGCAGGTTATCAAGATTTAAGTGAGTCTGAACGTTGTGCTACAGTCGGCGCACGAGCGAAAGGACACACCATCGCCGAGGTAGCGATGAAGAGGGGATTTATACCGTACAACCATTTCAAGAGTGTACCGTGAATATCAGGAATCCGGTAAAGCACCAAATCTCCGCCGTCCGGAGTGGCCGTGCGGTTCTAGGCGCTACAGTCTGGAACCGCGCGACCGCTACGGTCGCAGGTTCGAATACTGCCTCGGGCATGGATATGTGTGATATCCTTAGGTTAGTTAGGTTTAAGTAGTTCTAAGTTCTAGGGGACTGATGATCTCAGAAGTTAAGTCCCATAAGGCTCAGAGCCATTTGAACCATTTGAACCAAATCTCCGACATAGCTGCGGCCAGAAAAAGATCCTGCAAGAGCGGGAATAACGACGACTGAAGAGTATCGTTCAACGTGACAGAAGTGCAACCCTTCCGCGAATTGCTGCAATTTTCAGTGCTGGGCCAACACAAGTGAGAGCGTGCGAACCATTCAAAGAAACATCATCGATAAGGGCCTTCGGAGCCGGAGGCTCACTCGCGTACCCTTGATGACAGCACGACCAAAAGCTTTACGCCTCGCCTGCGCCCGTCAACACCGACATTGATGACTGGAAACATGTTGCGTAGTCGGACGAGTCTCGTTTCAAGCTCTATCGAGCAGATAGACGTGTACGAGCATGGATACTGATCAAGGTGGTGGAGGCTTTGTAATGGTGTGGGGTGTGTGCAGTTAAATCTAGATACAATCTGACAGATGATACGTATGTAAGCATCCTGTCTGATCTCCTGCATCAATTCATGTCGATTGTGCCTTCCGACGGACTTTGGAAATTCCAGGAGGACAATACGACACCCCACGCTCTATAGTTCCTCCAGAGTGCCTCTAGAAATACTCTTCTGAGTGTAAACTGTTCCACTGGCACCAAACTCGCCAGACATGAACGTTATTGAGCATATCTGGGATGCCTTGCAACGTGTTATCACGGATTTATGGACAGCCCCTCAGTATTCACGGTGTCAGTTCCCTCCAGCACTACTTGACACATAGGTCGAGTCTATGCCACGTCGTGTTGCGGCACTTCTGTGTGCTCGCGGGGGCCCTACAGGTATTAGGCAGAGGTACTAGTTCCAGAATGAGATTTGCACTCTGCAGCGGAGTGTACGCTGATTTGAAACTTCCCAGCAGATTAAAAATTTGTGCCGGACCGAGACTCAAACTCGGTACCTTTGTCTTTCGCGGGCAAGGTAGGAGACGAGGTACTGGCAGAAGTAAAGCTGTGAGGACGGGGCGTGAGTCGTGTTTGGGTAGCTCAGATGGTAGAGCACTTAGCCGCGAAAGGCAAAGGTCCCGAGTTCAAGTCTCGGTCCGGCACACAGTTTTAATCTGCCAGGAAGTTTAAGAGGTACTAGTTTCTTTGGCTCTTCAGTGTAGTTCACATATTGAGGGATGGGGGATGGTTAGTTTGTTACTGGAGGGGGGTGGGGGAGGGGCGAGGAGTGAAAATTGTAGAAAGAGACCGATGGTTGAATACGATAAGCTGGTTGAAATGGTTTATAAGTTCTAGTGGTTACTCGGAGACGAAGATGGCTCTGCAGGTATCGAAGACATCAACAAAACCATTAAGACAGTGTGCTGAGGGGCTATTGAAGTTGCGCAGATAATTCTTCGGCTGTGAGGCACCCTTTACGGCCGCACTTGTGCGCTTGATGGACGGACCGGCAGGTTCGCGGCAGCCAAGTAGCCGCAGTCCTTATTTGCAAATGTGAATGATTGCGCCGACAGGGGCGGCGTGCCTCTTCATTGACATGTGGCCGGCCGGCGCGGTGGCCCAGACGCGCCGTCAGCGCGGCGCCCCCCTCGCCATCCATCAGCGGCGACGGACCAGCGCCGACCTGCGAGCGGACGTATCCAGAGCGGCGACAGGCCGGCAGCCGCACTGACAGACAGCCGAGACCGGCTGTGCGCCAGTACACTGACCCGGTCTGACTCAGTCCAAATGGCGCTACTTTACTGCTCCTGACTACCGTATTTGTCACACCACAGCTCGCCCTAAACTTACTCGCCCGTTTCTTGTTTTTTGATTTCTAATGGTTATGCCCACTCAGTAAATTCCTTCTATTTTTGTGATCTGCATTTTGCTCCTTGTCCCCTTCTTCTAGCCGTAATTCTCCATGACTGACTATGAAAGACAGAAGCGCAAGAAATAAGCAGCACAGACCAAAATTCACGCTATTCTATCAGTCCACATTGCGAGAATTCCTTTAAAAAAGCTGATCATTTCAAGTGGATTGTAGCTAGGAATTCTACATCTACATATATACCCCGCAAGCCACCCTACGGTGCGTGGCAGGGGGTACCTTTTACCACAACTAGTCGTCTCCTTTGCTGTTAAAAAAAAAAAAAAAAGGTTCAAATGACTCTGAGCACTATGGGACTTTACATCTGTGGTCATCAGTCCCCTAGATCTTAGAACTACTTAAACATAACGAACCTAAGGACATCACACAGATCCATGCCCGAGGCAGGATTCGAACCTGCGACCGTAGCGGTCGCGCGGTTCGAGACTGAAGCACCTAGAACCGCTCGGCCACTTTCCTGTTCCACTCGCAGCTAGAACAAGGGAAAGACGACTGTCTGTACGCCTCCGTATGAGTCCTAATTTTTCGTATCTTATCTTAGTGACACCCTAGGCGAAATGCATGGCGGTGGCAGTTGGATCATTCTGCATCCAGCTTCAAATGCCAGTTCTCCAAATTTTCTCAGTAGTCTTGCTCGAAATGTCTTCTGACCTCCAGGCATTTCCACTTGAGCTCCCGAAGCATATCGATAAAACTTGCATGCTGATCGAACCTACCGATAACAAAGCTAGCAGTTAGCCTCTGAATTACTTCAGTGTCTGATCAAGAATAATTTGCACTAGCTTCCTATGCGGTGTCCTTTACAGGAATCGCGCTTTCCTAGAATTCTCCCAATGAACGTAAGTCGACCATTCACCTTCCCTACCACAATCGTCACATGCTCGTTTCCATTTCATATCGCTTAGCAGCAGTACGCCTATATACTTAAACGACGTGAGTGTGTCAAGCATAACGCTACTAATGTTATAGCCGAACAATGCGCGTTTTTTTCCTAATAATTACTGTTAACCTACATTCTCTACATTAAGAGCCAGCTGTGATTCATCACACAAACTAGTAGAAATTCTGTCTAGGTCATCTTGTATCCACCTACAGTTACTTATCTTCGACGCCTTCCTGTATACCACAGGATCAACAGCAAACAACCGCCGATAGCTGCCCACGCTGTCTGCCAGGCTATATCGGTCCTATCACACTTCACTGGGCCACCCATGATGTTATCCCCGTTACGGACTAGTACTCACCGCCGAGGACAACAAGAAAATCACATGTTGTGAGGCGAATATTTGATCAATTGTCGTATTTTCGTATCTGCTGATGGGTGGATGAACAGTTTTATAATGTTCGCATGATGCACTTGGTAGACGGCCTTACCACATAGGTAACACCGGTTCCTGTCAGATCACCGAAGTTAAGCGTTGTCGCGTTGGGCTCGCACTTGGGTGGATGACCGTCCGGACCTGCTGAGTGCTGCTGGCAAGCGGAGTGCACTCAGCCGTTGTGAGGCCAGTTGAGGTTCTATCCGATTGAGAAACTGACAAAGGCAGGAAGATTGATGTCCCTACACATCCTTATCCAGTGTCGCCTATCGGGTGAGAATGACACAGAGGTCGGGCGGTACCATTGGGCATACTGAGACCTCTTCGGACGGTGTTCACATGATAAACTTTCGGAAGTATTGTACGTACATTGCCGTATTTTATGTCTGAAAATGGAGCCTTGTACCCTCCAAATCGATATCAACAAAACAGGAAAGTAATACAGCAGTAACGATACAGAAATAGAATGACTATGATTTAGTTTACGTCGTGTCAACCTTTTTGCATATTATTTCCGAGCCTGTAGAGATAAATGTTTGGAGAACTAATCCGTCCGGATTTGTACCTCGAAGTGTTAGTTACTTTTCGATAATTTCACTCTGATCCGATAGACGGTGGCACCTTGAGATGTGACCATAGCTTCAGCAAAGCAAAACCAGACCTCAGAGAAGTTCGAGATCTGCAGAATAGATTTTCATGCTTTTAACTCTTTTAACTGTAACCAGCAGCTAATAGGTGGTTTTCTCAAATTAGCATGAGAAGTACTGTACAGGAGTTGTGGTCGGTGCTCATGAGGGCCATTTAGATGTTATAGACTCTTCATTGAAGCAGATGCTACTTCAACAACATCACTTGAGTAATATTGCGAAATAACTACGAGGAGCCAGAGAAGAAAGGGGATGAGCAATGACAACGCCCACTTCTGAATTAGGAACCAATCAGTCTGCGCCTGAAGTTTTATTTGAGAAAAGAATGTGATATTCAAACGATTCTGAGAGTTTCTTGCAGCTTACGTAATATGAGAGCCGACCGGTAGCCCTTTTGGGGGAAACAGGCGAGTCTCAGGCCGTCTGAAGTGGATGTCGTGTTTAGAAGCGTTTCATATTTATCAAGCCGCAGCTTAGTGACGCTTAGTCATCGAAGAAGCTATTCTGCCCTCAATACGGAAAGCTTACAAAAAATCGTCCCGCGAGCGGACGAGGAGTTCCAGACAGTTATGTGTCTGCTAGACAGAAGCCTCATGTAAGTGGAGCTAGGCTTGAAGATATTTAATAGAAGACATGAACTTGTCGAGGGTTTTTTAAGCCTAATAACTGCATTTGATACTGTGGAGACTTGAGGTTTCATGATTTTTTGGTGGCTCTCTACCTATGTCTTTTTGAATTGTTGCACTGTTAAGTCTTAATGGAGATCCTTGCAGGAGTTGCAGGAACCAGCTGCGGGAGATGTTTGTTAGAGGTGTACGTTTTCGAGCCAAGTAGTCGGATCTTGTATCTTTCCTGGAGATTTACTACTACAGTCCATTTGTTTTGGAGTAATGGCTACTGCAATCTTGTCCAACCGACCTTCTTAAGATTGTTGTACAATTGCATCAATGCCCGGTCAGCAGATAAACTTTCTTTACTAATCACTGGTGCAATACATCGCGTAATTTGGCTCGTGTGCCACACATTGCTTAGCTCGCTGCGTTCCGGCCACGGATATCTGCGAGACTTGCGACTCCTTGGCGTCGTGGAGGACGAGATCAAGGCAGGTTTGAACACACAACCTCTGTGCTTTCTCGAGTAATAGTTTTGCCGTTTGAGCTATCCGGGCACGACTCAAAACGCCCCAGTGCATCTTATATTCTGCTAGTAACTCTATCCTACCTCATAGAAACTCTCCTGCTTTTCTTGCTGAATGATGAGATAGTTGGCGTCGCTGGGGCCTCTTGCCGCTTCGTGATACTTGCCACCCACGTGGTTCTTTGTGAACCCAATACTTCACATTATCAGCCTTTAGGCGATTACAATAATTCCCGGATACAAGAAAATGTGATTAGAAATTGTTACCGCTGTCTACGGAAAGTAAGCGGACACATCACCACATTGATTCCTCAATTTCAGTTTGATCTGACGAAGGCATTACGTCGCAGTTCATACAATTAATATTGCCTGGATGCCGTTAAACAAAATTGGCTACCCCTTTTCTGTTCTCTCATTTACCATTTACTGTCGAAGTTACCTCATACTCAGATTCTGACAATGGAAGCCGATCGCAGTATCGTTGGTTCAGTAAAGGAGGAAGGAAGATTTGCGCTTAATATGGGATCGATGACGTGGACGGGATAGCATTGAATAAGCAGGACGAAGGGAATAATCTGCGTTCTTTTGAAGGAAGCATCAGAGTATTTACTTCATTGGGTTCAGGAAACCACATAACACTTAAATCTGCAGCGCCGGACATGGAATTAAACCCAACTCCCGCTAACGTGTATCGTGTTCCGGACACATAGACAATTCCAGGACGCACTGCCATGACTGTGAGTTGACCAGACCAGCGACAGGGTGCACCTCACACTGAACTCTGCCAGTATTTCAGGGCTGCGATAGGGAAGTTTTCCGCGTCCTGATAATCAGAACGCCAGACCGCGTAATTAATTTTCGTGGACGCGTCAGAACATTACAACTGCCGCATCCCGCCGCTCCTCGTCCACAGCTCGCTGTTCGCTGCTGCCGCCTGAATCAAGGTGAAAGAGTGAAATACTGCACCGGCGTAGGGTTGTTAAATGGTATTCACAGAACCCTGTTCTCAGGCGAACCATAGTTTGTGGCATACTTGGTCGTAGTTGATTCCGTTTTAATAGAGTAGGGCCTCACAGTGGATTCATGTAAACAGAGTCAGATTGCATTGTAAAAGGGATTAATTCAGGGGAGAATTTGTACAGCTTTCAACCCAAGTATGTTTTACTGATCAAATACCATCCCTTTCCTGATTTGTGTTTGTCATTTTTTGTTTAAGACTTATCAGCTCGTTCTAGTTGTAAAAGGATTAATAAAACTTGTCATTATTTCATAAACTTAAAAACGCTAATGTTCTCATTGATACGCCCTCAACTATTCACTATGTTTATTTTGTTGAGGTGGTACATTGGTACACCAGCAATATAAGATTCAGTCTTATTAAATTAAATAATTTGATTATTAATTTGAGTTCTGAAAGTGACTGCAGGCATAGGCAACGATAGTACATGAGTAAATTTACTAATTTCATATACAAAAAAAACTAAGGACGTAGCTCACGATAATACTTTCTTTATGCAAAGATAAGTCTGCCCCGATAGCTGAGTGGTCAGCGTGACGGATTGTCCGCCGACGGGCCCGGATTCGATTCCCGGCTGGATCGGGGATTTTCTCCGTTCAGGGACTGGGTGTTATCTTCATCATCATTTCATCCCCACCCAGCATGCAGCTCGCTCAATGTGGCGTCGATATGTAATAAGACCTGCACTAAGGCGGCCGGACCTGCTCCGTAAGGGGCCTCCCGGCCAATGACGCGAAACGCTCATTTACATTTACATGTAAAGATAATAACAGTTAGCATCACTCTGACAAATATTTATGATTAAAGCAAGTGATGGCTGCCAAAATGTCATCGGTTTTTGTCCGGAGCCCAAGAACTGCAATAAAAAATTGACCGGTTTTTCAGTTGTCTTGTGGCCAAAAAGCCGCATAAAAAACAAAATGAATCGGTTTCTAAATTCCTGAGACTGACACACGACATGTTGAATACACTATTCACCGTTTCCAGGCACCAGCTGAAATCGAGAAACAGCGTGTTCCACAATAGGGCAGAGTGTCTCGGGGGTCACGTTCAGAACGCTTGCCTTCAGTTCAGCTACGTTCGTAACTGGAACAATGAACACAACGTCTTTCAGATAAACCCACAGCCAGGAGTCACATGGGTTAAGATGGGGTGATCTGCGCGGCGAGGCGGCGGGAAAACTACTGCTGTTAGTCCGAGCATTTCCGAAACGTGTCTACGGCAGGCGCTTCACTGGCTGTGCAATGTGCGGAGGGGCACGATCTTGCGTAAAAACGATGCTACCCACACATCCAGGCTGTTGAAGGGCTGGAATGAAGTTGGTACGCAAAAGATTCTCACAGAGTTTACCAGCGATGGCACAGCTAACACTGATCTCCTCCTCAAAAAATTACGGCTCTACAATAAACGTTGCCATTAACCCGAACCACACATTCATCTTTACAGAATAGTACCACTTCATTCTGTGAAGAGGACTAAGTGGTACTCTTTGAAGTGCGCGCGTATTTTCCGTTGCCTATGTCGTTCAGTTCTGCATGTTGACATATCTCGGAAATGGGCTTCGTCTGTACATAGAATGTTCCATGGCCATTCATTGTCCACTTCCATGCGAGCAAGAAATTCCAGACCGAACATTCATCTTACCGGCAAGTCAGCAGGAAGTAGCTCCTGGTTCACATGGTTCAAATGGCTCTGAGCACTATGGGACTTAACTGCTGAGGTCATCAGTCCGCTAGAACTTAGAACTACTTAAACCTAACTAACCTAAGGACATCACATACATCCATGCCCGAGGCAGGATTCAAACCTGCGACCGTAGTGGTCGCGTGGTTCAAGACTGTAGCGCCTAGAACCGCTCGGCCACCCCGGCCGGCGAAGTGGGTCATTTTGTATGGGTCTTTTGCACCGTGCTCGCAAGTGAGCCAATAATATGCTCCTAATCTGACGTCTTTCTGGGCAGTGGTTCTCTTTCTACGGCGTTTTGAAACTGGAAATTGCCGGCCGAAGTGGCCGAGTGGTTAAAGGCGCTGCAGTCTGGCACCGCAAGACCGCTACGATAACAGGTTCGAATCATGCCTCGGGCATGGATGTGTGTGATGTCCTTAGGTTAGTTAGGTTTAACTAGTTCTAAGTTCTAGGGGACTAATGACCTCAGCAGTTGAGTCCCATAGTGCTCAGAGCCATTTGAACCATTTTTGAAACTGGAAATTAGGGACACCCTGTATATGAGTGTGAGAGACAAAGGCAGAGCACAATCATAATCGCTCCGCGATCAGCCTGGGACAATAACTCCTATAGCTTCTGAAGCAGCGAAAAGTAATGACCGCGGTAACCTATGAAACAAATGCCAGTCCTAAAAACAGTATTACGACTACAGCATGGTCATGTGAAATATTTCATTTGCTCATATTCAGTGATATATGGCAGATGTTGCGAACGGCAAGGCGATTCATTTCCTCACTAACATTCATAAAATTTACAGATGAAACGTATTGTTCTAAAATAAAATGTCGATAAACAGCAATAAATTTGACTAATATTGGCTCTAAACACGCTGTCGGAACGGCCATTAGCAAATAATATATGGGGGCAATTACAATCGCTGGCCATTCCACCCTAACTGGGGTAGCTGCGCGAAAGTGCTCACGAAGAGGTCCGACCAGGTAGGCAGAGAACGGCTACTCGCTACTAGGTGCCGGCTACCAGTTGCTTGCGGTCCCCAGTTACCAGAGGCAGCTAACGCCGCGCCGCTACCACACTTGCCTCGCGGCGTCTGCTAACAAGCGCGCCGCTGTAGAACCTCAATAAAGACACCGCGTTTCAGGCCCACAGTGGTAATAACACTGCGCGGGGACACAATGACGTCACGACTAGACAATGGCGGCGACTACGCACATAAATCTCCGCGGGGACAATAGCTTCGGTAATTACTGCAACAATAAACCACGATCTGATTTATACTAGGCGCGCCCAATTACCGACCCTAGCGCACAATGGCCGGATTATCTACCTGTTCCGAGTGCTCTCATAGGCCGCTGATTATAATCTTTATATGTTATTCTGGCTCGTTTCGGTCAGGTTTCGCATCGGCAAAGCCGGTTAGCCGACTCCTTAACGCACACCGCCGGTTTAAACGATCTCTTTTTACTTTTTGCAAGCTGTGGAACAAATTAGCAGCGTAGTTAACAGATGAACGATTTACTTTCACTTATTTAAAAATATGTGTTCAGGCACTCATCCTTCAGCCTCCTCTACAACGTATTGTATCAGTACCTGCTGTGTGCTCGTTAGATGAAAACGCCGCTTAGAAAATGAGCGGTCGCATAACGGGACAGCAGACAGACCAGTAACGAACAGAGCAGTCTGTCGTTGCTAACGAGAGGGCAGCGTTGTTACACAAAAAACTATTTTAACAGCATGCCTCAGCGAAAAGTCTCTCTTACGAAAGGATGTTTACAAAATAGCGCATGTCACGGACTCGCTTTTCTGGACACGAACTTCGACGAAAGCCTCAGAAATGACCCGCTTGAATAGCGAGTGAAGGAGAAAGTCACCCATTAAAAAGCAAAGGCACAGTACCTCTACAAGAAATGCATCCTCATAAACATAATATGGGCGCCACCTTATTGGTCCGTCCTAGTGACTAATAAGGTAGGACGTGTTCCACTTTAACACAACGTCGAATCAGCATACAAACTTATCGATGAATGAATCATGAACGGAACACCATTGTTCACGAGATCACTGACGGTTGGTAAGACAGCAATTTCACCGACTTAGACGGAGCCTCGTTGTGATGATGATCTGTCTGGTAAGTAATCGAGGTAATCGAGTGTGCAGAGCGCGAAGTCGACGGTATTTCTGGCTGCAGCTGTGTGTCTTAACGTGGCGCGAGGTCTCTATGCAGGACAGGAGCTGTGCTGGTTGCATATCTTCAGTTACAATGTTGACCATTAAAATTGCAGCAACATGAAGGCAGCATGTAACAAACGTCAAATTACCATGAAGTGTACTGCTGCTTCGTTGAATGCATACACTCAAAAGCCACACCATGAAGGAATTAACCGAATGAGACAGAAATTGGTGGATGTGATGTACTTGTACACACAAGCAAAAGATTACAATTTTAGCCGGCTTAAGCCAATACAGTTGCCGAAACAATATCAAGATAAGAAGCGTAAAACATTCTAAGAAAAAAAGACACAACGTCAAAGAACTATTCGAACGGTATGAAAATCTGTAGATGTGAAGTACATATACAGACAAACAAGGTATATATATAAAGAAAAGATTATTTATTCAAGAGGAAGAGCTTCACGACTGGGCATGTCAATAATACAATAACAAACACTTCTGGCCCTTATGCAAGCAGTAATTCGGTTCAAAAAACTGGTTCAAATGGCTCTGAGCACTATAGGACTTAACTTCTGAGGTCATCGGTCCCCTAGAACTTAGAACTACTTAAACCTAACCAACCTAAGGACATCACACACAGCCATGCCAGAGGGCCCGAGTCAGGATTAGAACCTGCGACCGTAGCGGTCGCGCGGTTCCACACTGGAGCGCCTAGAACCGCTCGGCCACTCTGGCCGGCAGTTATTCGGATTGGCGTTGATGGACAGAGTTGTTGGATGTCTGCCTCAGGAATATAGAACCAAATTCTGTCCAACTGGCGCGTTAGATCGTCCAGATGCCGAGCTGGTTGGAAGACCAGACTCGTTAAACTCCGAACGTTCTCAGTTGGGGAGGGACTCGGCGACCTTGCTTGGATATGTAGGACCTGGCAGCACGAAGACAAGCGGTAGACATTCTCGCTGTGTGTGGGCGGACATTATCTTGCTGAAATGTAAGCCCAGGATGGCTTCCGTTAAGGACAACAAAACAGGGTGTAGAAGATCGTAGACTTTCAGTCTTGCCATGAGGGTGACGTTGGAACGTCACTCGTGGTTGTAAGGCCGTCAGGTTGGTATCCCTCTGCTATCTCGGACGTCTTCAGACACGACCTCGGCCTGGAAACTCGTAGACTGGAGTAACATTGCTTTCGACGACGATCCCTGCTCCGAACTGAGCCCCAATGACCAGAGAAAATGTGTCTGGCGACGCCCTGGTTAGCGGTAGGATACCAACCTGACTATCGTCTACCATACTGCCCGAGAGCCAGGAGTAATGATCTGTGGTGCCATTTCTTTTCATAGCAAGACGCCTTTGGTTGTCATCTGCTGCACCCTTACAGCACAGAGGTACGCCGACGATATTCTACGCACTGTTTTGTTGTCCTCTTCACGGCAAGCCATCCTGGGCTTACGTTTCAGCAAGATAATGTCCGCCCACACACAGCGAGAATGTCTACAGCTTGTCTTCGTGCTTGCCAAACCCTGTCTTGAAGAGAAAGGTATGGAAATGAAATGAGCGTTTGGTGTCATTGGCTGGGAGGCCTCTTGCGGGGCAGGTCCGGCCGCCTTGGTGCAGGTCTAATTACATTCGACGCCACATTGGGCAACCTGCTCGCCGGATGGGGATGAAATGATGATGATGACAGCACTTCTCCCAATCCCTGAGCGGAGAAAATCCCCGACCACGGGGGATCGAACCCGGGCCCCTTAGGACGGCAGTCCGTCGCGCTGACCATTCAGCTAACGGGGCGGAATAGGAGAAAGGTAATCGGATATCTTTCTAACGGAGAACGTTTGAAGCATTATGGGCAGTGCCATCCCACCAGATCAGGATTTTGACGATCTTACACAATATCCCTCAGGAGGACACACAACAGCTCTCTCAATCAAAGACAAGCAGAATAACTGCTTGCCTAAGGGCTTGACTTCCTCAATTTTTGAAGCCGTTTCTGCTGAATAAATTACCCATTTTTCTGAAATTGTAGTCATTTGTTTGTCTGTAATGGCATATCAAACCTATCGATATCCGCCCCTTTGGCTAACGCCTTCGTGGTGCTCTGTCCTTTTCCTTGTCTTAGAGTGTATAAAGAATCTGTTTCGCTTTAGATACTATTTGTATGTTAAAGACGCTGATAATCTGCTTTGACGTCTTGTCACCACGCCCCTATAAAAAAACGAGCAACTTGTTATCGTAAGTATCAAATACTGTTTTTTATGATTCAAATTCTTCTGGGTGACGTACCGTGTAATTGCTTAAAATAATTTAAGATATAAACTACAAAACCGACTTTTTTCCTGAGGAAGGCCGTTGTAATTCTGCCAAAAGTCGGTTTTATAGTTTATATTTTAAAGTGTTTTATACAATGACATGGTACAACACCCAGAATCATCTTGTCACCTTCCGTGGAAACTAATGTAGTCTTTCTTTTTCTTTTTCAGATTGAAATTTGCTGTTTTTTGATTCCAGAATAGTAGATCTGAATGACTGCTGCAGCTATTTATTGATTCTCCCTATCTTAGCAGACTGTCGAGTAATTCTTCGTTACTAAAAATCATTGTAGACGTAAAAATATTTCCAAATTACTAAGACTGCTATACTAAATATTGCTGTGTCGTCCAAACAAGACCAGCCAGGGCAAAAGCTCCACAAGCGTGAAGATGGGAGCTTGTGCCAGTTCCACAGAGACTCGCCACTTGCTCAAGTTCCACCAGCATCACGGACTCGCCGAGGATGAAGATGACTTCACCTCGGCCAATCCGCCAATGACCGGACGACGACGGACAAAAGCCTATTCGGAAGACAGAAGAGCAGCTCTCGCTCACTTGGATGCAGATCATCGTCCGGGACGGACTTAGACACGGAACGTCGTTTAGTGAACTCTTACAGGTGAACATATGGTTGTAAATTGCATTTGCTATGTACTGAGAAGTTTACCTACGATTATTTGCACTTAGCCATTGGGAGCCCAACTTGTCTTACATTACAAGCAGTCTTGCAGACTTTTTTATTCAGCTACTCACAAACTTTTAACTCAATTGATTGACTTTGTTACTTAATTTGTTGGAGTGATGTAGAACTTTCGTTCTCTTATCCTGTTACCTGAGCCTAGGGCATAGCTGTGTAATAGTGACAGAGAGAAATTGTCTTAGCGGTGTACTGCACTTGATTACCTCCACAATGCAGGCGTCTATCAAGTCACATGTGGCTGCGGCAAAGTGTATACAGGCGAAGCGGGAAGAACTGTTAAGGAACCCATTAAGGAACACGAACGGCACATGCACCTAAAACAAAGTGCAAAATCGGCAGTAGAGGAACATCATGAGAACTGTGGCTCTGACGTCGATTTTAATAACGTACGTGTACTGGCTAAGGAAACAAACTTTTGTAGAAGGAAGGTCAGAGAAAAGGTTGAAATTTCCAATAATGCATCTAATTTCAATAGAGAGGACGGCTATAGGCTTCTGGCATCGTGGCTCCCCGCCATCAAGGAAGTGAATACGCGGCCGCGGTGCGAGCGACATAAACAACGCGGGGGACAGTAATATTTTGAGTAAACATTTCCCTCTCTTGCTCTGTCCGTTTCGAATCTAGTCAATGATGAAGACCAACCAACAGCAGCAGCAGGAATTTCAACCAATAACCTCCCTCCAGTGTACGTGTTGAATAGTGCCTTTCTATCAAATGACGTAGGCCGCCAATGGTATCTACAGGAGATTAGCCAACAACGCCCCTTCTTATGCATCAGAACGGGAATATTTAACCTATGACTATGGTCCACCAATGGCAGCCACATAAATTTTAACCAATACTATCACTTCTCCAGCACGAACGCGAGGAAACTCCCCCTTATAAGAGGACGCGACACTTGTCTCTGACAGTGTTCTAGCAGTAGTAGACACCAGAAGATCCTGAGGAAGATCCCAGCAGAGGAGTCGAAACGTCGATCATTTTAGTAGGAATCTGAAGCGGCCTAATAACCCATAAGATTTTAACTTCAGTGGCAACGTCCGCGAAAGCGTGCACAATTACATACTTTTACCACATTACCTGCCAGACACACAACGTAGTTACATGGTACAAAGAAGGTATTATATTCTGAAGTCCCATTGTCCCACCGCAAATGGAGCTGCCCTACTTATAGGTATATCAGGGGGGACTGTGCAGCGTGTCTACAAGAAACGGTGTACTAGCCATGTAATGTGGCCATGTCCGAAAGGTCAGACTCCACCTATATATAAGATGCTCGTTAAAAGATCCTGAGCGACAGGACCACATATGAGAGTCACGTACTGTCAATCATAGTCGTTCATACTGGACAGATAGGTACTCGTACATAGAGGTGTCAGTGCCTTCTTACTTCAAATGACCGCTTCGTTCGTTTCCTCCTCACCTCCTATGGTAGATAATCGGACAAACGGAAGGTGTGCACTAGTCGGAAGCTCCGATTAAGACGTCAGTTAAGCGGAGTTGATAACTTGCTGTACTACAGTCAAGTGACAGCTGCCTTGTTTCCTCCTACCGGGCTGAGATTGCTGGTCGCCTCCTATGGTAGTACCGTACATAACCTGAGGGAGCGCTGCGGTCAGTGAGTGCAGATGCATCTCAACTAGTTTCTGAGCCCACATTGCGAGGGGAACTGCATTCAATGGACATTTAGAGTCGGCTAACTCGCGGAAGGCAATTCCTCACTGTGGCACATAAGGCTGCTCTGCTTCAGTGGGCCAAACAATACTGACACCGGACAGTAATTGACTGGCGGCGCATAGTGTGGTCTGATGAGTTGCAGTTTACCTCTGTTCAAATGACGCAAGGTGCGAAGTGCACAAACTGATCAATGAGAAAATTAAGCGGCATTGAATGGAAGGTGTAGTTCGGCTCTCTAGATGGTTCTGTGTCGTTTGAAGGTGTTTTTCTTGTCAAGACGTGAGTCCACTCATTTAGTTTACCTTGAACATGAAGCAGGATCCAGAGAGAATTTTTACTCCACATTATATTGTTGGTCGATTTGAAACTTCCTGGTAAGTTAAAAACTGTGTGCCGAGCCGAGAGTGCAGCCCAGAAAATTCGCCTTTCCCAGAAATCAAAAGTTCCAGGTTCGAATCCCAATGTACCACATAATTTGAACCAGGACATTTATTTCAAAAATCTCGGAGTATAAGTGTCGCCAGTTCTTCTACGTACGCATCTACGTATGCCGTGGAGACTCCCGTCTTCCTGGACGACAAGGTGCCTTTACTGGTGGCTCACAGACTTTTCCATGTTCTGACGAACACTCAGGCATCATAATGAGTCTCGACCTGCCCACTATACCACCCAATCTTTATCGCATGAGAGAAATCAAGGTCTACTTGGAACATCGTGTGAAACGTTGCAGTCTATATCTCCAAAATTTGGTAGTCTTATGGGACCTAATCATCAATGAGAATCTTCAGCTGGCAATGGCATACCCGAAGAAACTTGAGGACTCTCTTCCTTGGTAATTTTGCACAGTCGTCTGGGGATAACTAATTTTTTGTCTTGCCTATACTTACAGATACATATGAACATAGGAGCGTCAGAGTTCGTCCACTGTCTAAATGATCTCTTCGCCCAATTCCTCATCGCCTTTTATGATGGATAACCGGATAAACGCAGAGAGCGCGCTAGTCGGAATCTCCGATTAAGTCGCCAGCTAAGCGTATTCGCAGTCTTGCTGTACTCGAGTAATGTAATCCCTACCTCCATTTCCTCCGGCCGGACTGCGACTGCTCGTCTTCATAGTACCGTGTGTAACCCGAGGGAACGCGCTAGTGGCAAGCTCTGTATGGTCACCAGTATTTTGAGACTAGCTCTATTTATCTCTCAAAATGTATCTTTTCACGTAAACAATTACTGAAAACAAACGCAATAACAAGGTGTCTGGAAACCTGTGAAAAAGGTCCATCGCCAGGCCTTGAGAGCCAGTGGCGTTACTTAGATGCAGTAGAGAGGGGTCAACTGATCATCGTGCCACTCTTCCAGCTACTGCCAGCTTTCCGAAGTTTGGAGCCGTTACTTCTCATCCAAACAATTTCTCAGTTGGTCTCGGGAGACTAAATTCTCTCCGTTCCAGCACCCCCAGCAGGGAAAAATCCATAGCAGTAGCGGGAATCAACGCTGGGCCGTCTGCGTGACAGGCAGACACCTCTACCGTTCAGCTACAAAAGCGGACGCAGAGTATGGATACTTTACTTTGGTCACTCTGACGTATTTGTAAAGTTGATTTCCGTAACTGACACGTTAGGCGATCATTTAGGTATTATCCTCTTATTGCTAGATAAGAGGGAACTTCACTCACGTCCTCAAACTGACAGATCTTTGAGAGTAACGAAGCATGACATATGGCTGTAATGTGTATATTGTAAACCCGCTGGGCGTTTCGATGGACTAATCAATGTAACTGTGCACACGTCCGCCGAGGTCGCTAGCAGCGATGGGGAAGGATACATCCGCCGGAGCCTGGTCACGAAGTAAAACACCCACGTCAGATTCAAGAGCTGCCATAGGCCTGCACGGTCTCACGTGGCAGCCAGCCGGTGTTTACGGGAATCTCTCCAGTGCGCCTACTGACGACGACCCTGCGCTGCTCGGTTCTGTCCTGCTCTGTGATTTGGACTTCGTTGTTACCTGCAGGCGACGTTTGGCTAACGCACGGATGTGCATGTCTGCCTAATACAGGGCTGTCTTCGCTCACTTTTAAGCGGAACGATGTGTTTTCGGTGAACGAACAGACGACATATTACTGCACGGAGGGAGTAGCTCATATACACTGCAGCGCCAAAGAAACTGGTATAGGTATGCGTATTCAAATACAGAGATATGTAAACAGGCAGAATACGGCGCTGCGGTCGACGACGCCTATATTAGACAACAAGTGTCTGGCGCAGTTGTTAGCTCTGTTACTGCTGCTACAATGGCAGGTTATCAAGATTTAAGTTTTTTTAAAAAAGAGGAAGAGCTCCTCCACGCCCACACCGGCATGATGGCCAACTCGAAAGGTCTACTGTCATCTCTACGTAAGGGTTAGTTTTCACTAAAGTGAGGTGTCGCAGGATGTGGGTACTGCGACCTTTGCGTATCTCGTCTAGAGATTGGGTCGAAAGTCGAACGAAGGGTAGCGGTTTGAAGGGCAGAGGAAAAGAAGTGCCAAGGCAAGAGCCAAGGGATAAAAACCTCTGCGATAGTTAGGTCGGGTGGTAAGAGCAGTAGCGGATGTCTTGCTGCCTGCGACAGGTCATGCAAGGGTAGGCTTTGTTACAGTGGGTATCATCCATGTCGATACCTTTGCCGTTGTGCGGTGCTGTTACTCAGCGGCTGCCGCTGGGTGCCGGTGTTGATCTCTCGGTCAGCATCAGCAAACTTGTAACAGTTAGGTTCATCATCGTTTTGTGTCCGATAGGTCATATACCAGATGACAGTGTAGGGTCATGTTGGCGATTTGTTTGTGCGACAGTGGGCGAGCTCATCGGTTTCCCTGCTGTAGCCTGTTGGTCGGCATTAATAGCAGCTGGTATATCCAGTCAACGTTGCTGATATGGACGAGCTTGCCAACGTTTGTCGCTTTTTGGTGCATGTTAGTTTGCCATAGGCGGTTATGCCCTATGTAGTAGTGTTTTTGGCCGCTTATGCATCCACCTATGGTTGTAAGATTTAAGTGAGTTTGAACGTTGTGTTTTAGTCGGCGCTCGAGTGATGGGACACAGCATCTCCGAGGTAGCGATGAAGTGGGGATTTCACGAATGGGGATTTCACGAATGTTTCGTGAATACCAGTAATTCGGTAAAGCATAAAATCTCCGACGTCGCTGCGGCCGGAAAAACATCCTGAAAGAACGGGACTAACGACGACTGAAGAGAATCGTTCAACGTGACGCAAGTTGCTGTAGATTTTAGTGCTGGGCCATTAACAAGTGTCAGCGTTCGAATCATTCAACGAAATATCATAGATATGGGCTTTCAGAGCCGAAGGCCCACTCGTGTACCCTTGATGACTGTACGACACAAAGCTTTACACATTGCCTGGGCCGTCAACACCGACATTGGACTGTTGATGACAGGAAACATGTTGCCTGGTCGGACGAATTTCGTTTCAACTTGTATCGAGCGGATGGAGATAAGCTCACGAGTCCATGGGCCCTGCATGTCAGCAGGGGACCGTTCAAGCTGGTGGAGGCTCTGTAATGGTGGTGCGGGGCGTGTGCACTAGGAGTGATATGGGTCCCCTGATACGTTTAGATACGACTCTGACAGGTAAAGCATAATGTCTGAACACCTGCTTCCATTCGCGTCCATTGTGCATTCCGACGGACTTGGACAGTTCCAGCAGGACAATAGGACATCCCACATGTCCAGAATTGCTACAGAGTGGCTCCAGTAACACTCTTATGAGTTTTGGCACTTCCGCTGCCCACCAAACTCCCCAGACATATTATTGAGCATATCTTGGATCCCTTGCAACGTGCTGTTCAGAAGAGATCTCCACCAGGAATTTATGGACATCCCTGCATGATTCATGGTGTCAGTTCCCTCCAGCACTACTTCAAACATTTGTCGAGTCCATACCACTTCGTGTTGCGGCAGTCCTCCGTGCTCGGCGGGGTCCTACATGATGTTAGGCAGGTATACCAGTTTCTTTGGCTCTTCAGTGTATTTCCCAGTGGAGCAACCAAACAATGTTCTCCAGCTCTGACATGTGAGTTGTTCAACAAACAGTCAGAATATTGAGCACGAGGTACCAAACTACAAAAGTATTATATATTTACAGTAGGTTCAGGAAATATTACTTTCCAAGATTTAACTGTACATTGCGATTCCTTGCATACTAACAGTACAAAAATGACTGTAACAAAATTTCTTCCCGTGGATACTTGCAGTAGAAAAAAGACAGCAACTAGAGACAATACTGTAACAAATTTCTTCATCAGTGTTCTGTAGCTGTAGTGCACTGTGACTGCAGGAGATGGAGTTTTGCTTTAAAATACTCTAGTTCGAGAATTCGATACTGGATCTAGGTGCATTTTTTACATATTTTTTTAAATTTTGATCTGTCCAACAATGCTGCAATATAGTTGTGGTGTCACCGCCAGACACCACACTTGCTAGGTGGTAGCCTTTAAATCGGCCGCGGTCCGTAGTATACGTCGGACCCGCATGTCGCCACTATCAGTGATTGCAGATCGAGCGCCGCCACACGGCAGGTCTAGAGAGACTTCCTAGCACTCGCCCCAGTTGTACAGCCGGCTTTGCTAGCGATGGTTCACTGACAAAATACGCTCTCATTTGCCGAGACGATAGTTAGCATAGCCTTCAGCTACGTCATTTGCTACGACCTAGCAAAGCGCCATTACCAGTTACTATTGATACTGTAAAACATGTACCGTCAAGAGCGATGTTCACCATTTACGGATTAAAGTTAAGTATTCCACCAGCTACATCCTTTTTTTCTAGTCTAACTTCCTTGTCCTATTCCAGACCTCACGCCAGCCTGCGTGAGCTAAAACGCGTGCCTTTCGGCTTCCTCTCATAGTGGGTTGGCTGTCTTGCCAATCCACAACAGTAGTTTCTTAAACGATATATATATATCCTTCAACTGCAGTTATTTTTACGTCGAAAATATCAATTATTGGTCAGAGATCTCAATAATATTCATTATCAGTTAATAATAAAGCAATACCATAGCACGGAAATAATTACAACACGTATCAAAATGGAGATGTTAAACATACGTGCTACTTTCAGTAAGAGTGCAAATTGTTATTTTTTAACTGTGGGAGAATAGTTTAACTGAAGAAAAGAAAGCAGTGTCTACAATGGACCGGAAAGCATGGAAAGGTGCAGTATTAGGAAGGGAACAGAATAAATGCTTAAAGGAAAATATGTCTTTAAAGCCTGGTCTATACGTAACGTTTTGTCGTCAGTCTTGCATGATCATGCCACATTTTTCAAATAAAACGTTGCCTGAGGACGAAAGCTTGACCATCTTGCATGAACTGAATGAACACTGACAAAGTCGCAAAAGACTGATGGACTCGAGTTTTGTATACATGCAAGCGTGCCGACAAGTCAGTGCATGTAGACGCACGTCAGTTTTACTACTCAAACTTAAGATATGCTGCCAGTTTACTCTCGGTGATGCTAGAGGTACCAACTGTCATATTAGTATTTATAGTAACGGCAGATTTGCAACACTGGACTCACGAACTTGTCACGGGCTCCGTAGAGTTGTACCAAAGTTTTCCAAGCATTACAACAACCGAGACAAGAAAATACAGGCACACGCCACTTTGGTTAGTACGTACAAGGAAGTGAATTGTGGAGCCACAAAAGAGTTGGCCACCAAAGAGATCAACTCATTTTGAAGAGTCTACAGCACAGAGTGCGAAAATAAAAGCCTCCGTGAGATCTGGAGCTGGAGCGAAAGGGACTTACAAGCCTTCTTTGTTGTACTTTGATTTACTTTCTTTCTTGAATGTCGAAGATCACGGTCAGACATAGAAGATTCTGAAAGGCAGTTAAGTAATAAAAATTTTCGTGAGCTATAACCATTATGTATTGCGTTCCTCATACAAAATTAGTCAAATTAAGTCGCTGTAGCTCCTACTAGTCGCTGAAAACCTCTCATAGCACTATATTCTTTTTCAATTCCTGGATTTACAAGCGTTAACAGTTTACAGTAGACGTTTTTGTGTCGACTTGTAAGTAGCTGTACCTGTCATCTGGTGCCTGCTGTAGTTCTCGGAGAAAATTCACATGGAAGAATGTCTGCCTCTTCAGCAACCTATTCCGAGACCACCGCGACGACTTGTAAAATTCCTTTTCTTCTTCAGTGTAAGAGCACATGCGCAGTCGTCTTTACTAGCGCCTCTTCCTCCGTGAGTATTGCGGAATGACTGAGCAAAAGATTAAGCGAAAGTTTGAATAGTGTAGCTGCGTGATTTGTGTCAGTTCTGCCGTTAGTCTTGCATGATCATACGAGACTATCGCAAAAAGTTACGTGCAGACCAGGATTTAAAGTGGAATAATAGAAGCGACTGCATTCTCATTTGTGAGTCAGTATTAAATAAATACGTGTGTTTTGCATAAGACATGCTGCAATTGCCGTATAAAACGATTAAGAAGCCGAAAACCATACCACGCAGTGTACAATTAGAAAATTTGGAATCGAACCCTCGAAACCGAGTATTCTGACGCAAAACTCTACCCACTGAACTAACTGGCTAGAAAATCTACAGCCCCCTGAATGAAGATACATGTGGTAATACAGCTGCATTTTACTTTTCTTTGACTTCCATATTCAACCGAAACAATACACGGGAGAAATTTTGTTAGGAAGATTTTTGAGATGTTAGTATTAAGTGAATCGTCCTGTGGCGCCCAAGTGCCCAAATTTTGGTTTATCCTATATACAGGGTGAACATTAATAAAACCGACAAACTGCTGGAACGGACCCCTGATTGGAAATAGAGGAAAAAAGGTCCTGTTAACATATGTCCACAAATAGACGGTGTGCGTACAACGACAACAAATCATCCTGGAACACAGTACAGAGCTACATCGAATCAACGTTACAGCTGATGCTCAAAGTGGTCTCCATGGGATTGCAGGTGATAGGGATAGTAGCAGTTGTCATGTAGGATGCGCGTAATCGTGCTTGAGATTACACCATAATGGCGGGCCACTTGCCTGGAGTTTGTTCTAGGGTTCGTCTCAGTATCCTGTAGAACCCGGTTCTCCAAATATGTTGTACGCACAGTCCGCCGTCTCTCTGCACGTTCGTCTGTTCGAAAGGATGCAAGATCACACAAACGTCCAAAAAGAGCTTGAAATGCTGTGTGATTTGGTTGGTATCTGTGAGGGTACTTATTTTGATGTAGCTATGCCGCTTCTCGACCGTTTCCACCTGCTTTGCCGTACACAAACACCATCTTGACTTGTTCCTGACGTGAATACCGGACCATTCTGCTTAAAATACATTGTGTAACCACACAGCCTGAAAGACACAAGAAACACAGGGCACGTGGTCAGAGGAACTGTCATTCGTCAATGCAGTCTACAGAGGCAATGACGCATTTCCGGACATAAGTTCTCAGATACCTTTTTCCTCCACTTACAATCAGGAATCCGTCCTGCAGTTTATCTGTTTTATTATTCTCCACTCTGTATATTCCTGTGAATAATATGTATTCTTTTTCTATTTTTATTTATTTATTTTTGCTTTTCTTCACACAAATGTAAACAATACCTACGTGACATACAATACTGTTTGTATTAACTGCATCTGAATTAATTACTTTCGTTCAGTGTAAGAGATATTGTGAAAATATTATCAAGTTCTATAGTAACTATGTGGCTACTGTGATTCTGTACAATCTCAAAATTCCCTTGTCTGCAGCTCGTGGTCGTGCGGTAGCGTTCTCGCTTCCCGCGCCCGGGTTCCCGGGTACGATTCCCGGCGGGGTCAGGGAGTTTCTCTACCTCGTGATGACTGGGTGTTGTGTGATGTCCTTAGGTTAGTTATGTTTAAGTAGTTCTAAGTTATAGGGGACTGATGACCATAGATGTTAAGTCCCATAGTGCTCAGAGCCATTTTTTTTTTCTAAATTCCCTTCGAGCCGTGGCCCAGGCTTGAAGAACTTAGTCTTTGTTCAGCTACTAACTATGTCAGTCAGCTTTCGACGGCATTAGTGGTAAGAAACAGTGGAACTCAAATACGAATGTTACATTGCTTGGGATGGAACAACATGGAGGCAAGAAGGGCATCTTGAAGTCCGATCCCGCTCCGACGCTGAACGGCAAAATTTGATACAGCACGAATGCTGCGAGTTATAAGCATCTGAGGAGTCCGCTTGATGGGCACGGCTTGCTTTGGATGATCTAAGTGCTGCAGTCTGCCAACTGAAAGCTGCAGTGTATTTTTTAACTGGGATAAGGCAATATTATTCATCATCCCTTTGAGTTTTGTAAAGAAAGATCGGCTTTCTTTTGTTTTGCTGCTCATGGCTAAAAAAGACAAGGGATGTGCTTGTTACGCTCTTAAGTGTATTTGTCATCATTTAAAACAGATATGTCCATATAATCCTTACCTTTTCCATGCTAATTGTTTACGAGCGAGCCTTTCGACAATAACTTTGTTTTCAAAAGCCGTTTGGAAAAGCTTCACTTACGTTTCATGCGAGTGGCTGCGTGTGAGATCGCTCTCTAAGTTTTTATATACTTTTAGGTTTCAGATACATATTTTAACGGTTTTTGTGACAATATTTACTGTATAAGTGACTTATTAGTGGTTTCTTCATTCACCTCTGCCTTTCTTGTGTTATGACCTGATATTTGTGAGTGTTTCGTATTGAGCAACTTAACCTATTACCTGTGTTTACATTCCGCGCTGACCAGTTGCAGCTGTAGCGGCGCATCGAAAGGTAAGGACTAATTAATTGTTTGTGTATAGTGGCTTATTTAGGAACTTTAGTAGTCTTCAACCGGTGTTCTTGGTGTTTTCTGGTGAAATAATTTCAGAAGAACCTTTTGGGAACTGTTTTCAGTTTCGTTACTGTGTCATTAGACGTTTGATTCTCTTTCTGTATTAGTCTTTTGTTATATTCTCATTTGTTGTTGATTAATACTGTTAATAATAGTAGTTACTTCCCTTGTAGAGTAAGTTTGTGATTATTGTAGTCAGGTTTTTAACATCTTCTTATTGTAGTAGCGGAACTTAGATAAAGTAGTTTTCTTGTTTCAAGAAGTGTAAAATTTTACCATGAGTGAGAAGTGTGGGCTTTGCCGTAGGTTCGTGAGTAGTGGATTGCGGTGTGAGACTTGGTCGAAGTATTTTCACTGGGGGGGGAATGCAGTGGGGAAGCTAGTGGGCATTCTGGTGAGATCCTCTCCTGGAACTGCAGGTTATGTAGCAAGAGTAAGCTGATAGAGGAGCAGGAGCGTAAGATCTGTGCCCTTCAGGTGCAGTTGAAAAACGCTCAGGAAGAGCTAGATAGGATGAGGAGGGAGAAGGGGGTTGGAGAATGGGAGCTGGCTGTTGGCAAGAGATCTGCTAGAAGAAGAAGATTTTCAGATAGTTTTAGTATTGGTGTTTGCAATAGATATGACCAACTGTCAGAGTCTAGTGGAGAGGAATCTCTAGTACTTTAGATGTAGGAAGTATGCAGCAGACCTCAGCAGTTACGGTGGTTAGGACAGTTGCAAAGTAAAAGAGGAAGAAGAAGGTTCTGCTGTTAGGTAGTTCTCATGGCAGAGGTGTAGGCCAGCGGTTGCAGGAAGTGTTGGGGAGTGAGTACCAGGTCACCAGCATTGTGAAGCCTAATGCAGGATTGGCTCAGGTGACTGTTTAACATACGGGGGTTATGTAGGGATTTTGCTAAAGAGGATCAGGTAGTGATTGTGGGTGGGGCTGGTAACAGTATTGATAGGGATAGGGAGTATGACATAGATGGTGACCTGGAAAAGATAGCCACTCAGACTGGCAACACGAATGTGCATTTCGTGGAACTGCTTCAGCGTCACGATCGGCCTCATCTTATTACAGCCGTCAGGCGTAATAACATGAGACTTGGGGGTGCGCTGATGACAGAAGGCATGGGTCACATTTCAGTGGTGTCGGTGGAGTCAATCAGCAGGACGGGTTTCACTAGACATGGCCTGCACCTCAACAGGTATGGGAAGGGGAGGTTGGCAAAGCTTATAGGTGATAGCATAGGTGGGGGTGGTGGGATCACTCATGGGAAAATTCCTGCAGTAGTGGGTGTTAGAGCTGCACCTTTTTTAGATTGACGTCAGCTGATAGGTATTCCTGATTGAGGGAAGTCTCTCTAACAAAGGAAGCACTTTTGACAAAGCTTAGGTATCCGAGTAATGAGGGAATTAGTATATTTCATCAAAATATACAAGGTATTAGAGATAAAGTTAGTGAACTGCTTATAGATGTTGACTCTGAAATTATTGGTATATCTGAACACTTCTTAAATAAGGAGACAATTCAGAGGCTTCCTTTACCAGGATGTAGGTTGGCTGGCAGCTTTTCTAGGAGCTCTTTGCGGTGTGGGGGAGTAGCCATGTATGTGAAAAACGGCATCCAATTTGAGTCAATTGATGTTTCAAAGTACTGCACTGAAAAGGTGTTTGAATGTTGTGCAAGTGTGGTTAAATTTAATGGAGCTAAACTTCTAACTGTTGTTATTTATAGATCCCCAGACGCCGATTTCACAACATTTTTGCTAAAGCTAGAGGAGGCTCTTGGTTCGCTTTATAGGAAATACAAAAAGTTAGTGATATGTAGTGAGTTCAATATTAATTGTATAAGTGATTGTGCAAGGAAAAGGATGTGGGTAGACCTCCTTAATTCATATAATCTTATGCAAACCGTATTCTTTCCAAAGAGAGTGCAAGGGAACAGTAGAACAACCATACACAAAATTTTTGTTCATTCCTCATTACTAGAAGGGCATTCTGTTAGCAAAAAGGTGAATGGCCTTTCAGAACATGATGCACAAATTTTAACTCTAAAAGATTTTTGTGCTGCAACGCATGTTAAATATAGTTATCAACTGTGTAGGAAAGCTGATCCAGTTGCTGTAGAGACCTTTGTAAACCTTATGAAGGAACAAAAGTGGCAAGATGTTTATAGCGCAGATACAGTAGACGATAAATATAATGCTTTTCTCAAGACTTTTCTCCTGCCCTTAGAAAGTTGCTTTCCGTTAGAACGTTCAAAACAGGGTACTAGCACAAACAGGCAACCTGGGTGGCTGACTAGAGGGATAAGAATATCTTGTAGAACAAAGTGGCAATTATATCAAAACGTTAGAAACACTCAACCAGTATTGTAAGGTGCTTAAAAATATTATTAGGAAGGCAAAAAGTAAGTGGTATGCAGATAGAATAGCTAAGTCTCAGGATAAAGTTAAAACCATATGGTCAGTCGTAAAGGAAGTGGTTGGTCTGCAGAGACAGGTCGAGGATGTAGAATCAGTGCGTAGTGGGAATGTCCGTGTTGCCGGCCGCGGTGGTCTAGCGATTCTAGGCGCGCAGTCCGGAACCGCACGACTGCTACTGTCGCAGGTTCGAATCCTGCCTCGGGCATGGATGTGTGTGATGTCCTTAGGTTAGTTAGGTTTAAGTAGTTCTAAGTTCTAGGGGACTGATGACCACAGTAGTTAAGTCCCATAGCGCTCAGAGCCATTTTTTTGTCCGTGTTACTGATAAGTTGCATATAAGTACTGTATTTAATAATCACTTTCTGAATATAGCAGGTGAACTAAATAGAAACCTAGTCCCAACAGGGAATCATATAGCGCTCTTAGAAAAAAGTGTTCCGAGACAGTTACCTGAAATGCTCCTCCATGATACTGACAAGAGGGAGATTGGCTTAATAATTAAATCACTAAAGACCAAGAACTCTCATGGATATGACGGGGTATCTAGCAGAATACGGAAGTATTGTTCTGTGTACGAGTATGTTAGCCCAGTACTTAGCCATATCTGTAACTTTTCCTTTAGGAGTGGTTGGTTTCCTGACCGATTAAAGTACTCTGTATGAAGCCACTTTATAAAAAGGGATACAGGGATAATGTTGACAACTTTAGACCTATTTCTATGCCATCGGTGCTTGCTAAAGTTATCGAGAAGGTTGTATATACAAGGTTACTGGAGCATTTAAATGCACATAATTTTCTGTCAAATGTACAGTTTGGTTTTAGAAATGGTTTAACAGATGAAAATGCTACATTATCTTTTCTCTGTGAGGTTTTGTACGGATTAAATAAAAGGTTGCGAAGGCTAGGTGTTTTCTTTGATTTAACGAAGGCTTTTGACTGTGTTGACCACAAAATATTACTGCAGAAGTTGGACCATTATGCAGTAAGGGGAGTAGCTTACAGTTGGTTCGCCTCTTACTTTAAGAACGGAAAGCAGAAGGTAATTCTCCGCAATATTGAGAGTGATAGTGATGTTCAGTCCCAATGGGGCACTGTTAAGTGGGGCGTTCCCCAAGGGTCGGTGCTGGGGCCATTGCTGTTTCTTATTTATATAAATGATATGCTTTCTAGTATTACTGGTGATTCAAAAATATTTCTGTTTGCTGATGACACCAGCTTAGTAGTGAAGGATCTTGTGTGTAATATTGAAACAGTATCAAATAAAGTAGTTCATGAAATAAGTTTGTGGCTTGTGGAAAACAATTTGATGCTAAATCACAGTAAGACTCAGTTTTTGCAGTTTCTAATTCAACAAGAACCGACCTTTTGATCAGACAGAATGGGCATATTATAAGCGAGACGGAACAGTTCAAGTTCTTAGGCGTTCGGATAGATAGTAAGCTGCTGTGGAAAGCCCATGTCCAGGATCTTGTTCAGAAACTAAATGCTGCTTTATTTACCATTAGAACAGTATCTGAAATAAGTGACAGTTCTACACGAAAAGTAGTCTACTTCGCATATTTTCATACGCTTATGTCGTATGGTATTATTTTTTGGGGTAATTCTTCTGATTCAAAAAGGGTATTTTTGGCTCAAAAACGGGCTGTTCGAGCTATATGTGGTGTAAGTTCGAGAACTTCTTGTCGACCCCTATTCAATAGTCTGGGATTTCTGACATTGCCCTCACAGTATATATTTTCTTTAATGTCGTTTGTTGTTAGCAATATTAGCCTATTCCCAAGAGTTAGCAGCTTTTACTCAGCTAATACTAGGCAGAAATCAAATCTGTATGTGGAATGCACTTCCTTAACTCTTGTGCAGAAAGGAGTGCAGTATTCTGCTGCGTCCATTTTCAATAAGCTTCCACAAGATCTCAAAAATCTTAGCAGTAGCCCAAAGTCTTTTAAGTCCAAACTGAAGAGTTTCCTCATGGCACACTCCTTCTATTCTGTCGAGGAGCTCCTGGAAGAGCTAAAAAATTAAGCAAATTCCAGTGTTACATTGTTGATTTTCTTTATTTAAACTTACGACTTGTCGCCTGAATATGTTTTTTATATTTCATTTTATCTGTTCCTACTATCGTGTTATAATTTCATGTATTGACTCGTTCCATGACCATTTCCAAGGTTAATTGTGCTCCTCTCTGTCTCAGTTTTAAATACTGCCACTGCAAGTCTGCGAAGAAAGAATACAGTTGAAGGAATACACATTAATTTATTCAGCAATGGCCATGTAATTGCGTGCTGGGTTCTTCGGAATTACGATAATCTCACGGGTGATATAAGTAGTTTTCTAGATAGTGGTTAGTTACTTTAAAGCTTATTTAAAGAGAACGTTATTTCGAGTTTCCATTTTGGAAGTAATTGCATTGAAATATAGTCAGTCATATCATATAACGATGTGTCTCTGGATAGATGCTGTCCAAATATACTTAAGTGTTAACTTCACAGTATAATTGCTTTTTTTTTAACAGTACATGAGTTTCGGTTGGACAGTTAACTTCAGGCAGTAAACATCACATAACTTTTGTGACTAAGTTAGTTTAGGAATACATTGCTAAGCAATAAACTCTCTAGGGTGTTACAAGATGCTGAGGCAACATCGGGACACATGACACACCATTAGATATATCTACCGGCAATGGTCAAGCTGTTCATCTTCTTTCTTTCTATCCTCATTGTCCTTTTACGATGAAGGTGATTTTAGGATTTTAGCCCGTTGAACACCTCACGTTTTATCCCTGCATCTTTATTACCACGACGTCTTTAGATTACGTCCCCTCAGCCTCCCCCCCCCCCCCCCCAGGCTAACTATACTGGCTTTAGGCATAGTTTTTAAGAGTTCCTCCTGTTGTCATAGGTAGCTTCATATATAAATTTCTTTACTAGTATAAGTAACTGTGTGCGGTTATTTTTAGGTTTCATCTCCTATTTAGCTCGTCTCTTGTTCTATCCATTCCATTTTTTGATATACGTTGATCCACGGTTGGGAATATATGGGCTATTTAGCCCCGACCTATGTGTAAACTTTCTCGTACTCGTATGCGCATGCGCATTCCAGTAACTTCCCTTGTCTTGCGCATAGGTAGCGGGTCAGGCTTGTAAGTGAGCGACCATTTGTAGCTGCAGTTTATGGCGGGTCATGGCCCATCGAACATAGGCCGGTGTGAGATGGAGCGTACACCATTAAGTGAAGTAGTGGTTTTGACTTTGTACAAATGTACTGTTTGTGTTTTCCTTTTCTTTTTCGTTTATAAATGTATAGCTATGGTGTTCTTTTAATCATTGGCAAAGGTCTTCTTAGGCACTTGTGGGTTTTATTGTTGTTCTGAAGAAGGTGTAGTTATCTACGTCGAAACCTGGGTTAACATTAGGTGCTTTTTTCGCAATCGAGGCGGGTTTTTAGTTTTTTAATATATTAACCAACGATTGCTGACGCGCTGCGATGTTGAAGGTTCTTAGATATTCAAATGCTTCAAATGGCTCTGAACACTATGAGACTTAACATCTGAGCTCATCAGTCCCCTAGAACTTAGAACTACTTAAACCTAACTAAGGACATCACACACATCCATTCCCGAGGCAGGATTCGAACCTGCGACCGTGGCGGTCGCGCGGTTCCAGACTGAAGCGCCTAGAACCGGTCAGCCACACCGGCCGGCGATGGAGCAGTGCTGTCTACCATCCGGCCATCACTGATTCAACATTTGCGGGCAAACACGTGCACCAGTGAGGCGAAGTTAGACGTGATTCTTCTGTACTGCAAATGTCAAAAAAGTGCTCTCGAAATGGCGATGGAAAATAATCTAACGAAACTGTAACTCTTTCCACAAAAAGCTGGAAACGAACGTAACGCACATTTGAAATCTTTTTGCCAAGCCCTATCTGGTGCGCCAGAAGCTAGCCTATGCCGCAGTTTCATCTACAGAAATTATGGATGATACAGTATGTATGTCGCATGGAAAATGAGGTTTTATCTTAGTAGCGTCCGTCTTGCTGCATAATGACGATGGAGCCTCGTTTGAAAGCTCCACTTGGAGGCGTTTACATTGCAATAGCCGACTCTGTCCCCATTGCTTTCCAGTTATGGTGCATTTTTGGGACTCTTTTATGAAAGGTTTCAATGTCAGTAGTAACAATCCCTAAATCGTCTCAGTTCTGTGACTAGTTTCGTGATTTCTTATTCGAAAGGTCCCAGTTCGTTATAACTAACGGAAATTCATCGAGCAAAACAGAAGTAAGAGTGATATCTGGCGTTCCCCAAGGAAATGTTATAGCCGCTCTGTTGTTCCTGATCTACAAAAACGGTTTAGGAGACTACAACCCTCTTACAGTGTTAGCAGATGACGTGTCTTTTGCCGTCATGTAAAGTCATCTAAACTAAAACTTAACTCCTCCCGAACAGGCCATGAAGGGCCAAAGGTATCGACCAGCCGCCGTGTCATCCTCAGCCCACAGGTGTCACTGGATGCGGATATGAAGGGGCATGTGTTCAGCACACTGCTCTCCCGGCCGTATGTCAGATTCCGAGACCTGAGCCGCTACTTCTCAATCGAGTAGCTCCACAGTTTGCCTCACAAGGGCCGAGTGCACCCCGCTTGCCAACAGCGCTCGGCAGACCGGATGGTCACCCATCCAAGTGCTAGCCAAGCCCGACAGCACTTAACTACGGTGATCTGAAGGGAACCGGTGTTACCACTGCGGCAAGGCCGTATGTAAAGTCATCAGATGATCAAAACGAAATGCAAAATGATTTAGACAAAATATCTGCAGGGTGCAAAAAGTGGCGATTGACTCTAAATAATGAAAAGTGTGAAGCAATCCACATGAGCACCAAAAAGAATCCGCTAAATTTCAGTTACACGATAAGTAACCCAAACTCAACTAAATACTTAGATGTTACAGTTAAGAATAACTTGAGTTGGAACAGTCACATAGATAGTGTTGTGGGGAAAGCAAACCAAAGACGGAGATTTATTGTAAAACAATTAGAATCTGTAACATGTCTACTAAAGAGACTGCTTACACATAGCTTGTCCGCCTTCGTCTGGATTACTGCTGTGCGGTGGCCGAACAGCATCAGATAGAATTGACGGAGGACATCGAAAAAGTCCAAAGAAGGACAGCTCGTTATGTATTATTGCCCAATAAGGGAGAGACTGCCACGGGTATGCAGTCATTAAAAGAAAGCCGTTTTTCGCTGTCGCAGGACCTTCTCATGAAATTGCAATCACTACTTTCTCTTCAGGGTGTGAAAATATTTTATTGGCTCCGACCTACATAGGGAGAAATGATAGTCATAATAAAATAGGAGTAATCAGAGCTTGTACGGTAAGACTTAAGAGCTCATTTTTCCTGCGCGCTGTTCGAGACTGTACGGGTATAGAAGTAGCTTGAAGGTGGTTCTATGCACCCTGCGACAGGCACTTAATTGTGTATTGCAGATTAATCATGTAGATGTAGATCACTGTGCTCGTCTTTCCAAGAGCTACTGAATGCTTTATAAAAAGTGTAGAGTTCCATAAAAAAAAATCTATAGTTGTTTCAATATTTCGGTTGACAGTAGAGTACAGGGCATTATCCAGGGGATAGGCAAAATAATGTTAACACATGTACTTACTTGGGAATGGTTTATTAATAAGGGGTTGGACCCCCATTTGCACGTAATACAGATGCCGTTCTTCTTGGAATACCGGCATATGATGATCGTATAGTCTCCAGTGAAATGTTATGCCTGTCTTCGGTCAGAACCTCTTCTAACTCCTGTAGTGACGAGGGAGGCGGAAATGTGCTAAAGAATCTGCGCTCCATTACCGCCCACAAGGTTTTAATGTTCAAGTCTGAGGGCTGTGCTGGCCGGAGAAGACGTCGCAGTTCAGTTGCATGCTCTTCACGATTGTCTGTTCTGCCTGTGTGAATGGGTGCATTATCGTCCTCAAATATGGCATCATCGTTGGGGAACAACATTTGGTCGTGGGATGCACCCTAAAATGTTCACGTAATCGTTGACTGTAACACGAACTTTGAGAGTAATGATGAGTCGGCAGAATACTATGATATGGCTCCCCACTCCATCAAACTTTCACCTCCATGCTTAACCGTTGGAATCAAGCAATCAGGATTGTAGGCTTCTTTTGGGTCCTCCAGACGTAAACACAACCCGAAGTTGGAAATAACGAAAACGTTGACTCACCGGACCAAATGACTTGTTTCCAGTGATCAGTGGTGCAGGATTTATGCTCCTGACACCGTTTCTTGCCCTTCTTTGCGTTAGTTGTCGTCAATAACGGTTTCGTTACAGCAGCTCGTCCATGAACATTCGATTTATGGAGTTCTCGGCGGACAGTGTCGATAGATATGGGGTCTCGAAGATGGCTATTGAGCTTGTAACGGAACTGAAATGATGGTGGGCTGACAGTAATTTGGAGCCCGCGCGTCGGAAACGGGCGCGCTGGTGTGAGACTGCCAGGGAGTGCACCCTGATGCCATCTATTGGCGAAACTGGGAATTAGCGCTGCCTGTCAGACAATGCCCTAAGCTCTCGGAGTCAAATGTATTCTTTTTCTTGGTAATTATAAGTTATTACTGTATGATTTAATGTTATAAAGCGCTAGTAGTAAATTATTATGACTGTTATGAACTCCACGGTAATAAATATAAATATTCTTAAATACTAAATGATTTCGGTGAAAAGGTGGTAGGGGAACGCCCCCACTCTTGGTGATACGAGCGTAGCTAGAGGTAGCTGGAGACACAGGGACTGAACAATGGAATGGCCTGGGGAGTGTTGGCGTGATCGGACGTGCATAACTGTGCTCACGCAAAAGTGATTGTGCAACAGCGAAGAGGCGAATATCGTCGCCATTTGTGGAGTAGAACGCGACGAATGGTTGTCCAAGCCGTCTCTATGCCACTGGGGCTGATTGTAAGAGTTCCTGCGCCCAGATTTTATGGCGGACGTGCAGTAGCTTATACGAGTGCTACAGCTCGTAGTTCCAGCCGCCATTGAGGGCATGAGGCGTGAAGAGCTGTGTTAGCCACATGCATCTCACCACCAGCACCGACACGTCTACCCAAGGCAAGACTGCTTGCAATTGTTAAGTCGAACTTTGTATACATGTAAAAGGAGAATACCAGTTATCTTTTGTGCAAGTGCAGAAGACAGAATATAGTAATGAGTAAAATTACGATGCATGTTGTTCATTGTAAAGTGTAGTAACCTGAAACATAGTGTAGTGAAATCAGACTGAGGCCACCATCGCCTCTTTCATTTACAATTCTTTTGGGTGTAGAATACTTTAGCGTATAAGAATGTTGAAAAGAGCAATGGTCACACCAGAATGAGTCGCCTATTTATAGTTACTTAAATTTTTCTGAGTAACCTTTCAAGTAAAGTCACTTAACTAATTCCATATCAATTGTCCAAAATCATTAAATAAGTTGAAGGATAGAATTTTGTTAACCTAAGTTGCATAAATTGTCTTGGTGGTAATTACCAAGCCAACTCACAGGAATTGAGAGAGTATTTGCTTTGTAGAATCACCTAGAATGATCAGAAACAGTAATATTCAGAATTAAGTTTAAATTCAACTCAAGCCGTTTCACTTTGAAACGAGCCAAAAAACTGATTTATTCTTTTGCTCCTTCAGAGCTGGCGACCGTAGTTATAAGTATTTTCAGGAGGATTCGACGGTAAGTCTGCTGCTCTCGTCGTGCTGATAGGATTATCTACTGCTGCTAGCAGTGGTGATTGGATACATAAGCTCACTACCAAGTTAAGCGGGTCAGGTAGGCAGTGTTACCGTGTGAGCTGTAGGGCACTGTGGGCCGTGGATCGAACCCGTTCAATCATCACAGCTCTTTGGGAAATAGTCCGGTTAGGAGTGTACTAATCATTAGGTAAATACTGGCGAGTAACGGTCAAAAATGTATACGCAAGTGAATTTAGCAAGGTCCATGTAGCACCTAATTAATGTGGTGCAATGGCGAGGGTAGGAGTGGAGTAAAAGTGAGCTGAGCTTGTGGCAGCTGTGCTGCCTTCAAAGATTAATAACGTGAATCCACTACTACCTCTTACCATTAGGGCTGAGCTATTTATGGTTAAAATACGTAGCAGTAAGCGCAAAGGCGTGACAGCTACAAGTCCGTATCGGCTTTATACATACGGAAGTAGGAAGCGGGTCATTCTGTCAGTGGAGGGGGTTAAAACAAACGAGTCAGTTGAGAATATACCCCATTTACTGATGGAAAGATTCGGCGGTTCGGTCGCATGTGGCGACCGTGACAGGACTTACCAAGTTTGTAGAATAATGGCTGCAATAAAAGTGTTTTATATAAACTGGTAGTTTCAAGAAAATTTTAAATTTAAAATTCTGTTGTAGACAAATATACCACAATTGGTAAGTTCAAGACGACAACCTGCAAAGCAGCAAAAGGAAGTACAATAGTAGGAGTTAAACAAGTAGTACTTGGTTTAATAAACATTTCTATTAGGCACGAAATACAGCAGCATAAGATGGAGTCGAATAGTAACAAGCAAGACGAAAACATTACAAGGTCAGACCCAGAATTAGGGACCATAGATACTGTTGTAGGGTTGGAAAATCTTATAGATGAATCCACACCCACGAGACAGGAGGAACGGGAAGTGAAACCAAAGGTAGTGAAAAGTGAACCCAATGTATCTGTGGATGCAAGTCACAAGGGAGAGGATATGGAATTAACAAGTTTGTTAAATAGGATGATGGCACAAATTCGAGAAGGGAATGCTAGTTTGAAAGCAGAAATAGTTAGTCATATATCCCAATTGGATGAAAACCTATCTGGTAAAATAAAAGCCAATTTAGATATTTTGAATACGCAAAGCCAGCGTATCACAGAGGTAAACAAATCAGTAAATAGCATTAGGGCTGAAATAACAAATGTTCAGAGAAAAGTCACAGAAATAGAGAAAAGATTTGATACCGAAATTCAGAGAATAGAGGAATCAGTGGAACCTTTGGTTAGTGAAAAATTAGAACCGATAATTGAAAGTAAATTACAGGTGATAGTACCAGTTGTGAAGAAAGAGATTGTTAAAGAAACGGCAGCTGATATTGAAACACTGCGCAATACCATGTTGAGTTTTGATGCATGTGTGCAGGAACAGGAAAATACACTGCGTAATGAGATAAAATTGTTAAGTCAGCAAGTTCAGAATCAGACGTTTCTTAACTGTAGTGGTATCCCATTGGTAATGCAAAAATCGGAAATACTGAGTAGGGAGGAAAAATACGATCCTCAAAAGAAACAAGGTGGATGGCATCCAATGGATTTTATAAAAAATTGTGAACGTGTCTTACCAACAGACATGTCGGATAAAGAAAAAATTAATTTAGTAATAGACGCTTTAGCAGGTCATGCTAAACGTTGGGGATTGAATTTGGATATCGACAATTTGAAGTTTACAGACTTCCAAGAAAAGTTCCTTGAGGAATTCTGGAGCACACAACAGAGAGATAGGTTGTGGAGAGAATTCGTTGTCGCCAGAATGCCAGAACATGGGCGTGGGCTCATGAAAGAATACTGTGAAGGATGGTTCAAGCGTTTGGAGTATCTTAAAGATCGTAGATCAGAATCGGAGATAGTGTGGGAGTTGTGGAAAAAGCTACCTGACGATCAAAGCGTTATGTAGGAGGCACTCATCGGACATTCGATGAATTTTTAGAAAAAATCGAGAATGAAGATAGGTGGCGTGAAACTAGAGAGTTTAGAGGTTTCAGAAATCAGAATGGATTAGTAAAAGGTGGTAGGAATGAACCGCAAATTAACATGATGAGAGGAAGAGGTCGAGGAGGTAGCTCTCAGCGAGGGAGAGGACACTATCAGGGAAACGGGATGCATTATCAAAATCAGGAAAACTAAATACCGCGCAGGTCAAGGGCCTAACGCGCGCGGAAAGAAAGAAATGGCCCAAATATAGGGAAGATCGGAGTAGTCAGTACTATAGTAGGATAGTGCGTCGTTCGCCTGAAGAGCAGTTACATAAACGAAACTTTGCGAAGTATAATGCAGGGATACAAACAGAGGAGAGAGAGCAGGGAGGAATTATTAAGGGAGATGAAGTAGGAAAAGAATATCGGTCGGATGTGAAGGCTCACGTGAATGAAATAAGTACAATTCGAGGTCAGAGTGACGAATTGATGAAGGAAGAGTCAGAGAAGGCGTTGTTTGTCGGTAGGGAGGGCAACTGTGCAGAGAGGCAGGGGCAAGGTAGGAGTGATGTGACTTATGGTAAAAGGTTCGTACGAATAGTCGACGAATCGCATCGGGAAGTAATTAAAGAGGGAAGGGTGGATAAGAAAAAGGGGCATAGTGCAGAGACGCATGCCGATTCAGAAATTACCTCGTATGCAGAATATGTACATCAGCTCAAAAGCCAGCCAGCACAATTAGAAAGATCTTCCACTCAAGTGATTAATTTGGACCCGAATATGACAGTGTTAGAGAGCCATACCGATTATGATGTGTACCTAGTGACAGCAAGAGTACATGACTGTGATGAAGATTCTTTTAGAGAAATTAGAGAAAGTGTATCTAACCAAGAGAAAGAGTGTTGTGATCCCTGTAGTACTGAAGCAAATGAGTTGAGTGAGACTGGAATTCCATTAGTAGGGGAAAATAATGAAAGTAAGAGTGGCGAATGCACTATCCAACAAAGGGAAAGTAGAGAAATGGATTATAATTTGCAAGAATTATTTGAATCCGAAGAAGGTCATATTTCTAAGGAGGAGGAATTATCGTCAGAATCATCAGAAAGCATCCAGGGAGAAAAAGAAGTAGAGGAAGTTTCCGATTCCGCAACCGAGAGTTCAGGTATGACAGATTCGAATGAGAACGAGATGACATTAAAGAGCCTAGACGAAGGACTATTGGAAAAAGTGGTGAAAGAATTTAGGATGAAAAGGAGAAAGAAACCTCCAGATGGAATGGTCAGTATAAAAACCGGAAAAATAATATGGCAAGACTTGGCGGTGGAAAAGAATAGGGAAGATGTTTTTGAGGTGAATTACTTCAAAAAAGCGGAAGGAAGAGAAAAAATTAGGGAGATATGTCGGAATATGCGAAGATATCAAAGTGATGATGATGCACTCAAGTCGGTAAAGGTCAAGTTTGACAATCCGGACGCAACTAACATAAGGGCTTCATATAAAATACACAAAGGTGTACTGTATCTTCAAAGATTACATAATCCAGGGAAGTGGAGAGTATGTTGGCCAGAACAACACACTGAAGTGCTGATAGATTATGTTCACTTGGCATATGGCCATTGTGGTGCACGGAAGTGTACCGATAAGTTAGATGAATGCATTACCTTTACCAACATGGCACGAAGGGTAGCACAGAGGATAAGGTCTTGTGATCTATGCCAAAAGGCGAAAGTAACAAATGCAACTAATCAAGGGCCCATGCAATCAATAAAACCTGATGAAGTATTAGAAATAGTAGCAGTTGATATCTTTGGACCATTACCGAAAACCATGGGGGGTTTTGTGTACCTATTTGTAGCAGTTGAACTTTTCTCAAAGTATATAAAGCTATATCCCTTGAGAAAAGCTACTGCCAGAGCTGTGTATGGTAAAATGGTGTGTGATTATTTTGTGAAAGTAGGGAAGCCAAAGAGAATACTATCAGATAATGGTGTTCAGTTTTGCTCAAAAATGTGGAAGGATGGGATAACTGAGAAACAGGTAGAAGTGGTATATATCTCAGCTTATCACCCATCAAGCAATCCGGCAGAAAGATATATGCGTGAGATAGGTCGGTTATTTAGGACGTACTGCCATAGCAACCACAAGAAGTGGGGCATGTATGTGAGTGAATTCGAAGAAATCATGAATTCATTAACAAACGAGAGCACTGGATTTACTCCAGAAGAAATCCTGAAAAAGACGAGAAGTAAAAGTCTAGTAGAAGACCTACTAGAATTTCCAGATAGAGTTGAATTAGATTATGATAGTAAAAAGAACTTAGTAAAAGACAAGATGAGAAAACAAGCAGATGCGAGAAGTCGTCGTCATGACGAAAAAGTAAGGAATCCTAAATTCAAAATAGGTGATCTCGTTCTTGTAAAAACACATGAAAAATCAAGTGAAATTAATAACGAGATCAGCAAATTTAAATATATATATAATGGACCATTTAAAATAGTGTCCATACCCAATGTGAATGCTTATTATTTATAGTACCCATTAACAGGCAAACGCCTGGGAGTAAGAAACATAGTGGATCTCAAAAGGTATGAACCACGAATTCTACCAGATTGAAAATAAATATATAAATAAATATTAAAGTAAACCAATATAGAAATAGTTTTGTTTCTTTTGTTCTATGTGAAGGGTAAATGTTCACTAAAATATGTTGCAGTATTCTAATGAAACCTCTAGTTTAAGTAGAGACTAAACAGACTGGGAAAGACTGAGCTTCTAAGAAAGCCTTAATAGATGTGTAAATAAGTGTTGTGGAAGAGGTAGAAAAGTGAGGAGGTAAAGTGAAAAGGACGGGCTGTAAAGTAATAGGCGCATAACGTGTGTTTTACTTGCCTGAGATAAAAGAAGTGTATTTAAAATTTTTGTAAAAAAGATGTTTAAAGTGTACTGTGTTTAGAAGTAAGAAAATTGGAAAGAATATATGTAAATCATTTATGTAATGTTTAGCAGGAAAGATAGAAAGAATTGGTGTTTAATTTTAAATAAATAATATAAGTACCGAGGTGTATCAGTAAGAAAGGGAAAACCCTTGGTAAAAAGCTTAACCAAAATTTCAGATTCACTATAGGAGAGACTTCTTATTGAATTATCACTGTTAGATACTTCAATAAGAAGTGGGGCATGTGTAACGGAACTGAAATGATGGTGGGCTGACAGTAATTTGGAGCCCGCACGTCGGAAACGGGCGCGCTGGTGTGAGACTGCCAGGGAGTGCACCCTGATGCCATCTATTGGCGAAACTGGGAATTAGCGCTGCCTGTCAGACAATGCACTAAGCTCTCAGAGTCAAATGTATTCTTTTTCTTGGTAATTATAAGTTATTACTGTATGATTTAATGTTATAAAGCGCTAGTAGTAAATTATTATGACTGTTATGAACTCCACGGTAATAAATATAAATATTCTTAAATACTAAATGATTTCGGTGAAAAGGTGGTAGGGGAACGCCCCCACTCTTGGTGATACGAGCGTAGCTAGAGGTAGCTGGAGACACAGGGACTGAACAATGGAATGGCCTGGGGAGTGTTGGCGTGATCGGACGTGCATAACTGTGCTCACGCAAAAGTGATTGTGCAACAGCGAAGAGGCGAATATCGTCGCCGTTTGTGGAGTAGAACGCGACGAATGGTTGTCCAAGCCGTCTCTATGCCACTGGGGCTGATTGTAAGAGTTCCTGCGCCCAGATTTTATGGCGGACGTGCAGTAGCTTATACGAGTGCTACAGCTCGTAGTTCCAGCCGCCATTGAGGGCATGAGGCGTGAAGAGCTGTGTTAGCCACATGCATCTCACCACCAGCACCGACACGTCTACCCAAGGCAAGACTGCTTGCAATTGTTAAGTCGAACTTTGTATACATGTAAAAGGAGAATACCAGTTATCTTTTGTGCAAGTGCAGAAGACAGAATATAGTAATGAGTAAAATTACGACGCATGTTGTTCATTGTAAAGTGTAGTAACCTGAAACATAGTGTAGTGAAATCAGACTGAGGCCACCATCACCTCTTTCATTTACAATTCTTTTGGGTGTAGAATACTTTAGCGTATAAGAATGTTGAAAAGAGCAATGGTCACACCAGAATGAGTCGCCTATTTATAGTTACTTAAATTTTTCTGAGTAACCTTTCAAGTAAAGTCACTTAACTAATTCCATATCAATTGTCCAAAATCATTAAATAAGTTGAAGGATAGAATTTTGTTAACCTAAGTTGCATAAATTGTCTTGGTGGTAATTACCAAGCCAACTCACAGGAATTGAGAGAGTATTTGCTTTGTAGAATCACCTAGAATGATCAGAAACAGTAATATTCAGAATTAAGTTTAAATTCAACTCAAGCCGTTTCACTTTGAAACGAGCCAAAAAACTGATTTATTCTTTTGCTCCTTCAGAGCTGGCGACCGTAGTTATAAGTATTTTCAGGAGGATTCGACGGTAAGTCTGCTGCTCTCGTCGTGCTGATAGGATTATCTACTGCTGCTAGCGGTGGTGATTGGATACATAAGCTCACTACCAAGTTAAGTGGGTCATGTAGGCAGTGTTACCGTGTGAGCTGTAGGGCACTGTAGGCCGTGGATCGAACCCGTTCAATCATCACAGCTCTTTGGGAAATAGTCCGGTTAGGAGTGTACTAATCATTAGGTAAATACTGGCGAGTAACGGTCAAAAATGTATACGCAAGTGAATTTAGCAAGGTCCATGTAGCACCTAATTAATGTGGTGCAATGGCGAGGGTAGGAGTGGAGTAAAAGTGAGCTGCGCTTGTGGCAGCTGTGCTGCCTTCAAAGATTAATAACGTGAATCCACTACTACCTCTTACCATTAGGGCTGAGCTATTTATGGTTAAAATACGTAGCAGTAAGCGCAAAGGCGTGACAGCTACAAGTCCGTATCGGCTTTATACATACGGAAGTAGGAAGCGGGTCATTCTGTCAGTGGAGGGGGTTAAAACAACCGAGTCAGTTGAGAACATACCCCATTTACTGATGGAAAGATTCGGCGGTTCGGGCGCAAGCTTTGCAGTTCGTCTTAGCCTAAGATGATCTCTCTCATTTAGTTTTGATCTGCGCCCACTATTACATTTAGACGATGATGCCTTTCCAGGTTTTGTGTAGGCTGTCATGACTGTTGAAAGGTTCAATAAGTTGGCTGTCATGGTTATTGATGCTCCAGCTAATCGGGCCCCCACAATCTGCCGTCTTTGAAACTTCGTTAGGTCTTTCATTGCACTTCGATCTCGGCCTCTAAATGCAAATACGAAGTGTGCACTACTCGTAAACAACGTGCACTGATGCTTAGTCCATACAGAACACGCACATTCCAGTGCGACATGTGCCTTACTTGTGTTGTTCACCGCCAAACACAACCATCCCATTACTGCCACAGTTCACAACATTTTGGCTATCCAACAGGAAACTTTGTTTCGATATTCGGAACCGTTCAGGAAATAAAACGGGTGTTAGTCTAACGTGACTCACCCTGTGTAATACTGGTTCATACCACTCCTCTCACCTGTTACAAGGCTGACGTGGCCTAATGAGAACTTCAGCAACGCTGGAACATCCGAACTGGTCGTCGAAAATCGAACTTCTGACCTCTGCATCAGTAACTATTGACTCCAAGCGGACGTCCTTTATGATGCTGGAAGATTCTTTCCGTCCCTGACTTCTGTCGTAAGGCGGATCTGGCCTTATCAAGAATTAAGCATCACTGGAACATTCGAACTGGTCGTCGAAAACCGAGCTTCTGACCTCTGCATGAGTAACGACTGACTCCCATCGGTCGTCCACCGAGACAGTCTGTCGGCTCCCGAGGGATGCCTCAACTTGAGCAGCTGGAGACCCTGAGACGAGAGCGAGGCCAGCGATATTAATTAAGCGCTCGGCGTGAATGGCGGCACAATGGCGGGCAGACGCGGCCGTGGCGCGGCCACGCGCGGCCACCACCATCCATCTGCATTGAATCACGCACTCCGCGCTCGCGAGCGCCACGGCCATTCATAAGGGCCGGCCGCATTGTATGGAAATGGCGCGCCGCCCGCCCGCATTCCTGCGCCGTGTGTAAACAGGAATTTGCCACTTGCTAATAATATTTCGCCCTGGTCCACCGGCGGTCCAGGCGCCGCCAGTGGGTGGTCTGGCTCTCTCGCCTTCCGATGCGTCACTGTGGGAGCGTTTCAGCTCCACAAGACACAAAAAGCAACGCTGTGGGAAAAGTCAAGTACCTTCTGTTAGGCTATAAATAAAATATTGGAAAGTTCTTAAATAGACACCTTTTTACGTAATCTCAAATTAAGCTTTAAATGTACAGGTGAAACGGTACAGTGCAACTTTCAGGGCGACATTCCCCACAAGTATGTACAGAAAATATGCGGACTTGGTTCGTGGAACGTTTTCAGAGGCGTTGGGTTTCGTTGCGCACGGTATACAGGGTGAAAAGTATTTAAATCGACAAACTCTGGGAGGTTGTAGGGGACATCAAAACAAATATTTTTCCTGTCAGGAGGCCCTATTACGCTCTTCAGTTGTTAGAGGTCGTTTTACGATCTTCAGTTGTTAGAGGGCGTATTACGCTATTCAGTTGTAGGCAACTGCTGTCCACCAGTGTAATAGTGCATTGTCCCTGTTTACTAATGGAGCGATACACCTGGAGTGAGTACACTGAAATGGTTGGTGCGTACTACGTACCGCACTACAACGGACGAGCTGCATAGCGGGTTTATCAACAACAATATCCTAATCACCGTATCCCGCATCATACGACCTTTGCTGTGTACCAACGTCTGCGTGAGACGGGGTCATTTAGCAGATTACCTGGACAGGGACGCCGTCGCACGGTAAGAACGCTGCGATTTGAGGAAGCTGTCTTGCAGCATGTGGAGCGGGATCCTTCAATCAGCACTCGTGCAGTTACACGTGACATGAGGACGAATCAGACAAATGCAAGAACAGTCCTTCGAGAGCAATTGTTACGTCCATTTCACTTACAGCGTGTCCACAACCTGGAACCAGTTGCTTATCCACCCAGAGCACAGTTTTTACCTGGAACAGTGTGAAATGCATCCTACATTTCCATCCTCTGTGTTGCTTATCGATGAAACAACGTTCGGGCCTGATGGAGTCTTCAACATGCACCATTCGCATGTTTGGAGTGAGGATAACCTACATGCCACAGTTACTAGCGCTCATCGAGGGCGGTTCTTCGTTAATGTGTGGGTCGGTGTTGTTGGGGACTGTTTAATTAGGCCGTATCTGCTACCTCGGCCATTAAATGGCAGGCACTATTACAATTTTCTCACCAGAGCATTGCCAGAATTGCTGGAAGACGTCCCGCTCCCTACAACACAATGCATGTCGTTCCAACATGACGGGGCGCCGGCACATTTCAGTCGTCGTGTGCGTCGATTCCTGGACCGACGGTTCCCAGAAACGTGGATTGGCACAGGTGGTCCTGTACCATGGCCTGCTCGATGCCCAGATATGTCCCCTATGGACTTTTTTTTGCGTAGGGAGAGATGCGCAACCTTGTTTACGAAACTACTGCTGCATCAGAAGAGGATCTGGTTGCCCGGATAGTAGCAGCAGCAGGAACAATTCAGCATACTCCTGGGGTTTTTGCCCGTGTCAGACAGAACATGATCCGATGGTGTAACCTTTGTTTACGTGTCAATGGAGGCATTTTTGAAAATCTGCTGTAACTGAAATTGGGTTGTGTTAATGTGTTGTCTCTTGGTCATAAAAAGAATTAGAAAAGTGTTTGCTGGTTTAATTAATTTGCCGTCAGAGACATCTTCCTCCACCGGCTTAAATACTCATCTAGGGAAAAATATTTGTTTTGATGTCCCCTACAACCTCCCAGAGTATGTCGGTTTAAATACTTTTCACCCTGTAGGTCAGTTCACTCACTTCTGCAATGCGGTATCGATATGTTCATTTTGCAATTATCGAGTCATTCACCTACAATTTTCTAGAAAAAAAAATTAAAAGACAATACAAATGTGTTTGCTTTTCTCATATATAAGCCATTTTTTGATCACCTTTGTGTTCTCGTCTTCTCGTAAATGTTATATAACAAATAAGTAACTTAAAATTAAATGAATGATTTGGGAAAAATCGGCCAATCAGTTGCAGGTATAAGGGTTTCTTAACAATCCTTGACCATGGTTACAACTGTAAAATTGACTTCTTTCGAAGTACATGGGTCTGTTAAGGAAATTCTTTATATCAGTTCTGAACTGGAAACGAAAAAGTAAGTTTCAAGAGAATTGATGAAAATGTCAATAAGGATTCCAGCGAGAGGGCTCCTCATCGCTCAGCCGTACGCCTGTACGTATACTTTTGCCAATGAAGGTGAAATAATTATATTTGGGAATGACCTGTAATATCCTTATGAATTCGGCATTTTAAATTTAGGTAATTTTACTATGTTGCTGTAAGTTTTTCTCGGTAATGTGTAGTCACATACATAGGAAAATTCGTACAAAGTCTTATTATGTCGAACGAAGTCAGCCTAGTGATTTGGGTACATTGTACGGTTTTCATTTTGTGAATTAGGTCATCGCGGTTTTTGACTGAAAAATTATTTTCAAAAGCGAAGGAATCTTTGATTCTGTAATGGAGACGCCTTGCTAATACGTGATGTGCACTTCTAATGACATTAACGAAGTTGAACAAACAGAACCATCCGATTCGTCTCCTAGTTAATGGCACTGGAAGAGCACATCACATATTACCAAGGCTTCTCCGTTAGAAAATCAAAGTTTTCTGCCGCGCTTTAGCCGTGCAGTCTGCGGCGCCTTGCCGCGGTTCGCGCGGCTCCCCCTGTCGGAGGTTCGAGTTCTCCCTCGGGCATGGGTGTGTGTGTTGTCCTTAGCGTCAGTTAGTTTAAGTTAGATTAAGTAGTGTGTAAGCCTAGGGACCGATAACCTCAGAAGTTTGGTCCCATAGGAACTTACCACAAATTTCAAAGTTTCCTTTGTTTTTGAAAATAATTTTTCAGTCAAGAACCGCGATGATCTAATTCACAAATTGAAAAAACAGCGCAATAAACGCCATCCGCTAGGTTAATTTCGTTCGACATAGTAAGACTTTACACGATGTTCCCATATGTGTGACTTTAAATGTTGTCAAGAAAAGCTTACAGCAACATAGAAAATTAACTGAAATGCAAATTGCCGAACTAATAAGTTTATTACAGGCGATTCTCAAAATTAATTATTTCACCTTCTGTGGATAGAATAAATGTATAGCTGTCCGGCTGAGCGATGGGTAGCCACCGCACTGGAATCCTTGCGGACATTTTCATTCTCTTGAAACTTATATTTTCGTTTACAATTCAGAACTGATGTTAAGAATTTCCTCAACACATGCATGTACTTCTGAAGAAGATAATTTTACAATTCTTGAAACCATGGCCAAGTGTTGTTAATAAACCTTTACACCTGAAACTGAGTGGCTAATTATCTCAAATCATCCATTTACAATCAGCGTTGTTTAACAGGAGCTATCTTAAAAACTTTAATTTTAAACTTTTAACACAAAATGTTTAATGGAAACATTTGCAATAACTTGCAAGGTGGTCCTCTTTTCAGAATGCTTCATTTACTGAGTAATGAATCTAACTTGCCCTGATATGTTGAAACTATACCCTGTAAAAGACACAGTAATGACCCAAGTAACTCATTAATAATCGAAATCCGACTTCATTACGACGAAAGGAAGTTAATTAAATACCACACGCTTACGTTAAATTGCACAACGGAAAATATCAGGTATAGAATTCGAAAATTAGTAATACTGAAGACGAATATCACTCACAAGTTCCTGAAAATATCAAGAGCGTATTAGTGAGAAACTTATAGTTGATCGCCATGCGATGGTGATGCAGACTCCGTAATCACAATAGTCAGATACGCACGAATATCTACTGGCAATACGACTTAAAACTCGATTAAATGATGATACAATTTGAAATATTTGAATATGCATGATTTGCCAAAACGTGCTAGACAGCTCTCGGTAATATTCTGTTTGAGGTAGTTGGTAAAACACGAATAAACATACTTTTGCAGGATCATGCACAGCGTCCTTCCGACCAATTGAAAATGCATACATCGGAATTGGGTTACATATTGTTAAAAATAGGGAATGCTTTCTGTGAAGTTAAATACTCGGTCATATCAATTAAATACAGCCACTAGCTGACATATGTCGCGTCTCGTAACATGCGATTATGAAATGCCGGCAGACAAAGGTCATGTCAGTGTGCACTTAAATAGCCTGTACATCATGATGAAGGTTCAAATGCGAAAAAGTATCTGCATTTAAATTGTATAAATAGTTCAAAACCGAGTGAACATAATAACACATGCCCCCTTGGCATCACAAAGACACAGGAAACCCACGTAGGATATACACTCCTGGAAATTGAAATAAGAACACCGTGAATTCATTGTCCCAGGAAGGGGAAACTTTATTGACACATTCCTGGGGTCAGATACATCACATGATCACACTGACAGAACCACAGGCACATAGACACAGGCAACAGAGCATGCACAATGTCGGCACTAGTACAGTGTATATCCACCTTTCGCAGCAATGCAGGCTACTATTCTCCCATGGAGACGATCGTAGAGATGCTGGATGTAGTCCTGTGGAACGGCTTGCCATGCCATTTCCACCTGGCGCCTCAGTTGGACCAGCGTTCGTGCTGGACGTGCAGACCGCGTGAGACGACGCTTCATCCAGTCCCAAACATGCTCAATGGGGGACAGATCCGGAGATCTTGCTGGCCAGGGTAGTTGACTTACACCTTCTAGAGCACGTTGGGTGGCACGGGATACATGCGGACGTGCATTGTCCTGTTGGAACAGCAAGTTCCCTTGCCGGTCTAGGAATGGTAGAACGATGGGTTCGATGACGGTTTGGATGTACCGTGCACTATTCAGTGTCCCCTCGACGATCACCAGTGGTGTACGGCCAGTGTAGGAGATCGCTCCCCACACCATGATGCCGGGTGTTGGCCCTATGTGCCTCGGTCGTATGCAGTCCTGATTGTGGCACTCACCTGCACGGCGCCAAACACGCATACGACCATCATTGGCACCAAGGCAGAAGCGACTCTCATCGCTGAAGACGACACGTCTCCATTCGTCCCTCCATTCACGCCTGTCGCGACACCACTGGAGGCGGGCTGCACGATGTTGGGGCGTGAGCGGAAGACGGCCTAACGGTGTGCGGGACCGTAGCCCAGCTTCATGGAGACGGTTGCGAATGGTCCTCGCCGATACCCCAGGAGCAACAGTGTCCCTAATTTGCTGGGAAGTGGCGGTGCGGTCCCCCACGGCACAGCGTAGGATCCTACGGTCTTGGCGTGCATCCGTGCGTCGCTGCGGTCCGGTCCCAGGTCGACGGGCACGTGCACCTTCCGCCGACCACTGGCGACAACATCGATGTACTGTGGAGACCTCACGCCCCACGTGTTGAGCAATTCGGCGGTACGTCCACCCGGCCTCCCGCATGCCCACTATACGCCCTCGCTCAAAGTCCGTCAACTGCACATACGGTTCACGTCCACGCTGTCGCGGCATGCTACCAGTGTTAAAGACTGCGATGGAGCTCCGTATGCCACGGCAAACTGGCTGACACTGACGGCGGCGGTGCACAAATGCTGCGCAGCTAGCGCCATGCGACGGCCAACACCGCGGTTCCTGGTGTGTCCGCTGTGCCATGCGTGTGATCATTGCTTGTACAGCCCTCTCGCAGTGTCCGGAGCAAGTATGGTGGGTCTGACACACCGGCGTCAATGTGTTCTTTTTTCCATTTCCAGGAGTGTATTAGAGTTATATGAACTCAGTTCCCTACAAGACACAAGGAAAATCGTTGAATAAACTAAGCTGAAGGAAAGAAGGACGGAAATGACTGCACAATGTTTCGGATTAAGACACAGGAATTCGATACTGAAACGAGACCTGTGCATATTGACTTCACCAAGACTCGAACTGTTTGCAACACCACGCGGATGAAAACATGTTTCCCTCTTGAATTCACAGCCAATTTAGCAGCAAGAACTAGTGAAAACGTTAGCGGTGGAAAGCGGGCACCTCACGAACAACTTTAACAGAATAACCTTGCATATGAGCAGTCCATTCGGACAATCGCTATAAATAGATCATCTCACGAAGACTGCAAAGCCGCGGCAGCAGCATCTAACAGTAATCGTCTACAAATTCTAAACCCCACGAACATACTGCTGTTTGAAGCTACTTTTCGGCGTGCTCTCTAATCGCCAGAGCGCAGACTGGCTAGTATGCCCGGAAACTCTCGGTCAAAAGCTTCTGCCACACACCACAGGGAGATATTTCAGAGATCGTGACTATCTGTAGCCGGTACTCATTACAGAAACATCTCTGCAAAGTGTCTACAAAGACAAGTTCCAAAGACAAAGAACGAATACGATGAAAACCTTGAAAGTGGCTGCTTAAAGGCAACTTTCAAATCATACTGAAATCCACAATGCTCTTGTGAAATAACTGTGTTCAATAAATACGATACGTTTTATTGTATCTATGGTTTGATACCATCTTTGGCGGTCATATTCCTTTTGTTCAGTACGAGTAGCGTAGTGGATTTGGTAGGAGCCGGAGATAGAAGGTGTTGTGTCTGAAAGGAATGTATTGTGAACAATACAAGTAGAAGTATTTGCTGACAACTGGATCATAATTTAAGTCTGAAATACTTACTTAGCATCACCAATACAAATTTACCAAAGAACCCGAGCTACGCGCGAAACGTGTTGAAAAGTTGGCTTCGATGAACTGTCGTCAGAAATCGGCATGTAAAAATTTAGTTATAACACTTGTTGGTAATAAAAATGCATGTAACATTCGTCATACTGGAATTAGATGCACTTCAAATGGATAAAACCCATATCTTTAGGTGAGAATAAGCAAGGTTACAGTCCGAAACTCCTTTATTTCCATGACAGAGTTCATTTTCTAGACCTATTCATGCTTGACTAAGTGTTGGAAATATACAGATCACACTAGCATAATTCATGCAGCTTTTTCTTCCACGCAAGGTTCGAATTGCCCACATAATTAAGAGGGCATTCGGAAAGTAAGCTCCGATGGATCGCGAAGTGGAAACCACAATAAAAATTCAACGAAGTTTTGCATAGATTTGAACATATGTGTTGGGCAGCGTCTCTAGTATGCCCGCGATCGCTTCACGTCTCTCTTTTCAGCTCTCAGTGCACAGTGAGCACGTAAAGATGCCTAGAAAATAGTGTCTCCCGTCAACTATGAGTATGTGTGAGAGACTTCGCCTGATTTCAAGCATCCCACACAACGTAACTGTCATGCATTTCCTTCTTCATGAAATTTCTCGGCCGCACTCTGCAGGGGAAATGACGCTCCTGCAGTGTTTGCGACGGGAAGTGTTTCATCACCCACCATACAGCCCGGACTTGCCTCCCTCTGATTCCCATCTCTGCTCATATGAACCGCTGGCTACGAAGACGACATTTTGACTGAGACAGCATGCTGCAGATCAGCGTTGAGAATTGCCAGAAAGCACAGGCGGCTGCCTTCTATGACGAGGATATTAGAAAGTTGGTAAGACGCTACGACAAACGTCTCAGCCGGAGAAGTGACTATGTAGAGAAGTAGCAGGAAGGAGTTGCAAAAAAGCATTTTTGATGAAACTTCATGACAGATTAAAACTGTGTGCCGGACCGAGACTCGGACTCGGTAACGTAAACCGCCATAATAATTGGGCAACGGAAATACACGAGCATCAGCGACCTCGGCTGGTTAATGTATGGTGCGGCATTATGGGAATAAAGATAATTTGCCCCCATTTTATCGATGTCAATCTAAATGGTGCAATGTATGCTGATTTCCTACGTAATGTTCTACCGATGTTACTACAAGATGTTTCACTGCATGACAGAGTGGCGATTTACTTCCGACATGATGGTTGTCCGGCACATAGCTCGCGTGCGGTTGAAGCGGTATTGAATAGCATATTTCATGACAGGTGGATTGGTCGTCGAAGCACCATACCATGGCCCGCACGTTCACCGGATCTGACGTCCACGGATTTCTTTCTGTCGGGAAAGTTGAAGGATATTTGCTATCGTGATCCACCGACAACGCCTGACAACATGCGTCAGCGCACTGTCAATGCATGTGCGAACATTACGGAAGGCGAACTACTCGCTGTTGAGAGGAATGTCGTTACACGTATTGCCAAATGCATTGAGGTTGACGGACATCATTTTGAGCATTTATTGTATTAATGTGGTATTTACAGGTAATCACGCTGTAACAGCATGCGTTCTCAGAAATGATACGTTCACAAAGGTACATGTGTCACATTGGAACAACCGAAATAAATTGTTCAAACGTACCTACGTTCTGTATTTTAATTTAAAAAACCTGCCTGTTACCAACTGTTGGTCTAAAATTGTGAGCCATATGTTTGTGACTATTACAGCGCCATCTATCACAAAGCGAAAAAAGTGGTCCAACGAAAACATTCATATTTCTTTACGTACTACACGAACATGTAATAACAAACGGGGGTTCCTATTTTAAATAAACGCAGTTGATATCCGTTTGACCTATGGCAGCGCCATCTAGCGGGCCAATCATAGCGCCATCTGGTTTCCCCCTTCAAGCTAGACAAGTTTCGTTCTTTGTAGTTTTTCGTTTGTCGCTTATTTCGTGAGATATTTGGCCCAGTCACGATCAATGGACCATCCTGTATAACGCTAGTACGACCTATTCTCGAGTACTGTTCGAGTGTCTGGGATCCGCACCAGGTCGGGTTGAAAGAAGACTAGGTTTATTGCCGGTAGGTTCCATCGGTATGCAAGTTTTACGGATATCCTTCGGGAGCTGAAGTGGGAATCCCTAGAAGCAAGAAGACATTCGTTTCGAACACTACTGAGAAAGTTTAGAGAACCAACATTTGAAGTTGACAGCGGAACAATCCTACTGTCGCGAACATACATTTTGCTTAGGGACCAGGAAGGTGAGATACGAGAAATACGAGATACGAGATACGAGAAATTAGGGCTCATGCGGAGGTATAGAGTCGTTTTTCCTTCGCTCTATCTGCGAGTGGAACAGGAAAGGAAACGACTAGTTGTGGTACAGGGTACCCTCCACCACGCACGTTATGGTGGCATGCGGAGTATGACGAAATGTCACGGTTGGTACTCTGCGTTTCCTCCTTGTCTGTAGCGCGTTCCTTTTCAAATTCCCACTTCGCGCTCTGCTGTTTTTTTACCCTAGCCAGAGGGTGTGCGGACATTCGCCACGCCGGACATTGGCCACGATTTTACCTCCTCCGAAGGGTTGGGTCCCTTGTCTCCCTCTCCTCCTCCTCATCGCTTACTGAGCCTTTCCGCTGGTTTACTTAACATAGAACCAGAATCTCTTTGGATTTTCCGCCAAATTTCTAGAGAGAGTTTCGTTGTGGAAACTATTAAATGCATCTGGCATTGAAATCCGCACCAAATTTCGAGCCTCAGTAAAACTTCTCCAGTCTTGGAGATCTTGCGTTCGTCTAAATTATACGTGCGTTTTTCGGTGCTCCTGCAGCAGCTTTCTGTCGTGTTTTGTGTTCCATGGGGGATCAGTTCCGTCTCTTATTAATTTATTTGGTATGAAACTCTCGAGTGCTGTTGATACTATTTCTTTGAACTTAAGCCACATATGGTCTTCACTTACATTGTTTGGAAGGACTGTCTCTTAACAAAGACGGCAACCGAATTTTTAGTTGCTTTTATAAATAGATATATTTCGCGTTTAGTTTTGGTGAAGCTCTTTGTTACGGAATTGAGCCTCGCTACGACTCTGTGTGATGCTCAGGGTTATTTGTGTCTAAGAGGTCAAGTGTGTTTTCTTAACCATTTACAATTTGAATGGCCTTGTTCAAAAGAATTTTTAAACAAGCATTTAGAACTACGTATTACAGAAGTTGTTTTCTATCTACAATAGGGTCTTAAAATGTATTTTTGTCAACATACGGAAGGTAGATTGAAGTCACTGCCAACTATAATTGCATGAGTAGGGTACCAATTTGTGATGAGACTCAAGTTTTCTTTGAACTGTTCAGCAACTGTTTCATCTGAGACCGGGGCTCGGTAAAAGGAGCCATCTGTTAATTTATTCCGGTTGTCGAATATAACCTGTGCCCATTCTAAGTCACGGGAACCATCTGCTTCAGTGTCGCTTGTGAGCTGAAACACACATTACATTATTTTTCCTTAAGTTGTGTTTATTATTTCTGTTGTAGTGGAGATCATTACAATTACGGCTTTTTCCTCCAAAACCTATGATCCTTCCCTGTGACCCTGTAAATACCAGAGATAAGCAATGTAGAACAAGAGTGTACGTTACAGGCATAGCATTCTGTATTACTTCATTTCCTTATTTCTTATATTTTAAAATTGTACGTTGACTTTAGATGACATGTCAATCAAAGATGTTCTTATCTCTATTTAGTGAATGTATTTTCAGTCATGTTTTCAACATTGTCCCGCTACACTTTACTAACTAATGTTTCGCCGCAAGGGATACCGCATTTTAGAGAGTAAATTAATATGGAGTATGTCGTTCTTCTTTTCACACATTCACATACCCATTTCTTCTTTCCTTATTGTCTTTTGGGCATGCAGTTGTAGTAATTAAAGTAGGCACAAATGCAGTGGTCAAAAAGAAATGATTAGCGTATATTCGCATTCTCCTTACATCTTTCCTCTCTTGTTGCTCCCATGGCGATGGACTGTTTTTATCGCAATCAGTAAGCGTGAAAGGAAGCTACCGTACAGACAGAGGGACCTATATTTGTACTTGGCAGAACTAATTACATACTGACATAATCGTCGGTATTGCTTTTGTTTCCCAAAAGTTATAAATATTTCGATTTCGGAAAAGAAGCCCTGAATTTGGCCAAGATGTCGAAGAAGAAAGTCCCTTACGAACTGGTTTTATCGAGTAAGACGTGGAGACGGCAGTTTGAAAGCGGACAGAAGTACGAGGACGGGCGTCCCTTACCTGAGGGATCGCTGATCAAGCTACCTGGTGAAGGGGCAACTGTGGCAAACGTCTGGCGTGGCAAATGTCCGGCATTCGGCCAGAGGGCGCTGTGGCGTTGCTGCGGCCGGCTGCCTGCCGTGTTTGCGAGAGAGCGTCAGTCGGGAAGAGGAACTCTGATGGTGGACGGCTGGGAGCGTACAGGAGGCCATGCCGTTTGTTGATGGTTTGGCGTGACCCGTCTCAAGTGTGATGCATCGTTAAAGCCGTGATGGCAGCCAATGTTACTGTTTACTGTCTTGGTCGCAGGTGGATCCAAGGGGATGAGGCCTGGTTGTCCATTGAAACTCCTATCCTACGGAGGTCATCGGGCTGAAAGTAAGACATTTTGACCATTATTTGCGTCATTTGCAAGCAGCTGGGGATTCCGGCGTCTGCAATAATTCGGCGAAGATTATTTGTTTCGTCGGTGTATAAATGATTGAACAAGGAGCAGTTTATTTAATGTTCACCTTATGCTCGTGATCTGTGTGTGCTTCTTGCAAGTGTAAAATGACTCTCACCTTGGTCTGTTGATTTTGAGCGCATCGTCAAATACTGAACCAAAGTAGTGACTTTCAATTAACTAGCTGGATTCTTTCTTTCCTCGTCACGACGCGTGTTAAATGACAAAGTAGAATTGTAGACCTTAACTTGCTGCCTCATCTGAAACATCCCCTTAGCAAAATCAGTGAATTGCTGATAAACCCCTTACGTTATTTGATTTTCAAACAGCTGGGCAAAACTGAACATGCACAGAAATTTCTCTTTATTTATTCAGATCATCAATAAACTGACACACAATATTTTTAGCGCAACGCAATCTGACTTTCAGTAATCCCTACAAAAGAATGGCCCTGACTAACATTAACCTATACCTTTCATGAATCACGTACCTCACAAAAATCTTCGTCACTCGAACTACCGCAATACAGCGAGCGCCACTACTGCCAGCTAAGTAAAGGATTCTAACTACTGAAGGCACTAACTACTGATAGGCATAGTTAGCAAATGAAAGATTTTGATAAAGAACGAACAATGTATTTACCTTAATAATGTTCAAATTCATCATATATATGTATCAGTTCCTGATATCCAATAATACAAAATTACTCTTTCTAGTCCGCAGCTCGTGGTCGTGCGGTAGCGTTCTCTCTTCCCACGCCCGAGTTCCCGGGTTCGGTTCCCGGCGGGGTCAGGGATTTTCTCTGCCTCGTGATGACTGGGTGTTGTGTGCTGTCCTTAGGTTAGTTAGGTTTAAGTAGTTCTAAGTTCTAGGGGACTGATGACCATAGATGTTAAGTCCCATAGTGCTCAGAGCCATCTGACCCATTTTTTTACTCTTTCTAGCGGACACACGTCCAGATCGTCCGCTCTTAAAATTCTGCCATCTCTCTCCCCACATCCACCACTGTTGGCTGCTCACCTCCAACTGCGCAACGCTACGCGCTGTTAACAGCCAACTGCCCACTACAATAGCAAATTCCAACAATGCAAACCAGCCACAGACTGCACACAGCATAGTCAGCGATTTTCATACAAAGCACTACGTGACGTTACCAATATAAAAACCTAAACAGCTTACTTGCACATTTGGTTGGCGTCAATAACAGTTTGTTGTTTGGGCTGTTTTTGGGGGAGGAGACCACACAGCGAGGTCATCGGTCTCATCGGATTAGGGAAGGAAGTCGACCATGCCCTTTCAAAGGAACCATCCCGGCATTTGCCTCGAGCGATTTAGGGAAATCACGGAAAACCTAAATCAGGATGGCTGGACGCTGGATTGAACCGTCGTCCTCCCGAATGCGAGTCCATTGTGCTAGCCACTGCGCCGCCTCACTCGGTATCAATAACAGAGCCTAACCTGTTAACTAATTAAGGCTTGTGGTAAACAAAGGTATCTAAGTGTATCGTTTCAAAATATTATCTGAAATGTGTCAATGATTTATGCTGCGCTAGTTGATTCTGGGGTATGAACTAGTTGATTCTGGGGTATGAACGGAAGTGTTGACATGTCTGCCGTGTAAGGGAATCTTCTAGTTTTGATTGTTTTGGAAACTTTAGTTGAGAGAGAATCTAGTGTGCTTCAGTCCTGCCTTGGGTAAGGCTATATCCGGGCTCTGGCATTTGCACTGCAAGCTGCAATATCATCCTGTTGTTTCATGGTTGTTTTCTTCTCAAACTAGGTGTTTGCGCTAAATATGCTTTGGGCTGGGCGTTTCGCCCCTCAGCATTCGGTTTCAGCTGAGTGTTCAGTCTATTGACTGTCCATCGTACGCCACATGGGTAATGGTCAACCTGTCATCAGTTGATTTCAGTGCTGTAGTTAGTTGTAAATTAGTACTGGTTTCATTACCTTTTGACCAGGATTCTTGCTCGACGCTTGTCTTTAAATACGCTGTTAATCTGGTTAGCGTGTGTTGTGGCTAGCTTAAATTAATCACTGCTCAGTAGCCCAAGACAGTTTGTCGGCCGTCAGAAGCCATGTATGAGTTATTTATTCCTTTATTCTAGTCAATCTATAAGCATGCTATTCTTAATTTTGTTACTCTAGGCAGCCATTAAGTTGCCATTTTTGAGGTGTTTAGATGGAGTGCGGCTCCTTTGAGTATAGATATGTCAATTTCCGATTTATTTTTTTTCCACAAGTTTTTAACCGTGCTTATGCGCATATATATATATATATATATATATATATATATATATATATATATATATATATATATATATATATCGGTGGAATTTAAATGTTTTTTTATTACTATTGAGCTGTACTTAATGTCATATTGTAAAGAAAGGAACTTATTGGAGGTTAACTGTCGCCGTAAGGTGTTGTGGACGGTACAGTTTCCTGTTATTCACCTATTCACCTTAATGTTCTAGTCAATGTGTAAACTTGCTAATTATTTTCCATTTAAATGGAGTGTGCCTGCCTTGATATTATTAGCAACTGTTTCATAACCAGTTCTTTAACGCGCCTAAGCACATATTTATATTTATGGGAGAACTTAAATTGTGTTCGCCTGTTGAACTTTAACTAAAGTGCAGAAAACTGAATCAGAGGTTTATTATTGTTCTAGTGTTGTTATCCGTCAAGTGTAACACGTGACATTCTCTTAGTCTGTTATCGTTACAACAAATGCAAATTGCAATGAAGTGATGCGCTATTTCAGTTGTTCCCGTGGTTTCCTATCTCCGCATATAATATTTAATTGTTTGATATAAGACTGATTAAGCGTTTGTTGAAATATTGGAGGGAGGTGCGCGTGTCTCAAGTATGTATATGTAGATGTAGAATCACGTTTCAATAGAAGCGCTCATACCCTCACTTTAGCCGCTATCGGAGCTTGGGCCATTTGTGACTCCGATCGATAACTCTATCTCTGTAAAGCTATTGTAACATTCTAGGTGAACAAAATACTTGCCCACCAGATGTGTCAAGTATACGATCTCGACAAAAGTGAGATGAAAGAACCGGTTGTGGCAACACTTTAACACGGGAGTTCAAAGAATGACAATCCGCTGTTACTGTTCTGTGAGTTTCTGTAAATGGGAGCAAGCTGAGGTAAACGGAGCTCTGAATAGTTTTAATCATAAGCCACCACTGAGGAGTGAAGTTACTGTAGCTATTTCTGATGTGTACAAATATCTGACGGACGGCAGTTTGATGGAGAGATGCTTTTGGAGACTACACGCAGAACAATGAAGCACTGAGTTCATTAATTTGGACTTACGGTCCAAAACACAAATTTTTAAGTGTAAAAGTCGTCCAAAGTGCCAACAATCAGACTCACGTCATTTTTAACGGTGGATTTATGGGTGTACTCCTCTATGAAGAAGAGGAATGTTTACTGTTTGGCCCATGGATACCAGTTTAATGGCAAGATAAGAAATTTTAAAGTTATTCGTACACGCAAAAATCCAATTCAAAACTTTAAGTGCATCTTTCTCGAGACCGTATTTTTTTAAAAATGGTTCACATGATAAAAAGAAAATACTCGGTAAAAGTGGATGCTGTTTTCGATTTAAAAAACAGACATGTAATTTTGGCATGAACCGCAGCAAACAGATCATTTTTTCATGATGTTTATATTTTTATATACGATTAAAGATGACAAAAATATCGATTTTCAGTCCTTACATCTTCAAGTGGCCGCCATTTAGAAATGCATTTCAGGAAATTTGATATTCGAAGTTCTCGCTATGGACAATTTAATTTCAAATTGGTTCAAATGGCTCTGAGCACTATGGGACTTAACATCAGTGGTCGTCAGTCCCCTAGAACTTAGAACTACTTAAACCTAACTAACCTAAGGACATCACACACATCCATGCCCGAGGCAGGATTCGAACCTGCGACCGTAGTGGTCACGCGGTTCCAGACTGAAGCGCGTAGAACCTCACGGCCACACCGGCCGGCAATTTAATTTCGATAATTTGGATCGCGGGCCTGTGCTTCACCCTCAATCGTACGAACCGTTTAGTTCCACAATCCACGCAGAGATACCAAAGTGTTGTAATTAAATTGACAGTGTTCTGAAAACTGCAGTGCGGGATGTACACGTCGCAAGAAGCTGAATCATAGATACGTTCATTAATCGGTGCGCTCGCGGGGTATGCTGAAAAAAATAGTAGCTATTCTTTACGAGACCAGGTGAAAACATAGCGCTGTAAGCAATTAGAATGCTATGTGTTTATTGTTTTGACGTTAGTATGCTGTTTGCCGTTTGGTGACCCGTGCTGTTTTCTTTTGTGATTGGCTGTTGGTTTAAAGGATTAAGAAGGATGAAGTTTCCCAGTGGGGAACGCAATACCTATTGAGAAGCAAGACGGTGCACTGCCGATAAAGTTGTTTTATTAGAAGAGCAGCAATAGCAGCACTGCAGTGTGGGAATATCACCGACAGAAAGAGATGCGAAGAGGCCCCATGTCAATAAATGGGCTAAAGGATATGATTAAGAAACTTGAATAAACAGATGAATTAGGCCGTGCAACAGGAGAGGGAGGCAGGCCGTTCCCATGGCAGTTACTGTAGTTGCTTTAGCTATCGCTGACCATGCAGCACATGCCTCAAATTATGTAGCCAGTGCTCGAGCTGTATCACTAGATTTATCTCTCCTCTGGTCGACAGTTCAAAAGATTATGCGACTAATTTTACGCTGGTATCCTTACAAGATTCAGGCTACTATGCCGTGACTTTGCCCTTTGTCTTTTAGGAAGCGTGAAATGGATGACATGTGGCCGAGGAATATTCTTATTTAACTCTGAACAGTGCCATGAATGCAAAGAACTGTCGCATATAAAATTCTGCTCCGCCACATGTTGTGCAGGAACATGCACTGCACTCAGCTTATGTGACTATGTGGTGTGGTTTCACAAGCTCCTTCGTGCTCGGTCCGTTTATCTTCGAAGAGATAGCACCCCGCGGGCCCGTGTAACATGTGATTCCAGCTTTGCAAGAACGCAGCTGTGTACACACCACCCTTTTCATTTTAGCTATAAGTTCTTTATTTATAGGCCCGACAGGTTTCGCAGCATTTTAGCTACATCATCAAGTGCAATAAAATCAAATCGTGTTTCGATCGAGGAAAGAGAATGGTATGACCTAGCATTCATAGTCAGCAATTTTTCATTGTGTCTTGGGACACCGTCTGTTAGTACACAATTCAATAGGCGCTTGCTTGCTGTGGGTATCACGACAGCGTGCGACGTACCACAAATTTTTTTCCACTCTGCTGTGGAGTGTGCGCTGATATGAAACTTCCTGGCAGATTAAAACTCTGTGCCGGACGGGGAGACGAACTCGGGACCTTCACCTTTCGCGGGCAAGCGCTCTACCATTTGAGCCACCCAAGTACGACTCACGAAGATAGGAAACTACGTACTGGCAGAATTGAAGCTGTGAGGACCGGTCGTGAGTCGTGCTTGACCAGCTCAGATGGCAGAGCACTTTCCCACGAAAGGCAAAGTTCCCGAATTCGAGTCTCGATTCGGCACACAGTTTTAATCTGCCAGGCAGTTTCAATGGAACTATAATTTTTTCAGCATATTCCGCGAGCCCACCAATTAAAGAACATACAGTTGTAAGAGGTCCGAGCAGATGTAATTTCGATGTATTGCTCATGCGCTGCCTGCGATATGCAAGGTATAAGAGAATCACTGACCAGAGAGCAGTGTTGACTGAGTAGGAACTGTGTAGCTGTAGCAGTAAGTTGCTAGTTGTCGCTAGTCTGCGCTTGTCTGCGGTCTGCTCTGGTCTGCTATAGTGTATCATGTTGGCTGGGCCGGTCGCGGTGCAGCGATGCCGGAGCCTGAGTATTATTGTATAGGGTAAAAAGCAGCTTCGCGCATCTCTAGTAATGTTATGTGAACTCCCATGTAAATCTTTTAAAAATGTCCTAATAATAATCTTTGTCATATAAAGTAATTTCTAACAAACATTCATTTCAATTTAAAGAATTTACTAATTTCTTCAATCTGTGATCATTCCTATTGTTGCAAAAGAAAAATCAGTTGCTTCCTTTCATAAATGACAGATCTATCGGCCAGCATTGCACAGAGCTGTGCCGGAAAAATTTATTAAGAGCAGATATATTCGCCGTTTTTATTGAGGTAAGAATTTTTCCTTTTTTTACTCAGAATGATCTAACAGGGCCATAACGCAGCACTGCTGTCGTCCAAAATTTACCAGGTTACTGAATTTATTTCTTATTACGAGGTTTAGGAATTTTTCTGTTTCGACCTTACATTAAATGTGAAAGAACGAATTTTGTGTGGAGGTTAAATGTGAATGAATTTCTCTAGGGAGGTTACAAATGTGAAAGGAATGAATTTTGTGGGGACGCTATACTAAATTAGAATCACGATCCATAATATTTATTGCCGGCCGCGGTTGTCTAGTGGTTCTAGGCGCGCAGTCCGGAACCGCGGGACTGCTACGGTCGCAGGTTCGAATCCTGCCTCGGGCATGGATGTGTGTGATGTTTTTAGGTTAGTTAGGTTTAAGTAGTTCTAAGTTCTAGGGGACTGATGACCACAGAAGTCCCATAGTGCTCAGAGCCATTTGAACCATTTTGAACCATAATATTTATTATTCATTTTATTAATTTTTGTGGGGAGGTTACACTTGGCGACAACCGGCCAGGATCGGATTGCTTTGTGAATCTCTGAGAAGTAGTAAGTTCTAGTACTGTTCTATGTACTAGTTCTATGTACTAGTAAAGTTCTATGTACTGACTTGGCAGAAAATCCTAAGAAATTTTGGTCTTATGTCAAAGCGGTAGGTGGATCAAAACAAAATGTCCAGACACTCTGTGACCAAAATGGTACTGAAACAGAGGATAACAGACTAAAGGCCGAAATACTAAATGTCTTTTTCCAAAGTTGTTTCACAGAGGAAGATTGCACTGTAGTTCCTTCTCTAGATTGTCGCACAGATGACAAAATGGTAGATATCGAAATAGACGACAGAGGGATAGAGAAACAATTAAAATCGTTCAAAAGAGGAAAGGCCTCTGGACCTGATGGGATACTAGTTCAATTTTACACAGAGTACGCGAAGGAACTTGCCCCCCTTCTTGCAGCGGTGTACCGTAGGTCTCTAGAAGAGCGTAGCGTTCCAAAGGATTGGAAAAGGGCACAGGTCATCCCCGTTTTCAAGAAGGGACGTCGAGCAGATGTGCAGAACTATAGACCTATATCTCTAACGTCGATCAGTTGTAGAATTTTGGAACACGTATTGTGTTCGAGTATAATGACTTTTCTGGAGGCTAGAAATCTACTCTGTAGGAATCAGCATGGGTTTCAAAAAAGACGGTCATGTGAAACCCAGCTCGCGCTATTCGTCCACGAGACTCAGAGGGCCAAAGACACGGGTTCACAGGTAGATGCCGTGTTTCTTGACTTCCGCAAGGCGTTCGATACAGTTCCCCTCAGTCGTTTAATGAACAAAGTAAGAGCATATGGACTATCAGACCATTTGTGTGATTGGATTGAGGAGTTCCTAGATAACAGGACGCAGCATGTCATTCTCAATGGAGAGAAGTCTTCCGAAGTAAGAGTGATTTCAGGTGTGCAGTAGGGGAGTGTCATAGGACCGTTGCTATTCACAATATACATAAAAGACCTTGTGGATGACATCGGAAGTTCACGGAGGCTTTTTGCAGATGATGCTGTGGTGTATCGAGAGGTTGTAACAATGGAAAATTGTACTGAAATGCAGGAGGATCTGCAGCGAATTGACGCATGGTGCAGGGAATGGCAATTGAATCTCAATGTAGACAAGTGTAATGTGCTACGAATACACAGAAAGATAGATCCTATATCATTTAGCTACAAAATAGCAGGTCAGCAACTGGAAGCAGTTAATACCATAAATTATCTGGGAGTACGCATTAGGAGCGATTTAAAATGGAATGATCATATAATGTTGATCGTCGGTAAAGCAGATGCCAGACTGAGATTCATTGGAAGAATCCTAAGGAAATGCAATCCGAAAACAAAGGAAGTAGGTTACAGTACGCTTGTTGGCCCACTGCTTGAATACTGCTCAGCAGTGTGGGATCCCTACCAGATAGGGTTGATAGAAGATATAGAGAAGATCCAACGGAGAGCAGCGCGCTTCGTTGCAGGATCATTTAGTAATCGCGAAAGCGTTACGGAGATGATAGATAAACTCCAGTGGAAGACTCTGCAGGAGAGACGCTCAGTAGCTCGGTACGGGCTTTTGTCAAAGTTTCGAGAACATACCTTCACCGAAGAGTCAAGCAGTATATTGCTCCTTCCTACGTATATCTCGCGAAGAGACCATGAGGATAAAATCAGAGAGATTAGAGCCCACACAGAGGCATACCGACAATCCTTCTTTCCACGAACAATACGAGACTGGAATAGAAGGGAGAACCGATAGAGGTACTCAAGGTACCCTCCGCCACACACCGTCAGGTGGCTTGCGGAGTATGGATGTAGATGGATGTAGATGTAGATGTAGATGTAGTCATATATCTGCTCTTACTTACTTAAATGTAGTTTGCATATGGATCAACGCACTTACTAACTTGTCACTTTTTCTTTCACAGGTCATCGGCAATTTATTGCTCTTTGTTGTAATTGTTTTTGTTCCATTTTTGCTTTGTCTTTGTTTCATTTTTTGTGCTCAATTTTGATTTGTGGAAAATGCCGCGAAAAACTGTTAACAGTACATCGCGATGTGAATGAGTGAAATAGTCGACTCGAATAATTTGACAGATAATACTAGCGACACTCAGTGTAATAATGATAATCCCGTAATTACAGATAATCAGTGCGTACCGACCACTAGTAATGATTTTAATTCTAATGATGAGCCAACAGATTCAATTGTGTCCTCTGTTAATTTAACGACAATTGATGACTCGGCACGTTCCATTACAATGAACGCTGCCCAGTTTGACACACCCGGTGTGCAAAATTTACGTTGAAACGTCCCCTTTCAACAATTTTACATGACTGTGCTTAACCTGACACACAATATTTTGTTAGCGCAACGCAATCTGACTTTCAATAATTCGTACAAAAGAATGGGCCCTGACTAACATTAACCTATACCTTTCACAAATCACTTACCTCACAAAAATCTTCGCTGCTCAAGCTACTGCAATACAGCGAGCGCCACTACTGCCAGCTAAATAAAAGATTCAAACTACTGAAGGCACTAACTACTGATAGGGATAGTTAGCAAATGAAAGATATTAATAGAGAACAAACAATGTATTTACCTTAATATCATCACAAGTCATAATATATATATCAGTTCATGACAAATTACAAATCTCCGCCATCTCTCTCCCCACATCCACCACTGCTGGCGGCTCACCTCCAACTGCGCAACGCTACGCGCTGTTCACAGCCAGCTGCCGCTGCCCAACACTACAATGGCAGACAACAATGCAAACTAGCCACAGACTGCACACAGCACAGCCAGTGATTTTCATATTGAGCGCTACGTAACGTTGCCAATAAGAAAACATAAACAGCCTACTTACATAGAGAAAACATAAACAGCCTACTTACATAGAGAAAACATAAACAGCCTACTTACATAGAGAAAACATAAACAGCCTACTTACATAGCCCCCATGCTCCCCACAAAAATTTTACAAAATATTTTTTGGGCAGTGGCCAATAATGATTTGATAAAATTTTTCATAATTAAAATAACAAACATGTCAAATGCACACACTTATTGATACAATGTTGGTCAAAAGCTAAAATTTTCTCACAGTCCATAAAGACAGTCCTAATCGTACATAACAGTAGAATAGCAGTCTTTTTTCTCAAAGTCTGAGCAGTAAAAGAAAATGCACACGGAAGTAGTGGATTTCCATGCAGTCTTGAAGAAGTAGTGTTGTCCTTCCAACGGAAAGACAGTGCTGACTCTTGACATGCTGACAGGTAATGGGCCACAATGGAGCAAACCCACAGCAGAGTCATTCGAAGTTTTGAAAAGTATTGGTAGGTAAATCATCACAGAGCAGACCCACTGGAGTCCTGGTAGAGATTGTGGTATTGGTGGGCCACCAGAGGTGCAGACCCACTGCAGTCCTTGTAGAAATAATGGCGTTGGTGGGTCATCATAGATGCAGACCCACTGTAGTCCTTGTAGAGATAATGGTATTGGTGGGCCACCAGAGGTGCAGACCCACTGTAGTCCTTGTAGAGATGGCCAGCAGCCATCTGTTGCGATTGTGCAGGTGCACATTCACCATCGAAGAGTCTTGCGGAGAATATAGCAAGTCCATAAACCACCACTTGTGCACTCACAACGTTTTTGGAATTGTCCTTAGAACCAGCAATGCTGTTATCCAGTCCCTTGCTGAATCATTAACACACGTGCAAACACTATCAGTCCCTACTTCTCACATATTGTCCATATACTATGACCAACAGAAACGTGTGCAGTGAAATGTTACTTACAAGTTAATAATAAGATGAACTGGTGTCAATTACAATTTTATAACATGAGGATACAATAACAAAGGTACAAAACACATCATTAAAAACATAATAATACAAATAACGTTTGTAGTACAGGCTTTACAAAATAATCGATATAGACATATACATCAGTGGAATTATGACTTGAGTACATACATAAAAGATCACAATAACTTTTGAAACATCAACTTCACACATGAGCATTAAACAGAATAAATAATGTGTAAGCATATTTATAAGGTAAATAACATATTATGAATGCCAATTATATTTGAGGATAACAGTATTCCTCATCATAGTGAATGTAGCTTAATATTAATAGAAGAAAAAATTCTATGAAACTACACAGAGACAGGAAGAAAACAAATACACAAGGGTACACAAACACATAGTGGGATAACACCAATAGGAAAGGACAGGGTTCGTTTTCAGTGTAACATGTGGTACTGCAGTCCAACCCAAAACTTCATATATCTTTCCTCTTATTTCATCCTTTGTTTCCACCAAAAAAATTCTATCTAAGCATGCTTTCTGTGTTTATATGTTCACACATTTCTTACCTCATTTTTATTTTCCATTATCTTACCTCCTCATTTATTTCCAAGAAAATCCTACCTATACCTGCTTTCTGTACGTTTTTCGTATAGATTCTCAATGCATTTCTTCCAATTCATCGCAACTCATTCTCTTAGAGGCTACCCCCTCTTAAGCTAACTTAAATCTACTGAGCTCAGATGCTAAACTAAGGAACGAGGCAATGCAGCATCACATAACAATTAACACAAACAGCAATGAGAAAAAAAAATGGAAATTTGCAAAGCAAGCTACAGTAAATCTAAATTAACAAGCAATGCAACATTACAACTAATATGAGCCAATGCGCAGTAAACAAAAAATTAAATCTGGCTTAGCAGAGTAACACAAATTAAAGTTCAGTAGCACTATGCCTGGCAAACAGCAACAGCAAATGCAATAACTTATATCTAAACATGACATAGCTCAAGAAGAAAAAATATTACAGTAAAAACAACAATGCAGATAAGGGAAATGTATATTCACATCTTAATGTCTATGTAATTAAAGTGGTGCACCACAAGAAGTTATTCTACCAAAAAGTTACCAATTACTTGAAAAGAAAATTATGAATGCAGTTACTAGTTCCTTCTTATTGTTCTTTCCTTTCCAAGTGCTCCTTTTTTAAAGAATGTGGATCATAAAATAATTATTTAATAGATCTGTTGACAGAAAGTGTTCACATTAGCAAATGCATTTCATTTTATAAAAGCAATGCTGCAACACAGCTGGAAACCAGATATCAAGAGAAATAAGCAATTACGCAAACCAAAGCATAAAAACATCATTCAATAGTCATGTGGCATTTCGTAAGTCAGTAGCTCTCAACTCTCATAGAAAGACGCTTGTCATAATCAGGTGTGCAGATGTAAAAATATTTCCAAGGATAATGGCCTCCCCTTTTTTTTGTGCTACCTGTGCCGCTGAAAAGGGCTCGCAATAATGGCTTTTTCTCCAGGCGTCTGACACAGCTGGGTGCCCACGACGCATTATGTGTAGGTGGTCCGTTAACTTTCTTACGGAAATATTTACGACAGCAGTTTCCGCTACAGAGACAGTCGCATATAAAGATATTTCACAGGTCAAGAATTTGCGTTACAAATCTGTAGAAACAAAATGCTATTGATATAACAGTGTCCAAAAAAAATTTTCGTCTGCATTGTAATACATTCACGAATATACACACACATTTCATAACTCTTAAAGTACGTTTCTTGGTTTCCAACATCCTTTTCATAAATCAGAGTCCCTAAACACTACTCATTATTCCTTACCTCATTATACATATACATATTCGTCGACACTTCTTCAATATTTCATCATGAGAAATACGTAGCATAATAAACATTCCTCAACAACATAATACACATCGTCGTCGTAATAATAACATCATAACACCTCAGTCAAATCTCAAAATCGTCGTAACTTCCTCCAATAATTTCCAAGCCTAAAAAAATTCTCTGCTCATGTCAAAAGTGTCAGCTGCCTCAAACGTACTTTAAAAATCATGATCTCATACCAAATACATCATTCAAAGCTCTCATAGTATCACAATGATTCCGAAAAAATATGAACAGTTTACAAAGTACAGACAAAATACAGTTTCATAAGTGTGAAGTTATCCAACTGTATAATTGCGTAAACATGTGTCACTGATGTAGTAAAATAAATGTTTGTCTCTCTCAGTTAAATAATCAGATAGCTGTATAATTTGTGTGTTAGAGAAATATGGTACCGATATGTAAAGTTGTATAAGCAAATACCATATTAGCTAGGGTTCCTTGTGGTTGCCACACACATGGTACACAAAGTAAGCGTGTACCCCCCTGAGGATTAATGTAATTATACCCTCAGGTGTTACAGATTACAGCAATGGAATGAAATGTATCACGGAAAACTTTCTTTGTAATTCAAAAATCTTTAAAAATAAATGTTTTAAGTATAAAATTGATCACTCAAATGCGTGTCCTGTAGCGCTAAATGCGCGTCTTGCTGTAAGATAATTCTGTGGAACTGTCGTAGTTATCGTCCTCTGTAAGCAAAGTTCTGCTAAAGTCAATGTACTTACCTCATGATAAACAAAAGTAAAATGCTTTGTGTATAGATATCGTAGTTATTACGCTTATTGTTGTGATGAAGAAAGTACTGTGCTGTAACGTATTGTTGTGCTACAGAAAAGGCTGTCTCCTTGTAGCTATACCACAAAAGTTACTACTAAAATATGTTTTACTTTCCAGAAGAATTCAGAAAACTGTGCAGATATAAAACAGATACACCGCAAAAGCAACATTGTAAATTGTCACTCATTAGTAGCGTCGTGATAAAAATCGTGTAGCTGTCACATAAACTAACCTCTGTGTCATCTGGTATCTCTCAGAAAGCACTTTAAATACAGAATGTATTTTCAGGTAACCAAAATGTTGCATTAAAATCTCATTAGCAGTACTGGTAAATGTTCTAAGTATGTGAGCCTTATAGTCGTTACGTAATCGCACAACTAACAAGCAAGAATGTACACACACAATAACACTGTGACGTCTGTTCACTATAACAATGCATTCGTCATTTCTGTTTAAATAAGTTCTCTTGGTTCTTGATTGGATATTTAACTTCAAACATTGTTGTATGTTAACAGATTCTAAGTCTGACAAAGCATATTAGTAATGTGAAGCGAAAAATTTTATGACAAAAACTAAGTTAAAAAGCAGATTATCTTTCAATAAACGGTTTTACATGTGAAATGTGGTGTAAACCTTTACTCTTCCTAGTACGCAGAGTTTCAACTTCAACGCAATTATCATGTGGTATACGTCGGATTCTGTAAGGTCCATTGTAAACTAGAAAGAATTGGTGACTCAAGTGTTTCTTCTTATGTGACAATGAATGAGCTTTAATGAGAACTTTCTGACCAATATACAACTTCTTTGCATTTGCTTTACCGTGTAGTTTTCTCCTTTTGTCTGCTGCAGATTTTATATTTTTAAGAGCCAAATCAATTATGTCTTTGTGTCGAAGTTTACGTGTATTCGGGAAAGGTACAAGCTCTCTGATTCTGTTCGGTGGTTCTTCATTCTTCAGTACAAGAGTAGGTGGTAAAGCAGTGGAGTCGTGAGGCATTTCATTCAGCACGTTTTGAAATAAGTGTAAATATCTGTCCCAATGCTGATGCTTTCTGTGACAATAAAGTCTACAAAGCTTATTGATTTCTTTCATAATCCGTTCGGAGGGGTTACAATGTGGTGAGTACAATGAAATAAAAACAGGTTTGATTTTATGGTTGCGAAGCATGCGTGACCAAACAGCAGATCTGAATTGCGGTCCGTTATCTGAAATGACTTTACTAACGTGTCCAACTTCACGTAAGAAATTTTTAACAAAGGCGTTGGATACAGACCGTCCAGTGGCTTTACGTAACGGTGTGAAAGAAACAAATTTTGAAGTAAGTTCAACAGCGACTAGAACGTACGAAAATCCATTAGATGTTCTGACAAGCGGTCCCAAGAGATCAACAGCTGCAAATTCTTTTAATTTAGAAGGAATAATAGGAAACAACGGAGCACGATGTGAGACAGTGGATGGTTTCGCCTTTTGACAAAGTTTACAAATAGACAAGACTCTTCGAATTCTTTTTTCCATATTGTTAAAATAACAAGTCGTTCGAAGAATATGATAACATTTTCGTGGGCCAAAATGTGCGTAGCTGAAATGAATGTACCAAATGAGCTTATTAACAAAATCGTCAGGAATGCAAAGTACCCATAGCTTGTCATCAACAGTGCAGCGTTTGAAGAGTATGTTGTTTCTAACCAGGTAATAATGCCGAATCTGTGTGTGTGTCTTTTCATGCCATTTGCTCTTGATGTCTTTCCAAATCGGATCTTTATCTTGTTCATGAGCAATGTCCTTTAAAGATGTGGTGATGAAGTTTTCAAAGGCGACTTTCTGAATGTAAAGAATACTGAAATTTTTCTCGAGGTTGCCTTCTGTGGTACTTTTCTCAAGCCCAGCCGGTGCGCGTGACAGTGCGTCCGCAACAATGTTCTCCTTGCCGGGAATGTAGACTATTGTGAAGCGGAATTCTTGCAGAAACAATGCCCAACGTTTTAACCTGTCATGATTTAATTTTGAAGACATAAGAAATTGTAATGCACGATGATCACTGTATACTTTTACGTGCTTACCAGAAAGAAAGAAACGGAATTTGTTAAATGCCCAAACGATAGCTAAAGCTTCTAATTCAGTAACGGAATAATTTTTTTCAGATTTGGTTAGCACTCGGCTAGCAAAAGCAATGGTTTTCTGAACGGTAGTGTCATTTTCTATGGCTTCTTGAAATAAATGGGCACCAAGACCGACTTTAGAAGAATCCGTGCTAAGGCAGAAATCTTGTGACAGATCTGGATGTGCTAGTATTGGCGCGTTAAGTAGCGATTCTTTCAAAGAATTGAATTCAAACTGTGCTTGTTCGTCCCAGTTCCAAATAGTATTTTTTCCAGTGAGAGAACAAAGTTTTGGTGTAACAAGAATTTGCATATTCAGAAAACGACGGTAAAAATTTACGAGACCTAGAAAACTGCGGACTTGTCATTTTGTGGATGGAACTGGAATGGCTCTGATTGCTTCTAACTTTTCAGGATCCGGTGCCTTCAGAAGAAATAATATGTCCCAAAAACTTCACCTTTGTCCTACCGAATTCAGACTTTTCCAAGTTAACTGTAATTCCAGATTCTACAAAAATACGTAACAGACTGTTGAGGATGCGATTATGTTGTTCCCATGAAGCTTCCGCTATTAGAATATCGTCCACATATAAGGTGATGTGACGTTTTAAGAACTCAGGTAATATGGAATTTAACCCACGAATGAATGCTGCCGAAGAAATGTTCAAACCAAAGGGAAGTTTCCGAAACTGATAACAAACGCCGAAACAAAGGAAAGCTGTGTATTTTCTGCATTCTGGATGAAGTTCGATCTGATAAAAGCTGGATCTGAGATCAATGGAAGACAACACTTTTACACCATTAAAATTTTGAAGAAGTTCTTCCATCGTCTGCGGCCTGTCTGTTTCAGGAATAATGATAGTATTGATTTGTCTCGAATCTAAGACAAGTCTGATCGATCCATTTTTCTTCTCAACAACATGTAACGGATTGTTGTATGAGCTTACTGCAGGCTCAATAATGCCCTCGTCAAGCATAGATTGTATTTCTGTTCTAACACGGTCCCTATAATGCGCCGGAATTACGTATGGTCTAACACAAAATTTAGTATGCTCACGAACACGAAATTGGTATTGAAATCCCTTGATTGTTCCTGTTTTGTGAGTAAAAACTGTGGAATGTGCTTGTAAAATCTCAAAAAGGTCCTGCCTATCAGTGTCATTACAATTCTCAATTGTTTGAATTTTACTCTGAATTAACTTATTAATGTCAAATGCGCCGTCGATATCATCCCTGTCAGTACTTGCAGAGTGATTGTTAGTGTCTAGTTCCGTAGAAAAGTCCGAACTGTTGTCTAACAGAAGGTAAAGCCGATTAATTTCCTCGTCATGGTTTGAGAGCCAATCTTCAAATTTCAAAGCTATTGACTTACCTTCTTTTTCTAAAGTTATTTCAGCATCGTGAAAGTTTAAGATTGCTTTGTATTCATTCAAAAAGTCTACTCCCAGTATAATTTCCGTCGACAATAATGGAACAATAAGAAAGTTCATAGAGAAGCTGTGTCTTTGACAAAAGAATTCTAAGTTCGTTTGTTGGCGTACATCTACACTTTTTCCAAAGATTGCACCTTGTAATTTAATCTTACGTAACGGAAGTGTGGGGCAATCGTTCGATTTGTTGCATTTGCTAAAGGCTGTTTCACTGATTACTGAAATGGGACTGCCAGAGTCAAGTACTGCCGTAAATTTTACGTCATTTACTGTAATGTGAATCACAGGATATGCAATGTTGTTATGTTTTACGTCGTGTTCTTGGAGTAAGATGTCCCTAATGTCTTCCATTTTTACGTAATTACTAGCTACGGCAGCTGCGTCGTTAGTTTCATACGTGCGTTTTGTGGCTGCCAGCGGTATGAGTCATTGCCTATTGTCTCTTTGTTGGCGCGCGTCGTTATTGGGATTTGGAGACCTAACTTCTACAAATTCACCGTGACGAGAGGGCCCTGCCCTGTTTAAATCCCGCCAGTTCTGATGCAATTCAGGTCTGTCGTTACGATCACATCGTCTGTCGTCATGTCGGTAGTTCCTGTAGTTCCTTTCTTGTCGGTTAAGTGGTGGAGAATTTCTCCCTGAATCGTAACTGCGCGTTGGACCGTTGCGTCTAAAGTTATTCTGTCTCCCTTGATAATAATTATTTTGGTTCCCATATTGTCTGTTTCTCTGATTGTCTCTGTGATAGTCATTACCACGGAGAGGTGATCTTTCCCTGTAATTATTACTACTCTGCCAACGGTTGTCATACGGGTGGTGTCTGTTTTGGTCACGATATGTGTTGTGAGAATAGCCTTGTCGTGTCCAGTTATTATTTCTTTCATCGTGGAATTGTGACAGATGTGACCTGTAATTGTTGTGCTCCTGTTTCCGCGTTCCCCGATTGTCAGTGTCAATTTCCAATTCTTGTAACAGACCCTGAAATGCTTCAATGTCATCTTTGCAACGTCCTGCTAAAATAATATGTCGTAAATGTTCAGGCAATTTGAGTAAGCAAATGCGGATGAGTTCTGAGGGGCTGTATGGGTTTGAAAGATATTGATTCTTATGCAACATGTCTTCAAAATATTTGACAAGACTGGAAAATTCAGATTGTTCAAAGTGTTTCATCATCATGATGCTATGTTTTACACGGTCTTGTGTAGCTTGAGACCAATACGCTGAGAGGAAGGCATGGTAAAATTCTCCTTCACTGTGGCAATCATGAATTACCGATCGCATTCTTACAGCTGGTTCATTCTCCAAGTAGCCACACATAAATGCTAATCTGTGTTCCAATGACCAGTTGGGAGGGAAACAATGAGAGAATTGATGGAGCCACGCTTGTGGACGAATGTCGCTGGCAGAATTCTTAAACGTTTTGAATTTACGTGTAGTAATGAACAGCTTATAGTCAAAATCATCGTGTCGGCGAGTAGCATCTCGGTCATAGTTACGTCGTGTCGGCGGTTCCATCTCAAAATTCGGTGTACCTTGCCAATTTCTTTCATAATTACCGAAATGCCCTGTGTTATTATTTTGTGGCTTTTGCGTATTTCTAAGTTCCTCTTCCCGTGTTGGAGCGCGAGTGTCTTCTGAAATACGTAATTCTTGTATTACCTGTGTCAGCTGATCTTGTACTTCCCGGATTTCTCTTTGGTGTTGTGTATTAATTTGATTCTGATTTTGTTTGAATTTTCTGATTTGTTCATACTCTTCTGTGTCAGTGAAGGCTACGGGTCTTGTGTCATTCAGATCATCATCTACCTTTGTAGATAAGTTAGCGACCTGATCCGAAAGTTCGGCTACTTTCTCCGATAGTGTACTTATTTCCTCCATGTGTCTTTCTGAACCAATTTTCAGGGTATCTACTGTGTTCTTTAAGTTTTCCTGAGTTCTTGCAAGTTGCGTAACCGAATCGGTAGATGCAACTGAGTCAATTTTAGCTTGCAAGGTCTCATGATTTTCATGAACAATGGTTTGCAGCTCTTTTATGACTGCTTCGTGATTCTGTAATGCATTTTCATGCCGCGAAAAAATAGGTTGAAAATGCTCACAAATTTGTGTTTTTACGTCATTACAGACTTTTTGACATTTCGATTCAATGTTATGTAACTCAGTAGTTAAATCTTCACGCGTTTGTTCAAGAGTTTGTTCCAATGAGTCTAACTTTTGAAGCTGTTGCTGTGTTTGTCTCTGATTTTGTTCCAGTGTGTCTAACTTTTGAAGCTTTTGCTGTGTTTGTCGCTGATTTTGTTCCATTTGTTGCATTAATTGCAATAATAATGTATTAGTGTCTGGAATCTGTTCCTCAGTGCTTTTCGGCAGTGAATTTGCACCGGCAACATTGACATTTTGACATGCAGAAAATGTGTCTTGACTTATTTGAGAAAACGGCGAGAACCCAAAACCTGAGTCTACAGTATTCGCAAAATTGTGTCCTGACATTCCCGATTCCTGAGGCAAGCTGTTGCCGACCGATCGATCGATAATGCGTCCCTCTTCACTAATTGTTTCACTGTCCACGCCATTGTTTGCCGCCTGCTCCATTTCCCTATGAACAGTTACCAAATTACTACTTTGAACATCAGCTAATTCATTACTCGGTGGCGCTAACACACTGCTTTCATTTTCACTGTCATTTCTCAGTTTACTTTGGAGCCCAGTATTACGTTTTTCACACGCCATTATTGTCACAGTATTTCACACGACAACACAGAAAAACACAATTTGAAGATCAAAAATAAGAGAACACATTAACATAGCACTGAAAATAATATCTAGTTAATTGCAAGCGCAGCTGCGAAATACTTGGTGCAAATCTACATGCATGCCACAACTGTTTTACTGTACAACAATGAAAAACTACAACTACAAAGGAAATTCTCTCTATGATTACGCGCTACCAATAAACAATAGCTACACCAATTACACAAACTACAAGAAAAAATCAGAAGATTCCAGTGAGGTATCCTCGGCTTTCAACAATTTTACAAGACTGAGCTTAACCTGACACACAATATTTTGTTAGCGCAACGCAATCTGACTTTCAATAATTCGTACAAAAGAATGGGCCCTGACTAACATTAACCTATACCTTTCACAAATCACTTACCTCACAAAAATCTTCGCTGCTCAAGCTACTGCAATACAGCGAGCGCCACTACTGCCAGCTAAATAAAAGATTCAAACTACTGAAGGCACTAACTACTGATAGGGATAGTTAGCAAATGAAAGATATTAATAGAGAACAAACAATGTATTTACCTTAATATCATCACAAGTCATAATATATATATCAGTTCATGACAAATTACAAATCTCCGCCATCTCTCTCCCCACATCCACCACTGCTGGCGGCTCACCTCCAACTGCGCAACGCTACGCGCTGTTCACAGCCAGCTGCCGCTGCCCAACACTACAATGGCAGACAACAATGCAAACTAGCCACAGACTGCACACAGCACAGCCAGTGATTTTCATATTGAGCGCTACGTAACGTTGCCAATAAGAAAACATAAACAGCCTACTTACATAGAGAAAACATAAACAGCCTACTTACATAGAGAAAACATAAACAGCCTACTTACATAGAGAAAACATAAACAGCCTACTTACAACGTAACGAACAGATAAATTTTTCTAACGAAAATGAACAGTGTAATCAGAACACGTCAAGTTTATTTGATTCTGGTGTAGTGACCAACAGTGCACACCCGATTGGCAAACTTTTTCGAGAATCACAGAATGACCAAATGGTTACACAAAACGTGACAGTGTTTCTGGATTCTGCAATGTATGCAACCCGCATTGCAGCAGTCGGAACACCGTCAGTTTAACTATAACCACCCCATATTAACCACCCGGTATTTTGACCGTCAGTTAAATTATAACCACCCAGTATTAACCACCCAATATTTTGGTTACCATTCTTTATTGCATAGCTGCATAGATTTACAGGCTTCAAATTATTTACATAGCATTTAAGCTGTGTACTTCCTTATGTTAATAAAGGTTTGGATGAAAAAAATATTTTTTGCAGATAGAAAATGTTGAAGTGAGCATAAAATAATGCACCGTGACCAGAAAACTCTATGAAGTGGGTATATTTTGGAGAAAGGCGACATTTCCACGAAAGCTGGTTGAAGCTGGAGAATTGCTATTCAAGGAAGACTGTTTGGGAGTTAAACTGCAACGTGTAAGGATCATTAGAAGAAGATGAGAGTGATTAGAGCTCAACCAAGGAATGCGCGATGGAACTGACAGAGAATTTCTTATGGTGCCTCGAAGTGCCCTGTTCCGTGACCTGTACAAGTAGCTGCAAGATGAACATGTGATACCTTGCATTCAAGGACATTACACAATGAGGGACAAAAGTCATGGGATAGCGGTATCCACATATACAAATGGCGGCAGTATGGTGATCAAAAGGTATAAAACGGCAGTGCATTGACGGAGCAGCTATTTGTGCTCAGGTGATTCACATAGAAAGCTCCCCGACGTGATCATGGACGCAGGACGAGAGTTAACAGACTCTGAACGCCGAATGGTAGTAGGAGCAAGACGCATGGGACACTCCATTTTGGAAATCATTAGAGAATTTAATATTTCGAGGTCCACAGTGTGAACAGCGTGCCGAGAATACAACATTTCTGGCATTACCTATAACCACGGACAACGCAGTAGCCGACAGGCTTCACTTAACGACCGAGAGCAGCAGTGTTTGTGTAGAGTTGTCACTGCTAACAGACAAGCAACACTGCATGAAATAAGTGAAGAAATCAATGTGGGACGTGCGACGAACATATTCGTTAGGATGATGCGGCGAAATTTGACGACCGACGCGAGTGCCTTTGTTAACAGGACAACATTGCCTGCAGCGCCTCCTGTGCGCTCGTGACCAAATCGGTTGGACTCCAGACGCGGCCTGATCAGATGAGTCCCGATATCAGTTGGTAAGAGCTGACGGTAGGGATCGTGTGTGGCACAGACTCCATGAATCCAGGCTGTCAACAGGACACTGTCAAGCTGCTGGTGGCTGCATAATGGTGTGGGCTGTGTTTATGTGGAATGGACCGGTGTAAGTAGCGTGTATAAAAGGTCGCTATGTGTAAGGTACGTGAAGCGCACTTTGAATGTATCCTGATGGCTAAAAGAGCCACGCCCACTTTGAATAAGAAAATGCTATCTGACATTGAAATCAATGTAAAACATTGGGTCGCCACCAACTCTAGCCATATCGACAAATAAGAAGTTGGGTTGAGTCGGAAAATTAATTAATTTGTTCATAAAAAACTCATAAAGGAACATTCATTGCAAAGTCACTCACAAAGAATATGATGTAATTATTATTATGATCCAGGCGTTGTTCCCGTGAATCAAATATTAAAATAAAGTAAAAAGTGCGTGGACACTACATAAGAGCAGCTTGCAGCAACACTCCTGAAAACAAGATATATTCTAAAGCATTTGTTTTAAATAAAAAGGGAACACTAATCATTGGACCTGTGCGCATGGAAACGCCATGGATGGGCTAACAAGGAAACTACAAGGTAAATTGCGTAGGTGACAGAGACTTAACATCGGTACACAGGATAAGATTGGCGGCAAAATTATTTATTCCTTAAAACATTGAGGTAATGCATCTATACAACTGCTGTTGCCAGGTAACTAAGTACAATTTCTTGTGAAACGTTACACGATTCACAACACACTCGTATGCCCACGTGGTTTGCGGAGACATAATTTCTACGTGCCGGGGCCAAGTTTTAACAACATTAAACCACACAGTCACGAACAAATAACATTTTTCAGAAAGCACATCTGAATATACAAAGGGTAATGGAAGTGGACCAACAAACTCTAATGTTAAACCATGAGGATGACTTCCAACGGACATAAGGTAAATGAGACAAAGAAAATTCGCGAAGAGGCAAAATTATTAAGGTTCAGAAAAGATTAGAACGTATACAGACACAGTTGCAGGCAGAGAAACATCCACACTGAACCGAGGGCGCAATTCTTACATATGCAACACCTTTGTGTTACGTTGGTGTGGGCTGTGTTTATGTGGAATGGACCGGTGTAAGTAGCTTGTATAAAAGGTCGCTATGTGTAACGTACGTGAAGCGCACTTTGAATGTATCCTGATGGCTAAAAGAGCCACACGCACTTTGAATAAGAAAATGCTTACGGATCAAAGTCTGAATTGGGAATCAAACTGGAAGCCTGCAAAAGCCTTGCATTCCTTGCTGCGACAAGGTTAAACAATCTTTATAAGAAGAGACACGAAACCAAAAGCTAAAAGCTCCCCTCTCGCTACGAGACAACGCGCCACGCGGTTAAACCAACTCACCCTCCTTCGAAGCGAGCTCGGCTGCAGACCCTCGGTGCGCTGGAAGCAGACTGACCGTCTCACACACTCCAACGTCTCCCACGCGACCCCGTGGCCAGGAAACCCCAGAGATGAGGCTTCCACCACCAACCTAACACCGGTAACTTTCACACAAGGGGAGGAAACCTCTTTGCCTACCTGAAAACTACAAGGGTTGGCCATTCTGTTAACTACCGCTGATTCTCTGCAGCAGACTAAACCACCGTATAGCGAAATGAAACACACTCACATTCATTCACTCACGCATGCCAGAGAGTTCTGCATCACTGGAAAGGTAATAAAATGATAATGAAAGGGGACTACAGGACCCTTTCACCGGGTTTTCTACTCCTACTCATTGACTGGAAATGGTTATGTTCACCTATTTAGAAACCATTTGTATTCATGGACTTCACGTTCCCAAACAATGATGTCACCAGACCACAATTGTCCGTCATTGGTTTGAAGAACATTTTGGACAATTCGGGGTAATGATTTGACCACCAAAATCGCCCGAAATGAATCCCATCGAACATTTATGGGACATAATCGAGAGTTAAGTACGTGCACAAAATCCTCCATCTGCAACACTTTGGCAATTACGGACGGCTACAGAGATAACGTGGCTGTCTACTTCTGCAGGGGACTTCCAGTGACTTGTTGAGTCCATGTCACGTGGAGACGCTGCACTACGCAGGGCAAAAGTAGGTCCCATACGATATTATAAGGTATCCCATGAGCTTTGTCTACTCTAATGCCAAAGTGTCAACCGGCAACAGCCGAAATACACTGAGGACGTTCGGCACGAGGTTCGCGGGTATAGCGTCGGCTGCCAAGTGCGGTGACGTGTATTGCGGTGACAGTGGTTTCGCAGAAAGGATTGTACTTGTCGGGCTGCATCTCGCGCCTGCTGCCAGTGCCATCCGGCTGGACGGGTCACACTCGAGCTGCAGTCCGGGATTGGCTTTCTCCCTCACTTGCATCACGGACGGGGCGCAGTAATCGGTCGTCCTTACGGTTTCTGCAGGCCTCGCAGCCGCTACGCGAGTGACGGCCAGCTGCGAGTTGAGCAACGACTCCCACGACGCACCTGTGCGCGGAGGGAGATGTCGCGTGTGGAAACCGCAGCCGCCGACGACGGCAGTCCTTTTGTCGGCCGTCTGTTCGCCGCCGATACTCGCGCCGATAGCCCGCTAAGCTTATCCGACAGCACAAGTGGAGCTTGACAGGGGAAAGGCCCGCTGACACGCGCCAAACGCTCCGATGAGTGAAAGGTTCGCTCGTGTTACTGGTTCACCTGCATCACACACGCTGACCGCCAGGATTTCGTAAGGAACAATGGCTAAATAAAATTTCATCGACTTACCAATCGCAACAGATGGTTAGTCGACGATTTCGCAGTATAGATCTCATCGGACTTATTCGGGGATTACTTGTATGCTTGTTGGCGGACTAGACGACCATTACTAGCAGCTGACGTAACACCTGCCAAATCCACCACCCTATACGGTAATGTTTTCGTTCTGCTTTCATTGCACCCAATTTCACAGTATTTAGAATTAAGGATACAATAGCTACACTGTATTTCGACCGTACTTGTGACATAGTTCACACACTAAGAGGTAAGTGCCTCTTTCCAAATATCTTAGTTGTGTGAGGTGTAGAAATAACCCAGTTGCTGAATGCGGAAAGGAGGGTTCTGCTGATCGTATCATTCTGAGCTGCCTCATTCTGCGGAAGTGTGAAGGAACAGATAATTTGATTGTAACCAACAGACTATCGTAGAAGATCCAGATCTGTGGACTACAGCGTATATCGGTGCAAACCATATCTCACAGACTCTGTATGTCCATCCTTTTAGAGATGTAGCCAGCTGCAGTAATAACTTTGTGGACGATGTGGCCTATTCTACACCTTATTTTAGATCTACATGACGATGCTGTGCTGATTATATTTATATGTTTTGACGATGCCATTATGGCCTTATCACTTTAGGACATGGTGTAAAAAAGGTACGTTTTACCCTATTTTATCTGCACATTCCCCTGGTTGTATGATTATTGTGATACATATCGCTATATTGTGTAAGTAGGCTGTTTAGGTTTTTATGTTGGTAACGCCACGTAGAGCTATGTATGAAAATACTGACTGTGCTGTGTGCAGTCTATGGCTGGTTTGCATTGTTGAAATGTTTGCTATTGTAGTGTTGGGCAGATGGTGTGAACAGCGCATAGCGTTGTGCAGTTGGAGGTGAGCCGCCAGCAGTGGTGGATGTGGAGAGAGAGATGCCAGAGTTTTGAGAACGGACGATCTGGACGTGTATCCGCCAGAAAAAGGAAATTTGTAAAGATGGATGTTATGAATTGATAGGTATATATATGATGACTTTTGAACATTATTAAGGTAAATACATTGTTTATTCTCTATCAAAATCTTTCATTTGCTAACTATGCCTCTCAGTAATTAGTGCCTTCAGTAGTTAGAATCTTTTATTTAGCTGGCAGTATTGGCGCTCGCTGTATTGCAGTAGTTAGAGTAACGAAGATTTTTGTGAGGTACGTGATTCATGAAAGGAATAGGTTATTGTTAGTCAGGGCCATTCTTTTGCAGGGATTACTGAAAGTCAGATGTTGTGCTAAAAATATTGTGTGTCAGTTTAGTGATGATCAGAATAAGTAAAGAGAAAACTGTCTGAGTATGTTGAGTTTTGCTCAGCTGATTGAAAATCAAATAACGTAAGAGTTTTTCCAGCACTGTCATTTAATAATTTTTCTAAGGGGATGTATCAGTTCAAAAATGGCTCTGAGCACTATGAGACTTAACATCTTAGGTCATCAGTCCCCTAGAACTTAGAACTACTTAAACCTAACTAACCTAAGGACATCACACACATCCATGCCCAAGGCAGGATTCGAACCTGCGACCGTAGCAGTCCCGCAGTTCCGGACACCAGCGCCTAGAACCGTACGGCCACCACGGCAGGCGATGTATCAGTTGAAAGACACTCTACTTACTAGGTATATATGTATTTGTATACTGTAGCTCTTAGGATGGTTATTACCGACTGAAACCGGTCATAATCTAAAGAATTTTTATTGTGATCAAAGACTGGAGTAAAAAACAAATTTAGAGATGGTTCAAACAAATTTCGGACTTGCAGCCGGTCGTCGTTCAATACTTCGCACGATATTTCAACTGGGCACGTGCCAGTCATATTCAGGTGAGCCGTCGCAGACTGGCGATAACGTCCTCCGCTCCGCAATATATAGCGTACTGTAACTATTCTGCGCATGCGTCGAAAACTTGATAGTTGAACCATACTGCCCGCCGGCAGCGCCCTCGCTGGTGGAATAGCGGAACTCAGTCGCCCTCTGCGTTGCTGTTTGCCACGGCCGTGGACGCACTCTGTCGTCTTCGGTTTGAGCAAATTGTGGAGATGATGGGATTCCATGCACTGTCCAGCTGGTAGCCGCTGTCACGGTTTAACAGATTTTCCGCCAGTCGTATTTCTACGTATTCTTTAATAATGGAGTCCCAGAAAGAAGTTGCTGTGGACAAAATCATTGTTTTCTCATACTCCATTGAATGTCCAGTAGAAATACAATGTTCAGCAATAGCGGACTTGTTTGGCTGCAAAAGGCGGGTGTAACGTTGATGTTCAGTGCAGCGTTCTTTCACGGTGCGTGTGGTTTGGCCTATGTAAGCCATATCACATTGTCACGGTATCTTGTAAATTCCGGCCTTTCGTAGTAACAGATTGTCCTTAACTGATCCCACAAGGTCCGCAATCTTCGATGGTGGGCGGAAAACCACTTTTACCTGAAATTTTCGGAGGATTCTTGCTATTTTAAACGATGTGTTGCCAACGAAAGGAAGAAAAGCTAAAGATTGTTCCGGCATGTTCTCCTCTTTATTCACTTCCTGCTTCTCGCTTTTAACTGTTAGTGCCCTGTTAATCTGCCGGATGGAATACCCATTTTCGCTGAATACTGTCTTTAGATGGGCGAGTTTTTGAGATAAGCTGTCTAGATCTGAGACTGTATGAGCTCTATGAACAAGTGTTTTAAGCAAACTCATGGTTTGCGATGGGTGATGGCAACTCGATGCTTGCAGGTACAAATCAGTATGAGTGGGTTTCCGGTAAACTGAATGCCCTAGAGAACCATCATTCTTCCTCCGAACCAGGACATCCCAGAAAGGCAAACAACCATCTTTCTCTATTTCCATGGTGAACAGGATGTTGCTATGAACGGAGTTGAGGTGATGTAGAAACTCCATTAATTTATCTTCTCCATTAGGCCACACTATGAAAGTGTCATCCACATACCGCCAAAAAACTGTTGGCTTCAGGGCAGCTGATTCAAACGCTCTCTCTTCAAAATCCTCCATAAAAAGGTTGGCGACCAAAGGAGACAGGGGGCTACCCATGGCGACACCGTCAGTCTGTTCAAAATATTCTTGATTAAACATAAAATAAGTTGAGGAAAGTGCGTGCCTGAACAAAGCAGTGATATCAACAGGAAACATGTTACCAATCAGTGTCAAAGAATCTGC